>NC_045657.1:7985833-9216666 GCF_009829145.1 Chiroxiphia lanceolata | reverse complement strand
ATGTGTCACACTCTGGAGGGGTAAGTATGGGGAAACTGTTGGATTTAGGGGTGGTAAAAGCCTTGGGCTCAAAGAAAAACAGAGAGAGAGAGAGAAATAAGGGAATCCAGGGTGGTTTGGGGGGGCTGGGAGTTAATCAGGGAAGGAGTAAAAACACAGGATTTAGGGATGAACTGGGCAAAACCAAAGAAAATTGGATTTCTAAGAGCTTTAATTTGTTCAACATAGATAAAGTGAGCACTTTATCTCTCTTATACCTTCCCAGTGCACACCCCTTAGAGATACTGGGAATACTGGTCTGGCCTTCCCATTCCCAGGAGTTGTCCCAAAGAGGGAGATGCTGCTGGAAGCCCCTTCAGTGGGGAGGAGGAGGTGCAGGGGCTGCCAAGGGAGTTTTCTCTTGGCTTCCTGGGATAAAAGGACGCTGAGGAAAATAAAGAAAATCAGATTTAAACAAGAGGCTGTGGCTGCCCCAGCCCTGGAAGTGTCCAAGGCCAGGCTGGAGCAACCTGGGATCGTGGCAGGTTGGGGGGTGGAATGAGATGGGCTTTGAGGTCCCTTCCACCCCAAACCATTCCAGGATTCCACGGACCTGGAAAAGAATCCCTGATTGTCCTCATTTTGTGCTTTCCAATGCAGAACATCTGCTGGTTTTCAAGCCTTGCAGGGGCTCTCAGAGAGCTCAGGGAACGGGGCAGACGTCATTTCTACACCCTGACTTTACAAACTCGTTCCAAAATTGGAGGTAAAGTCAACTCAACTTCTTGACTCAGTTAAGCCAATATACTTTTTATAACCACGTTTAGGCCTCCAGCCAAGACTTGCACAGTTCCATTTGCTCTGTTCCTGAATTAATAGTTTTGAGTGGCTTGGGAAGGCTTTGAATAGACCTTAATTTTTCCCCGTCCAGAAAAGCTGTAATATTGAAGGAGATATTCCAAAATATTCCAGCCCTCTTTATATGAAGTACCAAAATAAACACAGCGAAGCCAAATCATCTCAGTTTTCCTTCAGAGGTAATTGGGAGGCTCAGCTCCTTTTGCCTGTGGTTTGGTTACTTGCAAAAGGTGAAGAAATCAAATCCTGCCATTAAATTAGCTGGAAATATTGTTGGGAGTTAATGAGAGTGACCAGAAAGCTACTGTGAGGTGTCTGATTCCACCTGCTGGGAACAATATTGGGATTTTCCCAGTGCCAATGGCCAAGTCATCCTTTGAGAGGAGAATTTCTGGACTTGCAGTGAGTTGTTCAGTGCCCCTGAAGAAAAGAACAGCCCTGCTGGGGTTGTGTGGGAGGGAACAGTGGAAGGGAAAGCTTCCCAAGCTCTTCTGAATCCCAGGAATAACCCATTGAAGAGGTTCTTTGGGTGCTGCAGGCTCTGGGTTGGCTGGGGGGTGGCAAGGAGAGGCTGGAGGGAGATGCTCAGGCACAGGGAACTAAAACTTTAAATAAAGGGAACCAAAACATTAGTGACAAAGGGAACCAAACCATTAGTGACAAAGGGAACCAAACCATTAGTGACAAAGGGAACCAAAACATTAGTGATAAAAGGAACCAAAATATGTGATAAAAGGAACCAAAACATTAGTGACAAAGGGAACCAAAACATTAGTGATAAAAGGAACCAAAATATGTGATAAAAGGAACCAAAACATTAGTGACAAAGGGAACCACGTGGTTGGAAAGCCCTGCACAGAAGAAAATCCAAGGATATAAAGTTTGGTGAGCAGCTGGAAGTTTCTCTTTCTCTCTCTCTCTCTGTGTGTTAAAGTTGCTCCTTCCTCACAAGCCCAATTTTTGCTTGACTAACCTTCCTTTACAGCACGTTCTGCCCTTCCAGCTCCTCCTGTTTTCCCGGGGAAAAGCTGATTGCTCCTGGTTTTTGCTGTCCTAACCTGTGACGTTTCCCTTCCAGTTGCCGGATTCATTATAAGGATATGTACAATTTGTTACGTGTAATTGCTCCACCCCTGGGCTTAGGAAAGAAGTGCCCTCATAGGGTGGCATACAAGGTTTGGAACTTCAGAGACTCCCTGAGGCATCTTTAGTCCTGGTTTTGTTTCCTTTTATCCCCCCCTCCGAGTGCAAATGCAGTAGAGAAAAGAAACTGTCCCATAACTAACTCCTTGCCTGAAAAAAGGAATGATTGACTGCCTCCTTTGTCCTCCATGCATCTCTTCCCTGTCTACTCCCACACCCCAGCTGGCTGGAGACAGGCAGCTTTATGAGACAGTGAACCCTCCAGCTCCCATCCTGAAGGCTCTGGGGGGAAGTGTTGGGGAAAAGCATCCCAGCACTATATATATATATATATATTATATATATATATATATATATATATTCACACCCTGGAGAGAAATGGCACCCAAGGAGTGGCAATTCCACTTGTCTGGGTTTTGTAGCATCATCACTCCAGCTGAGTGACCAACCTTCCCTCTCCTGGGCCCAAAAGACATTGGATCTGGAAAAGACATCAGATCTGGACAGTGGTTGCCTGAGCAGCAGAGTAGGGTGGGGAGAGCTGAGGGATGAGCTTCTCACGGTGCAACAGCCACAGGTTGCCTGGGAGGCTAAATTATGTCCCCAAATTCTGATGGACACCCAGGGAAACCTCCTGTTCATGGCACAGGGAAGCTGTACCATGCCTGGGAGCTGAGGGGGTGAATTAAGGACAGGTCTGGCCAAGAAATCAGCCCAGGAGAAGGAGAAGCACAGGGGATTTCCTGCAGTGATGGAGAGCAGAGGATGAAGGAGGGTGCAAGCAGCCAGCAGGGATTTTCTCTTCCACTTCAGCCCAGGTGTTTTCTACACCTGCCTGGGGATTAAGAGCTCCCAAGCTTTGCAGAGGAGGCAGGAGACCCCCCAGCCCCAGCCCAGGAGCAGGAGAGGAGCCAGGGGAAGACATTGGCTCCAATTACAATTTGTGTCTCTCAGCAGCCTTTAAATGAGCTCTGGGCTATAAAAGCTGGGTGGTATTTTAACTGCATCAGTTACCAAGGACAGGAATAGATGTTTTTGGCTGGGTAGGTTCTCTCTTCCACCCCCTCCTCCTCATATAGGAATTGAGACCCATGTCAGGACACTGGGCTGGTCTGCAGGTTCTGCCTCCGTAGCTGTCCTGCTTGGAAAAGGGGATTTATAGGGGTGCTTAGGTCTTGGTTGCCCTCCTGAGATAGAGGAGATGATAGTCCTGCTTTTCCAGGGGTTAAACTTTAATTAACAACATGCTGCAATATCCTTGGGTCTCCTCAGCTGACAGGCAGCACAGATTTGCACATTATAATAAGCAGGCAGCTCGCTGGGAAAACCAAATGAGATTGTCAGAGTCATGTTGCCAATTTTAACACTTAGAAAAAGGTGAAGGAGGAGAATTCCTTCCTGCTTCTGCACCGCTTGATTTTCAGGGCAGGGTTCTATTCCACCACCATCGTGTGCTGAAGGTAGATGACCTCAGTAATGAGGTGGGCTAAGGGCCTTTTCCCAAATCTCTGCCATTCCCAGCCCCTGGGACTGGGAACAGGACAGCTGCCCTTGGTGGTGGAGACAACCAGTTGTCTGGCCAAGAAATGAGCCCAGGAGAAGCACAGGGAATCTCCTGCAGTGATGGAGAGCAGAGGATGAAGGAGGGTGGAAGAAGCCAGCAGGGATTTTGATGAGAGAGGTTGGCTTGATGAGAGAGGGGCCCCACAGAATGTAAGGGAGAAAAATAGGTCCTCCTCCTGAAAATTGAGTGCTGGGCTCTGGTTTTGCCAAAGCTGAGCTCAGGCTGGAGCAGAAATCCTGGCTGGCTCAGGGTTGGCAGAGTCACACCCTGGGCTTGGCCCTCCCAGTCTGTCCCAAGCAAATACACCAGGATTGGCTTTTTGCTTCCCTCCCAACCCACTGGCTCCCCTAAAAACCCCAAGTCCTCGTTCCCAGAAGGCAAGCTGCCCCTTTTATCCCAGAGCTGAGCGTGTTGGGAGCCCTGCCTCTCCCCCTGTCCCATAACTCTGCCTGCCAGCCCTCCCTGGCATGGTGAACTCCAGCCTCTGGATTGCCTGGGGTGGGGGGCGAGAAGGGGGAGCTCCCCCAGCCCTCCAGCCAAGCCCCAGCCCTCCCCACCGCCTGTCCCAGAGCAGAGCCATCCATCATTCCCCCGGGGACCCCCGTGCCCTGCCGGGGGCTGTCCCTGCCGCCAGGAGCACACGTTGGGCGCTGGAACAACAGCAAGGGAAGAAAACCTTCCTCTTCACCCTCCTCTTCGTTTTGGTTCTGTTCTCCTGAGAAATCTGATTAACCAGATCTCTGTTCTCTTGTCTGCTTTCCCTTCTCTCTCTCCTCCTTTTCATTTGCTCCACTGTGTTGCCTTTTCCCCCACCCCTTTCCCCCCTTTTTTTTTCTCTCCTCTCCTCCACCGGGTCTGCTTTGATTCCCGTGTCCTGCTGTCGCCTCCCTCCCGGTGGCTCCCAGCGGTCGCATCAGTTACACAGACATGTATGAGATGCTGAGACACATGTCCCCACCTCTAGGCCTTGGAAAGAAATGCCCTGCTCGTGTCGCCTATAAGGTAGACCAACCTCCCCACCAACTCCTGCCAAACCACCAGCTTTTCGTGCCGTGGCTGAAGTGGCTGCTGGTTTTCTGTGCCATTGGTGTTGTTCTTCTGGACTTTTCTGGTGCTTCCTCTGCTTTTCCAAGCAGACTGGATTTGGGATCTTCTGCTTTTTATTATTATTATTATTATTTTAATATATATATTATTTTTGTAACCTTTTTCTGGTCTTTGAAACTATGGCACATCAGTTTGTCTTTCTAAGTACGTCTCTGCTCTCTCTCTCTCAGTGTTTCTCTCTTCTCTCTCATTCTGCTTCCATTTAGGCTAATTTTGGGAAAGGAGGGTGCTAACGAGCAAATTACCCCGCCAATAGATCCCCATTTATCTTCCTGCAGCTCTTTTGTCTCTCTGGCCCTTCAGTAGTATGTTGTTTGTTCCTCCTCTTAATTAGATTGGAGTAATTAGAGTAGGCAGTGCTGTAGGAGTGAACAAGCCATTAAACAGAGACAACACCAGAAGGGCTCCTTAAACACCCTCGTGGAAGAAATTACTGTAACAGCAAACATTTCAGACAGTCAGATGAAGAAATCACTCCAACTTATTGTCTGTTTGGGAGGAACTTTTTTAATTGGACCCCAAAAATGCTTTTCTATCCCCGAAGTGCTGCCTGTCAGACACTGCCTGGGTGGGAACACGGTGAAAGGGGGAGACACTTGGAGCCAAAGTTATGGAGCAGACCCAGTTCAGGTCGTGCAGCCCTCCCCAAAAACTCACAGGGTGGCTGGAAATTTGCATTTTTAGGGTGATTATTTGGAAGCTTTTAACATTGAACCCCCCAGTTTCAGAGGGGGAGGTTGATTATAACCACCTCACATTGGTGGAATTGAGAATCCATCCAACTCAATGGGGTTTTTTTCACTGTTTCCATCATTCCACCACCACCAGATCCAATCCCTGCACCCTACTGTGGTTGGTTCAATGGATCCAAATCCCAACAGCTCCTCCTGTGCTGTGTTTTTGAACTGTGACCACATAAAAATAGTATTTTTTTTTAAAGAGGCTCAAGCTAAACCCAAATCTGGCTCTGCCTTTATGTAGCAGCAAGAATTCAGATACAGCTTCCTAAAAGATCCTCCCTCAGTGTGCTGGGATTTAAAATGAAAGGAAAATTAAACATACCCTTAAAATGAGGCAGCTGTGGCTTTTCTCTATTTCTTTTGATTTGTTTCTGGCCATTGAACTCAGCTTAAGGAACCCAACTAGATCAGGTTCCAGCTACTTCAGATCGATGAGTAGATACATGAACATCTGTCTGGAGACACCAATTATCCACAGAATCCAATTATTCAGCCCCTGGGAGTTTCCACTGACTTAGAATAGAGCTCAAAGCAGCAGGAGGTGTTTGCAGGTGGGCACCCAGCTCTGCTCTGTGGTACCAGAAACATAAAGTTCTCCTTATTTCCCCCCCCTCAAATCTTGTACAATTTAAAAAAACAAAAGAGGCTAAAAAGATCATGTGTTAAAATAGGCATTTTAAATAAGGTTTTGGGCTGGTTTTCAGTGTGGTGTCCCTGTTCTAAAGCACCAGAGCAGACAGACCCTTCCCCAGCCTCTGAGTTTCCTGGTATCTCATTTAATTTGTCTGATTTACAGAACAAATCCACAGAACTTTGGCTACATGGGAATGGATTCTTCTTAAAAGGCTTTTTTAAAGACATCTTTAATTTTTGCCCTTGGGTTCAAGTCAAACAGCTCAAACCCAGACTGAACACCACATTTCTCTGAGCTTGGAGAGGATCACATTCATTTTACACGTTACCAAAGAGCCCTGAACTACAGAAATACAAACTTCAGACCAGACCAGAGGTTTTTTCCCCATGGTGCAAGGCTGCACTTTGGGCTGCCCCCTTCCTTCCAGCTGATGACAAAGCAAACCCTCACGGGGACACAGAGCTGGTTTTTGCTCCTTCCCTGCTCCACTTCCACGTGCAGCACATCCCTGGAGCCACACTGGAGCATCAATCCCTGGACATTGTGTGTGGCTCGTGGCATCCCCTGCCCTGCTCCTGCCAGGTGCCCCCCACCAGTGTCACCCCTGTTGTCCTCCCACAGCTCAAGGGAGGCTTGGGGAGGGCAGTGCAGGGTCAGACCCCCCACCCAGAGCCAGCACAGGGACAGCAGTGTCACCAGCAGCCAGGGCTTTGTCTCTGCCCTGTTTTTCCTCTCTCCCTCTGAACCAAAAGGTTTGTTAAAAAACCTCACTGTCCTGTCCAGCAAAAGCTCTTCTGCCCCACGTACCCACCCTTTTTCCTTCCATATCTACTTTTCCCAGTGCTCTTTGAAGGTTTTGTGTGTTTTCCCTCCCTGTCTTCGTCCGTGTTGCCTTCTCAGTCCGTGCACACCGTGGTTTTGGTTGGATTTTCCCCTCTTGGCAGCCTCCTTGGCTGCTTTCCTTCCTTTCTGCTGTTTTCTGGCTCCCCTTTCTCAACTGTTCTCCTTGGTCAGCCTGACCAGCCTCTGCAGCTCCGTGGGCTTGGCTTGCTGCTTGCTGGAGGTGCATGGCTGGGATGCTCTGGATGTGCTTCTCGGGCACCAGGAGAGCTCTATCCTGCACTGGGGTGGGGGAAAAAAGGGGAAGGGACTCACTTTGCTGTGTTCTGTTCCTGGCCACTCACTACAAGGAGGACATTGAGGGGCTGGAGCGTTTCTAGGGAAGGGTCTGGAGCAGCAGGAGCAGCTGAGGGAGCTGGGGGGGCTCAGCCTGGAGAAAAGGAGGCTCAGGGGGGACCTTCTGGCTCTGCAGCTCCCTGACAGGAGGGGGGAGCCAGAAGGAGTCTTTTTTCCAGTTAACAAGGGACAGGAGGAGAGGAAACAGCCTCAAGTTGTTCCAGGGGGGGTTCAGGTTGGACATCAGGAAAAATTTCTTAACCAAAAGGCTTGTCAAGCACTGGCACAGCAGCCCCAGTCAGCCCCCATCCCTGGAGGGATTTAAAAACCTTACAGGTGTAGATGTGGCACTTGGGGACATGGCTTAGGGGTGGCTTGGCAGTGCTGGGTCAGGGGTTGGACTCAATGACCTTAGAGCTCTCCATCCTAAAGGATTCTGTGATTCTATGAATTTAAAAGTCTCTTCTACCCAGTCAGATGGAAAGAGGGAAGAAAACCACTCTGACTTCACTCCGGTGTCTTGAGATTTGCTCGTTTGCCCATTTTCAGAGGAGGGTGTTTTTTCCCCCCTTTTACACTCATGTTTGAGACTTTGAGGCCTCTCAGACAGACTCAGCCTGTCAGAGAGAAGGTTCCAGGGCTTTGTGTGCCCTCAGGAGTAGCAGGGAGGGCAGATGGCAGCCAGCTCTGCTGTCACCTGGAATGACTCCAGCCTTGGCACCACAGAACCTCTTCCTTCTCTTTTGAGAGACCGAAAAGCCCACGATGCCATGGAATCTCTGTGGCACTGCAGTGCCAGAGAGATCCAGGTATTTCCAGGAGGGGGTTGGAGGATGAGTTTTTTGAGAGCCTGGAGTAACAGTCTTTGGAATGGTGTGGTGCTAGGAGAGGGAATGACCCAACCCTTGCCCCTCTGCTCTTCAGGGTCCTCTTCTTCCCAGGAGAGGATGACACTGGCAGCAGACACATCTCCCCCTCTGTCCAAGTGCAGCTCCAGGTGAAGCCCTGGTGGTGCTGCAGGGCAGTGCTGGCACAGCCCAACAGGGCTCTTGGCTTTGTTTTGGGGTTCTCTTGGTGCTGTCAAACGTGGCTTTGCACACCCTGTTTCAGGAGTGATTCATTGCAGGGACTGGGAGGGCTCTGCTTTTCCCTTCAGCACTTCCTGACACGGCCAAGGCTCCAGGGCTGATCCCCCAGTGTGGGCAGCAGGGCAGGGGGGATTCTGCCCCTCAGGTGAGACCCCCCTGCAGAGCTGCTCCAGCCCTGGGGAACAGCACAGCAAGGACATGGAGCTGCTGGAGAGAGTCCAGAGGAGGCACCAAGAGGATCAGAGGGCTGGAGCAGCTCTGCTGGAAGGAAAGGCTGGGAGAGGTGGGATTGTTCAGCCTGGAGAAGAGGAGGCTCCAGGGAGACCTGAGAGCCCCTTCCAGTGCCTAAAGGGGCTCCAGGAGAGCTGGAGAGGGACTGGGGACAAGGGATGGAGGGACAGGACACAGGGAATGGCTTCCCACTGCCAGAGGGCAGGGTTAGGTGGGATATTGGGAAGGAATTGTTGGCTGTGAGGGTGAGGAGGCCCTGGCACAGGTTGCCCAGAGAAGCTGTGGCTGCCCCATCCCTGGAAGTGTCCAAGGCCAGGTTGGATGGGGCTTGGAGCAACCTGGGCTAGTGGAAGGTGTCCCTGCCCATGGCAGGGGGAGGAATGAGAGGAGCTTTAAGGTCCCTCCCAACCCAAACCAGTCTGTGATTCTGTGGGGAGATCTCAGAGCTGGACTGGCTCCTCACCCACCCCAGGATGCAGCAGGAGGGAAGAAGCCCATGAGCAGCCTCTCTGAAGCCAAGAGAAGAGTTAAATGAGAGCAGAATAATTACAACTAGGTCGGGGTGAATTATTCATAGCCAATAATTTATTCACCAAACTCAGCCTCATTTCCCACAGCAGCTCTCTCACTGTCCCGAATTTATTCACGTCTGGGGATCGTTCCCAGGGCAGTTCTTGTCCCAGAGGCTGCTCGGGAGCTGCTGATGGGGTGCTCTTAGTAATTCAAATCCGTCGGGGTGCCAGCCACTTTTCCAGGCATTCCTAACTCAGTGTTCTCCTCTGCCTGCTGGTGTTGGAGAAATATGTCAGTGAATAGAATTTAGGGTGCAGATACTTCTCTTCAGTGCTGCTTTCTGTGTCAGCAGGAGACTTTTTATCCCAGCTTTTGACACCGGGATGAATTTCCCCTGCATTTCCTACTCGGACATTGCCCGAGAAGTTTCTGAGCAGAAGATCCGCGAAAAAAAAAAAAAAAAAAAAAAAAAAGGGCATTTATCGTGTCGGTTGACACAAAGGTTTTGGTGCCTCGTTAGCGACGTGTTTGTTTATTGGCAATTAAATCCCTCCCGGGAGCCGGGAGGGGGGGGGGGGGGTGTCTGGAGCCTCCTGACCGCGCCGGGAACCCGAGCGGAGCCTCCGCTCCTCGCTTCCCTCGTTATCTGCTCACAGTTAATTAGGAGGCTCCGGAGACAAGATCCCAGCTCCCGCCTCTGGGGCCCTCTGCCGCAGAATTAACGAGCTCGGCAGGGGGAGGATTCCAAATCCTGCTAATTAAAGCCGAGGGCTGGAGGAGGGTTCCCCACGCGCGGCCGCGAAACCGGAGCGGGGACTCCATCTGCTGCCCGCGGCTCCTCCTCGCCCGTCCCGGGGAGGAAATGGGCTGGGACCCCCCAAATCAGCCCTGATCCCCCAAAATCGGCTGGGACACACCCCCGGCATCACCCCCAGAATCGGCTGGGACCCCCAAAATCAGCCCTAACTCCCCCTCCCTCCCAAAATCCCCCTTGCTCTGTCAGACTGCCCCGGACCCCTTTCGACCCTGCAGGACCCCCAAAATCAGCCCTGAACATCCTCCCCCTTGCTCTTCAGGACCCCCAAAATCAGCCCTAACTCCCCCTCCCCCCCCAAAATCCCCCTTGCTCTGTCAGACTCCCCAAAATCAGCCTGGGACCCTCCCCCCCCCGGACCCCTTTCGACCCTACCGGACCCCCGAAATCAGCCCTGAACCCCCCCGTTGCTCTTCAGGACCCCCAGAATCAGTGGAACCCCTTCCAAAACCCCCTCATTGCTCTGTGGGACTCCCAAAATCAGCTGGGATCCCCAAAATCAGCCTTGACCCCCCAGAATCGGCTGGGACCCCCCTGGCACCACCCCTTGCTCTGCAGGATCTCCAAAATCAGCCCTGACCCCCCAAAATCAGCTGGGACCCCCAAAATCCTCCTTGATCTGCCAGACCCCCCCCAATCAGCCTGAGACAACCCCCAAACTCCCTCCTTGCTCTGCAGGACCCCCAAAATTATCTGGGACCCCCAAAATCAGCCATGACCCCCCCAAAATCTGCTGCGACCCCCTGACATGACCCCTTGCTCTGTGAGACCTCCAAAATCAACCCTAACCTCCCCCACCCTTCCAAAATCCTCCTTGCTCTTTCAGACCCCCCCAAAATCAGCCTGGGACACCCCCCTGGGACCCCTCTGACCCTGCAGGACCCCCAAAATCTGAGACTCCCTCCAGAACTCCCCCCTTGCTCTGTGGGACCCCCAAAATCAGCCCTGACCCCCCAAAATCGGCTGGGACCCCCGGCACTACCCCTTGCTCTGCAGGCCCCCCAAAATCAGCCTGGGACCCCCCAGAGGACCCAACTTCCCCCAAAGGTGCCCCCTTTTTGCTCCCCAAAAAACACCCCTTTAGGATCCCCCATTTTTGTGGTTTTTTTTAGTTGGTTTTGGGGGTTTTTTTGGGTGGGTTTTTTTTGGTTTTGTTTTTGTGGTTTTTTTTATGGTTTGTTTTCCTTTGGTTATTTTTGTTTGGTTGGTTGTTGTTTCATCTTGGATTTTTTTTTGTTTTATTTTGGTTTTTTTTAGTATTGTTTTTAATTTTTTTTTTAATTTTTCTTTTTAAATTACGTTTTTGTATCCCATTCCAAAACGTGAGACACAGCCTGGAAGCACAACTTCAAACAAAAAAACCAGCAAAAACTGAGGGAAAAGTACAGTCTAAACATCTGGTTCAGGTTTTTTTAACCCTTTCGTTGTCCCTACTGGATGAGCAGCACTGGGATTTTTATTCTGCTGGTTAAGGATGAAAATCAAAAGTTCTTGATGAATTTTCCAAAGAGAAAATTTTGGGTCAAGCAAAATATTTGAGAAATTTCCCCACTTTTCAGTTGGATTCCAGTTCCTTTAGGGGTCCTGTAGGGAATTAAAATACAGGTAAAATTAGCAAGTGGTTTGGAAAGGATTGGAATTTCCTGCTTTGCACAAGGAGATATTTTTATGTATGAGGTTGTTTCGTAATAATGGAGGGGAAAAAATGAAGATATCATCTCGTTTGAGCCTTTCAGCTGCATTTCTGGAATTAGGAAAACACCCCAGGGAATGGTCAGGGATGTTCAGGGATCCAGCCCCTCCTCAGGGGTGGCTGTGCCAGTGTCTGGCTGATTCCTTGGCACCCCTGGGTGCCCAGGGGGGTTTGGGTTTGGGCTCAGGTCTCACCAACCTCCTCCCTCCCCTCCCCCCCATCCTGGTGGCAAAGCTATTTTGAATCCAAGATGAATCAACTCCTTTCCCCCAACTGCTTCGTCTCCCAGAAATGCCATATATTTCTTTAAGCAACGTTATTTTCTCGACTCAGAGGCTTCCAAGGAAGCGGATTTCCCTGATTTTGGGAAGGATTTTGTGGCTGAGGCCTGCAGGGCTTGGCTGCAGAAGGTTTTAGGCACTTTTAGCTCATTTTATGGGCTTGTTTTTTGGGGGTAAAAAATGAGCAGCTGCTCTGCCCTGGGAGGTGCAACTTGCAGCTGACCTTGAGCAAGTTCTCCTCGACTGGTTGTCAGGGAAGGATGGGGAGATGTATCCCAGTTTTCCACCCTGATGGAGAGAGGGAGACATCCCATCCCTGCCTGGGGGGCTGGGAGATGCCTGAGGAGCAGCACAAAGCCACTTTTTCTGCTCAGTTCTGGCTTGTCAGGTTGGAAATCTCAGCGACCTGAAGGTCTCTGAGTTGACCAGTTGGACCAGTTTGCACAGTTGGGATGGAAAAAACGCTGCTGGAGACCAGGAAGAGTGTGGAGGGAAGGGCAGGGAGAGGAGGGAAAGGAGGTGCTTTTTGGGAAGAGCCTCTCCCAGGTGCCTGTTCGTGGCACCTCTGCCTAGAATTTCTCCTTGGGTTTGGCTCAGCGTGTAAAAAAAAATCCCCCTGGAAAACCTTTCCCTAAATGCTCCTGGTTAAAATTTAGGAGGAAAAGCCTTTGTACAGGAGGGCTGTGACGTGCCCTGCGTTCTGCCTCCATGTCCTTTGGGAATTCAGTCTGGAAAATCAGCTGAGGAGACCTGGGATGTGTCAGTGCCAGTTTTTGGGGCTAGTTTTTGTGAGGATAGAGCTCTCCTGTGGGGAATTATTTCTCATCTGCTTGTTCTTCACTTCCATGCATCTTCTCTCTCTCTCTCTCTCTCTCCATCCCTTAACTCTCTCCCACTGAAGTGGGATTCAGTAGGACGCTCCAAGTGGTAACTCTGGACTCTCATGGATGGATTTTTTTGCAACTTTTTGTGTGCTGAGGGCAGAAATTTCAATTGAAATCCTGTTTCATTGACGCAAGTGAACAGAAACCCAAACCTGTGGTGTTGCCAGCATTTGATACTGTCAATGAATTATAAAGGGAGGGAAGTCTGGGCTTTGATTTCCCTGTCTCTGAGGCTGGACAGACATGGAAAATGGCCTTGGGCACGCTGGAAGGAAGATCTTGCAGAGTCCAGTGGTTTGTTTCAGAGTTTAGGAGATGGGAGAGGTTGTTACACCGGTCTCCTGTCTCTCCAGCATGGAATGAGAACCCAAGATGTGTGAAAAGATAAATAATGGAAGTGTCCAAGGCCAGGTTGGACAGGGCTTGGAGCAACCTGGGCTAGTGGAAGGTGTCCCTGCCCATGGCAGGGGGGTGGAAGAAGATGATCTTTAAGGTTTGTCTCAGAGATGAGAATAAAATGACCTTAAAGGTCCCTTCCAAGCCAGAGCAGGCTGTGATTCTGAGGCAGCTCAGTTCAGACCTCTGGGAAGTTGTGTGTCAGACATTACTCCAAGCAGGGAGGCTAAACCAGGGATGGAAAGGGTGACCAAGGCTTGGCTTGGCTTGGGTGAAGCACAGGAGCAAGAATCAGGGCTCACAGGGACCACTCTGCCTCTCACCTCACCTGAGGCTCCAGCAGGTCCCTGCTCTCACCCACTACCTGTTTCCCTTCCCCAAAAATGTGCCCATGAGCAGAGGTGCTCCTGCCACACGTTCTCCCTGTGCCAGCCAGGAGGGTGAGCGGGGCTGCACCAGCAGCTGCAGCTCTGGAAAACACTGCCAGCCCTGTGCCCAGAGCCAGGGGAGGGTCTGCAGCCCACTGACAGCTCTCTGACAGCACTTGGGGCTGCTGGGAAACAAAGACAGGGTTTCTGTGCAGAGCTAGAGATCAAAAAAAACCAGCTCAAGGAGCTCTCAGAAAAAATTCTCTCCCAGGGAGGGGCCCTGGCCAAGCTGCCCCTGGGGGTTACACCTGAGGCAGCTCAACCCCCAGTGACCTCCTCAGGCTCCACATTCCCTTGGAGAGTGGAAACACTGAGGTTTGGCTGATGTGGCTCTGGACAAGGACGTTTTCAAAGAGCTGGTGAGAGCTGAGGAGCTGATAAATCATCAGGTTGCTGAAGGGGAAGAAACCCATCCTTTAAATGTGTGGCTTGGGTTATCAGCAAGGCTTGGAGAGTCCTTCCCCCTGTCAGCACGTCCATGCTCTGCTGCCAGAGGTGTTCAGGGGAGCCCCAGCTTTCCAAAGCAATTCCTTGCTTACCAGAATGATGAATTTGCCCTGTCAGAGGTGGACCTCGATGATGATGGGGGAAGGAGTAGCTGCCAGGTCTGCAAATCTTGGAAGATGCTGATCCTGAGGGACTGTTCCACTTTTGGATTGAAAGAACGTGGTGGCAGTCACAGTTCTGCTCATGTTAATCCATGGGGAAGGTCTGGATGGGGCTGTGTAGCTCATTGACTGGAAGGGAAGGAGGAGACAAGGATGCCCACAGGGCAAGGAGGGAGGAGCCAGAACTCAGGGGTCTCCAGTGGGAAGGATGTGGACACCTTTACCTTCTAGCAGCCAGTCCCAAACTGTCCCAGGTGCTTGAGCCACATCACAGGGCTCAGCAGCCTTGTTTCTGAGGTGGTCCCACCATGAGCCCACTCAGGGACTGCACATCTCCTGTACAAAGCCCTCCTTGTCCCTGGAAGTGCCTCCCTCACATCCCACTCCCCAGCCAGGCCACCTGCACAGCTGGAAGGGGCACAGCTGGAAGGGGCACAGCCCTGTGCAGGATGGAGCTGCAGATGCAACCCCTCCTTCAGTGCTGCCAGCTCCCATTTGTTGCAGTTTCTGCTGTTGCAGAACCAAAATTTAGGTGAAGGCAACTGGTGTAGGAAAGGGTGGAGGAGGTGGTTGTGGTTTATCGCTGCTTTGGGTACCAGCCACGTGTCTGGAGCTACAGCATCACTGGAGACTGTCAGGAGCAGGGCAGCAGGCTGGGAAATGGGTTCAGAGGAGCATCCCCACTGGCTGCTTTTGGCAGAACTAACTCCCTGTAGAATTGCAGTGCAGTGCTGGCAACCCCCTTGTTTAACCACTGGAGCCACTGTGGTGTTTCAGCCCTTCTCCTGGACAGGAGCTGAGATCCAGGAGCTGCATTTCAGCACACAAAAAGTTCCCCCATGCCTCAGTCTGGGTGTTTGAAGGGCTGGCAGAGGGGAGGGCGGGGTGGGGGGAGGAATCCTGAGCCACCCTCACGGCGAGTGTTTCCCTCCCCAGCGCCTGGTGAGGATGAACATGCCCATCTCCCCCGAGGACCTGACCGTGCACTTCACATCCACGCTGATGGCCCTGATCAGGACTGCCCTGGAGATCAAACTGGCCTCAGGTGAGAGGGAGGGGATGTCTGAGGGGATGGCACAGTCATCTGGAGGGCACAGCAAAGGAAACAAGGGCAGTTCAGCTCCTTGGCACCCTCTCTGCCGTGCCATGGTCACACCACATCTGGACTTGGACTTCATTATGGTACAGCACATTCCTTATATACAGGAAAACCCCAACTGAAACCAGTGCCCTGTGTAGCCTCTTCCAGAGCTTTTCTGTGGCTTTGTCAGCCTCCAGCCTGTGTTTTCAGGATGAGAACAATTTTTATCATCTGAGCTCTGGAAAACCAGAAAACAATTCCAGTTTGCTGAGAGCACACGTGGCTCAACCCCCAGCTCATCTGCTGGCTTGGTGTCCTCTCAAAACCACAGGAATTCTGCTCCAGGTGGAAATCCTCTTTTCCTATTGCCAGCACCCGAGGGCAAGGGAGCTTTGGGGCAGGGACAGAGGGATCCTGAGCTCCTCTGCCTTTGGGGTGCCTGCATCCCTGGGGATCTTTGGCCATCCCAGTGGAGAGCTCTCAAAGGAGAAGAATCCTTGTGTGTGCTCATTGCTGTTCAACAGAAATGAGAATTTCCACACCCCTTAACTATTCCAGCACGGGGGAAAACCAGCCCTTCCTTCCCAATTGCTCTCTGCTGGCAGCCAGGCACTGACTCCAAGTGCCCTGAACCACATTCTGCCTTGAGATAAAATTATTTAAGTGTTTAATCAGGCGTTTACTTGACTTCCCAATTAAACTTTGTAATGTAATAAAACACACTGGCCTTTTCTCTGGGTCACTACAGCATTTAATCAGCCTGGCTGGGGTCACAATCAAGGCATGCCTGACCCCAGCACTTTTATGCCTAATTTAAAAGTTAACAGGAGGTAACAATGCTCTTATGAGCACAGGGCAAGGCAGGGGTGGGTTTTGTGCTTTCCTAAGCAGTTTTAGGCCAGCAGTGCAACCTCCCTGTGTTAATCACCCCCCTCACGTGTTGCTGAAACTCGGATGCTTTGGGTTGGCACTGCTGGAAGGAGACAAACTTTGGAGGTCACTGGGGCTCCCTAAGGGAGTGAAACTCGGGGAGTGATGCTGAGCATCACATCAGACACTCATTTCTAAGGATGCCTTTAGGATTTCCTGGGACTTTAAAGACCAGCACCTTATTTCAGGAGTAACTTCTAGCTGAGGATGCTGAGAGTTTGTGTTATTTTCAGCTTCTGGTTACCTGGTAACTCAATGGTAACTTTTAACTGGAAAAGGCTCCCCTCTCCTCTCCCCCCCCCCCTTTTTTTTTGGCTCTCCCCTGGAAGGAACCAGAGAAGAGAGCTCAGCTGATAGCACTGGATTCTTTCTCTGCTTTCTCTCTGCTGTGGGGTGTGAGGTTTTGACCTGTTGTGTTGTTATGAGCTCGTTTGAATGGGTTTCATGTGCTACATTTAATTGAGTCTTTAGTAGGACTAACAGGCCCTTAATAAACCCTCCCTAATGAGCTGCTGTGTGGGAGTTCAAACCACCGTGTAACAGAGTACCCAGAGCCTCCTCCCAGTACTTTTCTCTTAGAAAAATAATCTCTGTCATTCAGATGAACTAGTTAATTGGCTCCTGTGCAGAGCATTCAGCTGGGAGCTGCCCTGTTGGCTCACACAGCCTTTAATCACTTCCCACTGCTGTATTAAGGCCTCCCTTTGCCCCTTTGAACAGCTCAGCTCTGTTTTACCTTGAGATGGAGCTGCTGGTACAGAGCAACCTGCAGTGTCTCACTGCCAGAGATTTTGGGAAGAGTTGGTGGCAGAGAGGGTTTATAAGCCCTCATGGCATTGCTCAGTGGAAGGTGTCCCTGCCCACGGAGCTGGAGGATCTTTAAGGTGCTTTCTGACCCAAATCATTCCATGATTCAAGTCCAACACCTCCTTTGAATCCCACCTGGGAGGTGCTGCTGCTTCCTGGGGGCGCTTCCCAGTGCCCTAAAGCAGGAGGCACCTGCAGTCAGGTGGAGCAAGTCTGAGCTTAAGTTTAAGCCCTAGGTAAGAGCAGAGGGTGAGCAGGTTGAGGTGATGATGGTCCTGTTGGATTCACACATTGTTTTCATGGAGGGAACCACCAGTTCCCTTCTCCACATCTGCTGCAGCTGTGCTGGCTCCCCCTTCTCAAGGAATGGAAGGATGAGGATGCAAATGCTGGGATGTGCTGCCAGGACAAGGGTTTTCACTCTCCCTCCTGTGCCTCTCCCTCTCCCCTCCCTCTCTGCAGGTGGAGTTAAACAGCACCAGTGTGATGCTGAGCTGAGAAAGGAGATCTCCCTGGTTTGGCCCAACCTGTCCCAGAAGACTCTGGATTTGCTGGTGCCTCCTCACAAACGTAAGTGGTTCAGCAGCAAGCACTGGATCCATCCCAGGCACTAAAGAAGCCCAGAAAAGGTTTCCCCCTCCTTGCCTGAGCTGTCCCAAGCCCCATCTGGGCACACAGTCATGTGGAATCAGCTTCTTGGCATCCTCTGTGCTGCCATACCATGGGCACACAGGGATCAGAGAAGCTGAGATCACATCTAGGCGTGGACTTCACGATGCTACAGGAGATTTTCTGTACACAGGGGAAAAGAACCACAAAACAGTGGCAAGAAGGCCAAGAGTGTGGCCTTTTCCAGGGCTTTGTCAGCCTCCAGCCTGTGCCTTGCAGGATGGGAGAGCAGTTTCTCCCATCTGAGCTCCAGAAAACCAGGAGAAGAAAATCACAGTTTGCTGAGAACTCAGAGAATCAGAAGTGAGGTGTTTTGGGGCTAAAGGCCCTTGGGTTGATGATGCCCTGGGAGAACGTGTTGAGAAAATGGAAAGTTTGCCCAGCCAAGGCTTCTGGGTTCCTGATTAATGAGGGGCAGTGCAGAGCAATAAGGGCTCTGTTAATTAAGAGAAATGAGGTTGCTGAGGAGGTGCCAATCACTGGGCAGTGACTGCTTAAGTCTTTCCCTGCCCTCCTCTCTTGGTGCCTCTGTACCTGCTGCCCCAAATCCCTGCTCCATGGTGAGTGCTCCAATGCTGCGTTGGGAAGGGCTGGTTCTGGCTCTCTGAGGGTGGAAAAAGACATCTGGAAAAATGAAATGCTCTTTAAATGTTTATTTAGCCCCTTATGCCCAGGTTGACTGTAATTCAAACAAAGAGGAATGAGGCTTTTTTTTCTTGATAACAAGCAGGCTGTGGATCTGGCATGAATTTAGCAGTTCTCTCAGCAGTGCTTACAATGCCACAGAGGTTTCCTGCCTGGTTTTTGCTGCGTGATCTCTGTGTTTGATCTCAGATGGGAGAGGCAGCAAGAGGCAAAGAGCTGAAGAAGTCTGTTGTAACCTTCTCCTCATCATTATTTTCTTTCCCCTGTTTTCTGTGTCCATTTTGCCTCATTATTCTGATGTTTCTTCTCTCCTCTCCTTGTTTTTTGTACCCATTTGCTGTTATTTTTTGTGCTTTTTGACTTATCTTGTGCTTCTCATCCTTGGAATTTTTTCATGTTTCAATGTCTCACCCTCCTCTGGCAGCTGATGAAATGACTGTGGGGAAGGTCTACGCAGCACTGATGATATTTGACTTCTACAAGCAGAATAAGAACAGCAGGGAACAAGTCCAACCCCCCGGAGGCCTCTGCCAGGTACCCACCAAAAAGGTGTTTTACTCCATCCTCCCTCTTGGGCAGCCCCTTTTCCAGCATTGAGCAGCTCTCACCAGCAAGTTTCATCCAGAAAGTCTGCATTCTTCTCCAGGCAGGGTTGGAAAATGCTGTCTCAAAAATCAAAACCCCTCCTGAAAGTCTCTCTGAAAAACTATTTTAAAAAAATTGTTACAGTCGCCTTCTCCGGGAGATCCAGAAAGACTTTTTTTCAAAAAATGTCAGCTGATGTTTGACAGTCTAAATCCTGTTTTCAGAAGTGGCCCAGGGACTGGGGAACACCAGAAGATTTCTTTGGGGGAGATCAAAGAATTAGTGAAAGCTGAGGGTAGTTTGGCTGTAAAATGTTGTGAGTTGCTTTTGAAAATGGGAATTATTGAAAATCATTTGGGCTCTAATGGGAATTATTCAAAAACATTTTGGCTCTAATAGATTTTAAGTTTTTTTGCAATTTCTTGGAAGTATTTCTTGAAAGTATTTCCACCCTGAGTTTAGCTCAGTTGGTTAAAACTTGGTGCTGATAATGGCAATATTATGGGCTCATCATTTAAGAGTTGGACTCGATTATCCTTGGGGGTCCCTTCCAACTCTGAATATTCTGTGATATTTCCACACAAATGGCTTGGGATTGAAACCCCAGTGGTTTCCAGTAGGACAAATAGCTGTTGTTTTTAGGATGATCATCCAGCTGAGCTCCAGCAGGGCATGAAGATCTGTCCTGCACGTGGGTGGCTGCAGCACAGCCTGTGTCACAACCTGAGGGAAATCCCATCCCTGAGGGAAATCCCAGTCTGGGAGAACACTTAGAGGGATGGGGGATTGCAGTACAACGACTAGACTTGCAGAAAGCTGAGGGCAGCAGGTCCTTCAGAGCCTCTCCCAGCCGTGGTTGGGCTGGGCTGGGCTTTGTGCTGGGCTCGGCTTTGTGCTGGGCTGGGCTTTGTGCTGGGCTCATCTCCCAGCGTGGCAAAGTGAACTTTTATTAAAAGCCCTTCAGCCCATGCCAGCTGTGCCTCTGACACCCTTCCCTTGTGCTTGGCAGCCTGGCCCAGTGTCCCTGTTCCACCCCTTGAAGGCCACCCTGGAGCAGACCCAGCCCACAGCGTTCAACAACGCCAAGGCCTTCCTGCGCCAGAAGAGCTCGGCCTCCCTCAACAACGGGGGGGCTCTGTGAGTATCCCCTGACCCCCCCAAAGCTCTCACTGGGTGTGTCCACTGGGTTCAGTGGCTCTGGAAGTGGGAACACCAACACCAGACCATGGCTGGGATGATTCCCGTTGGTGGCTTCCGAAACGCCTCCGTCTGTCTCTGCTTCCCGCTGCTGCCTGTGGAGAACATTGGGGTCTCCAGACCTCTGTGTTTCCTCAATGGTCTCCCTTGAATCTTCATGGCACAACTTTCCATTGTGGGTGGTTGTGAGCGTGAGTTTCCTCGCAGGAATTTGGGATCGTTGCAAAACAACCAAACAAACCCCAGACCACCAAGGAGTTCCTGGGAGTCCAGGGGGTCCTTGGGAACAAGGTCATCCCTGGAGCTCAGGGCACTTGGTAGCAGCAAGAGCTTCTTTAGACTTGCCATGACAGAATGTGTCTCTTTGGGCTAAATAATCCCTCCCCAAAGAGCTTTCCAAACGGTTCTAGGAACAGAATTCCCTAAGGAATTCTCCATTTCCTGCTCTCCAGGTGACTTGTGTGGGTCACACAACTGCTGTGGATTTTTAGGGATAGACATCTGAGGTTTAAACATCCCAAACAACCCTGATGGGGGCATTTGGGAAGCCACCAGTGGCTCAGCAGTGAAACCTGTGGGTACCACTGGGCTTTGAGTGAATGTCCTTTAGTTTTGGTGTTTGACCACTGTCCAACTGTCCTGCTCACAGAATTGGCCCGAGCTCCAAAATTCTTCGTTCTTCTTCATCAGGAATTAAGTCACAGAAATTGCTTTTCTCAGTTACTGGAAAAAAAAAAAAAAAATACGGCTGTTGTGATTTCCTTGTTCCCATGGGATCTTCAGGCTCTGTCGGATGTGATCCTGGGAAAACCCAGGGGACCTGATAGTTTCACCAGCAGCTCTGGTTTCCCAAGTTTACCACACTGCGAGTTCAGCAAAATCATCTTTGCGAAGGAGTGACTGTTTTTCCTTCCCCCTTTTCCTTCTGGCAGCCCAGCCCCAGAGGGGGGGATCAGAGAGTCCAGCTCCTGGGGGACCCAGCGCACCCAGGACGTGTTTTATGAAACCAGGACCCCGGCTTTTGAGCGAGGCCACTCCGAGGAGATCCCCATCGAACGGGTGAGCACGCGGGGGGCAGGTGGGAGGGCAGGGCATGGTGAGGGGCAGGAGATTCCACAACTGTGGTAGGACTTTAGATATCGTAGCAAATGTTCAGGAAACCAGGTGAAGAGAGGGCGACCTGCATGAAATGGTAGAGCTGCCCTGTGAGGCAAGTGTTGCTCTTACAACCCCAAATTTGCTTATGGGGGAAGACCAAATCCCAACAGCTTCCACAGCTGTGATGGGGACACCCTTTCCATGGAATTCTGTCTTGCTGCAATAGGTTACCTAAGGTTATCTCTTCCCATTATCTCAGTCCCAGTGCCATCAGTGTCCCAGCTCGGGTGAGGGGTTTCACAGGTCACACCTGGGGCTCGTGGCTGGTGGAAGAGCCCAGCCCAGTGCTGTCCTTGCTGCAGAAAGCCCGGCAGACAGAGAGTAACCTTCTCCACAGCTCTTCATTTACTCTCTGTCCCATCCCACCATCTCCTCACGATGACATCCAACCTAGCAAAGCATGCTCAGGTGACGGCTTCAAAGCTCAGGTGATGGCTTCAAAGCTGATGTTCATGTTCTTGCTACTGAAAACATGTCATGTTTCCATCAGGTGGTAGAAATGAGGGAAATCAGCCCCACAGTTGCCAATGGAGAGCCCCAGCCAGGCCTGGAGAGCCAGGGCCGGGCGGCCTCCATGCCACGCCTGGCTGCCGAAACCAAGGTGAGCGGGGGAGTCCTCACTGCTGGAGGGGGCCAGGAACTCAGGGGCTGCTCTCTCTGCTTGTTGTGTTGCTTGTGGATGTTTGTTTTAGGAGATGTTTGCTGATCTGGAGACAGGAGACTTTTATTCCAGCAGGTATTGGTGTGTAGTCACAGCGCTGTCCCCGGTTTTACTCACCTCTGGTTGCAGCAAAAAGCAGCCCAGTGGGATCCCTCTGGCTGGGGCTGAGGGCTGCCCACCCAAGGGTGTCCTCACTGACTGGGGGCAATGCCACTTGCCAGAGAAAGACATGTATTTCCCATTGCCAGCTGTGTGTCACCATCAGACAGCCCAGCAGGACATGCTCACGTGCCTTGGCCTTGAAAAAATCAGGAGATGTGCTGTGACTGTCTTAGATGAATGTAGGACAGAATAGTAGGGAGCCTGTGCCTGGAATGCTGCACTGGGACACCGAGCATCCTCCTGGTTTTTCCTCTTCCCACCATACTCAGCACGTGCTGTACTGTTCTTGTCCAGGGAAATGGTGTCCAGGAGATCCCTTGGGTGGCTTTTCCTAAAGAAATCCCATCATAGAGTTACTTCTCCAGCAATTTGTGGACACTGCTCAGTGTGTAGGATGTCAGAGACCATTTCTGGCCATTGCACATGTTCATTGCTGACTGTTTGTCCCACTGTCCTGCCTCCCGCGTGTCAGAACATCTCACACTCATGTCGTGTCTCATTCCAAGGGCCTGATTCCTGATCAGGAGGGAGCAGCCTGGGTTTGGGGGCCGTTCCCATTGCTCTCCATGGGAAGCAGAACATGAAAGGAGGGAGCAGCCTGGGTTTGGGGGCCGTTCCCATTGCTCTCCATGGGAAGCAGAACATGAAAGGAGGGAGCAGCCTGGGTTTGGGGGCTGTTCCCATTGCTCTCCATGGGAAGCAGAACATGAAAGAGCTGCTGCACCCTAAAACTCAAAGCCTGTGCTTTGCACACACAGCAGCAGCTCCAGCCCATGGAATCTTTGTGCTCCCAGCAGGGAGCCTGTGCCTGGAATGCTGCACTGGGACACCGAGCATCCTGGTTTTTCTCCTTCCCACCATACTCAGCATGTGCTGTACTGTTCTTGTCCAGGGAAATGGTGTCCAGGAGATCCCTTGGGTGGCTTTTCCTAAAGAAATCCCATCATAGAGTTACTTCTCCAGCAATTTGTGGACACTGCTCAGTGTGTAGGATGTCAGAGACCATTTCTGGCCACTGCACATGTTCATTGCTGACTGTTTGTCCCAAACACTCTCCAGCCACTGTCCTGCCTCCCGTGTGTCAGAACATCTCATTCCAAGGGCCTGATTCCTGATCAGGAGGGAGCAGCCTGGGTTTTGGGGGCTGTTTCCGTTGCTCTCCATGGAGAGGAATGGAAGAACGCAGCATGAAAGAGCTGCTGCACCCTAAAACTCAAAGCCTGTGCTCTGCACACACGGCAGCAGCTCCAGCACATGGAATCTTTGTGCCAGTGTGCCAGGGCTGGCACAGGCTGCCCCTCAGCAGGGAATCTCCCAGCTGGCTTCACAAGCTGAGCCTTTGTGTGAGCTGGGATTCACTGTGTTCTCAGGAGCACTCCTCAACATGCTTAATAGAAGCACCAGACCCCAAAGCAAACCCATCCTCCTTGCCTTCCCCCTTCCCAGACAAAGTTATCCTTTATCCTGCAGCACCAGTAGCATCTTCCCGTGCAGGGGGATGCGGTTGGCAGCAGCAAGGCCAGCAGCACGAGCCTTTCCTTGGGAAACTCCTCTCCGTGGCAGTCAGGTTTTGCAGAAGGGAGTGTCCCTGGCAGAAGTGTGTGGTTTGTGTCCCCCAGGGCGTCGCTGCCCCTCGTGGAAGTGCCTCATCTGGTTGTGAATCAGGCCGGGAATCCCTGAGCAGATCTAACCTCATTTAATAATACACGTGTAAATAATACTGGTCGTGGCTTTGGGTGAATAACTGACGTACTTTCTGTGTGTGTCTCCCCCCTCCCCCCTCCCTCTCACGTGCTGCTCTGCCCCTCCCCAAACTTTTGAGTTCTTTCTAACTCTCCTTTGCGATGCTTTCTGTTTCTGGCTGTCTCCCTTTCTGTTCGCCCGCCGTCCCTCTGTCTTTTTTACGTTCCACTTTTTTTTAAAAAAAATATGCCTTCCCCGTGTTTTCAACCTCCCCGTCTGCTGTCCTGCCCCCATCCCCTCCCTCCCTGGTCGTCATGGTGTCTGCTGCCCATCTGCCGTGATGTCTGACAATGGCTGTACTGTGGGGCTGCTTCCAATAATGTCTCTCATCTTGTCCGAATTGTTTGCAGAGGAGCAAAGCACGGTCGCCTGGGAGTTACCTGGCAGTATGTAGTTTGCACTAAGTTGTATATCCTCTTAAATTCATGCTAAGAAATGATTAACCTGCCTTTGAACCCTCTACTTTTTTCCCCCCCTTCTCATCTGGAGCCCAATGCAGCCGCTCCCTCTTCCCACTTTGCTGTTCCCTCGACCCACGGTTGCACGTCGCACGCTCTGGTAGCTGGGGGGGAGGGTGTTATTTGGTTGTTTTATTTATTTTATTTGTTTTATTTATTTTATTTGTTCGTTCTGCTTTTTGTTTGATTCCGTATGCCTCGTTGCACGGGAATTTAGGGAGTGAAACCAATGGGTTTGGTAATGAAGAAGCAATTAGTGACTCTCAGTGCAGCCTCCTGAGGTTTTTTGGGAGCCTGTGCGTGCCCTGTTACCCTAACGAGGGCATTGCCAGGATTTATGAAAGGGGATTCATTGCTTTGCCACTTCCCTTAGTGTCAGTGGGGACTTCTGTGGAATAAGCACAGAATTCCAGATTCCCTGGCAGAAGCACAGAAGCAGGACCAAACCCAAAGAGAAATGTTCATTTCTCATCAGTTCGGCTGCCTTGTTGTTGGGAATTTTCTGTTACCTTCCTCCTGGCAGCTCCTGTGTGGATTTTGAATTTTGAAAATCTGGAGAAGTGTTTTTAGTGGGAAGGAGTTCCACTTGTCCCTTTTTTTGCCCATCAGACCATCCAGTTTACAGAACTCCCTGCCTTCCTTCAGCTTCAGGCTCAGCAGGACAAACATGAAGCTCCTCAGTATAATTTAATGCCCACACAGCGAGAACCACAAGAGGTGACAAAAACAACTGCCCTTCAGTGGGAAGCACCAAAATTTGGGTAACTGCCCAGATTGCACCTTTAGAACCAGGATAATCTGGCTGTGATGGGAGGGGGGTGGCTCTTTCCGCTGAAAATAAGGAGCAGAACTGTGAAACAACTGGCTTGGCACTGGGTAAATATCACAGGATATTCAGAGAGCTGAGTTTCAGGATAAGCAAACAAAACAGAACAGACAGTAAAAATAATACAGGGCTCTTTGGAAAAGGTTACAGTGAGCAAAGTAAATGTTCTGCGAGGAGTGTTGTTGGAGGCACTTCTTGGACTGTGAATTCAAATGAGTGTGAGGCTGAGGGAGCAGAGAACATCCTGAACTCCTTCCCTCTCAGACTGGACCACCGTGCTCTGGGGTCTCTCCTCAGAGCCAGGGAAGCCTCCAGAGGGTGGCTGAAGCACTGTCTCCACACAGAGCCAGCAGAGAAGGAGACATGGGAATGCTCCTCTTTTTCTGAGCTTTCTACCTGGTGGCTGGGCAGTGGGGAAGGCTGTGGGAATACCTGTCCTGCCACCTTGTCTTGGGTTCTGCAGAGCATCTTTGTAAGGCTTTGAACCCACAGGGAAGGGAACAGAGTCTGGAGCTGCCCCTGGCACAGGCAGGGGGTCCAGCAGTGCCATGGAAGGCAGGTTACTGTGCTCGGTGTCCAGATGTTTGGCCACAGATGATTGGAAAATGGGAATGCCAAACCCAAGTATTCATTTCTAGAGTTGTCCTGGTAGAATTGCAGGACATACACACTTCCCTGCTTGTCCCAGCCACAAGGAGTGATGGTGGGACAAGAGAGGTTGGAATGTTGCATGGGATTGTCTTACCTGCAGGGAGGCAGAATTAATTTCTCGGTGGCTTGGCCTGTCCCTTGCCCACTTATCCCTGATCTTTCTCCCTCTCCACGTGATGCTCAGCAGTGCTTTCATGCTTTGGGATGGCCACAAAGGCCCTGAAGCAGCTTTGGGTGAAACTAGTCTTGGAGGATTCTCTCTGTGAGGCGCTTGGCTACTGCGCTGTCCCCGTGTCCCTGCTGCCCTCCCGTGTCCCTGCTGCCCTCCTGGTGACCCTGTGCCGCTGTGTGTGCTGTGAAGTGCTGCCTGTGGCTCGTGGTACCCGTGGGTTGGCACTCTGCTGAAGTAAAGCCCATCTCAGCCATCCGAGCTCACACCTGCCCCTCGATTCAGCGCTCGATCCCCCATCCCACGAGTCCTCCTGCCCGCCGTTCCTCTTAGATCCAATTAACCATTTTTCTCCTCGCCCCTTTCTCTCGCTGACCCTGCCCACGGTGGGTGCCAGGCAGTGGGGCAGCCCTGCCCTCACCCTGCTCCGTGTGCCTCCCTCTGCCTTGCAGCCCATCCCGGACACGAGTCCCATGAAACGCTCCGTGTCCACGCTGACCCCGCAGCGCCCTCATGCCATGCACCTCTACGAGTACTCCCTGGAGAGGATGCCCCCGGAGCAGGGGCACCACCACCACCACCACCGCTGCCACCGCAGGAAAGAGAAGAAGCAGAAGTCCCTGGACAGGGCCGCCCATCACTTGGCCGATGGACAGGCTGGTGAGTGTCTCCTGGCTTTGTGAGTGATCCCACTGGCCTCGTTGCACGGGAATTTAGGGAGTGAAACCAATGGGTTTGGTAATGAAGAAGCAATTAGTGACTCTCAGTGTAGCCTCCTGAGGTTTTTTGGGAGCCTGTGCGTGCCCTGTTACCCTAAGGAGGGCATTACCAGGATTTATGGAAAGGGGATTGGTTGCTTTGCCACTTCCCTTGGTGTCAGTGGGGGCTTCTGTCCCTGGAATAAGGCAGGAAGATGATCAAACCCAAAGTGAAATGTTCATTTTTCATCAATTAACCCAAAAAGAAATGTTCATTTGTCACCAGTTTGGCTGCCTTGTTGTTGGGAATTTTCTGGTACCTCCCTCCTGGCAGCTCCTGTGTGGATTTTAAAAGTCTGCAGAAGTGTATTTAGTGGGAAGGACTTGACACTTTTTTTGCCCATCCAGTTTGCAGAACTCCCTGCCTTCCTCCAGCGTCAGGCTCAGCAGGACACACATGGAGCTCCTCAGTATGGTTTAGTGCCCACACAGTGAGGGCCACAGGAGGTGACAAAAGCAGCACAACAGGGTCCTGTTGATGGAGCTGGTGCAGCCCCCAGGTCAGACCTCACCAGGGTCTGCAGCTTCTCCCGAGGGGCAGCTCCGATCTCTGCTCTGTGTGAGCAGGGACAGCACCCAGGGAATGGCTGGAGCTGTGTCAGGGCAGGGTCAGGTTGGATCTCAGGGAAAGGTTCTTTCCCCAGAGGGTGGTTGGGCACTGACCAGGCTCCCCAGGGACAGGGTGGGATTGTTGGGGTGAACTGTGCAGGGCCAAGAGTTGGATGAGATGATCCTTGTGGATCTCTTCCAGCTCAGGATCTTACTGTTCCAAACTGAAGGCTGTGCTGGGCTCCCCCACCCCACCGTTGTGCCTCTGACAAACTTTGCAGCTCCTCTACTAACACGAAGCTCCTCAGTGTAATTTAATGCCAACACAGTGAGGGGCCACTTGTCCTCTTCCCTGCACCGGCCGGCGGGTGGGATTTGGGGTCCTGCCTGAACTCAAAGACCTCCCTGCTGCACACCCAGGAGCCCCTCACGCTGGTGACCCCTAACCAACGTTCTTCTTTCAGTAGCCCAGGCCGGTGAGTCTTCTGCCAAGGACAAGAAGGAGCGTGGGCGGTCCCAGGAGAGGAAGCAGCACTCCTCCTCCTCCTCCGAGAAGCAGCGCTTCTACTCCTGCGACCGCTACGGCAGCCGGGAGCGCTCCCAGCCCAAGTCTGCTGAGCAGAGCAGGCCCACCTCCCCCAACGGGGGCCCAGAGCAAGGTCCACACAGACAGGTGAGGAGAGGCAGGGTGGGACAGCAGCCCTGAGGTCTCCCAGGGGTTTGTCTGTGCGCCTTTTCCGTGTTTTGCTCAAATGAACGGAGACGGAACGGGGAGGGGAAGCCAGGCAGGGGTGGATTGGGGTCTCCATCGGGGTCCTACTTGGGGCTTCACACCTAAAACAGGCATGGAAGTGTCACCTGGTGGCTTTTGAGCACAGAGTGAGGGACTCGAGGCTTCTCAGAGACAGAATCACAGAATGTGCCGAGGTGGAAGGGACCCAAAATATCATCGAGTCCGACTCCTGGTCCTGCCCTGGACCATTCCCAAGAGTCACACTGTGTGCCCAAGGCCCCACTGCCAAGGGCATCCTTGCTAACACAACACAGCAGCCCGGGGGACCCCACAACTGGCAGCTCTTGTCTTGGAAGTTCAGAATGTTTCTGCAGGAAGTGGTTTGTTGGACGTTTTGAACAAAGACCTCGCCATTTTTTTTACTATCGAGACCATTTCCTGGATTAAAAAAAAGTTTGCAAATGCCTTAAAAAAAATTTAGGCAGCTCAGTACTTATCAAAACAGTGTGGAATCACATTAAGGTTGGAAAAGCCCTCCCAGACCATCAAGTCCAAGCTGTGCCCAATGCCCACCTTGTCGCCTAGCCCAGGGCACTGAGTGCCACAGCCAGTCCTTCCTTGGACACCTCCAGGGGTGGGGACTCCACCACCTCCCTGGGCAGCCCCTTCCAGTGCTTAACAACCCTTTCCATGAGGAAATTCCTCCTGATGTCCAACCTGAACCTTCCCTGGCACAACTTGAGGCCGTTCCTTCTGCTGTCCCTTGTTCCCTGGGAGCAGAGCCCGAAACCCCCCCGACTCCCCCCTCCTGTCAGGGAGTTGCAGAGAGCCAGAAGGTCCCCCCTGAGCCTCCTTTTCTCCAGGCAGTCTCCAGCACTGCTGGATTTGCCAGGAAAACCCCACAGGAGAAAACCCAGGCAGAGCAGAACAAGCACTGATTGACAGCCCGACAAGCAACAACCCGATTGTTTGATAGGAAGGAAAACTGCTCTTTAAAAATTAAAGGTCTGGTCTCAAAATGTTAGGTCACAAAAGGCTGAAGGATTTTTAAAACACTCTCACAGGGCTGGTCATGTACTGCCCTGGGAGAATGTAAACTCAAATGCCAAAACAAGGGCCTGTTCCTCTCACTCATGGCATTTTTTTAAATTACTGCAGCTTAGGTCACTCTCACATGTCATTATTAGTAACCCAGGAAAGCTGCCAGGCTGTTCTACCACTCAAAAATCAAATGTGTAATATAAAAGAGGAGAAGGTGACACATTTCTGTTAAAGGAAATTGTTAGTTCAAGCCTGCCCCAAAAGCTTTTCGTTGTTATTTTTTCAGAAAATGGCTATTTAATCAAAATACATGTAATTTCCAATGTGCAAAAAAACCCAGTCCCCCAGATCCTCCTCCCACACTGTCCACTTCTGACCACAGAAACAGAATCACAGAACCCCAAAACTGTTAGGGTTGGAGCTTAAAGCTCATCTCGTTGCCACGGGCAGGGACCCCTCCCGTTAGACCAGCCCGACCCTTGGGTGAAGTTCTGCACAAATCCACCCCAAAGCAGATTTGGTTTTGTCTAAAATGCCCCGAACGAAGCAGGGTTTTGAGCTGCTCCTGCCCAGTCCAGGTAAGGCGCATGTGGAGCCTGTGTATGCTGTGGGTCCTTCCCCCCGGGCAGTGTCCCCTCCTGTCGGAGCCGTGTCCCAGTTTGCGTCCTACCGATGCTCTGCCCCTCCCTGTCCTTACTCACCGCTCGCAGAACTTTGAACTCTCCAGCTCTTTTACATCTCGTGTTGAATTATTTCTGGAGAACCTCCTCCCCCTGACCGTGCTTGTCTAAACTCTCTCTTTTTTGCTTCTCTTCCCTCTTGTGACTTGTCTCTCCCTTCTGTTGCTTCTCCTTCTGTTTTACACCTGCCTGCCTTTGTGTTTGTCCGGTGTTTCCCCCTTTTTTATTTTTTGATTTGCTTTGTTCCAATTTTTATGTAGGGCAGTGGTTCAGTTAATGGGAGCCCCTTGCTGTCGACATCTGGTGCTAGTACCCCATGCCGGGGTCGGAGGCAGCTCCCACAGACTCCACTGACCCCACGCCCCAGCATCACTTACAAGACCGCTAACTCCTCGCCCGTGCACTTCACCAGTATCCAACCCGGCCTCCCCACCTTCTCCCCGGGACGCCTGAGCCGCGGTTTGTCGGAGCACAACGCGCTGCTCCGCGGGGAGCACCAGCCGCCTCCGCCGCCCGTGGCCCGCACCGGCTCCGACCCCTACCTGGGGCCCCGCGACGACGCCGACAGCCCCTCGCGCGCCGCGCCCGAGGACACGCTCACCTTCGAGGAGGCCGTGGCCACCAACTCGGGGCGCTCCTCAAGGACTTCCTACGTCTCCTCCCTGACCTCCCAGTCGCACCAAATCCGCCGCGTGCCCAACGGCTACCACTACACGCTGGGGCTCAACACGGGCCCCGGCGCCGGCACCAGAGGACGTAGCTACTACCACGAAGCTGACGAGGACGACTGGTGCTAGCGGCCTGGCAGAGCCCTCCGCGGCGGGCGGGTTTAATTATGATGAGTTTTATCATCTGGAAGGCCGGCGGGGCAGCCCCTGCCACGAGAACTGCTCTGCGCCCCCGGGGCCGGAGACGCTCCTGCAGCCTCTCTCCTCTCTTTGTTCTTTATTTATTTTTAATTTTTTTTTTCTTTTTTTATTTTTTTTTTTTTTTTGCACTAGACAAACGGAGGAAGAAGGCTCCCTCCTTTGGGGGAAGGCAGCACATCTCTCTGTCCCCCCTGGCCCGCCTCCCCACTGCCCTGTCTAGTCACAGACACGCACCAGGTGCCAAGTTGGCGACAGAGGCGAGAAGCCGAGCGAAGAGGGATCCTCACCTTCGGCGGTGGAAGAGCAGACTGTCCATCCTTCCCGAGATCGGCGCAGTTTCTGTTGGGCTATTTCTCAGTTAATTTATCAGCATCATTTTTTTCCCCTCCCCGGTCAGGGTGGGAGTGGGGGGTCTCAAAGGACACGCGGGGACAAGGATCACGCCCGCGCTCGGCCTCGTCGGCCGCTCCGAAGGGAGAGATGTACCCGAGCAACTGGGAGAGGAGGAACACAGCCCGGAACAAAGGACAGTCCGTTGGGACTTGATGTTCAGCCACAGGAATTCCTTTTTGGCAGAGCTGGTGCCACCCCCCCCAGAGGTGACCCCGGCAGCCGGGACCCTGCTGTGACAGCGCTGCCGTGGGGGTCCCTCTTACCCCACCCACCACATCGGGTCCTTCACACTGACACACCACAAAACCACAGGAGAGCTACTTTGTAAGGACTGTTTTCCTTGCTGCTGAGACTTTCCATTCCGCCCCTCTCTGCGACACGCCCCTCACTGTTTTGTCTTGTTTACAATATAAGCTTGATTTAGCAAAAAAAAACCACAAAAAAACACCACAACTTAAAAAAAAAAAAATTATCCTGAAAGAAAAAAAAGGGAAAAAAACAAAACAAAACAAACAAAAAAAGAGGAAAAAGCGTAGGGGTGAGAAGAAGAAATGTTATTGGTTTTATATCAAGCTATTAGATAGAACTTTAACTTTTCATTGTGTGCATTTTTGTAAATTGTACAGTAAAAAAAAAAAAAAAGAAAAAAAAAAGAGAAAAAAAAAATTTACTCTTTATGTAGAGAATTAGTCCAATTGTCATTCCAGGTCCCACCGTTTCTACCGAATGCTCCAGTTGTTCACTACTAAGTGCCTAACCTTTGAAATCTTTCACAGTGACGATGCAACCTCTTTGCTTCGATGCATCAGACCTTGGGCGAGCGTGGGGAGGGCAGGAGGGGCAGGAGGGAGGGCAGAGCCCGGAGAGCCCCTCGCCCTGGAGGGTCCACGGGGCTCCCACCGCCCCAAGAGTGCACTCGAGTGCCAGGTTGGAAGCTTCCAGCGGGGAAGGCAGACACGCTTTGGGGTTGGTTTGGGTTTTGTTGGCCTTTTTTTATTTTCATTTAGGATTTGATTTGATTTGATTTGATTTGATTTGATTTGGTTTTACCGGTGGGAGGGGAGTGATTGCAGCAAACAAACCCGTCCTTTTCTCATTGACTTGTGCTGAGGGAGGGATGCAGGTGGAAAAGTCCAGCATCTGCAGGGATGCTCCTGCAGGAGGAGCAGCGTCTCACCCGGACTGTGAGAGCTCTGGCCGTGCTCCGTGGGGCATCATCCGTGTGGAGGGCAGTTGGAGTGAGCCTTGGTTTTATTGCCTGTTAAGAGAAGATCAAAAGAATAATAATAATAATAATAATCAAAACCTCTAACTCTGATTCTCAGGGATGAGATTTCTGTGTTCTTGCAACGACTCTTGTGTTGGATGATTTCTTTCTTCTGTGCCCTGTGGATTTCTGCACTGTGAGCCTGGCAAAGGGGCAAACACGCTGTGCTGCCGGGGAGGGAGGCTGGAAGCAAAGGTTGGGCAGGACCTCCCATCCCTGGCTCTGCTGAGCTGTTGTAGGGCTGCTTTGGGGCACAGGGTGACCAGAGGACACAAGGAATAAAGGTGGAAGGAAGAAGGGTGGGAGGTGCCAGACGAGCACATCCCTAAAAACCCTGTTAGGAAGGAGGAGTGGGTTTCACAGAGGAATTTTTTCAGAGGATCTCCCAAGCCCCAGAACTGTGAAGCTTCTCCAGATGAAGCGGTTGCTTAGGACGGGGAGAGATCCCGCTGGATCCCGGTGATCCCGTTTGGCACTGGGGAGGTTGGAGGGTATCGGATGCTACCAAAACGCTCAGGAGGTCTCTCGTGCTCTCAGCAAAAGCCTCTCAGCCTCAGGCAGGGAGCAGTTTGCTGTAGGGTGGTTCTTCACGTCTCCTGTAGCCCTTCCGTTGAGGAAATTCAACCTGTTTTTGGTTTGTTGTTGGTTTTTTTTTTCCGTTTCCTTCCGTGTTTGTTTTTTGGTTTTTTTTTTCCTTTCGTTCCGTTAATAACAACCTCTGGCCGATCTCATCCCTGGATTCTGCTGAAGGAGAACTCCTGTCTGTATCTCTGTCTCTGTATTCCTTCTGTGCACTTCCAATCGCGGCAGTGTGGCAGCCGGAGCTCCCCAGGGGCCGGGCTGGGATTCCCAAAAGGAGGGCTATGCAACAAGATGACACGTTCGGACACACATCCAAACCACCCACAGTCAGAAAGACCTTCATCCATCCCGTAGCTTTACCTGCTGGATTTTCCTGTTTCAGGCTTCAGCGCGATTGTGACCAAATGTTTGATAACGTTTATTTATATTTTTTTTTTCCCTCCCTTAAACGAAGGCACAACCACTTTGTTTGAAAAGTTTTAAAGAAAACGTTCCCCTTTTACTCCAGGAGGTTGAAGGGGAGGGGAAACACAAAATCTCTCTGCCCGTGCATGCGAACGCTGTAAAAAAAAATGGGAAGCAAAAGAGATGTCTCTCTGTACGGAATAATTCTGTCTTTTCCCCCCTTCCTCTCCCGTTTTAGACCCCCCAAAACCCCCAGCCCTGCACTAAAACACGGCCTGGGGTCACCCCCAATTCTTAGGCAGAACATGAAGAAGAATTTTTAGTTGTCTAAATCCTCCACCCGCCTCGCAGGGGTCGATGGCAGTGACAGCCAAGCCTGACCACAACTGTTCATAACCCTTCCCTGACCTTTTTTTGCAGCCTCTCTGCTGTCTCTTCCACGCATCCATAATATTTCCGAGATTCCTCATAGTGAGTTGCCAAACTTGAATTGCACCGATCAGTTTTCTGCATCCAGAACCAGTCTCGTAGTGGCTGTACTTTGAATTAAGTAATGTTTGCATGTAAAATATATACATATATACATATATATAAAACGAAACGAGAAAAAGAAAAAAAAAAGTATGTGCATGGAAAAAAAAAAATGTTTATCTTCGTACTTTTTTGATACAATGTATTCATCAGTTGTTAATTTTTAATTATATTTGATATAAATTGGGGGTTTGTTGCAAAAACTTTATATTTCAAAAAAACAGTGTTAAAAATGAGCGAAGTTCCGACCATGCAACACAAGCGGAGCTTTACCCAAAAAAATAAAAAGGAGGGAACAAAAAAAAAAAAACAAACCACAAATGCAAGGAGAAAAAAAAAAAAAAAAAAAAGGTTGTGATTGCCTAGTTTGCTGCCTGAGTAATATTTATCAGCCAAACTTTGAATTCTGCAGTTGTTTCTACAATTAACATTTTGTATGAAGCAAAGTCCTTGAATTAAAAATAAAAACTTAGCAAAAAAAAAAAAAAAAGAAAAAAACCTGACAAATTCCCAGCCGGTGTGTGCAGTGTGCCTGGTGACTGGGGAGAGCCATGGAGGGACAGCCTGGGCCAGTGTGGAACTGGGCTCAGTTCTGCCCAAATTGGGATGTTGTCAAGGAATTGGCCACTTCTGGTGTTTGTTTCCGTAGAGGCTTCACGGAGGCTCGGTTTGAGTAGGGAGCTCTTTGCAAATTTGCCTTCCCAGTGTGGATCCAGTTGGAGGTTCCTGGAGTCCAACAGGCAGCAAAAGTGTAGGATTTAAGCTTAATCACCCCAGCAGTGATTGACTCCTTCCAGGGTTTCAGCAGAGGGATTTTATCTTGTAGAACACTCTCACAGGTTGCCCATCCCTGGAGACATTCCAGGTCAGGTTGGATCTGAGCAGCCTGATCTAGGGGAAGATGTCCCTGCTCACCCCAAAAGGGTGGGACTGGGTGGCCTTTAAAGGTCCCTTCCACCCCAAACTGTTCTGTGTGCAAAAATGTGGCTCCCTTTGGCTTTAACCCTGATTGAACCCTAAGCCCACTCCCAGCTGATGTTCTTGCTGCTACCTCAGGTAGCCATAAAATCATGGATTGGTGTCCAGGCCGTGCTGTAGCACTTGTACAAAAAAGAATTAATAATAATAATAATAATAATAATAATAATAATAATAATAATACTTGTGGAGCTCACCTTGAAGTTCCTTCTCCCAAGACTTGCACTGAGCAGAAGAACAACCCGAGGGCTCTTGGTACACAAGGAAGGAACTTCTCGTTTCTTTGGATAACTGGAGAACCACCCTCATTCCCTCCTGGGGGAGAAATCCACTGTGTTTCTCCTTCCTCAGGGTCTGCTGGTGTCACACTTCTGACAATGCCAAGGACTCTCCAAAAATTCTCCAGGGCAATGAACAGCAGCAGGACCGTTGCATTTTTGCACTTTTCAGAGCACAAGGTCTGTTTTAATGTTTGACTCTTCTTCTCTCTTGTTGCATCATTTCTGTGATGAGACCACCCAAGGTGCCACCTGAGATTCGGTGTGGAATGAAAGGAAAAGGTCCTGAAATCCCTGATGACCAGGTCAGGCTGTAGCTTTGGAAGAAAAGGGGTCATTCAGGACGTGATTAGTGGAGTTTGGAGCAGAAGATCTCAACTTGTGATCTGGTTTGGGCTTCCTGGGCAGGACAGCAGCGGAGCAGAAGGGAGGAGAGTAGGATTTTTATTACTTTAAAGAGCATTACTTTTGAGATATCCCAAAGAAAGTGGAGGGTTCTGAACAGTGTCCAGGGGAAGGTTTGCAAAGGTTTGCACAAGATTTGAGGATCAGGATCAATATGCACCCCCACCTCAGAGGGGACGCCCATGGTATTTGCTCCACCACACCCACCTGGGAGTTGGAACCTGCCTGGAGGACTGGATGAACCCCCTTTCCCCTCCAGATGTGTGTCACAGAAAACCTCCACAACCTTTAAAATCCTAAAAGCCTTTTAGTGACTTTCTGCACTTTTAGAGTATTTTTTATTTCTTTTTTTTTTTCTTTTCCCCTCCTGATTTCAGTTGTATCCTTTTGGTCTGAGGCATCAATGCACCATCAACTTCTCCAGGGACTGCCTGAGTCCTGAAGGAGCTGGAGTAGGCAGGATCCCCACTGCCACATTCAAAGCATCTCCCACATCCCAGACACTGGATGTGGAACCCTCGGGTTTGTTTTGCTCCGGTTTGATTTCAGCTGAATTCCACAAAATGGCTCTATTTTTACACAATTCCTGCTATAACTCCAGGCACAGCTGCTGTCAGGGGGTTTGCACAAGTTCTCTTCCCCCCAGGGGCACATCTTGCCAGCAGAGACTGCTGTATTTCCATTCCCTGTATTTCCATTCCCTGTATCTCTGCTCCCAGCCCTGTGGATAAAATCCGGATCAGCGTTTCCCAGGCCAGCACCCCACACCCGGTTGTGCCATTAGGGGGTAGCATTTTCAGGCTTTTCCTACTTTCTAGGGAAACAAGAACATAAAGGGAAAAAGCCTCATTCATCTTGCCACTCTTTGAGGGTCGTTCCCTGAAATATTTGTCCTAGGATGCAGAAAACTCAGGGTGAGACACCGAGTCCAAGGTGCTCAGGTAATTTGGCCTTTTGTATTCCCTGGAGCTGATTTCCCATTCCAGCCACGTCTGCAGACGGTGCCTGCAGATTCCTGCCTGCCCTCCAAGGTGATGAATTATTTCTCCCAGAGTATCTCATCCCTCTTTATCAATTCTAAGTAGATCACCTGATATTTTCTGGGCTGCGAAAACACCGTTTGCAGAAAGTGCCTGATCACAATAAGGAGCCTCAACTCAACGCTGTCCCTCAGCACATTCCAAAATATTTTTGCAGAAGAGGCGAGTTTTGCATTTTTATGTGATAAAAAAGAGTGAACTGAGATACTTGGAGGGGACTGAATTGCCCAGGGTCACTCAGCAAGGACAAGGTTGGGGTTGCTCTGCCTCCTTTGTGTCTCCCTGTGTCAGATCACCGGCGTGTCCGTGATTTTTTTGCATCCCCAGGTTTGTAGTAGGATCCCAGTGAGCTGTCACTGGGAATTGGGCATCTCCCTGGGAGATGTGTTGGTTGACTGGGGGGAATTCAAAGGGAAGGGCAATTCAAGGGAGCAGTAAGAGAAGTGCTGGTGATGGTGACAGGGCTGAGGGGCTCTGTGGTGACGCTGAGGGGTCTCAAATATTTGTGGGGCTGAAGTCCTGGGGTGGGTGAGGGAACTGCTGAGGGTGTTTGAAAAGGAAGGTCTGAGCAAACCAACCCCCAGTGAGGGGATGGGAACACCAGAACAGAGCCCCTCCACCCACCTGGGACATGCTGATGGAGCAGAGCTGTGTTAATTCAAAGCAAACAGTATCAATAACCGTAGTTTATTCATTTTATCCTCATCTCCACTTTCTGTCATTGCTCTGAAACAGAATATCCCAGCACTGGCTTTGTCTGTGTCTGTTTTTATTATTTCTCTCTCTGTGGCAGCCTTTTCTCTGCCCAGCACGGCACAAACAGAGGAGGAGGAGGAGGAGGAGGAGAAGGAGGCAGGTCCTTGTCCAGCTACTCCTGCACAAAAGTCTGACATATCCACAGGGGTGTAAACCCGAATTTTCTCACAGAAGGCTGAGGAGGGGAGTGGATGTGGTTGTGTTACTGGATACAGCAAATGATAGTGGGTACAAAAAAAGGATGCTGAGCTGAGCAACAGGACTGTGGCAGAATAATTCTGTGAATTTTACAAGGTTTTTTTCCTCCTCATGGATTGGAGAGTGTTTAAAAGACTGGGTTTTACCTGTGATCCTAAAAAAACCCCTCTCCTGCAGTGGGGTGGTGGGATGTGCCCGGAGCTGAGGGCAGAGCCCCCAGGTGCCACAGCAGAGATGCCAAGGGATGGGATGGGGGATGTGCTGCTGGGACAGATGGTCACAGCTTGGGAATCAATGGGATTCAGAAAGGAAAGGCAAACCCGTGTCACATGTTCTTGACAAATAAAGTCCATGGCAAAGCAAAAGACTCCAGGAGTGTCTCTGACCTTCATTTCCTTGACAGGCTGAGTCAGTGTGTGACAGGGGAAGGGCCTGGAAATGGGGACAGAGGGGTGAGTGTGGCAATTTTGCTCCTAAATTGGCTCCTGCCTCAAGCAGCAATCGGGATTTAAGGGGAGGATCTCACAGAATCCTCATTTCCCAGTGCCATGGTGTGGCCTGTCACCAAAGTGACCCTCAGGTGACACACTGGGCACCTGAGCATCTCCTGCTCTCTGCCAGGGCTGCCCACCCAAAGGCAGGGGTGTCTGGCTGCCCCTTGCTGAAGGTTCCCATATTTTGGGGATCTCTGGGTGATGGTGCAGAGAGGGTTGGGATTGAGCCTGGCTCCTCCTCGGGCCTGAGCCAAAACCCCCACAGGGCATCTGTGGCTTTGTGACACGGGGGTTTGTCACACATGGGAGACAGTGTGGCCTCAGGAGTGATACTGGTGGCACTGGAGAGCTGAGTGTGGGGCACAGAGCGGGGGCTGCAGTGGGGCACTGCAGGGCACAGTGCAGGTGTGGGGTGGAGAGCAGGGAAACACACTTTAGGGATGCCAGTCTGCCATGGTGGCATGGCTGGGGGGCACCCTGCCATGGTGTGAGGGTTGGGCAGGACCTGGGTTGGGTCAGGTGTACCCCAGTAATCCCAGGAAGGGAGTGAACTGGCCCAGACTCTGCAGAAAGGGGGGGTTATACCCAGTACAGCTCTCACTGGAGAACTGGGGTTGTCTCACCGTCACACTCACTCACCCCAAAATGCCCCAGTGGGAAGCTGCTGTGTCCTGTCCCCCTGCAGGAGCAGGGTCGGGGCACAGTCTGGGGAGGTGAGACCCCCTGAGAAACACTCACAGCAAGTTTTATTTGGGGAGGGTGCAGGATGTCCCCTTTAGCTATAGAGGGCAAACTGGGGGGTGTCACCAACCCCTGCAGCAACCGCGGGACGAACAACCCGGTGTGTGGGGGGGGGTAGTGTCTGTCAGTCAGTCCGTCTGTCTGTCTGTCTATGTGCTACCCCACGTAGCCCTGCATTCGGGGGGAAAGGGGACTCCCATCCCCAGGCTCTGAACCCCCGGGGGGCGCTGGAAGCGCGTCTGATTTTGGGATGGGGGGGTGATGGGGGGATGATGGAGGGCATTAACCCCTGAGCGCCAGGGGGGTTGTAAGGGTGTCTGTTTTTGGGGCGTGGGGAGAATGATACTGGACATGAATCCCTGAGCGCCAGGGGGCCCTGGAAGCGCGTGTGATTTTGAGGAGGTGGGTGATGGGGGGCATTAACCCCTGCAGCACCGGGGGGCCTTGGAAGCCCGTCTGCTTTTTGGGGGGGAAGATGATGGGGAGCATTAACTGCCGCAGCGCCGGGGGAGGGGAGGTGGAACCGCGTCTGATTTTAGGGCTTGGTGATGGGGGCCATTAACCCCTGCAGCGCCGGGGGGCCTTGGAAGCCCATCTGACTCAGGGGGGTGGGTGATGGGGGGCATTAACCCTTGAGCTCCGGGGGGCGCAGGACCGGCTGTCCCCCCCCGTGCGGGGCAGGGGCGGAGTGCCGGGGGTCGTGGGCCGGGTTCCCCCGTGTCCCCCCCGCAGGAGGGGGGTGCGGGCGGGCCGGGGCGGGGGCGGGGGCGGGGGCCGGGGCCGTCCTGCCCCGGCGGCGGCGGCGGGGCCGGGCGGGGATGCGGCGGGGCCGGGGCCGGGCACGATGCTCGGCGGGGCGCTGGTGCTGGCGCTGCTCTGTGCCCTGCCCCTGTGCCCGGCGGGGCTGGAGCCCCCCGAGACGGGCTCCGGGTTGGACACAGGTACGAGCGGCGGCGGGACGCGATGGGGAGGGCCGGGGAGCTGCGGGGGCATCCCGGGCCGGGGGGATATCCTATCCCCGCTGGGATGCACCGGGAGCCCGGGCACCGGGAGCGGGGAGAGGGGGGAGAGCGGCCGGGACCCCCCGGCGGTGGCCGCGGCTCTGCAGGGATGCGGTTCCCGGGGATGGGGGCGCTGGGGGTGCATCCCGGCCGTGCTCTGGGATTCCCGGCTTTCCTGAGATTCCATGGGGTAAACGTGACCCAGCCCAGGTCCTGCCCAGCCCTCACGCCGTGGCAGCGCCCTCCCCAGCCTCGCCACCGTCGCGGTGGGAGGTGTTTGCAGACGGGCACCCCAAAAGGGAGTTTCTCCACCCCACGTCTGCCCTGGGGGCAAAAAGGCTTCCCCCAGTGCGAGGGGCTGCTGGGGGGTGCTGGGGGGGAAGGCAGGGTAGGGCTGTCTTTAGGGGTGTCACTGTGGCATAAGGGTCCCGCTGGCACAGCCATCCCTGGAGCGGGGCTGGGTCCCTCTCCCTTCGGTTCGGAGCACCGGGATTGCTGGGATTTGTGTGTGGCTTCTTGGATGCCTAAAATCATGGAATCATGGAATGGTTTGAATTAGAAGGGATCTTAAAGCTCATCCAGTCTCATTCCCTGCCATAGGCAGGGACACCTTCCACCAGCCCAGGTTGCTCCAAGCCCCGTCCAACCTGGCCTTGGACACTTCCAGGGACCCAGGGGCAGCCACAGTTTCTCTGGGCAACCTGTGCCAGGGCCTCCCCACCCTCACATTTGACTGAACATCATCCAGGGGTGTGGATTTACCCCTTGATCACTGCTGCCCGGGCTGGGGAAGATCCTGAGCTCAGGAGTTCCAACTGGTGCGTGGGGTAGAGCCCTCCAAAAGTTCGTTTCTCAGGCTTTGGCCTCAAACAAGACACTTCTTTGGTGCTGAGGCTCCTGCTCTCCAGCCAATCCCTACTGATGGAGCAGTTCTGCTCCAAGGAAAGCTTCTGTAGCACAGATCCAAGAAATATCCTCAAGGAGCAGGATGGGGAGCAAGGGGCAGCCACTGCAGGGCTTGGCTTGCCTTCCTGACCTCGGAGCTGGGATTGGCTCCCTGAGCCAGAGCAGGGACCTGTGGCACTCTTGGGGCTGGCTGGGGGCTTTGTGCACTGATCCCGAGTCCAGTGGGGAATACTGAGGTGTGGAGGGAGTGCCAGAGCAGAGCAGCTCCTCACTGGAGCTGGGACTTGGTGTTCATAGCTGGTGAGACCTTGCTGAGGTTCCACATTCCCTTTGCTCCACGCAAAGAGGACACAGCATGTGGCAGTTGTGACACTTTGGGGTTGGGAGGAAATTAGGATCCATTTCTTAGGTGGATTCATTAGGAAATAAGGATCCCTGTCTTTCCTCACTGCAGCTCAGTCAGGATATGGATATTTCTTGATGCCTCCTGCTTGGGTTGGGGCAGCCAGCACTTGGTATTCCTGCAGCATCCCTGCCATGGAGGTGGCACCATTCCCTCCCTGGAGTCCAGGTGGAAGGGTGGTTTGCATGGATGGTACGTGGGAGAGGTCAGTATCTGAGTACCTGAGCCCCAGCTGAGGCTTTGGGCTGTAAAAGGAGGAGTTTAATCCGTCTGGGAGAGAAACTGGGCTGAAGCTGTTTGTTGTGTTTGTAGCCATCTCCAAAAGGACACTCCCTGAGGGGCTCAGGAGGGCTCAGGATGCCAGAAATGGGTGGGAAGAGACTCCAGTGTGCTGGGAATGGGGATGCCTGGTGTCCTGTCCCCTGGGAGCACTGTTCCCCTGGAGCACAGCTGTGCTCTCTGAGCAAACAGTGCATCAAGTCCATCCCTTGAGCTCTAATCCACGTTACCTGGAGCAGCAGGTCGGCCTGGAGATGGTGGAGAGGTTGATTTTCAAGGGAGCAATTCTTGAACTTGCACCTCTTTTTTGTGATTTCCTAGAATCCCAGAATGGTTTGGGTTGGGAGGGACCTTAAAGCCCATCCACTGCCACCCCCTGCCATGGGCAGGGACACCTTCCACTAGCCCAGGGTGCTCCAAGCCCCATCCAACCTGACCTTGGACACTTCCAGGGACCCAGAGGCAGCCACAGCTTCTCTGGGCAACCTGTGCCAGGGCCTCCCCACCCTCACAGCCAACAATTCCTTCCCAATATCCCATCTAACCCTGCCCTCTGGCACTGGGAAGCCATTCCCCCTTGTCCTGTCTCTCCATCCCTTGTCCCAAGTCCCTCTCCAGCTCTCCTGGAGCCCCTTTGGGCCCTGGAAGGGGCTCTCAGGTCTCCCTGGAGCCTTCCCTTCTCCAGGTGAACCCTCCCAGCTCTCCCAGCCTGGCTCCAGAGCAGAGGGGCTCCAGCCCTTGGAGCATCTTTGTGGTCTCCTCTTGTTCTTTTTATTCTGGGAGCTGTAACAGTTCCTGAGTGAGGCCCCTGCAGTGCTGTGGGTCCGTGATGGGGAGGGAAAGGTGGCACTGGCAGATCTTTGCTGGATTTGGGATGTTCTGGGGCTGCCTCTGGGGCACAACATGAGGGTCTGCAGGGCTTTGCTGAGCTCACCCCCCCCTCAGAGATGCTGTGTTCGAGGAGGACAAAGTGGGAAAACTCCTCGATCCGGTGGCTCTGGGGCTCCCGGGAGCTGCTTTTCCCTCCTGAAGTGCCATAAATAAAAATTGCAACCCTGCCCTGCGAAACACAAAACTTCCCCAAACCACCCCAGGAACATCCTGCCCGGGAACGGGACCCAGAAATGAAAGCACACGAACAATTTGCCGTTCATTAAAGCTTAGAGTCGTCCAATTAGGATCTGCTTAATTAAGGGGCGCGTCTGAAAACGAACGGTTTGGCTCCTGCAGACGGGGATTTCTTGCTTGAGGGTGGGTGAAAATAGTCTTGCAGGAAATTATCCTGCTGGAGGCCTGATGCTCTGAAATGTGGGATCCAGAGCTGTGCAGCCGAGCCCCTCAAATCTGGGATGTTTGGGATCCATGTGCTTGTGCTGAGGATGTTTACATGGACCTGGTAAAATTACATTGAATCTCCTGTAAACATGCAAAATCAGATGGAAATTGTGATGTGTTTGTGCTGTGTGGGGGTGTCTGGTTGCATGTGTTTGATATATACTTATATATATAAATTATATACTTATAAATAAATAAATATATATATTTATATATTATATTATTTTATATTATAGTATATATTATAGTATTGTATATATTATTATACTATTTATATATAGTATATGTAGTATATATATAATATAAAATAATATATAATATATAAATATTTTATATACATAATACATACATATTTTATATAATTCTATATATTCTATTCTATTATAGTATTAGATTATTATATGTTATATTATATATATGTATATTGTATACAGTATATATAATATAATATAAAAATATGTATTTTTATAGAGAGAGAAAGATATATTTTTATATATCATGTTTGTGTCTGTGCCTGTGTAAAGCTTTAAAAAATGATGATAATCTTAACCAGTTTCAAGTCAAGGTTCTTAAAACTCCAGAAATACCAGAAATGGATTCTTCATGTCACCTCCATGTGACCTTCCCCTCTGGAGGGTCATGGAGTCCTCAAGCAGGCAATTATATGGGATTATTAATTTTTTTCCCCCTGACAAGACCCTAAATTGTGCATTTAAAGAGGCACAAACGCAGGGGTCACTGCCTCTCCCCCCACCACCCAGAGCATCAGTGAGCCTGCCCTGGGAGGGAGAGCAGGAGGGACTGAACTTCTGGGGCTCTCAGGAGTTGTGAGAACTCCAGACAGACCCCACAAGGGTATTTTGACAGTGCAGCTTTTATCCCCAAGGTCCTCTGGGGGCTCTTCTCCAAGGATTTGTGCACCAGAGGGTGGAGGGAAGAGCCCACCTGGGTTTGCTGTGCTTCGGCTCCGTTTGAAGAACCCCTTTATCTGAAATCTGAATTTCCTGAGAATCCATTTCCAGGGTTACCTGCTGGATGAAAAAGAGCCCTTTTCCACCCTAAACCCCTCCAGTCCTTTTGCCCAGGAATTGTTGCTGCTTTCCCTCAGACAAAGGCACAACAACACTTGATAATTTGGGGTTGTTTGCTTGTCCCCCCCTTGCACTGAACTGTGGGCAGGAGGTGCCTCTGGCTTGGGTGCTTTGGGAACCCAACCTGGAAGTGGCTCCAGTTTCCTCTGGAGGAGAAGGCCCTGCCCCTGAGGTGACACTGCCTTCAGGAGTGGCATGAGGGGGACATTTTCATTTTCTTCCCAAGGTGATGGGAGACACCTGACACTTATGGTAAAGCCATAAGGGATGGGGACATGGGGACACTGGGGAACAGGGACACTGGTGGGACTGGTTCACACCCAGAGCTGGCACCACTCCAGGGTGCCATGTCCAGCTGCCTTCTGCTGTGCTGTTTAACTCTGCCAAACTTGAGCTGTTTGCCTTGAAAAGTCTCTCTGTTACACGTCTGTCCCACGCTGAATTATTTGAAAACTTCCAGCCCAAACTGCTCAGCCATTCCCAGGACCCCCAGCCATTCCCAGGATCCCCAGCCATTCCCAGGACCCCCAGCCATTCCCAGGATCCCCAGCCATTCCCAGGATCCCCAGCCATTCCCAGGACCCCCAGTCATTCCCAGGATCCCCAGCCATTCCCAGGACCCCCAGTCATTCCCAGGATCCCCAGCCATTCCCAGGATCCCCAGCCATTCCCAGGATCCTTGTCTTCAGCACAGATTGGTATTTCTGGAAGCTGAAGTTTGGCGGCATCCCCACGAGATCCTTCCAGATTAGACCAAGTTGTAAAATCTTATGCCTTTTTTTCACCAAGTTATAAAATTCTAAACTTTTCCACAGGCCTCATTTCCTAAAACCTCCCTCTCCCTCTGGATCCAGGTGTGGATCCTGCCCTGAGCCAGCTCTGGCATTCCCAGCCCATATCCCCTTCTGTGCCACCACGGAGCACAAAAGGATGCTAGTGCTGCTTCCACTCTATTTTTTTTCCATGTTAGTAGGTGGGAATCATCTCATTTAAATTCTGGGAAAGGTTTTCAAGGGTGAGTAAGTGCTGTTCCTCAGGGGGAGATTTTCTAGAGGAGAAGCATAATGGATAAGCCACATGCCGCAGGTTTGTGATCAGATCAGCTTACCAGGAGCTGAGCCAGAGGATACAAGCATCATTCCCATGGAAAAATGAACAGCCTGAGCATGTGCTGTTAGACCTAAACCAGAGCCTGCCCTTGCTGGAGCACTGACAGGACCCTCCAGCTCCCAGCACTCAAGCCCAAGCTAAGCCAGGCTTGTTTTAGGTTTGCCTCCAGTGAGGTGGAAGATTCCAGGGGCAGACACAGGGTCTGGTGTGAGAAGCAGCTCAGAGTGGCTGCCCACACCCCCTTCCTTGGGCAGGCTCCCAAAAAGCTCCTAATTTCTTGCAGGAGGAGCCACCATCTGCTCCTGGTTGAGGTCCTGGCCGTGGGGGCTGATGTAACGTCGTTCCACCCTCGGCTGAGGAAGCTGGAGCTCGTTGTGTATGTTCAGAGTGTGAGAGATATATATAAATATATATATATATATATATATATATATATATATATATATATATGCCAGGAATCTTGGCTCTCCCAGTCCTGCAGTCAGTGCAGGACCAGGGGGGTGGCACTGCCTGTGTGGGCAAGGGGTGCTGGCTGTGGGAGCACTGGCAGGAGCTGGGAATGGCTCAGCTCCGAGGAGAGGAGCCCATCCCTGGACACTGTGGTGTATGGGGTCGTTTGCTCCTCAGGGGGTTGGTCTGGGGCTTGTCCCTGGACACTGTGGTGTATGGGGTCATTTGCTCCTCAGGGGGTTGGTTTGGGGCTTGTCTGGGAAGGAAAGGTTGGGAGCCCTTGGTGGATATCAATGGATTTTTGGGTGCTGGGCTCAGCCCTTGTGGCCCTGGCTGGGTGAAGGCTCAGGGCTCAGCTCCACAGGGAGGGAGGGAGGATCCCTCCTCCACAGGGATGCTCTGGCACCTGGCAGGGTTTGCTGCTGTTGCAGCTCTTGCCCAGGCAGGTGGGCAAAGGGGCAAAGGGGCTCCCCCTGCTCCTACCTGTTGGCCCTGGCAGTGTGTTGGGGGACAGATGTGAGCACAGAAATTCCTCCCCCTAAAAATTCACTTCCTTCCCCTAAAAAGAGAGCAGATGGATGTTCACCCAACCTACCTCCCATAGAAAGATTTTTTATATTTTTTTGTGCTTTTCTCCCTATTTTTAACCAAACCAGGCTGGCCAGGCTGGCTCTGTCCCCTTCCTTCCCACCACACTGAGCGTGGGAGAGCTCAGGGGGAGGCTGAGCATCCCTGGCCCTGGGGCTGCTCCGTGGGGTGGAGCAGCACGGTGGGACCCGGTGCTGCCCTGGGCTCTGCTTTCCTTTGGGATAAGTCAGGAATTCTGGCAGAGGGAAGTGCTTCCTGATTGCCAGCTGGTGGCAGAGGGATTCCTTGTCCCACTGTTCCTTCATTGTGCAAGGGCTTCATTCAACCTGTGACGCTGAAAAGCTTTGCTCTCTTCTGGTCGTCAATTAAGAAAAAAAACCTCTTGAAGACTTAAGCGCCCTCCTCCCCTGCCCTCCCCGCTCCAAGAACTCGGGAGAGCAACAAAGTGACAAAAATCAGCTTCTGTTTAGGGCACATCAACCTTGACGGTGGGTCTCTGCCCACAATGCCGGTAATTAGTGCAGCACTAATTGCCCACGTGGAGCTTTGCCTCTGCCCGGGTCCCTCCCTGCAGGGGAATTCCTGCGGGGGTTAAAGGGCACCTCAGGTCACAGCGAGCTCATCCTGCTGCTGCTGGGGACCAGAGTGCCCTGGGACCTGACTGTGGGTGCTGGGGGGTGATGGGAGGTGGGTGGCAGGGGGGAGGGACAGGTGGGATGGAGGGATGCAGCAGGACAGAGGGAGGGGTCAGGATGGAGGGACACAACAGGGCAGAGGGACACAACAGGACAGAAGGACATGTCAAGATGGAAGGACACAACAGGGCAGAGGGTCACAAGAGGGCAGAGGGACACAGCAGGAGAGAGGGACACAACAGGCCAGAAGGATATGCCAGGATGGAGGGACGCAGTGGGACAGAGGGACACAACAGGACAGAAAGATACTTCAGGACAGAGGGACACAACAGGGCAGGAGGACGTGTCAGGATGGAAGGACACATCAGCCCCTCCCCCTGTGGCCACAAGTGTCTTTGTCTCCTCAGCTTGGCCATGGTGACTGCACAGAGGCTGCAGTGGCTCCAGGGGAAGGAGAGCCAGGCTTGGCTGTGCTGGCTTGGATTTCTTCTCCCTGATTTCCTCTCCCCTCTTCTCCCTGCCCCTGGTGCCTGGAGGGGGCAGGGACACCTGAGGTGCCAGGATGGCTCTCTGGGTGGCTGCAGGGTGTTGGAACTCGGGGCGCTCAGCAGCCTGACCCCCATCAAACCAAATCCCGGGATCGTGGGATGACCCAGGTTGGGAGGAACCTCAGGAGATCATCTGGTCCAAGCTCTGTGGATGGTGCAGCACCCTGTCCATTGTGTCCTGAACAACTCCAGCCATGGGGAGTCTACCCCATCCCTGGGGAGGTTCTGAGACTGATTGTTCTCCCCAAAAGAATTCCTTCTTGCATCACTAGCCCAGGTTGCTCCAAGCCCCATCCAGCCTGGCCTTGGACATTTCCAGGGATCCAGGGGCAGCCACAGCTGCTCTGGGCAACCTGTGCCAGGGCCTCCCCACCCTCACAGGGAGGAATTCCTTCCTAATATCCCATCTAAACTCATCCCCTTGATGAGGGTGAGGAACACATCCCCTGTAGGGAAGGGCCAAACTTTGTGTAGCTCATGTAGCTCTCACAGCTTCCTGGCCCCACTTTGGGGAGTTCCTGTGGGTGCTTTTCCCAGAGCCTGGACATTTTCCCCTCAATGGCACAGGAACATTCCTGCCACCATAAAAAGGGTTGGCAGGAGCTGCTGCTGCCAAGAGCAGAGTAGTGGGGTGAGGCTGAATCCCATTGCCATGGAGGATCAGCCCATTCCCAGGGTGGTGGGAATCTCTGTGTAGCCTTTTTTCCTGCTCTAAGGAGCCCCATAATCTGCATTTATGTTCTCTTGAGAGCTCTGTTTGGCAGTGGGAACCCAGCACTAGGGATGCGACCTCAGTTCATCCCCTTCTGAACCTGCTGCAGGGAAATTGGGCACAACTCAAACACATTTAGCCCAGGGAAAAACACTTGATTTTTGTTGCTTTCACCAGAGCGTGAATGAAGTCATTTTTTAAAAATTATTTTTGGTCTTTTTAAATCATCCAAATAGCAGTTTCTGTTTTCTTAAAGGGGGAAAAAAAAAAAAAGTGTGGGAAGGTGATTAACTTTTATGTGTTGGAAACTGCCTGCCCTCCTGACTGGCACTACCAGAGATCCACCTCCCCACTCCCAGATGTATCCTAAACAAGACATTGAGATGAGGCATAAAATATTTCCATAGGCACTTGGAGAAATAGGAGAAGGAGGGAGGTAATACATGGCAGAGGCATCTTAAAGCCCTTCAGTCCCAAACTCATCCATGACACGTGCAGGGATAATCCCTCCTGCTGCTCTGCAGGGAGGAGGATGCAGCTGATGCTCCTCCCCAGAGCTGGCAGGGGAAACGTGGAGAGCGTGGGGGGAAAGCAGGGAAGGGCCTGGGATCTTCCACCATGGATGGTTTGGATGGGATAAGCCCAGCATCCCTGGTTATTTAATTTTTTTGGGGTGGGGAAAGGTCTGGTTGCTGGATACCCAAAGGCCTGGCTCGGAGAGAGGATGGAACGGGGTTGGAACGGGATGATCTTTAAGGTTCCTTCCAACCCAAACCATCTTTAGGGTTCCTTCCAACCCAAACCACCCTGGGATTCTGTGATTCCATGGCTGGGGATGAGCCAAGGACCAGCAGGTCCCAAGAGCTCTTCCCTTTGAGGGGCTCCATAAATGTCAGTGCAACAACCAACGTCATGTGGGCGATTCCTGGGAAATGGAGCATCCCTTCAAAGTGTCCCTCTGAAGCTGGGACCAAGCTGGGCAGCTGTGGGATGGGGTGGCTGTGGCACAGAGCAGGGCTGTGACTCCCTGATTTTTGGCCCTGGGGTTTTTTGGTTGTTTCTCTGCCCGTAGTTTCCAGGGATTGATGCCAGACAGACACCTTCCCTCCTCCTGCGGGGATCCGAGCTGGGATCTCTGCAAGACAAAACACAGCCAGGCAGTCAGTTCTGTTCCACCAGCAACCCTCCTTCTGGCTTTTTTTGAAATTTTTTAGCCTGCTAGACATGATGTTTGAAAGAAGGGCCGATATTTTGCCAGCTTGCTCTGTCTTACACTTCAGCATTCCCTCTCTCCCAGCCCTGGCACTGCCAGGTTTGTGCCACTGCAGTTTGAGCAGAGAGCTCTGGATTCCAGTGGAGAGCTGCAGGAGGTGGTGGGCTTGGAGCAGATCCCACCAGCTGGGGAAAACTGCTGGGCTGCAGGTCAGGAGCTGAGGGGGACAGGACTTGTCCCTGGAAGGTGTAAATCAGAGGAGATGGAAGAAATCTCAGGTGTGAAAATCAGGGAGGAGTAAGGAGAATTTATTGGGATATTCTCTCTGTGGGACTCAGAGCTGATGTGTCTGGGGGAATGGGAGAGCTGGGGGTGTTCACCTGGAGAAGGGAAGGTTTTGGGGAGACCTTGGAGCCCCTTCCAGTGCCCAAAGGGGCTCCAGGAGAGCTGGAGAGAGATTCTGGACAAGGGATGGAGGGGCAGGATGAGAGGGAATGGCTTCCCACTGCCAGAGGGCAGGGTTAGATGGGATACTGGGAAGAAGTTTTTTTACTAGGAGGGTGATAAAACACTGGCCCAGGTTACCCAGAGAAGCTGTGGCTGTCCCTGGGTCCCTGGAAGTGTCCAAGGCCAGGTTGGATGGGGCTTGGAGCAACCTGGGCTAGTGGAAGGTGTCCCTGCCCATGGCAGGGGGTGGGACTGGATGATCTTTAAGGTCCTTTCCAACCCAAACCAGTCTGTCATTCCATGATTTCTATCCCTCTATTAACAATAAAGTGTGTTTATACAGAACATTACGAGTACATGTGACAGGTTGTGGCTGTTCAGAGTGAAAGACATACATTTTATTATTATTTTTCCTGCTTTCCTGCTGCTGAGCCTTTGTTCCTAAGCCACATTTTCCATGGCAGCTTCGTCTGGGGGTGGGAAATGCTTGATTAAAGAGGCAGGTTAAACGAGTTGCCATCCAACAAAGGCATCTGTGCCCGGGAGTGAAACCTTTCCTTTGACAGAGCTGCATTATTAATGGTTTTTTGAAGTCCTTGAATGGATCAATTAAACAGCTGGGCTTTGTTTTGGCAGGGGGGGGATGTCGCAGGGCTGAGTGAGATGTTCTGTAATGAGAGCTATTAAAAGGTCATTAGTGATGCGCGGGGGTTTGGAAGGCAGCTCTCGCTTTCTGGCAGCGAGTTTTGTGTGAGCAGATTGTTAAACAGCTCCTGGGCTTCTTCTCTTTTTTTTTTCCCTTCCCTTCCCTTCCCTTCCCTTCCCTTCCCTTCCCTTCCCTTCCCTTCCCTTCCCTTCCCTTCCCTTCCCTTCCCTTCCCTTCCCTTCCCTTCCCTTCCCTTCCCTTCCCTTCCCTTCCCTTCCCTTCCCAAACCTTCCCTTCCCTTCCCTTCCCTTCCCAAACCTTCCCTTCCCTTCCCTTCCCTTCCCTTCCCTTCCCAAACCTTCCCTTCCCAAACCTTCCCTTCCCAAACCTTCCCTTCCCAAACCTTCCCTTCCCTTCCCTTCCCTTCCCTTCCCTTCCCTTCCCTTCCCTTCCCTTCCCTTCCCTTCCCTTCCCTTCCCTTCCCTTCCCTTCCCTTCCCTTCCCAAACCTTCCCTTCCCTTCCCTTCCCAAACCTTCCCTTCCCTTCCCTTCCCTTCCCTTCCCTTCCCTTCCCAAACCTTCCCTTCCCTTCCCTTCCCTTCCCTTCCCTTCCCAACCCTTCCCTTCCCAAACCTTCCCTTCCCTTCCCTTCCCTTCCCAAACCTTCCCTTCCCTTCCCTTCCCTTCCCTTCCCTTCCCTTCCCAAACCTTCCCTTCCCTTCCCTTCCCAAACCTTCCCTTCCCTTCCCTTCCCAAACCTTCCCTTCCCTTCCCTTCCCTTCCCTTCCCTTCCCTTCCCTTCCCTTCCCTTCCCTTCCCTTCCCTTCCCTTCCCTTCCCTTCCCTTCCCTTCCCTTCCCTTCCCTTCCCTTCCCTTCCCTTCCCTTCCCTTCCCTTCCCTTCCCTTACCTTCCCTTCCCTTCCCTTCCCTTCCCTTCCCTTCCCAAACCTTCCCTTCCCTTCCCTTCCCAAACCTTCCCTTCCCTTCCCAAACCTTCCCTTCCCTTCCCAAACCTTCCCTTCCCAAACCTTCCCTTCCCTTCCCTTCCCTTCCCTTCCCTTCCCTTCCCTTCCCTTCCCTTCCCTTCCCTTCCCTTCCCTTCCCTTCCCTTCCCTTCCCTTCCCTTCCCTTCCCTTCCCTTCCCTTCCCTTCCCTTCCCAAACCTTCCCTTCCCAAACCTTCCCAAACCTTCCCTTCCCAAACCTTCCCTTCCCTTCCCTTCCCAAACCTTCCCTTCCCTTCCCTTCCCTTCCCAAACCTTCCCTTCCCTTCCCTTCCCTTCCCTTCCCTTCCCTTCCCTTCCCTTCCCTTCCCTTCCCTTCCCTTCCCTTCCCTTCCCTTCCCTTCCCTTCCCTTCCCTTCCCAAACCTTCCCTTCCCAAACCTTCCCAAACCTTCCCTTCCCTTCCCTTCCCTTCCCTTCCCTTCCCTTCCCTTCCCTTCCCTTCCCTTCCCTTCCCTTCCCTTCCCTTCCCAAACCTTCCCTTCCCTTCCCTTCCCAAACCTTCCCTTCCCTTCCCTTCCCTTCCCAAACCTTCCCTTCCCTTCCCAAACCTTCCCAAACCTTCCCAAACCTTCCCAAACCTTCCCTTCCCTTCCCTTCCCTTCCCAAACCTTCCCAAACCTTCCCAAACCTTCCCAAACCTTCCCAAACCTTCCCAACCCTCCCTTCCCAAACCTTCCCAAACCTTCCCTTCCCAAACCTTCCCAAACCTTCCCTTCCCAAACCTTCCCAAACCTTCCCTTCCCAAACCTTCCCAAACCTTCCCTTCCCAAACCTTCCCAAACCTTCCCTTCCCAAACCTTCCCAAACCTTCCCTTCCCTTCCCAAACCTTCCCAAACCTTCCCTTCCCTTCCCAAACCTTCCCAAACCTTCCCTTCCCTTCCCAAACCTTCCCTTCCCAAACCTTCCCAAACCTTCCCTTCCCAAACCTTCCCAAACCTTCCCTTCCCAAACCTTCCCAAACCTTCCCTTCCCAAACCTTCCCTTCCCTTCCAACCTTCCCAAACCTTCCCTTCCCCTGGCAGGCCCTGTGCTGCTCCCCCCTCTCACAGGTGAAGCCCTTTAAGCTTCTAAACTCACTTTGAGCAAAATCCTCTTTAGTGGCTCCTTGTAAAGCAGAGCTCAGGGGAGGCACTTCTCTGAATCCCTATTAATAAGCTCATTTTAGAATGCCTGGCTCCTGCTTTTCAGCTCCAAATGAGTGGACTTTTGGGAACCCCACACCTTCTGCAGTGGAAGTGTTGTTAATTTTCTTCCACAGCTCTGCTGGTTTTCCCTGGAGCCTCCCCCATGAGCTCTACCCCCCCAGATGTTGGTTGTATAGATATTATTTCATCCCTGCTGACCCCACTCGAGGCTGGGCTGTGCTAGAGTTTCAGTTGCTGGGAAGACTTGAAATCCAGATGAGGTGTTTTCCCTAAAGGGAAAGATGGTTTTCCAAATCCAGCCACAACTGTTGGTCTGAAAGTAGGGATTAAGCTGGAGATCTTCTTGGGCATATTCTCTGTAGGACACCAGACCACAGAATCACAGACTGGTTTGGTTGGAAGAGACCTTAAAACTCATCCAGTCCCACCCCCTGCCATGGGCAGGGACACCTTCCACTAGCCCAGGTTGCTCCAAGCCCCATCCAACCTGGCCTTGGGCACTTCCAGGGATCCAGGGGCAGCCACAGCTCCTCTGGGCAACCTGGGCCAGATCACAGAGAGGGTTTTTTCTGGCTTGCAAATACATAAAAAGGAGCAGATCCCACACCCAGTGACCAGTTTATTACCTTTTTTTGCATGCTGATTGAGCAAAAGTGACCCAAAATTAACTGAAAGCAGCAGCAATGCTGTGCCTCACTCTTTATCCCAGGCACACTTGCTTATAGAAGTCAGTGCTTGAATGTCATATTTTTGGTTCTTGCGGTTTAATGATTTAGATTTTGTACTTTTTCTCTCTTAAATACACAAGGTGGTGGTGGTTCTTGGCAGGCAGGGCGTGGCTGTGCTCCAGGAGCACTAACTGGTGTTACTGGTGTGGTTCCTCGCTGCTCTCTGGAAGAGCTGGGCTGCTGAGAAATCAGGTTTTCTGGCTGTTGAGATACTGCAGGGCTGTTCAACATCACCTGCACTGGCAGGAGGTGCAGGAGGTGTGTCAGGAGGTGCAGGAGGTGTGTCAGGAGGTGCAGGAGGTGTGGCAGGAGGTGCAGGAGGTGTGGCAGAGAGATTGTCACAGGATAATTCACCTCGGAAGAGACTTCTGGAGACGGTGGAGAAGGTCCATCCTGATCCAGGCCTATGAAAGGGCCACCTGGAGATGGCAGCTCAGGGTGACTGTTTGTGGAAGCAGGAGGGGCACTTCCAGAGCTGTTCCTTTGTGTCTGGGCTCTTGTTTCTGGTTTGTGCAGTCTGGTTTTGTTTAACTTGGTCTCGAGCCTTGGGCAGGAGTGTCTGGGCTTACGTCAGAGGCTGCAGCTTTCCCCTGTCAAGGACAGAGGAGCCAACTGATACTCAGACTGGCAAAGGAGACAAGGCTGACACACTCCAGGAGGTCCCAGGGCAGGGAGGGAGCTCCAAGCCTTGTCAGTGTGGGAACTGCAACTCCCCACACAGCATTTTGTTCTCACAGAGGAGGGAAGGAGGAAAGGGGGAACGTTCATCCTGAGCTGGGCAGCTGCAGCTCTCCAAGGCTTTAAAGTGATGCAGGAAGGAGAATCCCAGGCTGTCCCAGCATGGGGGGCTGCTCTGCCTTCCCCCAGCCCTTCCTTCCAGCCCAAAGACCCCCGTGCCTTGCAGCTTCCTGCCTCCCCTGAGCCAAACATGTGTGGATGTGACCGGGAATCCACCCGGGATGGTTTTACACTCACGGGCTGGTATTTCCTCCCCCCCCTCTCCCCCTGCATGGCCCCTGCTCCAAGCACAGAGCCAGGCATCACTGGTGACCTTGACCTCTGAACTTCTCCTCCCCTCCTCCCAAAACCTGCAGCATCTGGCAGGCACGTGCTGCGGGGCTGCTGGAGCTGCAGGGCTGGCAAACGGGCTCTGGTGACTCCAGGATCCAGTGTCCCACACTCGCCCCTGTGGGGTGTGTTTGCCCCCGGTGTGGTGGCTGCAGGTGGGCAGACCCTGCCTCTAAAAGTGATCCCCAACCAGAAGGGTGACCCCAGCATCCCTCCTCCTTTCCCACTGCTCAGGGAACGTTTCCTCCAGGGAAAGGGTTTGGGGGTTGGAAGTTTGGCCGTCACAGGGCAAGGAGTGATCTGGGATGACTCCAATGTGGGAAGAGTGGGCAGGATCTCCTCCTGGTTCCTGTGCACTCCTGGCTTCCAGCCCAGGAGCTCAACGGGAGCGCTTTTTAGGGGCCAATTTGAAGAGGAAACCATCTAGTTCTGGTTAATCCCTTCCTGAGGCCTCCAGCAGCCGTGATGTCACGTGGGAAGAGCTTCAGACCAACATGAAGGCACCCAGATGATGTCTCATTCCCTGGCCAGGGCGTGCTCCTCTCCTCCCAGTGCAGGGGGAAGGGGAAAAGAGGTTCCCCCTTCCCTGTGGATTGTTTTGGGGTTGTTTCAGCCATCCAGAGAGCCAGGAGGTCCCTGAGATGTTTCCCGTGGCCAAGGACAAGGGGCAGGTGGGAGCTTTGGGAAGGTTGGATCAGGATCTCAGCAATTCCTGCTGGCTGAGGGAGTCTCCCCGGGGCTGTTCCTCACCAGAACCTCTCTCTGGAGGTGTCCCTGTGGAGGAAGGAGATGTGTTTCTCTCTGGGGTGGTTCACTGCAGATGTGGTTGCCCTCATCTTGCATCTCCAGGGCCAACCACGAGTTGGTGCTGCCATCAGAGAGCAGGTTTGGGGCTGGGTAGGAGTGGAAAACAGGACAGACATTGCTGTGGGTTGTCCAGACCAACCTGGTCTTAAAGTTCTGGGTAAATGGAAGTTTCCATCAGGGCTGGGATGTGGTGGATGGACAATCCCGAGCCTGGAGATGGGCTGGATGGTTTTCAGGATGGGATAATAAACTCCTGGCTTGAAAAAAAAAAGGGGGAAAAAAATAATGAAGTTTTAAAAGACTGACTAAAAATCACCTCTGAGCCTTTGCATTCAGCTTTTTGTGCTTGGACCATGAGCAGTCAGGTTTCCCAAGCTTTTCTCTGTAGCTGTGAGGCTCAGGAAGTTTAATTAAGGGGAGGTTCAGGTTGTTAATGAGTCCAGCAGCTGGAGCATTAAGTCTTTGTCTGCAACAGCAAGTAGTGAGTGCTACCAAAAGCAGATCTTGAAAGCAGCAGGTCCAAGACTCTCTATGGGCTCTGTGGTTTTTACCTTGGACCAGTCTTGGATGTTCAGTGCACAGGATACTGTCCATGTTGGAGGACATCAAATGTCCTCCAGAGAACTTCCTTTGGCTTGTCCCCAAAACAGAGGTGCCCTTTTGTGCAGCCCAGGACTGCTCTGCAGAGTAAGAACTGCACAGTGAGTGTCATGGTTGGGATGTTCCCCCTGGAATGACTTCCTGAGCCTAAAGAAAATAACTTGTGTGTTGGTTTTTTGGTTTTTTTTGTTTGTTTGTTTTATTTGCTGTGTTTATTTTCCCTCTTCAGAAAGAGTTTGCAAGAGCATGTTGTGAATGTGTCTCTGCTGCAGCCTGGGAGGGTTTGGACTAAGTTGTCCCAAGGGAGCCCTTTTTCATGGTTTGGGTGGAAGGGACCTTAAAGCCCATCCAGTCCCACCTTCTGCCATGGGCAGGGACACCTCCCACTAGCCCAGGTTGCTCCAACCTGGCCTTGGACACTTCCAGGGATGGGGCAGCCACAGCTTCTCTGGGCAACCTGTGCCAGGGCCTCCCCACCCTCACAGAGAAGAATTCCTTCCCAATATCCCACCTAACCCTGCCCTCTGTCAGTGTGAAGCCATTCCCTGTGTCCTGTCCCTCCATCCCTTGTCCCCAGTCCCTCTCCAGCTCTCCTGGAGCCCCTTTAGGCTCTGGAAGGGGCTCTCAGCTCTCCCTGGAGCCTTCTCTTCTCCAGGTGAGCACCCCCACCTCTCCCAGCCTGGCTCCAGAGCTGCTCCAGCCCTTGGAGCATCTCCATGGCCTCCTCTCCAGCAGCTCCATGTCCTTTCTGAGCTGGGAACCCAAGACTGGACCCAGCAGTACATGGGGTCCTGTGAGAGAGGAGCAGAGGGGGACAATCCCCTCCCTTTCCCTGCTGCCCACACGGCTCGGGATTGTTTCATTTCCTTGTTTCTTCAGCCTCCCTGTCTGGTGGAGGGGGAACACGTGGAGCTCCCCCCTGCACACTCCCAGAGGTGCAGGGATGGCAAAGCTGATTTTCCAGCACCTGCTCATAACCTGCATTAAGTTTGCCCCCCAGTTGTGAATGTTAAATGCCAAAGCAGCCACTGAACTCCCTCCTGTTGTGACAGTGGCTCAGGGGGTGGTGGCAGACATGGCTCTGGCTCCTGGCTGAGCTCTGGGTCTGGGGAGTGATGCCTTAAAATCTGTATTATATAATGTTTTAGTACAGCTTGCCTTTGTCCCAGGCTTCTAAAAGTGCTGTTGAACACTGTTTGTCCAGAATTTCAACAGACAAGAGATCTTAACAAGGTGCAGAGCTCCTTGCCTGTAGAAAGGTACTGAGAGAGAGAGATAACAGAGTCCCAACGCTTGATATAAGTGGTCAAAAGCTTTTTTGTGATGCAGTATCTTTTGTATTACAAAATTAATACCTATTTTTTTAACTCACTGGTGTTTCAAGTGTTCAGCAGTTGTTCATTTTATCATTGCAAAGAAGTGTTAAGGACTGGACCTAATTTATTCTCTGCTTCCACTCAGTAGCAGAGTCTCCCTGCCCACCTCCTTAGGGTGGTCTGGTAATTAGGATCAACCCATATATGCAAATTGGAGAAGGTGTCCATCAGATTTGACCCTGAAATATCTTTTTGGCTCCTCTTGGTGATAAGATCCACAGTGTCACTATTTCACAACAGGAGATATTAGTCCCACACCTTGAGGCAGAGTCCTGGTCCCTGGGCTGTGGCAGGGAGGGAACAGCTCTGTGGCTTTGTGGGTCTGTGATGTGACCCTGTGTTTTTCAGATTTTATAGTGAATTAATATAGTTTTTTTCAGATTTTATAGTGAATTAATACAATATTTTATAGTGAATTAATATAATCAAGATGAGGAAGACAAAGAAGAAGATGAAGGGGTGGTCTTTCTAGAACCACTGACTCAAATCTGGGAGGTGTGTGGGGTGGGGCAAAGGTACTGTGGGAGGGATGGTTTGGGAATTGGGTGTAACAGATGATGAAATGTTATATATTATAGTAATGTTATATATTATAGTATAAAACCACAGCACCTCTGTAACTCGGGGTGCATGCCTTGGAAATGATTCCTGTGCACCCAGCATGCCAGAAATAAAGAATGCTTTGCTTTCCAATACTCAGAAAGGAGTGTTAGAGGGTTTTTCCCAGTCTTTTAAGGCACACACAGTGGTGGGATAACCCCTGCCCTCAATCCTGGCTGCAGCAGCACCATCCTGGCCCTGGGGAGCCCCTTCCCCAGGCTCAGCCTCCCCCAGGGCTCTCTGCACCCAGCGAGGTGTGAGAACATGGACCCTGCTCCTTTTCACAGCCCACAGTTGCCTTTTCCCAGCTTTAATCTCCCTGAATGTGTTTTTCCTTCATTTTTATATTCCTCCCGGGCTTTTACTGGAATTCCTGCGGGGTTCAGGGTAGGGGGATGCTGATTGGAAACAGAGGAAGGGCTGGAAGGAGCCGAGATGAATGGGTTGATAAAACAGGCAGAGCCAGCGTGGGACTGTCCTCAGCCCCTTCTCCCTGCTCAGCTGGGGCTGGAGCCAGCCAGGAATGACCCACTCCTGTTAAGGACAACAGGCCTGGAGCAGCAGGAGCAGCTGAGGGAGCTGGGGGGGCTCAACCTGGAGAAAAGGAGGCTCAGGGGGGACCTTCTGGCTCTGCAACCCCCTGACAGGAGGGGGGAGCTGGGGGGGGTCGGGCTCTGCTCCCAGGGAACAAGGGACAGGAGAGGACACAGCCACAGGCTGCACCAAGGGAGGTTCAGGTTGGACATCAGGGATAATTTCTTCCTGGAAAGGGTGGTCAGGCCTTGGAAGGGGCTGCCCAGGGAGGTGGTGGAGTCCCCACCCCTGGAGGTGTCCATGGAATGACAGGATGTGACACTCAGTGCTCTGGGCTGGGGGACAAGGTGGGCACCAGGCACAGGTTGAACTTGATGGTCTTGGAGATCTTTTCCAACCAAACCTCTGTGGTTCTGCATTGGTTGCTCTTTTTGCAGCCACAAAACCAGAGTGTGTTTTCCCTAATCTGGCTGATTTTCCCTCTCAGACTCTGCTGCCAGAGGACCTGACAGGCAGGAACCCTCAGCAGGGCCAGGGAGGCTCAGGGCAACCTGCAGAGGAGCCAGAGACATCCCGAGAGCATCTTCCCAAAGCTTCCTGTGCTCAGAGCTCTGCCTGACAGGAGGGGGGAGCCGGGGGGTCGGGCTCTGCTCCCAGGGAACAAGTGGCAGGACGAGAGGAAACGGCCTCAAGTTACATCAGGAGAGGTTTAAATGGGATATTGGGGAAGATTTCTGCATGGAAAGGGTTGTCCAGCCCAGGGCAGTGGTGGAGTCCCCATCCCTGCAGGGATTTAAAAGCCCTGTGGAAGTGGCACTTGGGGATGTGGGTTAGTGGGTGCTTTGGCAGTGCTGGGGGAGTGGTTGGACCCTGTGACTTCAGAGGGCTTTTCCAACCTGAACAATGCCATGATTCCATGTTTACTGCAGGTTTCCAGCCCTACCCCTATAGGAGAGCTGCCTGCCAAGAAGAAGGGACAGGGATCAATGTTTCCCACAACATAAAGGGATGCACCTTGCTCTGACTGGATAAATGAGGAGATTTTCCTGCTTAGCTCAAACCTAAAAGTGGGTTAAGCTTGTAGGAGAGAAGCTGCCTTGTTTTTGAAGCCTGGAACATCAACAGATGCCATATCAAAGGCAGCCCCAGAGCTGCAGGCTCAAAGCACAGTGATCAGGGCATCACTGACACCTCCGGCTCGTGGTTGATGTTGTGTTTAAAGGGATGCCCTGAATTTCTTGTCTTTGTAGCTCCTTCTGCAGCCAAGCAGAGCAAAGCCTCCTCTGTAGCTACTCAGACCCAGCTGGAGTTTCTCTTTAGCATGGCTGAGTGTTTGCTGTCAAACACCATCTCATGGGGCTCCCTAGACCTCGGTCAGGACTGGAAATCCTGTCTCCTTCCCCTTGTTTCCTGCAGAAAAGGAACTGCTTGTGGCTCCCTCTTAGCAGGACAAGAGGGAATGGCCTCAGGTTGCAGCAGGAGAGGTTCAGGTTGGATATTGGGAAAGATTTCCTCACTCAAAGGGTGGTCAGGCACTGGCACAGCTGCCCAGGGCAGTGGTGGACTCACCATCCCCAGGGGGATTTAAAAGCCATGTACATGTGGCACTTGAGGACATGGGTCAGTGCTGGCCTTGGCAGTGCTGGGGAATTGTTGAACTTGAACTTGATGATCTTAGAAATCTTTTCCAACCTAAATGTTTCCATGATTCTCCAGGAGGGATTGGCATCCAGGGATCTGCCCAGCACCGGCCAATCCCTCCTCCAGTGACATCCCAGCCCTTGTAGGCACCAACTCCATCCCCCAATGGAGCTGCAGGTGAATATTCTGTCTCACAGTCCCTCAAGGCAGTGGTGACATGATGTTTGGGCAAGCTCTTGAACTGTAGGAATCAAATATTTTAAGGAGAAAGGTGTTTGACCTTAAGGCAGAGTCCTGGTCCCTGGGCTGTGGCAGGGAGGGAACAGCTCCATGGCTTTGTAAGTCTGTGATTTGACCATTAGTTTTTCAGATTTTATAGTGAATTAATATAATATTTTATAGTGAACTAATATAATGAAGTGTTTAGGGTTGAGCTGATTCCTTGGAGTGTTTATTTTGCTGGAGGTTTGATGGGAATGGTGCAGCACTTCCAGCCAAATCCGCTTTTTACGTGATTGTTTTTTTGTTTGCTTCGCTTCCAAACTAGAGGGGGGAAAAAAAAAAAAGAAGGAAAATAACTTCTTCATGTATTCCTGCTGCTCCTGGAGCACTGGAGTGTGCTGCAAAGGCTGGAAACACTGCTCCAGCCCAGCGGGAGAGGCTGTGCAGCAATCTCGGGGACATTTAATCTGATGAGTGGAAAACAAACTCACCCCGGTGGGTTTGGAGGAGCCCTGTGAGAGCTCTGCAGGCTGCAGGCTGCTGAGGAATAAATCTAGATGGAATTGCTGGAATTAGACAGGAAAACAATGCTCTGTGCCCTCAGGAGATGCAGGTGTGGGGAGCAGCCATCCCTCAGAGTCTACAGCACACGGAGACTGGGGGAGCTCTGTAGGGTTGCTCCTTATTTGGGGTATTTCTGGGAGAGCTGTGCCATGGCAGGGGGTTGTCCGTGTCTGTGGAGCTCCCAAGTGGGATGTGCAGAGGGTTTTTGGGGATTTAAGTCTGGTGGGTTCCCAGATTCTTCAATCCTCTGCTCCCCTGGGGCCGTGCTCACTGCAAAGGCCCCGTTGTTGGATGCCTTGGCTGCTCCTGCCTGTGCTGCACATCAGTGCTGGGCAGAGCTGGGCTTCCTTGGCACATGCCTGGGAAGGAAAAGGGTGGAGAGCAGGGTTGGGAAGCAGGGGGTGCCTTTCCCAAGTCAGCTGTGGATACTGGATGTTGACACCGACCCTCCCTGGCACCTCAGGGATGCTGGTCCCTCAGGGATGCTCTGAGGGTGCCTGGAGGTGCCAGCTCCTCCACACAGTGCTGGAGGGATGTGCCAGTGTCCAGAGGGGCAGCAGAGTGCCCTGACCACCCCCATTCCCTCCCTACCCCTGTGAGCAGGGACAGGACCCAGGGAATAGCTGGAGCTGTGTCAGGGCAGGCTCAGGTTGGATCTCAGGAAAAGGTTCTTCCCCCAGAGGGTGGTTGGGCACTGACCAGGCTGCCCAGGGCAGTGGGCACAGCACCAAGGCTGCCAGAGCTCCAAGAGGGTTTGGATGATGCTCTGAGGGACAGGGTGGGATTGTTGGAGTGTCTGTGCAGGGCCAGGAGCTGGACTGGATGATCCCTGTGATCCTTCCAGCTCAGGATATCCTGTTTCTCCAGTACCTTCCTCACCCTGCTCCCAGTTTGCCCTCAGAGGCTGGTCCATATTGGCCAAGACTTTGACCTCCACAGCTGCCAGGGATGGGCATCTCAGCAGCTTGAAAATCCCAGACCCTTTGGAAGATCCCTCTAAAATGCCCCCTGAGCTGCCATTTGTTGTGACTCTCCTTCTTACTGGCACTGAGAGGCAAAGCCAGGTGGCAGGGATTGTTTTACACAAGCTGGGAATGTTTTAAGGTCTCGGAAAGAGAAACCTTGAAACCTTCCCCCAGAAGGATTTCTCCCACCGTGATACTGGATCCAGGATACGGCTTAAAAAATCATTCCTGGCGCTTTTGGAGAACAACGTGATACATTGTTTTAGCTTAGGAAATCCTTCTCTCTCAGTCTGGATAATTAGTTCATGGATTTAGCTTTTCTTCGTCTTTTTAATCATTGTCCAGTGGTGGGGCAGTGGTGGAATGCCCTGCTGACTTCAGGGAACCAGGGTGGGTTAAAAGTGATCACTGAATCAACTGGGTTGGAAAAGACCTCCGAGGTCATCGAGTCCAACCTGTGACCCAACCCCACCTTGTCACCCAGACCATGGCACTGATGCCACATCCAGGCTCTGCTCAAACACCTCCAGGGACAGGCACTCCACCCCCTCCCTGGGCAGCCCATTCCAAGGGCTGATCCCTCTCTCTGCAAACAACTTCTGCCCCATGGCCAACCTAAACCTGCCCTGGGGCAGCTCAAGGCTGTGCCCTCTTGTCCTGCTGCTGGTTCCTGGCAGCAGAGCCCGACCCCCCCCGGCTCCCCCCTCCTGTCAGGGAGTTGCAGAGAGTGAGAAGGTCTCCCCTGAGCCTCCTCCTGTCCAGGCTGAGCCCCCCCAGCTCCCTCAGTCTCTCCTCACAACACTTGTGCTCCAGACCCTTCCCCAGCCTCGTTGCCCTTCTCTGGACCTGCTCCAGCCCCTCCATGTCCTTCCTGAGCTGAGGGGCCACAACTGGGCACAGCACTCCAGGGGTGGCTTCACAGGGACAGAATCCCCTCCCTGCTCCTGCTGCCACACTGTTCCTGATCCAGGCCAGGATCCATTGGCCCTCTTGGCCACCTGGGCACATTCTGGCTCATGTTCAGCTGCTGTCAGTCAGAGCCCCCAGGTCCCTTCCTGCCTGACCCTGTCTCCCCACTCTTCCCCCAGCCCACGGCACTGTGGGGGTGTCCATAAAGTGGGAATTCCAGTGGTCCTCTTCACCTTGTGCTGGAGGTGGTTTGCAAGTGAGGTGGAACAGAGATGCAGCCAAGTCTTTGCTGCAGAGGTTCTCAGAGGTGGTGCTGAGGCACTCAAACAGCTGTGGCTGCACAGAGGAAGAGCTGGGGATGTTCCTCAGGTTGGTTGCTTCCAGTAGAGGAAAAGTGAAGTTGAGGGAAGGTGGGAACAGTGAAGCTGAGGGAGGGTGAGCTCAGGAGTCTGCTCTGATGGATTTGGTGGAGCCTGAAGCTGAGCTATCAGTAGAGAGGTTCCCCTTGGTGACTTGGTGTGGGGGGTGGATGGAGCAGAGCTTGTGAATCGGGGTCTGCTCAGGTGAATCATTTCAAATCAGGAAGTGGGAGTGAGATTCCAAGCCGTTAAAACAGTTGGGCTTCCTGAGGTTTGCATAAAAAGGTCTTTTATTGCAGGGAGAGGAAATGTCCTGTAGTCTCAGGGGGTTAAAAATAAAATTGAGTTTTCGAACAGCTGTCAGTGTTTCAGTTAATTAAAGTTAACTTGCACTGAACACAAGAAAACAAGAAAGAGGGAACTCATCCACAGGCAGAGGTGAAACCCTTCCTTTCTGGGTTGATGACTCATTTTCTTTTTTTTTGCTTTTTCTATTTTATTCAGGTATTGGGGAAGTTTTCTGTTTGGCACTGATTCCTTCCCACCAATTCCCTTTAACCCTGAGAGCTCCCCCACACTCCAAAAGCAGTGTTTTCTCAGTTGTGTCTGTTCAGAGGAGTGGTGCAGCACTGAAATGTGTTTTCCCCCACTCAAAGGCAGAGGGAGGAAGGAAGAACACATATTTTTTTTATTTTTTTTTTTTTTGCAAGGCAGAACCATCCCTGCTGTTAAACCAAGACTTGTCATCTGTTTCTGGGGCTCTCCCCAACCCCACAGTTCTCTGTGCAGAGGCAGCGTGAGCGTGTCTGACCTCAGCCCTTCTCAGCTTTACTTGGGATGAATAATAAAGGCTTAAAAACTGGGGTCTGGTGGGGAAAAAGAGATTTTTCCCTCTGGGTTTCTTCTACATAAGAGACTCTGGGAAATTCTGTGGGTTAGTAAAGATATGGAGAGAAAGGAAAAGTTGATTTGAGCTGGGAAATGATTTTGGGAGGGTTGGATGCTCCAATGAAGCCTTAGAGGGAGAAAATACAGCAGTGGGCAGGAACCAGGCTTTGGGTGGGAGGATTTTCAGCAGGAGGAAGAGGATTTTGAACCCTGTGGAGAAAACAGGGATGGAGATGTTCCCATCCAGCTTCTGCATAAAGGTTGAAGGTTGTAGAGGTTGACCCAAGTCCGTGTGCTGAGTGTGTCCTCCTCGGATCTTCATCCATAAATGAAGTTGCTGGTGACTCCTTCAGCCCCAGTGGAGCATCCATGCCTATCCTCATCCAAGATTTCCACCTGTGGAGCCTCCTCAGCCCAGGATGTGGTCACAGTGAGCCAGAGCTCATCCCTGGGCCATGGGGGAGGCGTGGGGGATGAACATCTGCTGAGGGAGCTCCGAGAGGATCGGCCCCTCCTGAGGAGTGGGAATGTGGTGCCTCCAGCAGAGTTTGGGGTTTGGCAACTTCTCTCCACGTGAAAAAGAAATCCTGGTTTATGTTTATTCACCTGGAGCCTTCTGAGCTGTGGTTGCAGCATTATGGTGAAACGAGGCTTTAGAAGCAGAGATCTTTTGGCTGGGGGGGTCTCATGGTCCTGCTGGTGGCCCCCACACCTGGAAAAGCCGCAGCTCACGGCACGGAGCAGCTTTTTGTGGAACTTGAAGGCTCCCAGGCACCCGGAGAGAATCTGGGTGTAAAAACACCAGCGGAGGGGGAGAGGTGGGAGGTGAGGAGCTCTGCAGAAGGAACTTGGAGGAGCACTTGGGAGTCGAGTGAAGGTTGAAACCGCAACAACTCGATAGTTTGTGCAGAGAATTGGCAGCCGCGAGGGCGGAATGAATCACAAATGTGCACATGTTTGGCCTGAGGTGAAAATCCGAGCGTTTTTTGGCTGTGAAATGTCAGCTTGTTAGTCTGGGAAACGCTCCTTTTTAGTTCTTGCTTTATTCTCGGGAGCTGCGTTGAAGGGAGCACGAGGGGAAGGTCGGGGCTGCCGCTCCTGCCCCGGGGCTGTGCTGCTGTTGGCACGAGAGGCTCCGGTGCTTCTCCCTCCCTCTCATTCCTGCTCCGCTCCTGCCCATCCCCCAGGGCAGGGGGTGCCCGGTAGCCTGATAGAACCTCCGGGGCATTGACCCTGATCACAGGAATTTTAACACCGGGGCAGAGCCTGAGCACTGACCCGGGAACAGCAGCTCTGGAAGAGGAGGAAGCAGAGCAGGATCCCTGCAAGGCACCGGGCACTTTGCTCCCCTGCAGGGGAAAACTTGCCCTCTGATGGAGTTCTGCTAATTTTGGGTTGGGCTTTCATCATACAGGGGCTGCTCAGGGCACTTGTAGGTGCTGGCAAAGCTCAGCTGGGGCAGGTCCAGCTTCCCCCAGCCCGGGGCAGATGTAGGTTCATGGGAGCAGCTCTGTCTCCTCTCCCTCAGGACAGACCCTGTTGCTCTGCAGGGAATTCCAGGACCTCCAAGGTGGTTCATTGCAGCTCGAAGGGGCTGTATTTTAGCAAAAGTCAACCATGCAGCCATTCTTTAAAGGGCAAATTCGCTTCCCTGGATGATGGCACAGTGAAGGGTTTCCCTGGGTCGGGATGGGTTTGGACAGAGGTGGGACAGCTGTGCCATGGGGACTGTCCTGCAGCAGACCCCCTGCTCTTGAGAAAAGCAGGCAGGAAAGATGTCCTTTCCCTGCCAGCAGCCGGAACCTCGAGCCTCCCACAAGCTCCCATGAAGCATTCCCAGTGCCATCCCTGCCAGGCAGGAGGCTGGAGGAGCCTGGCAGGCAGCAGACCGTGCCTGGGAGCCCAGACGTGGCTGGGCACTGGCTCTGTGCCCTCTGTGCTTGGCACAGAGCACAGGAGCACATCCAGCCCTGTGCCCCCTGAGTGTCCCCTGCCTCTTGCCCTCAGGCTCAGTGCCAGCTCAGGGCTGGGCACTGGTGTTCACCCAGCTTTGGGGATGCAGCTCTCATGTTTGCCCTCTGCTTTTGGGACCACTGATTACTCCAGGGTGATGTTTTTCAGGTTTTCTCTGCAGAAACGCAACTTTAAATGTGAAAGCAGCTCCCATCCTGCCCCCTGAGGGGTTTTTGGCTGCAGCAGGATCTATCATCCCAGACACAGGAGTACTGCTCGCTGCAAAGTTGGGACTTGGAGTCTGCCACAAGCTCCCACAAAGTTAAATCCCTTGTTAAATCCCTTCAGTTTGCTTCTCCAGCCTCTTGTCACCCCTGAATGCGGATCTGTGCGATTCAAAAAGGGGGAATTTTGCAGCTCTGTGTGTGCTGGGGCTGGAGGGCACAAGGCCAAGGGCACAGTAAATTCTGGGTAGGATCTTTTTCCATGTTCCAGCTTCTCCTGGATGTGATAACACAGTGTTTCCTCAGGCAGTGAGGTGGGGGTGACCTGAGCCAGACCTTTCCAGTGTGTTGTGTGATTTCTGCCTGGGTGAAGTCATTGGTTCTTATCAAGCTTGGAAAATGAAGCTGTCTGACTCCCTCGCCTTCCCCCAGGCTATTTGTCTTCTGGGCCACTGCAGGGAGGTTGATAAAACATGTTTGTCATGAACACACTGAGACCCAGCAGAGACAGAGAGGGTTGTGGTTGCCAGGGCTGGATGGCAGGAGCAGAGCAGGCAGAGCTCTGAGCACAGGAAGCTTTGGGAAGATGCTCTCGGGATGTCTCTGGCTCCTCTGCAGGTTGCCCTGAGCCTCCCTGGCCCTGCTGAGGGTTCCTGCCTGTCAGGTCCTCTGGCAGCAGAGTCTGAGAGGGAAAATCAGCCAGATTAGGGAAAATACACTCTGGTTTTGTGGCTGCAAGGAATAAAATAGCAACCAGTTTAGAACCACAGAGGTTTGGTTGGAAAAGATCTCCAAGACCATCAAGTTCAACCTGTGCCTGGTGCCCACCTTGTCCCCCAGCCCAGAGCACTGAGTGTCACATCCTGTCATTCCATGGACTCCATCACCCTCCTGGGCAGCCCCTTCCAAGCCTGACCACTCTTTTCATGAAGAAATTCCTCCTGATGTCCCTTGGTGCAGCCTGTGGCTGTGTACTCTCATTCTGTCCTTCGTTCCCTGGGAGCAGAGCCCGACCCCCCCCAGCTCCCCCCTCCTGTCAGGGGGTTGCAGAGCCAGAAGGTCCCCCCTGAGCCTCCTTTTCTCCAGGCTGAGCCCCCCCAGCTCCCTCAGCTGCTCCTGCTGCTCCAGCCCCTTCCCAGCTCCATTCCCTTCCCTGGACACTCTCCAGCCTCTCAATTCTTTCTTGAAGTTGCCCAAATTTGGGCAGTGCAAGGCCTGGCTCGTGGGGTTGCTGGGGTTACAAGCTGCAGCATTGATTCATCAGCTGGGTGTGATAAATCCCTGTTTGGCACAATTAGTTTACTCGTGATCCTGCAGAAATGGAGATGGAAACCTGGGCAACCCCCTGAATCCCCAGGGTGAGCCACTCCATGGCAGAGCTGACTGAGCACAGCAGGCTGGGAGGCAGCATCTGTTTGGATCTTAGGGAAAAAAAGTGTGTTCAGCTGTCATTTCTCCTGGGGACAGTTGGCAGGAGGGTCAACCCTGTCCTTGGGGGCATCAGGCCCATCATCACTGGGTGAGGGAGGGGATTGTCCTACTCTGCTCTGCCCTGGGGTGGCCTCCCCTGCAATATTGGGGCAGTTTGGGGCACTGCAATATAAGGAAGATCTGAAGCCATTAGAGAGTGTCCAAAGGAGGCAACGAGGATGGGGAAGGGCCTTGATTTGAAGCTGTGGGAGGACACTGAGGGCACTTGGTGTGTTCAGCTGGAGAAGAGGAGACTGAGGGCAGAGCTCATGGCAGTTCCAGCTTCCTGGGCAGGGGCAGAGGAGGGGCAGGGACTGAGCTCTGCTCTGGGGGGACCAGGGACAGCACCCAGGGAATGGCTGGAGCTGTGTCAGGGCAGGCTCAGGTTGGATCTCAGGGAAAGGTTCTTCCCCCAGAGGGTGGTTGGGCACTGACCAGGCTCCCCAGGGCAGTGGGCACAGCACCAAGGCTGCCAGAGCTCCAGGAGGGTTTGGATGATCCTCTGGGGCACAGAGTGTGACCCCTGGGAATGATCCTGTGCAGGGCTGAGGGTTGGACTGGATGATCCTTGTGGGTCCCTCCCAGCTCAGCCCAGTCTGTGATCTGTGAGTGCAGCTGGGACAGCACAGGCCCTGCTCCCACTGGGATGTGTGGGATGTTCATGAGCACAGGTTGTACTTCACCTGAGCCTCCTTTCCACACCAGATTTGCTCTGGTTCCCTCCAGCTGTGCCCAGAATGGGGCTGCCCTTGCAGGTACAATATCTGACCCTCAGGGGCAACTGCAGTGTTTGAGCACGAGCTCCCCTGGGACTGAAGGCACAAAGGACCTTTCACTGCTCCCCTGCTGCCTCTTTCCTGCAGGTTTTGGGAGACTTTGATGATAACTTGGCAAACAGGAGGCTCAGAGATCCTGAGCCAGCCTGAGCTTGTTCTGGGGGTGACAGATGGCTGCTGGCACACGATCAGACCCTCTCTGGTTGCCTTTCAGCCCTGACTAACATCTGGGTGGATCAGCTCCGAGCTGCCTCGCCGTGCACGTTGCCAGTGATATCAGGTTTAAGGCTCAGTTTTCCAGCCTCGTTCCATGTGCAGTTTAAAATCCCTGTCAGACTAAACCAAATGAATTCATCACTGGTGGAAGGAGCAGGAGCAGGGGGAGTTTGGAGGGATGGTTTAGTTTTGGGGTGCATCGAGTCTGCATTTGCTGAAATGAGAGGAATTCCCAGGATGGGCGCCCTGGATATATTTATTTGGATTTTCTGGGGCTGTAATCTGTCCCAGATGTGTGTGTCTGCGGCAGCAGATAACACTGACCCCACTGCTTCCCTTCTCACTCAAGACACTTTCAACATTGCTGAAATAATAGCTCAGACTGAGCCTCTGCCAGACTTTAAAATAACTTCTCTGAGACAATGGGAGGTTAAGCTGGAGAAACATTTGTGATCAACTTGGAGTGGAGAAGAAGGGGACCAAGGCATTCTTAAAAAATACTTATTTCCCATCAAACTCTGGCTTTGTTCCAGAACCCTGAGACTGCATTTCCTCTTGTCAGAGATCTTTCTGCCTCGCTCACCTCTGCTTTTTCAGTTTTGCTGCTTCTGGTGTTTGTTTTGCTGATCCTCCTGCCTTTTGGTGAAGAAAGGGGAGTTTGGAGGTAAATCAAACCCTTCCAGCTCCTGCCCTTCCCGTGATGGGTGAGCCTTGCAGAGGGGCTACAGCTCATTGTCCTACTCCTCACCCTGTTCCTGAGGCTTTACCAACACATCCCATCCTGCCTTGGGAGGGGTTTAAGACTCCACAAAACATCCTGAAACTCAAAAGGATGGGAGTGAAAGCTCAAAAGGATGGGAATGAAAGCTCTGTGTGCCCAGGGATCTCTTGGCCAGCTGAGCAGGAATATCCTCCAGTGCTCCCCAAGGCAGGAGAGACTCGAGGTCAAGTCCCTATGAGTGTGGAACTGCCTTTGGATCAGCAAATCCTTGAGCTGCAGGGAGCTGGGAGGACACAGAAGGAAAGACTCGCTCTGTTCCTGCCCTCTCCTCTCCTGTTGGAGCCAGGGATGGGGGCTGGAGGGACCTCCCTGTGGTCCTGACCTTCAAGTCTGTCAAATCCAGACAATTCTTGGAAGTTCTGGGGAGGGTGGTTGTGCACACCAACGTGAGTGTGCTCTCCAGGAGGAGAGGAAGTGGCCTCAAGCTGTGCCAGGAGAGGTTCAGGTTGGACATCAGGAGGAATTTCTTCAGGGAAAGGGTTGTTAAACATTGGGATGGGCTGCCCAGGGAGGTGGTGGAGTCCCCACCCCTGGAGGTGTCCAGGGAAGGACTGGCTGTGGCACTCAGTGCTCTGGGCTGGGGGAACAGGTGGGGACTGGGCACAGCTTGGACTCCATGGTCTTGGAAATCTTTTCCAACCCAAATGATCCCGGGATCAGCACAAGAGGATACAAAGGATCAGGGATACAAAGCCCAGCTGTGCTGTGGGCTGTCCCTCCCACCCAGAGGAGGTTTCCAGGATCAGCCCTTCATGGCTCTTGTGTGTGTTTATTTTTGTGTCTTCCAACCCTATAAAACAAAACCACAGAGGGGGAGGCTCTTGGAAAGCTGGTGCTGGAAACAAGCCCCTGGAGTGTGATAATTTGTAGAATTTGTTATTAATTTACTTTGACAATGGAGCAACAAAGAGGAGCTTATTTGTTACTGACACTGAGGGCCAATGTTTATGGGACTTGTCTCCACTCAAGAGTCACACAAGTTTTACTGGTATGCCTTTAATTGTTTTGAAATGAATCCACTGGACAGACACTGCAGACCAATCCAAATCTGGTTTGTGCTGATTCACTGTAACTCAATAATTAATTGCTGCCAGACTGACTTGAACAGGTTGAGGAGTGGCTGTGTGGGGACTTGCACAGGTTTAAATGAAAACCAGTTAAAAATACCCCTCCAGCTAAACCCATTAATACCTGAATAGAGATAAAACATCATTACCACGATGTTTGGCTTGAGTGAGTGAAGGTTTGAGCTCAACCCAAAAGCGTTTGCTGTTGATGGTCCAGGAGGGGGCAGGAGAAGAATGCACAAAACAGAGGAAGGAGGATCTGGGGGGGATGTGTGGAGAAGAGGGGATAGGAGATGCACCCAGGTGTGTGTGTGGCCTGGGGGTGAGGGATGGGCAAGGCTGGAGTGACTTGTAGCTCCCCAGAGCATTTCCTAAGGGCCAAGAGCTCGAGGTGTGGGTTAACTCTCCTGGTTGCTCAGGAAGGGGATGGTTGAGAAGCTCTGAGGGATCTGAGAGGTTGGACTGGGTGACCTTTAAAGGTCCCTTCCAACCCCAAACTGTTTCATGGTTCTGTGATCTCTCAGTACGTGTCTTGGGAAGTTTAGAAATGGCTTCTTTTCTGATTTCTTATTAAAAGATTCCAGCCCCAAACCAAGCCAGGCCACCAAACCCTACAGAGAGTCCACCCTTGTGAGCTCCCCTCCCAGCCCTTCCCACTGCTCCTTCACAAGGGTCTTTGGACTCCCCTTTCTCAGCTTTCAGGATATTGATTTGCTCCACATTTGCAGACCCCTCCTGTGTCCTCACAAGGGCAGGAAACAGCCTCTCAGTGCACATTCTCTCCCAGTTAATGGGGTGAGGTTTTTATGCTGTCTCCCGGCTTGGGCAGTTGGGATTTGCGGAGATGAGGATGGTGAAGCCGAAGGCTGAGGTGCCCCTTCCCCACTCCCATGGCCACCCTGGTTTCATCACCCCCATTGTGGTTTAGCAGCCCTTAAACTCTTTGCTTTCCTGCTCCCATTTCTCCCCTCCCAGACACTCTTTTCCTGCCACTTGCCCTATTTTCCCTGTATCCTTACCCCGGGGTCATCCTTGCCTTCCAGCAGCCCTTCCTCCTCCCCGGGCTTTGTCCCCAAAAGCCTCATCCCACCCTGCTGGGCAGGCACAAAGGAGTGGCAGCACAACTGCAGCTCTGCCTAATGAGCTCCAGGAGAAACCTGTGCTCCCGTTTTTCCTGCGGAAACGACGTGTCCAGCTTAAGCCCTTTCTTCTGAAAAGGTCTCGCTTCCCTGGAATTTTCTGTCCCCTCTGTGGGTGGGTGGTTGCATTCACTCTCTCCCTCTAATAGGTACAAGGTCCTCTGTGTGAGAAATGTGCCTTTTTCTTCCTGCTTTGGCTCTGTCCCCTTCCACTCGCTGGGTCCAACCCAAATTGTCTCTGCTCTCCGGAGCAGGGAGGCCAAGGTGGAAATCCTGTTGCATAACCAGCACTGGGAGCTCTGCTCTGGCTTAAACCTCACCTCGTGTGGCTTCTGGAGGTGCCCTTAAAAAAAGGAATTATTGGGGACAGAAGGGAAATGGGAACAGCAGGGAGCAAACGTGGCACAGGAGGGGACAAGGGTGGCTGCTCTGGGCATCCTGGGTGTTGTGGGATAGAAGGAGAAGGAGGAAGAGCTGCTGGAGGGTTGATGTCCTGCAAACACAACGTGCTGTGTGAGGGTGTCCTTGGCCTTGCCCAGCCAATGTGCAGAGTCCAAACAAACATGAAGTTGCCACCATGGGTGCCCTGGGTGCAGAGAGGGTCAGGCACAACCTCCAAGGCTGAAAATGGCCTTTAAGGGGCAAAGGGTGGTGGAATGGGAGATGCCAGGGGGGGAGTGGAGGAACATCAGTCTGGTTTTGAATGCCTGTGGTGGTGCCAGTGGTGTGAGGTGCCAGCAAACCCCTGTCCCAGGATAAAGCCCTGCTTTTCCATCCCTAAATGCAGAGAGCCTTCGTGATGAGATTCCAGCTGTGATGGAGCAGCCTCTCCAGTTCAGAGTTTGAAGAGCACAGGCTGTGATCCTGAGCAGACTCCTGGCAGGACACTGGCACAAGGCACTCAGGAATTAGAGGGAGGAAAGACCCATTAGGTCATCTGCTCCATGCCCCAGGCAGCAAACACCAGGGCTGTCCCCTGGGGTTGTCCAGCCCTGTTATTTGAGGTCTCAACCAGTGGTGCTGCATCCAGGGGAAATGACTCAGCCTGATAGACCCTCTCCCAGGGCTCCAACTGGGTTTTCCGTTGTTTAATATCATTCCCTTTTCTCTCATTTCCCTCCTTTGGGGAGGATGGAAAGCTGAGCATGAGCTTCACATGTGTGAACAAGCCAGAGGAAAGCAGGGATGGTCACTTTTGTGGGTCTGCAACTGGGGGTGCCCCCCAAGGAACACCTTCCTCTGGAATGCAGTCCCGGGAATGGGATGGAATGGGATGGTGGAGGACCACTACTGATCCCCGAGAGCACTGATGGGCCTTAATGACCCTGATCAGCCTCACCCAGGACCCCCACCCAGCCCCTCACCCCAGGAGCCCCACTGAAGCTCAGCCCTGTGCCTTCAGCCTCCTCCTGAGCTGGGCTGCAGAGCCTTTGCCTCCAGCCCTGCCTCTGGCTGTGCCTCCCGGATGGACCATGGATTTCTGGTGGATGTGCTTTATCTCCTGGCACCTCTGTGCCTCGTCCCATCTCTGTCTCTTGGATGGAGATAATGGGACAGTGCATCTTCTCTTGCTGAGCTCTGGTTTGCTGCTCTGGTCCAAGTTTAGGATTGCTGGGGCATCTGCACTAAAGCCCAAGGTCAGCCTGGCTCTTCTCTGGGTGTGGTTTCTGGGCTCTCAGAGCAGAGATTTCCTGACCCAACCCCAAGCACCTCAGCAGGTGTCTGAGGGGTCATTCTGCAGCTCCATGTCTCTCACAGCTTTCCCCCCTGGCACTGGCTGCTCTGCTCCCCAGCCTTGGGAACACTTCTCCCAGAACACACTTGGCACCCTGATGGCCGTGGGGGAGCTTTGCTTTGGGATGAGCTTCACCTTGGAATGCCATGTCCTATGCTCTGGTTCCACTGGCCACTGCTTGTCCTTGCTGAGGTTGGCCCTGGCACAAGTTTCCCTGGCACTGGACTGCCTTGGGAAAAATCCTGTGCTGCTTTTAGGAGCCAGTTGAATTTGGCAGTGCTGCTGAACTCCAGAAATCTCCTTTCCAGCCTGGAAACAGCCATTCTGCAGGCTTTTGGGCTGAGCTGGGGTAGCAAAGGTGTCAGCTGGGTGTGCTGAGTGTGCTCTCTGGGTGGTTGGATGGACAAGGGGGAGCCCAAGGCAAAGCCAGCTGGGGTGTGACCCCCTGCCCTGGGGGTCTGGGACAGTGTCACCTCCAGGGTGGAGGCAGAAGTGTGCTGGTGGTTCAGCAGTGGCAGAGGGAGTTTTTGGGAGCAGAGCTGCTCACTGGTGGCCACTGGAAGGAGATGGGGAAGCCTGGCTGTGGAACAAGGCACCTGAGTCCTCGCAAAGCTGAAAACTCAGCAGAAAGTGTGATTTTTTTTTGTAAAGGAAACACAGAATTACGGTACCAGATGGACAGTCTGTCCTTCCTCTGGCTGCCACAGGGACTGCACTCCCAGCACCCTCAGCTTCCCCCTGCCTGGGATTAATCTGCTCCCAGGAAGGCTGTGACCCCGCTCTCTCACGGCTGGTGACTCAGACCCTGCACTGAGAATCACTTCCCAGGTAATCCCTGTCCTTGAGGAGCAGCGTGTCTGCTCCCAGGCAAGGAGAGAAAATAAACTGAGAATCACTTCCCAGGTAATCCCTGTCCTTGAGGAGCAGCATGTCTGCTCCCAGGCAAGGAGAGAAAACAAACCTGCTTTGAAATGCAAAGCGAATCCGTGAGGTTCTTGTAGTAACCAGAAATTCAGCTGTGTCAGGGTGGAGAGCTGGCCCTGGGTTAGTCCTGGGGAGAAGCTGCAAGGAAAAGCTTTGGTGTTGAGGCTGTTTAAGCACTAAATCCAGTGTCAGACAACCTCATTGTGCAGCAGCTTCTGCCCCAAAATGAGAGTTTGGGGCAAAGAGCTGCAGCAGCTGGAATCCTGTTATAGTTTGGGTTGGGGTGTCCTGTGTAGAGCCAGGAGTAGGACTGGATCCTGATGGGTCCCTTCCAGCTCAGCATATTCTGTGGTTCTATGATAAATTTATAAGTAAAGATTAGATTTAATATAAAATTATTGAAATAACGTCTGAAATACAAATATATAAGTTCATATAAGCCTGCACTGAGACTAAATTCTTACCTAAACAAATATATTTGTTCACCCTTTATACTACTGAGCATATAAAAAGCCCAAACCTTTAACAAAATGCTTGTTTTCTGTGGGTTCTTTTGGAAATAACTGAGTCCCTACTCCACTAAAACCCCCCACACCAGTTTAGTGGCCACACTGCCAACCTGAACTATCAGTGTATTGGAAGACTTTGAAGGGAAAAGAAGCAGGAAAACGATTAAGGCAGCACTGTAAGCTTACAGAAAAATATGATTTTATCTTCATATTTGGAGCTAAGAAGCCCTCTCATATCACACCACCATATCTCCAAAGCCCTCCTGACAATGCCTGGCACTAGTGATTTATAACCTGTGATGTTACAGTATGCATAGATAGGAATGGATTATGAAGTTTTTGAAGCAGCCTCAAGTTGCTGGGCCATTCCAGAGGGAACATCTCATCCCACCCCCTGCCATGGGCAGGGACACCTTCCACTATCCCAGATTGCTCCAACCTGGCCTTGGACACTTGCAGGGATGGGGCAGCCACAGCTTCTCTGGGCAGCCTGTGCCAGTGTTTTAGCAGCCTCACTGCAAAAAACTTCTTCCTTATCTCTAATCTAAATCGACCTCCTAAACTAAAGTTTCAGACCACCCCCCTTGTCCTTGTTCCCTGCCACCAGAGCTTCAACAGGACATGGGAAGGTTTGGCCTTGCCTGGGAAAACTCCCATGTAATTGTGTTATTCCTAGTGCTGAGTCCCAGCTGCTCTTCCCTGACAGGAGCCACTGAACTCACACTTATTTTCCTGCCTCTGAGCACCAGCAAAGCTGATCCCTGGTTGTGGCTGCAGCCCCTGGAGAAGGAGCGTGCAGGTCCTGGCAGCAGCTGGGAAACCACCTCCCAGAAATGCTTGGGACTGAGAAGGGACAAGCATTCCTGATATTTTGTCCCCTCTGTCCTCTGGTCTTGGTCTCACCTGTTCCCCACACTGTGCTGCACATCCCTTGCAATGCTCACAAGCTGGGGGGCCCTGGGGGGGCTCAGCCCTGCAGCCTCTGCCCTGGTACCAGTTTTGCTGTGGTTTTGCTGCCTAAACCTGTTGCACATTCGTGTTGCTGAGCTGAGGGTGGCCTGGAAACACGTCCATGCTGTGTCCATGTGGGGAGCTGGGATTTCACCAGGGGTTGACAGGAAGCTGAACATGAGCCAGGGATGCCCAGGTGGCCAAGAGGGCCAATGGATCCTGGCCTGGATCAGGAACAGTGTGGCAGCAGGAGCAGGGAGGGGATTCTGCCCCTGTGAAGTCACCCCTGGAGTGCTGTGCTCAGCTCTGGCCCCTCAGCTCAGGAAGGACAAGGAGGGGCTGGAGCAGGTCCAGAGAAGGGCAACGAGGCTGGGGAAGGGTCTGGAGCACAAGTGCTGTGAGGAGAGGCTGAGGGAGCTGGGGGGGCTCAGCCTGGACAGGAGGAGGCTCAGGGGAGACCTTCTGACTCTCTGCAACTCCCTGACAGGAGGGGGGAGCCGGGGGGGGTCGGGCTCTGCTGCCAGGAACCAGCAGCAGGACAAGAGGGCACAGCCTTGAGCTGCCCCAGGGCAGGTTTAGGTTGGCCATGGGGCAGAAGTTGTTTGCAGAGAGAGGGATCAGCCCTTGGAATGGGCTGCCCAGGGAGGGGGTGGAGTGCCCGTCCCTGGAGGTGTTTGAGCAGAGCCTGGATGTGGCATCAGTGCCATGGTCTGGGTGACAAGGTGGGGTTGGGTCACAGGTTGGACTCGATGATCTCAGAGGTCCTTTCCAACCTGTCTGATTCTATGATTCTGTGATTTCCCAGCTCCCCACAAACAGCAACATCTCCTGCAGGATCCCATTCCCTCCCCTCCTTCCCAGCACAAGGGCTCTTTCCCTTGCAGAGTCTTCCCCGGAGGTGATATCAGGGCTGATACATTTGTGTCTGAAGTGGATCAAAGCAGTTTCTGCTCCATTGACTGGTTATTTTCCCTCTCCGGGTGTGGATGGCTCCTGTCAGGGTGCAGCACGCCCGAGGCTGTTTGTCTGCCCTCAGATAAATCTCTCACCTCAGACACAGCAGGAATTAGAGTGAGTGCAGGGGCTGGACACCTCCCAAGCTGCAGCAGATGCTGGTGCAGATGGTGCTGGCAGAATTCCCACTGACAAATCGTCAAGTGGGATTGTCCAGACTCTCCCAGTAAAGGGGCTGTGGGTCTGGAGTGATCCTGCAAGGCTGGGCCGGGTGATGCTGCCCTGGGTCTGTCCCTTGTCCCCACCCCTTGCAGGTGACAGGGTTGTTGCCACGCTGGAGGGACCTGGTTGTGGATGTCTGGGAGGTAAAACACCACGTCTGGGTAGAGCCAGAGCTCTGCGAGTCTGTCTGCTAATGGAGAGGAACAAGAAACCTCAGGGTTTTAAACAAATTTTTCCTCAGGTATTTGTGTAGTTGAAAGATTCTCTAGTTAAAGGATGAACTTGGAAAGGGAAAGTCTGTGTTCGCTGTGGGAGTTAAAAGCTCCTCCTGAGGCTGAAGGGACGGTGCTGCCAAACAGCCCAGACTGGAGCTCCCACCCCGTTCAAACCATCCTGCTGTTCCCAGCATGGTTCTGAAGGTGGGCCCTTCCCCTTCTGGGAAAGGGATGGATCCTGCTGGAGCTCCTGACCTTCTGATAGTGATGAACCCCATTTTGGGCAGAGAGGAGTGTCCCTGTGCTCTGGTCAGGACAGGGGAGGGAGTCAGTAACTTCATCCCTCTCCTTGGTCCAATTCTTTATTGAAACTGGGCAAACACCCATGAGGGAGCTTGGGAAAGGACTGAGCAGGATTTTCTGTGCCCAGCTGAGCCAGGACTTGTGGTTTAGGACATTTGTGTCCCAGGCTCTGCTTTCCAACCCTGAGCATCCCAACTGTGTGGTTGCAAAGGTCCCACCACTGCTGGGGAAGGAAATGGCCCTTCATGTTTTTGGGACACTGGCCTCGAAAAACATGCCCTGCTTCAAAATTCTCTCCTGGCTGCTTCTGAAGTTCTCTTTTTGGTCTGGGTTTACTGAATTTGTGAATTACTTTAATCTTTCCAAATTGTATACTCTTCTTCCTGGGAGTTTTGTGTGTTGCTTTGACTTACCTGTTCTTTTGTTGAAGAATGAGCAGAGCAGAGCCCTGTGTTGGAGATTTCTCAGCCACTGAGCATCTCTTTCTTCTCCCCCAAAGCAGATGAAGTGAACTTGCTGGACAAAATCACTCTCTATGCCCAGGACCTCAGCAATATTTCCTTTGCCTATGATGAAGCCAACTGCAGGATCCTGGAGGTGGGGCAGTATGCCACCCTCAACATGCCCACCAGGGAGGCCTTTGGGGACAGGTAGGTGCCTTCAGGGGGTGAGGCTGGGCTGGTGGTGCCCAAAAATCATCCAGTGTGTGCTTGTTGGCTCGAGGAGTTACTTTCAGACCCCATTCCATAATGACAAGGAGATAACACATCCACTCTGTGATCTCAGGAACATTTTGGATCAGGCTGCCCCGTCCCTGGAAGTGTCCAAGGCCGTGTTGGATGGAGCTCTGAGCAACCTGGTCTAATGGAAGGTGTCCCTGCCTGTGGCAGGGGGTGGAATGAGATGGTCCTTAAGGTCCCTTCCCACCCAAACCATTCCATGATTCTTTGATCTTTCTGGGTGGGGTGCACAGCTCATGAGCACTTCCAGGGATGTGTTTACTTGGTGTTCCCATCGGGGAGGCCTCTCTGCTCCGGTGGAAAGGACAAGAAAGGCAGCACAGCCATATCCATCAGCACTGCTTGATGCCAAGGTCTGTGGGGGCACAGACCAGGTGGGACCTTTGCCATGCTTGGTACAGGGCTGCTGAGGAACAAGGATGTGGGACATGAAGAGAGAAGGCATAAAAAGCTGCTTGTAGCAGGGTTCCCACCCATCCCCACAGTGGGAAAGGCAGGATTCCCATGGAAAACCATGCCCAGCCACATAAGTGTGTGCTGAGACTGCTCCTGAGAGGGGTGTGCTGAGGTTCTATGGTTGAATGGGTGTTTTATATATATAATATATATGGGTTATATGGTTATATAAGGTTATGAGGTTATATGGGCAATGCTAATTTTGGCCTGGCTGCTTCTTTTTGACTGCCTGACCTTACAACTGCAATGATGTTTTTTTGCTCTTGTTTGTTTTTATTTTTCATTCTCCCTGGGGTTCATCTGTGCTGTGACTCCTTTGTTGTGCCCTGAGGGGTCAGCCCCTGGTGGCACAGCAGATGCCACGTGTCCCCTGCTCCTGCCAGGTTTGCAGATGAGCTGAGCGTGCTGATGAAGCTCAGGTACTCCCTGAAGGAGGACACCAGCCTGGTGACCATCCTCAGCCACAGGAGCCACGTGCTCTTCCAGATCAGGATCAACCCCTACGCCCTGGTCTTTGTCACCACGAGGAGGAGACACTATGAGTAAGTTCCAGCTCAGGGGGTTGTTTTTCTGCCTTTTCGTGCTTCCTTTTCCCCTCCCAAGGCCAGAGTTGAGGTTTCCCTGCTCTGCTGGGCTTTGAGCAGTGCCCATCATGTCCCATGGCCCCTGAAGGTCCCTCAGACCTGTTGCTGTGACTGTGCAGGTTGTCACTGCCAAACTCCACTCTGACAAAAAGAGGCAGATCTGGAATGCAGAGGAAAGAACAAAAAAGTTGAAATACCTGGGGATGAATCAAACGGGGAAAGATAGAGATACCAAGAATTTCTCAGACACCTCAAGTGGTTGTGGAATCCCCAGATCCATTGGGAAACAGCATTCCTGTACTGGAAGACAAGTGATGGTGCTACTTGTGACAATTCTAGTGCTGTCCTTTTTGTCTGCACTGAGGGACCCTCAGAGCTGATGAGGGTGAAGCCTCATCCTGCATGAGCTGTGGGACCAAAGTTTTTTGCTGTGTCCCTTCCTTTCCCCCCTGGAACACACAGGTTCCCAGTTTCCTTCCTTGGTGATGGGCACTGGCACCAGGTTGCCCTCAGCATCTCCCTGGAGAGGCTGGAGTTGCACGTGGACTGTCGGCTGGTGGACAGAGTGAGCTGGGCCAACTATTTCGGGATGGGAGTGAACACTGAGGGGCTCATCATCGTTGGAGGCCTCATTGAGTCCTTTGAGATCCCCTTTAAGGTGAGTGAGGGCAGGGCTGGGAGGGCATGGTCTGCTCCAGCTGCAGGAAGGGAGACTTCCATCTCCTTCCAAAGGGATTCTTTGCCTTCTCTTCCTAAAACACACCCTGTGTGTTCATGCTTGGGCAGGGTGAGCTTGGAATTGTGCCAGGGGCTTGTTTTTGGCTCAGGGCAGCACAAGTGCCAGCAGGCAGGTGGGGCAGTGGGGACCCCTGGGTTTGACTTCCATCCTCTCCTGTTGGCCGTGGCTTGTACCACGTACAGGTGTTGCTGTGTGTGCAGAACATCTGGTTTGGGAGCGTGGCCCATGGCTTCACACTGACACAGGGCAGGGTTAGATGGGATATTGGGAATAAATCCTTCCCTGGGAGGGTGGGGAGGCCCTGGCACAGGTTGCCCATCCCTGGAAGTGTCCAAGGCCAGGTTGGACAGGGCTTGGAGCAACCTGGTCTGGTGGAAGGTGACCCTGCCCATGGCATCTTTGCATCCAGCCCTTGAAGATGGAAAGGGAATGTTGATTGCCCAAACCATCCCCTGGCTGTGAGGAGCTGGAGACAACCTGCTCCCACAGCCCCTTCCAGACCTTTCTCTGTCCTCTGGAGGAAGAAGCACGAGGATAAACGATGGTTTGTGTGTCCCTTCCTCCCCAGGGAGCTCTCCAGCAGCTGACCTTCGTGATGGGAGACCCCTCAGCCGCCACCGAGCACTGTCACAGCTACAACTCCACCTGCACGGGCTCCTTCAGCCTCAGCCACCTCAGCTCCTCCTGGGAGCCCTCCACAGCCTGGCCAGAGGTGTGGCAGAGGGCAGCTGACAAATTTTGGGAGCGCTGGGCCAGGCTCCTCTTTGGTTTAACCCCACTCCAAGTGTTAGCACAGCCTGGCAGAGCTCGGCTCTCCCTGCCAGGAGGTGATGGTGGGTGGTTCCTTCCCCACCCAAACCCTCCCTGTGAGTCACAGATGGGTTTGGTGTGAAGGAGGATGAGTTAAGGGGAGGGTTTCTGAGCCAAGGAAAGCCTGGGTGGGTGTGTGGGACTGTGTGTGCTCGGTGTGGAACACAGGGAAGATCTGAGGAGCTGTTGAGTAATGCTGCAGCTGGAGCTGGGCTTTTGGGAGGGGGTGACAGCTGTCCTGGGGAATTGTACACCACTTTGGAATTCTTGCTCGCTCCCAGCAGGATTGTACACCCTTTGGTGCATCATCCTGCCAAAGGTTGTCCCTCTGTTCTTGCCAGCATTGCTGGAAAGTGGAAGTTCGGGGGATTTTGCTTTTATTACAGTGTTAAGTAAATCATCAAGAAATTTTTCTGTGCCAAAAAGCCCAAATCACTCAATAAATCCCCAAAAAGACATGAAACACCCAGGCTTTCCTCAGGAGCTGCAGTTGGGCCAGGGAAGTGCCTCATCTCTTAGGCCAAGGATATTAGAAAGGAGCCTGGAAAAGGCTGGAGAGAGGCAAGTGTTGAACGCCAGGGTTTGGCACAAACCTCCCACTTCTGGTGGCCTGGTGAGGAGCTGGGACAGCTGCCAGGAAAGGGCAGTGCCAGGGGAGGGAACTGGGTATGGGATGGGCCATCTGCCCTCTCTGGGGCCTGCCCAAGGTTTCCTTTGGGGTGCTGGTGCCAGCACATCCTGGCAGCAAAGAGGGAGCGGTGACACCCACCCAGTGACACCCACCCAGTGACACCCACCCAGGACAGCCCTTTGGTGGCTGCTCCACTCCCACCACGGGCTGCAGCAGTTTGTGTGTTTGTTATTTTAAGAGGAGGATTTTAGGGAAAGCCCTGATCAGGAGGGATTAAGTAGGAGCAGCTTTGCCAGGGAGTAACTGCGGAGGAGGCTGAGTGTGTGACACAGGGCAGGTCACACTGGCTCTCTGCTGCTCTGAGGGACAGTGGGGTAACCCCTGGCCATCCCAAAATGCATTTCTCACACTGACAGCCCTTGGAGGGTGTGGCTGTGGCTCTGGGATAAGTTGGACTGGCTCCCTAGAGCCAAGAGATAAGGACAGATCTCTCATTTCAAAGCTCCAAGATGTGTCCTCTGAGCCTGGGAGGTGATGGGCTCATTTTAACATGTGTAGTATCCCAAGTTCTGGAGGCCTGGAGCTTTGGATGGCTCTGATGTCTCACCCAGCAAGGAGAAAGTTTTACTTGAAGCATCAGTAAGTTGACTGCAGGTGGGACAATTCTGCCCCACATCCCACCAGTTCCCACCCCTTGCTGGCCCTTCCCAAGGACTGATGAGCTTCCAAACGAAAAAAAACCTGCAAAAACCACCCAAACACTTGAGGGGTTTAATCCAAAGCTATTCCCTCCTGTTCCTCTGAAGGATTGGCTCCCAATGGGCATTCCCTGGATTCTTCCTGTGCCCTCAGAGGCAGTTCTTCCATCCTGGAGCCAACAATAAGCACATGATTGAGTCAGTGCTGGTCCTTGAACAGTGATATTTTCCCTCTCTCTCCCTCCATCTCTCCAGGTACCAAAGGAAACCAATGAAATCCAGGATTCCTCTGCTCAGGTAAGACTCTCCTGCATCTCCCCTCTCCATGTCCCTTTGCTGTCCCACCCCCAGAGCATCTCCTGGGGACATGAGTTTCTCTCATGAGCAACAAGGTAAAAGCCAAAATTCCCAGAACAAGGCTACTAATTATTATTTTCTTGGCTATTGGCTGTTATTTTCGTTATTGCAATATTTCTTTTTAATGATTTGGATGTAACTTGGGAGCTGGTGGAGGCCAAGGTGAGTGTTCAGGTGACCTTCCTGAGCTCCAGTGAGCCCCAGAGGGATGGTGATGGAGGTGGAGATGAGATGGATCAGGTCACCACCTGCACAGAGGTGTTTGTGAGCCCTTGTACAGCTGGATTAGCTTGGAGTGAAAGCAGTGAAGGTCAGCAGGGTGGCAGGAGAAGACAGGAGGTTGGACATCCACAGCTTCTGCCCACGTGTGGGATGTGATGAGGGAGGTGGGAAGGGCTGGAGCTCTGCAGTGGGAGGAGGCAGCTGTGGTTCTGGGGGTTTAGAAAGCATCCCCCTGCTAGGGCAGGGCTCCTTGGCTGCTCTGGTGCTCATGGCACTGGGGTTGGGGGTTGACTGTCCCATCTGCTCTCCCCCAGCTGGAGCTTGGAGCACGTTCCAGCTCTCCCACGTGTGCCGGGGGGATGAGTGAGTGAGCAGAGTGAGGCTGGCTGCAAGGCCTTGGTGCTCGTGCTTTGTTTGGGATTTCCAGCCAAAATTTGTTGTTCAAGTTCATGCAAACAGACATCCTGAGGGGGAAACCTGCCAGCAAATGGAAATTGAGATTTGTGTGTGTGTGTGTGTGACTGAGCAGTTGATTCCTTCACTCCCCTCACCCTCCCACAGTCCTTCATTCCCCTCACCCTCACTATTAACTCTTTGGGGAGGGTTTCTCTTCTCACTCCTGGCTTTAACTGTCTGGTTACACCTCGATAACTCCTTTGTGCAAACCTCTTGTGTGGTGCAAAAGTGACTTTTAGAGCAGGTTCATCCCCTCTGCCCCAGGCTTTGATCTTGACACCTCATGGGTGAATGTGCTGCAGGTTTGGGGTGATGATGGTTGGGTTTGGCATGAACTGAGGTGGCAAAACCACTCAGAAAGGTGGGCTCTGCCTCCCTGAAATCAGTTCTGGTGGCTCCTGGTTGGGATTTGATCCCCATCATCCAATGCTCCTTTGCCAGCAGGCTCTCCCTGCGCCTGGTGAGACGTCACCAATAATGAGAAAAGTGGTGAAATTTGTGGGTCTACAGAGGAAAACTAATGATATTCTGGATTTGGGACAAGTTTATTTTTTGAGCTTTTAATGAGGACCAGAGATGCCTTGGAATCTTTGGCGTTTGTATTTATTAAATGGAAAAAAAAAAAGTGCTACTAATGCATTACAGTTTGGAAATAATGGAGAGCAGAGCAGGGCTGGGCCACAGCTCTGCTTTGTAGTTGTGCTCTCCCTGCCTTTGTTCCTTTAGAAGTAAATTGGTAGATTGGTGAATTCCTTAATTGCTAATTAGAGCTAAATAATTACATAAGCTCAGGGTGATGGTGGAGGAAGATATAAGTGGGTGAAGGCAATAGTTTAGCAGCCTAAATGACACCTGAATTGCAGCCTATTCCTGTTGGGAATTTTTTTCTGAGGGGTAAGTTGTCATTTCTGAGCAATCTTTGGGACAGGAATGGTGTTGAGAGACTTTTCCTGCCTTTTGTCTTCTCTTTGACTGTCTGTGCTCGACATGAGCAGGAGGGCTGAGCTGGTTGCTGAACTAAATGGCTTTTTCCAAAGCAATTTAATGTGGGATCCTAAAGCCGTTCAGCAAACAGTCAAATAAAGCTTAAATCCCACTGATTTCCAGAGGGGAAAAAACTTCACAGGTTTAATTATCTGGGCAGTTCAAACTCCTTTGGAAATTTCTTCTCGGTTTAAAGCTACCGTGAAGGCTCCGGGGAAACGCTCGGTTCGGTCGCGGTGTGTCTGTTCTTTCATCTTCAGATTTGTTGTTGAGCAGAATTAGTGTTGGAATCACTTGTTCAGTCTCATTCAGCCCTAAAACCGCTGGATAGTAACAGCTCCAGCCTTCCTTTGAAATCAGGGCAGCCTGAAGCTGATGCTCATCTTTCAAATACCTGTCCCGAAGGGCTCGTGCTTGGTCATCCCAACCAATAAAGACCAGGCCTCAGGTGGGAACCAGCCCTCAGTCCTCCACCCCTCTGTTTCCCTGTAACTCTGGGGCTACTGGTTCCTTGGATAAGCTGGTCTAATACCAGATATCCCTGTGGGGGTGTGGGGAAGTGACTGACAGCTGGAGCCCAGCACTATCTCCCCCGCTCTCTTATCTGGAGATGGTTGTCCTTGTTCCTGAGAGCTCAGATATCTCAGCCACCTGCAGAGCTCTGAAACCAGTTTCTCAGGCAGGATAAGATCTGTGGATCATTTGTTGCCCCTCAAACCCACTGTGAGATCAATGTAATGAAAGGAGTGTGTTCCTGTGCACCACAGTGGTTTTTAATCCCCAAACCACATGGAAGGAATGAAGTGCTGTTCCCTCCAGCCTCACCACGAGACACCCTCCGCTGGGAATTCCAGCTACTCTTCAACCTTTTACCATCTGAACTTCTGCCTGGGCTCAGCTTTTGTGCCCCTGTTGGCTTTTAGGGGTTGTCCTGAGCCAGAAGTGTTGCAGGAAGAGCTTGGCTTGGCTTGGCCAGCATAATCTCTGCTCCTACTCTAGGAGCATCCCAGACCATTGTGGTCCCACCGGCACCTCGTGTCCTGCTGCAGGTCTGTGTCTGTGCTCAGGGCACCCCCATCCCCTGTGTGCAAGCCCAGCAGGGCTCTTCTCTGCTCGGGGCCACTTAGAAATGGGGTTTGCTCTGCTTTTGCTCTGCAGAGGTGAGGCCTTTGTGCTGCCTTTGTGCTGGGCAGGAGCACAGGGAGCCCTTTGGAGGCTTTGCAGCCTGAATGTGGCCCCTGCATGTGGAGCTTGCAGGGATGTTTAGGATTTTGGGTGCACCAGGCAACCCTGAACATCCCCCTGGGGAAATAGGGCATTGCTGAGGCATCTCACAGGGACCTCCAAAGCACAGGGCAAAATATAGGGACCTCCAAATAAAGACCATCTCATTCCAACCCCCTGCCATGGGCAGGGACACCTTCCAGTATCTTTAGGTACCTTTCCAGTAGCTAAAGGGGCTCCAAGAGAGCTGGAGAGGGACTTTGGACAAAGGCATGAAGTGACAGGACAAGGAATAACTAAAAGAGGAGAGATTTAAATTGCATATTGGGAAGAAATTCTTCCCTGTGATGGTGCTACCTTCCACTAGCCCAGGTTGCTCCAAGCCCCATCCAACCTGGCCTTGGACACTTCCAGGGACCCAGGGGCAGCCACAGCTTCTCTGGGCAACCTGTGCCAGGGCCCCCCCTCCCTCACAGGGAAGAATTCCTTCCTAATATCCAATCTAAAGCTCTCTTTTTTTTGGTTTTAAAACCATTCTTCCTCGTCCTTTCACTTTGTGCCTTTGTCCAAAGCCCCTCTCCATCTTCCTTGTAGCCCATTTAGATACTGGGAATCATTTCTTTGGTCTGTTTATTTTTTCAGTCTTACAATGGATTCACTTCCCAAATCCAGCACCCAGGTGCCACATATGGAACTTGTGAGGAAACATTTCTGGCACTGAGGAAGTGGCTCCTGCCCTTGTGGCCTGAAGCAACAGGAGAAGGACCAAGTGACACCTCAGGGCAGCCAGGGCAGAGCAGGGGGAGGCTCTGCTGAGCACCAGGAGGGGTTTCTCCTCCCCACACTCCTGCTGCAGACCCACAAGTATAACTGTCTGCCCTGATCTGCTGCTGGACACAGGATTTCCTGGCAATTTTTCCTTCTTTCAATCAGTCCAGCCTTGATTTCCAATCTTCCCGTGGTGGAGCCTCTTCCAGGAGCTCGATGCAACAATGTGCTGGAAGGAATAATTTATGATTGTCTTTCTCTGATCCTGAGCTTGTGGATCATATTGTACCTTTGGCTGTGGATGGAAGAGGCTCCTACTCACAAAAATGTGCTTCCTCAGAGAAGACACTGAGCTCTGAACTGGGTTTTACCCAGTCTGACCTGGCTGAAAACCAAGGCAGAATGTGACTCTGGTTGTCTGGGCTCCTGGAGACGGGGATGCTCCAAGCTGGGTTTTAACCCATTTGCTATTTAGTTGAGTTTTTGGGTTGTGGCATCAACTGAAAAGCCCTGCAGAAGTCCAGCATCACTGCCCCAACACTGTTCTCTTGGCCAATAAAACACTCTTGGTCTCCTCAGGCAAGAAGCCAAGTTAGTTGCACAGCAACTCTTTCCAAACCCATGGCATTAATTACATTATCTCTGGTTTCTTTATTAATGAGCCCCACGTCGCTTGTTCTGTTATTTTGCTTGGGCTCAGCTTGAGGGAAGAGCTCTGTAATTATTCAAGGCTTCCTGTTTGCCTTTTTTTTCCCCCCTCTTTTTTTTTTTATTTTCCTCTTTCATATTGGCACAACATAAAGCCTTTTCCCAGTCCCCTGGAGCTTCCCCAGCTTCCTGAGCCAAACTGAAAACTCAGAGCTCGTGGTGGGGAGAGCCTGAGATTTTAATGCTTTTTGGATTGGATCGTGGGGACAGGATTGAGAAAACCCCCCTCCTTGTCACTGCTGGAATGGAAAGTGGTTTGTTGTCATTTGGTTGTGTCATCTGGCTTTTCTGAACAGAAGGGGGGATTCTCCAGCCTTGTTGCTGCTGCTGGTTCAGTCCCTGCCACGTGGCAGAGGGTCCCAGAGGGGATGCACCAAGGCCTGGCTGGGGCAGAGGCTCCTCCTGCCTTTATTTTCCTTGTTTAACTTGATTTTCTGCAAATCACGGCATTGCTTGTCACGTGCCAGTCCCTTTTTAATCCTGTTTTATCATTCCCTAATGGCTGCTTTCAATTTGGGCTCATTCCCCACTTCCCAGCTGGAATTTCTGGGAGTTCAAACCCACATGCCTTCAGCCTCAACTCTCACGCTTTTGGGCAACTTCAGAGCTGTTCCCAATTTGTCCCCCTCAGCTGGTTCCTCTCTAAATTTGGCCTGTTTGAAGGAGCAAGCCTGGATGGTATTGATTTTGGCTGTTAGTGCTGTTTACACAGAACCAATATAATTCAGCTTGTGCCTCAGAGACCAGTAACTTTTAGCTCAGGGACCCATTTTCCCCGAGCTTCCCCAGATGGGAGTTTCCAGTGGAGACCTTTCCCATGTCAAGCACTGAAGCTGAATTAAAAAACTCGTGGCTGCAGTGGGCAGGAATTCCAGGCTGTGCTAGTGGCAGCTGCCAGGGCTTCATCCAGCTTCCCACTGGCATCTCCTGGCTGGCACAGCCTGGGGGTCTGTTCTGCACCAGCTTCATGGAATCGTGGAATGGTTTGGGTTGGAAGGGACCTGAAAGATCACCCAGTTCCACCCCCTGCCATGGGCAGGGACACCTTCCACTGGACCAGATTGCCTCAACCTGGCCTTAAACACTTCCAGGGATGGGGATGGGGCAGCCAACCTGTGCCAGGGCCTCACCACCCTCACAGGGAGGAATTTCTTCCTAATATCCCATCTAACCTGTCCTCTGGCAGTGTGAAGCCATTCCCCTCGTCCTGTCACTCCAGGCTCCTGTAAATAGTCTCTCCATGTTTCTTGTAGCTCCTTCAGGCACTTGAAGGCAACAGTTAGGTCACTCCAAAGCCAAGCCTTGCCTTTGCCTTACCCTTGCCTTACCCTTGCCTTACCCTTGCCTTACCCTTGCCTTACCCTTGCCTTACCCTTGCCTTGCCTTGCCTTGCCTTGCCTTGCCTTCCCAAACCTTCCCTTCCCAAACCTTCCCTTCCCAAACCTTCCCTTCCCAAACCTTCCCTTCCCAAACCTTCCCAAACCTTCCCAAACCTTCCCAAACCTTCCCAAACCTTCCCTTCCCAAACCTTCCCAAACCTTCCCTTCCCAAACCTTCCCAAACCTTCCCTTCCCTTCCCTTCCCAAACCTTCCCAAACCTTCCCTTCCCAAACCTTCCCTTCCCAAATCTTCCCTTCCCAAACCTTCCCTTCCCAAACCTTCCCAAACCTTCCCTTCCCAAACCTTCCCTTCCCAAACCTTCCCTTCCCTTTGAAGGAAATGAGGACTTTGGATCAAAACTGGCAGAATTGGTTGGAGGGAGAAATACAGATCAAGGTGGGAAGCTGGAGTACTTTGATTATTTTTTTTCACCATTAAGGCTGTATTTCAGGACTGTTTTTGCTCAGAAAACCTCCCAAGGCAACAAAAATATATCATCGAAACCGTGCGACTTCACAATTCAATTTTTGAAAGGAAAAAATAAAATTCTGTATTTCAACTCAGAAATAAATGGCTGTGGGTTTTATCCCCTCCAGGACCTGCTGCTAAGAGAACAAATATTCCCTGTGTTCCCCTCAGGGGAGCTGCTGTCCTGTGGTGACAGTCACCCGGGTGGCTTTGCATCTCTGCTGGCATTTGTCCTCTTCTTAGGAGCTGGTCTGGGGGGTATAAATGAGGAATGGGGCTTTCTAGATTCTCTCCTAAGGGGCTCCTTGGACACTGTGGAAGGTCTTGGCAGCAGGTCACACCAGGGAGGACCATGGAGAAAGCATGGACCGTGTTCCAAACCTGGAACAAACCCTCCTTCCAGCTCAGGGAGGCTGGGCTGGAGGCCTGGCTGAGGGGATGGCAGGGGATGTCCTGCTGGGCTTGGTGGCATCAGGGACCCAGTTTGTCATCTCTTCAGACAGGTTCTGACATTTCTGGGGGGACAGTGTGAAGCTGGGGGGTGGTGGGGTGGAAGGAAGGTGTTTGCAAACCTCCCCTCTGGATTTCTGTATGGAGTGATGCCCCCACCAGTGTATTTTAATGGATTCAATGGGTACCTTTACCTGAGACAAATGATCCCTTTTTTAGCATTTAAACAGCAAAATAATAATTAAAAAAATAATAATTAAAAGTCAAACATGTAACAGCCCATTGATTTGAAGAGCTTGCTTGCTCCAGGCATTCCCATGGCAGCCCATGGACACCAGTCTCCATGGAGCAGGAGAACCGGTCCTGAAAACCCTCCAGGGCCTTCTGGATGGTGGGACACAGGGTCCAGGGCAGGGCACTGTGCCCCCCTGGGGCAGGGAACACCTGGGCACAGTGCCCTGGTGCTCCTGTTGGAGATGGATGTGTGTGACCTCCCATGTGTGTGAGGGAATGTGGGATCACCCAGCGAGGTTTTCCTCTTGCTGTAGCTGAGCCCTGAACTTATCTGTCCTTGTCCTTCGTGAAGCTGCTGAATCCCTGTAGCAGCCAAGCCCTGAGCAGCTCCTGCCCTCTGCCCCTTCCCCAGAGCACTGATCCAGTGCCCAAATCCTCTCTTTTGTGGCTCTGGTGGGTGTTGCTCTTTCTGTGACTCTCTGTTTGTTGTCAGCAAAGGTCTTGGCTGGAAGGCAGCTCCAGGTGGGAGCTTGGCCATGGTGAAGCCCAGAGGGTCTCCCTCAACCCCAGGGGTTGGTGGGCACCCACCTGGCTCAGCTGGAGTTGTATGTCCCATTTGGGGGTTCAGTCTTCCCAAAAATGTCTTCTGGACATGCCACAGGTGCTGGAGAGGTGAGCAGCTGTTGAGTTGTTGAGGGGTTTGGGGACAGAGCCCAGTGCTGGGCTGGGCTGAGGGGGAGCTCCAGCTGCCTGCAGGTCCCTCCTTTGGCTCCTCTTGGGAAGGTGACCTTGTGGGGAACGTGGTTCTCATCATTACCAGCTGAACCCGTTTTAAGATGTCCAAATGATGGAGCTGAGTTTTAGCCAGAGTGCTTTTCCTGCAGCCATTTGATTTCTTGCCCAAAAGAACTTTATAAAATAAGCTATGGGAGGTTTTTTTAATGCTATTAGTTAAAAAAAAATAAATTTAAAGGTGTTATTTTAGAGCCTGTGTGTTACAGCTCTTCACTGCCCACAAGCAGCTCCAGCCATCCTGCTTAGACAGAACCAGGAGCACAAACCAAGTCAGTTGAAGTTAATGACAAGGTGGCTCCTGACTGGGTTTGAGATCTGGCTGATATGTTATAGAATATAACATATAGAATATCCACTGATTCTGGTGTATTTGGGAAGTGATTTAACTCGGGGTGCTGCTGCTCTCTGCCTGGCTGGGCCATGTTTGGCCATGCAGGGGCTCACCTGGGTGGACAGTGGAATCATGTAGGTTGGAAAAGACCTCTAAGATCACTGAGCCCAACCATAAAGAGGCTACATGGCTTCAATCAACCCCTATTCCAGCAAATTCTTCCTGTGCTGGGCACTGCTGAGGCCACACCACAAATCCTGGGGTCAGTTTTGGGCCCTTCTCTACAAGAAGGACATTGAGGGGCTGGAGAGTGTCCGGGGAAGGGAACGGAGCTGGGAAGGGGCTGGAGCAGCAGGAGCAGCTGAGGGAGCTGGGGGGGCTCAGCCTGGAGAAAAGGAGGCTCAGGGGGGACCTTCTGGCTCTGCAACTCCCTGACAGGAGAGGGGAGCCGGGGGGGGGGGGTCGGGCTCTGCTCCCAGGGAACAAGGGACAGGAGGAGAGGGAACAGCCTCAAGCTGTGCCAGGGGAGGCTCAGGTTGGACATCAGGGATAATTTCTTCCTGGAAAGGATGATCAGGCAGTGGGACAGCTGCCCAGGGCAGTGATGGAGTCCCCACTCCTGGAGGGATTTAAAAGCCATGTAGCTGTGGCACTTGGGGATGTGGTTTACTGGTGGCCTTGGCAGTGCTGGATTAACAACTGAACTCAATGATTTTGGAAGTCTTCTCCAACCTAATAATTCTGTGATCTTTGGATTCCATGCTCCATGTCCAGCTGCCCATGCAGGAGGAGCAGTCCTGGCTCTTCCCTGCTCTCACCACTTGAAGCCTGATTTCCCTCCACCTCGAAGGCAGCAGGGTCCTCCCGAGTGGGGCTTGGCCAGAGCCAGCTCCCCTGACCCAGCAGTACCACTGGGTTCTCACCTGAAGAACGACCAGTTCTGGCAGTGAAATTGGTGGTTTTTCTACTTGCTCTTCGTGCAAACCCACCCTGGTGCTCCCGAGCTCTTGTGCCCGTGGCGCGGAGCAGAACCGGAGCCGGGGAATGGGTTCAACCGACGGGAGATGGGAAGGACGATGGGAATGATCTCCTTGTACCACTCTGCTCCCCTTCTCGGCCCTGCAAGGCAAGTGTGGGCCTGCATCTCCCTCTAGTGACTCCTCTCAGCCTGTTCCTCCTCGGCTCCGTGGCCCCGGCCCCGAGGAGCCCCCGGCCAGGGCTGGGTCCCACCCGCTCCTCCCGGTGCCTTGTCCGGGATGTCGGTGCCCTGTGGAGCTCAGCTGGAGAATGGGACGAGCTCCAGGAGGGGGTGGTGGGCATGTGGGGCTGATGGGAACGCTGCCAGCTGCTCCAGCAGAGCTGAGGGACCTTCACAGCCACCCACCACCCAACCCGTGGGCAGTGAGTGTGCAAACCCCGGCTGAGACACCGGTGCTGGGGGTAAAACCAGTGGGATTTGCAAATGCAGGGAACTCTGGAGTTTATCTCCCTTTTCACAGTCAGTTCTTTAGTCTTGAGTGTAGATATTTCTACCAACGCTGCAGTTCTCCATCCCTGGGCTCTGCTGGTGGTTTTAGGGCTGAAGGAGCCCCTTGAGACCTGCAGAGACCATCTAATTGTGGCAGCTGAAGACAGAATGAGCCCCTTGCAAGCCACTGCCTTAAATTAATTAGCTGCCAGCCTCCAGGAGGCTCCACTTGGGCTTGTGCCTGTCATCCCTTCCCAACCCTGGGAGCTGATGGATTGGGAAGATGTGTGGTGGGAGCTGTGAGCTCCCCTCCCATCTGCCAGCACCATTCCCCTGAGACCACCAGGAGCCTTGGAAAATGGAGAAGCAGCAAACTGAAAGGCTGAAGGAACAGATTGATCCCTGGTGTCACTCTGTGGATTTGCTGCAGTTGTTTTAGTAGTTGCTCTCAAACTTGGATTTCTGTCATTAGATCTCAGAGCCCCTTCTGGTGCCTAAAGGGGCTCCAAGAGAGCTGGAGAGGGACTTTGGATATGGGAATGGAGTAACAGGACAAGGGGAATGGGATCAAAGTGAAAGAGAGTGGTTTTAGATGGGATATTGGGAAGAAATTCTTCCCTGTGAGGGTGGTGAGGCCCTGGCACAGGCTGCCCAGAGAAGCTGTGGCTGCCCCATCCCTGGAAGTGTCCAAGGCCAGGTTGGATGGGGCTTGGAGCAACCTGGGCTAGTGGAAGGTGTCCCTGCCCATGGTGGTTGGAACAAGGTGATTTCAAAGTGCCTTTTACCGAAACTGTTCTGGGATTCTTCTCTCAATGCCCCTCCTGCAGAGACACTCAGGGTGGGGGATCCCTGCAGGGGGGCTGGGAGAAGGAGCTCCATGTTGGTGTGGCCCAGGTTGGCACTTGGCTCATGTCCCTTGTGGAGTTTGGGTTTGTAGGGGGCTGAACTGCCCTGCCTGGGGAGGATGAGCTGCCCCAGAGCTCGGGGGGTCCTGCCTGGGGCTCACAAGCTGTGCCCTGTCTCGTCCCTCCCAGCAGTGTTTGTGCACGTGGGAAATTAGGGATCACAGAGTCATTAAGGTTGGAAAGGACCTCCAGGATCACTGAGCCCAACCTTTGACCAACCACCACCACGTCAACTAAACCATAGCACTAAATTCCATTTCCAGGGATTTCTTGAGCACTCCCAGGGATGGTGACTCCATGTGTTGAGCAGGAAAGGGAGAAAAACAAGTGAAATCTTCAAACTTCACTTTTTTTTTCTACCTTCCTTTCCAGGATTCCAGACTCACCAGTTCAGATTTGACCCTGGGGCCACCTTGGACTTGGGAGAACCCCCAGGAGACCCTCAACCTTCAGCCTGATGGGAGTGCCCTGGCTTCACTCTCTGCTCACGAGATGCCATCAGCTGAGGAGGAGGAGGAGGGCAGCCTTTCTATTGAGGATGAAGGCTTTGAGCTGCTCAACTCCACCTATAATAAAATCACAGGTCCTGGCAGGCCGGGGCTGGGCAGGAGCAGCACGTGGGTCCATGGTCAAGGTTTGCTCCCTTTCTCCGTGGAGATTCCTGGGAACCTGGTGGTTCTTTTATCCTTTATTAGGGATACCTGTTATTATTACTATTATTACATGTTATGGCATGGCTTTTATCCACCCAGGAGGCTCCATGAAGACACACAGAGCAGCCAAGAAGGACCTTCAGGAGGAAAACATCACCACGGAGAAGCTGGCGGGGAACGCAGGCACTCGGCGGCGGCTCCCGCCCGGCAAACCCGGCCATGCCATCCCCAACCTGCTGCCCCACACCTTCCCCAAGGTCCTGGCAGCACGTCAGGTGGCTGCTCCCAAAGGACACGTGCCCAGAGGTCCTGTGAGGACAGCAGAGCTGCCTCTGGTAGCAGCCAGACCCGCTGTGCCCGGGCTCGGGGATGGCACTGCCCGCGCAGGACACTCCGTCCCCGTGGTGCCACGTGGGCAGCAGGGTCATGTGAGACCAGGACCCCCAGGGCTGCCAGGACCCCCAGGGCTGCCAGTGAGTGCTGGTGGTGATGGCTGAGGGAGGGGAGGGCTGGCTGGTGGAGCATTTCCCCCTGCACGGTGGGTGGTGGGCACAGGCTGCTGAGCTGCGGTGCCAGCGGTGCCATCAGCTCACAGGGAGAAGCTTTGCCCACCTTCTCTGGGAAAGGAATCTTCTCCATGATGGTAACCCCCTCTGTGCAGACAATGTGGGGCTGTGGCCCTGGCAAAGGTTTTTTGATGGCCCTGAAGGAACTGTAGAGGAGATGATTCCCTTATTCCCTCTCCCTAGAGATGATCTTAAGTCACCAAAATTAACCACGTTGTCGGTTTTCATTTCACCCTGGTCCTGCCCAAAGTCAAGCTGAGAGTCTCAGAGGGAGTCAGACCATCTCTTCCAGCCCCAGTTCCCACTGGCATCACTGTCCTTTGCTTCTCTACCACTGCAACACCCCAAAATTGGTGCTGGTGCAAAGCAGAGCGTTGAATTTGTCTTGAAATGAGTTTCAATTATTTTTCACTTCATTCATCCATTGTAGAGGACAAAAAAAGGGAAATTAAAAAGAAAAAGAGAAACTTAGAATAGATAATTCTTTAGAGAAGTCCTGAGTCTTCACTGAGAAGTAGCTGAGAAGTGTTTTACGTGTTTTCCCATGTTTGTTCCTTCTGCCAAAATCATTCTGTGATTTGATTCCATTTGCTTAATAATTCCTCTAGAAAACTGTATTTCCTTTCCCCGGTGCCACTGCCAGAGGTGACCATGGGCATCTTCTCCTCCCCCCGGGGCTGACACCCACGTGGAAGTCTCGTGGCTGTCCTGGGGTTCAGGGGGGTCCTACAGGGCAGGTCTCCACCCATGGCTGGGTTTATGGCTGTGTTCGAGGGACCCAGCACTAAATCCATCATCCATGAGCCAGGCTTCGTGGGATAACAGTTCAATTCAGGGTTGTTAGCTTCCCCCTCAAGCCATCTCCTCACTGCTGCAGCTACTGCCTGCAAAAATAGAGGGAAGTGGCAAAAGGAACAGATGCTGAAGGATGAAAAAAATCCCAGGAGCGGAGGGAACGTCACAGCATTTGACAGCCCTGCTGTCAGCAGGCAGGAGAGACCCAGCCAGGAGGGGAATTGCTTTTCTCTCCTGTAGAAAGCTTGGAGAGGGTTTTTTTTCCCTCAATCCTGAGTATCCTGGGTGGAAACACAGGTACCAGCAGCTCTATCCTGGCACTAGGAGTAAGGGAGAAAGATGGAGAGGGAGTTTTTACAAGGGCATGGAGGGAAAGGACAAGGGGGAATGGCTTCAGGCTGACAGAGAGTAGGTTTAAATGGGATATTAGGAAGAAATTCTTCCCTGGAAGGGTGGGGAGGCCCTGGCACAGGTTGCCCAGAGAAGGTGTGGCTACCCCTGGATCCCTGGAAGCGTCACAGGCCAGGTTGGATTTGGGCTTGGAGCAACCTGGGCTAGTGATGCAAGAAGGAATTCTTTTGGGGAGAACAATCAGTCTCAGAACCTCCCCAGGGACTCCCTGTGGCTGGAGGTGTTCAGGACACAATGGACAGGGTGCTACACCATCCACAGAGCTTGGACCAGATGATCTCCTGAGGTTCCTCCCAACCTGGGTCATCCCACGGTCCCGGGATTTGGTTTGATGGGGGTCAAGCTGCTGAGCACCCCGAGTTCCAACACCCTGCAGCCACCCAGAGAGCCATCCTGGCACCTCAGGTGTCCCTGCCCCCTCCAGGCACCAGGGGCAGGGAGAAGAGGGGAGAGGAAATCAGGGAGAAGAAATCCAAGCCAGCACAGCCAAGCCTGGCTCTCCTTCCCCTGGAGCCACTGCAGCCTCTGTGCAGTCACCATGGCCAAGCTGAGGAGACAAAGACACTTGTGGCCACAGGGGGAGGGGCTGATGTGTCCTTCCATCCTCACACATCCTTCTGCTCTGTTGTGTCCCTCTGTCCTGCTTCTTTCATTTCTTCCATTTTGGAACAGGTTGCCCCATCCCTGGAAGTGTCCAAGGCCAGGTTGGATGCAGCTTGGAGCAACCTGGTCTAGTGGAAGGTGTCCCTGCCAATGGCAGGGGATGGAACTAAATGATCTCTAATGTCCCTTCCAACCCACCCCAGTGTGGGATTCTGTGTAGGACTGAAGCTCTGTGGTGGCACATGCCAGGCATGAGCCATTATTTCGACTAAAATATGAGCTAAGCCTGGCAACCTTCCCTGATGTTGGGTTGCTGCTCCCCAGGCTGAGGGCAGGTGGGCTCAGGGGGCCTACAGAAGGAGAACTGGGCTTTAGATTTGGGCACTTCAGGTGATGAGAGTCCCTTTGGTGAAGCATCTCTTCGTGCCAAAGCTGCCCCTGCCCATCCTGTCGGCACAAGGGCTGCAGCTGGGGCTGTGCTGGGGGTTGCTCATTCCCTGTGGATTCCCAGCCTTGCTCCAGGCTCAGCCCAGGCTGTCTGCAAGCTCAGACCAAGTCTGGGGTCTGTAACTGAAGCTGTCAAACGCTCAGCTCTGCAGCACACAAGGGTGGGTGCTGTGCCACAGCCCGGTGGGTTGGCAGTCCCTGCCAATGTCTTCCAGAGGGATTCCCATCCTCCAAAACAACCAGGATCTCCCACCTGAGTGTTCTACCCAGACATGCTTTGATAAGCCCCGAAGTGGGGTCCCCTCTTGGCCAAAATGTGCATTTTTACCTCGAACTGGGCCAGCTCAGAGCTCCAGTTACAGCAGCAGCTCTTTGTGTCCTCTCCAAGCTACTGTTTGGGTGATGGCCCTGATCCAACTTTATGGGATTTTTTTTTTTCCCTAGCACACTGCCTTTCCTCACCAGGTGTCAGGAGATGTGCTCCTGCTCCCTGGCCATGTGGTGCAGGGCATTTCTGGAGTGGGTGCCTCAGGATTGTGCAGCTCAGCCACCCATCAGAGCTGGCTGCTGATGCCAGGGCAGGAGTGGCATAAACCAGGGGACACTTTCAACCCTGCTGGTTTTCAGGGTGTTTCCTGGTGACTTGGTGCTGCTGGTTTGCTCTGAACCAGCCATTTCAGTTCCTGCTTCCCTGGAGCTGTGGCACTGCTCACCCAGTCACTGTGGGGTCCCCTTTTGGGGTGACACAGCTCTTCTCCTTTGCCTTTCAGGGCTGTCCTGGCAGACGGGGACTGGTGGGGCCCAAAGGAGACAAAGTGAGTATCCAGAAAATTAGGGGAATGTGGAGTGTGGGGTTTAGGGTCCAGGACAAATATCATGCATGGCTTGGGTTGGTTTGGGTGTTTTTCATCAAGACAGCAGTGAGAGCTTCTGAAGGTGCAGGGTGGCAGCCCTTCCTGTGTGTTTGGAGGAGAAAGGAACTGGTTTTAGTGGGTACTTTAAGCCCAGGCTCAGGACTGAGCTCAGGACAAGCTGCTGTCTTTCCTCTGAGCCACTTAATGGCTCTGAAGAGGCAGCAGAGCCAGGAGGTGGAGCAGCTTTAGCTCAGGTCACCCTGGGGAAGGATGGAAAGCCCCCTGCTATATCCATGGAATCATCTCAGAGGGACATCTGCCCTCCAGCCCTGCCTTGGTGAGACCCAGGACTGCCCTTCCTCCTCCAGAAACCCTCTGTGCAGTGGCCACATGGCCCAGCCTGCTCTCCTGCTGCACTGGGGGATGCTTGGGGATGGTCTGCATTGAGGGTGATGCCCCAGTGTCCCCACCAGCAGGTGCTCCTGACCACCTCTGCACAGCACTTCCCATCTTCCCCAAGCTGTGGAGGGGCAAATTCATTGCCCCACACAACGTCTGTCAACAACAGCTTCTGTACTGGTGGTGTTTAGATGGGCCTGGACACAGCAACATATGTAGGAAGCTCATTTTTCTTTCCCCCTTTCCAGGGTTATTTAGATCCCAAGAGCTGGTTTGAAGCCCAGAATGTGCCCCACTCTGACCCGAGTCAGAACCTGTGCTGACTGTTAAACCTCTGGCTGGTTTCAGGGTGTTTTTAAGGTATCCCTTGTCTCCCCAGGGATACCCTGGAGCCGTGGGCAGGACGGGCCCCCCAGGTGACCCAGGCCCTGTGGGCATCCCTGGTGTGCCCACCATCGTCCTCTGGAGGAACTCCAGGGAGGACTGGCAGACCTTCACGGTGAGTTACAGCCGTGGTGGGCTCAGGGAGCTCCACTCACACCTCCCCAGCAGCTTCCTCTGCTCTGCTGGGAGCAAGGGATCCTACAGTTTGAGATTCCTCGTGTGCTGGGTGGGAGGTGAGGGCAGAGGGAAGGTGCCAAGGAGGGAGGTGCAGCTCCATGGACAGCTGTCTGTGGGATCAGCATGTCCTCTGTTCCCAGCAGTGCTGTCCCTCTGTCCCCTGGGACTGTCCAGGAAATCTTGGCTCCCCATGGTCCACACTCATCCATCCCCTCCCTGGGATGGTTCATACCCTACCTCTCTCTGCAGGACAGGGGCCAAGGGAGACCCAAACCATGCAGAAAGCAACCCTTCTCCTGCTCTGGGTTACAAATTACAACCTCTCCTCTTTCCCACCATCTCCCAGCATCCTGCTGCTCCCCAGGGTTTGTGCCCATCAAGCTTCTTGGTGAGACATTTCCTCACCTGATCCCTGCTGCTGTGGGGAGCACAGGAGCAGAATGGGACCTGTGGAGAGCACAGGAACAGGATGGGACCTGTGGGGAGCACAGGAGCAGGATGGGACCTGTGGAGAGCACAGGAGCAGGATGGGACCTGTGGGGAGCACAGGAGCAGGATGGGACCTGTGGGGAGGCACCAGTGCCTCAGCCACTGCATGGCTGGATGCAGAACTCCATGGGATGACTCCAAAACTCACTGCAACAACCCAGACAGCTTCACTTAGGATCCCCAGCTCCTGATGGCACACTGGGATTAGGCTTCATTTCAAACTCCCTGTGGAGCCTGGCCTGATCCAGGCAGGGCAAGAGCTGAAGGCATTGGGTTTCTAACTGCCTCAGGCACTTTTCCAGTCTGACCTGGAGCTCCCTGGGATGGGAATGCTCTGTGTGTTGTGTCTGTAAGGGCTCTCTGGAACTGCAGCCTGGCAGAACGGAATCAGTGGCAGGTCAGTGCAAGGGGCAGAGCAATGGGCTGGTGAGAGCTCAGGCTCCATCTCCAGCTCTCTGAACTCTTCTGTGACCTTGGGCAGGACTTTTGCCTTCTCTACAGCTCGTTCATTGCTGAAGAGCTGTCATTGCATCCTCTGCTCCAGGGCAAATGCCTGGAATTCCGGGGAGAGGATGCAGTGGGGGGGATCTCTGCTCTGCCAGCACACCCCGAGGCAGGAGGAGGATGGCTCTGAGCTGGGATTCACCCACCAGAAGCCCTTTTGTGGTTTTGTGTTGGATTGGATCAAAGCAGAGGAGATCAGGAGATCAGATTCCTCCTGGGAAGCACAGCAGAGCTGATCGCTGGGAGACACTGGACAACCTCCACGTTGTCCTGCCCTCCTGCCGCTCCAGAGCAGGTGCTGCGCTGGTGCCAACGCTCCCAAAACCCACTGCGGGCTCACAGAACATGCAGGGACGAACAGGGATGGGGGAGAGGGTCGGAGGTGCCGGCTGGGGGAATCCTGCCGTGCCGGAGAGCATCTCCCCGCCGGGGTGATCCCTCCCTCCCAGGTTGGATGCCTGCAGCATCCATCCCTGCTGGCAGGGCACGCTCACAGCGCTCCGCGGAGCTGCTGCCGCTCAGTCAGAATTCCTCTGTTGTTGTTGTTGTTTTCTTCCCTGCCTGCATCTGGAAAGACACCTCAGGCTTTGTTCTTTTGCTGGAGAACCGTCCGTGCCTGTGGCCGTTGCCGTGATTTCGACGGTGTCCCAGCTCCTGCGGCCGCGGGGATGCCGGAGGGAGCTCGGGAAGCGGGAGCTGGAGCGCTGCGGGTCCCGGTTCAGGGGCTCTCCCGGCGTTTTCCCGGCGCTGTTGGCCCGGTGCCGACCTGGAGGGGAAGGCAGTGTCTGGCGGGGGTGACCGGGGACACCGCAAAGCCCCGCAGGGCCATTGTGTCTGTGGCCGAGTGACCCCGCGGCGCTTTGCCCGGCGGCAGGAAACGGGAGCGCAAAGCCGCGGGCTGGGCTTTGCTAATCCCCGCTGAGACAGCGCGGGGGGAAAGGCCGGGGCGGGGGAGCCGCCTGTCTGTCTGTCTGTCTGTCTGTCTGCAGCCCTGCACAATGCGGGGGCTTGGGGCAGCGCTGCTGTCGTGGTTTGGGGGCCAGAGGGGATGTCCCGGGATCTGTTGTTGGATCAGGCTCCGGGAATGCAGGTCGGAGGAGCTGGCTCAGAATCAGGGATATAGTGCAGGAAAAGAGAGGGACATGGGGACTGTCCCAGAGCATTTGTGGTTGTGGTGGTGCTCCACAGCCCCTCCTGATTTTTTCCAGTAGAAAAAACCCCTTTGCTGTTCATGGGAATTAAGGAAAAGCAGCTCAAGGCCACCGTGATTCCACCCCACACCCCTGCCCTGTGTTTTTGTTCACAATGTATTGACAGAGTTCAGGTTTGCCAAGAATTCCTGGTGTAACTGGAGGGGCAGGAACTGCTCCTGGTTTGTTCTGTCAGCATTGACTTTGGTAGGAGTGGAGCTCCCAAGGCCCCCAGGGAAGGAGGAAGGAGAACTGGAGCTTCCAGAGTTATTGGGGAGCCTAATCTGCAGTGCCAAAATCCTTTCTTTTTATCCAGCCCAATCCCTTTAACAGCAGGAGGACGGGCTGGGAAATGAGGGCTGGGGTCCTCAGAGTGAAGGAAAATATTACTCCATGTGAAAAGGAGGGGAATTTTAGGGATGTGCTGCTTCTGTGGGGCCAGCAGCTGCCATGGGGAGGGTGACACAGGGTGGGGGGGTCATGGAGGGGCTGGGGAGGGTGACACAGGGTAGGGAGGTCATGGGGTGGGCTGGGGAGGGTGACACAGGGTAGGGAGGTCATGGGGTGGGCTGAGGAGAGTGACACAGGGTGGGGGGGTCATGGAGGGGCTGGGGAGGGTGACAAAGGGTGGAGGGGTCATGGGGTGGGCTGAGGAGGGTGACATGGGGGGAGGTGTATCACAGGGTGGTCATGAGGTGACTGTAGAGGGTGTCCCAGGGTGGGGTGGCCATAGGGTGGTGGACTGGGGAGGGTGACACAAGGTGGGCTTCCGAAGCTGCTCCTTACAAGGCTGCAGGCCCTGCTCCCAGGCTGGAGTTTTCCAGGAGCACAGATCCCACATGGATCTGTGGATCCCCATCCTCTATCCCCTCTCTTCCCAGCACTCCCCCTGCCCCATCCTGCAGCGAGCAAAGCACTCACTGTTTCCTGCTGACATTCCAGAAGCCAATTAATTTCTCTCCCCTCTCCTTGGCATCTGGTGTTCCTGAAATCCGAGTTCACGTCTCACATGGGATTTTTTTTTTCCCCCTCCCTTTCTAAAGGTCGGATTATTTATTTTTTTTTTTGAAGCCTAATGAAATAATATCCTGTCCCGAGTGAACCTGAGTTCACTGATTCCTGAGACAAGGCAAAAGCATTGGCTGGGCTCCAACCTCCTCCTCCTCCTCCAGAAAGTTTTTGTGTGAGCAGCTCTTGAGGGAAATGAGAAGTGGCTGGACAGGAGGAGCATGGAGGCCTGGCAGGGACTGCACCCCTTCGCTCACTAATCAATTTGGGATCAACTTAAAAGGAACGGGGATGCCTGGTGTGGTGTTAGAGCTGGATAAATGCACCCATCCATCATCTGTCCCTGAGAGCCCTGCTCATTGCTTGGAAATATTTCCATATGTTGAAAGGTCTGTGTTTGTTTTGCTTAATGAGTTTCTTGGCTTTTCCCCTTCTCTCTCCTCCGGTGTCAGAGGAAAGATTTTTGGAGCAGGGGACAGGAGGGGGTTTCCAGGTGCTGGGAAGCACGTAGGGACCCTGCCCCTCCTGCTGCCTGGGACTGGGGTGATGGGCAAGGAGAGGCTTTTCCTAACCTTTGGTGCCAGTCAGGATTTGGAGGAGCTGCCTGGACCACGGGTCTGGGCTCACCATGGGAAGGAGGAGGAGGAGGAAAGGTGGGATTTTGCCTCCTGAGTGCTGCTGGGGGGGAAGAGGATGGTTGGTAACTGGAGAGAGACATTTAATTTCCTGGCCATGCCCCAAAACTTGGGAAAATCAGCTTGGAAGAGTCCAGAGAGGAGGAGGCTGCACCATGAGGCTTTAGGACCTTCAAGATAGGATGGGATTAGCTGTGGTTGGGATGGGATTGATCCACCCTGGAGCTCTTAGGTGGGTTTTTTCTTCTTTGTGGTCATCTGGTCTCCTAAGGAATTGGGGGTGCAGGAAAGATTTGGCTGCTGGGAGCAGTGAGGGGCAAACCTGCCTGACAGAACTGCCCGGGAAAACCTCCTCTAGGTTTTCCAAGAAGCTGGATGAGGTTTCTCACCTGGGGCAAACTACAGTGTCAGAACAGCTGGTTTAGTCCAACCTGGGCTAACTATGACCTGTGCTCACCAACATCTTTCTGACCTTCCCACTTGCCAAACATTTGTGGTGCCCCAAAGCTGCAGGGCATCCATGGGGCAGCTGAATGTCCCCAAACCCCAGAAGAAGTGGGCTCTCTGTCTTAATTTCCTAATGAAGGCATTAATTCCTTATTTGCTACACGTTACCCTCAGATTAAACCTTCTCCTGTGACTTGGCTGCACACGGGATGAAATAAATAAGAGAATTAGAGGAGTGGTTCATTGCTGTGTCTTCCCAAGGCAAGGGAAAAGACTTCGAAGCCAGCAAAAAGAAAGGGATTTGGGATTTTTTTTGTTAACATTTTGCTTCCCCACCCCATTTTCCCTTTTTCCCCCCGTTTTCCTTTCAGCAATCATCATTTTACCAACTCCTGCATGCAGGCTGGCCCGTGAGTATCACTGGTGACTTTTTGTGGTGGGGTCTTTCCTTGGCTTGGCTGCTGAGTTTTCCTTGATCTGTCTTACCAATGTTTTTTTTTTTTTCCTTTTTAATCCAGAGAAAACCTGGAGCCCCTGGGCCCCCAGGGCATCCAGGGAAAACAGGAGCACCTGTAAGTTGGAAATCTCAGTGTCTGGGAGCTGCTTGGCCCCACTGCCACCCTGGCTGGGCTGGGGACACTTGTAGGGTGGATGTCCCCAAGCACTTGCACAGCCCTGGGCTGTAATTAAGGGCTTTGGGATTGGGTTTCAAAGCAGCCTAATGGTTTCCTTGTCTGCTTCCTGCTGGAACCTGGGGATGTTTGATATCCAGCTCCCTGGGATGTTTGATATCCATCTCCCTGGGATGTTTGATATCCAGCTCCCTGGGATGTTTGATATCCAGCTCCCTGGGTTTGGCTGGCAGCCCCAGCCCCTCTGTCTGTGCCAGCTGAGCAGTGCTGGCTTCCTTGCCCCAGGGCATTAGGTTCCTGCCCCTGGTTTTGGATAGGGACCATGTGGATCTCTCCCAGAGGCAGAGGAGGGCCAGAGGGCTGGGGCAGGGTTGGTGTGGGGCCAGCCCTGTGCCGGGGGGTCTGCAGGCCCATCCGTGCCCAGCATCCCTCTGTGAGCAGGGCAGTGCCATGGGGCAAAGGAAATGAGGGCAAAACCCTCGGTCCTCATCCCTCACTGGGCACCAGGGAGGCATCAGGAGGCAGGGAACAGGGTCTGGTGCCAACCCCAGACCTGCCCTGGGCACAGCCCCGGTGAATGTGGGCAGGGCAGGGGGTGCAGGGGGATGTGAGTCCTCCCTCTCTGCCCTTCCCAAGGCCAACTCTGTGTTTGCCCCCCCTCTGGGGGGCTCGGGTAGCCCTTGGCACGGGGCAGGAAGGGTGGGAATAGAGGGACACGGTGCTTGATTCCATCCCTGTTTGTCCACAGGGACCCTGTGGAGCCCCAGGAGAGCCGGGGGAGAAAGGCCAGCGGGGGTACACGGTGAGGGCTGGGGGGGCTTCCTGGGGGGAGAGCCCAGTTTGGAGGGGTTGAGTGTGTGCTTGGGAATGTCCTGGGATCTTCAGGGACCCTACCCCTCTTGGATCAACCCTGGGTGAGAGAGAACATGACGGGTTTGGGAATGGTTGGGTTGGGTTTGCCCCCGCTCTGGTTTACATTTGGCCCATCTGCTGGAGCCCACCAGAGCCAGAGGTGCTTGGGCTTCTTGCAGAACTTCAAAGAGCAATAAATACTCCCTGAAGTTTGGATTAGAAGTGGGATGGGGTGAAAATGCTGGATTTTGGGCTGGGTGCCCCCTGTGTGCGTGGCCAGGAGTGAGCACAGGGGATGATGGGGCCCTCCGGGGCGGGAGGTGGAAAAGCAAATCTCCCCAAAACAGCTTGGATATTTTTGCAACCAGATTCTTCACTTGAGCAGGAGCTGAGGCAGCTGCATCCTTCTGCCCTTCCTTCAAACTCTGACTTTTTAAACTAAAACCAAGCCCAGCTTTTGGACTTGACAAAATGTCCCAGAATTTTTGAGAAAACCAAACAATCACAGCAAGTTGAAGGGAAATGTCCTCCCTTTGGTCCAGACTGCTCTTTAACTTGCCTGAATTCAGGATCTTCAGGGAGCTAAGGGCTAAAGTAAAAGCTGCCCCTAAGCTTTAGCTGGTGATGCCCAGTCCAGAGGATCCTGCACATGGGAAAGCATCAGGAATGACTATGGCTTGGAGCCAAGAAGCTGATGCAGAAGGTTTTCACTTGCCCTTCTCTTACTTCCTTCCATGTTGTACAGTCACTGGTTGGGACTATCCCACTGTTTTGGTGGAGAACCTGGGCAGATCCATGTGCCAGACACTTGCAGCACCTGGATTCATGAAGCTTTTCCCTGCCAGCCCTGCCCATGTCCTGGCCAGGAATTGCTGCAAAATCCAGAGGCAGGCAGGGCTCAGGGTTTCGTTCATTGGTATCACAATAATGTGGATATTTTAATTTTCTGTGCATGGCTTTTTTTTCTCCCCAGGGTGAACCCGGGCTCCAGGGCTTGCCAGGACGGGTGGGTTACCCTGGCTCAGATGGCACCCCTGGCCTGGATGGCAAACCTGGGCCGTGGGGGCTGCCAGGGGAGCAGGTGAGGATGGGCAGGGCATGGCCAGAGAGCCCAGAAACTCCTGATGCTGCTCCTTGTGTTCTCTTACCTCCTTTAGAATATTCCTCCTAAACCCACAAACCAGGCAGTCCTGGATTAGGGTTGAGGCTCATGTTTCCCAGGAAAAAGGGCTGTGGAACATCCCAGATGTGCATTAAGGTGCTGGGATAACTGGAGTGCTGCAGCTCCTGGATTGGGGTGGGTCCAGGCACGGGGGCTGTAACTTGGAATCATGGAATGGTTTGGGTTGGAAGGGACCTTAAAAATCATTTCCCTGCCATGAGCAGGGACACATTCCACTGTCCCAAGTGGGTCTGAGCCCTTGAGAACTCAAAACTTGGAGGTGGAGATAGAAATGAGAGCAGTTGTGGGCTGCCTGGATGACATTCAGTTCAGGGAGCTGGTTCCTTGGGGCTGGGATGGTCCCTGCCCTTTTCCAGACCCTGGGCACCAGTCCCTGGGGAATACAGCACACCAGGGCTTGGGAGCTTCCTCAGGGGGGTTTTAGAGGGGTTTGGGGCATGGATGAGGGGGTGGGACATGGGTGGGAGGTGCTGGGCAGCCCCTCAGTGCCTGCTCTGCTCCTTCCTCCCTCTCCCCAGGGGCTGCAGGGCTTCCAGGGTGACCGTGGGGTGGCTGGAGAGAAGGGAGAGGAGGTAAGTGGGCTCTTGTGGTGCTGTGGACACGGTGCAGTGCCAACCCCAGCTCCAGCACGTGCCAAGCACTCAGAGCTTTCCTCACTGGCTTCACTGGTACCACACCAGCAGCAGGAGCTGCCAGTGCATGTTGCTGCAGCTCCTCTCCAGGGGATTTGTCAGCCAGGATGTAAAATGTCCACAAAAAGGGGAATGCTAATGGTTTGTCACCCTTTATTTATTTATTTATTTATTTAATCCCTTTTCCCTCCCACTTAGTCTTTTTAAAGCCAAAATTTTTAGAGCTGCCCCGGGGAGATTTTTGGGCTACTCTGAGGTCTGATCATGCCAGGGCTTTGGAAACCTGATTTCTTCTTTTTGAAACAGCAACCCCAAGTGGTTTATCATATGTGATATCATATATCTATAATTTGATATATTATATGTTATCCTGTATCTTTTCTGGCCCATCCTTTGTACCCTCCTGCCCGTGGAGAGCCCTGTGGGTGCTGGGACACCCCTGTGTCACTGCTGTGGGGGATGTAGCTTGGGACACAGGATGAGGGACCAGCACCCAGGGTTTGCTCCTGTGGGGCCTCTTTTTATAGCATGTGGGGGGTCCCCATCCCCCTGAACCCCACCAGCTGTGTCCTTAAGCTCCTGATGGTCCAGCTGGAGCTCACACATCCTTGTTCTTCCCGTTTCAGGGTTTCTTGGGTGACCCTGGGCCAGCTGGGGAGAAAGGAGAGAAGGGAGTGAAGGTGAGGGGGTCTGTCCATGCTCTGGGGTCGGGCAGGGAGGGGATTCTTCCTTCCCTGCAGCCCCAGGTCATGCTCTCCTCCATTGCTCAGGCTGCTCTTGCCTTTTCCAGGGGGTGAAGGGAGAAAATGGCCTGCCAGGTCCTGCTGGGCTCCAGGTGAGTGAACAGAGTGTGTCTCGCTCCCTGCTGTGCCAGGATTCCTCCTGCCCTCCATCCCCTTTCCTGCTTTGCCCCCTTTGCCTCTCTGATGTCCCCAAGCTCCATCCCTGGCTCCAGCCCATGGCTTTAAGCAAAGCCCTCCTGTTGCTTGTGTTTTCCTGACCCTCCTGCAAGGGGTGGGACAGAGGCAGCTGCCACCTCAGGGTGGGCACTTCCCTGACACCCCCTCCTGGCTTCTCTCCCAGGGGCTGTCGGGTCTGAAGGGTGTGATGGGCTTCCAGGGCCCTGCAGGGCCAGAGGTGAGTGGTGTTACTTCCCCTCTGTCCCCAAAGAGGTGCAGGAGCCTGGTGATCCCACTGGAAAGATGGCTCTGAGGAGGGAGGACCTCGGGATTTGCAACCAGGAGCCTCCCTTCCTGACTGACCTCTCCCACCTGGATGTTTGAATCCCAACCTGTTCTCCTGTTCTCCCCTGGCTGGGAGTGAAGAGAAACGAGCCTTTGCAGAGGTTTTTTTAGTGATTTATTGGAGGTTTCTTTTAGTGGTTTATTGGAGGTTAATTTTAGTGGTTTATTGGAGGTTTATTTTAGTGGTTTATTGGAGGTGACCACCTTCAGCTGAGGTGAATCCCGGGCTGGCACTGCCTGGGTTTTCCACACTGCTCCCAGCCTTGTCTTTGGGAGCATCCCAGCCAGGACTGGGCTTGCAGAGGATTTCAAAGGCAAATTGAAGTGGTTTGGTGGTGAATGGGAGCACCTTCCAACAGGAAGGGAGTGGGCCTGGTTGAGGGGGCATCAGGTAGCTGATACTTGATGTGAAGGAAAGGGGGAATTTGGGATGAAGGAGAGAATCAGAGCAAAAATGGTATCTCCTCTCTGCTGTTCCAGGGAGAAGGTGGCTCAGTGGGTCCCCCAGGCCCTGCTGGCCCTGTGGTAAGTCATAGATTTTGGGTACAAACCGTGGCCAAAGCACAGGTGGTGGAGCTGGGCAGGACCACCATGGGCAGGTGGGACCCCCCTGTCCTGCCCAGTTCATCCCTTGTGCTGAGTTTTAATCTAAAAACGATGAACTTCATTAAAATCTCCCTTGGTAGCATGGGGAGGAATTACAAAAGGCCCCCAGTAAAGCCCCCCAGTATCCCCATGAGCCCAGGGCTGCCCCTGCTGCCAGGGGAGATGCCCTGGGGTCCCTGTGCCATCCCCTCCTGCGTGGTGAGAGGGCTGAGCAGGGTCTGTCCTCGCAGGGGGAGCAGGGCCAGCCGGGATCCGTGGGCTGCAGAGGCATCAATGGCTCTCAGGTGGGTCTGCCCCAGTTCCCACCCTTTACCATTTGGGATTTCCTGGTCCCTGTGCTCACCCCATCCCTTCCCTGCTCTCTCCACAGGGGGACATGGGCCCTCCTGGCCCGCCCGGCCCACGGGGCCCCAAGGTGGGTGCACCCAGGGGTGAGGGCACCTCGTGGGGACGGGGTGTCCCAGGATGGGAGGGTGCTCTGAGGGTGGTCTCCTCCAGCTGGGCTGTGACCCCAAACCCCCAGAAACCCCACAGAGAGGCTGGGGCAGAGGTGGGAATCCTTTCTGTCCCCCTTGCCACGACTGTGCTGGCTGGCACTGGAGCTCTTCAGCAGCTGGGAATTCCTGGGAGAGGTTCCCCACCCTGGTGCCTGCAGGGCTGTGGTTCTACCACATCCTTCACTGCCTTTCAGGGACCACAGGGACTGCAGGGCAGACGTGGCCCCCCTGGCCCCAGGGGCTCCCAGGTGAGTGGGTGATCCTGGCATGGATGATCCCCCCTCCCCGTGCTCCTGCTGAGGGTTGAAGGAGCTACTGGGGTTTGTCCCCCGTGTCCTTTGCAAATGGAGGTGAAACCCTTGATCCTGAGGGTCCTCACGGCCCCCCAGGGGTGGGAGGGTGGGAAGGGCTGTGTGCCATGGGCAGGATGTGTGGGCAGAGGGGGTGAAGGGTCTCCTGGAGGGAGCTGGGCTGGGGTCTCATCCCCAGAGCAGGGCAGGGAGCAGCATCCCTCTTCTCCCAAACATCCCGCTGCCTTTGCTCTTCCCCAGGGTCCAGCTGGGATGGAGGGATCCAGTGGTCCCAAAGGAGACACAGTAAGAGCTTCTTGCTGCCCCCTTTGACCTTGGTGAGGGGGAAGCCCAGGTTTGAGGGCTTTCCCCAGAGGGACCTGGGGGATGGAGGGAGGGGTCCCTGCCCCTGCTTTTGGAGGGGAGAGAGGGCAACACTTCCAGCAGAGCTTCCAAGTGCTATCTGGAGGTCCCTGCTCACCCTGGGCAGGGTTGTGGTGGGACTGGATGCTCCCTGCCCAGAGGCACAGGGTGATGTCAGCCTTCTTCTCTGTGGTGAGCAGGGACAGCACCCAGGGAATGGCTGGAGCTGTGCCAGGGCAGGGCCAGGTTGGATCTCAGGGAAAGGTTCTTCCCCCAGAGGCTGGTTGGGCACTGACCAGGCTCCCCAGGGCAGTGGGCACAGCACCAAGGCTGCCAGAGCTCCAGGAGGGTTTGGATGATCCTCTTAGGGACAGGGTGGGATTGCTGGGGTGTCTGTGCAGGGCCAGGAGCTGGACTGGATGGTTCTTGGTGGGTCCCTCCAGCTCAGGATATTCTGTGATTCCAGGATTCTTCTTGCAGGGAGCAGATGGTGCCCCTGGGGGGAGGGGACAGCCAGGCCTGGAGGGCCCTGGGGTAAGTCCATGGATGTGGGATGCTCTCATCCTCCTCCTCACAGCCCTCCAAAGCCCTGCAGGGAATACCCTGTTTCCCCCAGCTTCCCCCAGTGTTTGTGGCACCAGGGCTGGTGGAGGTGACAGCCACATCCCTCTGCCACTGCCGACATTCCTCTGCCTCTGCTGCTCTCAGGGACCTCGATTTTTAATTTTTTTCCCCTATGGATTTATCAGCAGAGACATCCCAGCCCTGCCCAGCCCTTCCCCTGTGCACTCCTTTTCCAAGGGTTTGGGTGCTGAGCTGCCCTTTCCAAAGGATGAGGATTTTGGGGCGGCCTGACCTCCTCCTGCCTGGCCCACAGTGTCCCTGTTCCTCATGTCCTGAGACCCCAACACACAGGGCTGGAAACTGGGGCTTGTGAAAAGGATGTGGGATGTGGGTGGTGTGTTTTAGAGGCCAACAAGGGCTTCATCCTCCTACTAGGAGGGTTTGTGCACCCTCTGGAACCTGTGGGGAGCAAATCCCACCATGGCATCAGCAGCTAAACTGGTGCCTCCCATCTATCATCATCCCAGCCCTGTGCTGTGGGAGGGTCTCCTCCATGAGTAAAGTGATACCTCCCCTTGTGTTTTGGGGTTTTTTTTCACGTGCATTTTGTGTCTTGCTCTGAAGGGGTTTATTGGCCTGCCGGGTCCAAGAGGCACCCAAGGAGAGCGGGTGAGTGATGGCATCCATGAAATCCCTGCTTGGGAGGCAGGAGAGCTGGCTCAGAGCAGCCCAAAGCACCAGCTTGGGGCTCAAACAGGTGGCAGCTGCAGTTGTTTGGGAAGGCAGAGCTGTCCTTGGGTTTACCTTGCTGTGATAAGAGGAGCTTTCAGGCACCACCTGAGATATCACCTGCCCTGGGGAGGCACAAGGGAAGAGGGAATGCTTTAGCCTGGATAAGGAGCACAGCAATGAGGACAAGGCACTGTGCTGGCATCAGGGATGCCACCACCAGCTGCTGCAGTTGTCCTGCCTGCCAGGGGACTGTGGTTGGCACAGGGTGCTGGGTGCACTAAGGGCTGCTTCAATGGGGATTGAACCCAAAAGCCCTGGAGCATCCCTGCCACAGGGAGCAGGTACCTGCTCCCAGCTCTGAAAGGCCCATCAGGAGGAAAACCCCGGCTGAAAAAGGGGCAAAACTCCCTTTATTTACTGCCAAAATCAGATCACAGCTTGCTTTGGTTGCAAGGAGGGGCACAGCAGGGTTTTCTCAGTGCACCCTCCACTGCTGCTGCTCTTGCAGGGCTGCCGAGGTCCAGGTGGAGCCAAGGGAGACCTGGGGGCCAAAGGAGACAAGGTACCACATTCCCAAGCTTCTGGTACCTCCAATTGCTTTCTCTTTGGTTCTTCAGATGTGCTGTATCCCAGCCTGTGGGATGTGTGAGGACCCAGGGGACCCAACAGGGGCCATGAGAGCTGGGCAGCTCATCCTGTGCTTGATCCCACCACGCTGCTGCCTCTGCTCCATCCTGCCCTGCTCTGCCTCACTTGGGCTGTTTAAAAATGTTGGATTTCCCCACTGTTGGTGCCCTGGGAATGCTCGTGGAGGGAGGGTCGTGGGGTGTTCACCCAGAGCAGCCTCGTGCCCCAGGCTGGGGGTGTGGAGAGCCAGGGGATGGGCTCTCCAGGGGAATTCCTGCTGGAAGCCCTGGGCCACTGGCTGTCCCTGCTGCTGTGACACTGTGTTTTGTTCTTCCGAGGGTCCACGTGGAGCACAAGGAGCAAAAGGCCCCCCGGGGACCAGGGGCCAGGGGGGCTTGCAGGGCTTCCCCGGCCCCCGAGGGGCGGCGGGGCCGCGGGGCCCAGACGTGAGTGCCAGGGCTGTCTGGGGTGTTGTGGGGTGGGAGATGTGTGTGCCCAGTGCCACACAGGGGGCAGGGGGCAGCCCTGAGGCAGTGCCACACGTGGCAGTGCTGCTGGCACAGGAGGTTTACAGGGTCCCTCCAGAGGGACCCCTCCAATGGCATCACCCCCCTGGCACTGCTCGGGCACCGCCGGCCCCTGCTCGGCCACGGGCAGCTTTGCCCAGAGCCTTGGGGCTGCAGGTGCCCCCAGCACCCAAACAGGGCTGCTCCAGACCCCTCTGACTGGGCCCCCATCCCAAAATTCATTAGTGGGTTCAGCAATGTGAGGGCAGCTTTAGGCAGGGGATTCCCAGCCCTCTGGAGCTGCCTCTGCCCGAGCAGCTCTGCAGGGATCCCTCCGAGTCCCCGCTCCAGGTCAGCACCTTCCCAGCTATTTTGGGAGCAAAAGGCTCACAGGTTGCTCACTTGATGCTCCTCTTTGACTCCTGGCAGGCTCTGCCTCCTGGAGCCTGTGCTGGCAGCTCCAAAAGGCCTTTGGAATGCTTTTTCCTGCAGTCTGTGCTCCGAGGGAGATGTCAGGGTGGATGAACCCATCTCCAGATCAATATTCCTACCTGGGAAGTGAGGCCAGGCTGGCAGGTTGTCTCTAGTGGTTTCCAGCTTCTCAGAAGGGGGATTATATTTTCCCACCCATCTTTCCGGTCTGCAGCATCCCCCTGTGGGTGATGCCCTCCCCCATCCCATGTGGGGATTTTGGGATGATGCCTGCCTGGATCTGCTCTCACATTTGCTCTTCAGGATGAGAAGTGAATCCTCTCACCTCTTCAAGAGCTGCAGACTCAGCAGGACTCATCCCCTGCCCTGTCCACCCACCCAGGCAGCACTACCAGCACATGGTGTCAGTCTGGAGCTGGGTTTGGATGGAGCAGGAACTTGGCAATCAGTCCCTTGAATCCCCTCAAATTGGATCAGCAGGAAACAAAATTATTCCACTGTGTTGTCAAACTATTGGGCTTTTTCTTTCTGCCCAGTGTTATAACCTGGAGAACGGGGGAGGTCCCCATTCCCACCCCGGAGCTTGCCTGGTGCCCCAGCTCCCATTGCCACTCCTTGATGCCAGCTCTGAGCCCACTGCCCGTGTTTTCCCCCTGCCCCAGCAGCAGGATGGTGGCTGGGGGAGCCAGCAGGACCAGAGGCTGTCTTTGCTTTGGCTGACTCTTCTCCTGTGTCTCCTGGCAGGGGCAGGAAGGCCAGATGGGCCCAGCAGGGCTGAACAGCAGCGAGGGACCCAAGGTGAGCCCCAGGGTTTGCTCCTGCTTTCCCCCTGGAGAACAGGGATGTGGCTGCCCTGCAAGGGATCCAGCACCTGGAGCACCCTCCCACTGCCCCCCTGGGAGGGTCCCCAGCCTCCTGACCCCCATCCCACTGACCTGCCACCGAGGCAGAGGCTGGATGAGCCCCCTCGGGGTGGAGGGGCTGTGGGGAGACCTGCAGAGTTGCCTAAAATGCCTGTGCTTCCATTTGTGTGGATTTTAGGGAAGCCAAGGACCCGATGGCCCCAAAGGAAGCCCAGGACCGCGGGGAGCCCGGGTAACTAACGGGGTGTTGGTACTTGGGGCTGGATCTTGGAGCTCATTTGGCTGTGGGAGGTTGGAACAACCCTGGAGACCCTTTGCTTGGCTTGGGATGTGCTGGGGCTGAGCCACCATCAGGCACCAGATTTGTCTCTGAAAAAGCAGCTTTACTTCTGCCAGAGGGATGTTTTTGTCATGCCTGATGTTTTCCAGGGCCGTGTGGGTCAGCGTGGGCTGGTTGGAGTCCCTGGACTGCCTGTGAGTAGGAGATATCTCACATTCCTGTACTGGCAGGGAGAGCAGCTTCCTGGGATGTGACCAGATTGGAGGGTCGGGCTCTGCTTGGGAATTTGCACAGGATAAGTTGGGGATGAGCAGCTCAGGCTTTTGCACGTTGCACAAAGTGTTTTAACAAACCACCTGCCCCCCAGCGCCACTTCCCTCAACGCTGAGCACAGAAAATTCCAGGAAATAACAACTTTTTGAGAAAGCTGTGTTAGTCAGAGTCGTGTTTGGGGAAGGAGCCAGGAATAAATGGCTGGGGCAGGAGGGGGAAAACAACACACCGAGGTGTTCCCGGCGGGAACGGGTTTCCTCCCACACTGGCGTTATTTCCAAAGGTGGGGATGGAGTAGGGAGGAGCTGCAGGAGCTGCTTGGGATGAGCTCAGTACACACACCAGACAGTGGCACTGCTGGTTTTCCACCTCTTAACTCTGGAGGGAGGCTCTGGGGGTGGAGGAGCCTTTGGTGGGCTCACCCTGGCACCAGGCTCTGCTCCCCTGAGACGAGACTCTCCTTGCAGGGCTCGCGGGGTGTCCCGGGAGCAGAAGGAGCAGAAGGAAAGCCTGGTACACAGGTTCCCATCCTACACTCTGTACTTGGCTCTGGGAGAGGGTTGGGGTGGTGGCTTGGATCCAGAGGGGGAGCTGAGCCCAACAAGGGGGAACTTCCCAACCCCCCAATCCCCATGGCCATGTGGGTCGTGGCCTTGGCCTTGTGTTGGACCTTGCCATGGTGTGGGACTGGGAGAGGCTGTTCCTGCCTCCTCATCCTCATCCTCACCCGCCCTGTCCTGCAGGGTCACCCCGGGATCGTGGGCAGCCCGGGCAGGAGGGGATCCCTGGTGAGTAGAGCTGCTTTCTGTCCTTCCTCCCTCCTGCTCAGCTCTCTCCCCTTGGGAATGTCCCTCCAAAGCATGTCCATGGAATGGGGGGCAGGTGCTGGCTGGAGTGATACCAGCCAGGGGGTGCTCCTTGGAGAATCCTGCTGAAGGGGGAAGGATTGGGAACAGGGCACTGTGATTTCCTGTCCCTGGCACTGAGCAGATCCAGCAGCAAGACCTGAGCTGGTGGCAAATTTTCCCTCCTGCAGGATTTCACCTATTTATCTTTGCTCTGAAATTCAAAAATAATAAAAAAAATTAGACATCTGGCACTGGCCTCAAAGCAGAAGATGAAAACTGGCCTGCCCTGGGTCAGAGAGGCCCCTGAGCACCACACAGCATGTCTGGGTACATGTGGGGGTGTTGTGTGTGTCCACACACAGCTGGGGGGCTTCCAGGGGGAATCCAGGAGCTGGATTTTAGGGGAAAGCCCCAGTGCTGCCTTCACCAGGCCAAGCCCTTCTGTGCTTTGGGTTGGGCTCAGACCCAGGGCAGGGTCTCTCCATCCTCCTGCTCCTGCCTTCCCTCCACTGCTCACCTGCTGCCCTTTCCTCCAGGGATTTGCTGGTTTGCCAGGAGGCCGTGGGCACCTTGGACCTCCTGGATCAATAGTAAGGGAAAAAAATGTTCCTCTTGCATGAATTCTGTGTTTTCTGCTGGTGGGAGATACGGGACTTCCCTTGGGAATCAGCAGCAGATCAGGGTGTCTGTAAGACCTGATCTTACCTTCCTGTTCAAAGACATTAAAAAGCCTCAGTTGCAGGAAAGTTGGGGCCAGGGAAAAGGAGAATCATTTCCCCCCAGGAATTAATCTCCTCCAGGGATTGTGCAGCTCCCCCAAGCCTGGCAGGGTGTCCATGGGGGATGGCAGCTCATGGAAACCCTCCAGCCCTGGGTGGCTGAACAGCAGCTGGTCCTGGGTCCTGGGAGGAGATCCCAGTGGAATTGGGTGGTGTAGGTTCAGGGAGAGGGTGGTTGGGCACTGACCAGGCTCCCCAGGGCAATGGGCACAGCCCCAAGGCTGCCAGAGCTCCAGGAGGGTTTGGACAACGCTCTGAGGGCCAGGGTGGGATTGTTGGGGTGTCTGTGCAGGGCCAGGAGTCGGATTTGGATGGTGCTTGTGGATCCCTTCCAACTCAGGATATTCTGTGATGGTGATTTTATGATCTGGGACGGAGACCCAGAGCAGCTCCTGCAGTTGGAAGAGCTTCTCCCTGAGAGCTTGTGCTCAGCTGGGCTTGGGAGTGACCCTGAGAGCGAGTATTATCACCTTCCCTGGTGACAACCCTGCCAGCCAGGGGGGGCTGCTGTGCAGGAGCCACCAGAGTGGGCCACAGGGGCTGAGTTTGTCCCCAGTGTCCCTGTTGGCACCAGGTGACACCTGACCATGAGCACGGGGGCAGCACTGGGGGGGTTTGTCTCCTCTCAACGTTTTGACTGACATCTCCTCCCTGAATAATTCCAAAGGGCTCTCCAGGAAGGCCTGGACCTGATGGAGACCCGGGTTCCCTGGGCCCAAAGGTGAGATCTGGGGCTCTGGGGGGACCCTGAGTGTGTTGGGGGCTGGTTGGAGCAGCCATGGGGGTGAACAGCCCTGAGAGGCTCTTGGCTGCAAGGGGGACACCCAGGGTGAAGCCACCAAGGGCTCCCCAGGTCCCATGGGCTCACCAGGGAGGGGAGGATGCCTGACTGCATCCTAGCAGTGGGGGGTTCACTAATTCCCTCGTTTTTCCTGGCAGGGGCTGCCTGGGAAGCCTGGTTTGGAGGGGCCACAAGGACCTGTGGGCACCTACGTAAGGGATAGACCTGCCTGGGGAGGGGGTGGCTGCACTGGGGGGAGGCTGGAGCAGCCCCCAGCTGGACACTCACCATCCAGCCACCTTCTCCCAAACCCCTGGAGGTTCCTGGTGGCCCTGGATGCCTCCTAACACCCTGCTCTCCCCAGGGCTATCCAGGACCTGCTGGTGACCGTGGAAGGCCAGGGCGCAGGGGAGACAAGGTAGGGCTGGGACACCCAGCACAGCACTGGGGGGATGCAGTGGGGTGGGAATCCAGGCTTTGGAAGCATTTTTGGGCTGTTGAACCCAATGGCTGGGCCTGGGTGGTGTCCCAGGAGAACAGCTGGAGGTGGCTCCCACATTGGGTGGGTTCTCCATCTACCCAAACTCCTGTGGATTGTTCTAAGAGCTGGGGGTTTTTTGTTTTGTTGGGTTTTTTTAAGAGATTATCACATTAAAACACACAGAGGAAAGGAAATCTTTCTTGCCTCCTAACAGGGAGAAAGGGGAGCCCAAGGTGCCCCAGGATTTCCAGGAAAAGCTGGTGCCAAGGTGAGTTTGCTGCTCTTCTGGGCAGCTCCAGCCCCCTGGAGAAGCACCCAGCAAGTCACCTGTGCTGGGCTGGGAACAGGGAAAATGGGAAATCTTTGCTGTGGGAAATTTTTACCAGTCTCACAGCACCAAGGGGCTGAACTGGGGAGAGGGGCTCAGATGTGCTTTGATGATGTTCTTGTCCTCCAGGCCCTGCCAGGTCCCCCTGGTCCACGTGGTGCTCCAGGCTCCCAGGTAGGGCTCCCCATGCTCCCCGTGGGGCTGCTCCACACCCTCTGTGTGGTCCCTGTGATCCTGCAGCACATCCCATGTGTTGCCTGAAGGGTCCATGGATCCATCCCAGCCCCCTCTCTGGGAGCAGGCAGGACCTGCTGCCATTCCTTGCTGGCTGGGTCCTGTGTGGTGCTGCACGGACACCGTTGGGGTGGTCCCAGCACATGGGAGTCCCACGTGAGCCACATCTGAGTCCCCCTTGCTGAGCATCCTTCTTGTTTCAGGGCAGAACAGGTGACCCAGGTCCTCGAGGGCTCCCAGGGCTGCCTGTAAGTGGAAAGCTGTCCTGGGAGGGGGTGGTGTCCAATGGGATGAAAGATGGGTGCCCACTGTGGGAATATTTTCATCTCTGGGCTGGTTGTGGGGCAGAGAACAACCCAAACCCAGCGTGGGTTGCTGGCTGGTGATGAGTTGGTACGGAGACAGCAGTGCCCTCCTACAATTACAGTAATCACAGAACCACAGAATCAACCAGGTTGGAAAAGACCTCTGGGATCATCAAGTCCCACCTGTGACCCAACCCCACCTTCTCACCCAGACCATGGCACTGATGCCACATCCAGGCTCTGCTCAAACACCTCCAGGGACGGGCACTCCACCCCCTCCCTGGGCAGCCCATTCCAAGGGCTGATCCCTCTCTCTGCAAACAACTTCTGCCCCATGGCCAACCTAAACCTGCCCTGGGGCAGCTCAAGGCTGGGCCCTCTTGTCCTGCTGCTGGTTCCTGGCAGCAGAGCCCGACCCCCCCCGGCTCCCCCCTCCTGTCAGGGAGCTGCAGAGAGTGAGAAGGTCTCCCCTGAGCCTCCTCCTGTCCAGGCTGAGCCCCCCCAGCTCCCTCAGCCTCTCCTCACAGCACTTGTGCTCCAGACCCTTCCCCAGCCTCGTTGCCCTTCTCTGGACCTGCTCCAGCCCCTCCATGTCCTTCCTGAGCTGAGGGGCCACAACTGGGCACAGCACTCCAGGGGTGGCCTCACAGGGGCAGAATCCCCTCCCTGCTCCTGCTGCCACCAGGCCAGGATCCGTTGGCCCTCTTGGCCTGGTGGGCACCCCTGGCTTATGTTCAGCTGCTGTCAGTCAGAGACCCCAGCTCTCTTCCTGCCTGGCCCTGGCCCTGGCCCCTGCTCTGTCCCCAGCCTGTGCAGCTGCAGGGGATTGTTTTGGCCACAGTGCAGGACCTGGTTGGCCTGGTTGGACTCCAGACCATGAAGGTGAGGGGCACCAGGACCCCCCTGGAGCAGGTGGTACCTTGCAGACCCCGTGGTGGCCCAACTGCATCAGCCACGGGGCTCCCACTGGCTTTGTCCTCCCTGGAGCTGCAGCCAGAGCTGCTTTTCAGGCTGCCTGAGTGGCCTTTTGGCCTTGCAGGGTGTTCCTGGCGTGCGGGGGCTGGATGGCATTCCCGGGAAGCCTGGTTTGGCTGGAGAAACCGGGGCTCCTGGAGCAGCTGGTGCTGCTGGCCCACCTGGGTACCCGGTGAGTGCAGCCCTCCCTCATCCATCCCCAGCACATCCCCTGGCTCACAGCGGGGTGCAGGGACTGTGCTGGTGCAGCACCTTTGGGGAGCTCCCTAAAGCACCCGCGGGAAGGGAAGGAAAAGGGAAGGTGGTGAAAGGGGCCTGAGGAGCTGGTGTGTGGCTTCTCTTCCCGTGGGCACGTGGTGTGTGCCAGGGCATCCCAGAGCCAGCTCAGGAGCTGGAAAGGCCTCCTGAGCTGGGGCAAATTGCTGCTGATGTGGGTTGTTCGTTTGCAGGGCCGGGAAGGTCCAAATGGACGTGAAGGGCCTTCAGGGATGAGAGGAGAGAAGGTGAGGACAGAGGAGGGGGTTGGTTCCCCTTGCTGGCCCCAGGAGAACCTTGGGCTTGTTCTGCTGACCTCCCCAGGGCACCCCTCCCAGTTTGGCCCCTGGCTTTACCCAGTGGGATGGGCCTTTACATCCTTGGTGCAAGGTGGGAGATGAGCCTTGTGGAGACCTCCACAGCTCTCCTGATGTCTGTGTCCTCTCCAGGGTGATGTGGGAGACCCTGGGGAAACTGGTGTCCGTGGGCTGGATGGTGAGCAGGTACATCAGCTGGAGAACCATGTCCTCCCCTCACTGGGCTGCTCCAGGCTCTGCCTTCCCACTCCAAGGGTGGGAAGTGATGGGAGGAGGCTGCTGATCCTCAGCTAAGCCCGAAGGTTAAAGCTGGGTCTGTGTTGGTGAGGGGTAAATGAGCTGTGCCAGGGCTGGGCTGTGTCTTTCCTCCCCAGGGACCACCAGGACCGCTGGGAATGGAGGGTCAGCCTGGGCCCAAGGGTGAGCAGGTGGGTTCCCAGGGGTGCTGGGGGTGATGCTGGGGTGGTGCTGGGCTCCCCTGGCCCTGCTGATGCACCTGAATCCATGGGGGGCTGTTTGAAATCCCCCCCAGATTCCTCATGCCTGGGGATTGACGTTGCTGGGAATGGCTGGGAGGGGGGTCCCCTCCAAAGCTTGGTGCCTGGAACAAGGAAAACTGGGGTTTTCCCAGTGTGGTGCAAAATGATGGAGGGCAGGGCCAGGCTCAGTTGGAAAAGGCAGCCAAGAATAATCCTGGTTGTCTCCATCCTGTGCAGGGAGAGGCAGGAACCCGAGGAGCTCCAGGTGTCAGAGGGAGCCCTGGGGAGCCAGGGGATGATGGACCAGAGGGGCCTCCAGGGCGGCCTGGGAAGCAGGGGAAGGAGGTAAGTGTGGGACTGTCCCCACAGGGGTCACTGATCCCTGCTGGGGTCTCCTGCTAGGGAATCACAGAATCACAGACTACCCTGAGCTGAAAGGGACCCACAAGGATCATCCAGTCCAACCCCTGGCCCTGCACAGACACCCCAACAATCCCACCCTGGCCCTCAGAGCGTTGTCCAAACCCTCCTGGAGCTCTGGCAGCCTTGGGGCTGTGCCCACTGCCCTGGGCAGCCTGGTCAGTGCCAACCACCCTCTGGGGGAAGAACCTTTTCCTGAGATCCAACCTGACCCTGCCCTGGTACAGCTCCAGCCATTCCCTGGGTGCTGTCCCTGCTCACCAGAGCAGAGATCAGTGCCTGCCCCTCTTCTCCTCATGAGGAAGTTGTGGACTGTGATGAGGTCTCCCCTCAGTGTCCTCTTCTCCAGGCTGATGGGGACAGGAAAGGTGCCACCCAGTGCACCCACCCCCATGGGATGGCTTTGCCACAGGCAGGCTAGGAAGCTCCCATGGAAGGAGGGGGCCGGTGCTTTGGGGTCTCTGTGCTGGCAAAGTGCTGCTGGCTGTGCTCAGCATTTTGCCCTCACATTTTGGGCTCCTGTGGGTCACAGCTGGAGTGACCTCCAGGCAAAGCTGTGAGGCTGTGCCTTACCCAGCACCAAAATCCTGGCCAAGGAGGGTGGAGAAGCCCATGGAAGTCAGAGCTCAGATTTTAGCCTACCCTGGGATGGGACCATAAAGGAGACAAGGGCCAAGAAGGTTTGCTGCCTCACCCACCAGGCACCCAGTGTCCCCACAGGTCGGGTGCCAAGGAAGGGGCTCACCCCCAGTGGGAAACCTTGGGCTCTGGGAGCTGCAGAAACCCCTAGGAATTGTCAAATCCCCTTAATTAGGGTTTCATATCTCATGAGCATGACCACATCAGCCACTGCATCTGATGTGGGTGTTTCCCTGTGAGCAGGGTGACACCGGTGATGTTGGAGACCCAGGAGAGGCAGGACCACGGGGACGGAAGGTGAGGAGTGTCCCCAACCCTGTCCCTCCTTCCAGCACCTGGGAACACCCACAACCTGCTCACCCTCTGCTGATCCATGTGCCAGAGTGGGGACAGAGCAGGACAGGGGTGCCCCATGTCTGAGGATCCTTGGAAATCCCTTTCCTGAGCACCCCAGGGTGACCTGCTGCCTGTGGCACCCACCAAGGGGGTGACACACATCCTCTCCATGCAGAGATGACTCTCATTTCATTGCTGTTCCTTTTCCACCTTTGTGGTGACCCCTCTGTGCCCATCCTGAGCAGGGTGATGCTGGTCCCAGGGGCCTCCCTGGAGTGTCTGGTCCAGGAGCTGCCACGGGGGAAATCGGAGGAAAAGGCCACAAAGGAGAGAAGGGCCGAGAAGGTTTGATGGCAAGTACAGAGGGGGGCTGGGCTGCCTCACCCAGTGTCCCCACAGGAGGGGTGCTGGGTGCCCTGGAGGGGGCTCATCCCCAGTGGGAAACCTCAGGCTCCAGGAGCCACACAAAATCCTAGGAACTGGCAAATCTCCGTAATTAGGGAATTTTGTCTCATGGGCACGACCCCAAAATGGGGTCATGTTGGCACAAAAGGATGGTTTGGGCTTGTGGGGCTGTCCAGGATTCCAGGATAATGCTACCTCCAGCCAAATTCCAGCCCCTGCTGGGCTGGGACCCTACTGAGCACATCTCCCTGTGTCCCAGGGCCAGGTCGGGGTCACTGGAGCTGCAGGACCTGCTGGAGCCAGAGGATGGTTTGTAAGTCAGATCATGGCCCTCCTGCCCTTCAACCCATCACCGACCTGGTGTGGGGACGTGGGTGTGACTGGGAGCACTGGGAAGGGCTCCAAATCCATCAGGGACTTGTGTGCGACTGGGAGCACTGGGAATACCCCCATCTCCATCATGGACCTGTTGGGGTGATGTGTGTGACTGGGAGCACTGGGAATACCCCCATCTCCATCATGGACCTGTTGGGGTGATGTGTGTGACTGGGAACACTGGGAATACCGCCATCTCCATCATGGACTTGTTGGGTTGATGTGTGTGACTGGGAGCACTGGGAATACCCCCACCTCCATCATGGACCTGGAGGGGGATGTGTGTGACTGGGAGCACTGGGAATACCCCCACCTCCATCATGGACCTGGAGGGGGATGTGTGTGACTGGGAGCACTGGGAGGGGCTCAATCAATGGGGCTTCTTTGTGCCCTGAACAGGGTGAGACAGGACTCCGAGGTCCTCCTGGGCTCGACGGTCCCGAGGGAGAGAAGGTACAGTGGGATTGATGGTTCCAACCCTCCATCTCGGGGTGAAATGCCCTTTCCTGGCCTTTTCCCAAGCTCTGCTGGTGCTGGATGTGGTGGGACTGGGTGATGGAGGAGGTGGGTCAGGCCTGGGCAGGCTGGTGACTGGGCTGGGGGGACCTGCCATGGGACAGTCCTGCCTCGTTTCCTGAGATCCAAAGTCAGCAAGGCAAGGAAGGAGTTTTCCAAGGATAGAGCTGTTTCCCTTTCTTCCCCAGGGAGATCCAGGACCACGAGGCAGGGATGGACCTGCTGGTGCTGCAGGATTAGAGGTACTGATGTTTGGGATGTTGTAGAGCCGGGGAGCTGCCAAAGACTTTCCCAGTGCTCCACCATTTCCAATACAAACCAAAGCCAAAGGATTTATTCTCCTTCCCTGCCTGGGCCAGGAGGGGTTTTTAAGCCTTGGCATGGGCTCCCAGGAGGTGCTTTGATGTTTGGGGTGGAGACACAAGACCCTTTCAGTCTATCACCCAGGGGTGCCTTGTGGAAGACCCATTCCTGCTATGGAATCTGTTCCCTCCCACGTGTGCCTGCTGCTTCCTTGGCCAGCTGAGCGTGGTGTGAGGGGGGAGGATGCTCCAAGTGCCCTCAGAGGTGAAGGACATGGTGGTGATGGGCTTGTCCTAAACCCCCAACACTCCCACAGGGACTTGCTGGAGATGATGGAGTGAAGGGAGATGGTGGCAAACCCGGTCCAGCGGTGAGAACCAGCCGAACTTCCCTGGGAAAGAGGTTTGGTGGCATTTTGGGATGGAGCAGCAGAGCCTGGGGCTGGGGCTGTGTCTCTGCCAGCCCAAGTGCCAGCCACGGTTTCTGACTCCAGCCTTGCAGTGGTTTTGTAACTGAGCCAACGCTTCCTTGGGTTCCCTGGAGCCAAATCTTCCTAAAGGAATTTGAACACAGCAATTAAAACTGTGCCAAAGCACTGTGGCAGGTGACACTTGGCTGTCAGTCTGCCTGGGGCAGGTCCAGGGCTCTTGTTTTCCCCTTCCCTGGAGCAGATCTCCTGGTGTCCATAAGGTTGGGGGGCTCCAGGAGCCTCCCAGTGCTCAGGAACACTTGTGCTGCCCCAGGATGTGTGTTCTGATCATGGTGGTGACACACACAGAGCCATAGGTGTGTTATCAATGCCCTGTCCCATTTGCATCCCAGTTTTCCCATCTTGCAGTGCTGCTCTACCCAGGCAAGACATGCCCTTATTGTGGAATCCCAGAATCCCACACTGGCTTGAGTTGGAAGGACCTTAAAGCTCATCTCATTCCACCCCCTGCCATGGGCAGGGACACCTTCCACTAGCCCAGGTTGCTCCAAGCCCCATCCAACCTGGCCTTGGACGCTTCCAGAGATGGAGCAGCCACAGCTTCTCTGGGCAACCTGTGCCAGGGCCTCCCCACCCTCCCAGGGAGGAATTCCTTCCCAACATCCCATCTAAAGCTACTCTCTTTCAGTTTGATCCCATTTCCCCTTGTCCTGTCACTCCATGCCCTAAACCACATATTAAAGAAGTGAATTCCCTGAACTCAGGGGGCTGGCTTTGCTGGGAGAGGCTGGGATGTGGGATGAGCTCCAGGGGGGTTTGCAAAGCCCGGTGTAGCTGAAGCTCCTCGAGAGGCAGCTGCTCAGACCCTGCTCAGGAAGGTTTGGGTGAGCAGTGCCCCCATTTCTGTGCCCCCCAGGGCTCAGCAGGGGCTCAGGGGCTGGCAGGTGCCCCAGGGCTCCGGGGGTACACTGGGCACGAAGGAGCCAGAGGAGTGACGGGCACCAAGGGAAAGCCAGGCCGGCAGGTAACTCCTCCCTGTGCCATGGGGACATGCCCATGGGGGGACATTCCCATGGGGGGACATTCCCTGGCACAGCTCCAGCACCAGAGAGGGGACAACAACCCCAGCCCAGCTCCCAGGGTGAGGCAGGTGCTGTGCCCTGTCCCCCCTGCCCTCCCCTGGTGCCAGCCTTGTGTTTTGTCCCCAAATGGTCTCAGGGTTCTCTTGGGCCCCCGGGCGAAGCTGGAGCCACGGGGCTGAGTGGTACTGAGGTGAGTGGGCTCCTCTGCTGCCCCATTCCCTGCTCCAGCTTTTCTCACCCCTCCACCTCTGTGCCCAAACCTGCCCTGGGTTCGCATGAATAACCTTAGAACTTATTCTTTGGATTCAGGTCGGATTTTGTTTTCATTCTTAGGGCCTGGTGGGTGCAAAAGGGGAGCCAGGCAAGCCAGGGAAACCAGGACAAATGGTGAGGAGTGGGATGGAGCTGTGCTGGTGCTCCCTGGCACAGTGGGATGCTGGGATCTCCTGGCTGTGCTGAGGTCCCTCATGGGTGGCCTCAACCCCCACAGCCCCGTTCTGCCCACCTTCCTCCTGCAAAAATGCCAGATGGAAGATTCCAGCTTGGAGCATCCTCCTGGGCTGGCTGGTGGGCAGGGAGGCTGAGGGGCATCCCTGGCACAGCTTCCTCACAGAGGGCTTTCCTTCTCTTTTGGGATTTCAGGGCTCTCCAGGACAAGCTGGTCCTAAAGGATGGAAAGGTCGCAAAGGAGAAAAGGTACCCCCAAAATCCTCCTGGGGGGCTGGCAGGGGGTGGCTGAGACTGAGCTGGTCAATCCCGTGGTGGATCATGGAGAGAACCCAGAGGGAACCTGGAGGGACCTGTTTCTCCCTGCCTGGCAAACACAGGATGCCCTGGGGCTGCCTTGGCTGGTTTTTGGGTGAGGGGCTGGCAGATCTCCCCAGCTCAGCCCCTGGAGTTGCCTCCCCCCTGGCTCAGGTGCCCCTGAGGGGGCACAGGGGACTTTGGTGTCCTTCCCCCAGTGCCTGGTGAGCTCTGTCCCCACTTCCATGCAGGCACAGCTCCTCTTCCCCGCTCCTGGGCTGGGAAGTGGCCGAGCTGCTGGAGGTTCCCATCTCCCATCTCTTCTTCCCCCAGGGCGACGTGGGGCAGGAAGGGCAGGAAGGGGTCCCTGGAGAAACTGGCAGGAGGGTAAGTGGCACTGCTGTCCCCAGGGAGGGTGGCAGGAGGCAGGGAGCCTTTTGGGGAGGTTTTCCAGAGGGGCCCTGGTTTGCTGGGGGCTCAAATCCCTGGGCGGGGGGGGGAGAGGGGGCAGCGAAGGGGCTCAGGGGTGGCCGGATTATTTTGGAATTGTTCCCGAGTCTTTGATCTCTTGTTCCCAGGGCAAGCGAGGCAAGATGGGCCACCAGCCCCCGCGGGGTCCCCGGGGGCACAAGGTAGGTTTGCTTTTCCCCCCCAAGGTGAGAGCTGCCCTGGCAACCTGGCACTTTGGGGGTGCTGCCAAGCCAGGGGTGCTCCCACCTGAACCCCTGGATTAGAAGAGGACAAACCAATGCAGCTGGAGAGCTCTGTGTCCCCCGTCCCTCCCAGCCCTGGAGGGGGTCTCCCACACCCCCAGCCCTCGTGGGGCACTGGAGCATCACCCCACACCTCTGGGCACACCAGCCAGGGCCTTTCACTTTTGCATTTCAGGGCTCCCCAGGTGCCAAAGGGCTTCCAGGACCCCAGGGCCCCCAGGGAGCCTATGTGAGTATGAGCATGGGGGTTTTGGGGTGCTGCTGCTCCCTCTTTGACCCCCCTGGGCACCACTGTGCCACCCAGCTCTGTGGGCACCCACATTTTACAGACCCATTTAAAACAGGGGGAGACTTTAGGTGGTTCATCCATCTCCTCTTGTCTTCTCCTCCCAAATTAACCTTCCAGCAGGGTGTGTGAGGTCAGACAAATCCCATCAGTTCCAATATGTGGCTCTGGAGGCCAAATCCTTCCCTTGTAGGGCAGTTTCTGATGCCAAGCAGTGCTGAGCACTTGTGCCCACCTTCCCATGGCTGGAGGGACCAGCTGTGACCAGCACTGGCCAACAAAAAAAAAAAAAAAAAAAAGACTCAAATATTTCTTTTAATTACTAGAAATACTTTTTTCTCCGTTTAAAAATAAAAAATCCCAACTTTGGCAACTTCCCCAAAGAAATCCAGGATGTTCCCAGCAAGCCAAGGCACCTGAACTGCATTTTCAATGGGGTTTGCTGGGGGACCCTCCCGCAAGCAAAAATCAAAGACATGATGAGAAAAACGCCTCAGAGTTTCTAAAAATTAGAAAAATGTCTCAAATTTTCTAAAAATGCCTGAAATTCTTAAGATCCTGGCAGCAGCCTGGGTTGTGGTGAGGTCCTTCCTTGCCAGGGAGCAGCTCAGCCACAGGGTGATGTGGTCCCACGTTTCTCTCTTAGGGCATCCCAGGGCTGAAGGGCATGAAAGGAGACCCTGGACCCAAAGGCCACAAGGTGGGTGACGTGTTCTGGGCACAGTGGGAACCCTGAGTAGTGTTTCATTTGCTGGATGGCATCATTTATTCTCCTCTTGTTGAATCCTGATGGCTGCAGCATCCTTCTCTGGGGGTCGACCGTCATGTTCCCGGGTGATGGGAGATGGAACCTTTAGATTTGCTCCCAAACCAGGTCTTTTTCCAGCCTCTCCATCCTCCTGGAGTGGCAAGAGCAGCAACAGTCTTTTAAATCAGTTATTTAATCCCCTGCTCTCAGCAGTGATGCTGATGCAGCACAAACCTCCTCTGTGCCATTCCTGAGGAGCTGATGGATCCACCCTTGGCTTGGGAAGCCAAGCACATCCTCACCACCCCATCCCTCAGCCCCACAGCCATAAATAAGAGTGACAAGCAGTCCCTGGTGCTGGGGAGCTGCTCACATCCTTCAGGAAAATGAAACCCTGGGAATCAATAGAGCTGGAATTCCTTGGGAGCTCAGTGGCAGCAGCAGGAGCTGAAGGGCAGTGCCTGAAGTGGGGGCAGAGGGGAGGCTGTGGCAGCCTGGGCTGGGGTTTGTCCCGTGCTCCACCACATTTCAGCACATTTCTTTATCTCCTGGAAGTGTTTCCTGGGAAATTCTGAGGTTTTCCTGAAAGGTGTTTTAGTCTGGGATAAAATACTTTCATTTTGGCAGCTGAGCATCATCCATCCCCCTGCCTCCCTCCCCGGCAATGTGGGTGCAGCTAATCCTGAACCCAAAGGATGGGGGGTTTGGGGGTTTGTTTGGGGTTTTTTTTTTTGGCAGAAATTTTGCAGCCAGCACTGGGAAATTTTGCATTCCCATAACTGGGAGCTTCCCATTTCCAGCCACTTGCTGGAGGCCAGGAGGTGTTTGGCTTTGGGAAATATCCCCAGGCTGGTACCTCCTGCCAAGGTTCAGGCAGCAAACCCTCCACTGCTCACCAGAGCAGGGGGCCCAAAACCCACCTTGCAGGGCAGAGCCTCCCACCCAGGCTGCTGTCCTGGGGGGATTCTGCTCTTCTCTTTGTCTCCAGGGCTCTCTCTGCCTCTCTTTTAGGGCGAGAAGGGCAGTGTGGGTGACCTGGGCCAGCAAGGGGACGATGGCTTCAAGGTGGGAGATGGTTTTTCCTCTTTTCCTTCCTCCCTCTGGTCTCTTGTCACCCTGTGTGACATCCTGCCACGTCTCCTAGGGCAAGCCAGGACCCCATGGCATCCCTGGGAGGCCGGGACCCAAGGGAAAACAGGTGAGAGAAGGATGGAGAGGGATGTCAGGGACTAACATGAGTGTTTGGGGTGAATTCCTCATTTTTCCGTGCAAAATCTGTGGGGAAGGGATTGGGTTTTAGAAGGATGTCCCTTGCAGTGCCCTGCCCACCTCTGGTGTCTTTGCAGGGTGACACTGGCCCCCCTGGCCCACGGGGACACCCTGGAGTTCCCGGGACACCGGTGAGTCCTTCACACTCAGGGCAGTTTTGGGTTCACTCCTGGCCCCACAGGGTTTACACTGGGATGGGCCTTTGATCCCACCTCCTTCCCACTTAGCTGGGCCTTGTCCTTTCCTTCCAGGGCTTGTCTGGACCCAAAGTAAGTAGTGGGGAGTGGCTGGAGCCGGGATCAGCCCTGGCACAGGGATCCCTTCCCTCCTTCCTGCTCCCTGGGGTGCAGGGTGCCCGTGGGGACCCCGGGGTGCAGCTCAGCACAGCAGCATCTCCACCCCTTGCTTTCCTTCCCTCTTCCACCTCATCCTTTGGCAGGGGCTGAGGGGCTTCCCGGGACTGCCAGGCCCCAGGGGCACACCGGGAACGCCGGTAAGTGGAGCCACTGGCACCAAAATTTGGGTCCCTCGCTCCCCCAAATTTGGCAGCGAGGTCCTGCCATGCCGTGCCATCCTGCTGGCAGTGTCAGAGTGTCAGAGGAGCAGCCAATGTCACAGCACTGTCACTGTCCCCCAGGGTCTGGCCGGCCCCCCTGGTCCCAGCGGGCCCACACTGGTGCTGTCCCAGGAGGAGCTGCAGGTGAGGGACTTCCCATCCCCTTTGGGTGGGTGCCACCCGGGGAGGGAAGGGGCTGACAGAGATGCTGTACCACATCCTGCTGCTCCTGAGGTCCCCTGTGCACAAGGAACAAGCAGATGTTGTCAATCCCTCTCCCACCACGCCTGTCCTTGTCCCCTGCCTGTCCCATCCCTTCCCTCAGCCCCCGAGGATGCTCCTGGCCAAAATAAGAGGGGGGGGGCTAAGATCACCTTGGATATATCCCCCTCTTTTTCTCTTAGCACCTCATTTATTCCTCCAACCACCTGAACTACACTGCAGTCTGGGCTCTGCTGGACACCCTGAACCAGGAGCTCCAAGCCCTCATTGAGCATCCCAATGGCACCAAAACCAACCCAGCAACCACCTGCAAGGAGCTGCTGCTGGCACACCCCAGCCTGCCTGATGGTACCAGGGGGCATGTGTGGTGCCCACCATTGACTCTGGGTCTGTCCAGCTCTCCAGAGCCTGTGCAGGGACAGGCAGCTCTTTGCAATTAAGAGGGAACAAGGATTTGGGGAACGAGGCCAGTTGGGTTTCCTGGGCATCCCTGGAGAAAGGGGCTGGTGGCCAGGCTGGATGGAGGTGGCAGCCAGGGATGTGCCACCAGCTGGGGTGGGTGGCATTGTGTGGCACCCTCCCTGTGCCAAAACCCGGGTGCCAGGAGCTCCCCTCTGCCTCCCTGTAGGGCAGTACTACATTGACCCCAACCAGGGCAGCCCCCAGGATGCATTGGTGGCCTTCTGCAACTTCACAGCAGGGGGGGAGACCTGCATAGCCCCCGTCCACAACCAGGTACGGGGGGGCTTTGGGGGGGCAGCTTCAGCCTCGTGTTACCCCTTGGGGTGGGTGAGGGTGAGGGTTGGTGGGGCTGGAGAGGGACTGTGTGCCCAGTCCCTTGCCATGGTGACCCCTGCCACGGTGGAAAAGTTTGGAGGGAGGATCCTGGTCACAGTGTGTGCCCAGGCTGCAGGGACAGGGTTGTATGCTGGCTCCTTGTCCTGGCAGTGCCACTGGCAGCTGCTGGGACAGCATGGCACGGTCCCTGCTTCCCACAGGTCCCCATCAAGGCTTGGCTGAGCACCTACACCTCCGAGGACACCTTTGAGTGGTTCAGCACCCTGCCCGGGGGCTTCCTGGTGAGTGCCCAGCTGGAACAGCCCGGGGGACACGGAGCCCCTCTCATGGGGTCAGGGGTCTCCTGGTGCCCATCCCACTGTGCTGGGCAGCACCCAGGTCACCCTGGCTGTGCACGGCGGGATGTGACACCTCCTCCTGCAAGGAGCTCCAAAGCAGTGCCTCGGCAGCTGAATCCTGCCCGGTTTGGGCCGGGGAGGAGCACAGCCCGCTCCAAGCTTCCCCCGCTTCCCGGTTTTCTCTCCCGTTGTCCCTGCAGCTGGAATACAGGGGGGCCAGCCCGGTGCAGCTCCGTTTCCTGCGGCTGCACAGCAGCCTGGCCACCCAGAAGGTGTCCTACTCCTGCAGACCGGCCCCCGAGCGGGGCCACCCCCAGCCCGCCAAGGAAATCCGCTTCCTGGCCGACTCCCGGGAGCAGAGCTATGCGGCCAGCCTGCAGGGCTGCCTGGTAAGCCCGGCCCTGGCACACCTTGCCTGTGCCCGCAAGAGCCCCCCGACATTCGCAGAGCCCCTCGGCGTGTGTTTGCACCCCCGAAGTTTGGGATGGAGCTGGTGGGTGAGGCTTCACCCGGTGGGATGGGCGTGGAGAGCATCCCTGCGGCCAAGGAGCTGCCGTGGCTTTTGGGAGCGGGCTGGGATGTGGCAGGGCGTGAGGTGGACACGGGGAAGGTCACTCCCTGGAAGAGCCAGGAAGGGCTGGGGATGGAGACTTTGCATCCACCGGGAGCCAGCGAGGGGACAGCAGGCGCTCTGAGGGGATCCTTGAGGATTTTTGTGCCGCTCAGGTGCCCCTCTGTGCTCCTTTCAGCTGGACAACGAGTCCTCCATCACCGACACCATCTTCCAGTTCAGCACGGAGGAGCTGTCGCTGCTGCCCCTGCGGGACCTGGCGGTGTTTCACAACGGCGACGCCTCGCACCAGTTTGGTTTCACAGTCGGACCAGTTTGCTTCAGCTGAAACCGGTGCCACCCAAACCGAACCAGCCGGTTCCCTCCCCGCCCAAGAGCCATCCTGGGGGGGCTGGGGGTGGCACGGGGCTCCCGCCCCCTCCCCGGAGCTGCAGGTTCTCTCCGAGATCCGTGTTTGTAGCTGCCTTATGCCACGGACTACACTTCCTTCTGGAGTAGAAGAATATTGTTTACAGGAGTCGTTTCTCTATAAATTATATATATATATTATATATGTATATATTATATATGAGAAGGTGCTGATTTAATGACTGCTTGGGGGAGGTTTGTATAATTATAAGCACTGGGAACTGTCTGCTGAAGAAAAAAGAAAGACAAGGAGCAGACCTACAGCCAGCTTGGGAGGAGGGGCAGGAAAGGGAATTTTCTTTGCCAGGGTCAAGTGCACAAACACTTGGAGCCTCATTTCCCCAGGACTTGTCTGAGAAACCCAGTCAGCCTGGGAGAGCCCAGCCAGGTCCATGTGGTGCTGCCAGTGGCTACTCCAGCAGCTCCAGCCCAGCCAGACAGCAGGGGCTGCAAAGGGGTGAAAAATGCACATCCCCCCAAATCTCACCTCTGTTTTGGGTCTGCAGCTCCCAGGGAGGGCCAGAGAGGGGTTTTAGTGGTGTAGAGCAACACTGAGCTGCACAGCAGTGTCTCTGGAGCAGGAATTGCAGCCCTTTGCCCCCAGTGCTGCAGCATTTCTCCTTATCACCTCGGTTTTGTTATTCCCAGCACTGTTTCCCTCTAACAATCCCACTCTCACTGGGCTGCATGGCCCAGGCCGAGCCCTGAGGGCAGAGGGTTCTGCAAGTGGCACCTGAGCCGTGGTTGGATTCCCAGCACCCCCATTTCTGTGGTGCACAGCCCCCAAACCCCCCAGCCCTCAGCTGGCTTTGTGCTGCACCCCGATTTTCTCAGCACCCATCAGTGCCCAGGCTCCGATGCCCTGACTCACCTGTGCCCAGGTGAGCTTGGGCATTGCTGCCAGTGCCAGCAGAGCAGTGTGGCACCCGGGCCAGACCCTGCACTGGGGCTCAAGGAGAGCAGTAAAGAGAGCTTTTAGGGGGGCACAGTCCCTCAGGAGTGATTTAAGCAATGTGTGGCTGTGCTGCTCTTTACTACCTCCATCCCTCATGTAGCATCTTTTTTTGGATGCAGGAGCACTCCCTGCTGTGTCACCACCTTTCTGGCCCAGGGGGACATGGGGGGTGGCCCCTTCCAGCCTCCTCTAGGCAGGGTCTGAGCACTTTGAAAAGGGATTTTCCACTCTGGCATTGAATTTCTGCTCCCTGGGTGGATTTCTAACGTGCTGGGTGTCATGTGGGGCACTGCCCTGTAAAGCCCCTCTGGCCCTGCCCGTGGGGCTTTTCTCCCCCCTGGAGCTGCTCCCACCCCTGAAAGAACCCCCTGGCACTGCCCCCTCACCTGCAGCCAGCCATGGGCACACAGAGTCAGAGTTGCAGCCAAAACCCCTCTCCCTGCCATGGAGAGACTCCCTTTCCACAGGGAGCTGGAAGGGGAAGAGGAGCTGGTTGTGCCCAGAGGGTGGGCACTGCCTGTGGTGTGGGTAGAGGTCAGACAGTGCCAAGGGGCTGGCATTTCTCTGGATGCTGCAGACAGACCCTGTGCAGCAGATTACAAAAGGAAAATTCAATTCCAACTCCAGGGGCACATTAGATCCTGGGCAGAGAATGGCTACCAGCAGAACACAGCAAAAAACCACAACTTTTTTTTTTTAATTATTGTATTTTTTACACAAATTGCTCATTTTTGCAGCATTTTTCCCTGTGTTTTTGCACATGCACACTCCCCATCTCGCCAGCCATGCAGGCCACAACCCACAGGAGCTGTGGCTGCCAAAGAATGTGTTTATTTTCCATGGAAACTTTTGAAATATTTTAAAGAGAAGCAGCATGTTTGTAGGTTTATCCAGTGTTTTTTCTCACTTCAAGCAGCAAACACACCCTGAATAACTCTGTTTCCACCTGTAAGGAAAAAATCACTCACTACCCAAAGCAGTGTTTTGCCTGTAACCTCTTATTTCCTTCCCAAACTGGGATAGATACACAAATCCCCTGGCAGGCACTGGGTACCTTTGTGGGCATCAGCACCTGCTGGCACTTGGGGAAACTGAGGCAGGGGCAGCTCAGCACTCCCTGTTCCCTCCATAAAGCCACAGCTGGAGGGAAAGTTTGGTCTTTCCTACCATAGAATCCCAGAGTGGTTTGGGCTGGAAAGGACTTTAAAGACCTTCTCATTCCACCTCCTGCCATGGGTGGGACACCTTCCACTAGCCCAGGTTGCTCCAAGCCCTGTCCAACCTGGCCTTGGACACTCCCAAGGATGGGCAGCCACAGCTTTTCTGGGCAACCTGTGCCAGGGCCTCCTCATCCTCTCAGGGGTGGAGAATTCCTTCCCAATATCCCATCTATCCCTGCCCTCTGGCAGTGGGAAGCCATTCCCCCTTGTCCTGTCCTTCCACGCCCTGGTCCCAAGTCCCTCTCCGGCTCTCCTGGAGCCTCTTTAGGCACTAGAAACTTTGAGGTTTCCCTGGAAAATTCTCCTCTCCGAGAGAGTGAACCGCCCTAAAATCCCTTCTGCACTTCGCGAGTCCAAACCCGGGGCGGCAGCAGGACCGGGCGGGGGGAGGGGGGGGGGGGAAGGAAAACCAGCAGAAAAACCCGTGGGCGCTGGGATCGGGAGCTGGGAACCGAGCCAGCAGGAAAGGGGAAGCGACAGGGGATCGCGGAGGGGCGAGGACCCGCTTTCGCAGGGGATGCTGAGCCCCGCCGGGATGCGGGAGGGACCGGACCAGCCCCGCCCCGCCCTAAGCGCGCTCCCGCCGCACTACAGCTCCCGGGGAACCCCGCGAGCGCGTCACCGACCGCGACAGCGACAGCGACAGCGACAGCCCCGAGACAGCCCCGAGACAGCCCCGGCTGGCACGGCACGGGCCGGGGCCCGACCGCCACCATGCAGGTGAGCCCGGGGAGGGGGACGGGGGGCCCCGCGGGTGCGCGCCCCGGGCGCGGATGGTGCCGTGAATCCCCCTGTAAATCCCCCCTGAGACCTCGTGGATCCCCCTGCGGGCGCCTTAAATCCCCCTGGAACCTTCCTGCGGGCTGAGGCATCGCCAGTGTCCGTCCCCCCCCGGGTACCGCCGCCTACCCCGGTCCCCCCCCCTCGCCCCGGTCCCCTCTCGGCCCCTGCACCAGCCTACGCACGGGGGGGGGATGTCGGTCAGTCTGTCAGTCTGTCAGTCTGTCAGTCCGTCTGTCTGTCTGCTCCTCGCACCCCCGTGCCACCACATTCCCACTCGAAGGCTCCCCCGTGTCCCACTCCCCCATGTCCCTCTCCCCCGTGTCCTGTGCTCCCATGTCCCACTCTCTCGTGTCGCACTCCCCCGTGTCCCTCTCTCCCGTGTCCCTCTCCCCCGTGTCCCTCACCCCCGTGTCCCTCTCCCTCGGGTCCCTCTCTCCCGTGTCCCTCTCCCCCGTGTCCCTCTCTCCCTTGTCCCTCTCTCCCGTGTCCCTCACCCTCGTGTCCTTCTCCCCCGTGTCCTGTGCTCCCATGTCCCTCTCCCCTGTGTCCCTCTCCCCCGTGTCCCTCTCCCCCCTGTCCTGTGCTCCCATGTCCCTCTCCCTCATGTCCAACTCCCCCGTGTCCCTCTCCCCCGTGTCCCACTCCCCCGTGTCCCTCTCTCCCTTGTGGGGAAGGGCTGTTCTGGGAGCACCACCAGGCTCTTGCAGCAGGAGCTCAAGGCACAGCTCAGGCCCTGAACTGCCCCCCCTGCAGCAGGTTTGCTTTGTGCTCCCAGCTCGGACGTGGGTTTTAGATGCCCCATCCCTGGAAGTGTCCAAGGCCAGGCTGGACGGGGCTTGGAGCAATCTGGGCTAGTGGAAGGTGTCCCTGCCCATGGCTTTGAAGTCCTGGATGAGGATGAGCTTTAAAGTCCCTTCCAACCCAAACTATTTAGTGATTCTATTTGGTGTTTAAGGCTCCCGAATCCCCCCGATTTCCTGGCAGCAGCATCCCTGCGAGGCCCAGAGGGTGGCTGACACCATCCCCCAGGGGAATCCCAGTTTGGGGACTCCTCCCCAGACCCCAGCAGGGTGCTGCAGCATTCCTGGCTGGGATGATGTGCTGCTCAGCAGGGGTCGGGTGCTGCAGGGAGGCAGGTTTGTCCCGATGGGCAGGCCCAGGTGTCCCGGTCGGACCGGAGCAGCAGGTCGGGATGCAGCCTGACCCTGCTCCGTGCAGGCACCACTGGTTTTTCTCAGGATAACCCCAAAACTGCAGTGGATTCAGCCACTAAATGCACAGGAGCAGAGGCAGCACAGGGTGTTTTCCAGCAGCTGTGTTTCCTTGTGAAATTCCTGCGAGGTGCGGAGGAGGGACCGGGCACAGCCTCACCCGGGCAACTAAACAATCCCTGCTGCGTGGGCAGGTGGGTGAGAGCAGGAGCTCATCCCTCCATCCAGCATCCCTGGGCCTGTCACATCGCCCTGGCAGTGAGGACTCTTCCCTGTTGGAAACAGTGCAGGGATTTTTAGGACTTGCCCCCTGGACCTTTGCCCACCACACTTCCCCCAACCAGGTGCCATCTCTGGAGAAATCCCACTGGACTGAGGGATTTGCCCATTCTGGGCACCCAAAGGCACGTGGCTTCAGCCCAGGCTGGGAGACCTGGTGCAGCAAAGGGGATCTTCTGGATCTTTGGAAAAGGCTGCCCAGGGAAGTGGTGGGATCACCGTCCCTGGAAGTGTTCAAAATACATGGATGTGGCACTTGAGGACGTGGTTTAATGGTGTTTGGACTCAATGATCTTGGAGGGCTTTTCCAGCCTTAATGACTCTATGATTCTGTTCCCTTGTCCCTAAAACAGTCACCTCCTCCTTTCACCACTCTGCAGACCTGTGGGTGAAGCCTGTAAAGGAGAAATAGCTTCATTTAAAGGCTGATTACCATTAATCCATGGCCAAAAGGAAGCTTAAAAGGGTGAGCCAATTACATGTGCTAATGTGCTCTGGGTAGAGAGAGGCCTGAAGGGTGTAATTAGAGCTGGTCTCTAATGACTCTCGGTTATTGGAGGGTATTTCTGGCTCAGGCCAGGCCAGTCAGTCACATCTGCTGGTGTCAGTAACGGTGGGGACACTCTGCCAAAGCCAAATCAGTGTGGCAGAGGAGCTCCAGGAACACCTCCTAGAGAGATTCACCAAAGGGAGGATAAAACTACCAACAAAATTCCACTTTTTGTGGTAAAATGAGCAAGACTTTTACCTATTGACAGGAAGCTGAACATGAGCCAGAGTGTGCCCAGGTGGCCAAGAAGGCCAATGGATCCTGGCCTGGATCAGGAACAGTGTGGCAGCAGGAGCAGGGAGGGGATTCTACCCCTGCCCTGGGCACTGGGGAGGCTACCCCTGGAGTGCTGTGCCCAGCTCTGGCCCCTCAACTCAGGAAGGACATGGAGGGGCTGGAGCAGGTCCAGAGAAGGGCAACGAGGCTGGGGAAGGGTCTGGAGCACAAGTGCTGGGAGGAGAGGCTGAGGGAGCTGGGGGGGCTCAGCCTGGACAGGAGGAGGCTCAGGGGAGACCTTCTCACTCTCTGCAACTCCCTGACAGGAGGGGGGAGCCGGGGGGGGTCGGGCTCTGCTGCCAGGAACCAGCAGCAGGACAAGAGGGCCCAGCCTTGAGCTGCCCCAGGGCAGGTTTAGGTTGGCCATGGGGCAGAAGTTGTTTGCAGAGAGAGGGATCAGCCCTTGGAATGGGCTGCCCAGGGAGGGGGTGGAGTGCCCGTCCCTGGAGGTGTTTGAGCAGAGCCTGGATGTGGCATCAGTGCCATGGTCTGGGTGACAAGGTGGGGTTGGGTCACGGGTTGGACTCAATGACCTCGGAGGTCTTTTCCAACCCAGTTGATTCTGTGATTCAGTAACTTGGCAGCTGGGTGTGAGCTCTGCAGCTGGGTTTGTTACAGAAGAGCAGTTCTTGTTCCTCCTGTTTCAGCCTGATGAAGGAGGGGGGTGGTGCCTTTCTAGGTCCTGGCAGCCCCAGTTTGGACAGACAGACAATACTCCTCTGCCAGGGTGGTCACAATGGCTCTGGGTGCCCTGGGGACTGAGATTTTGGGTGTCCCAGCAATGCAAGAGGTTTCTCTGTCCTGGGAGGTTTCCCATCAGTCTTTGGGTGGTGTCCACCAGCCTCCACCTGCCCCCACAGACCTTCCCTTCTCAGCTCTGGACTAGTGGAGTCCTGGACTGGTCTCTCTTTGCCACAGAGCTAAACTGGTTTTTTCTCACAGCCCAGACACGCACAGGAGCTGCTGCTGGAGGTGAGACCTGTCCTGCTGGAGGTCAAGGGAAGAGTTTAGTCCCATCAGCGTGACTGGGATTGTCAGTGCAAGTTCCTCTTCCTGTTTCAGGAACTGGGGAAAAAAGATTGCACCATGTGGTAAAACCCCAGATGAGCATCAGCTCAGCCCTCTGGGGTAGTGGGTGAATGGATCCCGAGGGGTTCCTCGTGCTGCCCTTTCCTTGGTCTCTTTTCCAGATGACCTTCTATTTCTCGGACACGGTAGTGCTGCTCTTTGACTTCTGGAATGTCCACAGCCCCACAGGTAGGCCCTGGGACACCCACCCACCCATCCATCCATCCACCCCTCCATCCATCCCTCCATCCCTCCCAGGGCTTGGAGGGCACCTTCCCATGCCAAGAGCAGGAAACAGGGAGGTGTGGGAAGCACCCCATCTCAGCCTGCCAACCCTCCCAGGTCACTCAGTGATATCTCAGCTTCCCAATTCCTTTTACACTGATTTTTTTCCCTCATTAAATTATTCTCCCAAAATCGTGTTGTAACTCCCACGTTTTTGTGGAGTCAAGGCAAAGTTGTATATTTTTTTCAGAGCAACCCCCTCCAAAAAATCCTCCCTAGGAATTTCAAGGGGGGGGATTGGGTTAAATAAATCCTCCACCACTTCTCAAACCTTCTGCCCAACCCTGATGTCAGGAGCCCTCCCCCTTATCCTGTGGATAAGGATCCCATGGATCCCAAGCGTGCTGGGACACCCCCCCGGCCCCAACAGCCCCTCCCTGGTGATGGGCAGTGTTGGGGTGTCTCTCCTGCAGTACCACAAACCCAGCCTGAGTTCCACAAGCCCAGCCTGGGTACCACAAGCTCAGCCTGAGTGTGTGAGCCCAGCCTGGGTGTGTGAGCCCAGCCTGCATGCTGTGAGCCCAGCCTGGATGTGTGAGCCCAGCTTGGATGTGTGAGCCCAGCCTGAGTGTGTGAGCCCAGCCTGGGTGTGTGAGCCCAGCCTGGGTCTTTGAGCCCAGCCTGAGTGTGTGAGCCCAGCTTGGATGTGTGAGCCCAGCCTGGGTGTGTGAGCCCAGCCTGGGTCTTTGAGCCCAGCCTGAGTGTGTGAGCCCAGCCTGGATGTGTGAGCCCAATCTGGATGTTGTGAGCCCAGTCTGGATGTTGTGAGCCCAGCCTGAGTGTGTGAGCCCAGCCTGGATGTGTGAGCCCAATCTGGATGTTGTGAGCCCAACCTGGGTGTGTGAGCCCAGTCTAGATGCTGTGAGCCCAGTCTGGATGTTGTGAGCCCAGCCTGAGTGTGTGAGCCCAGCTTGGGTGTGTGAGCCCAGCCTGGGTGTGTGAGCCCAGCCTGAGTGTGTGAGCCCAGCCTGGGTCTTTGAGCCCAGCCTGAGTGTGTGAGCCCAGCCTGAGTGTGTGAGCCCAGTCTGGATGCTGTGAGCCCAGTCTGGATGTTGTGAGCCCAGCCTGGGTGTGTGAGCCCAGCCTGAGTGTGTGAGCCCAGCCTGAGTGTGTGAGCCCAGCCTGGGTGTGTGAGCCCAGCCTGAGTTTGTGAGCCCAGCTTGGGTGTGTGAGCCCAGCCTGGGTGTGTGAGCCCAATCTGGATGCTGTGAGCCCAGCCTGGATGTGTGAGCCCAGCCTGGATGTATGAGCCCAGCTTGGGTGTGTGAGCCCAGCCTGGCCGACACGAGCCCTGTGCTGCAGGGATGGTGCTGTCTGTGCTGGTGATCCTGCTGCTGTCTGTGCTCTACGAGGCCCTGAAGATGGGCAAGGCCGTGCTGCTGCGGCGGGCGCTGCTGGCACTGCCCCGCAGCCTCAGCCAGGAGGCCCTGACGGAGCCACAGGAGGGGGACACCGACCCTGCGCAGGGCAGGTACCTCAGAGACCCCCCTTTGCACCCTCTGATGGGCAGTGGGGGGCTCAGGGAGGGGTCTGTGTCCCCTTGGCCAGTGCAGGAGGGGAGAAGGGCTCTAAGGAGGCAGCCGAGGAGTTCCAGGGAACTGCTTTCCCCCAGGAAAGGGATGATTGTACAGCCTGGGGAGGTGGCTCCAGGGGCATCCCAGTCCCTCCTGGCGCTCTGGGAGATGTCCAGGGTGGTGTCTAAAGGCTCATTTTTCCCCCAAGAGCCATTGTGGGGGGGTCTTCATGGTTCAGGGATGGGCACAAGCAGCAGATTCCCAGCGATTCCCTCCTTTGGAGCCAATCCCTGGGTTTTTTCTCTCATGTTTAATCCCTGAGGCTGCTCTTACTGCCAACCTCTTAATAATGTCCTCCCCTATAACATCCTATTTTTCTTAATAAAATCCCCTTTGGGGCAGGATTTCCCTCTGTGGTGCTGTTTGCAGCCCCCATCCCTCTTCCTGCTCCCCAAATCCCTCCCTATCTGCTCCGGGATCCTGGCAGGAGGGGGACATGGGCTGTCCCGGCCCCTCAGTGATGGGGTTTCCCATCTTGTCCCACAGGTGGTTCCGGTACCACGTTGGGCAGACGCTGTTCCACGTGGTGCAGGTGGTGCTGGGCTACCTGGTGATGCTGGCTGTGATGTCCTACAATGCCTGGATCTTCCTGGGGGCCATCGTGGGCTCCACGCTGGGCTATTTTGTGGTGTACCCCCTGCTCGGCCGGGGTTAGACCCCCCTGGGGCAGTGGGACACGTGCCCCCACCTCCTGCTGCTCTGTCTGGAATAGCTACTGTCACTTCTGCTGGCTCTGTCCCTGTCCCCTGTGCCGGGTGGGACACAGAGCCCCAGGGACTTGCTGTGGGGCTCTCGGGGCTGGCCCCGCTGTGAGGGGGCAGTGCTGGGGACAGGGAGCCCCACGGCCAGCACTGCCACGCTGGTGGCTGTCCCCTGGCTCTCAGGGACCTCTGGCCAGGAGGTGACAGCGGGGGGGTGCTGGGCATTTCCTTCCCCTCCCCACTTTTCGAGGAGGTTCATCCTGGCTGGAACGGGAATGGTCCGGTGACTTGCTGGGGACGGGGACACGCTGGGGACAGGGCCCTCTGCCCTCCTGCCCCAGAGCTGCCCTGCACCAAGCCCCTCTTCACACAGTGCCTTCTGGGGATGCTGGGGGGTCCTGCTGCCCCTCACCCACCCCCCTCCTGCCAGTGCTTCAGGGATGGGGTCGGAGCAGCCCCCGAGCCAGGGGGACAGTGCTGCTCCGGGTGCCTCTTGCTGCTTCCTCAGGACACCCCTTTTAATAAAATCATCTCAGTCACTCTGCTCCTGGTTTGTGTCACTGCTGGGTGCTCTCAGGACGTGACACCCCCTGGTCACAGTAGGAATGGGAGTCCCCAGCCCTACTCCCCAGCAGTGAGGTTCAGGAATAAGGACAGCCTCCTCTGGCTTTAAATAAAGCTTTTCCGTTTTATTAATTATTATAAGCATATCTTTAAACATTTGTATATCTTTCTTAATAAAATATCCTGGAAGAGACAGATTTTAAGTTTCCCAAAGCAAGGCACTTTTTGGGGGAGGGCCTCCCCGAGTGGGTTAGGCTGGGCACCCCCCCTGTGGGGCAGGAACTGGCACCTGAAGCACAGGTGAGTGTCGGGTGCTGGGCCCTGCTCGGTGCACACACGTGCACGTGTCTCACCCCCCTCCCCGAGTCCTGCAGATCCCCCCCAGCCCCAGGGCTTTTGGCATCCCTGTGGGGGGGGCTGCAGCCGTCCCATCCCCCTCCCCTCGGTGGGCAGGGCTGCTGGGGGGGGTCAGCAAACCACAGCTCTTTGCTCGACCGTCACTGCAGGTGCCAAAACCCGCCAAGCCTGAGAGCTGGAGAAACGATCCGAGCACGGAAACGGGGAGCTCCAGAGGGCAAGGGCTGGGATCCCTCCACTGCACAGCAAGCTGAGCCTGGAGACAGCCCAGTCCTGCCAGGCACGGCTGGGGACACGGTGTGAGTGCCACCTTCCCCCAGAGATGTCACTCTGAACTTAAATAGCTGGTAGAAGACCCCGGGGTGAGGGTGACCTGTGAGCCCAGCCTGTGTGCATGAGCCAAGCCTGTGTGCATGAGCCAAGCCTGGGTGCTGTGAGCCCAGCCTGTGTGCATGAGCCTAGCCTGGGTACCACAAGCCCACTCTGGGTGTGTGAGCCCAGCTTGGGTGCTGTGAGCCCAGCCCGGACAACATGAACCCAGCCCAGGTACCACAAGCCCAGCCTGAGTGCCATAAGCCTGGCCTGGATGCTGTAAACTCAGCCTGGGTCCCACGAGCCCATGCTTACCCCAGCTCTCACCCCCTCGGCAGCACTCCACTCCCCCCAGCATGGCTGTATCCCTGCCGTGCCCCTGCTTGTCCTCGCGTTTTCCACGATCCCCTGCAGCCCCCACTCCCACTGGCACTCCCGGAGCCGGCCGGGTGGGGTGGTGGTGAGCAAGCTCCCGGGAAACCCCTGGGGTTGGGGCAGGGGATGACCCCGGGGCAGCCAGGAGCATCCCACACCCCCACCCCAAGTGGGGCGAGTGCCAGCCCCCCCCCAGCAGCCCCAGGCACTTGTGCTGGGGGGCAGATAAAGCATCTCTTCAGTAAAGCATCTCTTCAGTAGAAAAGGAAATAAGGCAGAAGAAGGACAGAGCAGAGTGCAGGGGGAGCCCTGTGCCGGGCTGGGGTCACCCCTAGTCCGACCCGGTGGCTGTGGCCGGCCCCCCCACGGCAGCGGGGACCCCCGGCAAGGCAGTAAGGTCTCGGTGTTCCCATCCCCTCCCTCTCCCGCGGCGCTGCTCTCCATCCCCGGCAGGGGTCCTGTTCCCCCTCCCCAACCCCCAGCGTCCCCGGGGCCAGTCCACGGCAGGGGGGGCTGGGCTAGAACTCAGTCTGCACCCCCTCACCGCTCTCTGTGGTGCCCGTGGGCTGCGGGGGGCCCGGAGGGGTCACATCCTCGCCCGTCTCCTGGTCGCTGGGCCGGTGACGCTCTGTCCCGGCGCTCTGGGCTCCGGGGGCAGGGGACGATGCTGGTGTGACATGGGGCACCTCTGCTGGCACATCGGCTTTGGGGGATGCTGGTGCAGCGTGGGGCAGGCTGGGCTCTGCTGGGACACTGGCTCCAGGTGATGCCAGCACGGATGATCTTGGTGTGGCTTGTGGCACCTCAGCCCCTGAGGGGACATCGGCTCTGGGCACAGGTGATGCCAGCAAGGATGATCTTGGCGTGACCTGTGGCACAACAGCCCCTGATGGGACATCAGCTCCAGGGACAGGAGATGCTGGTGCAGGATGTTGTTCCCCAGGCCCTGACAGGATCTCAGCTCCAGAGACAGGGGATGCTGGTGCAGGACGTTGTTCCCCAGCCCCTGACAGGATCTCAGCTCCAGGGACAGGAGATGCTGGTGCAGGACGTTTTTCCCCAGCCCCTGACAGGATCTCAGCTCCAGGGACAGGAGATGCTGGTGCAGGACGTTGTGCTCCGGGCACAGGAGATGCTGGTGCAGGATGTTGTTCCCCAGGCCCTGATGGGATCTCAGCTCCGGGCACAGGAGATGCTGGTGCAGGACGTTTTTCCCCAGGCCCTGATGGGATCTCAGCTCTGGGCACAGGAGATGCTGGTGCAAGACGTTGTTCTCCAGGCCCTGATGGGATCTCAGCTCCAGGGACAGGAGATGTTGGTGTGGCACGTCGCCCCCCAGCCCCCGGTGGGCCCGCAGCTCCGGGCACAGGCGGCGCTGGTGCAACACGTCTCATCGCAGCCCCGGACGGGGCCTCGGCTCCAGGCGATGCCGGTGTGGGGCGGCGCAGCCCATCCCCTTCACTGGCAGGACCTCGGGGGGTGACACCCCCCGGCACAGACCCTGCCACCCCCTCCTCGCCGGGGCCGCCCTCCCGCGTGGCATCGGTGCCGTTCGTCAGCTGCTCCTCCTCCTCCTCCCCGGTGCCGTCCCCGGGGCTCTCCTGTGCCAGCGCCTCCCGGATCTCCTTCACCCCACCCGGGGAGCTGGGTGGCACTCCGGCATCCTGCAGCTCCCGCGGCTCGGTGCCCATCTCGTAGGGCAGGGTCCCCTCGTCGTCCTGGATCACCGACACCACCTGCCTGGCCCTGCGGCGCCGGTCGCCCTGCCCGGCCGGCTCGGGCTCGGGCTGCCCCGGGTACTCCTCGCCCCAGTCGATGGGGATGCCCTCGCCCAGCAGGTGCAGGTTGGGGTCGCTGTTGTGCAGGACCATGCTGTCCCGGTACAGGTTGTGCTTGCGCTGCACCGCCGCCTCCTTCACGGCTGGGGGGGAGCACAGCGGGGTCAGAGGGGCTGCGGGCACCTCTGCCAGTCCTCCCCGTGGGGACAGGGAGTGGGGTCTGGAGCTGGGTGAGGGGGTTCAGCGTCCCACCCACTGCTCCCACCTGTGGGAAAGCTGCTGCTGGGGCAGCCCTAACACCCTGCACAGGGTCACCCCTCCTTGTGCAGCCTCCCACACCCTGCACAGGGTCACCACCTCCTCACAGAGCCCCCAGCATCCTGCACAGGGTCACCCCTCCCTATGCAGCCCCCGACACCCTGCATGGGGATATCCCTCCTTGTGCAGCCCCTAGCACCCTGCACAGGGTCACCCCTCCTTGTGCAGCCTCCCACACCCTGCACAGGGTCATCCCTCCTTGTGCAGCCTCCCACACCCTGCACAGGGTCACCCCCTCCTCACAGAGCCCCCAGTACCCTGCACAGGGTCACCCCTCCTTGTGCAGCTTCCCACACCCTGCACAGGGTCACCCCCTCCTCACAGAGCCCCCAGCACCCTGCACAGGGTCACCCCTCCTTGTGCAGCCCCCAGCACCCTCCATGGGGACATCCCTCCTTGTAAGCCCCCAGCACCCTGCACAGGGTCACTCCCTCCTCACAGAGCCCTCAGCACCCTTCACTAGGTCACCTCCCCTTGTACAGAACCCAGCACCCTGCACGGGGGTCACCCCCTCTTCATCCAACCTCCAGCACCCTGTTTGGGGTCTCCCCCTTCTTGTACAGCACCCTGCAGAGGGGGTCACCCCCTCCTCACACAGCCCCCAGCACGGGGTCACCCCTCCTCACACAGGTGCCAGGGACCCTACCTTGCATGATGTCCTTCATGACTGACTGCAGCACCACCTCCTCGTAGGTGTTCTCCACCAGGATGAAGCTGGCAAAGTCCTCAAAGATCAGCTCCTGAAACTTGGCCAGTTCCTGCCGGGAGAACGGGCGGCTCAGCCCGGGTGGGAGGGACACTCCAGCCCCTCCGCAGGGGGAGGTGGTCCCTCCCCACACCCCAGACTTTGCCCTCTTACCCCCTTGCAGGTGGGTGCCAGCTTCTTCAGCAGGAAGGGGATGGTGATCTGCAGCAGGGCCTCCCTGAAGAACTTCTTCCTCACCGTGCTGCTGTCGTAGTCGAACTTCTGCAGGGTGAGTGAGAGGGTGCCCCAGGTCAGAGAGGGCTGAGGGCTGGCAGCTCCCTGAGCTCGGGGACAAACCCCCAAGTTTTGCCCCCTCCCTGTCCCCCATTTGTAGAGGAGTGAACAGACTCCTCTGCCCTCACATCCCTCTTTCCAGCTGCTTCCCGGAGTGCCTGAGCCTGGGGAGAAGCCAACTCCTCCATAGCTGGCTGAAGGAAGGTTAGGGGGCCAGTCTAAACCCTGAGTGGTTTTTACAGTGACAGGGGCCTGGCTGTTCCAGGTGATTTCCCCCTCTGCATGAAAACCTCAATATAGAGAAGTATTTCCCCAGAAGACTTTTGTTGAAGTCGATCACATCACTCCTGGTATCTTCCCTGGCCCTGGGACAAGGGCACCGCAGGCCACCAAAGGCCTCACCTTGAGCACCCTCTCGAGGATGCGCTGGATGGACTTGCACAGGTCGTCCTTGCCCTGCAGCTTCCCCAGCTCCTGGTGCAGCAGCGTCTCGAAGGTGTGCACAGCATCATCCATTTGCTGGGAGCAGAGGAATGGGGTCAACGTGGGGGGGGAACCAAAGGGACCAGCCACAGGGGTGGGCAGGGGGCTCCGGGGGCAGTGACACCCCAAAATGAGCCTTATCACAGAATCCCAGACTGGTTTGGGTTGGAAGGACCCTAAAGATTATCTTGTATCACCCTCTACTATCCCAGGTTGCTCCAAGTCCTGTCCAACCTGGTCTTGGATGCTTCCAGGGATGGGGCAGCCACAGCTTCTCTGGGCAGCCTGTGCCAGGGCCTCCCCACCCTCACAGGCAAATATCCTTCACTCTGGGAGGGTCCCTGACAGCCCAGCGTGGCATCCACAGCCTCCATCACAAGGACCAAGGATGTTGGAGGAAGAAGGTGCTCAAAGCTCATCCTCCTACACCTCACTCCAGGTTTGGCTGGATCAGACCCCAGAATTGGGCTCCTGGCCCTGTTGGTGCCAGTGGGCTCAGTGGTAGAGGGGCAGCTGTGGTGTGATGCCCAAGCCTGGGAGCTGCCCACCCTCAGGACTGATCCACCCTTAGCCATGTGCCTGAGACAGGACAGACATCCCAGCCAAACCCTGCCTGGGCTCCCCAGCCCTCTGTGCCCAGCCCAGGGGGGCACGGGAGGAGCCCAGTCCCCATCCCACCTGTCTCATGTGGATCTGGGCCCTCTGCTTGAAGACAGACGTGCTGGAGACATCGAATCGCTGCTGGAGACCCTCCAGCTTCAGCTGGTCCATCTTCTCATAGCATGACTGCATCTTCACGGGGTGGAAGGCCAGGTGGGACAGCTTCTCCATGTACTGGGGACAAAGCCAGGCTCAGCAGGGTGGGACAGCCTCTCCATGTACTCATGGGGAAAAAATTCCCCCGTATTTTCCCAGCCTGGGGTCCCCCAGCGCTGCCCACACTGGGCAGGGCAGCAGGAGTGGCCCTGTCACCCCTAAGCCCACCAGCCAGCAAGGAGCACTGCTGGGTCTCACCTCCACCAGCTTCTCCAGGCCACCCTCGTTGACGACGTTCATGTTCATGTCCGTCACCTCCTTGAAGAACACCTCCCTCACCTCGGCAAAGCCCTGGCTTGTGGGGGTCATCAGGGCCTCCAGGATGGAGGAGATGTAGGGCTGGACGTGGTTTCTCACACAGACCTCTGCTTTGGGCAGCACGAAGGCTGGAGGGAGCAGGGAGAAGCATGGTGAGGCTCCTCTCTGCCCTGCCAGCTCCTCATATCAAGTCCTAAACCCACCCCACGGAGAAGGACTCAAAAGGCTCCCACTTGCAGGACAACCCTTCTTGGAGAGGGCCCCTGGTCTGTACTGAACCCATCCCTACCATGCTTGAAGGGGTGACTTCCCACCTTGTCCCCACCTCCTGGGACAACGCCAGTGAAGGACAAGCACCCCAAAACTGCGCCTGGTGGCACCTCCCCAAGGGTTCCAAGAGCTGCATCCTGGGAACAGCCACACCCTGGTGGAACGGGGGGAATGCCACCCCAGGAGCTGGCCATGGACACATCCATGCACATCCCTGTGGGGCTGCACCTCGGATCTTGCTGGCCAGGTGCTCCTTGGAGGTGATGATCTGGTCCATGTCGGTGCGGATGGTGCTCTCCAGCCGGGGCCGCTCCTGCTCGCACCGCGCCCTGGCAGCGTCGTACTGGGCCTGGGTCTGCTCATAGACCATCCTGTACACGGCATCTGAGATCTGGGGGGACAGGGACAGCTGGGCTGGTCACCTGCCTGCTCCCCTCACCTCCAGCTGCCCCCCCAGCCCATCCCCTGCAGGACCTGCCCAGCCTCTCCCCCTGCCCTGACAGGACCCTGCCTCGCAGCAGGTTTGCCACCCAGGGACCCCATCAAGCTGGGGGAGATGAAGCTCCTGCAGTGCAGAAGCTGCTTCAAAGTGGTGCTGGAGGGGCACAGAGTTGAGCCTCAAGTAGAAAATCTGCCCCAGGAGGGTCTGGGGAGGCTGCATGTCCAGGGATGCTGCAGATTTGGGGATGCTGAAGGGCTGAGGGACTGCAGGGCTGGGGATGATGGTGGTCCAGGGATGCTGCAGGGCTGGAGATGCTGCAGGACTGGGGATGCTGCTGGTCCAGGGATACTGGTGGTCCAGGCAGGAGAGCCCCTGACCCCATTGGAAAGCTGTGCACTGCCTGCTCATCCTGCCTGGGCTCTCAGGAGCCAACCCCATGTGCAGGATGGAGCCACTCGCTGAAGTCTCACACTCACTTTGCAGCCAAATGCTGGGATTTTGGGGCTGGCAGGAAGCAGAGTCATCCCCTTCTCCCTCCCTTGGGCTTCCCAGCTTTGCAGCTAAGACCACAGCTACTGAGAAAGCAGTGTTTGTGTGTTTTCAGGCTGCTCCAGTGGCCCATTACCAGCCTGGTGGTAATTATGTGCCGGGTTTTAAGGTTTTACCAGGCAGTTTTGAAGAGCCCTCAGTGTTTCGCAAGGGTTTGGGCTGGATTTAGCCTGCGCTGCTCTAAAAATGGCTCACTAAAAATAGCCAGAACAGGCTTTGCTCCGGGGCTGGGCTTCCTCCTGTTTGCTTCCCTGGCCCCGGGGACGAGGCAGAGCAGGCAGGGCTGGGCAGGGCTGGGCAGGGGCACAGCTTTAAAAAACCACTGTGGAGAAAGGACGGATTCTTTGGAGGGGGCCGGGAGAGGGGGCAGGAAAGCTGGTGGGCAGCGAGCCCGGCAGGGAGGGGAGGAAGGAAGCACTGCAGCCCCCAAAGCTGGGACTGCAGGCAGGGGGAGGGACAGCAACGGTGACCCCCTCCCCCAGCAATCCCAGCCCCACACCTGGATCCAGGTCCGCTGGCGCTCCGGAGCCTTCCCCTTCAGCCGGGGGCCGATGGTGCTCCTGAGCTCGGGCAGCAGCTCCTCCATCACCAGGTTGCTCAGGACCTGTAAGGCAGGAGGTTTTGGGGGGCCTGCTCGGCCCCCACGTGCCCCCAGAGCCCGGGGTGGGACAGAGGAGCTCACCTGGGTCTCGTTGCCGCACAGCATGTCCCAGGTGCCGAACTGCTCCTTGGCCTGGCGGTACATGCGCACGGCGTCCGTGAAGGCTGGAGCCTCCACCCTGGAGTCCTCAGAGATCCCTGGAGAGGGTAGGGAGGGGCATGAGTGGGCAGCTTGGTACTGCCAGGGAGTTTGCAGCACCCCAGCCCTCCTTGGCAGGGCATCCCTGCAGTCCCCCACGCCCTCGGAGCCGTGCGAGGAGCTCGGGGATGTCACCAGGACTGGGGGGGTCCTGTCCCAGGACACTGTCTCTGACTGGGTGGGGGGCAGCAGTGGTTGGGGGTCTCTTATTCAGTCCAGATTAACCCCTCCAGAGCCAGACTGAGGGCAGGGAGGCACCCAGGAGCAGGGGCTTGGCAGGATGGGGGGCTCAGTGACCCCTGATGGTGCACGGGGACCTTGGGCACAGGGACCTCCAATGATGTGAGGACCCAAGGGCTTGGTGAGCCCTGAAGGCACAGCAGGGGCAGGGGCTTGGCAGGATGGGGGGCTCAGTGACCCCAAACAGTACATGGGGACCTGGGGGCTCAGTGAGCTCTAAAGGCACAGCAGGAGCAGGGGCTGAGCAGGATGGGGGGCTGAGTGATCCCTGACACTGCTTGGGGACCAGTGAGCCCCCCAGCACCACGGGACAGGGCAGCTGGGGGGGGCTGGAGGAAAGGGGGAGCCCTGAAGGGAGCAGAACAGCTCAGGAGGAAGAGGAAAGTGGTCAAGAGGCATCAGGAATGAGTCAGGGCCCCATCCCCAGGCAGCTGGGCTGACCCCGAGGTGAGTCACTGCAGCACAGCTCACGGGGTCAGCAGCACGAGGGGGCTCAGACGTCACCCCCACCCTCCCCCAGCCCCCATCAGGAGGAGGGGCAGGGTGCTGGGAGCCCGTGGCCACATCCCATGTGGAGGAGGAGGAGATGGGGACAGTGGGCAGGCAGGACAGCCCAAGAGCTGTCCCATATATCCCACACATGTCCTGCCTTGTCCCAGCCTGCCCAGGCTGTGGAGGTGCCTCACAGCCAGAGAAACACCCCTGGCATGAACCTCCCCAGCACCCAACTCCACTCCCCATGCCCAGACCCCTGGCAGGAGGGAAGCAGGATGGATGTGAGCCCTGTCAGGGTGACCTGTCCCCCAGCAGAGGCTCTGGGAGAGCATCCCTGCAGTGATGACAGCAGAGGGTCACAGCACATCCCTGCACCACCCAGGACACCCAGGGGTGGGCTTTCCCTTCCCAGGAGGGGCAGCCCAGGGCAGGGAGTGGATCTTTCCCACTGCACACAGACTTTTGTAAGATGATTACAGTTAACTCCGAGCCTAAGCAGCTTTTCCTAAGGGGCAACTTAATATACAGGGGGGAAAACACTGAGAAAGTCAAATCTGTCCTTTCTCAGGGCTCGGGGGGAGCCAGAACCAGGCTGAGCTCCTCCATCCATGGATCCCAGCAGCTCAGCATCCTCTCCCAGCTGGGACAGCTTGGCACGAGCTTCAGTCCCCAGCCAGAGCTGCTACAGATCATCCTCCAAATCCTGCAGAGAGTGGGGCAAGATTCACCCCACAAAAAGCCTCCTGGATCTGCCCCCCTCAGAGTCACTCACCCCAGACCAAGCCTGGGGACATCCCTGTGCCCCGTCCAGGGACAAGTAGGGCTGAGAGAAGCCCCTGTACCACTTCATGGGGCAAATTTAATGAGTTTGCTTCATTAATATGTGGTTTAGGGCATGGAGTGACAGGCCAAGGGGGAATGGCTTCCCACTGCCAGAGGACAGGTTTAGATGGGATATTGGGAATAAATCCTTCCCTGGGAGGGTGGGGAGGCCCTGGCACAGGTTGCCCAGAGAAGCTGTGGCTGCCCCATCCCTGGAAGTGTTCCAGGCCAAGTTGGAGCAACCTGAGCTAGTGGAAGGTGTCCATGCCCATGGCAGGGGGCGGAACAAGATGATCTTTAAGGTCCCTTCCCACCCAAACCATCCTTAACAAGGGGAAAGACCCTCAGGGTAGGCACTGCCCCAGCCCCATGTGTCACCAAACAGGGCAAGGGACACTTTTGGAGCAGCCAAGGGCTCCAGGGACACAAGGCTGGGCACTGTGTGTGTGAGGAACAGTGTTGCACATCCCCAGTCCTTCCAGCAGAGCTGGTGTTACAGAAATACAGCCTGAGAAGGGGAGGTGAAAATTCCCACAAGGCTCACAACCAGAGGTAGAAACAGAGCCTCTAATTTAGGGATAAAAAAAAATGAAAAGTGCTCAACAACAACAACAAAAGAGCTTTCATGGAATATGAAACAGTATCCCAGAGCTCTCAGGAGCAGTGAGGGGCAGGAAGAACAATCTCACAGAGAAATCTGGGCTGTAGGAATGCAGAAGTTCCCCAGCACTGAGCCCTCCCTGCCCACTGCCCACCCCGGGAAGGCTTTTCCATCACATGCTGAGGAGAAGGAGAGGGAGGAGAGGATTTATTGGCACAACCCTGGCAGGGAGCAGGGGTGGTGGAGGAGCTCACACCTCTCTTGTCTCTCACAGGAGCACCTGGGGTGCTGGGAGGGAGTTAAAGATCATAAATTGGGGTTTTGTTAGCAGGAGATTAATTCCTCTTTCACCCAGAGCTGGTTTAGCTCACAGTGCCCTGGTGTTGTGGGTCCTGGGGTGCTGAGTTGCATCCAGAAATGATGCTCAGGCACAATCCCAAGAGGAATGAGGGGTCACTGCATCCACCCACCCCCAAAGGAGCCAGGCCCTGGGTGGGCTGAGGGGGCACAATCAGTCCAACGAGACTGGACACCCCCAGCACAAGAAAAAAAAGCAAAATAGCAGATTTCAGGAGATTTAATCTATCATGGAAGAATGGAAACTCCCACTGAAACCCAGGCACCGGATCCCACCCCTTTACTCTGCTCCCTAAACAGCAGCTCTGGCAAAATCAAGGCAAAATTCAGGCTATACAGAGCTCCCAGGACTGCAAGAAGCACTTACAAAATAGGCAGCATTGCTCTTTGCTCTCTAAAAGACCCGATTTTGAGCAGGTTTCAGCTCTGGCACCGCCCTCCTCAGGAAACTTCTCCCCATCCCAGGCAGGGCCAGGACCTGGGGCTCAGCCCAGGAGCTCCCAGGCCACAGCCAAGCAGGAAAATCGTGTTTTCCTGCCAGAGTATTGCTGACGTGGGAGGCAGGTCCTGCCTCCTCCCCTCTGCCCACAGCCCTGGCTGCACTCGGTGGGGTTTGGGATTTGGGGTTTGATGACTGTCTTACCAAGTATTTTCTACCTCAGGGTGGAAAATAGGCATGAGGGCAGCTCTTGAGTCAGCCTCTATGCTAGCTCTGAAAATGCTTCCTGCCCTGGGCAGGTATCCCTATGGGCAGGGGGATGGGGGTGGGCACAGGGATGCTCCAGCAGCTGGAAGTTCCTGCTCTGCCCACGCTCCAAGGGGCAGATAAGGGGCTCAGACACAGAATCATGGAATGGTTTGGGTTGGAAGGAACATTAAAGATCATCTTGTTCCACCCCCCTGCCATGGGCAGGGACACCTTCCACTAGCCCAGGTTGCTCCAAGCCCTGTCCAACCTGGCCTTGGACACTTCCAGGGACCCAGGGGCAGCCGCAGCTTCTCTGGGCAACCTGTGCCAGGGCCTCCCCACCCTCACAGGGAACAATTCCTTCCCAATATCCCTTCCAATCCTGCCCTCTAGCAGTGGGAAACCAATCCCCTTGTCCTTTCCCCCCAGTCCTTTCCATCTCTCCTGGAGCCCTTTCAGTCACTGGAAGATGCTCTAAGACCTCCCCGGAGCATTTTCTTATCCAGCAGCTCCCACCCGACTCCTCTTCTTGACCTCCAAATCATCCCCTTTGGCCCCAAAACCCAACCCCAACCAGCCAACCACCCTCCCCAGAGCAGGGGGACAATGCTGTCCCCACCCTGGACCCCCCATGGATGCCCTGGTGTCCCCCCCAGCCCCGCTCACCGTTGTTGCAGTGCCGGACGCAGTCCTGGAACACCGCTCGCCACTTGTCCTGCTCCTTGCCCGTCATCACACAGAAATAGTAGTGCCTGGCATAGGGGTGCCAGAGGATGAGGGGGAAATCCGTGGGGCACTTCAGGATGGGGGAGTGCCCTGATTTGGGTGTCACACCTGCAGAGAGGGGAGGACGCTCTGAGGAGGAGGCAGGGCAGGGTAGGGCTGGGGGTGTCCATCTCCTTCCCACAGCGCCTTTGCTGGGAGTTGTGCCAGAAAAAAAAAGTGGAAAAGAGCCTTGCTCTTCCAAAAAGGAAATCAGGAGTGAAAAGTGAGAAATGGAATTAAAAGTCGCTAAAATCTCCGTGGTTTTCACGGAGCCATGGACGTGTTTTCCTTCTTTCCCTGGTGTCTGTGGCAGGAGCTGAGCAGAGTCCTCATGTCCCACTGGGGGAAACGGGGCTGTTCTCCTTCCCTGCAGCCCCACATCCCAAAATTACTCCTTCCCAAAGGTCCCCAAGGATGCTCCATCCTAAAACTGCCCTTTACAGAAGGTTCCCATGGATGCTACACCCCAAAACCATCTTTTCCAGAAGACCCTCAGGGATTCTACACCCTAAAATGATCTCTTCCAGAAGGTTCCCAGGCATGTTGCATCCAAAAACTACCCCTTCCTGAAGGTCTTCAAGGATGCTACACCCCAAACCCACCCCTTCCTGAAGGTCTCCCAGGATCCTACACACCAAAACCACCCTTTCCAGAAGGTCCTCAGGGATGCTAAACCCCAAAACCACCATTTCCAAAGATCCCCAAGGATGCTACACCCCAAAATCACCCTTTTCTGAAAGTCCTCTGGGATGCTACATCCCAAATCCGTCCCTCCATGAAGGTCTTCAGGGATGCTACACCCCAAACCCACCTTTTCCAGAAGGTCCCCAGGGATTCTACACCCCAAAATCACCCTTTTCTGAAAGTCCTCAGGGATGCTACACCCCAAAACCACCCCTCCATGAAGGTCTTCAAGGATGCTACACCCCAAAACTACACCTCCTAAAGGACTTCCAGGATCCTACACACCAAAACCACCCTTTCCAGAAAGTCCTCAGGGATGCTAAACCCCAAAACCACCCTTTATAAAGATCCCCAAGGATGCTACACCCCAAAATCATCCTTTTCTGAAAGTCCTCTGGGATGCTACATCCCAAATCCGTCCCTCCATGAAGGTCTTCAAGGATGCTACACCCCAAACCCACCTTTTCCAGAAGGTCCCCAGGGATTCTACACCCCAAAATCACCCTTTTCTGAAAGTCCTCAGGGATGCTACACCCCAAAACCACCCCTCCATGAAGGTCTTCAAGGATCCTGCACACCAAAACCACCCTTTTCTGAAAGTCCTCAGGGATGCGCACACCCCAAAACCACCCTTTCCAGAAGGCATCACGCACCCCAAACCCCCCCCTTCCCCCAGGTGCCCAGGGGGTGCCCAGCAGCGTCAGGGGGTGCAGGGGGCTCACCAGGCAGGCTGTTGTTCACCAGCTCCAGGTACTGCTCCACGGAGGTGAGCACCTTGTAGCCGGCGCTGTTGACCAGCACACGGGGCGGCAGCTCCCGCTCGTAGGCCTGGGCAGGAGGAGGAGATGGTCACGGATGATGGGGAGCATCCATGGCCACCCCACCACGACTGGGGGTCCCCTTGGGAGCTGCCCCCACCGGAGATGGGCAGAAGGGGGGGTTCTCCTCACCAGTTTGTTCTCGTAGAGGACCAGGCCGTAGTTGTGCGGGACGACGCAGAACCGGTTCCGCCACTTCTTGTTCTCCTCGATGTACTGGAAGATGTTGCCCGAGTAGATGACATGGTCCTCCAGAGGGACCTGGGGGAGCAGACAGAGAGGTGGGAGGCACAGGGGCTCAGTGAGGGGCAGCTCTGGCTTGGGGAGCTCAGCCAGGTCAATTCATGGTGGCTGGGTGGGTGTTGCTGCACTAGGGTTGTGCTGAGGGTCTCCAAGTTCACCACTGGATTATCTCCTGCAGCACTGAAAATTTGAGTGCCTGAATAGGTGTGCCTGGGTGACACCTTTGAGTCACCAGAAAACCCCAGAGAGGCTGCTCATGTCACCACTGGAGTCACACGTGGTGGGGTTCACCACGCTCTGGTCACAGCCCTGCCCCTCCATCTCCATCCTGGGGGACACACCAAGCTCAGCTGAGAGACTTGAGCTCCCCTGGCTGAGTGGCAGGTTGGAGAAGAGCCCTCCAGCAGCAATTCCCAGCCCCAGCTCCTGCAAATTCCATGGCCTGGGGCAGTGGGCACCGTCTGTGGCACTGCTGGCAAGTGGGCATCAGCAGGAAGGTCCTGCCAGAGGCATCTGCAGATGGCAGGAACCCAGTCCTGTTCTGCTGGGTCTCCAGATGGGAAAGAGGAAAAGCAAGAAGCCACCCCATAGGGCTCAGCATCAGTTGGTGTTTAGATGCCCTGGACTTCATGGAGGACCAGCAACAGCTCCTCTAAATGAGGAGAGATTTAGATGGGAGATTGGGAAGGAATTCTGTCCTGGGAGGGTGGTGAGGCCCTGGCACAGGTTGCCCAGAGAAGCTGTGGCTGCCCCTGGATCCCTGGAAGTGTCCAAGCCCAGGTTGGATGGTGGAAAGTCTCGTGGGAGGTGTCCCTGCCCATGTTAGGGGGTGGAACCGGATGAGCTTCGAGGTCCCTTCCAACCCAAACCATTCCATCATTCCACAATAGGATTCTATGACAGGAACAGGCCAAGGACATCCCCCCTCCCCTCTCCCCCCTCCCAGAGCAGCCCCTCACTGTGTCTCCAGCCCCTCTTGGCCCCCACGCCGCAGCGTTGACACCATCCCAAACACAGCCTGGCTGGGAGAGCCAAGAATCTGTCCCAGGAATTTTTATGATCCCGGGAACATAAACAAGAGCCGAGAGCTCTCGTGAGGGCTCGAGTGTGTGGCGGCCGCCTCTGCTGCCGTGGCCACCCACCATCCACCACGGTGGCCATCAGGAGGGACCATGACACAGAACCTGGACCCTCCTGGAGGAACTTTTCCCACTCTTCTCCCTGCTTCCCATCTCCTGGTTCCCAGGAACCTCACTCACTGCCTTCCCCAAGCCCTGTACTCCCCCCCCGACCACACACCCACCTTGGGCTGGGGGAGGTCTGACAGCAGCTTGGCTGACAGCACCTCACTGCTCCTTAGGGCTTGCCAAAGCCCTTGGAAGAGGGAGAAGAAGCCCAAACTAAGCCCTGCAGGGCTGAGGGACTGCAGGAGGCAGGAGAATCTGAGCCCCAAGGCCACCAGCAGGATGGGGACAGAAAGGAGGTGCCAGCTCTGGGAGCCCCCATCAGTGTCTCCCCAGGGTGGCTCATCCAAGGAGAATGAGCCCCCCCAAACTGGCTCTGAAACCACTGCCCAGGGCACACTGAGCCAGACAGAGCAGCTGCTGATGGACTAAAACCCAGGCTGAGCCCTGCCAGGGCTCCAGGGGACCCTCAGCTCAGGGCCAGCAGCACCCTGGGAGCCCCAGCACAGCCATCCCCTCCAGACACACCCTCCTCGCCCCAGGGAGGCACCGAGGTGGCACCTCCCAACTCCAGCAGGTATTTGGGACAGGCAGGTATGTGCCAAATTGTGGGGATGGGCAAGGAGGGAGCCCCTGGGCTGCCCACATCCCTGTCATGGGGCTGGGGAATGGCAGCTTTGGGGCTGCCATGGGAGCAGAGGGTGTCAGGGATGGTTTTCCAGAGGCTCTGGATGGGGACACCTGGGTTGTTGGAGAGACCAAAGGCAGAGATATTTATTCCATATTCTCACTACTCTTGAATCTTGCTGGTGTTTCAGATGACCCCAGCCCTGCTGTCCCCCTCTGCCCAGCAGGGCCACCAGCCCCTGGTCTCACTGCACTGCATCCCCACAGAGACCACGAAAAAAGGCCGATAAATAACTAACATCTAAAAATCCCAAGTGCCACATCCCAGCCTGAGGACAGGCAGGATGCCACCCTCCATCTCTAGACATCCACAACTTTCTGGGCATGTTTGGGGAGCAGAGAGTCCATCTGGAGGAGATGATCACCCAGCTCCTCGCAGAGCCACCCCACAGACTGGTCCCTACGGTGTCTGGAGCACTGGGACATCCCAGTGGCACTGCTGGGATCCTGGGAGGGGAGGGGCAGCAGGTGGGACATATCCCAGTGGCACTGCTGGGATCCTGGGAGGGGAGGGGCAGCAGACAGGACACTGAGCAAGAGGAATGTCCTATTTATACACCGGTGTTTTCCAAGACTTGCACGGTGTCCCTGACCTCCCGACCTTGCTGCTGTTGCTCAGACATTCCTGGGCTGCTTGAAGCAACAAACCTGGGGATGGAGGTACCTCCCGGGGAGTAGAAGCTGAAGGTATCTGCTAAATTCCAAGGAAGCCAAGGGACACGGTGCTCAGGACACTGAGTGCCTGGCTCCTCCACAGGAACCTCCCCTCCTTTATTTTTCCTAACAAACCCAGCACCCAGGGCAGCTCCCAGAGGAGGTGGGTCAGGGACACAACTGCTGTGAGCACCCAGGGCTTGAGCGTGATCACACAGAGGTATTTTTGAGATTTCTAACAAAAGTACCCCCTTTAAGCTCCAGACAAGAGTAGAAGCCTCTCTCCATGAGCAATCACATCTCCTCCTGCTTTCAAGGAGCACCCACGGGACAGTGGCTCCACGGCGGATCCCAAGCCCTGCCTGATGAGCACCCCCTGCCCGTTTGCATCTGCCTTTGGAGGAGGGAGGAAAGGGCAGGATCCCCACCCGGGTGCCAGAGCCACAGGTTCCATCTCCAAGGGAGACCTTTAGCCCAGGCATGAGACGCGTGGCTGCTGGAGATCAGACTTGGAGCCGGCTCTGCTTCCCCCACAGGATCAGGGCCATCTGCCAGGTGTTTCCTACTCCTCCCTGGGAATTCGCCCGGGCTGGAGCATCACTCGCACCCAGGAGCAGGAGAACAACAGCCTGGCACATCTGCTCAGGGCCTCACCGGGCACCAGGGGGTCCCTGAGCTCCTGCCAGGCACACAATGGGGCTGCATCCCAGAGCCAGCCTTGTCCTCGCTCGCTGCCTGTGCTCCTTCCGCGGGGTGGGAAAGGAAACCACCCCAATGTGCTGCACAACTCCCCAGGGATGGGCTGGACCAGTGGCATGGGCTACATTCCACCTGGCAGGGTGGAGCAGGGCCGTGCCTGGGCTTTGGGGGGGACATCAGAGCCCGTCTTACCTTGCGGTGCAGCAGCTGTGCCTGCGGGCCCCCGTTGCCCTCGATCTCATAGCGGACGCTGTTGAACAGAGCTACCCCGTACTGCTCCTTGTAGCACCTGCAGAACTCCCCCAGCACCTTCCCTGTCTTCTCTGCAAAGGGAGAGCAGAGACACGTCAGGCAAAGGGCTGGGTTTGGGGGTCTCCTTGCTGCAAACCCACCTGGGTCACCTCAGGTGCCCTCCCCACCCACCTCCCGTCGCCCTCCTGCTGCCAGGGCACACTCTGGTGCAGGCAGCACAGAGGAACCCGCTGCTTTCTGCCCTCCCCATCCAGCCCAGGCACTGATTTGGGGGCAGGATGATCTCTTTTTTTGGCCTTTCACATTATTTCATGGATTCCTCTCCCCGGCAGGAAATTCCTGACATTAAGCTGATTCCGGCTTCCCATGCCTTGTGCAGCTCCCGGTCCTGCTCCCACCAGCTTGGCCTGCTGAGATTGGGGCAACCCTCCATTCCCCATCCCCAAACGTCCCTCACACCCCCCTGACCCTGCTGTGCCCCCAGAAGGGCCATCCCAGGCTGGGATCCAGGCCCTGCAGCTGGTGATGCACTGCAGAGATTCAGAAGGGAAAGGACAGCCTGGTACCCCCTACACTCTCCATGGCACCCCCAGGTGAGACAGGCACCCCACCAGGACCCCAAACTTCAGACTGGGATGAGACCAAGGTGCTGGGAGAGCCTGAGCTGCCAGGTGCTCCCCTGCACCCCACACTGGAGGAGATCCCCTCCATCCCTTCCCCAGCAGCCTCCTAGCCCTCAATGCACAGGGTGGGGGGATGCTGCAAACCCACCCCCCAGCAGCGGGGACAGGGTCTTCCCAGCCCCAGGGGGGCAGTCACAGGAACCCCTTGTTCCTCCTGGGCCATTAGCCACAGCAGAGGAGTGGGGTTGTCCCCTCAACCTTTACCAGCATCCCTGTCCCACGGGCACCCTGACCCACCCAGTACCCTCCCCACCCCAGCTCCAGACCCCACATGGGGCTCCCACACCAAAATCCTGGCATGAAGCATCCCAGAGCTGCAGGAAAACCTCCCCCAGAGCTGCGGGAAAACCTCCCCCAGAGCTGCGGGAAAACCTCCCCCAGAGCTGCGGGAAAACCTCCCCCAGAGCCGCCTTTGGCACAGGGCGCCTCGACTTTGAATTTCCCTCTCAACTTTGCCCCAGAGCCTGCGAAAAAGGAAGAATTTGAGTCTCCTCCAAGTATTTCTGACAGCTCAGGCCCTGCCAGAGCACTGGCAACGGGAGGAAGGATGCTGGCTCTGCATCCCAGTGCCGGAGCCAGCACGATGCTGGGGGCATGAACCCAGACAAAACAGCCCCCCGAGCCGGCTCGGCACAGCTCGGCAGCAGCCAAAATTTCCAGCCAGCAGCCGCCCCCGAGCCGTGCTGGCAGCCAAGGCAGCACAAGGAGCAGCTTGCTGCAGGGTGCTGCAAATCCCTCTGGGGATGAGCAGCTCCAGAGGAAAACGCTGCCCGAGGACAGCGGCGGGGGGAGATAAACCCATCCCCGAGGAGACGCCAGCGCTGCCGGCGATGGGAGCGCTGCATCGTTGTGCCAGGGCTGAAAATCACTTTAAACCGCTTTCAGTTTAACACAGTTCTTCACAGCAAAGGATGAGAGGGTGGCTCATCCCGCCAGAGGAATTCCTCAGCCCGGATTTTTGGCCTTTCCCCCCGGGAAGGCGCAGCCAGGCCGTGCTGGCGTCCCTGCAGCACCTCTGCTGCAATTCCCGGCTCCCGAGCTGTGTGATTTTGGCCAGGGAGAGGGGTAGCCGTGCAGGCAGCTGAGATTGAAAAGGACATTTTGAGGTTTCGTTTCCTTTCAGTTCATGGGAAAAAGCGAGCCCCCGGTCCCCGGGCAGGCGAGACGGGCTTAGTCACTCATTCCTCCCTGATTAACGGCGGGGCCAATTAGGAGGTTTGGAGTCAATGGAAAAGCAAAAGTCAATTATTTGCAGAGGCTGAAACAAGACTTGCAGTGAAATATTTGAGGTGACCAAACCCCCCCAGGCTCAGCAAACCCCTGCAGGGTGTGGAGGGGGTGCTGTGGGCCACCGATGATCTCTGAGCAGTAGCCCTGGTGGCCACCCCAGGGGAAGCAAGAGGAACAGACACCCATGTCACAAGGTGACACCAGGTTTGGCAAGGTGTGGGCTGCTAGTGGTGCTACAGCCAGGCTTTGCTTGAGTAGGGGATGGGGAGCCCACACTGATGATGCCAGTGGGTGCCCTGACCCCCAAAATCCACAGCACCCTGTGTGGGGCTGACGTGTCCCATGTGGGAACCAGCTCAGCCACCCACTGGCTCCTTCCTCCCAGCAGTCCTGAAATCTCTGGGGAGCATCCTCTGGCCATACAATGAGCACTGGGGGCTATAGAGAGCATTCCCCCCTCAGGCTCCACAGTCAAAGCCACCCATGAGCGTCGTCCCTCATGAGCAGCTTTGTCTGCACATCCCACCAAGAGCTGGAGGGGTCTGGGGGCAGGTGACAGTCCAGGGAACCGTGTCCTCTGTCCCCTCACCACCATGGCTATGGAGGGAAGGGGCTTGGCTCAGCTTGGCTGCCTCCCACCCAGCCACCCCCCATCCTGGGTGCAGGCTCAGACACCCACAGCAAAGTCCTTTGGCAAGAGGGAGCACACACAGGGACCTCCCAGGGATGGGTGTCCCCAGCCACCCACTGCCGGCGCTTTCCCAATCCTGGTGTTTGCCCTGGGACTGCTGTGCTCCACCACACCCCCCCTCCCAGTGCCACCCCCCCCATCCCTGTCACACCCAGCCGTGCAGAGGCACCGGTCCCCGAGCAGCCGGGGTGGCTGGGCTGGCACAGGCTGGGCTGGCACAGGCTCCAGCACATCCCTCTGGCTCCTGGCAAAGGCAGGGAGAAAACAGCGGCTTTGTGGGGTGCCAACAGCACTGAGGCCTGGCTCAGCAGGATCCCCTGTGCCAGCACCTCTGGTCACAGAGCTCCTCTGTCCCCAGCCCCTCCTGCCTCCACAGCATCCCCATGACTAAGCTGCACGTGGTGGCTGCAGGCGGAGATAAAGGGGCTCCAGAGCCGGGGAGGGCAGAGAGAGGCAAACCCTGAGCCAGGCTGGGTGCAGGGCTGGGCAGGAGGCTGGCAGCAAGGATAGGGTTGAGCCATGCCACACCAGCTCCCAGCCACGCTCCAGCCCTACTGCTGGGTCCCCAGGGACCCCCACACCCTCCTGGCATCACCCAGGGGGCACAGCAGGGCAGGCAGCCCTGTAGGACACCCCACACAGGGACAGAGCAGCAGCACAGGTTTGTCCTTGTCCCAGATGAGTCCCTGAGGCTTGTCTGGGTGAAAGCAGCCTGGAGAGGAGGCTCTGCTCCTGCCACCCCCCCGACTGGTTGTGCCACTGCCGCTGTCACCGAGCCCAGGGCAGTGCCATGGCCATGACACAGCCCTGGGGCAGCTGGAAGCCCAAGGGCATGTGCAACCCTCGGTGCTGAGAGGTCATGGCCTGGCCAGAGCAGCCCCGGCCCAATGTTGGTCCCTCCGAGCCAGGGCAGGAGGTGAATCTCGCCCTCAGGATTCCAGAGGCCACGACAAACTGGTCCAGCAGCCTGGACTGGCTGTGTCCTGCCCTTGGGAGCATCCCCAGCACCATCAGCAGCCCCACACATAGAACCACAGGATGGTTTGGGTTGGAAGGGACCTTAAAGCTCATCTTCTTCCAACCTTCCACTAGCCCAGGTTGCTCCAAACCCTGTCCAAGCTGGCCTTGGACACTTCCAGGGGTGGGGCAGCCCCAGCTTCTCTGGGTAACCTGTGCCAGGGCCTTCCCACCCTCACAGCCAAGAATTCCTTCCGTATATCTAACCTAAATTTTCCCTCTGTCATTTTGAAGCCACTCCCCCTTGTCCTGTCACTCCAGTTCCTGATGAACAGTCCCTCTCTGGCTTCCTCGTAGCCCCTCCAGGTGCTGTGAGGTCTCCACACAACCTTCTCTTCTCCAACATGCACCCCCCCCCATGAACACACATGAACAAACACACACATGTACCCCATGAATGTACCCCATGAACACACATGAACAAACACACACATCCCCCCTGCACACCCACACACGTGTGCTCACACCCAGGGCAGGCTGGAGGCCAGCAGCTGACAAATCCCAGCGGGAACACTCATCCCATCCTCCCTCCAGCCCACATCCCCTTTGGCATCCACAGCCCTCTCGTGTCCACTGCCCTTTACATCTGCCCGGGGGGTGAGGCGCCTTTGGAATCCCAGCCCTCCCCAGAACCCCCTGGGTTGATGTAGAATCATGGAATCATGGAATCACAGGATGGCTTGGGTTGGAAGGGACCTTAAAGCTCATCTCATTCCACCCCCCTGCCATGGGCAGGGACACCTTCCACCAGCAGAGTGAAGTGGGAGCAGGAGCTGGGAGCAGGGTGCCCAAGCCCCCGTGGATGCCACAGGGATGCCCCACCCCAGGCAGGGAATTTTCCTTCTGGTCCAGAAAAAAATAAGAAAAACAAAGAAGGACAAAACAGCTCATTGAAGCACAACCCCCGGGCTGGGGGGGGCCGTGGCATGATGGGACATCCCAGTGGCAGGGGACCCGTGGGCAGCATGTGCTGGCCTGGCCAGGCTTGCCAAGGGGAAGGAGTTAATCACTAATTTGGCCAGTAAATGATTAGTGAGCAGGGGTGGGTTATTGAGGGCACTGCAGGCTCCCAGAACCTGGGACACTGACAGGGACAACCACCACAGTGGCACTGACAGGGACATCCACCATGGGGCTGGCACACAGTGACACTGACAGGGGACAGTGGTGGCCTGGGTGGCTCTTCCATCAAGGGACACCAAGGACAAGGTCACTGCAAGGGAGGCTGATGCCACCAGTTGTCCCAGGTCATCCCTCTGAGTGGGGCTGCTCCAGCCAGCCCTCCCTGCTGCCTGGTCCAAGCACACTCAGGGATGTGCCCATTGTCCCTTGGCCACCCTCCTGTGCCCCAAAACCTGGCATTCTGCAGACAGTGTGTTTGGGCATTCTCCTGAGGGCACACAGCATGGATGGGCTGCACAGGATGCCATGGATGGGCTGCACAGGATGCCATGGATGGGATGCACAGGATGCCATGGATGGGGTGCCCAGCACACCAGGGATGAGCCAGACCCCAAACCAGCAGCACCCCACGAGCCCTCAGCAGCACCTGCACATGAGGACCCGTGGACACAGGTCCCACCTCACCCCACTGCAGCACAGGCTCATCCCAGAAGGAGTTTGGGAATAGCAGAGTGACAGCAGATGGCTCTGGGCAGGCTGAGCACCAGCAGTGCAGTGACAGCCAGCACAGGGGACAGTGACAGGGGACTGTGGGTGGGGTACAAGCACCGTGTAGAGCCAAGGGGGGCACACAAAGGGTTAAACCCCAGTCGGCAGTTCAGGGTTTCGGGAATTTGAGTGTGAGCTCATTTCCACTCAGAAACACAAACTCCTTCATGGTCCTGACTCAGCCCAGCTGAGCACTCCCCGGGGAGGGGGTTTCCAGCACTGGTTCCAGAGGAGATGCCAAGGCTGGGGGGAGTCAGGCACGAGCTCCACACCCGGGGGACACGGGGCAAAAAAGGGGTTGCAGAAGGGTTTGTTCCTGATGGCAGCAAAACCCAGGGGCTGACCCAGCAGTGCTTTGTATTTCCCCCTCTCACGCAGACCAGGAGAGGCTGGAATAGGGAAAAAACAAACTGGAGGGAGACAGCAAAAGCTGGGGACAGTTTCCCCTCTGCGCCAAAACGCACCTTTCACACAACCCCCCCCAAAACCACCCCGGGGTGTTCCTGCTCCAGGCTGCTGTCAGGATTTGGACTGAGCTTGTCTGGGACAAGCCGGGAGTGGAGGCTGCTCTGATGCCTGCACCCGGGCACAGCTCAGCACCAGGGATCCAGCGGCACTCCAAAATCCAGCGGGAATATTTTCAGCCAGAAATCAGCTCAGAAGCACGGCCCGGGTGGAAAGGGAGCACATCTTGCCTCCCGCGGGCTGGAGCGGCCCCTCACCCGCCCTCTGACTCAGCCGCGGTGGGGAAGGGTGGGCAGGACGGGGCTCAGCGGCAGGAAGGGATGAGGCAGCGGAGCCTCGGAGGAGAAACCAGATGGGGCCAGGCCTGAACCGGTTCATCCTCTCTCGCCCTGCCTTTGCCACACACGGCTCTGCCCCCGGATGAGTCAGAAGTGCCCTCAGTGCCAGCTCAGGGCTGGGGCACCCGTCGGGGACACGGCTCCCTGCAAGGTGCACCCTTCACCGGCACCCTGTGGCATTCCCCCATCCCGTGTGTCCCCGGGAGTATCCCTGTGGTCTGTGCCCACCGTGGAGCGCCCACCCCATCTCCCAGCACCTCGCCCAGGAGCGGTGGTTGCACAACCCCACTCTCGTCCCAGCCGGGACAATCCAACCTGCCGAAACGGACCTGCGAGGCTCTGGGGCCAACCGCGGCATCCACGGGGCTGAGAACGGAGCAGCGCATTCAACAGCAGCTCCTCAGCCTCAGAACAGCCAAAAAACCCCTGACGGTGCTCTCGCCAGACACCTTCACCCACAGCTCCCGCTCCCCCGTCCCCCACGAGCCGGACCCAGCCCCCTGCCCCAGCCCCTTCCCGCGGCTCGGGGTCACATCCAGCCCGGCAGGAGCGGGATTAGTGGCCGGCTACGTGCCGGCGGGTGTTTTCCCGTGGCGTGGATGCCGGTGTCCCGCTGCTTCCTGGGAACAAGGCTGCTGCGGAGCTGCGTGCGAGGAATGTGCATGTGAATAACAAACAGCGTTCGGGGCCTTTGAACGCCTCGAGAAGCTGGTCAGGGCTGGACTGAGCCCAGCGCCAGATGCCTGCCCTGAATCTCCCTGCCCGAACAGCCTCCGAGGGATGGGGGCAGGAGGAGATCCCCTGCTGCCCATCCCACCTGCCTGCTCCAGGCAGGACCCCCTCTCCTGTCCTTTCCCCTTGGAGCAGCCTTGCCTTTGGGGGCAATGCTTCAAAGCTTCGGGGAGCAGGTGACAGGGAAAATCCAGCCCAGCCCAGAGTGCCACCAGCCCGGTGGGCACAGGGACTGGGTTCCAGAGCACCAGCAGAGGTGACTGCGCTCCCAGGACTGTCAGGATATGTCCCAGAGGTGACTGCACTCACAGGACTGTCAGGATATATCCCAGAAGTGACTGCACTCACAGGACTGTCAGGATATATCCCAGAGGTGACTGCACTCACAGGACTGTCAGGATATATCCCAGAAGTGACTGCACTCACAGGACTGTCAGGATATGTCCCAGAGGTGACTGCACTCACAGGACTGTCAGGATATATCCCAGAAGTGACTGCACTCACAGGACTGTCAGGATATGTCCCACGGGCTGGGGGAATCCGTGGGGAGATGAAGCCTCCCCGTGGAGCCGCTCGGCTCAAGCTGGACACCACCCCCCAAACCCTGTGCTGGAGCAGGACCCTCATCCCGGCTGCAGCCACATCACCCCCCACATATCCCTTGTCCCACGGGGTCCCACCAGGCTGGGGAAGAGTTTCCAAGCGTTGGGTGCTCACCCCGGAGCGGGTTCTCCCCGCAGCAGGGTGGGACCAGCATCGCCCCTCCCCAGATAAGGTCCGGCTCATCCACCGGCACCGGCCGGGCAGCATTGCAATGGCGCAACCCCACCACACCGGGCAGGGTGTGCACCAGCCCCGGCAGCCTCCGGGCACCCCCGGCCCCCGGGAGCTGTGGGAGCGGGGGAGTCCCCACGGCAAAGGGGCCAGAGCAAACTCGGACATCTCCAGGTCTCTCGAGTGCTGGGGGCAGCTGGGGGTGGGTGATTCTTGCTCCAGGATGTCCCAACAAATGTTTTTGGCTCGGCAGAGGGTAAAAGCCAGTCATGTCCCCCTGGGCCCAGCCCCAGGGAGAGGAGCTGAACCTGGCACGCTCTCCCTCTGCCCAGCTGGACGGTGCCAGCGGGAAACCCAATCCAGCCCCATGGGAGGGGACCCAAACAAAGACTTTTATGTACAACCTAAAAAAAGGGCCATCAAGAGGTATTTGAACAAAACAGCCCTGAGCCTGTCCTGAGCTCTGCTGCAGCCCTTGACCCTGGAGAGGGTCCTGTGCCTGGTTCCTCTGTCCCACACCCCTCCAATCCCTGCTCCCTCCTCCCCACAAAGGGTGATGCTCCAGCTGAGGGTGGCCAAGGGATCAGTGTCTCCCATGGCCAAGGATGCTCCAGAGGCACTGCAGAGCCATGGACATGGTGGGCACCTCTGCTGTGGGGCTGGCAGCCAGTGCCCGGCAGCACAGAGCCTGTCCCTGCTGCAGGAGGGTGGGCAGCAGCTGGCAAAGAGGCTCCCAGGCAAGGCAGGGGTGATCCCAAGGCAGGGATGTGTCCAAGGCAAGGCTCTGTCCAGGTCTCAGGTGATGCCCTGCATATGTTGGGATGAGAGGAAGGGGCTCAGGATGCTTCCCATGGCTCAGCCACCACCACTCTGAGTACCTGGTTGCTGGCAGTCTTGCTCTCCTGCCGCACAGAGTGGCATCAAGGTCACCCCAGCTTTGGGCACATCCCTTCATCCAGGGAAACCCCCCATGGGGCTGAGCAGAGCTGGGAGAGGGAGAGGGCAAGACAGGACAAGCCTCCTGTGCCCCAGGAGCCACCAGCACAGCAGGAGAGGGGGAAAATCCTGCCATAGGTCCCCTGCCAGCTCCAGGGCAGAGTTTCCCATCCATCCTACTGTGTGGGAATTTCCCATTCCAGGACTCCAGTAGTGAAGGGCTGAGTTCCCCAGAGCAGAGTTGGGAGCCTGGCTGCAGGCAGGGACAGATCCCTGCCAGGGAAGGGTAGGAGGGCACAGAAAAGGGCAGGAGGGCACAGACAAAGGCACTGTGCTGTACCAGCCAGAGCTGGGACCTGTGTCAAATGTCACTGCCCTTTCCCTTTGAAAAAGGGGAAAAGGTGGAGTTTTACTCCTTCCTCCCTCTCCAGTCCAAGAGACTGGGAGGAAGCTCTGCTCTGCCCCTTCCTCCCCTCCTGGCCCCCGGCACTGGGCTCTCCATGGAGCCAGTGCAGCACATCCAGGCACTGGACAAGGCTCCAGGGCCAGCCAGGGGCTAGGAGGGGACACAGCTCCTGCTTGGGGACCTCACTGCCAGGCACCAGCCAGGTTCCAGGAGCTGCAGCCCCAGGGTGAGGTGACACCTCCTACAAACTGGGTGGTGGGGTCAGACCTGGGAGCTGCAGGGGCAGAGAGGGTGCTCAGCCTTGTCATGGAGAGCTGGTCCTCACCTCTCTTCACATCACAGCAACTGCCTGTGGATCAGCATCCTTGGATCCCTCCAGGTGTTATTCCTGTTGGAAAGCTTGGAGACAGGGGAGCCTGTCCATCCAAGGAGGGTGGGACAGAGCTGGCAAGGGCTGTGCCAAGAGGCACTGAGCCCCTCTGAGCCGAGCCAGCCTCTGCAGCAATTTGAGGGAAGCAGGGAGGCAAAGGCTTGGGAAATCCCAGCTCCTGGCTGTGCTTCCCTCGCTGGGTCCCTGCAGTGGGTTTAGGGGTGTCTGACACTGCCGTGGGGCTCTCCTGCTCTGTGGGTGCTTCTCTCTCCCTGGCCTGAGCCAGGAGCCCAAAAAGAGCTCTCAGCTGCAGTGACAGCTCTGCTCCTCCTGTCCCAGGCAGAGCAGGGATACCCTCCGTGCCTGCCCCAGCTTGCCCGAGGCAAGGCCTCTGGATAAACCCTCGCTGGGGGAGGCAGGGAAAGCCCTCCCAGAGGGAAGGCAGGGTCTGCCCCCGGGGCTGAGCACGGGCAGGGCAGGGAGGGCTCCTATAGCCTGCACACGTGGGGAGGCCACCAGAACAATGTCCCCTTGCCCCAACACGCTGGCTCCGAGAGAGCCCCGTGCCCCGACACGACGGCTGCAGGTAAAGCCCCGGCTTGCCAGAACCAGCCCCTCCCGCTGGCAGGGAGCCCTGACATGCCAGGGGAGTTCTTTATTTCACCATGAAAGAAGACACACATTTCGTGAAGAGAAACCACTCCAGGTCTCCGGCGCGATCCCTCGGAGCCTCCCTGCACCGCCTCCCCCGGGGGCAGGGCGAGGTTTCAGCCTCCAGACCCACCCCAGAGCCCAGCGTCGGCAGCCTCCGCCTCCCACGCCGGCTGGAGCTGTGGCCAAGGCCGGGAAATGAGTGGCACGCTCAGGGAAGCCACAGCAAACCTCTCCCCGCTGCCAGCAGCCTCCATCCCTGTGGCACACCACAGCTCGGCACCTCCTGGCACTTGCCGGGCACCTCTGGATCTGATCCCGCAGCCCATCCCAGCAGCACCCAGGCAGCAGGAGGGCGCTCCTGGGTGGGATCAGGGATGTGCAGCCACCGATGCCTGACAAGGCTCGTTGGAGCGGAAACGCCGCAGGACCGGCCCCGGGGACGAGGCTCAGTGTCACCTCTGCCACCACCGCGTGGGCTGCTGGCTGTGGAAGTCCCACCCCAAAATTAACAGCTGCTTTACTCTGTAATTAACGGGCTGGCGACTCCCCGGAGATGCCAGAACAAGGTGTGAGCTCCCAGGGACCCTCCCTGTGCTGCCACCCACCCCCACATCCCTCTGGCCACGGAGACATCCAGCAGCTCCTGCCACATCCCTGGGCTCTCACACCCACCAGGTGCCCAGGACGGAGCCACCCAGGTCCTGCCAGTCCTGCTTCACCTCATCCCCCTGGAGGAGGGGTCCGTGGGGCTGGGATGCCCTAGGGATGGAGTTATTCCAGCTTCATCCAGTTCCACGCTGAGAGCACTGGGAGGAGGGAGCACTGTCTCTTCCCTGGACAGGAGGGGACACTGTGCAAAAAGCCAGGTCACCCCATGACATCTCAGCTTTCCCAGGAACCCTGAGCTGATGTCCCCCGGTGACGGTGCCCAGGCAGAGCCATTCCCTGCTCCAGCCCACACAGCAGGTTGGAAGTGATTCCCAGCCCCCATTCGGGAGGAAGAGGAGGAGGAGGAGGAGGAGGGCAGCTGAAGGGTGTTGACAAACAAACTGGACGACTCAGGCTGGGAAGATGTCCAAAGCAGGGAGGTAGAAGGAAACACTGGTCATAGAGAGACCTTGGAGAACGGGAAGCAGGAGCTGCAGGCAGCTGTGCCAGAACCATCCAGGTGGAGATCACACCCGGCTGCCCCAACAGCCCCAGCACAGAGCAGCATCCCTGCTGCCTCCATGCCTGCTTGGAGGCATCCAGTCCCACCAGTGGGAGGAAAGACCCTGGTCCTGAGCCACCAACACACCAGTCACACACGTGTGGCCCATGAATTCTGGGAGACATTGGCATCAGCCACCAGCACAGGGGCTGGGGCAGGGCATGGGACCTTGCCAGCTTGGATCTGCTGGGAGGGCTCTTCCCACCTCCCCCCTGCCTTTAATCCAGCTGCAGTGCTGAAAGCTCCATTCCCAGGAGGGAGAAAGGTCTGGCCCAGGTTCTCCCCAGAAATTCTGGGGGCTCCAACCTCGGGAAGCACCACCAACCCCAGAGAGCTCCCTCCAGCAATCAGGGGCCACGGCAGCCCGGGTAGCACATCCAAACTCCCCCAAGTTGGGAGGGCAACTGGGAAAAGTTGCTTGGAGAGGGGTTGGATCGCTCCCTGGGCGCCAGCTGGAGCTGCAGCAGCGGAGAACAGGCTGATCTAGGCAGGAAAACCCAGAGTTTTCCCCGCCACGTTGCTTTGCATGCCTGACAGCAAGTCGTGCCTTGCCTGTTGGGTTACGGCCCCTCCCAGCTCCAGGGGCTCCTCACCCAAGAGCTGAGAGGTGCTCCAGGAACCCAGTTTGCTCCAATCTCTCCCAGGGAGGTGTCCCAGTACAGGTGCATGTCCCCCTTGCTCACTCCAAACCTTCAGGGCTGCAGCGTGGCACAGGACACGGCCCAGCCCAATCTCCATCATCCTATTCCACAGCAATCTTTCTCCCATTAAATCTTTTTCCCATTAAACCTTTTTCCCACTTTTTCCACTTTTCAGCCCCCCTGCCCATGGGCTGAAACCCGTCCTGAGGTAACAGCCAGGGTTCAACCCCGCCAGGGTTCAACCATCCAGCCTGGCCTTGCAAACACCCAATTCCTGACCCAGCAGAGTCAGATTCCTGCACAGAAAACCCAGACGGGGCTTTTCCTTGTTATTCTTCAGGATTAGGATCGCAGGGCTCGCACAGGGCGCTATCTCTGCACAGAGAACAGGCAAGTTAAAGGGAAATTCGGGATGTGCTTTGGATCCAAACACGCTGCTGCCGTGGGCAGCCCCGGCCCAGCGCAGCCTCACGGACAAGCCGTGTTTTGAGCTTTAACTAATGCAAGGAGAAAACCCCAGAGCGAGTTCCAAGCTCTCCTTCAAAGCTCAAAAACCTGCTGGCGTCCTGCTGAGCCGCATACCACGTAAGCATTCCTGCCAGGAACGGCGGGGGCTGGCAGGGCCGATGGGCTCCGCCGAGAGACACCGGGCGCCTGTGCCAGTCCCGCGGCAGCTCCACCACTCTGCTCCAGCAGCAGCAGCAGCTTTTCCCCCACAGCCCTCGGGGACAAAAGGACTCCAGAGCCACTCCCGTGGCTTTATGGCCGAGACAGAGCAATGATACGGTGGAGCCACCTCCAAAACACCGGCGCTCCCGAGGCTTTGAGCTCCCGGCGAGACGCACAAGGTCCAGCACGGAGCCACACTCGGTGCTGGCACCCGCCTCAGGTGTGGCTCCGCGGGGTGGGCGGGTGGCTTCGCCCACTGCACATGAGGGGGTTTTCCAGCCCGGGGAGCTGAAAGCAAAGCCGGAGCATGAAGGGGCTCGGAGGTCACGTCCTGCCCGCTCGGGAGCCCCGGGGAGCCGAGCGCCCGCACCGCCAGTGACGCGAGGTGGCTCGGGGGAGCCCAGCACCGCGACAGAGGGGTGACCCCACTTACAGGGGTCAAGCGAGTCCCCGCAGGCCCCAATTAGCAGCTGCTTTCGAACAACCCCTGCCTGTGCAGAGCCATAATCCCACGTCCCGCGGTTCCCAGGCGGCTCTGGCCAGACATCCCGTGCCAGGGGCGAGGCGCTGCCGCCCCGGGACAGACGGGCTCTCAATAACCACATTGTCACCCTGCCCCGTCCCACGGCCGTGGCGGGGGCACTGCTGTGTCCTGCCTGTGCCGGGAAGGCTGAGGGCAACCAGTCCTTCCCTCCACCCCAGAACCTTTGGCGGGGGGGCTTCCCTAAGGATCTCCCAGCACTGTAAAGGTGGAGAAGACTCAGTTGCCAGCCAGCCCCAGCAGTCGCCGTGCTGACAGCAATGTTCCTGACCGGACTCGGCTTCCAGCATCCCCCGAAGAGCTCCCCTCTTCCCTCCCCGCATCCCGGGGGGGCTTCGCGCACAGACACGGCCCCCAGAGCGAACACAAACACCCCCGGCACAGCCCAGCTCTTCACTTGGGAGCCAGGCGGGTACCTCGGGCACCGTCGCTGAGCCCCCCGGGCTGTGCCCGGGCAAAACCACGCGGAAACGGGGAAAATAAAGTTTGAAGAGCGAGAGAGGGGACGAGCAGGAGGGGGGGGGTCCCGGGAATATTGTTGGGGGAGGGGTTCCCAAAGGGACTGAAGGAGGGATGGGGAGAGCGCGGCGGGGATAAAAGGGGAGCGGGGACGCGGCGGGGGCTCACCCGCGATGTGCTGGCGGCGACCCTCGTCCAGGTGCGTGGAGACCACATCTCCCATGGCGAGCGGAGCCGGGCCGGGCCGGGCGGCGGGAGGAGCGGCGGGAGGAGGAGGGAAGAGGGAAGAGGGGGGAGGAGGAGGAGGAGGAGGAGGAAGGCAGCGCCCGGGGCGGCCCGGCAGCGCGGCGCCCCACGGCCCCCCCCGGCCACTCCCCCCGCACCGCCCCGCGTCCCGCCCGCCGCCCCCGGCACCGGGGTCCCCCCCGCCGCGTAATTAGCCGCTCTAATTGCTCGCTGGGGGATGGGGAGGCTGGAGAGGGGGGGGGGAATGTGTCGTGTCCTCTCCCCCGGACCCGCACAGCCCCGCGGGTCCCCCCGCACAGCCCCGCGGGTCCCCCCGCACACCCGCGGGTCCCACGGCGGGTCCCACGGCGGGCGCTGCCGCCGGGAAAACCGGCTCCGTGTTGGCACCGGGATCCTCCACTCCCGGCATTGCAACACCCGGGCTCTGTCCTACCTGTGCCCACACCCCGGGCCTCCTGCCCTGACCTTGCTCCTGCAGTGCCAAGGTGGAAAAGCAGCCGTGGGAGCCGGCGCGGGGCCCCTGTCCCTCCCCAGCCTGTGGGAGAATGGGATGGAAGAACTCAAGTTGACTTAAAACCCTCCCCGGCCACAGATTTAGGACCAGGAGCTGTTTGGCTCCGCTGTGCCGGGATGGGGGCTGGCATCTCCCCAGGATCACCGATCCAGCAAAGTCTCCTCGGACACACCGAACCCAGGCAGGAAGCAGCCGGAGCTGCGGAGCTGGAGGAAGCGGTGGAAAAGCTCCACCTTCCCCCCGCTGTTGCTGCAGCTCCTTTCCCAAGAGCAACAGGCGGAAACAGCCCTCGCAGGATTCTCCGGCGCTGCCTGGGCACGATCCCGCTGAAGGAAAGGCCTGGCCGGTGTCATTCCCGGAGCCCGGGCACAGCGAGCAGCCGGGGTGTGACCGAGAGAGGAAGAGGAGGAGGAGGAAGGAGGAGGACGTGGTGGTGTGACCCGAAAGTTCAAGCGGTTCCCAGCTGCGGGGCGGCTCCAGGGAGTCGCTGCCGAGGTGGATCCATGCTTTGGGATCTCTCTGCTTTCCCTGGGTGCTTCCAGACCACTGGAAGCTTGGGCTGGGCTGGGCAAAGCTCGGCTTAGCTGTGGCCAGGTTGCCTGGCTTGCTCTGGGCTCTGGGGTTGTGCCGGGAGGCTTTTCCTGGGCTGGCCTGTTTACTGGAGGGCTGTGGGAGGGAGGAATGGAGGTGGCCAGCCCGGGAGCGAGGCATCCTGTTTATCCTCCTGAAATAGCTCTCCTTGGCCGGCTGGCGATGGGGAGGGGGCAGGAGGCTGGAAACGCCTCTCCCTGCCCGCTACCACCCTGAAACGGGGGCCACCCCCAGCCTGGCACACCCCGGGGGGACACCAGGGGGTCCTGCCCCCCTCGCTTAGGGGTCCAGCATCCTCCTGTTGGGGCGGGGGTGTGGGTGCTGCCGTGCCAAACCGAGCTCTGCTGAAGACAAACACTCCACACGAGGCCAAAGAACATCAACTGGCCTCCAGGTGCCACACCTGCATCTGCCCCAGCACCCACAGCAGCCAGGCTGGATGGGGCTGGGATACCCCCTGGGCTGGGCTCTCCCCCCAGGAATGCCCTCAGTGCATCAGCCTTTTCCATCTTAGCACCCCTGCAAGTCATTTCAAAGGGAAAATAACTCCAAAGCTGAAATATTTCCCTTTTCCTCTCCGTGATGCCCCATAAGAAGGTTTTCCCCTTGGCAGAGGGCTTGTTTGCAGTTTGTTTCTCTGGCTAAAATGGTGTTGAAATCAAGGGATTCTCGTGGGAAATTTATCTACAGCGAAATCTCATTTCCAATAGAAAATTGTTCCACTGGAGGCTTTTAAACACTTTCCCCCACGCTGATCCCCGAGGAGTCTGGCTCTGAATTCATTTGAAAGTCTACCTTAGTGGGGTGATGGTATTTGAAAGGTGGTGAAAATGCATCCACCCCCTTCAAATTGAAAATAAATGTGAACATCTACCCGTGCAAATTACTTCATTATTAGAAAGCAAGCTCCATCCCTTTAAAAAAAGCAATATATGGAGTATTATTTAGGCAGTGCACACACAGTCCTGCTAAATAGACCAAGTAAGTGGTATAAAAGCCTTATTTTTGAAAAATCAATCCACGTAAGCACTGGAGCATTACACACTGAGTCATTACCTGCCTCTTTTACCCACTGATGTGTTTGTTAAATAAATAACAAAATAAAACCTTAATTAAAAGGTAAAAAATAGCCAGCATTGATATTGTTGATTTGCAAACAGGAAGGGTTTGTTTGTGGCGTGCAGAAATAGCGTGTCAACAGAGACTGGAGGCTGTACCACAGACACAGAGGCTGTTTTTGGGGCTCCCAAAACCACCTGAAGATGAGCACGATGTCCTGGCACTGTCAGTCGGTGCCAAGCGGTGACACAGAGCTGAATTTTTGACACACACTGGCTGGTGGCAGAGACAGACTCAGCTGCTAAATCATAGAATCCTAGAATTAACTGGGTTGGAAAAGACCTCCGAGATCATGGAGTCCAACCTGTGACCCAACCCCACCTTGTCACCCAGACCATGGCACTGATGCCACATCCAGGCTCTGCTCAAACACCTCCAGGGACGGGCACTCCACCCCCTCCCTGGGCAGCCCATTCCAAGGGCTGATCCCTCTCTCTGCAAACAACTTCTGCCCCATGGCCAACCTAAACCTGCCCTGGGGCAGCTCAAGGCTGTGCCCTCTTGTCCTGCTGCTGGTTCCTGGCAGCAGAGCCCGACCCCCCCCAGCTCCCCCCTCCTGTCAGGGAGCTGCAGAGAGTGAGAAGGTCTCCCCTGAGCCTCCTCCTGTCCAGGCTGAGCCCCCCCAGCTCCCTCAGCCTCTCCTCCCAGCACTTGTGCTCCAGACCCTTCCCCAGCCTCGTTGCCCTTCTCTGGCCCTGCTCCAGCCCCTCCATGTCCTTCCTGAGCTGAGGGGCCAGAGCTGGGCACAGCACTCCAGAGGTGGCCTCCCCAGTGCCCAGCACAGGGGCAGAATCCCCTCCCTGCTCCTGCTGCCACACTGTTCCTGATCCAGGCCAGGATCCATTGGTCCTCTTGGCCACCTGGGCACCCCTGGCTCATGTTCAGCTTCCTGTCAATCCAAACTCCCAGCTCCCTTCCTGCCTGGCTGCTCTCCAGCCACTCTGTCCCCAACCTGTGGTGCTGCAGGGGGTTGTTGTGGTCACAGTGCAGGACCTGGCCTGGTTGAACCTCATCCCACTGGAATCAGCCCAACTCTCCAGCTGGTCCAGGTCCCTCTGAAGAGCCCTCCTGCCTTCCAGCAGATCAACATTCTCCCCAGCGTGGTGTCATGAAGCTTGGGAAGGGGGAATAAAGGAGTTGTCTGAAGGGTTTTGTCATGATTTGGAGGCTCAAAGCTCAGTGGCTGAGCGCATTTTGGTGTATTCCCATGTGGTCATGTGCAGAAGGGATTGTCCCTGACATGGTCCTGGTGTGTGTTTCCCTCATCCCTGCTGTCCCAATGAAGGTGATGTGGATGGGAATGCTTCATCCTTCCTCTCCTGCTACCAGTTTTTGGGAGCAAAGCCCAGCCTGGCCCTGCTCAAGCACTGAGCCCATCTGCTGTGGTAGGACAAGGGGTGCAGACACATCCCCCTGCTGCTCTCCTGTCTTCATCCTCCCTGAGGATGCTTTTAAATCCATCCCCCTTTGCAAGCTCAATCTTTTGGCTCAGGGACAGGCAGCAGCACTTGCCCACCAACTCAGGCAGATCCCTGCTCCCCTTCCCTGCATCCCTCTGCAAAGGTTCCAGGCAATGCCACCAGGTTCAGGAGCCCTGAGCAGAGGGAAAACAAACCAGCAACTTCTGCACCACAAGTGGTGCCCAAATGGGTTTGTCACCCCCTGCCCCACGTGCCAGGGCTGTGAGGGACCAGCACAGGCATCCCTCCTGTTAGAGGCTGTGCAGCATCAGAGTTGTACAGAACTGCACTGTGATAAAGTCTAATCATCCCATCTCATTACATCTCACTGAACATATGGAAATCATGCTTATCTGCCTGGAGCTGCCCGAATTATCCCAGCTTCCAAATGCAGGATTTCCCTCTGAATAGAGCTGAGGAGAATAAAGACTCTCGTGGTTTCAGGCAGCTCCTGGGACGGTGGTGACGGCAGCAGTGAGCTGAGACAGTTCCCAAATTGGTAAAGCCCTCAATGCCTGGGGATGGTACACTAGTCCATCATGGTGAGCAAAGTGCTCCACATCTGTCCTTCACCCTCCCAGGGACCCAGAGCCTCTCCTGGATGATCCTGATGCCCCAATCCATGGCCGTGAGGAAGAATTTTTAACAAAAAAAGTTGATTATTTGGGATATTTTTTATGCTCACTGCAGTCCAACCAAGCCTGCCAGGCTCTTTGTGCTCAGCTCTCTGCCCTCCTGCCCCCTCGACTGATCCCCCTGGATTTGGTGCCTGTGGGGAGGATTCCCTTGGCTTTTCCATGAAGTCATTACCACAGTGTAAAATCTGACCTCTCAGCAGCAGAGGTGGTTGCTGCACCTGCAGAGCACCCAGGACGGGCTGTTCCCAATCCCTCACCGCCTCCAGGACCTGCCGAATTCCTGCAACCGCCGAACACGGGAGCGCATTGCAGGATAAAGCTTCCAACCCGGGAAATGTTTATTTCTCTCTCACCGACGCGAGGAGCAATCAGTGGAGTTTTCCTTTCACTCGCGATGACCCTGGACAAGGATCTGTTTCCAGCTCAGCCGGCTCACCGGGAAACCCGATCGCTGTGGGTGCTCGGGAGGGGGCGGCTCGGGATGTCCCTTGCAGCGGGGCTCGAGCCCCACCCACAGCGGGACAGCCAAGTACAAACCCACCCGGGGTCACCTCTGAGCCCTCGGAGGTGTCTAAGATGTGTCTTTATTAAGGGACCTGCTGAGGTGGGGTCAGAGCCAGCCGGGGTTGGGAAGAAGGGAGAAGCTCCCGGCAAACAAGGGGGTGAAGGTGTCCTCCTGCACCGGGGGCTGCTCGCCGTCACTAGAATTGCTCTTGGTGCAATTAACAGCTGCATAATTGCGGCAATAAAACTCCCCGCTGCTGATAAAGGCGAGGGCAGCTCTGCCCAGCCCCGCGAGCGGTGGTGCCGTGCCCCCGGGCTGCTGCACCCTCCGTCCCGCTGACTGCAGCGCTCGCTCCCAGATAACAGCGTGATTAAGCAGTGCTGAATCAGGCCTGCCTCGACCGGCTTCTGCTGAATCAGGGGCAGGATCCACCGGCTCCAGCTCCAACCCCAGCTCCTGCTCGGGCACGGAGCTCTGTGCAGGATCCATCAGCTCCAGCTCCAGTTCGGACAGGGAGTTCTGTTCAGGATCCATCAGCTCCATCCTGGATATGGAGCCTCCACACGGGATCCATCAGCTCCAGCCCCAGCTTCGGCTCAGACACAGAGCTTTGTGCATGGGGTCCATCATCTCCAGCCCCAGCTCCAGCCCAGGCATGCAGCTCTGTGCAGGATCCACCAGCTCCAGCCTGGGCATGGAGCCTTCACACAGGATCCATCAGCTCCAGCCCCAGCTTCAGCTCAGGCACAGAGCTTTGTGCATGGAGTCCATCAGCTCCAGCTCCGGCTGCAGCCTGGCACAGAGCTCTGTGCAGGATCCATCAGCTCCATCCTGGGCATGGAGCCTCCATACAGGATCCATCAGCTCCAGCCTCAGCCCCGGCCTGGACATGGATCTCTGTGCAGGATCCATCCAGACTGGGCACAGAACCTCCACACGGGGTCCATCAGCTCCATCCCCAGCTCCAGCCTGGACATGGAGCTCTGCACCGAGGGATTGGGGGGACCTTGCTGGAGGCCTCTGGGGACCCGCAAAACGCCACCAGCCGGTGCCATGGGGCTGTGGCAGGCAGAGCAGAGGTCGGGGGGTGTCACCCCACCCTCACCCCCCCGGGGGTGAGCACCCACCCCCCCGCCAGCGCCGCGGGGCAGGGAGGGGACGGCAGGGCTGGGGGAGCGCAGCCGCCGGTGCGGAGGGCACGGGAGGAGGAGGAGGAGGGAGGCTCGTGCGGACCGTCATTCCCCTCTGCTGGTCGGCACTGGGATAACTGTTGGCCGCCAGCCAGGCCTTGGCAGGGAGCCGGGATCGGCTCGGTGCAGCCTGCGGAGGGTGCGACAGACTGGCGACACCGGCACCGGAGTGGCATGGGATATGAGATAGGGGATATGGGATATGAGATAGGGGATACGGGATATGAGATAGGGGATATGGGAACAGGCACGGCACGGGGCGTGGGGTGCGGGCACCATCAGGGGCACCGGGATGAGCACGGGATATGGGCACGGGCACCAGCATGGCACAGAACACGGGAACAGGCACTGGCACGGGCACGTGGAATGTTTTTGGATACAAGGCATGAGCACGACACACACAGACATGGGACACAGGGCATAGGGATGGGCATGGGGCACAGGATAATCATGGGGCATGGGCAGTGCCTCCCCAGCCCCTCCAGCTGCTGTGGGGACCCAGGAGGGGCTGAGGGCTCTACCAGCTGCCCAGCTCTCCCCAGGAGCCCACGCTGATGGGCACTGGATGCTGGGAATGATGGTCTCAGTCCCTTTGGCTCTGGTGGTTACTCCCAGCATGGATCAGTCCAGGATGTGGCCCTGGCTCTGCTCCTTGCTGTGGGATACTGGGAAGAGTGGTTTTCAGGGCTATGGGTTCTTCCCTGCCTCCAAACCCTGGGCAGGAACAGGACACGCATTGTGCAAGGGCTGGTGCTGGGTCACTGCAGGCACAGCTCTGGCATTTGCACCAGGGAGAGGAAAAACCCCATGTGTGAGCAATGAGGAACAGCTGGAAACGGTGGGAAAACCCCAAGCACCCAGAGCAAGTGTCTGCTCAGCCACCACCCCTCAGTGGCTCCAGTGAAAACCAGGCACTGGGAGATGATTAACCCCGAGCAGCTTCGCCCCAGGCAGCTCGTGGGGACAAATGCAGCGGGTGACACTGTGCCCTCCCTGTCCCTGAGCCACCTTCCCTTGGGACACATTCCTGGGTTGAGTCATTTAATGGACAGCAGTTTGCCTCTGCCTACTCTCAGGGTGACATGGAAGTGGCCTCCCCATTGCACATCCCCTGACAATGGATGCATTCCCTGGATACTCTCACACCCTCCCATGGCTGCCCCGTAGATGGCCTAATATCCAAAATGCTCCTGAAGGGTCCCCAGAGAAGGTGGGCAGCAGGTCAGCAGGAGCTGTTGGTGTTTCACCCCAGCTCCAGGACTCAGGAGTTTGTGGGACACCCCCATTTCCCCCCGATAAACACATTTCCAACAGCTCGACAATTATTAACTCAATTTTTGGGGTTAAAAAAGCTCAGATCGAGGCCTTCCAGCCCAGACTCCAGAGGACCAGTAAGGAGGGAGAAGGATGTGGCCTCAGGGCTGCTCAGGAAAGCATCTCCTACACCAACTCCCCCCTCAGTGCCACAGACATCCTTAAATCTGACTTTCAGGAATACCAGTTTCAGCCAGATCCATCTGATTCCTTGACCCCCAGACCAGTCCCTCATCCAGCCTCTCATCTCCCTCCATTATTTAGTGAGGTCCCAGCTGCCAGACTTGGCCATCCCAATTTCCATGACTTGGACCAGAACAGCACAGGATGGAGTGAGGGGAGCAGCCCCCACCTCTCCCCATCCACCCTGATGTTCCTTCCCAGCCCTGGGGGGTGAGGAAAGGCTGTTCCCTTCCCTGTACCTGGTGTTCCACGTGGTCCATGCTGGGGGATCCAGGCTGCAGATCCCAGAGCCCCTTGCTGAGCAGGGAAAGGCTCCTGGGGGTCTCCAAGGATCTAAGGCCTGTGGCAAACAACCCACAGTTCCTGCTTGGAGGACCCACCACCCTGAGGCATTTTACACTCCAGCAAATGCCTCCAGTTGGGAAGCAGCCTCCAGGTCCCATCCAGCCCCATGGTCAGGAGGCTCCTGGATATCGGGATGTGGGCAGCCCATATTTGTTGTGCCAAGCTGTGCTGTCAGGAAGGCAATCCAAAGCATCATTCCCACAAGCAGCCCTCTCTCCACCCCACCACTGGGAGGATGTTCCCATCCCTGCCTTCCCAGCACTCCCCTCCAAAGCCTCCATCCCCCGCCTGGCACCCTGGCACTACCCAGGCAGCCTGTGGAGCGGGACAACTTGCTTCCTGATTTTTCCAGCTAAATGAGTGTCACTCTTCCCTTATTTATATTCTCTGCCAGGTATGATGGATGCAGGAGAAGCACACGGCTGCCAGGGAGCTGAGTGTCCCCAGGGGCAGGGGGGGACACCTTGGGGACCCCCAGCAGCCGGGTCTGGCTTTCCTGCAGCTCCAGACCCGCTGTGGTTTTGCCACAGACAAGCAATGCTCAGCCTCCCCGGGAAGACTGACAGGGAGCTGGAGGAGCAATATAAATACCTCCCTCTTAAATAGTCTGCTGGTATTTATAGCCTGTGCCTGGCACGGAGTCCGGCGGCTCTGACAAACTCGGCTCCGGATTATTTTTAAGGAAGCGGCGGAGGGAGTGGGTTTTAGAGCACAGGATTGGGATGCACGGCTGCCTGACCCGGGGCTGGCAGAGCCCACGCTGATGGGATGGAGCTTTTGTCACCCTGCTGGCCCTCTGGGCACTCCTTTGCTGTCCTGTGTCCTCAGGCACCCCGTGTCCTGCCCTAAGCAATGGGGTGAACACCTATCCAGCCATACATAAATATGTATATCTATGCACATACCTGCAGGCACAGCCTGCCTCTGGATCACTGCCATTTGCTCTGGCTCTGTACTGGCACTGTGCTGTTTCCCACCTCCTTTCCCGTTTTTCCCCCTCCTTTCCCACTTCTCCCCCCCTTTCCCATTTCCTCCCTCCCCCTCGCCCCATCACACGCTGCCCAGGTCTGGAAAGGGGAGCACAGGAGCCCCCAAATCCCCTGGGCACGGCCCTGGGAGCCAGCTCAGGGCCAACCACGGTGGCTGGTGGCCCTGGCACGTACCCACACCCAGCCAGGAGGGGAAGCTCGGCGGGTGCCGTGCTGGGCACAGGGTGAACACGTCCCCTTTGCCCCCAGATTTACAGCCTCAGCCGTGCCCGTCGTGACGTGGGAGGGCACAAGGCAACCGAGCCCCTATTTGTGGGAAGATATTTTAGTGGGAAATAAGCCTGATTCACCCTAAAGACCTCTCCCCCCTGCCCTGGCTGCAGCCCTGGGGGTGAGGAGGGGCAGTGCTTTGCTTTGGCGCTGCCAAAATAAACCCGGGGGGGCAGAGCTGAGTCCTGGGGGGTGCGGGGCTGGGGAAGTCCTGGGTGAGGGAGGGGCTGCTGGTTGGAGGAAGGGTGATGTTGGGTCCGGGGGTGATACTGGGTGCAGGGGGAAGCCGGGTGTGTTTGGGGGGATGCCGGGTGTTTGGGGGGGACGGCAGATGTGTCTGGGGGGATGTCAGGTGTGTGTAGAGGGGATGTCGAGTGTGTTTGGCGGGGGGATGGTGGGTGTGTTTGGGGGGGATGGTGGGTGTGTTTGGGGGGATGTCGAGTGTGTTTGGGGGGGGGATGCCGGGTGTGTTTGGGGGGGGATGGTGGGTGTGTTTGGGGGGGGGTGGTAGGTGTGTTTGGGGATGGTGGGTGTGTTTGGGGGGGATGTCGAGTGTGTTTGGGGGGGGGATGCCGGGTGTGTTTGGGGGGGGGAAGGTGGGTGTGTTTGGGGGGGGGATACCGGGTGTGTTTGGGGGGGGGATGGTGGGTGTGTTTGGGGGGGATGCCGGGTGTGTTTGGGGGGATGCCGGGTGTGTTTGGGGATGGTGGGGGTGTTTGGGGGGATGCCGGGTGTGTTTGGAGGGATGCCGGGTGTGTTTGGGGGGATGCTGGGTGTTTTTGGGGGGATGTCGGTGGCAGGGGATTGCTCTGTGTGTCTGTGTGTCTGTGTGTCTGTGTGTCTGTGATGTTGGATGCGGGAGCGGGGGGGACGCCGGGGATGTGTGTGGGTGCTGAGTGCAGGGGAGGGGGATGCCGGGTGCGGGCAGGGGGGGATGTTGTCTGTGTGCGTGTGGATGCTGAGAGCGGGGGGGATGCTGGGTGCGGGGCGATGCCGTGTGCGGGGGGATTGCGGGTGCAGAAGGATTCCGAGTGTGCGTCTGCGGGTGCCGCCGTGTGCGGGGAGGTGCCGGCTGTGTGTCGGTGTGTGATGCTGCGTGCGGGGCCGTGTCTGTGGGTGACGCCGTGTGCGGAGTGATGCTCTGTGTGTGTGTGTCTGTGCGTGATTCCGTGAACCGTGGGGTGGCGGGGGTGTGTCTGTGCGTGATTCTGTCTGTGGGGCGATGCCGGGGGTTGTCTGTGTGTGATTCCGTGTGCGGGGCAATGCCGCTAGTGTGTCTGAGGGTGATGCCTGTGCGGGGGCGATGTCATGTGCGGGGGCGATGCCGGGGGTGTGTCTGTGTGTGATTCCATGTGCGGGACGATGCCGTGTGTGTGTCTGTGTGTGATGCCGTGTGCAGGATGATACCGGGGATGTGTCTGTGTGTGATTCCGTGTGCGGGGCGATGCCGGGGGTGTGTCTGTGTGTGATGCCGTGTGCAGGATGATGCCGGGGATGTGTCTGTGTGTGATTCCGTGTGTGGGGCGATGCCGGGGGTGTGTGTATCTGTGGATGATTCCATGTGCAGGATGATGCCGTGTGTCTGTGTGTGATTCCATGTGCGGGATGATGCCGGGGGTGTGTCTGTGTGTGATTCTATGTGCGGGATGATGCCGTGTGTGTGTCTGTGTGTGATTCCGTGTGCGGGATGATGCCGTGTGTGTGTCTGTGTGTGATTCCGTGTGCGGGGCGATGCCGGGGGTGTGTCTGTGGTCGCTCCCCGTTGCAGTACCGGCTCCCGGTCGCAGAGGGCGCTCCGCCGCGGGCGCTGCGGCGCGGGAGGCGTGGCATCCAACGGGGCGTGGCCTGGGCGTGTCCTGTGACGTCACATCAAGCCCCGCCCCGGTCAGCTGAGCCCTCCGCACCGCCCCTCCCCGCAACCCCCTCCCAACCTCGATCCGCCCCCCCCGCAACCTCCCCCCCGCTCCCCCCAGGTCCTCCTCCCTCTTCCCTCCTCCCTCCGCATCCCTGCGCCGCCACCCGCAGCCTCGCCCGGCCGTGTGTGCCTGTGGGTGACCCTCCCCTCCCCAAAACCCACCCTCCCCAGGGCGCTGCGCCCCCCCCCCGCCCCGGCACGGAGACATGGCCCCCATCGGACTCAAGGCTGTGGTGGGAGAGAGTAAGATCCGCGCCCCCCGTGGGGTGGGGAGGGGGGGTGGGAAACGCGGTTAAACTGCGCGGGGGTGGCGGGAGGAGGGGGGGCTCGGACTGGGGGGGCTGCCCTTGCCGGGGGTGGGGGGGATGCTGCGGATGCGCAATACGGGACCCTCGGGGCGTGGGGGGGGACACGGGACACCCCCACGGGGGACGCGCCGATGGGTTTTGGGGGGGTTTGGGGTCGTGGGTGCTGTCACCTTCCGGGGTTTATTTGTGGGATTTTTGCGGCTCTTGGGGGTTTTTTTCTGCAGTGCTGGGGTGGGGGGAGAAAGAAGGGGTGGGGGAGAGGGAAGCGAGAGGCCCTGGAGCCCCCCCGTTGTGCCCCCCCATCCCCCCGTGCCCCCCAAACAACCGCCCCACGGGGAGGGGGGGCTGAGCCCCGGGAGGGGGGGCACAGGGCTGTGCAGACCACCCCCCTGAATCCCCCTTCACCCCCAGCGCAGTGCCAGGCCGGGCCCTCCCGCTTTGTTCTGCAGCGAATCCCGCTGAAACGGCGATATTTTTTTTTAATTTTTGGTATTATTTCCATGATGATTATTATTATTATTATCATTATTTCCCCGGACGTGACTTTGCTCCCCCCATCCGGGGGGCCGCCGTGGCCCTCCCCCCCCCTCCTTCTTATCCCTCCCCAAGCCCAAACCCACCCCTCCGGCCTCGGGCATCCCGCGGGGGTCTATTCCCGGCCGGGAATATTCCCGGGAGCCGCGGGCGGGGGCACGGCACGATCGTTCCCCGGCTGCGCTTCCTCCTTCCCGGCTGTTGCAAGGCGATATTCTCCCGGGGGGAAGCGCGGAGGGAGGAGGGGGGTTTTTCTCCGAAACACCCGAGGCCGGAGGAGGGAAGGGGGGCGACCCTTTCCCCCGGGGCAAAATTACGGCGGAAAAGCTCCGCGCCGCCAAAAAAAAACCAAAAAACAAACGAGAAAATGGAAAAGCCGAAAGGGCAGGAACCGGTGGGAACTTCCCCCCGCAGCCATGAGCCTTCCTCCTCCTCCTCCTCCCCGCCTCTCGCAGGGTTTATTTCCGTGGCAGCGTGGCCAGACGCGGCCGGGTTTTTTTTTTTTTATTATTTTATTATTATTTTATTGGTTTGGGGTTTTTTTTTGGCGTGCCGTCCGTGGCCGTGGGTGATTCCCCCCCGCCCTCCCGCGCCCGCTGCAGATGGCGCGGCCGGGGCTGGTGGTGTGATCGGGTGGGTGGTGTTTTTTTGGGAGGGAGGGGGGAGATTACGGGGGGGGGGACACACAGCGCGGGGATTCCCGTGGGTTGATGGCCCTGCCGCGCTCCCCCCACCGTCACCTCCACCCCCCCGGGGATGGGGGGCTGCGACATCCTCCCCCCCCCTTCCCCGGTGCTGCAATGGGGATAAGAGCCCAAAATGGATGGGGAAAGGCAGGGAAGTGTCCCGGTGTGTCTGTGCTGCAGGATGGGCTTTGGGGAGGGGGGAGGTTGGATCGGGTGCTTTGCTGTGATTTATTTTGCGGGGGGGTGGTCCCCTCGCATCTGAAGTGGGGAGAGGGGCTGCCCCCAGCCCGGTTGGATGCGGCGAGGGGGGGGGATGGACCCGTCGCCCACGCACCCTCTGGCGGGGCCACCTCCGGTGCCCTCGGCAGAGAGGGGACAGAGCCCAGCGCCACTGCGTGTCCCTGATTTTCATTCATTGTCTCTGCGCTGGAGCAGGCTGGGGGGGAGCACAGACACACACACACAGGCACGCAGAGGTTCGAGGCAGCATCACGGAAATCTGGCTCAATCCTTCCCTCCAGGCTTTGGTGACAAACTGCTCCCTTCTTTCCCTGGGAAAAACAAAAAGAAAAAAACCCCAAGAAAATCATTCCAGAGTGAAAAAAATGATAATTTAGAGCCGGGCATCAGTTGCCGTAGCGGGGCTGGCGGGGGAGCGTGGGTGGGTGGAAGGAGGGAGCGGGGTTTGTGCAGGGAAAATACTGCAGAGGAGCGAGGGATGGGACCCTGGAGGGGCACCCTGGGGGCCAGCCCTACCCTCCCACGGGGGTCAGGGTGCTGCCACGGGAAGCTCCTGGGCTTGGTGGGTCAGTGCCCGCCTGGGGGGGCTGTTTTCAAGGGGAGCTGCTCCCCCTGAGTTAGGGTGAGCCTGCTCTCCAGACTGCCCCCGTCCCTGGGCACCGGTGCGGCTGGCACGAGATTCCCTGGCTCCCGCTGCGCCAGCCTGCCCTCGGGCTGGGACTCCCTGGAGGTTTTCCTGCAGGAGATGTTTGCTCCTAAGGAGCAGGAGGTCCGAGCCTGGGGCTGACCCTGAGGCAGGACATCTCTGCTGGGTTCCCTCCTCGTGAGGAAGGGAAGGATGGGAAGGAAGGGAAGGATGGGAAGGATGCTGCCGCGTTGCCATGGCTCGCTCCGCCAGCCCCCCCTCCGGAGCTGCATTCTGCCCTGGCTTCCCTCCAGACCCGGATTATTCCTCTGACCAACTGGTGCCATGACAAGACGGGTTTTGGAGGCCTCTGAGGAGGTGGCAGGCGGTGGGCAGGGGGGTGAGGTGGGCGAGTGTTGCCAGAGAAGGGTAGAGCTGGGTTGTGACCCCCCCAGAGCTGTGGGGTGTCTGCTGGGGGGGCTGTCCCTGCACCTTCCTGCAGCGTCCAGCAGTGGTGGCTGCATCCCTCCAGGACTGGCTGGGGTTGGAGCTGAGTGCACTTGGCCCCAGAGGTACCTGAGGACCAGGTTCCTTCTGCTGTGCCTTGTATTCCCTCTGTGCCACCTCCCAGCAAGCCCCTCTGGACAACCAAACACTGTGTCCTGGTGCTGGCTGGAAAGATCTCCCTCAAGCGTGGGTGAGGACACCCATCTCCAAATCTTCATCTGACCCCCCCCAGGTGGATATCCCTCCTATCCTCTTGTGCCCCAGGGCTCCTTGGATCTTTTCAGGGCAATCTGCCCCAAGCTTCCCCTGCCCAGCCTGGTCCTGGCTCTCCTGCAGCAGCCTGCAGTGGAGAGCAGGAGGAGGAGGAGGAGGAGGCTGATTTTTACTTCCCTGACCCGTCAGCAGCGAGGCAAGACAGGCTGTGCTGCAGGGGTGACACCCAAGCAGTGCCTGCACCCAAGGGGCCTGCTGCAGAACACGTGGCTGGAGCCTATGGAGCCACTGGATCCCAAAACCCTGGACCCCTTCAACCTCCCCAAAGGCTTCTCCTGCTCCTGTTGCTGTCAGGGACAGCTGGGAGAAGCAGAGGAGCCCTGGGATAAGGAAGTGCTCTGCTGCCTTGCAGAGACAGCAAGAAAACACCTTTCCCCCAGGACACCAGCTGATCCTCCCACGGAGCATCCTCACCTGGGCAGCCTCCTACAGAGCTGACCTGTGCCAGGGGCCTCCTGCCAGGGCCATGCCGAGGAGCCCCACAGCTAAATCCCACCTGGATGAGGCCCCCAGCACCCACAGACAGCACCCACTGCCTGCCCTGTCACTCTTGTCCCCATCATGTCACCCGTGTCCCCCTCTATGCCTCTCCAGGGCCCACCCCTGCCTGAGTGTGCTGGGACGTGATGACTCAGGGTGCCAAGTTCATGCTGTGCTGCACCTCCAGGGATAGGGAGGAGGCACAGGCAGGGCTGGGGCACTGCCAGCCCCGGGGCACAGCCCTGGGGACCTGCTGCAGGGCGGTTGCTACGTGACTCACCCCGGCTGCTTGGGCACCTCACAGCTCCCAGCACCCCGTGCTGTGGGCACAGGGAGCTTCCAGGCCCAGATGCCGCTCGTGGAGGGTGCTCTGAGCCCAGCTCAGTGCCCAGGATACAGTTTGTGTGCTGCCCCAGGTCTGGCAAGGCCTCTGCCAAGCAGAGGAAGAGGAGGCAGTGAAGGGCTCAGGGCTGCTGGGCCAGTGGGACCATTGCAGGGATGCACATGGATCCTCCTGCCTGCATGGGCATGATCCCAGCCTGATGGAGAGGTGGATGGGTGAGGAGGAGAGGTCTCTGTGCCCTGTCCTCACCATGGATGGGAGCAGATCCTGAAGCCAGTTACGTCCTGGGCAGCCCACCCACCCAGTCTCCAGCTCCTTGGAGCCCACCAGCCTGACAGGAACAGTACAGGAAGCTTGGCAAAGCCTCTGCTGGGGCCTGTAGCTCTGTCACCAGGATCTGTCTCACCTCCAGTACCAGCTCTGTGTTGGAAAAGCTTGAAAAAACAGATACAAAATTCAGGACTCACCTTCACAGGCATTGCAGAGGATTTTCAGTCTCCAGACCATGCTCTGCACCAGGAGCTGAGAAACTCTTGCCCATATGTGACCATGGAAGGTGACCAAGAGTGACAACCCTCCGTTTGGCAGGTCTGCATCCACCCACCAGTGTCTGCAAGGTTGAAAAAGCCATTGCCACAGAGGACTTATTTCCCTCTTGAACAGTGTGATCTGGGTCTAAATCCCCTGCACCTCTCAGGGAGAACATCCCAGGAGAGATTCCCTCCTTCCTGCCACCAAATCAACACATTTAAAAGGAGAATCATCATCACATGGCTTTTTGGTTACACGCTGAGGAGCAGATGCTGCGTCCACCAACTCACAGCTCAGGGAAGGAACTTGGCTCTGGAGATTCCAAAAATAGATCAGGCTGAAGGTGCAGTGATTTGTGGGCTCCCACATCACCCTGTGCACACACAGACACATGGATGTCACAGACACGTGTGCTGGAGGGTCTTTTCTGGAGCCCATCAGATGGTTTGACCTTGGGCCACTAAAGGAACGGTGAAGACCACTCAGAGCTGGAGCAGCTCAGCCATCCATCAGCCCGTGCCTGGCATCTGTGGGCACAGCCCAGCCTGGATTCCCACCAAGCCCAACCTGAAGAGCCCCAGTGTGTTGGGGTTTTTCTCTACTGTGGTTCAAGACAGAGCAGAACCGGCTCAAAAAGTCACAGCCACACTTGTAGGAGAGAGTGACCCACCCCTGGGAGAAGGTGACCTCCCCTCCAGGTCGCTGTGACATCCTGTGTGTGCTCTCCTGCTGCTCTGGGCTCCTCTTGGCACTGAAACACCACCAACGTTGGCCACCCCACCAGCACCTACAGCCACTGACAGCCAGGGACAGACAGTGTCTGCTGGGGATGGAAACACCCAGAGGGAGAGGACAAGCACAAGGTGATGCCTTCAGCAGGGACCTGAAGGTCTGTGGGTCACTGGTTCTACCTGAACAGAGAAACCCTGCTGAACTCCCAGATCCTTGTGCAGACCCAAGGAAACTGCCAGGAGTGATCATAGAATTTCCTGAGCTGGAAAGGACCCACAAGGACCATCAAAGTCCAGCTCCTGGCCCTGCCCAGGACACCCCAACAATGCCACCACGTGCCTGATCCTACAGTGAAAACCCTTGTGATTTTTACCCTGTTTCTCCAGGGCAGTCACAGTGATTCATGGGTGTCATCAGGCATTTCATTTCCCTTTTTTTACTTCTGGGTGTGTTACTCAACTTCTAGGGTTCAAGACCTCCGGGTCTCTGTTCTCCTCCTCTCCAGGCTGTGCAGGTTTCCCGAGGCTGTGGCCAGCAGGTATAAATACACAGATCCTCCAGGAGAGCAGTTCAAATAGGGAAAGGAGGAACTAATCACAGGTTACTACGATTAGCGTGACTAATCCGTGACTCTGGAGCCCCAGCAGAGCCACACAGGTCCCCAGAGCAGCACAAACACTGCTCAGCGTGGCTTCAACACGTGGCACTCGCACCAGCAGGCAGGAGGGAGAGTGTGGTGCTGCTCTGGATGTGGGAATACTGAAGTTCACCTCGTCCAGGGCTGAGGAGAGGAGGATGAAGCTCAGCCTGGGCAGTTCTGCCCATGCAGGACCTCCTGCAGCTGGAGCAGCAGGTTCCCACGTGAGGGATGTGTCCCCCAGGAAGGCTGAGGGGTCCAGGTGGGCACAGTCCAGTGAGATGAGTGGGTGTTCGTGGACTGCTGGAGGGGAGATGTTTGAGACTTGCTTGGGTTATGGGCACAGCAATCTCCAGGCTCAAACCATCCCTGGGTGGTTCTTAGCTGTGCTGAAGGACATCAGGTGGGCTTGGCCTCCTGCCAGTGAAATTATCTCCTGTCAGAATGGTCATTGAGTGCCATTCCTGTCATCCTGTGGTCCATGATGCCTGTTTTATTTGGGACAGCTTGGGGTTGGTGCTTGGAGAGCCCTGGCTGAGGATGTTCAGAGGTGGGGACGTGCTCCACTACATCCAGACGTGGTTGTATCAGTGTAACATTCACACTGTCTTGAGCAATGAGTTAATGAACCAGCACAAAAGCAGTTGCCAGGCCAACCCAAAGCCAAACATGTTCGTCTGGGAGATGCAGCCTGACAGCTTTTTAGGAGAAGTGGGTCTTGAGCAAACCTTGAGCAAACCTCACTGTGGATTTCTGTGATCCGGCTCTCTGGAGCTGCTCAGGGATTTGGGATCCCAAAACATGTGGAGAGTGAAAAGCCCATGGCTGGGGCCACTTTTCCTTGTAGGACCTTGGGCAATCCATGCCCACAGAGCAGTTCCATCTTCCTGTCCCACATCAGGCCCTGGTGAGGTCCGAGGGTGTGGCAGCAAAGGAGCATTTCTGAGCAGCAGGAGTTTGGTCTCACTGCTCCAGGAGGGAAGGGCTTGACCATCACTGCTGGTGTGGGACAGGCTGGGACCAGCACTAAAGCTGGAATGTCCCTGGCTGCAGCATCCCCCGCTGGCCTGGTGTCCCAGGGTGGGGTGGAGGCCAGGACAAGGCTTTACTGCTTCCACCAGGGCTGCTCATCAGCTTCCAGGCTCGTTCTGAAGCGGGATAATGGACTTGGGGCATCCCAAAATGGGTCCATCTCAGCACAGGCCCTGCTTGGCCACAGCTTAGTTGGTGTGGGCACCAGCCATGGAGGGGATGCTCCCTCTTCCCCCAGGTCCAGTTGCTGTGTCCATACCTGAGCAGGACAGGGCGGGGCTGGAGAAAGGCTGCCCAGGCAGCTCAGTATAAATAACCTGGGCTAAGCCTCTCGGAGGGAGGGATGGGCTCAGCTCCTACTAGGCCACCGTGTCACCAACTTGTGACACAATGCAGTGGGTCATTTCCATGGCACGTGTCACCCCAAGGACAAGTCTCACTGCAGGGGGTGGGTCCCATGAAGATGTGGTGGGGCTCTAACGTGTCACCTGCATGGTTAGAGCAAAACTTTTAGGGCCGTGTTGCTCCAGGGTTTCTCCATCCCACAGGGGAATTGTCCTGCCCTATCCATAGGCTCTGCTGTTGGAGGAGGAGTGCAGAGCTGTCTGTGTGGTCTGTTCTTGGTAGAAATTGGAATTAAAATTCTTCCAGCCTGAAGGAATAGATGTGATGTGGTAGGTCCAGACAAGCCAAGTGTTGGAGGCGCTGTATGAGTTGCTCATAGTATTTTTTATTCCTAAAACGTGGTTTTATCTCCAAGATGAAAAGCTTGGCTCTGAAAAGCTTGGCTGTGAACATCACCAACTGATGCTGGAGCCCAAAAACTCTTTGGGGACCATTTGAGGACATGGGCGGCAACATCTGACCCACTGATGAGGAATGTGAGGGCACCACTTGCTGGGAGGTGACCTGGAGTGACTTGGGGACCTCAGGGAATGGAGGAGCTGCCAAATCCCCTGGGAATCCAGACCACTCTTCCCTAAGCTGGGGGTTTGATGGCTGCTGCAGGGACAGCCAGGAGGGGAAGCTCGTGGCCCTGTGTCCTCCAGATGTGACACTCATCTCCAGTCTGTGCCCTTGGGCAGGACCCTGGAGCCTCTTTGGAGGATGCTCTGTGGATCTTCCTCTTTCCCAGCTCTGCCTGGGCTCTGAGCTGCCTCTGGCAGCCAAATCTGACCCAAGGTGGAGGCAGGAGAGGACATCAGTGTAGGGAACAGCTGTGCCTGGGGGCCCATCTCTGACCAGGGCATGAATACCCTGAAACCACAAAGCTCAGAGCAGTCACCCTCTGAGGCGCCCAGTTCCTGCTCTGGGAGGCCCATTTTGGTGCCAGGATGGGGCTGGGGGACAGGACAGCACTCTTTGCAGCCAGGCAGGTGCTCCCCCCGAGCATCCTCCATCCAGCTCAGCCCATCATGTGCAGAAGGGACACAGCATTCCCACAAAGCTGGGCACTGGGGACAAAATGTCCCCTGCAGCGAGGACAAGCTCAGGAGTGGCTGAGGCAGCAATTTGGGAGCCCTTTTTGGGCTTCCCTACCCTGGGCCCCCCATCCCTCCCTCTCCACAGCAAGTGGAGGGTGCTGAGAGCACCACAGGACCAACCCATGGGAGCCTTTGCTCTGCCAGCACCTTCCCCTGGGCCCCAGGACGCTCGTTACCTCCTTCCTTCCTCCCTTCCTTCCTCCCAGCCCTGGATCAGGGCAGCATTCTCATCACAGGGACAGGATCTCTTCCTGAAAAGGGATTTTCTTCCTGCCTGCTGCTTCTTCCCGCCCCTTTCCCAGCTGGAATCTCTGCCTGGCACGTGGTGCACCACCCTGGCCCCCCGTGCTTTGCTGGGATTGGGGCCGTGGGGTGGGATGGGGCCTTGTAAACAGCACTGTTATTGCTGGATCCTTGCTCTGGGGAAGGAGCCAAACGTGAGTAATGGAGGGGAGGGGAGGGATGCCAGCACATCCCTCCTTCCCAGCCACACTGCTGTGCCAGCCAGGCACCAGGGAGCAGGACTGGGCAGCTCCTGCCTGTGGCAAGGACAATTCCTGGTTCACTTGTTTGCTGTGTGGGTGACTGAATCTAGGTGGGCTTTGCCCAGCTCAGGTACCCAGTTACCCTCCATCCCCCCTTTTCCAGCCTGGAGCTGCCCTGCACCCCCTTTGCCCCTGGAGAGTGACCAAGGGCAGGCAGGACCCCGAATTCAAGGCCCTTCTGGGGCTCCCCTGAGGTGGATGTTGGTGGGAAGGAGGTGGATGTGCAGTGGGAGGAATGGCTGCTCCCAGGTTTTCCAGCAGGACAGACAGATGCTCACAGGCTCCTGTTTTATCCCTGCTGGCACCGGTGCTGGGCTTTACCCTGGGGGTGACTCCCACAGGAAGGGTCCCAAGGCTGGCAGGGTGACACCTTCAGCAATGGGGTGCCCACACCTCTGTTTTCTAATTTAGAAACATTTTTTAATTGGGTTTTAATTGGGCATTTCCATCCCTGTCCCTGAGACCGGGGGTGGGGTAAGCGCAAAACCCTCCGGGGATGGAATCCAGGGAGAAGCTTTGCACAGGGACATGGGGCAGACTCTTTTCCTCAGGCTCAGCTGGGCATTCCCTGGCACATCCCTACTCTGTGAGGGGTGATGGTTCCCACACCAGGGTCAAAGGGGACATTCAGGGTTTGGGAGGCATCTCACATCCTCCAAAACAGATGTTTAGGCAGCACGTGTGTCTGGCAGGAGGGCAATACCGACTCTGGCAAGGCTTGAAACCCCCTTCCTACAACTCAGCCCCAAAGGTGGCATCCCCATCCCTCTGCCAGGGCCCCCTTGTGTTGCCTGAACCCCCACCCCATGGGGAGCAGCCCTGAGGGGTCCCTGAGGAGTCCCAGCTGGTTGCATAAGCCCGGCAGCCGCGGGAGGTGAAATGGGATTGTGAGGGATTACAAGGAACAGGCTCAGGCTGCTTGATTCTTGTTTCTAAAAGAAGCTCTTAAGCTGCTGTTGTTTTCCTGGCACTTTGGATTAGGGCTGAGACATGTGGGGTGGCCCCCAGGCTCCCCAGAGGGACCCCCAGACCCACCAGCCTGGACTCCATCTGTTCGTGCCAAGCACGAGAGGAAAACAGGGCTGGGGGGAGACTGCCCCTCCCTGGGCACCCCAAAACTACCCCCATCCCCTCCCCACGGCCCCAGTTAAGGCACTGGGGGGCTGGGGCTCACTCCCCATGTTCCCAGTTAAGGCACTGGGGGACTAAGGCACTCCCCACGTCCCCAGTTAAGGCACTGGGGCTCATGGTGGGGGATTTTGGTGCCTCTGGCACAGCCCCCACTGCTGCTGACGGCCCCTGGGGTGCCCCAGGGTGGAAGCTGGGGTGCTCACCCTTCCCCATATTCCCTTTTCTTCCAGAGATTATGCACGATGTGATCCGGAAAGTGAAGAAGAAGGGGGAATGGAAGGTGAGCACCGAACTTTGGGGGGGCCAGGAGAGGAGGAGGAGGGTGGGAGGGAGGGAGCAGGTGCAGGCAGGGAGTTCCCCAGGGTGGGGAAGGGGTGGGGAAGGGCAGCCCGTGCCGTGTCCCCCCCTCACAGCCCCTCTCCCCAGGTGCTGGTGGTGGACCAGCTCAGCATGCGGATGCTCTCCTCCTGCTGCAAGATGACAGACATCATGACAGAGGGCATAACCAGTGAGTAGCAGCTCCCTGCAGCCCACAAACCTCCCCGTGGCAAGGGCAGAACCTCCCTCTGTACCAGAGGCATCTCCAGGCTGGCACAAGGCAGAGGGCACAGCCCCCACCCAGCCCTACCCCACTTGGGATGGAGCCACCACACCTCCCATGGCTCGTGGGCAGCTCTTGGTGCCAGGCTGGTGTTCCACAGGTCCCTCCTTGCCTGCTGGGGCTGGAGCAGCCAGAACACCCTGTCTCCTGGCAGGACCTCAATCCAAGGAGGAGACCAGGTGGTGTTTTATGTCAGCCCTGTAAATAAATAGCTCCCTGCAACGCTCAGAAAGGAGAAGGAAACCCCAGGCTGGGCACTGGGAGGTGTTGGGGGCAATGGGGTTTTGCCCCAGCTTGGGTAGAGCCACAGCATCACCCCCAGGTGGTCCCCCCTGGCAGGGAATGTGAGGATAAACCAAGGGAACAGCAGCATGGGAGCACAGACAGATCAGTGGCCCCTGGGACCTGGCCAGGTGCCCACACACACAGCAGGGACCACAGGGCTGGGATGGGGTGGGTGCATCTCCTGGGTGGGCAGGGGTGAGTGCCAGGGTGTGTTTTGGACATGGAAGGGTTGGCAGGGCTGGCCCTGTGCTGCCATGGGATATCCAACAACCCCCACATCCCCTGTGCTGCCATGGGATATCAGACCCCCACGACATCCCCTGTGCTGCTGGGGGGTATCCAACAACCGTGGGGTCTCCAAGTGCCCCTGCCCACACTGATCCCTGCCCACACTGATCCCTGCCACAATCCCTGTTTTCCCCCCCCAGTTGTGGAAGACATCAACAAGCGCCGGGAGCCACTGCCCAGCCTGGAGGCCGTTTATCTCATCACCCCCTCGGAGAAGGTGAGGACACGGGGTGGGGTGCAGGGAATTTGGCAAGGATGAGACAGTGGGATGTCCATGCTGGGATGGGCAGTGTGCCCATAGGAAGCATCCTGGCTCCAGTGAGGCCGATGGTGCCTCTGGGACAGTGGGATGGCGGAGCAGAGCTCCCCCTGTGCCAGGAGGGAGGATGCTGGGTGATGCTGCTGAGATGTCCAGGGTGCCACCCTGCCCAGCCCAGCTGATCCCTCTCTCTTCCAGTCCATCCACTCCCTCATCAACGACTTCAAGGATCCCCCCACCTCCAAGTACAGAGCTGCCCATGTCTTCTTCACTGACTGTGAGTACCCAGAGCAGGGGGAAAGTGTTTAACGGGGTGCAAGCAAGCAGGGAGGGAGGATGGAAGGATAGAGGATGGACGGAGGGAGGGAGGGAGGATGGAGGGATGGAGGGAGGAAGGAAGGAGAATGGAGGGAGGGAGGATGGAGGGAGAATGGAGGGAGGAAGGATGGAGGGAGGGAGGGAGGATGGAGGAATGGAGGATGGAGGGAGGGAGGAGAGAGGGATGGAGGGAAGATGGAGGGAGGGAGGAGGGAGGATGGAGGGAAGGAGGATGGAGGGAAGGAGGATGGAGGGAAGGAGGATGGAGGGATAGAGGATGGAGGACGGAGGATGGAGGGAGGGAGGATGGAGGGAAGGAGGATAGAGGGAGGGAGGATAGAGGGAGGGACTATGGAGGAGGGAGGATGGAGGGATGCTGAGCTCTACCCTCCTCCTCCTCCCCCCTCCCAGCCTGTCCCGATGCCCTGTTCAACGAGCTGGTGAAGTCCCGCGCCGCCAAGGTCATCAAAACCCTGACGGAGATCAACATTGCCTTCCTCCCCTCCGAGTCCCAGGTGAGGCCGGGCTGGGCACTGTCCCCCCTGCGGTGCTGCAGGGGATGGCACTGCCAGGGGATGCTCTGGGCCCTTCCCCAGCCCGTGGGGCTTTGTGTAACAGCTCTGCATCCCAGGCTGGCTCCCCGGCCCCGCTCAACCCTTCCTCCCTGTCTCCTGTGACTACTTCCCGAGCTGATCCGCCCCGGGGGATTTGGCTGGTGCCCTGCCTTGGCCCCCTGCCAGCAGCTGCTGTTGGCCAGCTCTGCCTCCCCACCAGCCAAGGGCACCAGGGAGCTGACCCTGTGCCACGTGCCCCTGCTGGGCACACGAGGGTCCGGGGGGAGGTGGTGCCAGACCCACTCGGTACCATCAGCCCTTCAATCCTCAGCATTTCTGGGCAGTGGCATCTCTTGGCATCTCCATGTGCAGCCAAATTGGCTTCTGGTCTTTACTGGGAGCTCAGCTGGGGAGCAGTGTGTCCCTGCCACCCCTGGGTCTCTGATTCCCTGCCTGGGAGCAGGTGACTGCTGTGGGTAGGGGGTCTCCTGCCCTGCCCTGCTCACCTGGGGGGTACACATGGAGCTGGAGCTGGGGTCCAGGGAGCCCATCAGGGTAGGGACTGTGCCCTGGAGCTGGAGCTGGGGAAGGCATCAGGGCCCGGAGCTGGCAGCTGAAAGCCTGAGGGATGCCCTGAGCAACACTGAGCTCTGGCTGCCCTGTCTCAGGCTCAGCTGGGACCTTTATCTGGGCATGAATCTGGTTCCCAAACCTACCCAGGGCTGCTCTCCTCCAGACACCCCCTCTGACCTCCCTCCCACCCCCCCCCAGGTTTACTCCCTGGATTCAGCCGACTCCTTCCAGAGCTTTTACAGCCCCCACAAGGCGCAGATGAAGAACCCGATCCTGGAGCGGCTGGCGGAGCAGATCGCCACGCTCTGTGCCACGCTCAAGGAGTACCCAGCCGTGCGGTACCGGGGGTAAGGGCGGCGTGGGGACACCCCTGGGACCTGCCCTGCTGCCCCAGCAGCACCAGGGTGTGCCCAGCACAGGGCAGGGGTGAGGCTCTGCTGTGCCCGGTGCTGCTCCAGGCGTGGGGGTGGTGGGACGGACAGACAGACGTCTGTGCTCAGGGTGAACAGGCTCAGGGTTGATGCTCTGCAGAGCTGGGGGCGTTGGGACTTAAGTGGTGCCACGGCAAAGTGGAGCTCAGCAAGGAGAGGTGGGAGTGGGCAACCAAACCTGCTCAGGTCCCTCTCCCACGAGCCAAGGGAAGGCGATGTCACCTCCCCGTGCCGTGCCCTGGGGAGCTGACCTGTGCCCCTGCCTCCCCCAGGGATTACAAGGACAATGCCATGCTGGCACAGCTCATCCAGGACAAGCTGGATGCCTACAAGGCTGATGACCCCACCATGGGCGAGGTGAGTGGGGATGGTGCCCCAGGGAGGGTGTGGGGGTGATGCTTCGCTCCTGAAGTCCCGCTGGAGCTCTGCCCCAGGGCAGTCACAGACCCTGAGCAGGGACCCCAGAACAGCTTCTCCTGAGGACTTGTGGGGCTGGTGGAACCCTCAGCCTCGGTGTTGACCCCCACAGGGTCCAGACAAGGCTCGCTCCCAGCTCCTCATCCTGGACCGTGGCTTCGATCCCGCTTCCCCGGTGCTGCACGAGCTGACCTTCCAGGCCATGAGCTACGACCTGCTGCCCATCGAGAACGATGTCTACAAGTGAGTGCAGCACTGCCATCCCCTCCACCCCCGTGGGCACCCCCAGTCCAGCCCTCCAGCAGGGGTTGGAAGCTCAGCATCCCTCCATCCATCATGAGCCTCTTCCATCCATTGGGAGCCACCGGTCCTGCCTGCAGTCTGGCACGTGGGGTGGGCAGGACTGGGGCAAAAGGGGCTTTTCCAGCCCTTGGCCCCTTCCCAACATTTAGTAGGTGAAGGGGTACAAGAAGGTGAGAGTTGAAATAACTTCACCTTGCTGCTGGCAGAGCCAGAAGAGCCTCAGTGTCCCCCCATGTCCCCCCAGGTCCCCCCATGTCCCCCCATTTCCCTAAACCCAGGCAGTGAGGGGGCTGTGTGCCCCCTCAGCCCCATTCCCACCATGACACTCCCTCCCCTTTTCCCAGGTATGAGACAAGTGGCATTGGAGAGGCCCGGATTAAGGAGGTTCTCCTGGATGAGGATGACGACCTGTGGGTCACCCTGCGCCACAAACACATCGCTGAGGTGTCCCAGTGAGTGTCCCCATGGGCTGTTTGCCATCTGGGTGGGACATTGGCTTGGCATTGCCACCCACCCCTCTGTGAGGGTCCCCTCCCTGCTCACAGCTCTGCCCTCCTCCTCTCCCCAGGGAGGTGACCCGGTCCCTGAAGGAGTTTTCTTCAAGCAAGAGGATGAACACGGGTGATAAGGTGACCTGGCTGCATCTGCCAAACCAGGGATGAGCATCCAGGGGCCTCAGCCATGGACTGGCACATGGTGGAGTCTCCTGGGGGCACCCAGTGGGCATCTCTGCAAAGGGACAAGGGTGCTCAGGTCCCTGATGGGGGGAGATGGCTGTGGGGTGTCAGCCCTACACCCGAGGCTGGGGAAATGGGGTTCCTTGGGAAGGCATCACACCACAGGGATCAGTTTGCCCCCAGCACAAGGTCCGTGTACCCCCACAGCAGCTGCCTGTGTCCCCAGCCTGTTCCCTTGCAGAGCCCCTGAGTTGGTGGCAGTGAGGGGACCCTGGTGGAAATAGGATTTAGGAGTGGCCAGGAGCTGAAAGGACCATCTCAGCCCCAGCCAGGCACAGGGTGGGCCCGGGGGAAGGTCCTTGGGGGATTTGTCCCCCTGACACTCCAGTTCACAGAGCTGCAGGACCCCCCTGCCCCTCAACTGCAGCCGAGGAGACCTGGCAGTGACACATCAGGTGTCACCAAACCCCCCTGAGGGGATCACATGGGCACAGAAGTCCTTGGTGGGGTCATCCCCTCTCTGCTCATGGCCCCCAAGTCCCGAGGGAGAGTGACCACATCCCCTTCCCTCGCAGACCACCATGAGAGACCTGTCCCAGATGCTGAAGAAGATGCCACAGTACCAAAAGGAGCTCAGCAAGGTATGAGGAGGGAGGATTGTGTTCAGTGACTGGGCCCACCCTGGGAGCAGGAGGTGGCAGCACTCCCTGGAGTGTCCCTGGCCGTGGGTGGTGGCACGGGGACCTTTGGCTGCTGCCAGCACTGCAAGGGTGGCCCCTCGTGTCTCCCCAGTACTCCACCCACCTGCACCTGGCTGAGGACTGCATGAAGCACTACCAGGGCACTGTGGACAAGCTCTGCAGAGTCGAGCAGGTACCAAACCAGCCCCCCCAGCCCCACATCCCCCCTGGCAGCACCGTCCTGGCAGGGTGGAGGGGGGATGAGCACGTGTGTTCTCTGCAGGACCTGGCCATGGGCACCGATGCCGAGGGCGAGAAGATCAAGGACCCCATGAGGGCCATCGTGCCCATCCTGCTGGATGGGAATGTCAGCACCTATGACAAGATCCGCATCATCCTGCTCTACATCTTCCTGAAGAATGGTGAGGACACCTGGGCAGGGGTGGGTGCAGGCAGCTCCCAGCTTTGGCCAGGATAAGCCAGGTGGAAAAGCCCAGCCCTGCCTCCCTGAGCAGCACCAGGCTGGGTGTCCTAAGGCAGCAGTGGAGGGAATGTATCCCCATGGAGGGGCTGTACCCCATGGAGGGGCTGTACCCCATGGAGGGGCTGTACCCCATGGAGGGGCTCTATCCCCATGGAGAGGCTGTATCCCCATGGAGAGGCTGTATCCCCATGGAGAGGCTGTACCCCATGGAGGGGCTGTACCCCCATGGAGGGGCTGTATCCCTGTGGAGGGGCTGTATCCCCATGGAAGGGCTGTATCCCCATGGAGAGGCTGTACCCCATGGAGGGGCTGTATCCCCATGGAAGGACTGTATCCCCATGGAGAGGCTGTACCCCATGGAGGGGCTGTATCCCCATGGAAGGACTGTATCCCCATGGAGAGGCTGTACCCCATGGAGGGGCTGTATCCCGTGGAGGGGCTGTACCCCATGGAGGGGCTGTATCCCCATGGAGGGGCTGTATCCCCATGGAGGGGCTGTACCCCATGGAAGGGCTGTACCTCGTGGAGGGGCTGTATCCCCATGGAGGGGCTGTACCCTATGGAGGGGCTGTATCCCCATGGAGGGGCTGTACCCCATGGAGAGGCTGTACCCCATGGAGAGGCTGTACCCCATGGAGGGGCTGTATCCCCATGGAAGGGCTGTACCTCGTGGAGGGGCTGTATCCCCATGGAGGGGCTGTACCCCATGGAAGGGCTGTGTCCCCATGGAGGGGCTGTACCCCATGGAGAGGCTGTACCCCATGGAGGGGCTGTATCCCCATGGAAGGGCTGTACCTCGTGGAGGGGCTGTATCCCCATGGAGGGGCTGTACCCCATGGAGGGGCTGTATCCCCGTGGAAGGCATTCCTCAGGACACCATGTCCCCATTGCACTTGCAGGTATCACCGAGGAGAACCTGAACAAGCTGATCCAGCACGCCCAGATCCCAGCAGAGGACAGCGAGATCATCACCAACATGGCCCACCTCGGGGTGCCCATCATCACAGACGTGAGTGTGCCCTCTGTGTGCTCCTGCTGCCCTCTGGGAGGGAGGGAGGACCCTGGCTCTGTTCTGGGAGCCACAAACCCCCCCGGGATGCCCCTGGCACCCCTGTGGGTGGTCCCCCTGCCGCAGCCCCCGTGTCTCAGGGTGTCCCTGTGCTCCCTGTGCCCAGTCCACCCTGCGCCGCCGCAGCAAGCCCGAGCGGAAGGAGCGGATCAGCGAGCAGACCTACCAGCTCTCCCGATGGACCCCGGTGATCAAGGACATCATGGAGGTGAGCCAGCAAGGACAGGGCTGAGGGGGCAGAGCAGGGACCCCAGATCCACCCAGGAAGGGACCTGCAGAGAGCTGGCTGCTCTTAGCCAAACCCTGACACCTTTCCCCGACACGGGCCCTCCAGGCTGGGATTGGAATGTTCTGGGGGGCTTTCCTGGCCTCCACGAGCGTGTTGGCCCCAGGTAGGATGTATGGCTTGCATGGCATCCCTGCAGCACAAAATGCAGTAACAGACTGGTTGGTTGTGTGTGTGTGTGTGTGCCACCTGTTTGTGCCACCATGGACACGGCTCGGTGGCCTCATCACAGCCTTGCCCATGTCCCAGCTGCCCCAGGGGACAGGGATAGCTCTGCACAGCTGTGCCTGTACCCACAGGAGCTATCCCAGGAGCTCTGTGCTTGGGTAGCCCTGAGCAAAGCTAAAAAGTGAGTTTTTCCAGACACTACCTTTGTCCTGACCCGCTCCCTCCCTCCCACCCCTCAAATCAGGGTGTCCTCCTTGGTTCTGTGCAGAGCTGGGGGATCCCAGGCACCAAAAGCAGTCCCCAGCAGACATTTCACCCACTCAGACAGACAGACAGACCGACCCTGGAGCCACATTTTGGGGAGGGGGATATCAGTGCTGCCTCTGCTCCCAGGCACTGAGACAAGCAGAGCCTCAGCTCCCTTGATTCCCAAAACCACAGAGCTCATGCTTTCCTTTGTCACAAACTCCCTGGGGGTGGCTTCATACCCAGGACACCCCTAAACCCCATCCCCAGGGCCAGAGGGGCCTACCCAGGGCAGCAGCACCTCACCAAGGTCTCATGGGTGGCATTAACCCTCCAGCACTGGTGAAGCAGCAGGGAGGGGATCACAGGGGAGAAACCTCCAGCTCAGCTCATGCCCCTGAGCTTCCCAGGAGGGGAATCCTGGGCACAGCCCTCCTGAGGGGCTCTGAGGCCAGAGGCTGTGCCTGGCTCCTCACTGACCCTGAGTCCATGGCTGTCTGCCCACAGGATGCCATCGATGACAAGCTGGACACCAAGCACTACCCGTACATCTCCACCCGCTCCTCCGCCTCCTTCAGCACCACTGCTGTCAGGTGGGTCCCCCCGTCCTCCCCTGGGCATCCTCACCTGGATCAGGGTCCCCTTGTCCTCCCCTGGGCATCCTCACCTGGATCAGGCTCCCCCCATCCTCCCTGGGCATCCTCACCTGGATCAGGCTCTCCCTGTCCTCCCCTGGGCATCCTCACCTGGATCAGGCTCTCCCTGTCCTCCCCTGGGCATCCTCACCTGGATCAGGCTCTCCCTGTCCTCCCCTGGGCACCCTCACCTGGATCAGGGTCCCCCCGTCCTCCTCCAGTGTATCCTCACCTGGATCAGGCTCCCCCTATCCTCCCCTGGGCATCCTCACCTGGATCAGGCTCTCCCTGTCCTCCCCCAGTGCATCCTCACCAGGATCACCATCAGCATCCATCCCTCCTGGCCCCAGGGGCTGGATCCAGCAGCAGGTCCATGAGCTGCTCTGTGCTCATTAAGGCATCCAGTAGCTCAGTTTCCCCTCAGGCATCCCATTCCTCAGTTTCCCTTCAGGAAAACTGGAATCCAATGCCTCCATTTCCTTTCAGGCATCCCGTGCCTCAGTTTCCCTCCAGACATCCTGTGCCTCCATTTCCCTTTAGGAATCCCATGTCTCAGGTTCCCTCCAGACATCCCATTCTCCATTATCTCTCCAGACATCCCCATACCTGAGTTTCCCTCCAGCTTCCCTCAGTCATCCCATGCCTCAGTTTCCCTCCAGACATCCCATTCCTTGTTTTCCCTCCAGACATCCCATGCCTGATTTTCTCTTCAGTCATCCTGTGTCTCAGTTTCCCTCCAGACATCCCATTCCTCAGCTTCCCTCCAGCCACCCCATGCCTGATTTCCCCTTCAGGCATCCTGTATCTCAATTTCCCTGCAGACATCCCATTCCTCCATTTCCCTCCAGCCATCCCATTCCTCAGTTTCCCTCCAGACATCCCATTCCTCAACTTCCTTGCAGCCATCCCATTCCTCAGCTTCCCTCCAGACATCCTATGTTTCCATTTCCCTACAGGAATCCCATACTTCCATTTCCCCCAGACATCCGATTCCTTGTTTTCCCTCCAGACATCCCATGCCTGATTTTCTCTTCAGTCATCCTGTATCTCAGTTTCCCTCCAGACATCCCATTCCTCAATTTCCCTGTAGACATTCCATTCCTCGGCTTCCCTTCAGACATCTAATTTCTCAACTTCCCTCCAACCATCCTGTGCCTGATTTCCCCTTCAGGCATCCTGTATCTCAGTTTCCCTCCAGTCATCCCATTCCTCAACTTCCTTGCAGCCATCCCATTCCTCAGCTTCCTTCCAGCCATCCCATTCCTTGTTTTCCCTCCAGCCACCCCGTGCCTGATTTCCCCTTCAGGCATCCTGTATCTCAATTTCCTTCCAGACATCCCATTCCTCAACTTCCTTGCAGCCATCTCATTCCTCAATTTCCCTGCAGACATCCCATTCCTCAGCTTCCCTGCAGCCATCCCATTCCTCAGCTTCCCTCCAGCCATCCCATTCCTTGTTTTCCCTCCAGTGACCTCGTGCCTGATTTCCCCTTCAGGCATCCTGTATCTCAATTTCCCTGCAGACATCCCATTCCTCCATTTCCCTCCAGCCATCCCATTCCTCAGTTTCCCTCCAGACATCCCATTCCTCAACTTCCTTGCAGCCATCCCATTCCATGGCTTCCCTCCAGACATCCTGTGTTTCTATTTCTCTACAGGAATCCCATACTTCCATTTCCCCCAGACATCCCATTCCTCAGTTTCCCTTCAGACATCCCATTTCTCAACTTCCCTCCAGCCATCCTGTGCCTGATTTCCCCTTCAGGCATCCTGTATCTCCATTTCCTTCCAGCCATCCCATTCCTCAACTTCCTTCCAGCCATCCCATTCCTCAACTTCCTTGCAGCCATCCCATTCCTCCATTTCCCTGCAGCCATCCCATTCCTCAGCTTCCCTCCAGATATCCCATTCCTCATTTTCCCTCCAGCCATCCCATGCCTGATTTTCCCTTCAGGCATCCTGTATCTCAATTTCCCTCCAGACATCCCATTCCTCAGCTTCCCTCCAACCATCCCATTCCTCATTTTCCCTCCAGCCATCCCATTCCTCAGCTTCCCTCCAGCCATCCCATTCCTCATTTTCCCTCCAGCCATCCCATGCCTGATTTTCCCTTCAGGCATCCTGTATCTCAATTTCCCTCCAGCCATCCCATTCCTCAGTTTCCCTGCAGCCATCCCATTCCTTAGTTTCCCCCCAGCCATCCCATTCCTCACTTTCCCAGCCCGTAACCTCAAGCCGCGCTCACCACTGGAAAACCACGCTCCTCCTGCCCCACCTGGGAGCAAACCAGTGCGTTCTTTAGCCGAGAGGTGCTGCTTCGTGCCCTCCTTCACCCTCCTCTTCCTCCCTCAGTGCCCGCTACGGCCACTGGCACAAGAACAAGGCTCCGGGCGAGTACCGCAGCGGGCCCCGCCTCATCATCTTCATCCTGGGCGGGGTGAGCATGAACGAGATGCGCTGCGCCTACGAGGTGACACAAGCCAGCGGCAAGTGGGAGGTGCTAATAGGTGAGTGGGGACCCCCCCGGGCCCACCCCTGGGTGCTGCCTGTGCTCATCCCACGCTCGCATCCCGCCGGTTCCCGGCTCCAGACGTCTGCGGGAGCTGGGACTCTGCGGAAGGGTTTTTCTCCTCGTCGCTCCCATCCGGGTTGCGTCACTCCACCCATCCTCATTTCGGCTCCCTGGTTTTTTTGTCTCTCTGGTTGGTTTGGCCTGAGCAGGGCTGGGTGAGAGGGAAGGAGGTTTTGGCAGCTCCTGCTGCACCTGTGTTGCTCGTTCTTGGGGTCATTAGAGGAAGGAAAAAGCAAACCACGAGTTGTGCAAATGGGAGATGTGTTTTCCTGTTGGGCAGGACAAGGTTCTCACGGGTGGCATTAACCCCAGCAGCGGGTCCCTCGCCCCAGGCAGGGATCAGAGGGGTGAAACCTCCAGCTCAGCTCATGCCCCTGAGCTTCCCAGGAGGGGAATCCTGGGCACAGCCCTCCTGAGGGGCTCTGGGCAACAGGACATTTGTGTGCTCAGTCTCAGCGTCCCAGAGGAGCTGTGGGTCAGGCAGAGGGGACACAGTGGAAGCTCTACCAGACGTTAGCAAGGAGCTTTTAAGTGCCCTAAAATTCCTCAGGGAAGCACAGCTTGGATACACACCTTGTAGGGCAGGGGCAGGCTCCTCTCAGCGTCTCATGTGGATTCCTGGTCCCTGGATTCTTGCCCAGGATGGCTGGTGGAGCCTGTTGTTGGCATCTCATCAGCTCCTTGGGAACAGCATCCCATCTCCATGACCTCCTGCTGCCCGTGGATGTGTCCCCCTGTCACTGGACACCCATCCCATCCCATCCCATCCCGCCTCTCTCCGGGGACCATCCCCTGCATGCGCCTCCGATGCTCTGGGTCCACCCGGGTCCTTCCTCACCCCAAAAGCAGGTGGTGGTGGTGGGGGGGAGCCTCGGCACGGCCGTCAGCCCCGCTCTGTTCTCCTGCAGGTTCTACTCACATTCTCACTCCCACCAAATTTCTCATGGACCTGAGGCACCCCGACTTCAGGGACTCCACTAGGGTATCATTTGAGGATCAGGCTCCAGCAATGGAGTGAGCCAAAGAAAACCAAGTAAAGGCAGCTTATTAATGAAAAAAGAAACTCTTCCTCCCCGAAGGGTTTTCTTTGATTCTTCCGGTCCTCCTCTCTTTGGTTGTTGTGTTGGGTCCCGGGGGGTTCTCTGATAAGAAAATGCTTGCGGTTCCTCCTCCCAGGTGGAAAAGCATCCAGTGTCGCTCCATCACCCCTCTGCCATGTCTCTTGGCCAGACCTGGCCGGCTCCTTCATGCCATGAGTCCCCCCTTGCCAGGGCTGGGGGCGGCGGGTCGGGGTCCTGCCTGCCCAGGGAGGTGTCCCAGGGCTGGGCAGAGGGATGGAACACCCCGGGATGCTGCTGCTGGAGCAGGGCTGGGGGTTCAGTGCCCGGGGAAGAGCAGGCAGCAGTGGGCACAGGGTGGAGACCCCAGCACAGGCTGGGCACTGCCATGGTTGCAGGGCTGGAATCCCCAGGCAGCTCAGGTTTGCTCTTGCAGCAGTTGAACCCCTTGGATGGGCAGGAGCCCCCTGAGGTTGTAGACCCCCAGACCTTCTGCTGGGGTTTAGCTGCTGGTGGTTTTCCTGGTGAGACTCCCCATGGCATCCCCCGTGTGCTGGTCCCTGCAGGGCACGGGCTGGCGTGGGCAATGTGGTGGGTGCAGCAGAAGGCGAGAGCCCTTTTCCTCCTCCCCTCTCACCCGTCCCCTTCCCAGCCACCCCTCTGATCCCAGGATGCTCCCTGCAGGCTGGGGGACCTGTGGAATGACCCTCCATGCCTGCTGCTCCCTGGGGACCTATGGAATGTCCCTCCATGCCAGCTGCTCCCCGCTGCCCACCTGCATCCCCCACCTCGCCCTCCTGCATCCCCGAAGGTTCCAGTAGCGACCCCGCTGCCACGACCCCCCTACACAGGCACCTCCCGGCCCCTTCCTCGTCCCTCCAGCTCCATCCATCGCCTTCATCCCTCCCTCTCCCCCCCTTTCCCGTTATCCACGCCCCCACACGCCCCTTCCCCTTCCCCACAGACGTGCATTTCCCCGCAAGCATTTCCAGCGGCGCGGGGCCGGCGCCGCCAGGTAAGGGGGGCCCGGGACAGCGGGGACGGGGAGGTGTCCCAAACCCATCGCTGATTCCTCACCCCCCCACCCCTTTTCCTCCGCTCCCACAGGGTCCACGCACATCCTCACCCCACAGAAACTGCTGGACACGCTGAAGAAACTCAATAAAACAGAGGAAGAGAGCAGCAGTTAAGAGGAAACGCCGTCACCACTCGATGCCGACCCACGTCCCCGCCGGGCGCCCGGCCCCGGGTGCCACCCTGCACCCAGCGGGCACAGCTTCTCTCTCTTGTTCTTGTGTTGACCCCTCCCCTCCCGCTGCCTCTCCTCCCCCCAACCCATCTCATTTTATCCACAGGGAGGGGACAACAGCCAAAAAAAAAAAAATAATATATATATATATATATATTAAGAAAATGGATGCATTGTGTTTAAGAGAAAAAGGAAAAAAAAAAAGAAAAATCTATATATTTGTAGCTGATGCCGTGGGAAGCGCCCAGGAGCTCGTTTCTGAGTAACCATCTGCCCATTGCTAGTGAATATGGTGGGAAAATAGTGGGGAAAACACCGTTTTTTTGGGGAAGTTGCTCCTCGTTGGGGTGGGTGGAAGGATGGATGGACGGACACCCCACATCGCTCCAGCCGGCGCAGGATGGGGGGTCCCCACCACCACCTGCTGTCCCATGGCTCTTTGGGGTGGTGGGAGCCCCTGCCAGCTGTGCCCGGGGGTGGGTGGGGGTGTGAGGGAGGTGCAGCCGGGACGCTTCACGCTGTGGCAATTCCCATGTGAAAAGGGACCAAAACGGTCAAAACTTGGAGATGGGGCTCGTTCGCTTGCACGACCACTGCTCTGCCCTGCTCAGCCTGACCTCCTCCTCTCCGGGGACTCCTTCAAATATATATATATATATATATATATATAAAAATTATTTTTATATATATATATATATAGAATATCTACCCCTGGATACCTCTCCATCCATCCCAAAGGAAGCTCAGTGCCCCGTGCCCGGCCCCACTCGTGTCGTCCCGTGGTGAAGCGTTTCTGAGCCTGCCGTCGCCCCGAGGCCCCCCCCAAAAAACCTTCTGGGCCCCCTTCCCAAACCCTTTGGGGCCTCCCCAACCCTCTGAGCCCACCCCAAGCCCTCTGGACTCCCCTAAACCCTCCAGGCCTCCCCAACCCTCTGGGCCCACCCCAAAACCCTCTGGGCCCACCCCAAAACCCTCTGGACTCTGTGTATATTAATGACTGTGTCTCGTGACGTTCTTACAAGCTTGGTGTATAGTGATTTCCCCAAACCTCTTGATTTTAGTTGGGCTTTTTTTATTTTCCACCCCCTGGATTGCCCCCCCCCCCCTTCCCCTGCCATTAGATGCACTGCAATATTTTGGGGTCTATGGTTTTGTTCTCTCTCCTCCCAAAGGCTGTGACACCCCCCCTTTTCCTTCCCCCAAATTGCTCTTTCTTGCCTCGTTGGTGGTTAGCCCCCCCTTCCCTCCCCGTCTGCTCCTTGCCCATAAAGTTAAATATATATTTTTAGGGCAAAGGCTGTATCATTGCACTGATATTTGTTGGTTCCCCCCCTTGGTCCTCCCAGCCCGTTTTTGTTCCTTCTTGGTTTAGCAATGCAAATGCTTCAGGATCTTGTATGTTGGACATTATTATAATTATTATTATTTTTTTTTTCTGTTACAGTTATTTATATAAAAAATAATTTATCAAAAAGGAAAACTTTAAAAAAAAAAAAATAATCTAGTCTGTCTTGGAACTTGTTTACCTTGAAATTACTGGAATCTAAATGTTTGAAAGTGTTGAAGCACAAACATGTATCATCTCTGTATATCTGTTCTTCTGTACTAAAGCACTCGAGTGACTAAATAAAAGCGATCTCCATCCCTAGTGCAACTGGGGCTGTGCTGTGCCACTCGTTGGGGGCCAGGAAAACAGGGAAAAGATGTAGGGAAATACCCCACCCAGCCCCACACGCCTCCAAGAGAGGGATCCTGGCGGGGTGATGCCAAAACTCCCCCCGAGAAACGGCTTTGGAAAGGAAAATAAGCACACAAAGTCATCCAACCACATTTATTTCCTTGAAAAATAGGTGATTTCTTAGTACAAAATACCAGCCCAGTGGCTCTGCTGGGCGTTAAAAAATAGGGGATGAGGAAAAAAACCCCATAGTTTTTCTCCTGGCTGCTGCATTTGGGATCGTTAAACGTGCTTCCCATCGTACCCTGGCTGGGCTGGGGGGGGTCACAGCTTCCAGGTTGGGACACAGGCACGAGCAGAGGCAACCAGAGACACAGAAATCCTCTTTAAAATCCCCCCAACCCACCCCTGTCCCCCCAAAAAGGGGGGGTGGGTCAGTCCCATTCCCAGCCCCTCCCTGGGGGGTGCAGGATCAGGCTCAGGGGTTGCTCAGGAAGGCTCTGGACCTGAGGAACTCTCTGGGGGTGGCACTGATCCCAACCCCCCCCCCCCCAAATGGGGGTCTTTGTACCACAAATAAAAGCAAAAATAAATACATTTGACACTGGCACTTCAGGTAGGTCCTACAGATAAACAGAGCTGGGGTGCCACAGGAGGTGCTGGAGGGGTTTGACTGGACCCATCCCAGGAAAAGCTCCTCTGACCACATCAAATTCCTTAAAAAAAATAGGCATTAACTCATTACAAACCCAGCTGGGAGGGACAGGGGCTCTGCAGACCCCTCAGCACCACGTCTACCCCCAACTCAGTCTTGCAGGGTGATTTTTCCCTCTACCAGGCTGCATTCCCTGGGAATCCCAGGGGAAAACCCCAAATCCTTCATTTCATTTTCGTCCTGGATGATGCTGTGGGTGGCCACATCCAGGGATGGGCAAAAAAAACCCCACAAATGCCCTAAGGGTTGTGCTGGAAATGAAAACCAAAATATATATATATATACATATGTATCTATGTAAAGATGTATCTATAGATGCAGATCTGTGTATATACAGATTTATATATAGAGATATCTCTGTCTTTCTAGAGATATATATCTAAATATAGACAGACATGGATTTATCTCTGTCTAGATATATCCATATATAGATACATATATATAGACACACACATTATATATCATCAATCAACCCTCAAAGAGTGGTTTAGCTGCTTACTGGCTGTCTTGGGGAAAAAATAAATCACAAAAATCCCACACAAAGAAGGGTTTCCCCAGAAAGGATCCCGCTGGGTTCAAGTCCAAGGGCAGAGCAGGAGGGGGACACATGGGTTGAGTCCCCAGAGGAGGCCTAAAATCTGGGAAAGGGATGGAACAGGGAATCACAGGTATTTCTGCCCATGCAGGCACAGAGGTAAACACAGCTGCCAAGGGGGGCTCGACCTGTGCAGGACCTACACCAGGTCACAGCAGCCCCAGAAGTGCTTAGGTTGGGGTGGCCACTGCCTTAGGGGGGGACACGGGGCCACCCCCTTGGTCCCAGGGGACGGTGCTCATTCCCCAGGGTGCTGCAGGTCCCAGGGGACCCCTGCCCACACCTTCCCCCCTCCTGCAGCTTGAGTGGTCCTGAAAACAGACAGACAGACAGACAAGCGATGCAGGAACTCCAGGGCAAGCAGGAAGGGGGTGGGAGCCAGGGCAGGACCCCCTGGAGATGCCTCCAGCCCCGGTGCCCCCACTTCTGGCACTGGGAGCACCCAGTGCTGGGATGCTGATGGTGGGGGGACCATCCTCCTCCTCATCATCATCCCTGCCTGCTGCGAGGGCAGGGATGGGTTGGAAGGTGCTGGTGGAACCCTCAGAAGAGGCAGGAGCCCCTCAGGTCCCTCAGAAGAGGCAGGAGCCCCGCAGGTCCCGTGGGACCCTCAGAAGAGGCAGGAGCTGCGTAGATCCCGTGCCCGGCCCAGCTCAGCGGCCAGTGCCCGGCTCATGCGGGTGGTGGTCACCCTGACACTCTGGGCAGCCTCCACGGCCCGGCTCAGGGACCAGTTGAGCTCGTCCAGCTCCTCCAGGTCCAGGCTGAGGCAGCGGTGGCGGGGCTGTGCCCGGGGGGGTCGCTGTGCCCGCCCGTTTCCCCCGGTGAGGCGCAAGGGGGCCGCGGCCGTGGCGGGGGCTGAGGTAGGTACCGCTGGGGAGCAGTAGCTGAGAGGAAGAAGAAGGGGACATGGGCTCAGTGTTGCTTCTGAGCCCCCTCCCCAGGCTCTGTGCCCCCTCTTCTGCCTTGTTTTCATCCCTCTCCCCCACCTCATCCACCCCCCCTCTCCAGCACCTTCCCGCTCCGCTCAGACCCCTCCCCAAAGGAGCTGCGGCTGTGTCACCCCATTCCCACCTGGATGGGATCTGTGGGCAAACCAGCAGGTCCTTGGAGCGGGCACAGCCCCGCCTGGGTTCATCCTGCACCCCTGGGGGATGCTGACCCACCCTGGGCCCCCTCCCCACCTGCCCACAGAGCATCCTTACAGCACGGAGGGCACGTAAGGCACGAGGGGGACGGGGGCGAGGCAGACGGTGGCAGCGGTGGCAGCAGGACCGGCTGCCAGGTACCAAAATCCGGGCTGATCCGACTTCTCGGCTCGGGGACCAACGTGGGAGCCTGGGGACGATGTGGCACCGGGGCCACGCTCTGCTGTGGGGAGAGAGGAAGGTGGTTGAGGGGTGAGATGTCCCCAGGGGTGCTGGATGTCCCCAAGGAGTGCTGGATGACCCCAGGGGTGCTGGATGTCCCCAGGGGTGCTGGATGTCCCCAGGGCTGTGCATCGAGTGGCAGCCCCAGGTGACATCACCCCCTGGGCAGCCACTGCTGGGTGGGAACACCTATACCCGCAGGTGGCACTGCTGGCTGGCACTTCTGTCCCCAAGCAGTGTCAGGGAGCTGAGGGCTGTTCCCTGCCCAACTCCCACACAGGGATAGGCTGTGCCAAGCACGTGTCACCCTCGTCACCCACCGTGCGTGGCTCTGTCCCTGCTCCCTGGCACGGGGAGGCCCAGAGGTGCCCGGCAAGTGGGGCAGCGTGTCCTCCTTGAGGTGCTGTGCTGGGGCTGCTGGGTGGCATCACCCGCCCGGAATCCACCTGTGGAGAGAGCAGAGAGGAAATCGGGAATGTCCCGCGCAGAACAAGGGAGGGATGTTGGGGAAGAGCAGAGTGGTTTTTGGGGGTGGCTGGGATGGGCTGGGAGGTGGGGGCTGCTGCAAAGGGGGTCTGCAAAGGCAGGTATCCAGGACAGGTTCCCACTGCTCCCAGTGACACCAGTGGCTGCAGCCCCAGGGCAGAGGGGTCTGGCCGAGGGGCAAGGGAGAGCCTCAGGTCATGAGGAATGGGATCTCCGCTCCCCGAGCCTCTCTAATTAATGAATAAGTCATTAGCAGCTCTGTTAGCAGGTGGTAGGGAAGGTCAGAAGGGGCTGGGGGCTGCTCCCCACTCACCCGATGATGCCCCGCTCCTGTGACATCGGGGGCACCCCGGGGTGCCCGGCTCCTCTCGGGGTGCTGGGGCAGCACGTGGTGTCCCCCCCTGGTACCGTGTCCCTGCCAAAACCCAGCGTCAGCACGGCCGGGGACCCCAAAGCGGGGGTGGCCACCCCATCCCCCAGCACTGACCGCCAGCAGCACCCACCTCTGTACTGTCCCCGGAATGTCACCGCTCCCGGGGGGCTCCCAGGGTGCTTCTGCAGGGAGGGGCGTGCCCGGGGCCCGGCGGGCGAGGGGTCCGACTCGGAGGCTGTGGTAGAGGAGAGGGAAGTGGGGTGGGATCCGGTGGGTCCGAGCCCCAGATCTGCAGGACCCGCCGTGGGGTCTTATGGGACCACCAGGACCTGCCTGGTCCCCGCAGTCCCACAGCCCCACCAACATCCCAGTCCGTTCGGGGAGGGGCGTATAGGGAGGGGCTTGTCCCCTCTGTCCCCACCCCGCTGGGGTCCCACTTACAGAGGTCCAGCTCCGGCCTGTCCCGTGGCAGCGATGCCGACCTGCCCCTCCGCGTGGGTGCGACCCCGGGGGCCACCCTGCCCCGCGCCGGGGGGCTCAGCTCCCTGCGGAGGGGACAGAGATGCTGTCACCACCCAGACCCCTCGCTGTCCCCACCCACCCAGCTGCCGGTCCCCCCAAGCCCAACCTCTCCCTGTCACAGCAGAGGTGGCACAGGCTGGGGGTGTCCCCACGCCCATGGGACAGGGACACAGTGCCGCCCCCGGGTCCCTCCTGCCACCTACCCCGAGGGTGCTGCGTCCTGGGGGGACGATGGTGCGCTGCCCACGGGCTGCCTCCTGGTCGGGGCGACACGGGGAGTGGCTTTTCCCTCGGGATAGCTGCGGGAGCGGTGCAGGGTCTCCTCCAGCCGCCGCCGCAGCCGCCACACCTCCTCCCGCAGCTCCCGGATGGCCTGGCTGTGCGGGACAGAGGCCACGCTGAGGGGCGTCTGCAGCCACCAAAGACCCCAGCAGGGCTGGGGGACCTGGGGGAGGATCAGCTCCATCCTCCCAGACGCCCCCATCCCCACCACCAGCACCCAGTAGCTGTGAGGCTCCCCCAAAGCCAAACCTGGGGCTTGTCTGGGCTGGGGGTCCAGCCTCAGGCACCACATGTGTCATGAGTCTGGATGGCTCAGCCCCAGCGAGGTCCCGGCTCTCCAAGAAGGGGAAACTGCTGCTGCCCAGCAGAATGTGGGGGTGCCTTTAGGGGGGTCCCTGTGCCACCCAGGGGGGGTTTGGCTCGGTTTGGGGTTCCACGGACACTCACTCGCGCTCCAGGCGGGAGCCCAGCAGGTCACAGCGAGCCGCGGTGAGGGACGGCGGGTCGGGGGACAGGAGGGTGGGGGACGGCGTTTCAGGGGATGGTGGGGGGCTGGTTGGGGCTGGGGAGGGAGGGACCCTCCTGGTCATGGCTGAGGGGTGTCCACTGGTGCTGGCACAGCTCCTGTCTCCCACCTCCGAGTCCGTGTGAGCTGCGGAGGAAAGGGAGCACAGTGAGTCAAGGCTGGCAGCGTGAGAAATGGGGGTGTTCCTCCCGCCTCAGGAGAGAGAATCTCAGGAGACACCCCCAGTCCTGCACCCAAAGGGGTTTGGGAACACCATAAACCAGAGCGTCTCCCCCTCCCCAGGGCCAGGGCCCCCCCAAATCTCTCTCCCTGTGGACTCGTCCCTCCCCAAACGCTGCCTACTCACCTCCGTCGCCGCCGGGGTCGGGCCCCGCCTCGCTGCCCGCGCTCTCGGCCCAGCGAGGGGGGGAACTGCTCTGCGAGGGGGTGCTGGGGGGCAGGCAGGGCCCCCCCGTGCCCCTCTGCCCGCCCGCCAGGTAGGTACCCATCAGTGCTGTCTCGGAGGGAAGCGGGGTCGTCTCTCTGTTCCGTGGGGAACGGAGGGTTCTGGGGATGGGGATGGAGGGTCCCAGCGAGCCGGGTGTCCTGGGGATGAGAGAGGTCATGCAGGGAGCCCTCATGGCTCACCCCCCAGCCATGGTTCACCCTGCACATCTCCAACCCCCCCAGCACCTCCGCCCTGCGCCCCACGGCCGTGAAGCCTCTCCCTCCATCCCTGCTCCTCTTCAATCCCTCGCAGACAGAGCCGACAGCCCGTGCCCCCGAATTCCCGAAGGCAGGTGCGGGGGCCGTACCCGGTGCCAGGGGGGCGGTGCTCGGGGGTGTGCACGGGGGGTGACACCCTGCTGGCCTCCGAGCCCACAAAGCCGCTGTCGGTCTCCGGTGACACGATGCGCTGCTCCTGCAGGGGCACGGGGACAGCAGGATCGGTGCTGAGCACCCCAGGACCCCCGGCAGGGTTTGAGGGTGCTGGCAGGGGGGCACCCATGGGATTCACCTTGCGGGGCCCGTGCTGGGGGGCAGCGCTGCCCGTCCCGCTGCTGCGGCGGGACAGAGGTGCCCGTGGTGGTCCGGGGGCCACCAGGTGGGGCTTGGCAGTGGCTGGTGGCTCCTCAGAGATGGCAGGGGATGGGTGGCCCCGTGGCCCCTCTGCATTTGGGGGCCCCCTGGAGGGCAGCAGCAGTGCAGCTTTTCTCTCCGGGGGATGCCTGTGGGGGAAGGGAGGGAGAATGAGGATGAGGCAGAGCAACCCCAAATACGGGGAAATCCCTGGGGCAGCAGCTCTCCCGTGGAGATCATGAACTCTGAAGCCAGTGAGGTAAAACGGAAGCCTGGATGGCAAATTCCTGCTCACCCTGCCTAGGAATTCGTTCTCCCTCAGCACTTACAAGGGGAAGGTCTCCAGGTCGGCCCCCTCCTCCAGTGACCGTGTCCTGCAGGGGACCTTGCCGGGGCCACCGTCCCCTGCTGCAGGTCCATCCACCTCCTCCTGGGACCCGCTCCCTGCCAGGCTCAGCTGCTCCAGGCTCAGCGACTGCGGCAGGGACTTGAAGTGCTTGTACCTGGGGGGGATCACAGGGTGGTTTGGGGGAGATGCTCCCCGCCCGAGCCTCTCCCAGGCTGCCCCGAGGGCACTCACTGCTCCAGCAGGTCCGCGAAATCCTCCTCCACCCGGAGCTGCTTGTGCCAGAGGGGCCAGGGCAGCCCCCCCCTCACTCCCTCGTTGTCCCCCGCTGTCCCCAGGGGACCGTCCATCAGCTCAGGGCTCTGCAGGGCACAGCAAAAGGGGGGGGTCGAGAGGCTTGACACCCCCCAGCTGCAGCAGGGTGCCCCACCCCAGCACCTTTGCACCCCCAGCTCACCTCGGGGCAGGGGGAGTGGGGAGCCGGCGGTGGGGACGGGGCTGGGGGGCAGCGGGGCTGTGGGAGGGGCTGCAGAGGGGACTGTAGGGGGGGCTGCCGCCTGTCCCCCGGCTCCAGCCTCTCCTTCAGCCCCTCCAGGCGCAGCCCCAGGCGGTAAATCTCCTCTTCTACCGCCCTGAAAAGACATCGGCCATCAGTGCCGGGGGGGTGTACAATGACCCCCGAGGCTCCGCGGGTTATGAAAGAGGGGGCCGTGGGGGTCGAGCACGTACCGGTCAGGATCAAATCCCCCCGCAGCCCCCGGGAGCTGCTGCCGGCCCCGCAGGTATTCCCGCTCCAGCGCATCCTGCGCGTCCTTCAGCAGCCTCATCCTCTGCGGCACAAGGAATGCGGGGTCCGACCCTGCCCGTTCGGTACCGGGCCCCAAAACCCACCCTGGTCCCGCCACCCGCCCCGGGCTGGGGGTCCGGGAAGGGGCTGACACACCTGGAGCTGCTCCGAGGGTGGGGGGCTCCCCGCACGGATCCATCTTTCAAAGGACTCCACCTGGCCGGGAGAGCACGGGCTGAGCCCGGCCCTGCAGCAGTCTCCCCTCTGCAGGTCCCCTCAGCACCCCCCTGCACCCCCCCCCCACTGCCCCCCATCCAAAGCCTCCCCTCAGCTGCACTCCCGGCAACACCCCCGACCCCAGCCCCCCCCCCCCAACAGCCCCTTTTCCCGCAGCCCCTTCCATATCCCCCCTCCACTATCCCCCTCAACACCCCCCCCCGCCTCCCCACAGCCCTCCAGCAGCCCCCACCCCTGCAGTCCCCCATAGCCCTTCTCCCACAGCCCCCCTGCGGCCCCCCCAGACCCCTCCAGTAACCCCATGAACACACCCCCTCCCCACATCCCCCCAAAAGCCTCCACTCCTGCAGCCCCCCCATAGCCCTCCTCCCCACAGCTCCCCAGCAGTCCCCTCAACAGCCCACCCTGCCACCCCAAGTCGCCCCCTCAACACACTCTCGCCCCACATCCCTCCAGCAGCCCCCACCCCTGCAGACTCCTCAGCTCTCCTCCCCCAGGACCCCCAGTACTTCCCCCAAAATCCCTCCCCGCAGCACCCCTCATATCCCCCTCCAGTCGCCCCCCAACACACCCCCTCCCCACGTCCCCCCAATAACCCCCACCCCTACGGCAACCCCGTTTGCCCCCTCCAGTCCTCCTCCCCGCAGCCCCCCCAGCACCCTCTTAACAGTCCCCCTTCCCACAGCCCCATAGCTGCCCACAATTCACCCCCCCACCTACAGCAGCCCCCACCCCTGCAGACCCCCCTACACTCCCCCCAAAACCCCTCCCTGTGACACCCCCCAGACCCCCCTCCAGTCACCCCCCAACACACCCCCTCCCCACAGCTCCCCCTCAGTCCCCCCAGTAGTTCCCCCCCAGCCCACAACTCCACAGCCCCCCTCCCCACAGCCCCCACCAGCTCTCTCCCCAGCTGCCCTTCTCCCCACAGCCGGGGGGCTCCAGGAGCCCCCCAGTAACCCCCCTCCCCGCAGCCACCTCAAACCCCCCCAGTCGTCCTCCTACAGCTCCACAGCAGCCCCCACCCACTCAGCCCTCTACAGCCACCCCCACAGCCCCCCTCCCCGCAGCCCCCCAGCACTTTTCCCACAGCCCCCCTCCCTGCAGCCCCACGCAGACACCCCCAAGGCCCCCCCAGCACACCCTGGAGCCCCCCCGGTCCTTGCCTGTGCCTGCAGCCTGCGGCTCTGCCCCGCCAGTGCCCGGGTGAGCCGGGGGCCGGGGCAGCAGCACGGCCCGGGGCAGCTGGGGCAGCCCCCCCCGGGCGGAGGGGGGGATCGGGGGTGGGGTGAACCCCCCCGATCTGATGGTCCCGGTGCTGGACCTGCGAGAAAACACGAGGACAAGTGACTCCGGGGACCCCCTCTCACTGTGAGGAGCCCGTGGGTGTTGGGTGAACATCGCGCAAAAAAACGGGGCAGGAGGGGGATGAGATGGACGGGAAACGTGGATCAACCCACCTCCAGATGGCGAGGTGGAGGCTGTGGCCGTGGCCGTGCCAAGAGCTGCCATCCGGGCTTGTGGGATGCTGAGGGTCATCACACGGCAGCCGGTGCCCACGGTGCCCACGGCCAGGCTGCGGCTGGGCTGGGGCGGGTCCGAGAACAGGCTCACCTGGGCAGGGACGGCGGGTTCAGGCACCCACCCTGCACCCCGACCCCGGCACCGCCCACCCACCGTGCCCCCGGGGCACCCTGAAGCACCTCGGGTGTGGGGGGGGCACAGCCCTGCCTCAGCTTCCCCCCCCACGCAGGGCAGGAGGTGGCAGAGGTGACACGGGGACACGCTTCCGCCGGTGGCCCTGCCATCTCGGCGACGTGCCTCGCCATTTTAGGGACACTCTGGCTCAGTCGTCACCCTGGCACGGAGGGAACCCCACCACGAGTGGGGCACGGTGGCCCCCGGTTTGCTGTGGGCTCTGCGGTGGCCTCGCCCTTCCCTCCCTGGGCCGGGCTTGCTCAACCGCAGCTCCCCCGGAGGAGGAGGAGGAGGGGGTCGGGGGAGGAAGACACCCTGAATAACCTCAGGGAGGGAGGAGCAGAGTGGGGGACCCCCCCCCAGCCACCCCGACCCCACAGCCACCCTGACCCCACACCCACCCTGGCCCCCAGGCGCAGCTGGTCGATGGTGTTCTCAGCCTCGGCGTACTTGGTCAGCAGCTTGTGGTAGTCGTCCTGCAGGGAGGGGACACCAGTGGGGGCCAGCACCCGGTACAGGGGGGATGGCAAAGGGGGGAGGCAGCCCTGTGTGAGGACAGCAGGTCTGGGGGGAGTCCTATGGGTGGGTGACACTCTGGAGTGCAGAAACCCACCCCCCAAAGCACCCGGCCCGTCTGGGGCAGATGTGGCCCCTGTTTGTCCGTGTGGGGAGAGCCCCCCTCTACTCCCAGTGGACAGGAGGGCATCGCAGGGGACATCCTTGGGGAACACGAGCATCCCTGCCTCTAGCCTGAGCACTGCCCACATCCCTGCCTCCTCCTTCCCTCCTTCCCATGTAGGACTGGGAAGGGGTGCCCAGCACCAACCTCCCGTGGGTGACACAGCACCAAATCCCGTGGGTGACACAGCCCCAGCTCACGAAACCGGTGACATCCCCATTTCACCACCCCCCCTTGGCCCCCCCCACCCTGGTGACCCTCCCAGTGCGACCTCTCTGGCCGAACTGGGAGGAGTTGGGCGTTACCTGGAGCTGCTGCACCAGCGCGGTGGCTTGTTTGGGGGACCTGAACTCCTGTGGCAGCCCGGCGGATCTGGGGGGCTGCGGGGGTACCCCCTCCCCGCTGCTCAGCAGCACTTCCCGCACGATTTCGGCCGGGGACTTGAAGCCAACGGGGCCACCGGGCACCCTGGGGCGGGCGGGCAGGACCCGGCCCCGGGGGGGGCGATAGCTCTGGTCGAACTTCACCCGCGCCTCCACCTTGGACAGGTCGGGCAGGGGGTGGTTGAGGCGCCCGCGGCCGTACTGGGTGCCATCCGTGCCCGTTCCCGAGGGATCCCTGTGCCCCTTGCCTCCTGTTCCCCGCCGGGGGCTCAGGGACCGCGACTGCCGGGCGGGCTTGGGGGGCACCACCGTGGGCGCCGCTTTTTTGGGCACCCGGGACCTGTCGTGCAGTTGGGATGCTGGGGGGTTCCCAGCGCCCTGGGGCTCCTCCGGGGGTGCCAAGCCAGTGGTGCCAGGGGCTGTTTGGGGCTTGGGGACAGGCTCGGGGCTGGTGGCATCGCGGGGGTCATCAGTGGAGAGAGACAGTGGGAGGCTCCGCCTCGGGGTCCACCCCTGCCCGTGCCCTCCAGAGGTGCCCCCGGCTGTGCCCCAGCCCCGGGGCCGGCGGGATGGGGTGGTAGGGCCAGGGCTGGCGTCCGACAGCGCCGAGGTGTCCCCACCATCCGTGCTGCAGCCGCGGGGCTGGCAGAGAGCCCGGTGCTCCCGCAGAGCCTCGGGGCTGCCGCTGGACCCCGAGCCCCACCGGCCCTCGCAGGAGAGCTCGGGGTAGGGCTCCCCGTCACTCTCTGCCCCCCAGGGCCCCTCGTCCCCCCCGGAGCTGCCTCGCTCCTCGTCCTCCTCCGCCAGGTCCTGCTGCGGGTGCCAGCGACCCTCCTCCACCGGGGACCCCTCCTCCGGCTCCTCTCCGTCACCTGCAAAACACCAGCGGCGCGGGGCTGCTGCCAGCCGGACCCAGACGGTGCCCCCACCCCTTCCGCAGCCCCCCTTGGCTCCAGCACATCTGCGACCACCCCCACGAGGGGCTTTGGGCGGAAGGGAGGGGACGACTCACCCCACGGTGGGCTCCCGGCACCCTCCCCCAGGCCGATGACCCCGTCCTCGTCCATCCGCCTCTCAAAGTCGTCTTCTTCCTCCTCCTCCTCCTCGTCCTCTCCCTCCCAGGGCGTCAGCTCTGTTTGTGTGCAGTGCAGCCATGGTGCCGGGCTGGCCATGGCCGCGGGCACGGCGGCCCTGTCACTTGTGCCGCTTCATGGCCCGATGGTGGTGGCGGGCTGGGGACCTCCTTGTCGCGAATGTAGGTCACAACATCGCCACCGCGTCCTGGGGGGGGAGGGAGGAGGGGGAGGGAGAGGGAGGGATGTCAGCAGGACACAGTGGGCTCTGTTTGAGGTGTGTTTCCCCACTGCCAGGGTTTCCCCTGCTCCCCGAACCCAGGGGAAGAGCAGCCTCCCGCGATGGGGGGACACCCTCGGATCAGCCCCCCGGCTCTGCATCCCACCATGGAGCGGGAGCTGCCACATAACTCACAGCTCATGGTGCCCTGAGGTCCCTGTGGGGAAGGAGCCCCCCAGAGCCACCCCAAAAAGCTTGTCCCCTCCCAGGGAACACCCAGCCCATGTTGGCACCCTGTGGATGTCACCCCAGCCGGGCGGCCGCAGCCTGGGGACCATCAGTGGTGCCATCACCGTGCAGGATGGTGCTGGGGGAGGCAGGAGCATCCCAAAACCCCTCTGGATCTGGGGGGCTGACAAGGAGAGGGATGGCAGCAGAGACCTGGCACACTCATTCCATGGATAACCCAAGAGCACGAGCTCCCCCTCACCCCCTCCCGGGGTTCCCAGAGCTGCAGCAGCAGCTCGAGAAATGCCGGATGTCCAAACCCCAACGCGGGGTGTGTAGCAAGAGAGGCCACGGGCTTCTCCCATCAGCATCCCCTCAGGTAGATCAGAACCCCACCCCCCCCAGTTTTGGCCAAAAACCAGGAGCAACACCAGCCCCATGCAGGGGACACTCACCCTGGGCCAGCCCCCCCAGGACACCCCCATCACCGTGAGCCCACCTGGGGTCCCCAAAGCGGCATCACTCAGAGTACCCCAAAACCTTCCTGTGCCTGTGGGGCAGCTGAGCTGTTGCAGAAGTAGGAAATGGTTCTTCCTGCAAGTTTGCAGGCGGCCACCAACCTTTTAACCCCATCCGGCCCTGCGCAGTGGGGGCTGAACCCTCCTCCCACAGCCATTTTCCATCCAAAACCTTTTAGTTTTTAATCCAATTCGGAGCAAAACGCTGCAGGAAAATAGGGGAGGGGGACCCCTGGGACCATCAGCCTCCAGAGGACATCAGGATGAGGGTCTGCCAGGAGACTCAAAATTAAGCCTTAAAGCCCCAAAATTCAGCCAGCTGGACCCTCCCTTTGGAATTTCCAACCCTCTCTGGATTTCCAAGGGGGGGTGTCCACCTGGCCCCCCCACCCCGAGATGCTGCTCACAACCCCAGGGATGCTGCAGCCATACCCAGGCACCGTGGCACGTCCTGGCACATTTGCAGGCAGCCAATTAATCAGCTCGTTACTGTGTAATTAGTGGCACGCGTGGGAGAGCTTGACGAGCTAATGAAACCACAGCACAGTCCCTGGGGTGGCTGCCTTTAGCCAGAGGGTGATTTTGGGGTGCTGCTGGCTCAGGGGTGGTGGTGATGAGCAGCAAACCTACCCATGCCACCCGCATGCTCCGGGAAAAGTCTCCTAATCCACTCCCAAGCCTCAGATATGCAATTTTTTAGGGTATTAGTGGGGGTTTGGGGGATTATTTTCCAGTGCCACCTGGTTCTAGGTCCTTGGGCATCATCCTTGCAACTCACTCCAAGCCCAAGCTCCAAGGAGCTCCAAGCTCCTGCATCTTTGGGGTGTTCCAGGCAGGGAGAAAACCCTAAATCACCCCTTAGGGTTTTGCAAACCTCCTGGGCTGTTTGCATGAGGTTTTCCCCCACATACTGACTGGGTGACTCCATTCTCCACACCTGGAGATGCTCCACAGCTTCTCCTGCCACCAGGGCTGCCCATGGGATGCCTCAACCCCTGCACTAACACAGCTAAAGAGTGATTTTGGCTTTAGCCCCTCTCTGAGCTGGGGTGTTTCTAGTCCTAAACCCTGAATCACATCCCAGTCTGGAGAGGGGGCCTGGAGATCCCCACCAAAGTTCCTCCCATCCCACCTCAAGCCCCTCAGCATCCCAGAGTGATGAGGAGCCCAAACACCACCCCTGGGGGTCCCAGAGGGCTGGTGGGGGGAGAAAGGAGATTGTGGGTCCTGTTTTCTTGCAACAAAGAGGGTTAAAACATTTCCCACCCGGTTCTGGCAGTTCTTTAACCCCATATTGGATATCTTGGGTCTTTTTTCGGGGGGAGGGTTGAAGAAGGCCATGCCCAACCCACACACCATTGCCTGTCACCCCATTTCTGAGCAGTGGTGCCCAGGCTGCACTGCCCACAGCAGCCACAGTCTGCAGGAGCCACTTCCAAATCCAACCACATTTGCTGCTTTCCCAGAAAGTCCCTCCACTGATGGTCATGGTGGTAAGAGAGAAAAATCTTAGCTTTTGTTTTTTTTTTCTTCCCCCTTTAAGTGAGTTTCTCACTGTTATGGGAGCACAGAAAAGCTTGAAAAATAATGTTGTTCCATAAACAGGAGCCACAAACAAATGCAAAGAATCCCAATATTTATTATTTTTTAAAAGTTTTGCTCTTTGAAAGCTGGGATTTTGCAACAACGTAATTGGAAAAGGAGCTGAAAAAGAAATTGAAAAGCCTCAACAAGAAAAAGTCTTGCACCCCTGAACTCTGCTCTGCCCTCAGCCCCCTTCCTGCCCTCCAGATCTCAGCCAGGGCTGTCCCAAATCGTGGCTCAGGGTGGAGGTGCTCGGCCGAGGGAGGGGATGCTCACAGCAGTGATGAGTGCTGCCAGGTCTCTGCTCGGCCTGCAGGCAGGAGGGGTTGTGTCTGCCTGTCCCTGCCCTCAGCTCCTGACTCCTGATCCTGCCTGCAGGCAGTGATCCCATCCCTGTCCTGCTCCCTGTGGGATAGACGGAGGTGGGAGGCTGAGACCGCCCAACTCATTACATGTGTGAGGCTGAGAAACAGCGGCACAGTCGAGGCCAGCACGGATCCATCCTCGCTCCCGGGTTTATCAGTGGTGACAGCAGAGGAGACAGAGCATCCTCTGCCCCGGGGCTGGCTGAGTGACAGGGAGGGGGGGACAGGGCTGCTGTCACTCTGCCTTCACTGCCCTGTCAACCCTGGGCAGAGCAGGCGGGTTGGGGGGGCTCTAAACCCCACACCTCCATCCCCATGGCCCCTGAGCGATGGGGGATAACCCTCCCTCCCTGTGCCCCCAAAATCACTTGCCTGGGAAGGGGGTTAGAGCCCCCCTTGCACATCTGTGCCTGTCTGGGACGCAGGGGGTCCCCAGACCCCCTTTGACCCCCGTCCTGGGTGAGGGATGGATATTTTGCATCTCTTTTGGGGAGGTTTGGAGGAGGCCAGAACAGCCTCAGGCTGGAACTTGGCAAGGGGTGTCTGCACTCCAGGAGGGAGGAATTCCTGGTGTATAAACCCTTTTTTAAAGCCCACAGACTCCCGTTTTTCTGAGCATGAAAGAGGGCAGAGGAGCGGAAACGCCGCGTTCTTGGTTTGCATTATTTCCTACCAGAACAAGGGAGGGACCATCACAGTGAGGAAGAGCCTCACAAACCCCCTTGTCCTCTCAAAGAACACACGCCTGTCACCACACCAGGGCTCTAAAGCCCACGTGTCACCCAAATTTCACTGCCTGGAGGAGCCAAACGTTCCCCCAAGTCCCCCACGCTGGCATATCCCCATGGAGAGGTACCAAAACCCCGGGAAATGCATCTCTCCATCACTCGCCCCGAAGCGAAGCCCCACGGCAGGACAGGGAGCTCCTGCGGCCGTTTTCCTGCCTCCTCCCAGGCACGGGGATCCTCCTGTTCCTCCTGGGGACAGCCCAGGTGTCCCCCCCGGGGCTGAACCCGAGCATACCTGCAGCAGCCGGGGGTGGATGGCCCGTAATGCCCGTGAAGGACAGACTTAATCCCTGTCTGGAGAGAGCTGCCGCTGTCACCGCGGCACAGCCGGTGGCACTGGGAGCCCTAATTAGCACAGGGCAGGGAAAGGTGGCAGGGACACGGCAGGGACATCTTCCACTATCCCAGATCGCTCCAAGCCCCGTCCAACCCGGCCTTGAACACTTCCAGGGATGGGGCAGCCACAGCTTCTCTGGGCAACCTGTGCCAGGGCCTCACCACCTTCACAGGACAGAATTTCCTCCCAAAATCCAATCTTAACTTCTCCTTCAGTTTAGCCGTTCTCCCTTGTCCTGTCACTCCATCCCTTGCCCGAAGTTCCTCTCCAGCTCTCTTGGAGCCCCTTTAGGCACTGGAAAGGGCTTTAAGGTCTCCCCGGAGCCTTCTCTTCTCCACGTTGAACACCCCCAGCTCTCCCAGCCTGTATGAACAGTGTGTGGAGTCCCTCCCTCTCCGCGAGCCCTTAAAACATCCCCGCCCGGGAGGCACTGAAAGGGTGCTGCAGAACCGGCACCCACCGGCTATCAGAAACACGGCTGCCCTTTAAATAAAACACGGAACTGAAGCTGAAAGCTGCCCTTGCGACTTCCTCGGAGGAGCCTCCGGCAGCGGCTCGGCCCCGTGTCCCGCAGCCCCCGCCGAGCCCCGGCAGCGGCTCCGAACCGCCCCCGCAGCCCCCGACGGACCCGCCCGGAACCTTCCGGGCCCGGCGGGGAGGAGGCACCGCGATGAGGAAAGTTATGACAAGTTTCCCCGGGGCCACGAAGGCTCGGATGGCGCGGGGAGGACACGCCTCGGCGAGGAGCGGCGTGTCCCGCATCCTCCTGCTGCCTCCCGCATCCTCCCGGCGCGTCCCGTCTCCTCGGCCGCAGGGACCCCCCGCGGGCCTGCGAGTCCCCCCCGCTCCGCCTGGAGACCCCAACCGGCTCCCAGCTGCCTAAGCCGGGCTTAGAGCACTGGATGCGCCCGGGGAGGGCTGGATGCGGCCCCGGGGATGGAGCCAGCCCCGCGGGCCCCCGGGCTGTGCCTCCAGCTGTGCCTCCAGCGGCGCCGCGGGGGCCCCCTCCTTCTCTTCCCCGCAGCAGGGAGCAACCGAGCCGTTCCCGGCCCCCCCGGGCACAGCTGGGGCACATCTGGCCCTGGGGCACCGCTGGAGGGGCAACCCCCCCCCTCCAACGCCAACCGCGAGCGCCCCGCGCTGCCCACCTGCAGGGAGAGCCCGGGCGGCCCCGGTCCCGATCCCGATCCCGATCCTGATCCCGATCCTGATCCTGATCGCGGTCCCGGTCCCGGTCCCGATCCGATCCCGATCCCAATCCCGGTCCCGCCGGACAATAGCGCGGCCCGCGGCGGGGGGCGTGTCCTCCGCTCATTAGCATACACGCCGCTCCCGACCAATCCGCGCCCGCCGCCGGGCAGGGAGCGGGACGTCGTTAGCATAAACCCCGCCCCCGCTGTATTTGCATAGCGCGCGGCGCGCGGCCAATCAGAGCCACGGAAGACGGGCCTCATTTAAATAATTGAAGCAGCGCGGACGCCCCCTGGCGGAGCGCTGCGCCTGCCCATCCTCCGGGATCGCTGGGATGGGATGGGATGGGATGGGATGGGATGGGATGGGATGGGATGCGATGGGATGGGATGCGATGGGATGGGATGGGATGGGATGGGATGGGATGGGAATGGGGCCGGGACAGGGATGGGATGGGATGGGAATGGTCACAGGATGGGGATGAGGAAGGTCTAAATGAGGGTGGGGATGGGATGGAGATTGCGATGGCAGAGGAATGGGAATGGGGATGAGTTTGGGGACGGGACTGGGGATGGGCATCCCCTCCCAGCCCACCAGCACCACACTCCCACCTCCTCTGCCCATGCTGAGGAGCCCTGGAGGCACCACTGCCCCTTCCTATCCTCCGGGGATCCCTGGCAGGGATTGGGATGAGGACGGGGAGGGGATGGAGATGGGAAGAGAATGAGATGGGATGGGAATGAGACAGGGACAGGACAGGGATGGGAATGGAGGTGAGATTGGGATGGGATGGGGCTAATATGGAGCATTCCCTCCCAGCCCACCACCACCACACTCCCACTTGCCCTGTTGGCCCTGGGGAGCCCCACAGTGACCCCTGCCCCTTCCTCCCCCCCATCCCAGCCCCCAAGAACCCCCCCAACCACAGTCCTTTTCTACCCTGATAGATTTATTGAAAAATTAAAAGCACAAGCTCTGTATATATAAATACGACGACGTTGCCAGCGATTTACAAGGCCTCCAGTTACTCTCTCTGCCTCCCCACCCGTGGCCTGTGCCACCCCCCTGGGCACGGGGGGTGAGCACCCAAGGGAGTGGCCACCACCCAAAACCCCTCCAGCCTGAGCCACGGGCCCGCCTTGCTGTGTGTGTGGCACTCAAATGACAGGGGGGACACCCAGACCTCTGCCGTCCTCCCGCCCGGCCCAGGGGGAGAGGGTGTTTTCCCTACCCCAGACAGGACAGGGTGGAGACTTTTGAGGGACGTGCAGTGATTTCTGCCCATTCTCAGCCTGCCCTACCCAGGCAGCGAGTCCACAGCGGGCGAGGGGACATCTGGGGACAAGCTGGGGGGTGTCTGCGTGCGCGGGCTCTGCGCGGCGGGACCTCGTTCACACCTCGGCGCTGCCCTTCATCCCCGTCCCACTCCACGCTCCCAAAGGCCATCCCCTAAAGGGCCACGTTGAATTCTGTGACCAAGAAGTCAATGTAGTCCTTGTCCTTCAGCTTGAAGGCCTCGGCGATGATGCGGGCGGCCTCCCGGTGCTCTTTGCCTCGCAGGCCCGTGCCGTTCACCTCCAAAATGACGTGGCCCACCTTCAGCTTCCCACAGTTGTGTGCCGACCCCCCACGCTGCAGGAGAGAGGTGGTCAGCTCACCTTCCCACCATCCCTCCCTTGGGCCAACCCAGGTGGTTTTTGGGGGGAAAAAAAATGGGACATATTTCATATCGCTCATGTTCTCCCCGAACCGGCGAAGGAACGTGATGGATATGAGATATTTCGCTTTTTGGAGAGAAGGGATGAATTTGGCTCCCCTCCTGATTGCTCCTGGAGCGTGGCGCCAGCTGGGGTGGCCAAGAATAACCAAGGCACAGTCAGCTCTGCTTTTCTTTTGCTGTAAATAGCTTGAATTTTGCCCCAAGTAAACAGCAAACAGGGAGACAGCTCTGGAGGGCTCACTTGTCTGGCTCTCATCCACCGCTCCCCCTCCCCAGTCCTCTGTCTGGGAGTTTCCAGACATCTGGAGACACCAGCCAAGCTTTCAGGGCTGCCCTGACTCCCTCTGAAACGTCTGCAGCAAATCCTTGGCTCCCAGGATGTCTGTTATGGGATCATCCACAGGACACGGATGCAAACCCCCACAGCAGGATGATGGCTGGGGACGTGCAGGGCTGTAGGAGGGGGAGGCACCCCTAAAATCTCTCCTCTGCTCTGGCTGTGGCTCAAAGGCTTTCCCAGCCTGCTCAGGGAGCAGAGGGATGGGATGTCCATGGAGTTATTCCCGTTCCCAGGCCGCCCTACCTGGATGGTGACGATGCGGGGCAGCGGCTGCCGCGTGTTCGCTCCGCCCTCGATGGCGATGCCCAAGGTGGGAGCGCTCTTGGACACCCGGATCAGACACGACGTGGGCTCCAGGAGCCCTGGCTGTGGGGAGAGAGGGCACTGCTGAGGGAGGCTGGACATCATGTGCCTGCCGCACTCCCTGAGGTGTCCCAGAGCAGGCAGGGACACCCACGGTTGGCTGTCACTGCAGAGGGACAGACGCCTTTGCTCCCTGACTCTTGACATCCAAGATCCCAACCACGGGCAGGGCTGGAAGAAGTTGAGGAAGAGCAGAGCAGCTCTCTGCCTGCCTACCTACAGCACCATCAGAAACCCCCTGATACCTGCTGCCACCTTCCCTTCCAGGCTACAGGTGACTTCGCTGCGCCCTGGGGATGTTCCCCCAGAGCCAGGGATTCTGCCATGCCCTCTGTAGCTGGGAGGGACTGGATTTACCCAGCATGGAGTGAATCAGCCCTACAGAGCCCCTTTCAGCCACTCCTGACTCCTTTCCCCACAGCTCATCCCCCCAGAGAGCTCACTCAGCTCACTACAGAGGATAAATAACCCACCAAAGCACAGCAGAGCAGTTGTTGCCCGGTGGGGAAGGGGGAGCAGAACTGGCCGGATGAGGCAGTGGGGGACAGCCCCAGGTGCCCCCTCCCACAACCAGCAGCCCCCCCGGGCCCTCACCGGCTTGGAGGCCCCTTCAGCCGCCCCCTCGCTCCTCGCGGCCTCCTTGAGGCTCCGGCTTTTCCCAGGGCCCGGCTGCCGGCTCTTGTCCTTGCCGCTGCTCTCGAGCTCCCCGATGTCCACCCCGCTGTCCTCGCTGAGGGTCTGCCCGCTGTCCGACAGCTGGGAGAGCGTGGAGGCTGGGGAGACACGCGGGTTAGAGGGCGGGCAGCGCGGCCCCGGGGCCGGCCGGGCACGCACGGGGCGAGGGCAGATCCCGGGGCCGGGCAGATCCCCCGGGAACGACACCTGGCCTTCGGAGCCAGGCTCCCAAGCTTCCGAATCATGGAACTGCTTAGGTTGGAAAAGACTTTTAAGCAAGCTCAACCATTCCCCAGCACTGCTGAGCCCACCACTCACCCACGGGACTGTAAATAGGGGGAGGTGAATGATTTGACATCAGTGGCTGCCATAGAACAGAGAGTCATTTGAGTTGGAGATGATCTCCAAGGTCCTCGAGTTCAGCTGTTCTCTGAGCACTGCTGAGCCCACCACTAGCCCATGTCCCCAAGTGCCACATCTACACGGCTTTCAAACCCCTCCAGGGACGGGGACTCCACCACAGCCTGTCCCAATGCCTGACCACCCTTTCACTGACGAAATTTTCACTAATATCCAACCTGAACCTCCACAGCTTGAGGCAATTTTGTCTTGTCCTGTCACTTGCTACCTGGGAGAAGAGCCTGACCCCCACCTGGCTGCACCCTCCTGGTAGAAGGACAGAGCTGTGCACTTGTCAGGGGACAAGTGGCCTCATACTCAGGTCCAGGATCCAACCCAGATCCCAAATTGGGATGGAGGGAGAGAGTGATGAATCCTGGGTTCCTGCCTGCTTATCCAGACCATGCTCCACGTGGGAGGAGACTGGGACGGACCCAAGCAAAGAGGTGCTGCCATAAAGGAGCTTTCTTGTCTTGGAGAATAAAGACTCCAAGTGCAGATGGAGACTGTGGGAATGCCGGGAACAGCGGTACAGCTGCACCCGCGGGGAGCGCGGGGTGTCCGGGACAGCGGCTCTGGCACTCGGAGGAGTCGAGGTCCCACTGCGGACACCCCCCGGGCAGGACCTGGCCCTCATTAATGAACCCTCATTAACCGCGGTTAATGAACCCATTGCAGGGACGGGACGGGGCCACAGGAGGGCGACATTGCCACTCGTGTCGGTCCCACAGGGCGGGGGGTGCCGGGGATACCCCCAGGACCCTCCGGGCACCCCCGGGATCCTCCTTCCTTCTTCATCTGCGAGTGATCCCCCGGGACACCCTTCCCTCTGCACCTCCGAGGGACCTTACGGGACCCCTTTCCACCTCCGGGGGACTTTCTGGGACCACACTCCCTCCCCTCCACCTCCGAGGGACCCCCCCGGACCCCCCTTCCCTCTCCATCTGCGAGGGACATCCGCCCCGTACCCCTTTCCCTCTCCACCTCCAAGGATCCCCTGGGATCCTCCGTACCCCCTTCCCTCTCCATTGCCGAGGAATCCCCCTGTACCCCCTTCCCTCTTCATCTCCGAGGGCTCCCCCTGTACCCCCTTCCCTCTTCATCTCCGAGGGATCCCCCTGCACCCCCTTCCTCCTCCATCTCCGAGGGATCCCCCTGTACCCCCGTCCCTCTTCATCTCCAAGGGGCTCCCAGGACTCCAGTTCCTCTCCATCTCCGAGGGATCCCCCTGTACCCCCTTCCTTCTCCATCTCCGAGGGATCCCCCTGTACCCCCTTCCTTCTCCATCTCCGAGGGATCCCCCTGCACCCCCTTCCTCCTCCATCTCCGAGGGATCCCCCTGTACCCCCTTCCTCCTCCATCTCCGAGGGATCCCCCTGTACCCCCTTCCCGCTCCATCTCCAAGGGGCTCCCAGGACCCCACTTCCTCTCCATCTGTGAGGGACGCCCTGGAACCCCCCTTCCCTCTCCATCTCCAAGGGACCCCATGGCACTGCAAGGGGCTCTCAGCTCTCCCTGGAGCCTTCTCTTCTCCAGGTGACCTCCCCCAGCTCTCCCAGCCTGGCTCCAGAGCAGAGGGGCTCCAGCTCTGGGGCAGATCTGCCTCCTGTCCCGTTTCTCTCTCGAGGGGCAGGTGCCACCCACCTCTGGCCTGGGGCAGGGGCCTCACTTCGTTGACGTCGGGCTCGCTGTTGGGCTGGTGCACCTCCACCATGATGAAGTGCTGGTTGGCCCCGGCCTGGGGGCTGCCCTTGTCCGGGGGAGGGGGCGCTGGGTGGGCGGGAGGAGGAGGAGGGGACGGGGGGCTCTGGACCCCTCCAGCCTCCGGGGACGGGCTCTTCAACCTGGTGGGGGACTGGACCCTGGGGAAGGGCCCGATGGGGTGCTGGGTGACCAGGGAGAGCTGGGCATCCATCTGCCTGCGGGAGCCGTGCAGGGACGGGGAGATGGTGGCGTAGATGGCGCTGGGGGAGGAATCCTCGGTGGAGGTGGTGGCAGTGGAGCTGACGCTGACCGTGTCCTTCTCGGGGGCGGTGGGAGGGGGGGTGGGGTTCCGGGGGGCCACGAAGAAAAGGCCTGACTGGGAGGACTCAGAGGAGGGACGCTTGGGCTTGTCCTTCCCTGGGTTCCTGTGCTGGGCAGCTGAGGGGTCCAGCAGCTGAGGGGCTGCAGGAGGAGGAGGAGGCTTGAAGTTGGGTGGTTCGTCTGGGAAGGAGGAGATGTCATCCTGCCAAACCAAGAACAGGTTTTAGGACACCGTGCTCAGCTGTGAGAACTTCTCCAGGGCTTCCTCAGGCTCGTTGTCACCTGTGTCTTTATCTTTTCACAGTGACCATGGCTGGTTGTTACAGAAGCACCTTTCTGATCTTCTGACAATAAGAATATGATTCACAAAGGAGGATGATTAGAGGACAAATCACTCAGTCTCTGCTTTGGCTCCCACAACGCTGCTCCTGCTCAGCCAGCCAGGATCCTTCTCCTAACCAACTGGATTAACTGGCTTCTCTGACATCCCTGGGATGTTGATATAGCAGAGCTACTGAAGCTGAGGTAAAACTCAGTACCCCCAGTTTTCCTCCAGCTCCCACCCGAGGTGCAGCAGCTCCTGCAGGGCCTTACCAGGGACACGTCTGGCAGGGTGTTGATGCTGCCTTGGTGGCAGTCCCCAGCTCCCTCCAGTTCTGATGTGTTCTGAGAGGGCAGAGAAGGCAGAGAAAACCATGTCAGAGCAGCAAGAGCAACCACCACAGTGCCAGTGTGACAGAGAACATGGAGTGATCCCCCAAACCCCCTCCCCCTGCAAGACCAGTCTGTCACCCAAAGGTTTTTGTCTCCTTGGAGGTTCCCTGGAGACTCACATATCCTATCAAAGCAGCTTTGTGGGACACAGGATCTCCTAAGGTAGGAAATGTTCTCAAAGCCTGCTGCGGACCTGACCTCCTGCAGAGGAGGGATAAGCTCCTCTGGACCCAAATCAGCTCTTCCTGCTTCATTTGGAAGGAGCTCAGGCTCAATATCTGGATCCTTCCCAGGAGAAGGGCAATAGAAAATTTCAAAACTCCCTTCCCTTTGCAAGCCAGAACGGTGGGTCTCATGCAAACCAAAGCTGCTTTCCCTCTACGAGTCAAAATGTCATCAGGAAATGTCACACCCCAGTTCTGAACACATCCCAGCTCCAGATATCCGGAAGGGCTCTGGGAATCCATCAGTCTGTCTGTGCAGGGGCAGCTGTGGGTCAGGAGGGACTTGAGGAGAGAGGACATGGATAGAGCCAAGCAGAGCAGACAGGCACCTGGCCAAGTCCCAGGGCTGGCAGAACAGGGGGCACAGAGAGGGTGAAGCTTTTCCCTGGTGAGCTCTGCCCAGGCTCCGGGGATGCTCTCTCAGGGGGGAACATCCTGCTGCTCCTGCAAGGCCCTGTAAGGGCAAACCCAGACTCATCCCCCCTCCCACAGCAACTCCTGCTCTGGAGAGGAGCTGCTGCTGCTCAGGAAGGGAGAACTTGGCTCCTGTCACGTTCCCAGGGATGTTTGTTCTCTCCTGCTGGATTGGGCAGGGCACAGTTTGTGTTTAAGTGCCTGTTATTTATTGCAGGGTAAACAGCTGATTAGTTGAAATGCTGGTGCATCTGCATTTCCCTCAGCTGCTGGAGGCTGCTGCTGTGCCTGTTAGATGCTGGAGTCCCAAAATAGACACGGGAGACAATTAAGAGCATTAGAGAAGAGGCAAAAACATTGATGCAAAGTGCTTTTATTTCCGTGGCTTCTGAAAGAGCCCTGGAGAATGGGAACAAAGAGAAACGGCTTGTTCAGGGAGTGACAGGTAAATCTTCACTTGGGAAACTACTCCTGCCTCTGGCAAAGGTTGGTTTCATCACCAATTAATCCAACATAAGGGCATGTGGCTTTTGAGAGAGAAGCAGAGAATCCCAGACTGGTTTGGGTTAGAAAGGACCTTAAAGATCATCTCATTCCACCCCCTGGCCATGGGCAGGGACACCTTCCACTAGAATAGGTTGCTTCAACCTGGCCTTGGGGATGGGGCAGCCACAGCTTCTCTGGGCAACCTTTGTCAGGCCCTCCCCACCCTCAGAGGGAAGAATTTCTTCCCAATATCCAATCTAAACCTCCTCTCTTCAGTTTAAAGCCAGGCCCTACCCCTTCCCGGGTTACTGACTGTGCAGCAAGGCAGGGCAGGAGACAGATTGGGCTGCAATGTGTGGCAACAGCATCAGAAAGATCAGGCACCACCCAGAGCTCACATGGCACAGGACTGTGCAAATCCAAGCCCTGGTGTGAGGGATGGGCTGATTCCCTGTGTCTGAGGCTGGAGGAAGAGGCAGGTGGGGCAGAAGTCACCTGCCTTTGCAGTGATTGAACTGATCAGGAGCTGCTCTGGGCTGTGTAAACATCAGCCATAAGAATTCAGATCTGATTGAAGTGCCAATGGATTTAAAATCTCGAGTGCCTCCTGTCCCTGTGTGATGTCAAGAACAGAGATTCTCAGCCAGAGAGCTCCCAGAGCTGGGAGAGCTGCACCAAATGCACCACTGCTTGTCCCAGAGCTCCTGTTTGCTGCTGGTTCCTCTGCTCTGCAGACACCTGCCCAAATACCACCTCTCTCTGTGCTAACTCATCTTTAGATGCTGCCCAGAGCCCTGAATCCAGCTGAATGTCTGTGTGCACGAGGAAAGGAGCCAAGGCAGAGATGGTGACATGTCAGCACCAGCCTGGTGGACTTCGGGGACATCTCAGCTGTGTCCCTAACACTTCCCTCCCCACTTCTGCCTCTACCAGCCCCAACGAGTCCACTGAGCTCCTGGCAAATGCAGGAGGACCAGACCACTGTGATACAGAAACATAAAACCTCAGACTGGTTTGGGTTGAGAGGGACCTTAAAGATCATCTCATTCCACCCCCTGCCATGGGTAGGGACACCTTCCACTAGCCCAGGTTGTTCCAACCTGGCCTCGGACACTCCCAGGGCTGGGGCAGCCCCAGCTTCTCTGGGCAGTGTGACTGGGAGCAGCCTATTGTCAAACAGTCACAGTTATGTCGCCACTAAAACAAGAAGAGTCTGTCTGATGCCCCCCCCAAAACCTGCCAGGGCCACCTCCCCCAGTCCTGCCACTGAACCCTGTGTGCCCATCAAGCCCATCCCATGCCATGTCCCAGCCCTGGCCTTGTAGAAAGGACAGTCTGTGCACTGAGATGTGACTCCCCTGGCACACCCTGGGTGGGCACAGACGTTGCCCTCCACCCCCTGATCCCACTGCCAGCTCTGCTCCCCCCCAGCCAGGGACACTGATGCTGCTCATCCTCCTCAGGGCACCTTTTCCTGGTGCAGTGTGTGAGCAGGAGATTTATTTCTCCCCAGCTTAGTTCTTTGGGAGCAAAAGCAATTAAACAGAGATTGCTCTGGGCTGTAAAACTCGATGGCTTTTAAGCCAAGCACGTTGGCTTTCAGGAATTGGCTGTTTTTGAGGCTGTGCTTCCCTGGATTTCCCTTGAAAGACTCACCACCTGCCACTGCCCTGAGAAATGAGTCTTTATTGAGGAGGCTGCTCCCTCCTGCCCACTCCCTGCTCCTTTACCCCATCTGTTTTCCAGTTCCCTGTAGAAACTGGGGGCCAGGTGAGGCCCTTCCTTCACAGAGGAGCTGGGAAATGTCTGTCCTTCCTATCCTGCTCAGAGAGAATGGCAGGAGTGATGGAGCTGGAGAGCAGGCAGGCAGACAGCTTTCATTTGCAGATTAAAGGGTGGAGAAACTGCCACCTCCCCGGGGAACACAACTCAACCTTTAATTAACCTCCCAGCTCCAAATCAGTCCCTTAATTTCCAGTTACTGCTAATGAGAGCTGTGCAGAGCCACTCAGCCTGAGTCCCACAGGGTCTCAGTTTTCAACAACTGCACCAGCCTGAGAACAAGCCCAGTTTTTCTTTTCTCTTCCCCTCTCTTCCCTTCCCTGTCTCACTCTGCAATGCAGCTGCAAGGCTGGAGACCAAGTCTCTGGTCCAGACTTCAGGGGCTCTAAAGGTGACAATGACCCACATGCAGCGGCTTCACTCTGTCTCCATCCTCATCCTCTGAGAGGATTGTTCCCATGGGAACCCTCCTTGTGGGATATCCCAGGGAGCTGGGAGCAAGCCAGTGCCTGTGGAACCAGGCCCTGGGAGGAGAAGGCACCTTTGGATGGCAGCAGCTTTGCCAGGAGATGATGGAGAACCAAACCAAAACCAAGGGGGATTTCAATTCCTTCATCCCCACACTGAGGGCTGGGCAGGGGGCAGGGACAAAGGGAATGCCAGACTGCTGTGCTTGGAAGCGATCAGGAATTCCCACTGCTCTGGTCAGACCTCATTATTGCAGTCTCCAACCAAGCTCTGCCCTGCAGGACTCATCCTGAGACCCAGGACTTACAGGAGGTGCTGGTGACACTCAGACAACAGACACAGAGCACCCGGGGGTGGCACAGCACAACGTGGCCTTGTCTCATTTCCAGGCATCCTGAAGGATACACCCTGTAATGGAATCATTTTCCCAAGGCAGGGCCTGCTCAGCCTGGTTATTTTTGGTCAAGCCCATGGTGGGACAGAGGGCCTGCTCTAGTGTCAGGAAGCCAAAGAAATCTGGGTCCCACGGTTCAAGGTGCCTGTGACAAACTCCATCTGGGAATGCTACAGCTGTTCTCTGCTGGATAAGGGCCATTCCCAGAGGGATGTGGTTTTTGGGTCAGGTTCACAGCTGCCAGAGGTCCTGTCTCCTGAGCAGTCCCTGCTCCACCACTTGCCCAACCCGCTGACCCTGTGATTTCCTCCCAGCCGAGGAGCAGGGAATGTGCTCCACACCATGGAACCTGCAGCTTTCCTCAGCCTCATCCCAGCCAACAGCTCTGACATGACAAAGGGGCTCCTCAGGCTCTTCCCACATCCACGTCCATCCTCTCAAAATCCTCAGTGAGGATTTCTCCAAGGCTGGACACACACAACTCATGCACACTGACCCTCCTGCACTGCAGCGTGGATTTTTGCAGATCCAAGGCCTGTAGGGAAAATTTTCCTCCATCCTAAGGATGTAGATAGGGTCTGACCAGCCTGCTCAGAGGCTGAGAGAGCTGAGCTTGCTCAGCCTGCAGAAAAGAAGGATCTGGGGAGACCTCGTGGTGGCATTTCACTACTTGAAGAAAGATGGGGACAGGTTTGTTTAACGGGGCTCACTGTGACAGGACATGGGGTGATGGTTGTAAACTAAAACAGGGTCAATTTAGATTAGATAGAAGGAAGAAGTTTTTTATAACAACAGTGGGGGAGGCCCTGGCACAGGTTGCCCAGAGAAGCTGTGGCTGCCCCTGGATCCCTGGAAGTGTCCAAGGCCAGGTTGGACAGGGCTTGGAGCAACCTGGGATAGTGCGAGGTGTCCTTGCCCATGGCAGGGGGGTTGGACTAGATGGGCTTTAAAAGTCCCTTCAGCACAAACCATTCTGTGATTTTATGAGTCTACAGGTATTTAGCCATCATGCCCACACAGCAAGTCAGCACAGCAGCACACAGAGCAGGAAGAGCAGTTTTGGGTCCACCAATGCTGCTGGTCCTTCCAAAACCCCATCCCCGAGGGCCCTGTGGCACTCAGTGCAGGCAGGAACTGGCACCAGCTGGGTCTGGCTCAAGGCTGAGCCTTGTGTGCACCGCAGGCTGGGGAAAGGGGCTCTCCTCAGCAGAGAGGACAGGCAGGGATGGGTGAAACGAGGTGGCTGAGCACGTGGAGGAGCCGCATGTCAGTCCCTGGACAGCCCGTCCCCGCCTTCCCCCGGCACAACTCACCCCCCCCCAGCCCATCCACTACGGCAACGGCAGCACTCGCCCTCCTCCCCTACCTCCATCAGGTCTATGAGCCACAGGAGCCGCTCCTGGGGACGTGCCGGGGGGAGAGCAGAGGAAAACAAGCACAAAAGCGAGAACGTGACATCAGGGAGGATGCAGAGCAAAGGAGCGAGACGAGCAAACCCCGGCACGGCGCCTCCCTCCTCCCCCAAACACACCCCGAATCCACATCCAGCTGCATCCAGGGCTGGATGTGACGGCTGAGGTGAGTCCCTCCTGCGAGAGGGGCTGGGGAGGGGAATGGCACCGGGATTGAGGGCAGAACAGGGCAGAGGGAACAGTTCAGGAGCTCTGCCCCTCTTCTCTCTCTCCTGTTAGCTGAGACAAGCCCCAATCCACCACGAGCTGGTGCTTTTAGCTTGGCAGCTGTTTTAGCAAACAGTGGGGACAACCATCTCCAATGCCAGCATTCCCAACACCCAGGCAGAGCTCGGAGGCAGGTGTGTTCTCACACCCATGGAAAGGGGTGCCACAGGGCCAGGGAAGACCTGTAATGTCATCGAGGGACACGTGTTCTTGGAGGAAGCTCTTCAAACAGTGCTTTTAAGGCACAGCCCACTCCCTCTATGCCAGAGCAGCACCCTGGTCTCCCTCCCCCAGCTCTGGGCTCATGCGCCATTGCTCACACAGCAGCCCAAGCAGCCACGCTGGGCACATGCTGTGGAGGCAGAGCATGGCACGCCCGAAGCCCACGGTACAGCCCCAGGCACGGGGACAGCACGAGAGCAGGGTGTCACACCCAGTACACGGCCCTGGCACACCTGTGCCAGCCCCCAGAGACTTCAGAAGAATTTTCCCAGCAGGTCCTCGGGAAAGCAGAGCAAACCTGGCTTTGTTTCTCCTGATCCAGAAAGAATCTCAGTGGGATCCACCCTGACCAGAGCAGGTGGCTTCCCCATGGGTATTTGTGGAGTTAACGGGACAAAAGCACAGCTCTGCTGCTCTGACACTCTCCTGGGATGCTGCACCACCCCATGTAGGCAGGCAGAGCCCCAGGAAAGCCCCCTCCTCTCTCTTCCCCCCCAGCTGTGGTGCCTGGACCCTCCACATCCCGATCCCAGCGCTCCAGCCGCGGGCGCTTCCCTTGCTGTGGGACCAGCACACATCCCATTGTCCCCTGCTCTGCTCAGGAAGGGCTTAATTTCCAAGGTTACTAATGCATTTCTGATGAAAGGCATTTTATGGCTAAGGAAATTAATTTGGGGGCTGTGTGCCTGCACACTCTGAGGTGATTACACCGACTTAATTAGACGGTGCGTGCCACGACAGCCTGGCAGAGCCGTGGGAGTGAGCGCTGGAGAGCGGGCAGGGGCTGGCATGGGATGCACCCACTGGCAGTGGGAACAGGCAGCCAGGGTCTTTAAGGAGCTGATTTAAAAGCTGGTGAACAGCAGCAGGCACAGTGTGGCAGCAGCACATTGGTGGCATTTCTGTGTGGATGCAGCTCTCTGTCTACAAAATAACGTTTTAAAGACAAAGCATCTTTTTCTTAGTTCGTTGGGCTTAAAACCCAAAATGGCCTTCTTGCTTTGTCAGGGGACAAAATTTTGGAATTACTTAGATGAGGGTCGGGAAGTTCAACTTATTTGTGATTTTTATGCATCATGAAACTTGCATTCTGCTGCTCCACATAATACTTTATCCTACATATTTGTGCATGTGCTGTGATAGTTTTTATTGAAAATACGTTTAGTGCTGTGCTTTTTTAAAATATAAATAAATAAAAGGCAGTAAGGACCAAATTCCAAAGCTGAGTTACAAGTTTGGCTAAAAGATTTGCTTTAACTGCCTAGAGGAGTCTAGAAGAGCTTTTTTTCGTGTTTGGTTGGTTGGTTGGTTTTGGGGGTTTTTTTGGTTGTTGTTGGTTTGGTTTTTTTCATTTAAATGAAAAAAATTTAAATGAGCCATTTGTCCATACACTTAAACCCATGTTTGTCCTTCAAATGCACGGCTCTGCCAGAGGTCCTGGAAGGGACATTGGCTTCGTCCTCACTGGGGACAAAGTGACATGCAGCACCACAGCCCTCACGGGGGGGGGACAGGAGCGCAGAGACACCCAGCACGTGTTGTGGCATCACTTTATTCCACCTAAAAATCCCCCCAAAAATAAAAGCTTTGGGGGAATCCAGGGGGGATTGAACAGGGTGGGGGGAAAGGTGGGGTAAAAGGCCTTTACAGCGCTCCAGGGAAAGGAGTCTGTGGTGAGGCTCAGGTTCAGGAGTAGGTGCTGAGAGGGAAAGGATCACCCAGGGGGACTCACCCGGGCCGAGCTGACGGTGGTGGCGGTGAAGTGGCTGCTGGAGGAGGACACGGTGTCGCTGTAGGACATCATGGAGTAGGAGTCGGTGGCGGCGCCGGGCCCCGAGGGCTGACGGGCCTTCATGGACTCGATCTCCCTCTTCAGCACCAGGTTGTCGAAGCGGTCGAGGTCTTGAGGGGAGATCACCCCCCGCACCTCGGACAGCAGGGAGAACTGGGCCAGGCAGACACAGCCAGAGACAGGTTGGGGCAGCACCACAGACCCGCCCTCCCTCCCTGCTCAGCACCGGCCATGGGAGGTACCGACACAGCAGGAGGTTTGATCCTAAACATCACCAGGAGCTCCTCTGCCACTGAACACCAGCCTGTATCCCCCAGAGTGTGAGGCACTGGAACAGGCTGTGCTGCCCCATCCCTGCAAGTGTCCAAGGCCAGGTTGGACAGGGCTCGGAGCAACCTGGGCTGGTGGAAGGAGTCCCTGCCCATGGCAGGGGTTGGAAGGAGATGGGCTTTAAGGTCCCTCCCAACCCAAAACATTCTGTGATGCTGGGATGATTCTGTGATAATCTGCTACACCTGGATTTGGCTTCTATACCCTCACCCTTGCCCTGAGCAGATCACCTTGGAGGCACCAGGCCATACTGTGACAACATCCACACTGTGACAATGTCCAGACTGTGACAATGTCCAGACTGTGACAGGGCCCACAGTGTGACAATGTCTGCACCGTGACAACAGCTCTGCTCAGCCCAGCAGGTGCCAGAAGCTGCCCTGACCCTGCCATGGGCCGCTGTAAGGGTAGGAGACCTTCCCAAAGAATTATGGTGAGGAGATCAGAGCTTGTTTCACTTAGGGTAGCTCTCCTGCCTACAAGAGGCGTCTTTCCCCAGAGACAGTTTTAGATGTTTTCTCCTCCTGCAACCCAGAGAAACACTCCCTGGTATGAGAAAAAGATAAATCCTGCAGACTTGTCAAAGGCCCCACAGGGGGTGGGGAGCAGAAATTATAAAAGCCCTGAGGAGAGCAGGGGTTGTGTCGTTCTCAGGCCCAATGAAGCGCCATTAGGATTAATGTTCTTTTAAGCCCATCATTCTCAACTTTGGAAATAAATTTTCCTACAGTCCTGGCATTTGGGGGGGGTACCTGTGTGTTCTCCCACTTCCCAGCCTCACCTTGGCATGTGTGTTGAGCAGCTCGAAGAGGGCCATGACCAGGGCATCCACGGAGATGTTGCCCTCCTTATACTCGTCCAGGTAGTAGCCCATGGTGGCCCTCTCCTGCTCGTTGAGCAGGTGCCGGGCCTGCTCCTCCAGCATCACTCGGGTCTGGTTCACCATGCTGCTCAGGGTCACCTGGGAGCCCGCCAGCCCCCGGTAAAACACGGGCTGGGGGGGACAGGAGACAGGATTTGGGCTGGGATGACAAGGAACCGGCTGCTCTCTCTCTGCTGAGACAGCCAAGCAGCACAGGCTGCACTGAGGATACCCCCTGGCTGTGTCCCAGAGCACTGATCTCACCCAGCTGCCCGAGAGGGAGCTGGAAACGGGAGTGGAAGGGGGATGTTGAGGTGACTCGAGGCAGGTGACCCCCCCAAGGGTTCAACACCAGGGCTGTCCAGTGTCACCACCTGTCTGGGCAACTCCAGAGCTGTGGTCAGAGGCCCTGAGCTCTGCTCTCTGCGCACCAGGGACAGGACCCAGGGAATGGCTGGAGCTGTGTCAGGGAGGGTTAGGTTGGATATCGGGGAAAGTTCTTCCCTCAGAGGGTGGTTGGGCACTGCCCAGGCTCCCCAGGGCAGTGGGCACAGCCCCAAGGCTGCCAGAGCTCCAGGAGGGTTTGGACAACACTGAGGGACAGGGTGGGATTGTTGGGGTGTCTGTGCAGGGTCAGGGGCTGGACTGGATGATCCTTGTGGGTCCCAGCTCAGGATATCTTATGAAACTATGGATTCTGTGAGTTTATGCAGCACAAGTTGAAAACCAAAACAGCCTCCCAGCCCTGTTCAGCAAGCAGGGACACTGTCCCTAGACCAGTGATTTAATCACAGGCTGTATTCCCCCCTGGCAGAGCTGGGGGAACCGGGGCCATGAGAGGCAGGCCAGCTTCCCATCCTCTGTAAAAGGCACATTTGCCCCCAGTGCCAGCTTGAAGCAGACCCTAGTGAAGAAAGAGCCACTGGCAACCAAAGGAGCCCCAGGGAGAGACAAGTCTGGCTGCAGATGAAAGGCTTTTTTTCCTTTGAGAGGGATTTCTAAGAGGAGGTCCTTGCTGTTCCCTCCCAGGCAGTGCTGGCACAGGGATATGGAGCCAGACAAGATCCTGACTATCCCAGAGCAAGAGAGGAGTTGGGGCTGAGGAACATGTTTTGCCAGCAAAGAGCACAAAGCTGTTATCAGTGAGAGCCACCTGTGAAACCTCCCTGCCTTATTTCCATTTAAAAGAAAAATGCTTTGCAGAGAGGTGTGGGGAGAAGACACTGGCACAGAGCTGCAGGCACAGCATGGGTGAGTCCCTGCCACTGCCTGCTGTGCTGGAGAGGCCTGGCTCTGCTCTGCTTCCAGCTGGGAAAGATCCCAGGAGCTGGCAGGGCCCAGAGACAGCCACCATGTGGAAAGCACCACAGTCCCATCTGCAGGGTGGAGGGTGTCCTTGCCTAATCACTGCCCCTTGTCCATTAAGGTGCTCACTGCCAGGCTGGGAGGCACCAGATGTGTTGCAAAGTGACTCACCAGTGGCACAGGACAGGGGGCACCCACTGGTTCATTTATCAGCTGCCAATATGAGGTGGGGAGGAGAAAGGCCCGTTAAAACCAAACCAGCATCCCTTCCATAATCAGGAGCACAGAGCCTTCCATCCCATGGAAAACAAAAGATAATAACAGTGATTTTTTTTGTCTTTCCTAAGGCATCAGGCATAAGGGTTGTCTTACCCTGGCTGTCATCTCCACAGCGTGGTTGCCCACTGCCCTGCGAGGAGGGAGAAGATCAGTTAGTGCTGATCCCTCGTCACCTGGGGCCTGGCACGGGCCTGGCACAGGACCTGGCACCTTCTCTCCTCCCCGTGCCTGGAAGCTAAAAGCTTCTGGCCTGAGAGAAGGGGAAGAGGCAGCAGCACGTTGTCCAGACCAGGTCAGAGATGCTTCACTTGACATGAGGACCACACACCCCAGCACCGGGCGCTCCCCTGGACAGAGCAGGTCGCACGCTGGGTGTTCCCCCAGCCCGGGGTGACTCTGTGCCCCCCCCCAGGAGCTCTGAGCTCACCCCCCCTCCCTCAGGAAGCCCCCAGGGGCTGTCCCAGGCACGTACCCCGCGGAGCTGACGAGGGTCTCCCCGAGCTGGGAGCTGGTGATCCAGCGGGTCTCGTCCACGGTGGTGCGGGCGTGGGGCAGGCGCCCGATGTCCTTCACCGTCATGATGAGGTGCCGCGAGGACTTGAGCAGCTTCACGGCCTCGTCGTGGGGGATGCTCAGGAAGCTCCTGCCGTTCACCTCCAGGATCTGGTCCCCCACCTGCGGAGTCGGGATGGGGTGAGCCCCTGGAGAGTCCTGGGAGCTTTCCTGTCAGGAACACGCCCTCCTCTCCCACCACCGAAGTCGGGATACAGCAGTTGGAGGGACCAGGAAAAATGCTGCTGGCTGAAGAACCAAGCACTCAGGGTGGGAGTCACTGAAGGACCAGTCTGTAAAGCCTGGAGGAGCCTGTTTAGGATCCCAGGTCAGATCAATGTGCCCAGTCTCCTCCATTAACCAGACCTGCAGACCAACTGCAGACCCCCAAAGAACATCAAGGCCTCCAGCCCCAACCCCTCCTGCTGATCTGGGGGGGCCAGGAACCATCTGTGGAAGCCCCAAACCTCAGATCTCTGTGTGCAGTAGGGAGGTTCAACTGGAGTGTCTCACCACAGCCTCCAACCCCCTGTAAACTGTAGAATCTGAGACAGCTGGATTCCATCCCTCCTCTCCTCCCATTTCCTCCCCAGCAGCTCCTAAGGGCTTTTATTTTGTGGGCTGTTGCAGGAACCAGGAATTTCCCTGACAGCCTGGCCATGCTCAGGACACAGGAGCCATGTGGTATTTCCCCCTTCATCCCAGGCCCTCTTCCTCTGTGCTTCTAGGGCATCCAGTGCTGCTCCTCCTCGCTCCCGTACTCCAATTCACCCTGTTTCTGACAAAAAACCTCTTTGAAACTGTTCTTTTTTATCCTTCCTTAACCACAGGCTTCTGCTCAGCTCTGCCAAAATGCAGTCTGACTTTCTTTATGACACAGTGCAAGCTGGGATTCATTCTCCAGACCCTTCCTCCAGTGGGAAGCACTGGATTAAGCACTCCCAAGTCCCTGTGGTGGGCTGTGACTCTGCCGTCACCTGAGCTTACTCCAGTCCTGCCCAGAACTTTGCTGGGGTGAAAGTGGACACCAAGAGCACCACAAACCTTTCAAGGCATCCATTCCTCTCCCTGTCTTCCTGGGATGTTTCCCCTTCCACTAATGAATCCAGTGAAGGGCACAGTGACCACGCCACAGTGCCAGACACGGTGCTGACACGGCCTGACCGTGGTGTCTCCAGGCATCCCCAGGGGGACATTCCCAGCAGAGAAGGCACAAGAATAGGGAAAAGTCAGAGAAAAATGGGCCACAAAAATGGAGTGTCTGCTCTGGAGCCAGGCTGGGAGAGCTGGAGGTGTTCACCTGGAGAAGAGAAGGCTCCAGGGAGACCTGAGAGCCCCTTCCAGTGCCTAAAGGGGCTCCAGGAGAGCTGGAGAGGGACTTTGGACAAGGGATGGAGGGACAGGATGAAGAGGAATGGCTTCAAACTGATGGAAAGGTTTAGATGGGATATTGGGAAGAAATTGTTCCCTGTGAGGGTGGTGAGGCCCTGGTCCAGGTTGCCCAGAGAAGCTGTGGCTGCCCCGCCCCTGGAAGTGTCCAAGGCCAGGTTGGACGGGGCTTGGAGCAACCTGGGCTAGTGGAAGGTGTCCCTGCCCATGGCAGGGGGTGGAATGAGATGGGCTTTAAGATTCCCAAACCATTCCATGATCCTGTGAACAGCAGAGAGGACACATAACCAACAAACTCATGGACCACTTTGCTCAGGGTGCAGCTGTGAGAATGAACGAGTACATCTGCAAAAAAAACTTGTGATGGGAAACTGTGGTCAGAAACAAATCAAGAACAGCTCTAAAATGAGTGTAATGTCCATATCCAGGTGAATGCTGCAAGTTCATTCCCTGGCCACATCTCTGCCTGCCCAGCAAGGGAGAGAAAAGTTGTAAGGAAGCAAAACAAAAATGATTAGTGGCAGATGAAGGTGCCTGTGAAAGGACAGATCGAACAGATTAGGCCTGTTAAATTTAGAGAGAAGATAATGTGTGGGGAGCTTGATGGAGCTGTACAAAATAATGCTGGCAATAATGAGAAGCCAGAGAAGGGCTCCTGTTTACCCTTCCCTCTGCTGAAAGGACAGAGGGTGCTCAGAAGGAGCGTTCAGAGGAGGCTGGAAGGAGGCTCTGATAGGAAAAAAGGACCTGGAGCAAGAGCACCACAGAACCATGGAGTCATTTAGGTTGGAAAAGACCTTTAAGATCACCAAGTCCAGACACAGCAGAGCTCAGCTCCACATTCAGCTCCATCCAGGGACCTGAGCAGATTTGCCTCATTCTTCATAGAATCACAGAACAGTTTGTGTTGGAAGAAACTTTAAGGATCATCTTGTTCCATCCCCCCTGCCATGGGCAGGGACACCTTCCACTAGCCCAGGTTGCTCCAAGCCCAGGTTGCTCCAACCTGGCCTTGGACACTTCCAGGGATCCAGGGGCAGCCACAGCTTCTCTGGGCAACCTGTGCCAGGGCCTCCCCACCCTCACAGGGAAGGATTTCTTCCCAAAATCTAATCTAAACATACTCTCTTCACAGTGTGAAGCCACTGCCCCTTGTCCTGTCCCTCCAGGCCCTTGGAAACAGTCTCTCTCCATCCATGGGCTCCCTTCAGGTACAGGAAGGTCACAATCAGGTAATCCCAAAGCTTCTCCTCTCCAGGCTGAACAATCCCAACTCTCCCAGCCTTTCCTCCCAGCAGAGCTGCTCCAGCCCTCTGATCATCCTGGGGCCTCCTCTGGACTTGCTCCAGCAGCTCCATGTCCTTCCTCTGCTGAGGAGCTCAGTAATATGGAACATCCCAAATTTCTGGGGACAGTTCCTTCCTCTGTGACACACAGAGGGGCTGGTGGATCACAGGGGCTGTGGCAGAGCCCAGTCCCCACCACCACCACTGCCAGAGCCCCTGAGTTTTGCCCTCACACATGTCAGCCAGTGCCCTGTGCTGGCTGTCCCCGTGACTGCTGTCACAGGGCAGCTGCAGCTCAGCAGACAAGGGATGATGTAGGGAAGGGCCAAACCCACAGCCCTGTGGCCAACCCAGCAGGGATGCAAACCCTGTGAGCTGGGATGATCCAACTTGGGGCTCAAGGGGAAGAGGGAGGGTTGTGACAGCCCCTGCACGGCCCCAGTGCTGGCACAGGGCCTGCAGCAGCTCCTGCTCTGGCTCCAGGAACACACTCCAAGCAGCAGGTCCTGAAAATGGAGCCACTTGTTCTTGGCTGGTCTTCCCATCCTCTGATACGCCCTGTGGGAAGGCAAGACTTCCCAAGAGTGGATCCCTCTGTGGGGTTTGCTGCTGTCACTGAATTTGCTACCAGAATTGTTTGAGTTGGTTTTGATGTGATGTTCAGATTGGATATAAGGGAGAAATTCTTCCCTGTGAGGGTGGGGAGGCCCTGGCACAGGCTGCCCAGAGAAGCTGTGGCTGCCCCATCCCTCCAAGTGTCCAAGGCCAGGTTGGAGCAACCTGGGCTAGTGGAAGGTGTCCCTGCCCGTGGCAGGGGTGGGACTGGATGGTCTTTAAGGTCCCTTCCAACCCAAACCAATCTGTGATTCTGCCAGACATTTAATTTATACCCTCCTGTATCTATGGCACCAACTCAGCTCTGGGCACAGAACTGGTGGCCCTTTGCACTGCCTGTGGATCTGGGATATCACACCCATCCCAGCAGATTGCAGAGCACAGATCCACCAAAATCACGGGATAGGGATGTGGAACTTCCCTGCCTTGAGAGAAAGACAGCCCAGAGCCAGCTCTGGGAGGCAGCTGCACACAGAGAGCCCAGGGCAGAGCTGATCCAGCCAAGCTGATCCACAGCCACCGGGAAACGGGAAGAGAGGGAGCCCAGGGGAGGGTGAATAACACAAACCCACGTTCCCAACAAACAGACTCGACAAAATATCTCAGACTCCCTTCAAGCTCTGTCAGCTTAAAACCCACCATCAGAAAACTGCTGATGAACAACAAAACAGGGAAGGGAAATTATACAAGTGCCTGAACTGCCAAGAGAAACACACATTCAGGTGGAACAAATATCATCTCTCAGGTCTTTCTGATTTATCAGCCAACCCACTGGAGTGGATTTTCCTGCTAAAAGAAGGAGCACAGGGCTCACAGCAGCACCAAAACAATAAACCCCCAAATTTGATTAGACAGTTCTGTTGCAATTATGAATCTTTAATAGTTTTCTGTATCAGGCATTAAACTTTCATGATTATTTTGTTTCAAGACAGTTACACAGATTTAATAACCTTTCTTTAATTTCTCCTTTTAAGAGAGAACCCAACAGGAGCCTGGCAAGTCCTCGTTGCACCAGGGAGACCAGAAGGGCCCTGGACCAGCTACTTCATCCCTCTGTGTCTGTCCTTCATCACTTCCTCAACATTTATTCCATGTCCTTCACATCCCTCTAGTCTCCTGTGCCCAGCACATGACCACCTCTCCCAGGTGCTCCCAGAATATTAACACCAGGTGGGAAAAACCACCCACAAAATACTTGGATAAGTTTGAGCACCTCGTGCAGGGACAAAAAAAAAGACCTTGCAAAAATGATTGCTGGTGTAGGGCAGATAAAAAGGAATCACTGGACAGCCCAATGTCTGCAAATCAGCCTATCTTGATCACAGACTCCTATTAGAACTGGAAAGGATTTGTTGCTAATTAACATGGATAATAATTATATTTTCTCCCCAAAGTCAAGGACAACTGGGAAGGTGACAAAAAACTGCAGAGATGCAAAAAGAACCATCCAGTAAAACAAAAGCTGACCCTGGCAAAAGTGATTTGCTGTATGCACAGCTCCAAACTGGCACAGAATAAAAGAAGTAATAATAATAAGACACACACACAAAAAAAATAAAATACAGGAAAATTACTGCCCTGGATATTTCAGGAACAAGTTTTCAGTTGTGCTCAGCTAATGGTGGGTGGACACACAGGACGTGCTGAGTGCTTGAGCACTTCTGAAAATGGAATTATTCCCATTTCCTAGGGATAAATGTACCCTGAAATGCAGGGGCTGAACATGACATGCAAAAGGTGACAGAGCCTGACGAGAAGCAGAGCTCGGAAATAACACACCTCGATGACAGGCTTGGCTCCTTCTCCTTGTGGAGACAGAGGGAATGACGTGGGAAAGGGAGGTGCAGCCAAGAGAAACTTAATGGCTTCAGACAAGGGTTCTGAGCAGCTAAAGGCTCTTAAAAATAATCAAAACAGGCTCTGGGAGACATTCAGTCACACAGACAGAGAAATAGGTGAGAGATTTTAAACATGAGTTCATGTTAAATGACACCAAATTGAGCTGGGAGTACCAGGGCTAATAGGGTGCCAAATGGGTTGGCATTAGCACCAGTCCTGTTTAATGGCACTAATGTGCCTGGAGAGGGGCTAAATTACACTGGAGATACCCCTAAAGTAGAAGGAGCCTCCCTCCAGCACAAATAATTACCAAAAGCAGACCTGAAGAAATTAAAAATACGGGCAGGGAAAAGTATGAATCGACTGGGAATCGACCAAGTTAAATAAGAAAAATAGGGAGGTGCTCAGCTTCTCCAGGAGGGAAACAGGGCAGGGCAGGTGATCCATGGCCAACAAGGCCAACACAGCCTGTTGGAAGGATCACAGAGATCTGGGAGCAGGGTAGGGAATGATTGGTGCCAAGTGCTGCCTGAAAACGTGTTCTTTTCCTGACCACTCTGCAACACAAATAGGAGGAACAAAGCAGACACAGATGGGAATGAGAGCACAAAGAGAGGAAATGGTCTCTGGGGGCTGGCAGAGGTTGTGGTCCTGCTGTGGGGAGGGTTCTGGTGGTCTTCCAGGACAGGAGCCATTTAAACAACGTCTGTTCCCAGCAAGGTGGCACCACTTGAAGGACCACTCCAGGAGAAATGTTCCCTCTCGGGTACCACAGCCACACACCTCCTGACTGATCCCTCACTCTGCAGCTCCTTCCCCAGACTCAGAGGGAGCCACAAGGCTTTTATTTTATCTTCTCTTCTTTTTTTCAGTATCTTTGTCCATGTGCAGACCTCAAAATACAAACCAGCTCTCAAAGGGCAGCTCTGGGATGAGGGGACCGAGTGCACCCTCAGTCAGTTCTCAGATGACATCAAGTTGTGTCCAGGGAAGGGAATGGAGCTGGGAAGGCTCTGGAGCAGCAGGAGAGGCTGAGGGAGCTGGGGGGGCTCAGCCTGGAGAAAAGGAGGCTCAGGGGGGACCTTCTGGCTCTGCAAGTCCCTGACAGGAGGGGGGAGCTGGGGGGGGGTGTCAGGCTCTGCTCCCAGGGAACAAGGGACAGGAGGAGAGGACACGGCCCCAAGCTGTGCCAGGGGAGGGTCAGGTTGGATATTGGGAAAATTTCTTCATGGAAAGGGCTGTCCAGCCCTGGCACAGCTGCCCAGGGAGTGATGGAATCCCCATCCCTGGAGGGATTTAAAAGTCATGTGGATGTGGCACTTGGGGACGTGGGGCAGAGGTGGCCTCAGCAGTGCTCAGGGAACAGTTGGACCTGATGATCTTGGAGATCTTCTCCAACCTAAACGACTCTGTTCTATGACAGCCACTGAGGATGTAAAATCATTCACCTCTTCCTGTTTACAGCCTCTCTTTTCCTCTCCTCTCATCTATGGGTAGATATGGATCATTGTAGCCTCTCTCCACCCCAGCCCTTGGGCTGGGAACTCAATATTGAGTTGTGTGTTCGAAGTGAGTGCCCGAAATCTGCTCTTTCTGATGGAAAGGTCACGGAGAGAAAACAAAAACGGCTTAAAAAAGAAAAAAATCCTGACAAAATACACCCCCAGAAAAAAAAAATGAGCAGGGAAGAAATCAGGATGAGAAGAGCCATGGATGCCACCAGAACAAGGTCATGGCATCGCTGGGAATGTCACCAAGGAGGCAGGAAGGACAGAAGCTGAAAGCAAAACACGACTGACTCACATCCCTGCTCTGCAGCCTCTGCTAACACTCACTTCTTCAGTCTGAGAACTGACTCCCAGGCAGCATATTTTAAAACATGCCCAAAGAACACATTGTCAGGAGTTCCATGAATGAATAAACATAAAGAAGGCCAAGGCCAGGAGTATGAATATTTAATTATTGACTGACTGCAGCGATCCAGCCTGTTTGCTGCTCTGCCTTTCATGGCCATGGAGCCAGAGGGAGCAGAGCAGCAGCACCTGAACCAGCATCAGCTCCTCTGGGACCCACATCTCACGGCCAAGGCACCACTTCTGGAGTAGAAAAAAAGCCAGTTTAGCTCCTGGGACTTGGGAAAACCTCCTTGTTTTGGCCTGGTTTTCAGTACCATGTTGTTTACCCTTTGATCAAAATTTAAGGGAAATGTAAAAAATTAATTGTTCAGTTTATTTATTATTAGAACATTTCAAAATTCTCTGAGTTGGTGCCATAGATACAAGAAGGTATAAATTAAATGTCTGGCAGAATCACAGATTGGTTTGGATTGGAAGGGACCTTAAAGACCATCCAGTCCCACCCCTGCCACGGCCTGGGACACCTTCCACTAGCCCAGGTTGCTCCAACCTGGTTTTGGACACTTGGAGGGATGGGGCAGCCACAGCTTCTCTGGGCAACCTGTGCCAGGGCCTCCCCACCCTCACAGGGAAGAATTTCTCCCTTATATCCAATCTGAACATCACATCAGAATCAACTCAAGCAACTCTGGTAACAAATTCACTGACAGCAGCAAACCCCACAGAGGGATCCACTCTTGGGAAGTCGGCAGGAACCTTCCCATCGACCCAGCAAGGTTGGGTTGAGCCCACATTGAACAAACCCCCCGTTTTTCTACTTCACAGAGCAACAAACTCCCTGGAAACCACATTTACCCACCAGTTCTTCCTTCCTTGTGGTATCACATCCCTTCCACCAGCACCTGGAGCAGTGTAGGGAGCGCAGGGGGACACGATCTACACCCAACCATGTCTAACAGCAGGACATAAAAGGCCTTTCTTTATCTCCAAAGCCCCGAGCAGCTCTGAATTTACAGCCCGCGGCAAACACAAATCAGGGCGGGGAGCGCCTGTGCTGATCTGAAATCACATAAAGCCTGACATTCACAGCAGGAATGCACAAATCAGTTGCCAGAGAACAGAGCAGCGAGGAGGGAGATGTGCAGAATCAATAAGCAGAGGCTTTGGGGTGCAAACAACAGCCCCGGTGGTGGGAGCGGGGACAGCAGGGCCAGGGGACAGCAGGGACAGCTCCAGTTGCCTCCACGGAGTGTGAGTGTGGCTCATTCCCAGCCTTCTGAGCAGGCATGGGCTGAGCTGGAGGGATAAAGCCAGGTGTTGTGCTGCTGTGAGTGTCCCTGTGAGTGTCCAGTGTGACATCACCCCTGCTGAGCTCACCGTGGGAGGATGGAAAGGGAAGCAAGCAGCAATTTTTCCCCGTGTGGCAAAAAGAGGGATTTGGAGCAGTACTGAAGTGTTAAACATGAATCAAACTGAAAGAACCCGAGGAAAACAATACAACTTCTCTTTTTCTGCCTTTCAGGCTTCTTTTAGGACATGGAGCTTGACTCTGGCACAGGAGCAGCAGGCACAGGGAACACACACTGGTGTCACCAAGGTCACCACACAATGCTCGAGGCAGCTCCAGCCAGTCCCTCTCCTTCCAGCTCTACCAAACAGAAACAAGTTGTCCTGTGCCTCTTGTCATCTATCTTGAAATCCTGGTGTCCCAGAGCACTGTCCCCGCTGCCTCTGGCCATGACCTTGCACTGATACCCCTGGGATCCAGCATGGGCACAGCTGCTGGGAGGTGCCAGCCCAGAGGAGTGTCCTACACTTTGGGAGAGACCAAGGCTCTGCAAGGAGTTTCCAGCAGCAGCTCTCACTTCTTGCTGCCTAAGAAACACTCCATTCTCTCCCCAGGATGCTCCCACAGCTCCCCATCCTAGTGACCCCTCAGGTCACAGTGGTCAAAACCTCATTTCCCTGCTAAGGACCCGAGATAGAGATTAAAACTTGGATTGATCCAAACCTCCAAGTGCAGCATTTTCATTCTGTGTCAAAAAAGAGAAACAGGAGCCTGCAGAGCACAGTTAACTTCAGCAGTGGCTGCATTACCCCCAAAAACATCTCCTTGGCTGCAAAGGGAACTCTGGTGACCTCAGTGCCCAGTTAGATGCAACTTCTTGTGCCACAGCAATTTGAGGGACAGGATCATGTCTGTCCCAGCCCAAATCACAGCCCTCTCCACCAGACTGTCCCCAGTTGGTGCTTTAACAGATTGAAGTGAATTTATGGGGCCACTGAAGGCTTAGCCCTAAACTGCCCAGGGCTGATCGATGGAGCCATCACAGAACCGTGGAATCATTTAGGTTGGAAAAGACCTTTAAGGTCACTGAGTCCAAAAATGTGTCCCTTCACAATACAGAGAGGGGATCAGAGTGGATTACCCCTCGATCCTCAGCAGTCCAGCACCATTTCAGGGGATTGAGAGAACATTACAGAGTTTAACATCAGCAGGTTTTGACTGACAACAAGGAGCAGGGAAAGAACTGACTCTCAGGGCCCATGGGATTGCACTGGAGGAAGCCAAAAGGGCATGATGTGATTGCAGGGAACTGGGTCATTTAGAGAGAAAAAACACACTGGAAAAGAAAGCCTGAGTGAAGTAAAATTTTACAGCCTGAGGAGCTTGAGTTTCAAATGTGCCCCATTCCTGAGTGGCACAGAGATACACCAGTGGCTCCCTTTCAACTTATTTAACTGGTCAATGCCCTAGGAAATACAAAATTTTAACCCCAAATGTACCTTCCAGGAGCAGCTGTGATCCCAGGATGTCCCATCCTGTTCTGGCACAGCAGGAAGGCTGGAGGAGCTCGGAGGTGCTGGGTGTGTTCGTGGTGGGATGAACGAGGTGCAGGATCTCCCTTTACCAGAGATCTGCAGCAAACCTGCAGCCAACCCTGGACCAGGGCCCAGCCAAACCCCAGAGCATCCCTTAGGGACCTGTTTGACAGTGGAAGGAGCCTGATGCAGCTGGAGGTCACGCCAAGTTGGGCTGCTGATGGATCAGCTCCATCCCGAGGGTGATCCCGCTGGTTCTGCTTGTTAAGACATGATCCCTGCAGATGCCAGTGCTGCAGGAGGAAACCTGCACACACCTGCTCCCACCACAGTGAACTGGCCTCCAAACACGTGCCCTCAGGCAGGTTGAGAGCACCTTGTGCCCAGCACTGGCTCCAAACATAACGGCTTTGCATGGAAGATGCAGGAAAAGGGTACAGGATCAGGATCTTTAATAGAAAACTCTGCCCTGCCAGCTCAGGGAGGTGAGAGTGACTTTCCTGTGAGCAGAGACTGTGGTAGCCGGGCCTGGTTAGTCTGGAGAAGAGAAGACTGAGAAGGGATCTCATCAATGCACAAAAATATCTCCACAGGGTGGCAGTCCCTTTTCAGTGGTGCCCAGTGACAGGACGAGGAGCAATGGCCACAAATTCAAATACAAGTTCCACCTCAACATGAGGAAGAACTTCTTTCCATGGAGGTGTCAGAGCCTGGAACAGCTGCCCAGGGTGGGCCTGGAGTCTCCCTCTCTGGAGACATCCCAAACCCACCTGGATGTGTTCCTGTGTCACCTGCTCTGGGTGACCCTGCCTGGATGATCTCCAGAGGTCCCTTCCAACCCCAGCTAGTCTGTGATTCACCTGCCAGGTTTTTGCTGCACACCAAAAACATCCCCGGGCTGTGTCAAAGGGGAGAAATCAGATGTAAGGCAGAAGGCAAGTACCACCCACCCAGGAGTGGTAAGGCTGCATTTCTCCCTGCACCAGCACCTTGCTCTCTCCAGGCTCAGGTCCAAAACACCCCAAGAACCTGCCCTGAAAAGCCACCTCAGAAATGCAACACTCACCTGCCCATTAAGAGCTGAGCTTGGCTGGGGGAAAGAGGTAGGAAGAGCAGCAGGGATGGGCTGACCTGGCCCTGCAGCCACCAAATGTGCAGCTCCAGCTCCCCCCCAGCCCACTCTGGGGTCACTCTCACCTTCAGGCCAGTGCTCTCTGCCTCGGAGCCTTTGTCCACCCCGGTGATGTAGATGCCCAGGGAATACTCAGCCCCTCCTCGGATCATGAGGCCCAGGGATTTCCCTTCGTTCAGGACCAGGTTCACCTGCAGAGGAATGGGAACAGTCAGTGATGTGGTGTCTGAGTGCAGCCCAAAGGAGAGGTGGGACACACAGGTGGAACAGGGAGCTGCGCCCTCACCCTGTCCCTGGGTGGGAGAGGGCAGCTCCTGAGGGACTGAGGAGGCACTGGGGAACACCAGAGGAAAATCCAGCTCTGGAGCACTGGGAGGGTTCAGCACATGTGGCCTGGGTGGAGTTCAGCCATGAACCAGGGGCAGAGCTGATCCATGGCATTTTCCACTCTCTCCCTTCACAGGGGCATCTCTGGGGTAGAGACTGAGCTGAGAGCAGCCCCCAGAGCCCCAGGGGCACCAAAGGAGAGGTGCCAGCCAGCACTGGCTGTGAATCCCCTCTCTGGAATCCCATGCCCTGTGCAAACATGTGATTACAGAGCAATGAGCCCACTCCATCCACACTGGGAATCAGCCCTTGGCACTTCTTTGGCTGTGAGGGGCCACTCCAGGCACTCTCCCCTTGGGAAAGGATATGGAGAACAAGCCACAAGGCAAACCCCAAAGATGCCAAGGGGCTCCTGTGCCTGATTAGCTCTAATTAATAACACCAGGACAAGTTTTCCAGCCAGAGGTATTTTGCAAAAGACATTTAACATTTCCCACAACCTGACAGGCTGATTTTCCACAACCCCACAGCACCTGGACAGATGTTCTCCCCACCAGATGCTGATTTGCACAGCACACTCGAGCCATCAGCCAGCTTCCATCTGCCTCCCTCCACCTTCTCCTCCTCTGAAAATATGGGGATGTTCAGGTGAGAATTTAGAGTGCATGAGCAAATCTGTGTTCAGCTCCCTGGAGGACTCTCAATTTAAAATGGCCTTTGTTCACTCACTGCATGACACCTCCTAAATTAATAACTCCAGGGGTTTTTTCTTTTGCTTTGGTCCCAAGTTTTAAGTCACTCCTGGAGAAAAGTAGACAGCAGGAATAAAAACAAATGAGAAAGGCCAAAATGTGTTTCACACTGATAGAAACAACCAGAAACAGGCTGTTTGTGAAGGGCTTTTATATTTAAAACCCTTCGCTGCAGTCAAACCGAAATCTTGCACATTTACCTGGATGGAAAAGTAATTTCCAGCTTTGAGTCACTAATTAATCCACCTTTCCAGAGGACACGGCGTCACACGGGGAATTCAGCCCAGCCTTAGAGTGGCTGGTATTGAAAACCCATTTTCTACCTTGGTGAAAATCAGAAATCAGCAGCAGGACACAAATGTACCTGAGCCTCCAAATTTTGTACTTAATGAGATGGATGCAAAGCAGCTCCTCGTGCATATCCACACTCCAGGAATGGCTGGAGATGAGAACTGTAAAGACATTAACTCCTCACACCAGCACCCTTCTCTAGGGCTGCACAAACCTCCTGGGTTAGTCCTTCCCCTCATTTAAGGTGCAGAAAGTGCTGGAAACTACTTGAGGCTTTATACAGAGACCCTTCATGCCAGGCTGGAGAGGCTGCTGGGCACTGAACCCACCCAACAGACCTGTCGAAACCAAGGGCAGTTCAGCTCTCTCTTCACATGGAAACACTGCTCTGCACCACAGAACACTCCACTCAGTGTTTCTTTAAAGCCAGAAAAATATTCAGCTTTTCTGAAGTCCTGTTTTCTCCCAGTCTGTCTAATGACATTTAGGGTTTCCCTTCTCTAACTTCTTCACCCCACCGTGGGCCAAACTTCTCAAAAATCCCTAATACTGGGGAAAAAATGGAAGTAGCAGAGTGCATGGAGTCACAGATCAAGTCAAAATAGACTGGGAATGATAAAACCCTCTCTGCAGGTCCCTGAACAGCACATACAACCAGAATTGGCAACGGGAGGGGTATCCAGACATTTCCATCTCCCTTTAACCCTATCCCAACGAGCTGGTAAGCTGAGAAGCTGCTCTCCCACATGGATGGAGTAAGAGATACTCCCTCGCCACCTGAGGTGCTGTCAGGTGAGCTGGTTTGTTTACACCTATTCCAGGGAAAACCTGGCCTTCCAGGGAAAACCTGGGCTTCCAGGGAAAACCTGGGCTGCCAGGAGCGGAAAGCAAGGGATACAACCCCAAGCCATGAAGGGCTGAAAGCCTCTTCCAAGCCGTGTGGAGAAACCTAAGCACTGCTGAAAACCACCTCGCTGCTGGCAGCCCCAGCAAGTTGGGCTGTTCAGGGCTTAATTGCGTTTCTTAATCAGCTTAATGGCCGTGGCTCCCCGGGCAAGCCCCGAGGCAGCGCGGTGGGAACTGCCGGGAAAAGCGAGGCAGCAGCAGGGGCCGGGGAAATCGGCGCTTGGAGCGTCCAGCTCGGTGATAAACGGCGGGATTCGGGAATAGCTGGGACGTGGAGGGAGTTGCTGGCAGGCAGGGGGCTCGGCTGGGTCAGGCTAAAGAGGAGGAGGAGGGATAAGCTGATTGCCGGGATGAAGGGATGAAGGGAAGGCTGAGCCACCCCATGTTAAGGGCTTAGGGATCAGAGGGGACTGTTTTGCACACAGTTTCCCAAGGGATTCGGTCTCCAGGGATGGGCTCCAAGCAGAGGTGGTGTCAGGAGGGTGCCCCAAGCACAGCATCATCCTCACCCACCACCGAGGGCACCTCCCTGTGCCATGAGCCCACTCCACACCCCGCTGGAGGTGACACTGAAGCACAAGCCCAGCTGAGCTGTCCAAGGAGAGAGTTAAACCTGTGTCCTGGGACCAGACTGATGTTCCCAGTGGTTCCCACCATCCATCCTGCCACGGTGGAAAGTGCTGACCCAGGGCCCCACCGGGAACAGACCCTCAGCATGGCATTCCCTGGATCAAGCCCTGCTGCTTGGGCTTTTCCACTCAGGTTTGTAGGTATGTGATAAACACTTCTGTGCCAAGTCCTGCCCCAGAAGAAAGCACTGAGGTTCCATTTCCACTTCATGCTTCCTCCCTCCTCCCTGTTCCACAGCCAGGCTGCAGCTCACTCGGGGTGAGGAGCTGCAACATCCCTCCAGGGCTACAATCAGGGAAAGCTGGGATCAATCTGAGCTGCAAATCCACAGCTGTCCTGACACCATCCTAAACCAGGCAGCAAGCAAGGGCAGCTATTCCACGGGGGAAACTGAGGATATCATAATCCAAAACTGGTTTGGGTTGGAAGGGATCTTAAAGATCATCTCTGCCATGGGCAGGGACACCTTCCACTAGCCCAGGTTGCTCCAAGCCCTGTCCAACCTGGCCTTGGACACTTCCAGGGATACAGGGGCAGCCACAGCTTCTCTGGGCAACCTGGGCCAGGGCCTCACCACCCTCACAGCCAAGAATTCTTTCCCAATATCCATCTAATTCTACCCTCTTTCAGCTTAAAGCCATTCCCTCTTGTCCAATCACTCCATGTCCTTGTAAAAAGTCTCTCTCCAGCTCTCTTGGAGACCCTTTAAGCACTGGAGGCAAAGTAACATCCAGGCAAGGTCACCCCCCACCCCTTGCTGGGTATTCCCAGGCAGCACTGACACTGTGCAGTGCCCACCTCCTCCCCTGTGCCATTCCAAGGCTGTGCCCAGCCCCAGGCTACTCCTGCTCGTGCCACACAGAAGCATTTGGAAGATCAAGGTCACAATTTTAATTTCAATTTCAATGCTGAAACATCTGCTGCCTCCCGGAGTAGGAAATGAAGGGAAAAAAACCACCACCATTAATAAAGCATTTGCTCCGAGCTGATTCTTGCCCAGGATTCCTTCTCTCTGGGTTTATGAAATTACCTGTTGACAGACTCGATTTTATCATTAGAAAAAAAAGCTCTTTCAGACACGAATTACTTGGCCCCAGCAGGACTCGGCACACGAGCGTGGCTGAGGAGGTTTCACCCATGCTGGCAGCTATTTCTGTGCCATTACTGCCACCACACAAACAAAAACAACATTTCAGGAGGCTCCCAGGGCTTGTCCTCCTCCTGCTTCCCAAGGAAACCCCACAGGTTTGTGTCTAGACATCCTGCAAACACAGGAGTGAGGGAAGGCAGAGCCAGCTCATGAGCCATTAACTGAGTGCTGGGAGCAGCAGCCACAGCTCTGGGGGTGCCAAATCCATCAGAGCTGGCCCAACATCACCCCCCTGCCCAGGGCAGGCTTGGTAAAGCCACGCCAGGGCTTGGGCACCACCTCCAAGGGGTTTAATATGTGTTACATCAGCACGGCCACAGCACAAGTGGGGACAGTGAGCACCTCCCAGGGCAGAGAGGGGACACTCAGAGCACAGGGACAGTCCCCAAACCAAGTCCTTTCCTCACCCCAAGCCTCAGCCCAGCTCCTGGCCAGGCTGATGTTGAGCCCAATGCTGCCTCCCTGCCAGGCAGGGCTTGGCTCATGCAACAGTTACCACTTTTGGGTGCTTTTTCACCCGAAGGAACAAGGAGATGCTGCCCACCAGCACGGGGTGAGGTGGGCTGAGCTCTGACCCAAGGGGTATTTTGGGGTCAGTCTGCTGGAACAGTGCTACAGATCCCTCAAGGCAGGATGTCCCATCCCTGGAAACATCCAAGCTCAGGTTGGATGAGGCTCTGAGCAACCTGGTGGAGCTGAAGGTGCCCCTGCTCACTGCAGGGGGTTTAGAGGGGCTTTAAAGGTCCCTTCAACCCAAATCATTCTGTGATTCCAGGCCTGGGCACTGGGGGGACCAGTGGCTCACATCACATATTCCAATAACACAGGGAACTATCCACCCCCCACACACACTGGATGCACTCAAAGCTGTAAACAAAATCAAACCCCAGCAAGGTCAGAGCAAGCAAACAGTGAGAGACGTGGGGAGCTTCACACTTCACACTGAAAATGCCATTACAAACTAATAGACAGAAATCCTTCCTCCTCTCTCCTGCCTCTCTTATCCTTCATGCTCAAGTAGTCACCATTAGGGCCTCAAACATTCAAAGCACACAATATTATCACAGATTTATTTTTTTTTTTTAATAATAATTACAGCTAGTTCTGGGTACAGAACTGCCTGACGGCAAGGAGATGTTCACACTCTCTTCTTTATATATATTTTCTTACTTTTGCTGCACCAAAAGCTTGAAGGAATAAGCAGCTCCCCTGGCAATAAGCACATTAGAGTAGCAATTCAGCTGATGGAATGGTGCTTCTCAGAGAATTCACAGTCCAACACTGGCAGAGCGTTTTGCACACTTCATCTTCCTCCCAGCTCAGCAGCACCTACGAGGGTTTTTTTGCTGTCTGAGGGTTTCCAAAGTGCTTTTAACGAAATAAGCTGTTGATTCCAGAAGTCCATCAATGACAATTCACAGCACAAACGGCCCTTTGCTGCTGTGACAAATCCAAACAGCCTCAAGCCTGGACAGATGACAAAGATCCAAGTGCTGTGAGGCAGAAGGTGACCACGGGAAGCAGGTCCCAGCTTTCCAGCAGGCAGGTGCCATCCTGTGTTGGGATGGTGCTGGGGACTGCCCTGCTGCTGTGCCTGGCCTGGAGACATGTGGCTCCAGAGCTTTGTCCTGCTCCCAACCCTCCATTTCACACTTACCACTGACCACCACCACTGGTTACTTCACCTGTGGGGAGGATGGGCACAGGGCTCTGGTAAAACATTGGATCCATCAGTTAGGACTACAGGGAAGGCTGCCCTGTATCACAGAATCACAGAATCAGCTGGGTTGGAAGGGACCTCTGAGATCATCCAGTCCAACCCTTGATCCAACCCCACCGTGGTTCCCAGCCCATGGCACTGATGCCACATCCAGTCTGTCCTTAAACACCTCCAGGGATGGAGAATCCACCACTTCCCTGGGCAGCCCATTCCAATGGCTGAGCACCCTCTCTGGAAAGAAATTCTTTCTAATACCCAACCTAAACCTCCCCTGGCACAGCTCAAGACCGAGCCCTCTTGTCCTGCTGATGGTTGCCTGGGAAAAGAGACCAACCCCCCCCCGGCTCCCCCCTCCTGTCAGGGAGTTGCAGAGAGTGAGGAGGTCTCCCCTGAGCCTCCTCTTCTCCAGGCTGAGCCCCCCCAGCTCCCTCAGCCTCTCCTCACAGCACTTGTGCTCCAGTCCCTTCACCAGCCTTGTTGCTCTTCTGTTGTTGTAGTGCAGGAAAAGCTTGGGAAACGTGGTCATCTGCCACACCCAGCACAGACATGGGAGCAGAAAGATCTGTAACCACTTGCACGGCCGCAGGTTGTCCCTGCCAGCACCTCCCTCAGCTCTCCAGTCCCCTCTCACATCCCTTCTTGTGCCTTCTCACGGCATCATCCACGTTAGGTCAGGTCTACAGCGAATACCTGGCCCAGGTCTCAGCACACCCCTCCTGCTCACCCCCACAGAGCAGCTCAGAGCTCAGCCAGGTTCCAGCTGGATTCTGGCCCAGATCCACTGTCTGGAAGAGGGTGGTGAAAGCCAAGCCATCCAACAGCTGACAGCCCACCAGCAACTCCCCAGATCCCCTGAACAGCCAGAAGGGAAGAAGTTGATCAGAGGGATGGAGCAGCTCTGCCATGAGGAGAAGCTGAGGGAATTGGGATTGTTCAGCCTGGAGGACCTAATTGTGGCCTTCTAGGACATGAAGGAGCCAACAAGAAAGATGGAGAGAGACTGTTTGCAAGGGCCTGGAATGACAGGACAAGGGGGAATGGCTTCAAATTCAAAGAGAGTAGGATTAGATTAGATATTGGGAAGGAATTCTTCTCTGGGAGGGTGGGGAGGCCCTGGCACAGGTTGCCCAGAGAAGCTGTGGCTGCCCCATCCCTGGAAGTGTCCAAGGCCAGGTTGGATGGGGCTTGTAGCAACCTGAGCTAGTAGAAGGTGTCCCTGCCCATGGCAGGGGGTGGGATGAGATGAGCTTTAAGGTCCTTTCCAACGCAAACCATTCTGGGATTCTGTGGAAAAAGCAAAGGGCCTTCTGACCGTGTGAAGCAGCACCAAGGACCAGAAGGACAAGCTGAGATTTTGGAAGAGCCTTTCCTCACACCTGGTGCTGAAGCCAGCAGGCCACGAGCTGGTTGCACCAAAACAAGTGGGCAGCACAGCCAAGGCTGGTAGACCTGCCCAGGGCTCTGTGAGTGCAGGGGTATCACAGCAATGGCACCAGGGCAGCACAGCTCAGAACAAGCTGTGAGCCAAGGTCCTGCAGCCTGGCTCACCTGGAATGGTGCCACTGGGGGGGACCTGGAGCTGGACCCCCTCCCACCATGGCAGTGAGGGCACCCAGAGGGTACCAAGAGCAGCCAAGCCCAGTGTGGGTGCTCTTCGAAGTTCAATGTGGCCTTCATTCAACTTGGCTTCATTCCCTCCCAAAGCAGATTAGGCAACACTAATTAACACTTGCCAAGTTCAGGTGGGTTAATTTTCACAGAAATCACAGAATCAACTGGGTTGGAAAAGACCTCTGAGATCATGGAGTCCAACCTGTGACCCAACCCCACCTTGTCACCCAGACCATGGCACTGATGCCACATCCAGGCTCTGCTCAAACACCTCCAGGGACGGGCACTCCACCCCCTCCCTGGGCAGCCCATTCCAAGGGCTGATCCCTCTCTCTGCAAACAACTTCTGCCCCATGGCCAACCTAAACCTGCCCTGGGGCAGCTCAAGACTCCTGAGGAGTTCAGGACAAGGAGCAGCACAGAGGAGGGTATTTGGGGCTGGGCAGTGGTCCCTGCAGCCCCCGAGCCAGCCTGAGTACCTGGAATCACATCTCCTCTGGGCACTGAGGGGAAGGGGCTGCCTGGGGCCACATGAGGCTCAGGGGATGCACATCTGCAGGTTTCTGAGCATTTCCTGTCCACACACGGCAAGGACTAAAGGAACAGAGACAAAACCTCCTCCCCACAGGCTCCCAGAGCCGCTGCTGCTCTCTCAAGGTGACACTGGTGGCAGCGGGTGGGGGACACCAGCCAGCAGTGCCTGCTTCTTTCTTCTGCTTAAAGTAAAAATAATAGGCCCTTCTCCCTTGTGGCCCACATGAATATTTCATCAGCAAACTGCCTCATCCTGTATTAGGTTTTTTTCCCCTCTCTGGCTGAGCTGGGAAGCTCCAGCTCACAGACCCTTCCACGGCGTTTCCAGGCAGAGCTGAGGACATTTTGGGTGTGCAGTCAGACAGACTGACACCAGGATAAGAGGATGGGAATATATCAAGGACCCAAGCAACTCTGTGTGTTTGGGAAGCCAGTGCCCTGCTTAGTCCTGGGCCAGTATTTTGATATTCCATGGATGGCACTGAGGAAACACCGTGTCCTGCTGGAACAGGATGGACGTGTTCCACATCCATCACCACTGAGAAGGGAGCAGAGGCTGCCCCTCCAGCCTGAGCCTCACTGCAAGGGCATCTGAGCTCTGTGCCTCTGCACTGACACCTCTCAGGGTCTGCTTGGGATGGGAAGTGAGAGGGAGAAGAGACATTAAATCCCTGAGATCAGATACTGCAGCCTGAACCTGGCTTCCCTTACACCACGGGCTGTTTAAAGGAGGGCAGGCTCCCAGCAAGGAACAGGGCTGGGAATTAGAGGTGCTGATGCACTTCCCTTTCTGTCAGAGGCCTGACATTCAGACCAGCACTGACCACACTCCCCTGGGACCATTATGGAAACCATTCCCTTCCCTGTACTTTTTTCTCTCACCAAGGTTTCCACACAGGCCCCTCCTGGCTCAGCCTGACTGACTCTCCACAAATGGAAAAGGAAAATCATCTGGTTTATTTTACTGCATTTTATGGAAGAGAAAAAATTGGGGTGTTTTGTTTTGGTTTTTTGTTTGGTTGGTTTTTTTTTTACTTCAAGAAAACTGCCAAGAGACCCAAAAAAGCCTCACAGAAACACCTGAGGAAAAATCTGAAATGCAGGAAGAGGGGCAGGGAGGCACTCTGAGGTCCAGCCCTCCAAGTCCACAAGCCCTCCTGAACATAACAGAGAACCACTTAATGGTTTGGTGGGAAGAGACATTAAAGATCACCCAGTTCCACCCCTCACCACAGGCAGGACACCTTCCACTAGCCCAGGTTGCTCCAAGCCCCATCCAACCTGGCCTTGGACACTTCCAGGGATGGGGCAGCCACAGCTTCTCTGGGCAACCTGTGCCAGGGCCTCACCATCCTCACAGCCAAGAATTCCTTCCCAACATCCCATCTAATTCTACCCTCCTTCAGCTTAAAGCCATTCCCTCTTGTCCTGTCACTCCATGTCCTTGTCCCAAGTCTCTCTCCAGCTCTCCTGGAGGCCCTTTAGGCACTGGAAGGAGCTCTAAGGTCTCTCCAGAGCTCCAGGTTGGACATGGGTGTCAGTCCCTTGATGTCCATGCTGTCAGAAGGCTCCATCCAACCACCCACCTTTTTGGGAAAGGCCTTAAAATCAACTTCTGGTTCGATGGCTGTCCCTGGCAGAACCCTCCCTGCCAGACCAGGTTGCACCTGGACAATCCCTGCTCTCCAGCTCAGGTTCTACTTGTGTCCAACGGGAACAAAGCCAATCCATCCCACCCTACAGGAGGGAGACAGAGGGAAATCTACAGCCCAAGGGAGGAAACCCAGGATCCTAAAGGAGAGCCAGGCTACCCCAACAAGGCCAGGATCACAGGGCTGCCAAGCACAGGAGCTGGGGCTGTTCAGCCTGGAGAAGAGGAGGCTCAGGGGAGACCTCCTCACTCTCTGCAACTCCCTGACAGGAGGGGGGAGCCAGGGGGGGGTTGGTCTCTTTTCCCAGGCAACCATCAGCAAGACAAGAGGGCTCGGTCTTGAGCTGTGCCAGGGGAGGTTTAGGTTGGATATTAGGAAGAATTTCTTTGCAGAGAGGGTGCTCAGCCATTGGAATGGGCTGCCCAGGGAGGGGGTGGATTCTCCATCCTTGGAGGTGTTTAAGATAAGACTGGATGTGGCATCAGTGCCATGGGCTGGGAACCACGGTGGGGTTGGATCAAGGGTTGGACTGGATGATCTCAGAAGTCCCTTCCAACCCAGCTGATTCCATGATTCTATGAAGGAAGGAGGTTGGCACCTCCCTGGTGGGATGTGACCGCAGAGAGGCCCCCGGGGCTGGGGCCGGTCCCCCTTTGCTCACCTTCTTCTCATCCCCCTCCTGCAGGAGCTGGAGGTGGCTCCTCTTCTCGCTGTCCCTGCGCAGGGAGCTGTTCTGGTGGTGGGGCAGCCCCGTGGGGGGGGACACGCTGCGGCCCTGGGGGTCCACCCAGGTGTAGATGTGGTTGGTGACGTACCCGCCCGGGATGCGCCCCACCGAATGCACCGACAGGTTCAGCTTCTTGCAGCCCTTCAGCACCTGCAAGACAAGCCAAGGAGAAGGGGGGAGTCAATGCCAGGACCACCTGTCTTAGGGGGGGGGGACACAGCTTTGCTCTTCCATGAGGCTGGAAGATCTCAAGCTGCTCTACGGCCACCAACTGAGTGACGGAGAGACATAAAAAGCTGGGATTTTGCATTTTTCTACTCTCTCCTCTCTGAAACAGTGTTAAGGCAAAGCTGCTGACAGAGAAAATGCAGTGGGATTTTTTTTCCCCACCAGCCACGGAAAGAGCAGAGTGAGGCAGAGTATGGGAGGTGAGGTGGGCAGTGCCATGCCCAGGAGGAGCCCCCAGGATGAGCTGAACCCGAGACTGAGCAGCTTCTGCAGCTCTGGAGAGGAGCTGGAGCAGGACAGGGATCAGTGCTGGAGGAGAGCAACACAGATCCTTGCCCAAAGTCCCTCTCCAGCTCTCTTGCAGCCCCTTTAGGCACTGGAAGGTGCTCCAAGGTCTCTCCACAACTTTCTCCTCTCCAGGCTGGACATGGATGTCATCCTGTTCATGACCATGCTGGCAGCAGGCTCCAGCCAAACAACAGCCTGTTTGGGAAAAGCCTGAGCTCAGCCCCAAACTCCTCTCATCCCACACCTCGGCCCCAAACTCCTCTCATCCCACACCTCGGCCCCAAACTCCTCTCATCCCACACCTCGGCCCCAAACTCCTCTCATCCCACACCTCGGCCCCAAACTCCTCTCATCCCACACCTCGGCCCCAAACTCTGCCACTGGAAAAGCTCCTGATGCCTTCAGGGAATATTGAAATTCAGCCATTTAGTGACCAGCTGCCTCCCCCAGCACAAGCAGTCAATTAACAAGTACAATAATTACTAAATGTACACATATATTTAAACCAACACACGCAGAGATGACCTTGAGGCCCAGAGAAGGTGATTTGCAATCGCTCCTCTGCTCTCCCACCTTCCACTGTGAGGAGCTGACAGAAGCTTTACAGTAAACTTAAATAAACATATAGGAGCTCTCCCTGGGGACAGCTGGAAGTGCTGATCCCTTCTGAGGCCTCAGGAACATCAACACTCCAGATCTGCTCTCAGAAGGGAGGTGCTTTGGTTTTTTTTTTTTCCCATATATACATCATTTTGATGAGCTGCTCCTACAAGGTCTCCTGTCCCCGCTGAGCAGAGAAGCTGCTGAGCAAAGCTTGTGACCAGGAAGAACTAAGAGCAGCAGCTCCTTGAAAAGGGTAATATTGTCAGGAATACTGGGCTGGCTGGATCCCAGCCCTGACCTGGCAACACTCCTGTCCCTCCCTGCCAAAGCTAAAGAGAATCCAGCTCAGCATCTCCATCACCCAGAGCAATTTGGCTGCAAACTTGTCACATGCTCCCAAGGTCACCATGTGCCTGGAGAGCTTAAAACAAGGACTGGAAACCAACAGCTCCATCCCAACACCCGCAGAGCACTTCACCCCCCCGGGCTGCTCCCCTGCCCCAAGCCCTGATCCCCCAAACACACCCCCTGTGGCCATCTCCTGCAGGCAGAGGTGCTCCCCACACTCCAGCCCTGCTGGCATCAGCCCAGCCCTCACTGGGAGCCACCTCTGAGCTCGCTGCCCGCTCTCCAAGGGGCACTGCAGCCCAGCCATGCTCCAGGGCACAGCTTCCTGAGCCACAGAACAAGGCTGAGGATGGGCTGAACTCCAGGACTGGGGGTGGCAGGGAGCCTTCTCACCTCCCCCAGAGGTGACCCCTGTGAGATGGTGGCATTCTGTGCAGGGCCAGGAGTTGGACTCGACAACCCTGATGGGTCCCTTCCAGCTCAGCAGATTCTGATTCTATAAGTTTATGATTCTATGGGGTACAGGCCCTCCCCAAACCCTTCTCCATCCATTCAAACCGCAGACAGCTCTGTGAAAACCCCTTCTCAGTCTCCACAACACCACTGCCTTACCCAGGCACTGAGACACAACAGCACTGACAGACCCCTGAGCGAGGTCTCACCTCTGAGTGGGGCTGCAGCTCCTCATCCAGCACAGGGAAACAATGAGGACAGGCAGTGACACAGGAGTCCAGTCCTCCCTCTGCCACAGAAATGCCTCATTATCCTGACTGGTGCTTGCATTCCCATCCTTTTCAGCTCTACACAGAAAAACAGCCCTTGGACACTTCCAGGTGTCCTCCCTCTGGTCACCACAGTCTTCCCAAAAACCACAGGGTGCTCAGTACAAACCTCCTCCCCACCCAATAACCACTAAAGTCAGTTCTGTTCAAGCATTGGAGCTTCCAGGAAGATTTCTGTTCTCCAGGCAGCCACCAGCTCTTTAAAGTGCAGCTGCCATGGCTGGGAGAGGAGAGGAGAGGAGAAGGGAAGCAGTGTTTTCCCTTGGATAAATCCACCCTGAAGCACAGCAGGCATGGAACACAATCTGGCACAGACCTGCAGAACCTTTGTGCATCCACACACTGAACCAGACCTTAACAAACTGCTTGGCATGAGGAGCTGCAAAGGGATGAGGCATCAGGTGAGCCAAGTGGGAGAAGCTTCCACCTGCTTCCAAACAGAGCCAGAAGCCACCATCAGCTGCCATGGTGAGCTCCAAGAGGGCAGAGCCACCATCCATCTCCCTGCCCAGGAAGAAGTGCTGCACTTCCCCTCTGTTCTTTTTTTCCCCTCCTGTCCTTATCTTGACCCACCTTAAGTTAAATTTTCTCACTCCTGTCCAGCTGAAGGGGTGATGGAATGGCTTTGGTGGGCACCAGGGTCAGTCCACCCCACTCAGGGTTGGTGAGAAGGGGCCAACTGACCATCTGGGGTTTAGAGGTGCCAATTCCTGACAGATCAGGGACCACACAGCTTCTTCAGCACATCCTTCCCTGGCATTTTGGCCAGCAGGGACCATAACCACAGCACAGGACAGGCCCCATTTTCCAGCTGTTCTCCCTGAACATCAAGCAATCAGCAGGAATTCTTTTCCAGCCCTGTCACACTGGCTTCTCCCACACTGTGCATCCACCCTGGCCTCCTGGGAGATGTTTGCAGAGTGTCTCCACACCCACCTGAGCACGGGATTTTGGTAGGTTTTGGTTTATAACAGATTACCACTCCCTTGGAAGCCTCCAGGCTGCTGGCCCCTGTGCCCAGCAGCCCAGCTATGGCTCAAGCATGGAGCACTTTGCCCTTCCTGCTCCCAGAGAGGTGCCACCAGGCTGGCACAAGCCCTCTGGCCTCAACTTTGCTGCCAGCCCCGTTTGTGAGGCCCCCACAGCAAAGAGAGGGGCAGCACCACATGAATGATGCACTTCCCACAAGGGTCAGCCCAGCTCCCTGGGACTAAAGGAGAAGCTTTTCAGGACAGAGTTCTTATCACAGAATCATCAGGGTTGGAAAAGAGCTCCAAGATCACCAAGTCCCCCCTGTGCCCATCCCCACCTTGTCCCCCAGCCCAGAGCACTGAGTGCCACAGCCAGTCCTTCCTTCGACACCTCCAGGGATGGGGACTCCACCACCTTCCCTGGGCAGCCCCTCCCAAGCCTGACCACCCTTTCCACGAAGAAATTCCTCCTGATGTCCAACCTGAGCCTCCCCTGGCACAGCTTGAGGCCGTTCCCTCTCCTCCTGTCCCTTGTTCCCCGGCAGCAGAGCCCAACCCCCCCCCCCCAGCTCCCCCCTCCTGTCAGGGGGTTGCAGAGCCAGAAGGTCCCCCCTGAGCCTCCTTTTCTCCAGGCTGAGCCCCCCCAGCTCCCTCAGCTGCTCCTGGTGCTCCAGCCCCTTCCCCAGTTCCATTCCCTTCCCTGGACACGCTCCAGCCCCTCAATGTCTTTTTGCCAAGAGGGGCCCAGACCTGGACACAGGACTCGAGGTGTGGCCTCAGCAGTGTCAGCACAGGGGGACTTTCACAAAGACAGGCTCTGGATGGGATTTCTACAAGGAAGAACTTCTCCCTCCCAGACACACAAATTGTCTTGTGTGCAGCAGCTGCAGAGATACCACCACGAAGAGACAGCAGAACTCACCCTGAGTGTTTTTGGGAAAGCCTCTTATCTGATGGGCACCCTGAACCCAACCCATTTTACCATTAAATAACAAATTCCACCTCCTTAATCCCCTCTGCAGAATCAGACAGCGCAAGGCTGCATCTCTATCTCCTTCCTCAAGCCATTTCAGGGATTTGCCACATGTTGTTCAGGGCTGCTGTGTTTTGCTCCAGCCTCAGATAAGATTTGGCTTTGCCCCATCCCTGAGGTGTCTGAAGGCCATGGGGTGGAAGGTTTTAACTCTGGCACCACCGTGTGCAAGCACACCTCTGCCAGGAGCCAAGCTGAAAGAAATCAGTTATTTGGATCTGGGAATTAGTGCCAGAACCTTTAGCAGAGAAACAGTCACCAATTGCCTGGAAACGTTATTAGAAGCAGCAAGTGCCAGAGAGGGGGGGGGCAGAGTGATTCCATAAGGCTGCTGAGCCCCTGACAACACACTAGTTAATTATCTATCAAGTCCTCTGAGACTGAAGTAGATGGTTTAAAACAGTCAAAAAAGCAAACACACATCTCATGTGCCCACAAATATCTTAAAAAAAAAAACAAAAACAAACAAAAAAACCCCACCAACACAAAACCCAAAACAAGACAGAGTACATGATGTTCTCTCCTACAACCCAGACTGAAACCCAGCCATGCCAGTCCTGCCCAGCACATCTCACTCCACTGAAGGCTCTCCTCTCCCATCTTCATCATTTTCCACTTCTCCACGGCCCTGAAAAGGCTGAAGGCTGCTTAAAAGCATCTTCCAGGCCTCCAAAAATTCCCCCCAGTAGGAACACAGACGTCAGAAATCGATGGCAATTAATCACCAGGATCCTTCTGGCAGCCTGACTGGATCTGCATTCGGGTACAGCCCCCTCACTTACCTTCTCTGCTAATGAAAGGAGCAATCTATCCCACTCCATCCCTTCGTGGGGAAGAGCACAGCTGGATACAAGGAGCATTAACTATGAGCCAGCCTCCCCCTCTCCACAGGCTCAAGCTGTTTTCTTTCCGGCAGCAACAGCCTCGTCGGAGCCGTTTGGCTGCGGGATAATGGGCACGAGGTAATGGGCACGGGAAAATGGGCACGGGGTAATGGGCACGGGGTAATGGGCACCTCCAAAGGTCACCCTGGAGGTTATCAATCAGTGGAGCACCACGCAATCTGGCACCAAGTCCCCATAAAAAAAAGTAAGGCACGGGCTTGGGAAAGGAAAAACTGCAAAGGAGAAAGAAGTGAGGTACCACAGGAGGGAGGCAGAGGGAGCTTTTGCAGCACATTCCGGCACCGAGGAGGGAACGGCTTGCAGGAGTTTGTTTAACCACTGTTTCCTGCTCTATCCGGGGGTGTCCCTGCTGGACCAGGTGGTTTTAAGCTTGTGGGTTTAGCCAGACTGAGGAAAACCATCTCGGTGCCAGCGGGAATGAAGCAGCTCCCTGTGTGTGCCGTGGAGGGGAAGGGGCTGCAGGGGCAGGACCTCAGGAGCTTTTACAGGGAGATGGATTGAGCCAGATCAGCTGAATGGTTCCTCTGCCCAGAGCAGAGGACAGCAGGCAGAGGCATTTCCTGCCCTCAAAGGCTGGCTCCAGGGATCATCTGCAGGTAGGATGGATACAAGGCCATTACACTGCACACCTTGGCTAAGGCCAAGTCCATCAGGTACAGTACAAAGACACAGGGAGAGACTGTCCCCTGCCCCAGGCTGCAGCCTGGAATTGTAAATAAGATGTTTTGGAACAAGTGTTGCCCAGAGAAGCTGTGGCTGCCCCATCCCTGGAATGTTTAAGGCCAAACTGGACAGGGCTTGGAGCCACCTGGTCTAGTGGAAGGTGTCCCTGCCCATGGCAGGGGGTGGAACAAGATGAGCTTTAAGGTCACTTCCAACCCACACCATTCCAGGGTTCTGTGATTCTGAGTGTGTCCCATCCCCACCTTGCCTGACAAAGAGCAGGGAACTCATTCTGGGCAGAGGAACTGGGAGCCTGGGCTGCACTGAGGTGTCCAAACAGCTCATCCCTGCACGGGAACAAGGAGAACTGGAACAAAGAAAAGGTGACACAGAGGCAGGTGGGGAGAGCAGGAGACAGAAGGAGGGAAGAGGGAAGCACAGGCACTCCAGATGGAGCGAGAGCAGCGGGTTCCACAGCACAGGGGGTGGAGGGTGTGACACGGCCTCCCATCAGGAAGACAAATGGGAATTGCAGGAGGCACAGTCCAACCTCTCCCCCTCTCCCAAGGCAAAGGTGACAGCAGTCAGGCTTTCAAGTAGCAGCATTTATGCAAACAAATGCAAATAGATGCATAATTATGGTGATTGCACACATTTAGCCCCAGAGCAGCAGGGAGCCTACGTCCCTCTCACCTGGAAAGGTCAAATGAAATCTTAGCCCCAGGCCCTTCTTCCCAACCCCTCCAAGGGCTGACACCTCCCAGCCCTGCTCTGTAACCTCCCACCCCTCCAAGCTGGTCACTGCCCAGTGCATCCCTCAGGAAGCCCAGGACAATTATAAATAGAGCAGAAAACTCCACATAACTTTATTGGTGCAAGCCAAGGGATGGGGGGCAAGGGGGATAAGGGAATAAGGGAAATCTAGATCAGAGCCCTCCCTCCTGCTTCCTCTTGTCTTCTCTTTCCACTCCACACCAAGCAATGCTGAAAGAGGTCACACAAACCACCCCCAAGCCCATATTGTTTAGATAACACAAGTTACTTGGGGGGGAAACTAACTTTTAAAGAATCAACGTGGGGAAGCAAGCAGGACACTGGACTAAGCACCAAGGACATCCAGTCAGAGCCTGCACAGAGCAGAGGCCCCTCCAGCCTCCCCTGCCAGCACATCCCACCCCGAGAGGCTCAGGGGCAGCTTCTGAGCCCACCAAAAAGCAGCTGGCAGGAGCAGGGCTCCCCCAGCCTGCCCAGCTCCCTGCTCCACCTGGATTTACCAAGCACTCAGCAGTCCTGACAGGGAGAATTCACAGAGCACCCAGGCAAAAGAAACTAAGGCAGACCATGTCAGCAGATGCTTTGGCAGTTTAACTGAGGGGATTTAGAGCTGAATAATTCTCCGAGCAGACACTGAGGAAAAAGTGTCAAGAAAATCCATCGTCTTCCCCCGAGGACACAGGGACCGAGTAAAGGATATTTTAATTCATCAGTTCTGCTGCACACTGATGCTTTTGTTTTTTCTTCCAACAGGCACTGGAAGGAAAGAAGCTTTTCTCCTTCAGGTTATCTTCTCAACTTCTCTACTGTTTATTTACAAGGAGCCCACTAAATGACATTAATGCTCCAAGAAGTCAAGGCTGCCCTAACGATACTAACCTGATGAACAAGCCAATACTGGTGCCAAGTGCTATCATCCCTGCATTATGAGGAGAGGAGAGATTAAGGACCTCATTCTAATCTTTTGCATCAGTATAATGTCATTTGATTTCATTAGGGCTGACTGTGATTTGCTGGTGTAATGAAGGGAAACAGATGACTAAGTAACTTGCCCACTGAGGGAAATCAGTGGTACAGCAGCAAATATAACCTGCTCCTACCTCTGGTGCCACAGCTAAACCCGCGTTCCCGCAGATGCCGTCTGTGTGTGCGAGTCTCTCCCGCTCCAAGTCAGACGAGGCGTTAATTTGGGAGCTCAGACGAGCTCACAGGGACCGCAGAGCATCATCTCAGCACCCTGGTCAGCTCCAAGCGAGGTCCGGCGTTAAATCTGCTCCACCACATCCTCAGATCTGCCTGTGAAACCAGGAACAGCCCTTGACAGAGCCACTGCCATGAGCTCTTCCCTCTGAGGAGCGTTAAAACTCATTTTTAATGCAGGCGGCTTCACGTTCAAGCCTGACTATTTCCCCCCCCTTTTACCTAGAGGGAGATCCTGCTGACTTTCCACTTTCCCCCCTCTCCCTCCAAACTCACCTGGCTACAGCAAGTGAAAAAGAAGCTGTTTGCAGGACAGAAGGGCAGAGCAGAAACCCGTGGCACTGCACAGAACCTGTGTTTTAAGCTCTTTTTTGAGTGCAGTTCTTGGGGTTTTTTTTGTTTCTAAGCAGATCCAGACACCAAGGAACAGATTACTGCTCTAACTATTGGGGTAGATGCTAGTCACATCCTCCTGTGCCATGCTCCAGCTCCCTGAGATCCCCTGGGAAGGGGAGAACTTTCTAGCCTCTCTCTTTAGTGCCTTCTAAAAATACAGACACACAGTGATAAGCACACAGGCAGTTAAAGGAACACTGCTGATATCTCTACACAATCGGGGATCAATGCATTCCCTTCCCTCCTCAGTCATCCCATCCCTGGCTGTGGGTGACAATCCACAGCTCCAAGCACTTGGAAGGGTCAAACCCCAACCAAATCAAGCTGCATTCATCCCTCCCCGGCCCCAGTGCAGTGGTGAGTGCTGCCCACAGGAAATCAGCAGTGTCAGCTCACAATAATCAATTAATTTGCCATCACGAGAAACAGTGGAATGAGATTTGCTCTCTTGTAAGCTGCCTGCAAAGGAAAATTGCTCTAAATATGTTCCCAGGGCTCAGGGCTGCACGTTTCATTTCTCAGAGGTCTCTTAGCAATACCACAAGCACCTGGAGCCCTTTCTACCTCCTGTGAAATATTGCAGTCTCTGAAGAGACCTCCTTGTCTGCCACCACGAAACCCCAAATTAATAGAACATAAAAGGACTTTTAATCTCCTTTTAATTATTTTTTAAATGCCCACGTGGCACTCTCAGAGCAGGGGATGGAAAGGCTGGTTTGGAAGGAGTGAAAACCTGTGCTTGAACAGAGAGACGGTCGTGGCAGGTGATGTGATCCCCCTCTGCCTCAGGAAAAGGAGGAGGTGTGATGTGATCCCCCTCTGTCCAAGGCTGGGGATGTGATTTGATCCCCCTCCACCCCAGGCCAGGGAGGAGATGTGATCCCTCTCGGATGTGAACCCAAGACAAGGGGCTTGAACCCCCCCAGTTCCTTCAGAATAAACTCGATGCAAATCCAGCGACTTTGGCAAAGCCACCCCGGATTTACACCAAGAGGACAGAATCACCCCCCCCAAGCCTGATGGACACAAATTAGTGCAGTTTTGGGGATTTTCATCAAGCTTATCCGGGTTTGCCCAACTGTCAGCACAAACAGCAGGGCCAGTGATGGAATCAGTGCAGCTCTTTTGAGGCTGGTGTAGCTCCTTAAGCCAAATCCTAAACCAGGAACGATCCATCCGAGTCGTGCAAACTTTCTCCCATCCCCTTCCTCCCTGAGTGATTCAAAGGGCATGAAAACCTACTGCAGAGCAACAAAAGTAAGGGGTGGGGGAGAAAGGGGTTGCAAATTTAATGCCGACTCCAGATTATTGGAGAAATAACTCCCTGGGTAACACTTTGATGGTCTAAACCCACAAACACCTCAATTTTAACTGCTCTGCACAAAATATGACAGGTTATCAATATAAACTTTCAGCACAACTGCTGAAATACAGCAGTATATACACTATATATATAAAATACACACAGTTTAGAGGCACAGTGTAATGTCCTACACAGCAAGGCTGAGGAAAGCCAAGCAAGCTCTAAAAATACGGCAGACAATACAAACTTCTTCCCTGACACCATAACTCACACGACAGTGATCTTTTGCTAAAGTGCACTCTTGAATGCTGCAATGATAGAGCTGTAATTGTAATGGAGTCATTTAGTTTGGATTTGGATGAAACAGCGAGCACAAAGCAGACAAGGCATAAAAAACTCTCCACTGCTTCCATAAAGGTTAAGAAGCTGGTCCTTAAGTGAATTGATGTGGAGCGCTGAGGTAATCTTGCAGTTTAAGTCAGAATTGCACTTTTGCTGTAATTTACACTACAACATCTGCAATCACCACTGTGCCTGTCACAGGTCACCAGTCACTTTTGAGCTGGGACAACGTGCAGGTCAATGTTTCTTCTCTGCCCAGGGTTGTGGCAGTTTTCACCTGGCGCCATGATTTCATTTTTGGCACACCACAGTTCTGAATGAGGCCTGAAAATACAAGGAGTAGACAGAAATTGCTGCTACCTCACAGTCAGTGCCTCTCTCCTTCTGGAGAGGAGGGCTGGAAGTGGCTGGGCTACTCCTGGATGGCCAGATAGGCATGAAAAGGCAACTGAGCCACCACGACTTGTAAAACCAAGGCAGCGGCTGCCGAGTGCTCACACGAGGCTGCACAAACAAATCAAGGCAATGTATTCACTCACTGCTCTGCCTGAACAGCTGCCTCGCTGCCACACTTGCTGCCCAGCATCTCTGAGCACCCCAGCAGGCACAAAGTTGGTTTCTGGTTCAGTAAGTTTGTCGCACTCACGCCCGGAGCAGGACGAGCCCGGGAGCAGCCGAGGAGCCGAGCCCTGCCATCGCCTCACGCCCCAAACGATGAGCTCTGACAGCTCCTCTCACAACACCACACTGGGCACATGATGAATAACAACGCTGGCCCAGACAGACAGCTCCTTGCTGCAGGACAGGAGGGATGGAAGTGCAGCAGGGCTGTGCCCGCTCCCAGACGGACACGGAGCCACAGGATCGCTCCATGGGTGGGATCGGGAGCTGAGCTCTGATCAGACAGACTCTGACTAAGAGAGCTCAGCACAGCCCCCTCTCTAAAAGCAGGCAGGCAGCATCTGGGAGATCAGCTACACAGCCAGGGGGGTGTATAAAGAAAGGCTCTGTCTTCTCACCTTTCCCTCTCTCCATTTAATCCCAAGTACAGCGCACACGTGAATTCCAGGACCAAGCCCAGCCTGTTTATCCAACATTTCTCTCTCCATTGATCCACAGAGAGCAGATCAACAGCCAGCAGGGAGGAGAAGTCACAGAGGTTTGCTCTGTTCAGAGAGACCAGACCACAGCCAGAGGCCTTTGCAGAGCTGTTAATGCACCCACTCTGAGCCCCAGCTCCCAGGTTTCAAGGGGAAGCAGAGAATAGGGGATCAAGCCACCCTGTACATCACCACCTCTTGTCCCTGCAGCTCTCACAGCCTGTATGACACCCAAAACATCAGGCTGAGGTGTTTGCATCTTAACCCCAGGGAAATCCTCCAGAAGCTGCCCTTGAGCATCACTGAACTCGATCTATTCTTCAGTCCCCACTCCCAAATGCAGGATGTGAGGGCAAATTAGCACCTGCTTCATTTTAGAACCTCCAAAGGAACTATTAGAGCTGCAATAAATCACTCCATGGCTCTTCCCTAGCAAAGTGTTTCTACCACCACCATCACATGAGTCATAAAAACCCTTCCCAGGGGTAAAAAGAGCCCAGGACCTCAAGAAGGTGCCAGCACGGGGCAAGTCATGAATCTGTTGTTGAAAGTTCAGCTTGCAAGCAGACAGATTCTGAGCTGCTCTTTCCTATCAGGATCATATTAACAAAATATAGCTCTTGGCAAACCACATCCTACAGGAATTATTTCTGTGCAGGAAGCACTTAGTTTCACTCAAAATTAATAATGTCTGAGAGACATCATGTACATTATATCAGAGAACAAACAGAAAGTGATGTGAATTACCCAGCACAGTGGGATGAATTGGAGATGAAGTCATGAAAGAGACCATTTCTAACACCTGGTTTCTACCCATCCCAATGGCATAATCAAAATATGGGGGGGTTTTGCAATCTCCGGGGCACAAAATTGCAGGCTCACTTACTTACACTGGTGTTGTCCTATCATCAGGAACAAGAAAAAAAAACAACACCACAACATTCCTACAAATATTTTCCCTGGTCTCAAGATTACCAGGGACTCATTTCCAGCCTGGAAGACGTGCCCTTGCCCGAGGCACTGATTTAAAGCTGGGGCAGGGACCATGTAGGTTGGCTGGGAAGACTCTGTTCAAAGCTGCGGGTGATTAATGCGCTGTCGGAGAACACTCCACATGAAACAGGCTCCCAACAGAACCACTTGAGCTTATTATGGAAAAATTAAAGGACAAACAGCTGGAAAACAGCTCTCCATACGCTGCCTACAAACTGCTACTCTAAAAAGTCGATTCTCCAGCTCGATAGGTTTGTGCCTCGGGAACGCTCCGAGCTGAGCCCACCCACCACAAGATCATCTCTGCGAATGGTTCGGGTCACTCAAACACGGATTTGCCACAGGACACCGACTTTCGGGTGAAAAATCTCACAGTTTATGGACTTCCCCACCCCCATAAAAGCTTTTATCGATAGCCGCCCTCCTGTTCTGTACTACAACAGGTCCCCAGGGTATGTGGAGCCGCGCTGGGAGAGCGGGAGCCCTTCCGTTGTGTAACCGTTCTCCTTCTCCCCCCGCCACAGTCAGAGGGGGATCGGGGATCTGCTCCTGCTCTGGGCACGATGCAGTCCCGAGGGGGCTGTTCTGCCTCTCCGTGCCTCAGTTTCCCCATCTCTGGGAGGACAAACCCACTACAGCTGCTGGAGTACACGGCTTAAAGCCCGGCTTATGCAGATCTCCAGCTTCCACGAGCCTCCCAGGCTGACAGGGAGCCACGGGCAGCATCGCTGCGTTTCAGAGACGTGATAAAAGCGCAGGACGAGCCTGCCGTGCCCAGAGCCGCGCCGGCAGCTCGGTACCGCCCTGGCCATCAGCGAGCACCGCTATTCCCACCGCAAACTTTCCAGCCGGGCTGAGCGCACGGCGGGGCGGGACGAGCCCGAGCTCTCCGTGTCCGACACGATGCAAACCCGGAGCGGCTCCGCGAAGGGCTGCGGGTTCCCGCCGGATAAGGGGGAGCGGGGGGCTCCGGTCCTACCGGTTGATGCGGGATGGAGCAGCGGGTGGAGCCGGGGGGATGAGAATGGACGGGGCGCACGGCGACAACACCCGGGGACGGAGGGAGAGACCCGAGCAAGGAGGGAGGGAGCGACACGGACACCGGGGAGGCAGAGAGGCACCGGGACAAGGCGGGACGGGGGAGAACAACCCTCGGAGCCCGGTCGGGACCCGCCTTACCTTGACCGCCTCGGCGTGGGTCACCCTGTCCAGGGACTTGCCGTTGACCCCCAGGATCTGGTCTCCGACTCGCAGCCCCTCCCGCTCGGCCAGCGAGCCCGGCTCCACCAGCGACACGTAGATCCCGACGCCGTGCTCGGCGCCTCCGCGGATGCTGAAGCCCAGACCCTCGTGGGCTTTGCTTCGGCGCAGCGTCACCTGCCGCAGCTCGCCGGGGACCACCGGCGGCGGGGCCGGGGGCGGCGGGGGGCGGCCGGGCGGCGGCAGGTAGGGCCCCTCGGCCGTGTACTGGTCGAAGAGGAGCTGGTCGGAGCGCGGCAGGACGAGGCGCAGCAGCGGCAGGAGCTGGCGGCGGCGGGGCCCGTCGAGGAGGGCGCGCAGGGAGCGCACCAGGTCGCAGACGTTGCGGCGGCCGTGGTAGGCGTTGAGGCAGAGAATGAAGCGCTCCCGCTCCGCCTCGCTCAGCAGCGCCGTGAGCGCCTGGTGCAGCCGCCGCACGTTCGCCGAGAGCGGCCGCGGGGCCGGACCCGGCGCCGAGCCCAGCGAGCCCGACGAGGAGGACGAGGAGTGCACGGACACGCCGTCCAGCTCCGCGCTCATCGCGGCGGGACCGGGAGCGGCGGGGGCAGCGCGGGAGCGGAGCGGACCCCCCCGGGCAGGAGCGATGCCGCCCGGCCCCGCCGCTCCTCCACCTGTCCGTGCGCTCTCCGCCGGCTCCCCAGGAAATGACGCGCCCGTTGCCGGGAGACGGGTTATACAGAGCGGCCCCGGCGGCGGCACCGGACCCCCCCCCGCCCCGCCCCAGCGCCCGCCCCCGCGGGACCCGCAATTAGCGCGCCCGGCAATTAGCGCGCCCGCTCGGCACCGCTCGTCAGCGCCCAGCCCTGCCCCGCGCTCGGCCCTGCCCCGCTCGGCGTCCCCGACCCTGTCCCGCTGAGCATCCCCAGCCCTGCCCGCGGCTCAGCTCCGGGTGGGAGCCGCGCAGGGTGTGAAGTCCCGCCGCTCTCCCTCATCCTTCCCGGCCTCCCCCCAGCCCAGCGGCGGGGATCGCTCTTCCCGACCCCGTCCATCCATCCCGCCGCGGAGCTTCCTCAGCCCTCTGGGGTCTCGCCATGGCGAGAGGAGGCATGGAAGAGGAGCCTCCCGAGGAGTCAGCTTACAGCCGGGAGAACAGGAACAGGCTGCCCCGTCACCTGAGCCCGGGGCGGTTTTTCCATTGCCCGCAGTGCCGGGTGTTGGGTTGTTGTTACGCTGCAGTGCTGGGCACTGTCACCGGTGGGTTACAGCCCTGGTAACACACCCGTTCAGCTGAGAAGCTCAGCACAGGCTTTGTTTTAATCACAACTACAAGGGATATAGGCACATGTGTTACTGACAGGGTGGCGAACAATGTATAATTGGGGAAACAGTTTTTAAAAAGAGATATTTAGAATATACGTTAGGAAGAAATTGTTCCCTGGGAGGGTGATGAGGCCCTGGCACAGGTTGCTCAGAGATGCTGTGGCTGCCCCATCCCTGCAAGTGTTCCAGGCCAGGTTGGACAGGGCTTGGAGCAACCTGGGCTAGTGGAAGGTGTCCCTGCCCGTGGCAGGGGCTGGAATGAGATGAACTTTGAGGTCCCTTCCAACCCAAACCATTCTGTGATGCTGGGCTTGGAGTCCAACCCAAACTCACACCCCTCTTCATTTAGCAAACACAGAGAAACCCTCTCTGTGAGCGATCCTGGTGATCCAGTGATCAAGAAGCTGTCAGGGCCACGGGCAGCCAATATCCCAAACCTCAGCCTGGATCAGCAGGATCCAGGGAAGCACATTTTTCCCTGGGGTGCTGCCTCACATCTCTTCTCTTCTTCCACACCCTTAACCTGTGACTTTAGATCCAAAAGGGAAGCACCAGGATGAGAAGTCAGGGCAGAAATCCAAGGACTGCTTTTCTAGTTGCTGGATGAATTATTTCTTACTACGTGAGGTTTTAGTTTCTTTTACATCTCTGGAGCACTGAGCAAAGACCGTTTTCCATCTCAGTCATCTGAAATCTTTCTGTCTTCACTTGAAGTGCCTTCCATCTGCTACAGTAGAGGAGGATTAAACCTAATTCATCAGATGCATCTTGATAGCAGTAGAATTCATTTTGTTCATGCATATGATGGAAGAGCCTAAACAGCTGCATTACAAGCAGCTTTATGTATTGAAGCTTTGTTGGAGCTTTCAATGCCTTGTTTAAAACAAAACCAAACAAAGCAGATTGCTAATTGAAATTCGCGTTCTAACTGCGGGTGATAAACAAGCAGATGGAACAGTCAACATTGCTGGAAAGAAAAGGGACAATATAGGACAGAGAAGTGAGTAAAAACAAAAATACGCCTACATCAGCCAAACAAAGTAAGAGAAGGGCAAACAAGGTATTGCAAGTCTTTGAATTGCACTCAAACACGAGGTTAATGCCTGGTACCCGCTCAGACTCCTCTATTTAAAGCACTGCTCTTCCCACCAGCGCAGTCGGAGCATTTCCAGCCTTTTTTTATCCCACATGAAGACTCCAAATGTGTTAACACAAGCAGATGCAGCAAGAGCTGCCCCTGCTCTGCACTAACTGCAGGCTGGAGCGGCACATCCAATGCTTCCCAGCTCAGCAGAGCTTGGCAATGCCCAAAGCACAACCACCAGGGCTGTTTGGTGACCAGAGCTGCCCAGTGGTGGCAATGGGTCCCTGATATTTTGACCATTAATCCGGAAACCATCACAAATCCAGTTGTCCAATTCCAACCCAATGCTGCCTGGCAGAAAAACACTCACAACGTCCATGTGAGGAGCTGCAATTGGGAATAATTCTGTTTTCCTGCTGCCACGACGGGCTGCTCATCCATGGTATGCCCCATCCAGCTGCTGCTGCCACAGGACAGCTCCAAGGCTTCCCTTTGGAGCAGACATGGATGTGATGCCTGCTCTAATCTCTGCTCACAGAGGTTTTAGATTTAGATTATTCACACATTGGCAAGTTGGACCTTCACCATACGCTGTCCAGCCAGGGACTCCCACTGCTTTTTCCTTTGGAGAAGAAAGGGATTGAGATCTCATGGGACCTCAGCTGATGAATTTCTGGGGGCTTTATCCTTTCCAGTGCTGTACACACCAAAGCCATGCAGTTGAGAGAGAGCAGCACATGGCCTTGGGAAACAGAGGAAAGAGGGGGTTCATCCAGCTCTGAGACACACAAGTGTTTCCACACCTGAGTAAAACCTTTCCAATCTTTCTCAGCCCAGGTGAAGCTGCTGAACAAATGCCTCCCATCAGACTGCAATAGCAACAAAAAGGGCCAGAGTCTCACTATTGTACATCAAAGTGTTCCTTCAGGATTTCTTAGGAAGAAATTCTTCCCTGTGAAGGTGGGGAGGCCCTGGCACAGGGTGCCCAGAGAAGCTGTGGCTGCCCCATCCCTGGAAGTGTCCAAGGCCAGGTTGGAGCAACCTGGGCTAGTGGAAGGTGTCCCTGCCCATGGCAGGGGGTTGGAATGAGATGATCTTTCAGGTCCCTTCCATTCTGTGATGGATTCACCATCCCTGGAGGTGTTCAAGAAACAGCTGGACATGCACTCAGTGCTCTGGTCTGGTTGACAAGGTGGTGATCAATCAAAGGCTGGACTTGATCTTTTCCAACCTGTGACTCTGTGATGATTTGGAAAGGGAGCTCTGCCAGCTGGGGAGCTGGCAGCAAGTGCTCAGGGTGGAATGGCAATGCCAGGTACAACAGCATCACCCTGCAAACACCCAGGCAAGTGGCCCTTTGGAGCCAAGAACAGTGAGCCCTGAGAGTCCACATTTATTCCTGAGGAAACTCCTGGCTGGGCTGGACCTTTGTTAACTGGAGGGGTCACACAGACACTGGCAATGGAACTTCAGCCCCCTCACACACCCCAGAGAGCTTCAGAGCAGTTGGGCACTGTGCAGGCTCAACACCCAAACAGCACTTTCAGTCCCAACCCCTGCCTGGCACAGAGAGTGCCTTAAGGGCAGCAAGAGCCCAAAAGGTGTTATTCATTTTGGTCCTTTAAAATCATCCTTGCAGCACAAAATAATGCCATGCATTTGCTAAGTGCCACCTGAATAAATTGCCTAACCTTTCCACTTTAATCCATTGTAATCGCTTTCCAGAGCACCCTTTGAAAAGTGAGCTCCATGTTTCCAGAGGAGCTGTGCTCTTAATTAAAAGGCACTGTAGCAAGAAGCCAAGGAAAGGTAATTGTGGTTGGAAAGGCCTTGCTGCAGTCTGAGGGCTGAGGTGATCTGTGAGGAGAGCCAGGGAGGAAGCAGCAGCTGCCTGTGCTGCTTAAGAGAGTATTAGGAGATGGCTGGCACTCAGGGCTGCCTCTTGGCTAAATCCCTGTTTAGCAGATTGGCTCCCAATCCTCTGTCCCTGGCTGGTTTGTGCAGCTTGGACATGTGCTTTCCTCAGCATGGGCAAGAATCAGCTGAGTGCTGCAGCTGAGTGCTCCCAGAAATAGCCAGTGCAGAGGGAAAAGCATCCTGGAAAAGGGGTTTCTGGCAGAAGTCCCTGGGTTCCAGCACCATTCCTCCTGCAGGAAAGCTGAATCCAGCACAATCCAGACTCAAGTTCCCCACAGTGAAGGGAGCTGCACGAAGAGCAGGAATGTGCTCCATGTCTTCATTTCAGGCAGAAGTTGGATGTAAAGAAAAGCTGTAGGAGCAGTGAGAAACCATCATTTCAAGGGAGATTTTTCTAAGGTCTGTGTTATGAGCATAAATATAATCCACTCACAAGAGGAAGGCTTCCAGTTTCTGGATGTTGCTCTGATTAATCCAGGTTCTGTTTGACACGTCCCAGACAGCAGCTGGGGTAGAGCCTGAAGAGCACAGTCCAAGCAGGGAACTCTGACACTTCTTAGCTCCTTCTGTATCTGTATATCTACAAATATTTATGCTCCTACTGCTCAGTGCCACACTGAGACTGGACCTGAGCAAAGCCAATTCTGTGGGCATTTGTTGGTTTTCATCCTCAAACCCGAGAATTTTAGCTCCAAACCACGAAGACATACTGTTTGCATAAGGTGGACAACCACAGGATTGTAGTTTAGCAGTCATTTAGATATTGCCTGGATTAAAAACTAAATCAAACCAGAGTAATAACCTATATCACCAGCAATATTTTGATTAAATGCCATTGGAATCCTATTAAAAGCCAAAGTTGGAGCCATCCAAATTCAAACCAAACCGTATTTGCTACATTTTCTGCTGAAAAAAAACCCCTTTCCAACTAACAGAAGTTTCACCCCGATCTGCCTGCAGTGATCTCTCCTCCGTGCCAACATCCCTGAGCTCAGCCCTGCATCACAGAGCCAGATGATTTAAGGGCTGCAATTCCTCCTCCCCTCGCCGGCAATTTCTTGCACTTCCACTCTCTCCAGTCCTGCTTGAAATGCCTGAAAGAAAAAGCCACTTGCGTCATCAGCCTTCTTTTTTTTTTTTCTCTCTCTCTTTTAATGCCCAGCACAAATCATCACCAAGTCACGATCTAGGCCTGGGTGTCATGGGCAGGCAGAGCTGAGACTGGCAGGGGCTCAGCCTGTGGCAGTGCCTGGCATGGATTTGGGCACCTGGGCTGGTAAATTCGGTGTAAAAGGACACAGAGCCTGTCCTTAGGTGGGAGAGGGGAAGTCTAGAGAATCTGACCTAGGGAAAGGTGTCCCTGCCCACTGCAGGGGGGTGGAATTAGGTAATCTTTAAGATTTTTAAGATCCTGTCCAACCCAAGTCTTCCTATGATTTTATGGTTCTGTGAAGTCCCAGGAGTGCTGGTGTGCACAACACACGCAGGAGCAGCCAGCCTTAGGGCTTTAAACAACTCGCTCCACAGCACTGGGTTACTTAAATTAACTGTAGAAATGATCAAGCAGGCCCAGAATTCAGCCCCAGATGAGCTGGGTGGCAGAGGAGTGGCCAGACTGGTGTGGGAAGTTGCAGGATGGAAGGGAAAGCACGGACTCTTTACCCTCAGTGTTGTCTTCATGCACAATCTGGGGGCAAACTTGCACACGGGGAGTGCCACAGTACAAATTTATGCCTCCAGCTCTGAATTCTCCTCCTGCTGGGTTCATCACCTCCCCAGCTCAGTGCTCTAATTAGTGTCCACTCTGCAGGCAGGGAATTCCTCATGCTGGGTGTTTGCAAACCTTGACTTCTCTGGGTGAAGCCCCCAGGCCAGTGCAGCACATCCCACACGAGCTGGGATGTTTATTTCTAGAACCACAGACTGGTTTGGGTTGGAAGGGACCTAAAGCTCATCTCATCCCACCCCCTGCTGTGGGCAGGGACACCTTCCACCAGCCCAGGTTGCTCCAAGCCCTGTCCAACCTGGCCTTGGACACTTCCAGGGATGGGGCAGCCACAGCTTCTCTGGGCAACCTGTGCCAGGGCCTCCCCACCTTCTCAGGGAAGGATTTCTCCCCAAGATCCCATCTAACCCTGCCCTCTGCCATTCCCCCTTGTCCTGTCCCTCCATCCCTTGTCCCCAGTCCCTCTCCAGCTCTCCTGGAGCCCCTTTAGGCCCTGGAAGGGGCTCTCAGGTCTCCCTGGATCCTTCTCTTCCCCAGGTGAACCCCCCCAGCTCTCCCAGCCTGGCTCCAGAGCAGAGGGGCTCCAGCCCTTGGAGCATCTCTGTGGCCTCCTCTGGATTCACTCCAGCAGCTCCATGTCCTTCTTATGCCCAGGGCTGTCTGGAGAGCACCAACTGAATTTGGGGGAAGCACAGTCCCTTCCTGAAGAGCTCTCCTAACATATCCAACAATTCCAAAACAGACCTGAGCACTGCAGAGCTCGTTTGCACAAGTTCAGCCTCCCAGCAGGTGGGAAAATCAGGGGCTTCTCTCACACTGAGAATTGACAAACTCTCACAGAGCTAATCTAATTTGAAGGTATTTATCTAATTTGAACGCATTTATCTAATTCAAATAAATTTCTCTAAGTCCCCTGGTTGTGGAAGCCCGTCAGTCTGGCAGGATTTATGGGCCAGGATCCCAACCACGTTTTCTGCAGTGGTGGAAATAACTGCAGTGGTTCACACCATCCCTGCAGGTTTGCATCAGGAGCACAACTCAGCCCTGCAAGCAGCAGAACTCAGCTTCAGGGGCTGATTGCACACATTTAGTGGGAACAAACACTTTGTGGGGAGAAAGGGGGTTATTCCTTTCAGCTTCTCACTGAGACTGTCTCCTTCCCTGTGCATTTATCATAATAGAGACTGTCCATGTCCCAGGGGGGAACTGCAACACGAAGGAATCACCAGGGAGCAGCTCCCTCCTGCTGAGACAATCCTGGAATTCTGCCAAAGCACCAGGCAGCTCTCAGGCATATTCCCCATCCCAGTTTTGCACTGCTGAGGGTTTTGCTCCCCATTAAACCACTGCCACAGAGTTATGGGGTTGAGATCTTTGCCAGAGTGGGAGGCTGGAGGTGAGCAAACCTGCCCCAAACCTTCATCTCTCTCCTGGTGGGAATGATTTACGCTATGCTTCCTCCACTTAGAGAATTAACAGGGCTGCAGGGTCACATTCTTCATCCAAACCATCAGCTCATCTTCTCCAGCCTCCAAACCCATCCCTGCCAGGCTGGAGAGGGATGCTCTGGGCTCTGTTATTACCACACTGCAAGGAGACAATCAAAGGGAAAGAAAAGGTTAATGAGGAACTAATCATTATTGATTTGTGGTATATAATGCAATAAATACCCACTGCCATCGATTAAATGTAGCAGGGCAAAGACACCTAATCCATCAAAAACAGCCATTTGATTTTTCAAAATTAATTTCCTCCCATCAGGGAGATGCCAGAGGAGCAATGTCCCTCCTGAGGAGCACGGCTGGGTGAGCAGCTACAGCCTCCAATCCCTCCCAGCACCCACCACACTGGGGCCAGGCCAGGCCTCCTGATGGTGCTCCATGAGGTTCCACTGAAAATCCCACAGTGAGGAACTGGGAACGTGGAGAAAGAGCAAAAATAATCAGGGCGAGCTGGAATCCCGGATCCTTTCTCTGCAGGCTTTTACCTGTTCTCCTCCCTCCAGCCTATTTTCTTGTAGAAATTCGGCATTTGGGAGGACAAATATTAGTTTTAGCGAAAATAAAGTGCTGCTCTGAATGCTGAAAGTTCTCCCAAAGTGACAAAGGGCCAATGAAAAACAGATCAAAGATGACTCTCAGGGATGTCACTGCATGAGCACAGGAAAGAGCGCTCAGATTCCTCCTGGGGAGGCAAAGACAAGAACCACCCCCTCTACAACCAGGTGTGGGCACTGCCCGGTGGTGGATGGTGCTGTGCCAAAGGCTGAATAAGTGGCCAGGCAAGTGGCTTCACTGCCGGGAGAGGCTGAGACTAATTAGGGCTGTGCTCCCGTGACTCACAGGCGCTAATGCCCGTGGATAGCTCGCTAATGCTCCCAATTCCCGCTCATTAGCACAGGCAGCAGGGACAAGACAAGCGTGTTATGTCACCGTTTAAATCTTGTCACATTTCCCCAATGACTCTGATTACATTTGGAAACGTTCACTCTCCTCCCCCGAGGAGGGATTGCCTTTGCCCCGGGAGCTCCAGGTCCAGCAGATTTGCTCCAAGCAAAGCTCTCACATGTGTCAGGGATGAACTGATCCCCAGCCTCCTCAGGAAAGTGGGATTCCCTGGTACAAGCACTCGGCTCATCCTTCCCTCATTTTCAACATGACTGAACAGCTCAGACTAAAGTTAAACTGATTTTTTTTTTCTGGTTGCCTTTGCCCGAGGAGGAAGAATTGCACCAGGACGTGTGAGTTTGGGGCTGTGCCTCTCTCTGTGTGAGCAGTCACACTCCAGTTAAATAAGCACAGAACACCTTTGCAGCACAAGAAGCCAATGTTTCTTGTTAGTTGACTCACAGGAGCGGAAAGAATAAATATTTAGGGACACATCCTTCACTAATTAGTTCCAGTTGTATTTATACCAACCCTCCTTGCTCCCAGAGGGTGGTTTCAGCCTTCTGCTCTCTCTGCCCAGTGACCTGCTGGGGATGGATGGGTTGGAAGGGCTGTAATTCCTTCCCCAGGGACACTCAGCACTCTGAGCAGAAGGGAGGTGAAATCAGCCTTCATTCCTTAAAACCCTGGGCAGGGCACTGCTTTATGGCTCCCTCTGAGCTCAGCACAGCCTGGATCAGCCCCTGGTTTGCCCTGTAGCAAACCATTGCCACAATCATTTTGCAGAAGCCACAGAGGGGGGAGACCTGACCAGGAGCTTGAGGACAGCCCAGAGCACCCTCAGCCCCCCCAGCCACAGAACCAACCCCACAGCCCATCCATCCCATCCCACTCCTGCTGGAATAGGGGTTGGGGTATGTTTGGGACCTCTGCACTTCTCCTGCCCTCCCTTTAGCACTGCAGGCAGCACCAGCAGGCTCTTGCTGAGGATTCTACTGCAGAATCTCCCAGGAAAGGGCTGAACTGCCTCTGTTACAGCAGCTGAGGATTTCAGGTCTTGCATATCAAAGCAGGGAGAGGAAGAAATTATAGAAACCTGGACAGACTCACATCTGCATTGGGAGAAAGAGTTTACACTAGATGGCACCTGATCTCATCATTTCAGATGCAGAAAGTTAAGCCACCGGGATTATTGTAGGGAATGATGTTATTCTTTTCCTGGGAGCTGCCTTTGTGTCCCTCCTGGAGCTCCCAGTGATGCAGGAGGAGCTCACCCTGCAGCCAGCACTGCTGTGAATGTTAAACACCCCTTGCACAACCCCACTCTGAACCTGGAGGTGCTGGAATCCCCTGGGTTTTTCCCAGCCCAAGCCACTTTCCAACAGCCACTTCTGGAGGCTAAACTGTGTCCAAGTTGTTTCCAGCCAGGCTTTGTCTCACCTGAACAACAACCTCGCTCTGTGGAAGCAAAGAGAGCAAGAAAGGCTCTGTCCCTTCCCTCAGGGATTTAACCTGGTGTTAACAGGCAGCAAAGCTGCTGCAGGGCTGTGACGTGGATAATCCAGCAGATCCAAAACACCCTCCCTGAGCACAGCACCCCACAACAGCCTCTCAGGCACGTGGGGACACTCCAGCTCTGCCAGAGGTGTGGCACAGAGAAACCAAACCCAGCTCGAGGCCCTATTCCCAGCTGCCTCCTGCTAGGACATGGACAGGATGAGGGGCTTGCAGGAATCCCTGCTCCACACACACGTGGGATGATTCAGTGACTTGCCTTGAGAGAAGAGGGAAATGCTGCCAGATGGGAAGAGGAGAAGAGGAGGCTGAGCCTCAGGCTCGCTCCTACTGCAGCATCCTCTGTCCTTCTGCCATCAGGAGCCAAACACATGGGAGGTGAAGGCTGGGATCAGTCCACAGGCAGTCAGTGACTATTCCTGAATCACCAGCCTGAGCCTGGATGTGGGCTGGCTGGCTGGACAGGACTTAGAGCAACCTGGTTTGAGAGTTGGACTTGATGATCCTGGTGAGTCCCTTCCAACTCAGAATATTCTGTGGAGTGGAAGTGGAGTGGAATGAGATGGTCTTTAAGGTCCCTTCCAACCCAAAGCATCTGATGAACCTGAGCTGCAGCTGCTCACCCCATCCAGCTTCTGCCCCTAAATACTATTACTGAATATTCCCATTAAATAAAAGCTAAAGGTAAGAGCTAAATAAAAGCTAAGCGGTGAGTGAGGAAATTATTCCTCCACAGATCAGTGGCAGAGCCAGCAACAGGTCTCAGCCCTTACCTGGGCTATTCCTCCAGGGATATTGCTCCTCTTGGAGCCTCCCCTGGGCTGGGGAAGGGATTGCTGCTCCTGGCAGCTCTGCAGCACCTTTGCAAGGAGTCTCAGAGCAAGGCACTGTCAGGCTGCTCTGGATGCATTGGCAGGGAAATGAGTCTGCCTCTCCCAAGCACAGACACTCATCACTTCAGCAGGAGGCAGCCAGCAGATTACACGAGGTAATTTAGTAGCTGACATTAAAAACACATCGTTTAGCCTGGAATAAAAATATCTTCATTCAGCCTAAGCTATATTAAGACAACCAAATTCACAGGGAGTTCTGAATAGCTGCTCACCTGGGCAGCTGAATGAAGGCTGCCTCCTCCCAGCCCTGGCATCACGTCCTTGCTGGAAATCAGGAATGACAGCAGGGGCTACTGGAGTAAATGGATTCTCATGTGGCCTAAATCTTCCTCTCTGCTACAACAGATTTAATTTTCCAGCTCTCCTGTATGAATTGCTTTTTACCTTCTCCCTGGTGTGGGCCCAAGGCCTCCAGCTAATAGAAAGAAAGTTGAATTTTGCTGCATCTCAAGCAGCTGTTGCTCTCTTTGGTTTAATGCTGTGAGCAGGGGGAGGACTACAGTGATTGAGGATTGAGTTAATGGTATCCTGAATGAGACAAGCAACAGGGGGAAGAGATGGAATGGGATTCAGGGAGGAGGGATATTTTAAGCACTGGTTTATCTGACAAATTCTGCAGTTGTACATCCTCTACTCTGCTCTTCACCACAGCCCAGCAGCAGACAGATGCAAACAAGTTTTACGTGGCAGAAGAGAAGAAATCAAATCCTTGCTGCCACTGTGAGACCCACCTGCACAGGTGCTACCTCTGTAACCTTTGGAGACCTTTATAATAAGGGAATTACAAAAAAATTGAAGATATAGTCCCTATTCCACCCCATTTTTGAGGCAGAAGGTGCTCTGAGGTGTTTGGGATTCATCCAGGCACCAGCCCAGACCAGTTCCAGGAACAGAACCCAGAGCTCTCTGTGCACAGCAGTGATACCAACTCTGCTCCTCCCAGCCCTAAAAAAAGCACCCCTGGCAAGGCCCAGAGCCTTATGTGGCTTCAATTTGTGATTCTCCATCTCAGTTCTTCTTTTTCTAATATCTAGAGCTGAAGAATCAGAATTTGCAGGTCCCTCCTCCCCACGGAGGCTGCCAGCAGTTCAAGGTGCTCGTGCTCCCAGGCAGAGAGGATTCTCTGGAGGTGCACACCTGCTGTCCCTGCTTTCTGCTCCCCCCACACCAGCAGCACAGCACTTCTCAGAGAAGAAATCAAAGGCAAAGCCTTTAGATCCCTTCCAGAGGTGCCCTGGTCTCCTCAGACCATCAGGGTACCCAGCTCATGGCTGGTGTTGCTCCACTTCCCATCCTTATGCCTGAACAGGGTTCCTAGTTCTCTTCCCCAAGGATTTGCTCTGAGCTGGTGCTTTATGGGTCAGATGCTCCTGGAGGTGCTGGACAGAGGGGCTTCCAGCCACGAGGAATTGTAGGGACAAACTCACCTGGTGTAAATCACAACAGCACCTTTGGCTGCCACAGAGATTCAGAATCTTAGAATCACAGAATATCCAGAACTGGAAGGGACCCACAGGGACCATCAGAGTCCAACTCCTGGCCCTGCACAGGACACCCCAACAATCCCACTGTGTACCTGAGAGTGTTGTCCAAACACTTCTTGGAAGAGCAGCACCAGACCCCAGAGAACTGCAAAGGCCTCATGGAACCAAGCTCTGCACACCCATGGACTGCAGGAAACGCTGCTGTACCCGAGCAGCTGGAACTGTCCTGCTGGATTTGCTGCCTGGAGCTCTGTCAGAGAAGTCAGAAGGCATTTGGCATGTGCAGCTGAATATCAGACTTACAATGAGGAGGTCTGGGCTTCTTTCCCAACTTTGAGACTGACACACTTTGCAGGCTCAGCCTGTCCACCTTCCCTCCCAGGCTGGATTTCTCCCTGCTCTGCACCTTCCTGAGTTGTTTTGTACCTGCACAAAGCACTAACCCAGCCAGAACATTTTGCTCACTTAGGTGGTTGTCACTTTTTAACACCAACAGAGAAGTTCTTTCAGCATCACTTAATGAGGCTTTTCTACTTTGCATAAAAACTTGGCAGTGAGACTGGGAAGGATGATAAAGGAGGAGGAGAGCTGCCAGCTGCCAGGCAGGAGAGACAGACAGCACTTGACACCCCCCTTCCCTCTGGACACAAGCAGGGGGGCTGGGAAGGTAAATCCTGCTGCTCCAGAGGGGCTGGGAAGGCAAACCCTGCTGCTCCAGGGCTCCAGCAGCTCTTGGCATCTGTGTTCACATCCCCTCAGGCTTCCCCCAGCCCGAAGGGTCTGTGTTAATACTTGGCTCCTGCTCTTTCCAACCTCCCCTCCGTGTGCCTGCCCCAGATCCCAGAGTTTTCTCTCTGTTTTGGAAAGTTATTACTGTCAGAGCAGAGCTCCCCAGAAAATTTTAACCCTTCCTGCCCACACAACTCAAGGCAGGTGATGCCACTGCTCTCCTACCTGAGCCCTGCCAGGAGTACCTGGCACTGCCCTCCCCTCTCACACCCCCCAGCCCACCTCTCCCAGGTGCTCCTACACCAATAAACCCCAGAGTTTGAAGTCTTCCACCTCCCAAGCTCCTTCTTGCCTTCCCTCATAGGATTTCTGTGGGAGAACATGCTGTGCTTGAGGAATGTTGACTCTTTGAACAGAATATTCCATGGAAAGGCAGCTGGGTGGCCCCTGCTCCGTTGCTGGGTGTGGAAATGGCTCTTTATTCCTCTGCTCCCCAAGTCCAGAAGTGGCTCCCAGAGCTGCAGAGGCATCTCAAGGCTGGTGGGCCCCACCTGCACCTTCCAAGTCTCTCTTCCAAAGGGTAAAATCCCCGGTGCCACCTCAGCTTCCCACCTTCCCTGCTGGCTCCTTGCAGTGTCCACAGCCTTGCTGGCCCAGGACATGCCCTTCCTTCCCCAGGGAAAGGGATTTTAGCCTTCCCTGCACTGGTTTCAAGCAAACTTCCCAGTGGCAGGACATTTGCTGAGTTTTGGCACGAGTAGTTACCATTTAAATTAATTTGTCTCTGAGGGGTCAGTGCTGTAGCTGAGGCTGCAGCTTTGGTAGCTCCACTCAGGCTGTTCTGCAGCATCCTGCAGCTCCAGGAGCTGCTCTCCCTGCAGGATGAGCCCTGTTCCATGGAATTTTAGCACTGTGTGTTAGGACCTACTGCCTAATATTTAACCTAAGGCAGCTCTTTTTTCCCCCGGTACAAACCAGAGCATTTAAGTGGTAAATTAGATGCATTTGGGATATGTGTAAAAATGCAGATGGACCAGCAGATGTTGTTAGCCTTGGAAATTCTGAATTACCCTTTAGACAGGGGACTTTGCAGGGGCTTTAACAAGAAATGCTGAAACCAGAAAGGCAGAAAGAAATCTTTCACATTCTGAGTTGTCTCTTGTCCTCACATGGGTCACTATGTCCTTCTGAGCTGCAGCAACTTGTAAAGGATTATTGTTGTCAAAGCCATCATTGTGAACACCTCTGAACTTCCTTTGGCTTTCCAAGAACCAGAGAATTGCCCTGATTTGGGTCATATGGGTCAGGGGCACATCCTCCAAAACAAGGATTGTCTGTAGTGTTGCACTTAATTCCAACCTGCTGCACCAAGATCTCGTGTTCTCCCCAAGCACCAGACCCTGATCACCTCTTTCTTCTGAAGGCACAGAGAGAAAAACCCAAATCACAATGGGCTGAGGGTTTGCTGTTGGTGTAAACAGCAATCCAGAGCAGACAGGACTCTGTCACCTCAGGGCAGTGCAAAAATCCCCAGCACTGTGGTTTTGTGGCACCAGAACAGTAACCTTTTATTTGATAAATAGCACACGGTGCTTTAGAACAAGTTTGAGAGAGAAAACACTTAAAGCCCAGATTTAAGTGGAAAACAGCGTAAAAGTCAACGTGGCTAATGATCTGACAAGGAACATGCAAGGCTAATTTAGTACTTCTTTAAGTGGAATGCTTGATTGGGCACCAGAAAGGCATTAAATCATGTAGGTGTTCTTTGGTAAAAGCATCTGTAATGAGATTGTGGTGGGAAGGGTTTTGTGAAGTTGGAGGAAACAGAGACAAGGAGGGCAGAGAGGATCTGGTGAAGGAAGAGATGGCAGCAATCACTGATGCTCCTGATGGCAAGAACACAGGGATGGAGCTCCTGATTTTGCTTATAACTCCTAAATTACTCTGGCAAAAGGGTCCTCCCTGTGCTCCACCCGGCTCTGATTGCCCTGGGCAGCCCCACCCGGGGTTTCCACCCACCAACTCTCACCTGTGGGCTCAGGGGATGGATTTAAGCTCAACCCTTTACTCAAGGTGCTTTGTTTGGAGGGGTTTGTGTTTTGGAGTCTTGGTTGGTTTTCCTGGGGACCTGCCTGGAAAGAAAAGGATTCATGGTCAACCTGGAGCTCCCCTCCTTCTCCTACAGTACTGTGGCACTGCACCCTTTGCTCCCTGTTCCCCCTCCCTGGCACAGCAGCTCCCTTTTGCTGTTCCCTGGCAGTTGCCACCAGAGCTGTGACAGCAAACTCATGCCCTGAGGAGCTGTGATGCTGTGCCCAGCCTGTAGGGCCATGTATGAAGTGGGATATGGCAAAAACAAGGTGAGAAGTGATTGCTGATAAACTCTGTTACTATGTGGAAGGCTCTGGAGGCTGGGCAGAAACAGCAGCAGTTGGCAGATGAGAAGAGGGAGACTAAAAAGTGCATAAGAATAAGATGTTGCTCCATGAACTCCATTCTTATCCTGGTGCTGAACCTGGAGCTCTGGTACATGAAGTCCCTACTCTGGTGTTTGCCAGCAGCCAGGTTTGGTTTTGAAGAAGAAATTATTGCCCTTTGAAGAAGAAATTATTGCCCTCTGATCTTGGATAAGGTGCTGCCCAACAACCTGTTGGCTGAGATGGTTGCTCTGCTCTGTGATAGGTTCTGTCTCCCCCCCTGAGTGTTTTGTGGGGGATGTGGGGCTCTGCTTTTGCTGCCCTCTTGTTTCTCCAGGAGAGGTCAGAAGCCAGCTCTGGGTGGTGGCTGGTGCCTGGAACAGCACATGGGATCCCCACCACACCCGTTTTAGTCATGGGATGGTGACAAAGCCCTTCCACAGCAATATTGTCACTTGTTTTGTGTCATTTAGGCAGCACTGGATGCTCCTTTTGAATATCTGGTGTGTGCTGAATAACCTTGTGTTTTCACACAGTCTCAATCAATAAATACAATAAGCTTGACCAGTCTGGTGCTGTGAGCTCTTTAAAATCATATCCTCTATTAGAGACCACAATCAATAGTATTTATTCCAGTTTAACACTGATTATGTTCTGCTCACTGCAGAAAGCTACCAGCAACCCCAAGTGGGGACTGTTACCTTCTCCTGGCTTACAGCACACCTGCCTTGCTCTATAAATATTAGTTTTTAATTAAAGTGGATAAAATGCCTTAGAAAATGCTGTCTGCTTGTTTAAATACCAACCATCATTCATGGAAAAGGGGTTTAAATAGGGAAGCCTGGGCTTTTTGTAATGAAATCTGGATCTAGCTGCATGAGGTGTCTCACTTAGCTCCATGCAATCCATCCAGTGTCAGCCCCAAATTGCATGTGCTCTCTAAATTAGAGGGAGAGGAGGAAAGGGATGTATGTGTGTGTGTGTAGGTTCTCTCTCTATATGAAATGTTTGGGTTTGATAACACAAATATTTATTGAAGTGGGGGAAATAGCACAGGAAACAAAACACAGCTGGGAGCTAAACCCCTTCCATGGCAGCACATGAGGGTCAGCAGGGAGCTTGAGCTGCCCGTTGGCAAAGAAAATTCCAGGAATTCTAGGTGTGGATGTAGCAGGTGGGAACATACCTGCTGTTTTGAATCTTGCCTGGTGGAGCACTGTAGAAAGGCAAACTGAATTCCTCTTGAGCAAAATCACTGATTTAGGCCAAGAAACTTGGACCAGAATTGGAGAGGTGGTTTGACCCATCTCAAATGTGTTTTCCTGTACCAGTGACAGTGGCAAGACCAGGTTTCCTGGAGTGATGGACCAGGTGTCTGTGGTGGGGACAGCAGAATTGACCCCATCTCCATTTCTGGGCTGGCTGCAATGGAGCTGGAGTTTAGACTCCACCAGGAACAGGAGGAGATGGCAAAGAGAAGCTCCATGTTTGTTTGGTTGGTTTTGGTTTGTTGTGTTTTTTTTCCTTTTTATTGCAAATTGAGTTTATTGTGGTTTATGTTGAGCAGAACAACCAAGCTAACAAAAGCAGCAGGGCAGGAGCTGTGCTGCTGGTGCCAGGTGGGCTTGATACTGCTGCAAAGGGATGCTTCAGGCTGCATCAAGAGGTGGGTCAGGACATCAGTGTGATTTTTGGATATAAGGAGACAGGCTGTGTAGCACAGGATGTTGCTGGGCTCTGCTCTGTGTGTCGCTGGGAGGGAATTCAAGGCTCCTGCAGCTCTCAGGGCTCACTCTGACCTTGCTCTGGGGCAGGCTCTGCAGTGAAAGGCTGGCAGTGTGGAGCTGATTTGCTGCCCAGGCTCAATTCCCTGAGAAAGCAGCAGTTTGTTCACTGTTACCTGAAGTCTGCTGCTCCCTGAACTGTGGGAACTGAGGGCTGGAGGGTGGCAGCTGTGTGGATCAGCTCAGTGATTCCTGCAGTGCAGGAATCAGAAGGGAAGCAGGATGTGAGTCTCACCCCTCGGGGAGCTCTGCTGCCAAGGCTGGAAGAGATGCAAGTTCTCCCACCTGCATCCCAGTCTTTCCAAGCCCTGACTCCACCACCACTGCAGTGTGTGACAGGCTTTGAGAAACCCAAGCTGCCAGTCCCTTTCTGGATTCCTCCTGGCTCAGAAATGTCTCTAAAAATCTCCTTCTGGGAAGAAGGAAGGGGTGCAGGGGAGCCTTGTTGCAGTTCCCAATATCTCTCAGAGCCCAGTGGGTGTTTTTCCTTTGGTGCCAGTATTAATCCAGGTCAGATCTCGTGGTACCAACTTACCCTGGCTCAACCCCTGGGTGTCTTAGTGATCTCCTTGGCTTGGATCTAACTTTTGTCACTGGCTGTAAATTATTGTGAAATTAAAGCAGTGAGCTGCGGCCCAGGGATGTGAATTGGATGGCCAGACTTGCTTTGACTTATTAACAGCAGCATTTGGCACTTCTTGTCCCATCTGTCTCTGGGAAGGCTCCTGCTCCACTCTCAACCTGGGTACAAGGAGCAGCTGTGTAACTCCTTGTGCACTGGGGAGGGCTCTGTCAGCTGGTAATTCCCAATGTGGATCAGAGATGATGGAAGGGATGTGGACAGGGGCATTCTGAGCTCCTTCCTACAGCTGCCATACACTTGGGAGCACCCAGGAGGTACCTGGAAGTGGAATAAGCCCTGGCACTGGTGTGTTTTAAGTCCTGCTGGTGCCTCCCTGCATGTGGATGTGGACTGGGTGTAGCAGAGGCCTCTGGGTGCTGATCCCAAGCCAAATGGCTGTTTCTCTGCTGCTGCTTCTGTGCCTGATTTTAAAATTATCCCCTGGAATGTTCCTTGATGTTATAAATAGCCTGCTTCAGAGGCTGGGAGGCACGTGCTCTTTCCCTCTGCAGCTCTGTGGATGTGGACACGTGCAGGGCAGTGCCCCAGCCCATGGTTAATGAACCTCCCAGGCCAGGCAGTGCCATCCCCAAGGCAGGGCTGTGACTCTCCCTCCCTGGCTGTGAGCAGGACTTTGTTTCACTCACTGATGTGAGCAGATGACCTGTAGTCCCTGTGCAGGAGTTATTCACTTGTGCCTTGAAGGAAATGAGAGCTCAAGATCCCAGACACCCAAATCCACTCCATGGATCTGGTGCTTTCATGTCCTTCAAACACTGCAGCACCATGAGCCCTGCTGGATCCCTGCTACTGTGGATCCAGCAGGGCTGAGCCTTTAGAATCCTTGAATTCCAAGGGTTGTGTATGGAAAACTGCATGAGCCAGTCCAGGGAGCTCAGGGCTTTGGGATACAGGGGGGAGCAGCCCATCCCTCAGCTCCCTGGTGTAACTTGTCTCTCTGGATTGCTCAGTGCTGGGGACATTCCTGCCTGTGCCCTTCACACCCAGAGCAGCCATGTCTTGTCCTGGCTCCAGCCCTGCAAAGTCATTCCCAAAGTCTTCTGGAAAGGACTGGGCAGTAGGTGGAGAGAAGCAGAAAAAGAAGCCACATGGCTTGTATCCACATCTTAGAGATGTAAAAGCCAGCAGCCTTCTCCTCCTTTGCCTTCTGCACCCCTAATCAAGTTTTGCTTGGCCTTTTCCAGGCTGTTGCTCCATACTGGTGGTTGTTCAGTCCTGTGGATGGACTCATGGCTTTGCAATGCAAAAAAAACCCAAACAAAAAACCCCCAAACCCCAGGCTACCTGTGTGTGTGTGTATGTGTAAGATGATTTATTACTCTTGATAATCAATTTGTTACTGTGGTTGTTTCAGGTTAATCATGTTATTAATATCCTGAAACCTACTGGAGTGTGACTTCATCCCATGGAGCCTGAGCTGTGCTCCTGTGCCCCTGCCCATGGCACAGTCAGGCAGATCATTGCAGCTCTGGAACTCGCTGCCCACATGGCCCTGGGCTGGTTTGGTGGTGGCCAAGTGCTGCAGAGCTCATCCTGCCAGCAGAAGGCTCGATGCATGAAGCTGATGGATGAAGTAGTGGAAAAACAGATTGATTTTTTTTCTTTTTCCCTGCAGCAAAGAGCTGTCTGGCAAATCACAATGGAAATCAAGTGGGATGGAGCAGGGTTTTGATCTGGGGAAGGGAAGAGCAGGGAGAGAACGGGGGGCTAATTCAGGTAAACTGGGTATTTTGCTTGGCTCTGCAATGAACTGTGTAATTAAGAGTCAAAAACTGGGTCTACAGCGTGGCCAAACAGAGCAGCAGCCTTTGGGTCATGTTTGACAAACATCAGGACCACGGGAGGGTTGTGCTGGCTGTGAGTTTATTTTTGGCTTTTTCCTGTAGCCCCACATGAGTGGAAGGGGACAGGAAGCACAGGGCTATGGAGCTTGGAGTTTTCAAAGGTACTCAGACTAAATATAGAAATTGGTTATTAAGATTTTTTTTTCCTGTGAACGTTGTAAACAAATTAGTTCCACCAGGCAGCTCTCTGCATGCATAGGTGCTTGTGTACCTCTGAAAAAAACTAATTTTAGGAGCTATTTGTTGTCTGACTTCAGGCTCCAAACTCTGCTGAGTTGGGAGTGAGGAAAGTTCACCTTCCTGGGGTAATTCAGAGCGTTGGGCTGAACTTCTGCAGCGAAGGGTCCATCACTCCACTGACTTTATGGAGATAAATCTGCTTCATTTAGCAGGCAGGAGCCCTGGAGCTGAGCGATGGGAGCAGTCCCACGAGGAACCTGCACATCAGCAGCTCTTGTTATACACCTCCTCAGGCCCCAGAGGCAAGTGGGATGTTTGCTCCAGCCCCTTGGATGCTCCTCAGCATCGTTTTTGTTTGAACAGGTAAGAGGAAGGACCCCCCCCAGCACCCACAGCTCTTCCTCTGCAGCCTGGAAATACCTCAGCTGCTCGGTGTCGCTGCTGCAGTGTTTTGTTCTTGTCACACATTTCCATTTCTCTCGAGTTTATGATAAGCATCCAAATTAAACTGCGGCCTCAGACGTTTCTGATCTTTCCAGGCAGTGCTGATAATGACACAACCACAGCATCAGACTCATTTACTCTCAACCATCTCCAAGCATCAAGCAGTCTGTGTACACAGGGGCTGTATCATCCATCACCAGCCCAGCAGTGGCACACAGTGACATTACTCAGGGGGTTGGGGCAGAGAAAGCGGAGCTGAAAAGCTGAAAGATCCTTTTAATATGGAGAAAACAAGATTTTCCGTGTGTTTCTTCCCAGTGGAGCGAGAGTAATACTCCTGTTCTTGTAGGAGCTTGTGAAGAACTGGCAGTTGCCTTCAGCACTCCAAGCTTCTGGGCTGGTGTTTCTTATTTTGTATACCAGGACCTGCTTTGTTTTGCTGCCATATCTAAAAATCCAGCTGACCTGTACCCTGTATGGATGTGGCTGAGTCCATAACAGCTCTTCCAGTGTGTTCCCTGGGGCAGGAATCCGAGGATGTTGGACACACCAGGTCCCTCAGAGGGGCAACTGCCCCCTCAGTCACGTGTCAGACTAAGGAATCTTTCCAGACACGTCCTTTGCAAGGGACACTTGACCTCTGATTAAGGATGGAAGCCAGGAGATGTCAAGGAAAGATGACTGGAAGGTTTCTTTTGGTACACAAGGAATTAATAAGGTCTGCTGACATTTCATCACAACAGAATACATAAACAGAGCTGCCAGCTTCCCCAGCTCCCATGAAAAGATCCTGATTTATGTGGAGCTCAGACTGGTGGGTGGAAGGATTTAAAGATCACAGTTGCCTGTCTCAAATGCTGCTCAGGACACAGAGGGACTTTGTCACGAGATAAGCACAGAATGAAGCAAAAGGGAGGCTCACACATCCTGGAAAATGCATCCAGACCAAAATTCCCCCTGTGGCAAACTGTTCACGGATCACTGGTCAAACAAAGCTCACCCCAAGCTGTGGGACACATGGCATTTGTGGCCACCAACACCCACCAAAGCCCCCCTGAATAATCCTCTGTGGATACCAGGAACTTGGACTGTGAGTTAAACCACCACAATGAGAACTAGAGATAGGAAAAAGGTGGTACAGTTTGTCTGGGGGGTTATCTCAGCCCAGGGTGAACAAATCCCTTTGTCCTGCAGGTTTTAATGATGGCAAATCAGATGTATTTATATAAAATTAATTATTTATTATGATAAATGACTGGGCAAACGAGCAGATGAAAGATCTTGATCAGAATTATTCATTACAGAGTGTAAAAGCTAAAAAGCTGCTAGTAGGGTATGATATACCATCAAATAGTGTAGGGCACTATATCAAAGCAATTTTATTAAAGCAGCTGTATCAAAATAATTATATTAAAGCAATTGTGTCAAAGGTAGCAAAGAGAAACAACCACTAAGCAGAGTTTGATGTAACTCACCACACGACCACAGCAGGTTTCTCTCTTGACCCCTGGGAGTGACCAGGAAGAGATTTCCCAGCTCCACACTCTCCAAGAGAGTCTGTGGAAGAATCTGCCATATGAAAGTTGGACTGGGCTTTTATGAAGTGTTTGACTGCCAGTCACAGATTTCCAGGCCAGCCAGCAGCTTATCTGTCAAATCCCGCTTCAAAAAGCAGGATGTGTGTTTGGAGTTGGGTGAGCCAGGTTGATTTTAGGATAATTCACCACCCAACCAGTGTCAGCAGTAACTCACCCCGAATAACTTGCACTGTTTGCATTTCTCTGACTGGATTTTAGGCCTTGCCAGGGTAAATTATGCTGCCACAGAGGCATCTCTCACTGTTTGGGTCCTAACAGTGGGTGATGCTCCAGAAGGGAGTCTCCAGGCTCCCTGGTGAACGCTGGCACCAGCTCCCCAGAGCAGTTTTCTTATCCCAAAGGAAGGTGTAACAAGAGCTGACACAGAAATATGGCTTCTTGAACTGCTTTTTAAAAAAAAATCAATTCTTACCATATAAATGTGAGTCCATTCGGGTGTAATTCCATCACTGCAATCGGGTTACTCCAGGCTTTAAATTGTCCTTGATCACAAAGGAACTCCAAATGATAAATGAAACATTCTTTGTTATTTTGGGGGATTTGAGCCAAGTTCTTGGTGTGGGTCAAGTACAGACAAGTGGTACAGGCTTGTTCACTTCAGGGTTTAATTGATTTCTATGTAAATCTACTGCTAGGTTGCACTTGGATTTCTAATACTCTGCTTATAAATTTAAAATATCCCTTTGAACTATTGCTAATTGGTGATTATTCACTGGTTGTCTTTTAATGATCAATTAATGATCGTTTATCAACATCTGGCAGCTGCATCATCTCAATGCCTTGAAGTGATTTGTGTTAATGAATTAAACCTCAGAAAATAGAGACCAGTTTGGTTCCCAGGCAGTTGACACAAAAACTCCCCAAAAGAGTAACAATTGCACAAAATAACAGTTTAACTGGGGGAATGGAGAATAATAACGTATCCAGTTGAAAGTGCAAGGGATTTTAGAGAGGGAAAATGTAATTACCTGATCTGGAAAGCAGCCAGAGACGGTGTTTAAAATCTCATTCTTCTGAAATGTGTCTGGGAATCTTTAATGACTGAGGGATCATAAGACATGGCACATGTTTGCTGGGCTTGGAAACTAAAAAAAAAAAATAAATAAAAAAACTAATAAAGACAAGCTGTATTTTTTCCTACTTCTAGAAACATCTTCTGCTGTTTCAGGAACCTGTGTGACCCACACTTGGAGTTATGAGCCAGTGTAGGAAAAAAAGCAGAAAGAGGAAAGATGCAGCTCCAAAATGAAAAATAAGTCCTCAACACTTGCAAGAAAATAATAAAAAAAAAAGCTTTTGGAAAAAGAAAGAAAATTAAGAAATGCGTTTGATTTAATTTTCATTACTCTGACCTGTGGAAGAAGGCAAAGAAAATGCTTTTATTTCTTTATTTTAACAATTTATTTCCCCCTGTTAGAGAGCAGGACTAGCCTTAATCTTCTAAAGATATTCTTCCTCCAGTCTCTGCTGAATGTGAGGTACGTGAAATTTAGGATTAGTAAAGTTTATCATATTAAGAAATCAGTGCTGGACAAATAAGGGGATGACATTATCAGTGTCAGTAATTGCTGCTTTCTTTAATAGCAAATTACAAGCTCCTGTTCAATGAATCTGAGGGAATAAAAAGCCAAGTTCAGAAGTACTTGTGATACTAATTAATTATAAATCCATTGCTGGCAGAATTAAAGCTGTACCAGCAGCTCTTATCCACACCTGGGCAGGTTTGAGGATTGGAAATATTTTTTTTTTTTTAATGCAAGAAGGGAAAAGCAATTTTTAACAGTTTTAAGGGAGTGGAGAAGTTAATCAAACAGCTTTGGGATTCACAAGTGTTTCACATGAGGTTTCAAGTAGCTTTTTGGGCAGTAATAAACTAGAAAGCAGCACAACCAAGCAAAGGATTGTTTTAAACACGAGCTGTTATCGCCTCGTTTGTTAACTCTCAGAATGAAATGGTTGAAAACTCATCACATGTTTTTTAGGTGACACAAAGCTGGAATTTGGAGGGATTTTTATCTGAAAAGTTAGCGTAGTTCTGAAAAGTTGGGGTAGTTCTAGGGTAGAAAAGGGCAATGTTATCATCATCACCTTGCAGAGAGAAGCTGTGAGGCTAAAAATCACCATCACCCAGGAGCAAAATAACCCCCCCAGTGCTGGCTGTGACTTCAGGGCAGGGCTGGACCCCTTTGTGCAAAGCCTGTTTGATCCCTGGTATCCCTTCAGAGCACCCTGCTCTGGGATCATCTCTGGGTTCAGCTCAAGTGCTTTAATTAGCAGCAGGGGACATCCCTGAAACAAAAACTGGAGCAGCTAATGAGGATGGGGGGTTTCTGGATGGGACTGGGATTGAGGGCTGGGGGAGTCAGGGGGAGACTTTAATGATTTCGTGGCCTTTGGCAAAGGTCTGAGGGGAGAGGGGGGCAGGAGCTGCTCAGGTTTGGGGTCAGATAAGGAGGGTCTCATCTCTGGGTCGTTACTGTTTAAAAGCAGTCTGGGTGTGTCCCAGTTGAGCCCCAGCAGGTGTTTTGGCTGTGGTGTATTTTGGAATAGAGACAGAATGTCAGGGAAGGTTGGAACTAGTGAAAGTCCCTTCCAGCCTAAGCCCTTCTATGGTGTTTCTATGATTTTCCATCCTTTCCGTGCTCATTGATAACCAGCACAACTGAGCTGTGTCCTCTTGGCCAAACCTGCCCTGTCTGTGACAGATGATGTGGCACCAGATTTGCTGGATTTCCCTTCTGCCAGCATAGACCAGTCCATGCCACAGCTCAGCCCTTTGCTCCCAGCAGCTCTTCTTGATCCTTGTGCCCCATCCCAGGCTTGCTTCAAACCCCAAATTTGCACCTCCTCTCCTGGTGTTTCCTTTTCTCTCTCTTTTCCTGAAGCAAATACCCCCCTGGATGGACAGACCTGCTAAACCCATTTAGTTCATCGCTGGGCCCAGCTGAAGGTCACCCTGAAAACACTCAGAATTCCTACTGAGCACTATAAATATGCTTTTGATTCATCTTCTCCTGTCCCTTCCATCACGGGGGATGGAGGAGGTGGCCCAGCAGCCCCTCGGCAGCGATGAGTCACTGTCCTGGCTCTCCTGCTTCATCAGAGCACTATTATTCAACAATAATTGTAATTTATGCCTTGAAAGATGCTGGGGAAGCTGCGCTCAGGGCTTTAAAATTGTCCCTGGGGTGTGATGGGTGAGGGTTGGGCGGGATGGGGTGAGGTGAGGGGATGTTTGGGGGCAGTGGGAGCCCCTGGAGAAGGGGGTTCTTGATGATTATAAACTCTCCTGTGTGTCAGTGGGTCTGTGCTTGGGGTGACACAAACACTGGAGGGGATGGCACAGCTCAGAGGGGACCAAAGCATCCCATGGGGAGCATGATGTGTATCCTGGGACTGCTGCACTTCTAATCATGGAAATAAATAATTTAAAAATTAAAACTCATGAAATAAATAAAAATAACCCCCCAACACTGCTTTCTTGAAGGGGTTTAAGGTGGGCTGACTGCAGATTTTGTGGCGGGGGGGCAAAGAAACACCTTGGGACTGTCGATAAAGGGAGGTGGGACCTCATTGATCAGGTAGTAGATTAAAAGAACCAAGGACCTACATCCCTTTCCCAAAAGTAGAAAACAGTTGACTTAGATTCAACAGCTCTGATGTTAAAGAGCTTCTTAGGAACAAGTCTGTTAGACCACACCCTGGGGAAATACCCCTGGAGTGCTGTGCCCAGTTGTGGCCCCTCAGCTCAGGAAGGACATGGAGGGGCTGGAGAAGGTCCAGAGAAGGGCAACGAGGCTGGGGAAGGGTCTGGAGCACAAGCGCTGTGAGGAGAGGCTGAGGGAGCTGGGGGGGCTCAGCCTGGACAGGAGGAGGCTCAGGGGAGACCTTCTCACTCTCTGCAACTCCCTGACAGGAGGGGGGAGCCAGGGGGGGGTCGGGCTCTGCTGCCAGGAACCAGCAGCAGGACAAGAGGGCCCAGCCTTGAGCTGCCCCAGGGCAGGTTTAGGTTGGCCATGGGGCAGAAGTTGTTTGCAGAGAGAGGGATCAGCCCTTGGAATGGGCTGCCCAGGGAGGGGGTGGAGTGCCCGTCCCTGGAGGTGTTTGAGCAGAGCCTGGATGTGGCATCAGTGCCATGGTCTGGGTGACAAGGTGAGGTTGGGTCACAGGTTGGACTCGATGATCTCAGAGGTCTTTTCCAACCCGGTTGATTCTGTAATTTTGTGATACACTTAAATTAAAAATCCCCCTGGGGGCGGAGCTTGGGGCGAGGGGGCGTGGCCTGATGGGGGCGTGACCTCCGCGGTGGAAACGTTACTGAGGGGGCGTGGCCCGCGCGGTGGGGGCGTGGTCAGGGCGTGTCCTTATCCAACATGGTGCGGGCGTGGGCGTGTCCCTGCCGCTGTGGGCGTGCCCGTCCCCGTGTGGGCGTGTCCCCGTGGCGCCGCCCGCGGCCCCGGCGCTCGGTGGGTGCGGGAGCCGCCATGGCGAGCCAGTCGCAGGGCATCCAGCAGCTGCTGCAGGCCGAGAAACGTGCCGCCGAGAAGGTGGCCGAGGCCCGCAAACGTGAGTACGGCACGGCGCGGCTCCTCCAGGCCAGGCCACGGGCGCTGAGGCGGCGGGGGAACCCGGGGTAGACAGGCCCGGCCTGTGCCGGCGCGGCCGCCTCAGGCCTCGCGGCCCGGCCGTGTGGGCTCGGTGTGGGCTCGGTGTGGGCTCGGTGTGGGCTCTGTGACCGCTGTGGGACCCCCGTGCCGGGCCTCGGAGCAGCCCCGTGGCTCTCGGCCCCGTCACCATCAGGCCCCGGCCTGGGCACGGCAGCGGCGTCACTTGGGGGTGCCTGCGCTTTTCTCTGTCCTTCCCACCTTTAACTTCTTTTTTCTTGGTGGAAACTGTGTTTCCCATCCGTGGTTAGGTGTTTCAGAGAGCTGAGAGGTATTCCTTGGCGATCCAAGTTAGATTTTACTGTTAAATAAGATAAATCCTGGTTACAAAGAGCCCCAACTTTGCAAATTTTTCCTGCTTCAGACATACCTATATCTATCTATATCTGTCTATAGCTATATCTGTATATCTATATCTATCTATATCTATGTCTATCTATATCTGTATATCTATATCTATCTCTATCTATATACCTATATCAATTTATATCTATCTGTATCTATCTATATCTGTCTATATCTATATATCTATCTCTATCTATATATCTATCTCTATCTCTATCTATGTCTATATCTATCTATATCTATCTATCTATCTATATCTATGTCTATCTATCTATCTATATCTATATCTATCTATATATATGTCTATCTATATCTATCTGTCTATATCTACAGCTGTCTATCTGTATATATCCATATTCATCTGTATCTGTCTATATCTATATTTATCTATCTGCCCTGACTTGTTCAACCCCCTGACAGTGTTGCAAGAAGCAGACTTGTGTAGTTCACTCCAATGATGATAAATCTTGGAGGGGAAAATGAGCTGGGAAGTCCAAGAGGGGAAGTTGAGGCAGTGCCCAGTTTTGCTCTGGGTTTCACAGTTGGTCTGGGGCAAAGCTAAGACTAAGTGTTCTTTCTGCTGGGCTCTTTTGGGGTCTCCCAGAGAGGCTGCAGGCTCGGGGTGGGTTGGGGCAGTGCCAGGGGTGGGTACAGACTGGGAGAAGAACTCGTTGGGAGTGTCCCTGTGGAGGAGGATTGGGGGGTTCTCGTGGATGAAAAGCTGGATATGCACTGGCAGCCAGAAACCAACTGTGTCCAGGGCAGATCCCCCAGCGTGGGCAGCAGGGCAGGGGGGGATTCTGCCCCTCTGCCCCTCAGGTGAGACCCCCCTGCAGAGCTGTTCCAGCCCTGGGGAACAGCACAGCAAGGACATGGAGCTGCTGGAGAGAGTCCAGAGGAGGCACCAGGATGATCAGAGGGCTGGAGCCCCTCTGCTCTGAAGACAGGCTGGGGGTGTTCAACTGGAGAAAAGAAGGCTCTGGTGTGACTTTAGAGCCCCTTCCAGTGCCTAAAGGGGGCTGGTACAAAGGAGGGAGAGGGGCTTTTGATATGGGCTGAGAGCGACAGGGCAGGGGGCAGTGGTTCTAAACTGCCAGAGGGCAGGGTTAGATGGGATATTGGGAAGGAATTCTTCCCTGTGAGGGTGGAGAGGCCCTGGCACAGCTTGCCAGAGAAGCTGTGGCTGCCCCTGGATCCCTGGAAGTGTCCAAGGCCAGGTTGGACAGGGCTTGGAGCAACCTGGGCTAGTGGAAGGTGTCCCTGCCCATGGCAGGGGTGGAATGAGATGAGCTTTAAGGTCCCTTCCAACCAAAACCATTCTGGGATTCATTGTATGAGTAAGGGCAGAGCTGAACATTGCCCAGTGCATCCAGTGCCCCAGAGAAGCTCTCCACTGCTCAGAGGGGGAAGCTCCTGGCTGTGGTTTGGTGGGGTGACCCTTGTGCCCCCGAGATCACTGAGGGGGGCTTGGCTGGGGCCTCCTACACAGGGAACTGCTGCAGTAGCAAACTCTGTGGTGATAGTTGTGCAATGGGGAGCTGCAGAGCTGTGGGGCAGCAAGCTCTGAGTGCTTTCTCTTCTTTCTTTCCCTTGTTTTATTCTCTGGGAGCAGGGAAGAACCGGAGGCTGAAGCAGGCCAAGGAGGAAGCCCAGGCAGAGATCGAGCAGTACCGCCTGCAGCGGGAGAAGGAGTTCAAGGCCAAGGAGGCAGCGGTTGGTTTTCTACCTCATTCACTTCCCTGCAGCCCCTCAGCCTCGTGTTTGGGGTTCCTTGCCCCGAAACAGCCCTGGGGGTGGAGTGTGGTGCAGGAGCTGCACTTCCCTAAGTGCCTTCCTGTGATGCAGGGCCACGTGGCACGGAAAGAACAGTGGGAGTGACTCAGAACAGGGTGTTCTGCATCTCAACTGCAGAACTATTGACAGGCAGGGAATTAGATTAATGCACTCGTGGGTTGGTTGGTGGCAGCCCCCAAACCCTCCTGTGTGTAGCAGTGTCCTGTTCTTCCTGTGACAGGCTGGTTTTTATGGTGCTGGTGTGGTAGGAGCCACTTGCCTCGTAGCTGCTGCTCTTGCTGAAGCAGCTGTAAGGCTTGTGTTCTGCTTAGCAGTGTTTCCTTCTGTATCCCATGGCTCTGTCCTTCCCTTCTGAGCAAGAAGTATTCCCAAAAGGCACAGAACTGAGGCCCTCCACCAGCTGAGGCTGCAGTGCCTGGGTACCCCTGACAGTTCCAGAATCTTCAGAAAAATGCCCTGGCATCCTCCCCTCTGTCCATCCTCTGGATAGCACATTTCCACTTCCTCTGCTCCTGCATAATCACCTCAGTGGGTCAGGAATAATTTTAACCGTTGCTTGTTAGCTTGGCTCAAATCCCAGGCAATTCCCACAGACTTCACTGCCTCTCAGCTGGTTTGGTTTTACTCATCCTTTTCCACAGGGAAGAATTTGAGTCCCAGGGTGTCAGTCTCTTCTTCTGGGCCATTTTCTCCTCTCTTAATGGGAATTTTCTCTCTCTGTCCTTGCTGATGGGGCAAGAAGGACACTGTAAGCTGGGAGAGACTCCCTGCTGTGTGTATCATGTGGCCCAACTCCTGTTAGGACCACAGAATATCCTGAGTTGGAGCCACAGGGATTATCAACTCCTGGCCCTGCACAGACACCCCAACAATCCCACCCTGTGCCCCAGAGGATCATCCAAACCCTCCTGGAGCTCTGGCAGCCTTGGGGCTGTGCCCACTGCCCTGGGGAGCCTGGGCAGTGCCAACCACCCTCTGGGAGAAGAACCTTTTCCTGAGATCCAACCTGACCCTGCCCTGACACAGCTCCAGCCGTTCCCTGGGTCCTGTCACTGATCACACATTTTTATAAAGATTCTCCAAGGGTAGAAGGAATGGGATGGTGTGAATTGTGCTTAAAGTAACTTAATGGTGTTCCTTTTCTTGCCCTCTCTAGTACAGAAGTGCCCAGGAGTTCCAGGTTCCAATGATCTGTACAGCAGAGCCTTTATTTTGGGCACTCTTTAAATGCTCATGCTCTTAACTGCTAATGAATAAATGCTCCCCTGGGTTGGAACAAGATGATCTTTAAGGTCTCTTCCAACCCAAACCATTCAGTGATTCTATAAAAGAGAATAAAAGGCAGGGGCTGAGGCTGAAATACAAACTTGGACGAGTTTAGGGCGAAACCTGAGCAAAAAATCCAACAGTTCTTTTGGTGTTTTAACATAAACATTCACATGAACCTTCCCTCACCAAAGATTAATGGCTGAGATGCCCTGAGACAGTCCAGAAAAACCAGATACACAGTTTGGTGTGGTGACTTCTTGGTCACACTGCTCACACAGGAGCTTCCTCTTTCCTTTGCCGTGTGCAGGCACTCGGATCTCATGGCAGCTGCACCACTGAAGTTGAGAAGGAGACCCAGGAGAAGATGAGTGTGATCCAGCAGAACTTCCAGAAGAACAGGGAGGTGGTTCTGTCCCAGCTGCTGTCCCTGGTGTGTGACATCAAACCCGAGATCCACGTGAACTATCGCATCAATGGGTAGTGGGGGAAGAAGGAAAACTGTGCTGGGAGTCGTGTCTGAGCTTCAGGTGGAATGTCCAGCCCTCAGCCATCCCTCACCTGTCCTTGTCCATGTGTTAAATTATTGCAGTGAGCTGTTGGAGTTCTCTTAGTTTCTCTTTTGACACGGGTTCAGAGCTGAGTCAAACACGAAATGGCCACGTCTCACATCTGGGCTGAGTTATTAAACAAATATAATCCAGTTGGCACATCAGTGCTGCCTGAAGGAGAAAGGAGAGGGAGATTCTGGCCAGATTGAAATGGAGAGCCCGTGTCAGTAATTGTTAAATGTGTGTAACTGTATTTTCATTGACCAAACTGCATTTCTGAGTGTGTTGTTAAACCTTTGCACAGGGTTGTAACCCTGGGGAAGAGCTCTCTGGCTGTGCAGTGCTGGCTGATCATTTTGAGGTGCTTGTGTTGAATATCCTCTGTATATTCTGCTGTTGCTTGAGGTACAAGTCTGGCACTGTGACACCTGCAAGTAAAAACACTTCACTCCAAAGCCTCCTGTCAGTCTGGTCGTTCCTGCTAACGTGTCCTGGGAATGTTGACTTGTCCTGGGAATGCTGGCAGGTCTCAGTGAGCACCATGGGAGTCTGGACTCCTCAGATTGACCATCAAGTATTGCTAAAAGCAAGAGTAAGAGAGGCAGCAACTCTCTGAAGGTCACAGCAGGTAAGTTCAAACCCATTACAGAGCTCCTCCTCTTGGCTCCAGTCTGATGCTTTACCTGCCAGATCATTCTGAAAACCTTCAGGAACAAATGTTCTTGTGAGCATTAGGGGGAAATAAAGTGTTGCCAGTTGATTGGAATAGTTTGATAGCCAGGTGCTGAGCAGTAATTATCCTTCCTTTGGTCCAGTACTGGTCATTGAGTGTTTGTACCAAGGTCATCCTGAATCCTGCAGCATCCTGTACCTGGGAGCAGTGGGAAAGAAGTGTTTTGGGGTTGTCCTGCATCACTTTCTAGCTCTTTAATCAAAAATACATACAAATATATCAGGGGGTCTCATGTTTTATTGGTCTCTTCCTCTCCCTGTCCCACCAGCAGAATGTTAACTGCAGCTTTGCTTTTTTTGTTGAGTTTAATTTCAGGCTTTTTGCAGAAAAGGGCCCTCAGTCAGTGTGTCCCTGCTCAGATGCACAATTTGTGCAGTCAGGATTTAGACAAGGAACCCCACTGATGGTGTTCTGTTCCTCAGACAGGACATCCTGTATTTCCACAGCCCCTCAGCACTGCAAAGCCTCTTGGACCTCTGGAGTTGTGCTGTGACTGGGAGGGAGAAAAAGCAGGATGGGTGTGAATTCTGCAGTCACACTGAACGAGCAGAGTGCTGTAGTGTCTCCTGGAATAAGTTTATGGTGCTGCACTGTAGTTCTGAAAGGTTCTCTTCAGGAATTCAAGCCATTAAACAAGTTGTAAAACTGAAACAAAAGCTTCCTGCAAAGTCAAACGTGCCAGGCTGGGGGGAAACAAAAACCAGGTGGGTACGAGGAGAACAGGATGAAAGCAGTTTGAATCAGTGTGGTGGGATGACTGGAGAGGTGCTGTGGCCTCATAAAAGGTTGCAACCATGTTAATTCTGGTGTGTCCTTTGGAGATGAAACATTTCTGCCTGTGGAGAGCAGGTGCTCAGGCTGCAGCAGGACACTGCTCATGAAAGCCCTCCTGGCCTGGGGCTGTAATTAGTGATTTCATCCCCTTTGTTACCAGTGACAGACTCCTGCTCTGGCCAGGAAGGCTGCAGTGTGTGCCCCACTTTCTCCTTTTGGTTCTTAAGTTTCCCTTTGTTAATGAGGACTTTATCCTTCCTCTCTAGAACAGGGAAAAATAACCCTCCCCAATTGTTTCTTCTTGGCAAACGTGCTGTGAAGTCACTCCCTTCAGAACATGCAGAAGTGCTGGAAGAATAACAATTTTCTGTAATATTTCCCTGAAACTTAACTGTTGAGAATAAACTTTGCACTGAAGGAAGGGTTTCCAATTACTGCTCTCCAGGAAGGCTGGCTTTGTTTGCAGCGTAGAGATTTTATTTCAAGTTGACATTCTTTTATCTTGCTCTGGGAAAGGGAGCCCTGGTGCTGTCTGAGTGCCTAAGCCAGGCTGTGCCAGGAAAATACTCTGCAGGGAACATTCTTCTGACAGAGGTATGGAGTGGGAAACGTGGCTTCTTGCCTCTGAAATGTGATTTTCTAGATGTTCTGCAGGGAGTCTGATGAGTAGGAGTGAGACCCAAACCCAGCTGCTGGTACAAATCTGTGCCCGAATTTTCCCTGCTGCTCCTCTGCACAGAGAAGCTGTGGCTGCCCCATCCCTGGAAGTGTTCAAGGAATGGATAGAGCTTGGAGCATCCTGGGGTAGTGGAAGGTGTCCCTGCCTGTAGCAGGGGTGGAATGAGATGAGATTTGAGGTCCCTCCCAGCCCAAACCAGTCTGTGGTTCTGTGATAATCCCTGATGTCTCTTTGTACCACAAGCATCACCTGTACCACAGAAAGAGCCAGAAGCTGCTTTGGGCACACCCAGCACTGCCTGATACCCTTGATTTGAGGTCCCATCCCTGGAAATACCACCTGAGTGCCAGGAATATCAGAGTCCTGGTGCTGGAGGGAGGGAAAGAATGATCAGCCCTCGTGTCTTGTTGCTGCAGTGTCAGTGAGGGGCTGCTGTTCTCGATTCTTCCCAGTTAAAACTGCTCACAAATAAACACCTTCCTGGGATCAGACCAGGAGTCACACAGTTCAGTTTGCCTCTGGTCACATCCCTGCTCATCAACAACGGGTTGGAGTTGATTTTTGTGGAGGTTCTTTTCGGGCATTATCTGTATATTTGCAGAATTAACACTTGTCACCTTTACCGTGCCATTGAGAAGGTGTGTCATCTGGACAAGCACCAGATGGACACATGACACGAACACCAGGATATGAATGTCATCTGGGTGGCTTAACATGCAGTCTGAGGTACAATTAGGACACATATTTGTGCTGCTTGAAGCCAGAGTTCAATTTTGAAGGCACGTCTGTACTGACAGAGCTCGCTCCCCACTCGGCTCACGCTGTCCAGTGAAGGTCACTGTCTCCTCCTCACTGCTGCCCAGTCAAGCAAGGAGTTGAAGAGCTCAGCACCCCTCTGGGAGGGGGGCAGAGGGGAAATCAAACACCCCCCCCCAGGCAGGTTGACCCCCTCTGCCCTGTCTAATGATGCTGGATATTTGTTTGGTCAGTTCAGAGCCAGGATGGGTTTGATCCCCTGTGCCTTTGTTGCAGTTAAATCCAATACCATGAGAGGAGGGGCTTGTAATGAACAGGAGGGATGAGGTGAGGGGTGGGCAGTGAGGGCAGAGGGGTCCCTGGGGGATCCCACTGGGGGCTGTGGGCACAGGGCCAGGCAGTGCCCTGCTGGGACAGTCATTCAGCCCGTGTGACATGGCAGGGGGGCTGGCTCTGCCTGCCTTTGGGTCATGGGCCTTCCTGGGGCCTAAAAATCATCATTTTATAATGTTTAGAGGAGCATTTTGTGTGCTATTTACCTTTTTTTTTTTTTTTTAATTTTTGGTTAGTTTTAGAGAAGTTTTCACCTCTAGAGATCTTCCCTGATCTTCTCCCTTCCCAGGGGTGCAGCCACACTTCGAGTCCTGCCCCCAAAACTCCTCGATGCAGTTTTTGGTGTCACAATACAAGATCTGAAGTTGTTAGAGAGGGTCCAAAGGAAGGACACAAAGATGGTGAAGGGCCTGGAGGGACAATCTGAGGAGCAGCTGAGGGCACTGGGTTTGTTCAGCTGATGAGGAGGAGACAGAGGTCAGAGCTCACCAGGGTCTGCAGCTCCTCATGAGGGGCAGCTCCAGCCTCTGCTCTGTGTGAGCAGTGACAGGATCCAGGGAACGGCTGGAGCTGTGTCAGGGCAGGGTCAGGTTGGATCTCAGGCAAAGGTTCTTCCCCCAGAGGGTGGTTGGCACTGACCAGGCTCCCCAGGGCAGTGGGCACAGCCCCAAGGCTGCCAGAGCTCCAGGAGGGTTTGGACAACACTCTGAGGGACAGGGTGGGATTGTTTTGGGCACTTTCAGAACCAGGAGAGAGGACCCCACATGTTCCCAGTGCCAGAAGTCAGTGAGCCTTTCCCTGTGCTGCCAGGCTGCCTGTGCCAGCTGGGAACATCAGTGAATCTTTTGAGGTATTCCAGTGTGCAAGTCCCCCTTTGACAACCTTAAACACCTCATTCTTCAGCTTTTGTGAGGTCCCTGATGATCTTTATTAAAGCAGAACTTTTTAAACACTAGATACAAGCTGGCAGTGCCTGTGTTCCTTTCCTGCTATCCCCACATTTAGGCTCCTGCTGTTTTCTCCCACATCTGACCCCAGGGCAGGCAGAATTTGGTGGCAATAAGTGACCCTAGAGAAAAGCCAGCAGTTCCTGGCCTGGGAGGCAGCTGGTGGGAGGTGTGAGCAGCAGGATGGTGCATCCCAGCCAGAGCTGGGCACAAAAACAGCCCCTCGTTTTGGCTGCCCCAAATCCTCCTGTGGTACCATCACGCAGTGTCCTCTGTAGGTCATTTCCTTCTCTCTGCCTGCATTAAACTTGCTCAGTTTTCCTCTTTCCCTCTATTTTCCTCCTCTGGAATCTCCCATTTATCAGACATCACTAGTTCTTGCATTAATAATGAGAGAGGCAAGCCTAGAACCCACTAATCCCGGCTGAGGTTTTGACTTCAAGGTATTGAAACCACTGTCAAGAACCCTCAAAATCAACATTTTGGTGAAAAAGTTCCCCCTGCTAATCCAAGCAAGGAGCAAAGTGTAATCTTTCTTTGAGGTTGAAAGGAGAAAGAGCTAATTTCATGCAGAAAAGATTGTATCTGGGACTGGCATAGGAATAGAAAATAAATTGGTATTAAATTACATTCGTCTGCCTCAAAATAATCTAATAAAGCATCTTCTGGATCAATAGCTGAATCATTATCCAAGGCACACAGTGAGCTTTCCCTCTTCTAATTTGAGATGCAAGAAAGAGGTTTTTGCATTACCATACTAAAAAGAAGAATACTTTAAGTCTTCATAGGAAAGAGGCAGAAATAGGGAAAAAAAAGATGAGAACCACACTTTGTGCCTTAAGCAAATGTCATTTCTCATTTGAAACTTGTAATTTAGGGATATTGTGCAATAAATTTTTACATTTAATGACTGTCAATCTGTCAGCTTTGCTGAGCTGTTTCAGGAAAAAAAAAAAACCAACACAACCAACAACTCAGAGCCTGTGAAAGGACTTTGTGTGCAGGAAGGGCAAGATAAGGCTTTCAATAACCCTGTTTTCCTAATTAGGACTCACTAGGAAAAAAATAAATAGGGAAAAGACAGCACAGTTCTCCACTGAAAATGCAGTTTCATCAAAAGAAAATGAGATGTACCAGTGCTGGCTGCAGTGAGCACAGCCCAAATGAGGCTGATGGAGAGAGAAACTGTGACTGTGTTCAGAGTGTGGCCAATAAAACAGGAATTCCAGTCAGGGCTGTGTTATCAGCCTTCCAAACACTGCAAAAAGAGTTCACTTTATCAAAACATGTAGTAAATATAGAGGAGATATGGTCTCAGGGTAGGGAAAACCAGACTGAAGTGTGTATGTCTTGTGTTTGAAGCAGTAGGACTTGCAGTAGGTAGCAAAGAGCCACCTCAGAAATGATGTTAAGGACATGATGGGGGGTGAGTTTATCCCTGAGGGCAGGAGGGGTCAGAAAAGTCTGGAAAAGCACTTCAAACAGCAGGTATTTTTTTTTCCTGGAATCAGGTTCCCTGTAATATATTCATTAATGCAGCATGTGGAACAGGGAGTACAAGGTATGTCCGAGGCACCAAGCTGGGAAGAGATACAAACGGTACAGAGGAACTGAGTCCCAATTCCAAATGATCTTGAGAAGTGGGAGAAATGATCTGAGACCAACAGCATGAGGCTCCCTGCAGAGGAGTGTAACACCAACCTGGGGAGGGGGAAATCAGATACACCAGCTCCAAGCAATCCATAACCAGCTGCACAGCACTGCAGGAATTGGGAAAATGGGGGGGACTCCCCCAGAGCCAGCAAATAATTTGGTAAAGTCAGGTTGGAACAACCTGGGCTAGTGGAAGGTTGTCTGCCTGTCGCTGGGGGTTGGAATGAGATGAGCTTTAAGGTCCCTTCCCACCCAAAGCAGTGTGGGATTGGAGCCTCAGCGAGTCTGGTGATCCCAAACTTACAGAGGAGCAGGAGTTTTCTGCTTCTGCTGATGTGCCAAGATCCCACAGGGTTTGTGGGCACCTCACAGGTAATTATTGTTGTTGCTTTCAAGTTTATTGCCCCCACAGGGTTTGGCCTGGGGCATTTTCCCGTGCAGAGCTGACAGTGGTCTTTGGAAGCACTCGGGTGATCATTCCCTGCTGGAATCTTTGTGTGGGTGAGGAGAGGAGGAAACAAAGCCAAAGCTTTTGATGAGGAGCATTTACAAAAGAGCCCAAAGCTTTTTGTGGGTGGGGATTGGAACTGGTGACAGCAGCAGGGTTTATCTGATTTTTCTCAATACCTGGATGGTGTTGCTGTGCCAGTTCCCAGATCCCAGTTCCCAAGATCCCATGTAAGGAACTTTGGAGTCATACCTGTGGCCTGTGCAGCCACGTGGTGAGATGAACACATCACTCAGCAATGCCTGGGGCAGGCAGGGCTGCAGGAACCCATCCCTCCAAGAGAAGGGTGGCCTTTGCTCCAGGAAGTGTCCACAGGCACTGCAAGAAGCTGCTTTTTTTTTATTTTTTTCAACCATTCACTAAAACTAACAGTCCTCAAGACGCTGGATTCGCTCTGTTCCAACCCTCCATGGATCCTCCAGCTTTTGGTGAGCTCTGAAACCACGATTCCCATGCCAAGGAGCCTCCTTTTCGTGGTTTCTCTCAGCATTGTCTCTTTGCATGGAAGAAACAACTTCTCGAGCACTTGAAGCTGCTCTGGAGGGTCCCTCTGACCACGTGCCTGAGCCTTCTGCTTTTCTCCTGGAGCTGCTGGAGAGGAAACTTGCTCCCTCTCAGCCCAGGCTCCTGGTATGAGGAGGGCTACAGTTCCTGCCCTGCGTGTTATCCCTGTTCCTCTGGGCTTTGACTTGACCTTTTGCCCAATGTGAGTGACCTGTTGTCAGCCTTGAGATCTTCATCTGCCTCTTCTGGTGTCTCCAGCCCTGTCAGGGGTGTTTGGCTTTAATATTCCCACAGCAGCTAATCTGATGCAACTGTGGGATTTGTGCTTTGTTAGTTCTGCCTGGCTGATCAAGGAGGAGGAGGAGGAGGAGGAGAGACTTCTGTGACACTGCACAGGCTTCAGAGTCCAGCTCCAGCTGTGGCCCCCCACCCTGCCAAAGGTGAGGATAATTCCTGGGGGGGTGGGGAGTTTCTGCTCCCATGGCTGTGCCTTCAGTGTGTGGGAACACTTTTGAGGAACCACAGAGGGTTAAAACCACATTTCTGAAAGCAGCCCAGGGGAATAGTCACATGCACAAGGGAGATTTTGCAAGTTGGTGCTTGCAGCTCGGGGTGAGGAGAGGGAGGCAGGGGCTGAGCTGTGCCTGGTTAGTCTGGGAGCCAGGGAGGCACAGGGAAGAGAGGGAACTTTCCCAGCACAGGCTGGGGCTGCAGGACCAGAGACTTCCTGCTTGGTGGTGGCACCTGGGCACTGCAGAGTGGGACAATGGCACAGAAAGGCCAGGCAGGAGGAGGAGGAGGAGGGAGCTGAGCTGCCTTCCCAGGACCAGGAGCGAGCTGGACCAGGTAAGGCTCTGCTGGCAGCTCGGGAAATGAAGCAGGACTGGCTGAATGTTTCTCTGCTGTTTAGTGAGGGCTTGGAGGTGTCTGAAAAAGAGGGTCCACAGCCTGAAGGAGGCAAAGTCACCAGAGAGACGTTGGCATTGCATAAAGAATAGGAAGAGATGTTGAGAGACAGAGCCTGGGAGTACAGGAGATGAGAGGCTGCTCCTCCAGCTGGCACAGGAGGCACCAGAGGAAGATTGGGGGGGGACAGGGGGGCTCCACCTCCAAAATGGGCAGTTCTGCAGTAAAAGGCAGCAGAGCCAAATGAGGTCTGTGCTGCACAAAGAGGCAAAAGCAAAGCTGCTTTGGGCAAGGAGCTTGTCCTGGCTGGGGAAGGCTATTCCTTCCTGCAGCTCCCTGATGGGCTGGGAGTGGCTGAGCTGCCCTGACCTGCTGCACCTTCACTCTCACCTCCTGGGGATTGTCCTCCAGAGACCCCAAATTCTCTAAGACATCTAAGCCACAGAGCCTTGATTCACCTCTAACTTAATGTGCCAGCAGCAGCAACAGGTTGTTTCATTTTAAGTAGGTTTTTCTTTAGTTTCTAATTAGATTTTCCTTTAGTTCCCACTGTTCTTTCACTCTTTGCTGCTGTTTTCTCTGGGCTTTTCTGTCTTGATTTTCACTTTCCCTTCTTGTTTGATGCCAACCTGAAAGGATTGATGGCAAAAGGGGAGAAGGAGGGAGAAAATTCACCGTCTCAATCCACCTTTTGTTCATGTGCTCTGTAACAACGTGGGTGCTCGTGGGAGGGCTGTGCTCAGAATTCAGGGGAATTGCTCCTCACCTGAAGAGCAGGTGCTGTGCCCACCCTGTGCACACACACACTGCACACCTCCTGTGCAACATTTATCGTGGTTTGTCCCCTTTAAGGGTGAGTTTCCAGCCCTCTGAGGGGTTTTTCCTGCCAGCAGAACCTCTCCTGTTGTTTCTCCTGCCTCCTTTCTTGCCGGGGACTACCCTGGCTGTGTGCAAGGGGGGAACTGCAGCAACAACCCCCAGGCAGAAAGAAAACAACCCTCTTTGGAAGGAGAGTGGGGGGAATCCATGTGGGACCCTCACACCAGGAGACAGCAACAGGCTCCTGCTCCACGCAGAGGTTAAAAAGTGGGTGATGTTTTTGAAGAGCTGCTGCGGATGTAGCGGAGCCACGTGAGAGGGAAGATAATTGAAAAGTAAACTTCAGAGTCTTCCAAGCTTTAATAGCCACCCACAGGTCCTGGCAGTGGGTTAGAGACTTACATCAGCAGGCAAACCCTTGGGCACAGTGCCTGCTGTGAGAACCTGCCCGTCGGCTCCTGGCACTGAGGGGAGAGGAGAGGAAAGCAGAGACCCTCAAAGGCTTTGCTGCTCCGGGTGAGAGCTCCTGCTTTCAGCAGAGGCATTTTTCTGCCTGATCTGCGCTGCTCCCTCCCTGAGGAGGGGATTTATCCCCGGCACGGTGAGCGGGGTGTGGCGCTGCCAGGGACGGGCTTTTCACCGGCTCCAGGTTCCGAAAGAGCCCGCTGGCTTCACAAGGAGAAATCCTGCCTGTTCTTGACCAATTGCTTACAAAATACGAATGCTTAAGGATGTCAGGATAACTTAAGGAATATTTAAGGACAACGTTTCCAGCTATTAACAGAAAACAAAGGTAATTGCAGCAGGAGGCGAGTCTGTGCTTACTGTGCTCAGGGCTGCCCAACACCTGCCAAGTGCAGGGTCCAAGGAGCAAAGTCACTGCTGTTATCCCTTATTTGCTGTCTCTGCAAGATTTAGGATTTTCTTTTTCTCTTTTCAGGGCTAAAAAAAAAAATGCCTCCTGGCTCGTGGAAAGCAGGATCTCGAGGGAGGCAGCAGTGGGAGTGTGAGTGAGGGTTTCACAGTCTGCTCCCCAGCCGGCTGCCGGGGGGGCTGAGCTGGTGCTTCTCAGCAGGGAGAGAGATAAATGCTGAATTTCTCACACCACAACAGAGAATCCCTCAGGGAGAGGCACCTCCAGCATGGCCCAGAAAAGCCAAACTGGCAGGACTGGGAAAAATGGGTCCTCCCTCCTCTACTGTAAGAGTGATTTAAAGGAAGAATCCCTGCAGTGGGTGACAGGTGAGTGGCTCGTTGATGAGGAGAGAGGCAAATCTGAGCACAGGGCCCTTAAAATAACCACAGACAAACTTTTTCAAAGATGTTCTTTAACAGCATCTCATTTGCCAAAGTGACTGAACAGTGTGGATGTTTCAGCATTTTGGGAAGGGGATGGAGACACTCTGACTTTTTTGGAATAACCGATATATAGGAATGAATGGACATCAACCTATTGAAAATCTGGACCCTGGAAGTCCTTTTCTCCTGGCCTTCCAAGACAAATTTGGGAAACTTGACCTGTAGTGTGGGCAGCAGGGCAGGGGGGGATTCTACCCCTCTGCCCCCTCAGCTGAGACCCCCCTGCAGAGCTGCTCCAGCCCTGGGGAACAGCACAGCAAGGACATGGAGCTGCTGGAGAGAGTCCAGAGGAGGCACCAGGATGATCAGAGGGCTGGAGCAGCTCTGCTGGGAGGAAAGGCTGGGAGAGTTGGGATTGTTCAGCCTGGAGAAGAGAAGCTTTGGGGTGACCTGATTGAGGCCTTCCAGGACATGAAGGGAGCCTAAAAAAAAGATGGAGAGAGACTGTTTCCAAGGACCTGGAGTGACAGGACAAGAGGGAATGGCTTCCCACTGCCAGAGGGCAGGGTTAGATGGGATATTGGGGAGAAATTCTTCCCTGTGAGGGTGGTGAGGCCCTGGCACAGGTTGCCCAGAGAAGCTGTGGCTGCCCCATCCCTGGAAGTGTCCAAGACTAAAAGCCCTGGAGAACAGGAGAGCTGGGCCCAAGGCTGAGGCCATTTGCTTTATTTTTGCTTTATAATCATCACCATCTCCACTGCTCTGTGCCAGGAGGAGATAAAGCTCAGCAAAAAACCAGCACCTTGTGATCCTGGAGGTTCCAGCTGCTCCTGCTCTTCCCCTTTTGGCTCAGTGCAGTCACACCATGTCGGAATTGCCTCGTTCCATGTGGCATCCCCTGCTCCTGAGCAGTGAGGAGATGATGAGGATGGAAATGAGGGAGAAGTGAAAGGTGAACACGTGGTGTTCCACCAGCACAACAGTCTGGGAGAGCACAAAGTGTCAGCAGGAGCAGCCCAGGGCACACCCAGCTGACCTGGGAGCTGCAAAGGGGAAGGAAAGCTGAGGGAAACATTTCAGTGAAACAGGATCTGAGCTGAACAAGCCACTTCCTCAGACCTGAACTCTTCAGCCTGCCACAGCACAGCTTGTGTAAGCTCTAGGTGGATTGCAGATGGGATGCCTGGAGATCACAGCTCTCCTGTGCTGCTCCAAAGCTGCTCCTCAAATCTAGGACAGGCTGTCCTCACAGTTTTTAGGCTCCTGGCTGTGACTGGGATCTCTAGCTTACACCTCTGAGGTGACACTGGGAAGCTGAGGGCCTTGAGCTGATCCCAGGAGCACTGCTGGAGTGGGGAACTGGGCACTGGAGGATCAGGGGGGAGGTTCCAGGGTGGCCCTGCCACATCTCAGGCAATGTGATTCCTGGAAGGCACTTTAATTTGATTGCTCCAGCTGTTGCTTGTGGTGGGTGGGGTGGGCAGGCCAAGGGGGGATTTCTAAGAGGTAGATCAGCCTTAGCAACCCCCAGCAGCCTGAGGCCATTGTCCTTTCAGTCAGGGATTGGTGAGGCAAGACATTATCTGGCTGAAGATCAGAGCATCATGTTATCTCTTGTTATCTCTGCTCACCCCTGGAACAGTGTTCAGGGTCTCCTTCCTTTTTGTGAGTTGTCTCCTTACGTTAGGCTGCTTCCAGAGCTCCTTAGAAATGTCCAAGGGGGATTCTGGATTCTTTTCCAACACATCAGGGTGGTTTTAGATCCTCAGCCTTCCCTTTGCCACGTGTTTCTTGGCTGCTGGGAGAAAACTCCCCCTGCAGTGGGGTGCTCATGGCTCCTTTGGGCTCTTGCAGAACCCCTCAAAGACCAGGTGCTCCTGGTGCTCAGCATGGACAACACCTGCTCCACCTCCTCCTTTGACATGGAGCTTTGTGCAGAGAAGCTGAAGGCCCTGGGGGTCCAGGTGAGCTGCCCTGGGGATGCTGTGGGAGTTTAATACCAGCTGGGTTGGCATCATTTGCATTCGCAGCCACATCACAGAGGGCTTTGGGTTTTTTTTGTTTTGAGAGGTGCTTGTTTCAGCTCAACTTCAGCTGCGAGTCAGCTGGGGTGATCTTGGATTAAACCTCCATGAGGAAACTCTTTGAACACAGGTTGGAGTGAATTTTGCTTGGAAGTCACTCTGATGGGTCAGGGAATCCCTGGGACAACCTGTCTTGTCTTGTCCCTCCTCATAAAAAGGCATTTTTCCTCCTGTGCCTTTCCCTGCCCTTTCCAGGCAGATATTCCAGGCAGATTTTCCTCGCTGCAAATGGGGCAAGAACACAAGTTTTTGGTCTGTGAGAGCTGCGTGGGGGGGATTGGAGATGCTCTCTGTGGAAGGGGACACAGACTCGGGTTGCAGTGCCAGGCTGGCCCCACGATGTTTGCCCAGGCTGGGTCTGGGGGGACTGGGAGCCCAAACTGGAGGCTGGCTCTAGTTCTGTGTTTGCTCCCTGAGCAGGTGCCATTGGATCAGTGGAAAAACTTGATCCAGGATGGTGTCCTGAAGCCTGAAGTGAGGAGGTACATGTTCTACAACTCACGGGCATTCCAGATTGCCATCGCCGTGGTGAGGACAGGGGGGATCTCCAGGCACTGCCCGAGGGGCACCAACACCTACCCCTGGTTCCCTTGTGCCCAGGGAGGGGTTGGGCAGGGAGGAAATACTGGTTTTCACCATCCTAGTGGGTTCCTTTGGCACCAACCCCCTCCAAACACTGAGCCCCAATCCCTACACTATCAGTGAAAGGAGAAGACAGGTATGATGGCTGTGCAAAAAAACCCAGGAACTAAAACAAGGAGCTGGATTTGATCACACCCTCAGCACCCTGCAAACAAAGTACTGGCCTGGCAGCAGGTGGTGGGGTCTGTGGAGGAGCCTCTCTCACCAGAAGAAGACGAGCAACTCTAGGCAGTCCCCTCAGTAACCAGAGTTAACTGGTCTGTTGGTCTAAAATAGCATCGGGACCAGAATATCTTCAGATTTTTAAAATCAAGTTAAAAAGCAGATCTCCCAGCTCACAGAATTTCTGTAGGTGGAGGGCAAGGCACCTCCTCCAACCTCTTGCTGGTACAGTCCCACCAAAACAGGTTGTCCGTGGCTGAGGTAGCTGAGATACCTACAACAGGCCTGGGTTTTAACTTTTTCTCTGATAGTGTTGTAGGGATTGGGGCTCAGTGTTTCGAGGGGTTTGGTGCCTGTTTAGTGCAAATAAATTATGTTATTACAAGCTGATGCTGTGACATGCTATGCACACATCATACTTGGTTCCAGGCAGTCTCCTGCCCAAATACTTGCTGTCTGAAGTAAAGAAATTCAGTTTTTCCCATCTTTATGGAAAGACCAAGTTTGTCAGCCCTTAACAGAGTCCTTGATCCCGTTTCAGTGTCCACTGTTTGAGCTTTATTGTAATTGAGTGATCCCTGCACCACCTTGACACAGGACCTTTCTAAATACAGGACTATTAGAATTATTACTAATATGCCTCAGTGAGTGCATTTCTTCTCTAAATGGAAGAACTCAGTTGAAATCCTTCCTGGGTATGAATCATCATTAATAATTCACTCTCTGTCTTTGGTGACTGGTGATTTTTTACAATAAACTAGAGCTCACTCAGTCCTTCCAGTCCTTTCTTTCCCTTATTTATTATTGGAAAGCCCTTCTGTCCTTTCTCACCCTCTGAAAAATCTCGTGTGACTTAATTTCTGACGAGAGGGAAGGGAGAGGGACTGTTGGTTTTCTTCTTTGTGTGACTTTTCTCACTTTCACGGGTTCGTGACTATCCCCAGTCTCTATTTAATTATTTTTTTTCCAGATTTTCTACATGTCTCTCTGGACAAACTTTTACTCCACAGTCCAGCTGTGTTCCTTTGGACGCTACTGGGTGTCCAGTGTGCTGGTGACCCTGGCTGCTGTGGCAGTCACTGTACTGGTCATACTGGTCATTGATCGGCGCCAGAGGAAGGTGAGAGGAGGGAATTGTGTGTGGGAATGTGGGGCAGGAGGAGCAGGACTCCTGAGGGGAGTTCTTCCCTAGATGCACACTAAGAATATAAATTATCCAGGGGGGAAGGAATATTTTTACAGCGTTCAGGGATTAGGCTGAGGCGAGGGATGTTATACAGCCAAGGGAGGGGTTGTGGTGGCTGAAATGTTGGAGCTGCTCAGGTTGGCTCAAAGCTCCTGCTGTGGCTGGAGGTCATGGAATGCTTTGGGTGGGAAGGGATCTTAAAGATCCATCTCCTTCCAGGGACACCTTCCATCATCCCAGGTTGCTCCAGGCCCTGTCCAACCTGGCCTTGGACACTTCCAGGGATGGGGGGAACCACAGCTTCTCTGGGCAACCTGTGCCAGGGCCTCCCCACCCTCAAAGCCAAGGATTTCTCCCCAATATCCCACCTGACCCTGCCCTCCCTGTGTGATACCATTCCTCCTTGTCCTGTCACTCCATGCCTTTGTGACAAATTCCCTCTCCAGCTCTCTTGGAGCCCCTTCAGGTACTGAGAGGCTGCCACAAGGTCACCCTGGAGACAAACCCTTGCAAAGCACAGTTTCTGCTCCCACACCTGGTGGGAAGGCACAGGGGCTCACCAGCAGCTGTGGACAGTCCTGGTAGCCTCTGCTGCCTCTGGAATTAATGGAATTGTTTATTCCTGCTCTGGGGTCGAGGTCCCACAGCAGCTGCCTTGCAACAGAACAACAGAAGTTGCAATAAAATGATAAACCCAAAGTAGATTGGGCAGCAGAAGGAAGCAGGGAGGTGATGTTGGTGTGAGAGAAAGCACCCACAGCCTTCAATATTATTGAAGAATAATATTGCAAAGGCTTCATTCAAAGTCCAGAGCGGGCTTTTGAAATGGATTTTGGAGCAAATGAGTCCTCCAAGAGGAAACCTGGTGACTGTGGGGGTGCACAGAGCTTCAGGAAATGAGTCCTTCCCTCAGGGGCTGCTGGGGGATGGAAGGGAGAGAACATGACACTGGAAGTGAATTCAGCTTCAGAGGTTTTGTCTATGACAGAAATAAACCTCAGTGGGATTTCTGGCTGCTGCTGGTGAAGAGGCCAGTCCTGATGGCTGGTGACACCCTGCCCTGCCCACACTCTGCTCATGTCACTGTTTTCCTGTCAGAAACCCAGCATTTGGGATTATCCAGCTGCAGTTTGTAGCTTGACCCAACTTTTCTTTCTCAGAGATGTTATTTTTTTCTTTCATTCTCTCACAGATAAACGTGAACACAGATGTGAGGCTGGCAGCTGTCAATGAAATCTTTATCAAGCACAGTTTAATTCTGGGGATTACAGATGTCCTGGAGGGGCCACACAACATCCTACAAGTATCCTTTGTGTAGGGAATTGTTCATATCCCTCCTGGGATGATGTGGAGGTATTTAGTGACGTTATGATCCAGAGGGTGGGATTTCTAGGATGGTTTTTTCATTGCATGGCCTGAGGAACTGGGTATTTTTATTTCTCCTGTAAGTGGTGATTGAGTTATGCCCAAAGTCAGTTGGAAATAATGAGTGTAAAGGATTGAAATGAGATTCCTTAGGGCAGACAATTATTCCTGGAAGTGTGTTATACTTAAGGGACAGTGATGATTCTCACTATAAGCAGAGTGACAGCAATGTGCTTATGGTAAAAAAGGAAAAAAAAAACAAAAACAAAAACCAACCCAAAATATCCCAAAATAACCAGCACAGAGAAAACCAGAGTGTCCCCCCAGAAATCCAACATGGAGAAAACCAGAGTCCCCATCCCTGGGTTCAGAGATACCTTTTCTGAACTAGACAAAGATTTAGGGGAATCAAGAGAATTTTAAGATCCCATTAAGGTGTAAGAGGAAGGTGAGGGAGAGATGTTTAAAGAGGTAAGAGATAGAAATGGTGAGGGAAGCCAGGGTGGAGCATAGGGGCAGGGAAGGGAGCAGGGAATTGTGCAGGAGGGCTGGCAGGGACAAAGTCCTGCAGCATGAGGAGGAAACACTTCCAAACTTGAATTACACATTTATTCACACCAGGATAGTTCTACACCTCAGTAAGTGAGGGCTAATCCAAGGAGCCTTCACCTTTTTGTGTCCCAGAACTGCCTGAGAGCAGCAAATAATTTACAATTGCTCTGTCTGCTCAATGTCAGATCTATTTTAACCCTCTGGCTTTTCTGCTGTTCCTGGATCCCCTAGATGGTGGCAGGTTGAGGAGATGTCCAAGGGCAGACCTTTGGCTGCCTCAGAGCTGGCAGGACTTGCATCCCCATCACATTGCTCTAGGAAGACTCTTCCCAGCAGTGTCTCTGTCCTGCAGACCAGCACCAAGTAGGGTAAATTTTGCAACAGATAAAGGGGAAATATTATCAGTTGTTGGATGTAAACACAAATATAAATGGGATATAAATAATATAAATATAATGTGAATAATATAAATATAAAGTACATTTAGAATACAGAAATAGAAAGAGAAACAAAGCCAAGGAAGCAGGAAGGGGGTTAGGGTTTAGGGGAGCTAAGTCACTGTGCCCCACCAGTTTATTTGGATATAGGGCCACTGAGATGAGTGATGGGCAGTGACCCTGGGTTATCCCTGTTGTGCCCCCACCCCAGGCTGCAGGAGGGGAGGGAGGAGGACTGGACTGGGGTAATGTCCCCTTTCTCTGCCACCCCTCTTCTTGTCCCCATTACCTTGAAGTTTTGTCTTAGACCAGACATGGCTTAAAAACAGCCCTAAATGGCACTAGACCCTCGTGGCTTAAAACGAGCCCCGTGATGCATTTTTTGGGTCCTGGCTGTATCCTGAGCATCCCACAGGCTCTGCTCCCTGTGAGATCTGCCCTCCCGTCCCCACGGAGCTGGGAGGGGGGATATGGAAACATTCCCCCCTTAACCTGCCCCTTCCAGCTGTGGTTTGTGCACTTCAGCCCCGAGCGCTGCCTGCAGGCCCTGTCCTCCCACCTCACCCACCTGCAGAGCACTGCACAGGTAAGGGAGGTGGGCACAGGTAAGGGGGGTGGGCACAGGTAAGGGGGGTGGGCACAGGTAAGGGGGGTGGGCACAGCCTGGGCACAGCTGCAGGTCCAACCCTGAGCCCCAGGCTTGGTAGGATGGGGGTAGAGAAGTGTTTTGATCAGGTTATTAAAATTATTAGAAATGCCTCTACCCAAATTAAGGTGCAAAGAAGACCAGCTGCCAAAGGCAGGAGTATGGATTTTATTTAACAGCAAAGGTGAATAATTTAACAGTTAATAATTTAACAGTACCAATTGATTTAATATTATTTAATTAATGATTTAATTATTTAAATCATTAATTATTTAATTAATATACCTGCTGGGAGAGGGCTCCCGAGCCTCTAACCTCCTGGCCGGGACCCTCTGCGGCCGGGGGCCGTTCCTGCGGCGGCTTGGGCATGTCCCCGCGCCGCGAGCGCTCCGCGCGCGCGGTTGAGCCCTTGGCCACAACCGTTGCATGAGAGAGGAGAAACAGGGGGAGCCTTGCCGGCAGGTACTACACCTCCATGAAAGAGGAGAAGGAAGATGCAGAGCACACAGAGGTTTGGCGTTCCAGGGTTGGGAGGGAGGGGTTGGGGGGGGGGATTATCGTAGTGTGTCAAGCGGGCCATGGTGGTCCGCCGACTAGCAGGAGGGAGAGTGGCACAATCCCATATGCAATGTCGCAGGTGAGTAGTGTGCCTGAAGATATGTGGAAACACAGTGGGGGTTGGATAAGGTCAGGGTGGATAGTTGGTTCTTTTAGAATAATGGGGGGCCCCGCCAGGCTGGAGCCAATAAAAGGCACCCCTGCCTGGATGGGTACTGGGGTCAGAATGTTTGCTTTGTTTGTTCTGTCTGTCTGGTTTTGGTTCTCCTGTGGCTACTGCCCAGGCTCGGCATGTTCTGGATATACTTGCTTTGCTCTGTTACATCCTGAAATGGTGGACAGGACAAAGGGTTGTCCCTGGGTACCTCCTCCAGTTTATTTATAGGTAGGTGATAATAAAGCAGGAAACGAAAGACTTGCTCAAGGTGTTCTAATAGGAACATAGTCTCCGTTCCCCTGTATGGTTGCAAACTGTATGGTACATGCCTCCAGTAGGGTCGCCCATGCCAGACAGATCAAAACCGTAGGACCAGATTTAATACATTCTTGGGCAGGATGAGCTCTTTAGCCTCCTGGCAGTCATCCTAGGAGAAGGACAACTCCAATCCCAAACCCGGGCAGATGGAGCTCGCTTAGCCCTGTAAGGCCGTCCATCTAAGAGAAGGTCACTCTAATCAAACCTACGTCCTGAGGACCTCACTGCCACCGTCCAAGCTCGCTCGGCCCTGGCAGATGAACCTCAGGATTAAAGGGTGGGTTCAGTTCCGCGCACACTGTGTCTCACCTAAAAAATCCACTGCGCAGGCTTGATTTAATTAATATTTAATATTAATTTAATTAATGTTAAATATTACTTAAATTAACATTAAATTTAATAATTAACATTTAACATTAATTACATATTAATTAATTAATTAACATTTTACATTAATTAAATATTAATTATTGAATTTAATAGAAATGGTAATATTTAACATTAATTAAATCTTTAATTAATATTATTTAATTAATGTTATTTAATTAATATTATTTAATTAATGTTATTTAATTAATATTATTTAATTAATATTATTTAATTTATATTATTTAATTTATATTATTTAATTTATATTATTTAATTAATGATTAAATAATAACCAAGAATAACAAACTACTAAGAATAATCAATTAAATAAATGAAACAATTAATAATGATTAGTTGTTATAACAAATAATTTATTAATAAAATAATTGAATTTGTAAATAAAATATTTTATTATGAAATAATAGTAATGAAATTAATAAAATTAATAACTAATAGCCAATTACTATTAATTAAATAATAATTTAATAACAGTACCAATTGATAATTAAAACGGTAACAATAATTTTAAGAGTAAACATGTAATTTACTGCTATTTAACAGTAAATGTGAGGCAGAGAAAGAGAGAATGAAACAGGAAAAGGAGGAGGGGGGAAGAAAGAGAGTGACAGAGAGAGATGAAAATAGAAAATTTATCATCACCCTGAGATGATTTTGACAATATTTAAGGGATTAACAACATTTCAGCCCAACACAGCAAGGACAAAAAAGTGTTTGAGTGTCCTCCTGAGCTTCTCCTGCTGGGAACTGGGCACACTGGGAGGTGGATCAACTGCACCTGCTGCTGCCCAGTTCAGCAGGAACTTGTTTTGATTTGTTTGTTTGCTATGTGTGTGTCTGGGTAATTAACTGCACAATTTTAATGAAGGAAAGTCATCAGGAACCAAAGAAAGGCCAATTTTGGAAGCACGTGTCCCAACCTGAAAGAGCTGACACCTTGAGCTGTCCTCCTGGAATAAATGGGATGGCCTGAGGGAGAAGGAAATGCTGTACTGGGTTAATTGGATAAAAATGTTGTCCTCTTGGCCTCCAAGGGAATGTTTGTCTCTCTGTGGGTGTATAAATATCCCCTGAACTGCCCTTGCTGGCTGTGGGATGAGAGGTGAGGGGGTACAACCTTCCCCAAATCTCCAGGTTGCTCTTCCCCCTGCTGAACCAACAGCTGCAGCCTGGGGGGATGGACAGTGACACCCCCCCCCCCCCCAGTCCACACACAGGGGATTTTACAGACTTACATTTCAAAACCTCGGATTTTAAAGACAAGATTCCCCCTGTCAGGCCGTGACCATTGTGCTGGGAACAGTCACTGCCACAAGAGCTCCTGGTTGTGGGATGGACACCCACCTCACAGTGCTTGGGATGGTAAATCCCAGGAGTGAAAAACATGCAGGAGGGAATTGTTAAAGCCCTTTAAAAGCTTGTTCTCAGGACACCACTGCCTTTGGAGAACCCGAAATCTTTCTCTTCCAGGCAGGATTGAGGCACAGGCTGGACAAGCTCTGTGTGGTCATGGAGGCAGCAGTTCAGCCCGACCTGGGGACAGAGGATGAGGAGGCTCCACGTGAAGAGTCCCCTCTTTTATCCAGTGGGGAGAACCTGAATAAAAAGCCTGTGACGTGCAATGAGCTGCTCTGCCTCATCCCTGAGGGCCCACCAGAGGTAAGGAGAAACATCCCTCCCTGACAGCCCGAGGCACCAAATCACCTCCCCAGGCAGCTCAGCTCCAAACCTCATCCCAGCACCCACCAGCCATGGGAGACTCCTCCTTTTTCACCACCAGAAGCACCTGGAATTCCTCACACACCTCCTCCAGCCCTGCTGCTGCTGAGCAGCTCAATCAGCCAGTGCTTAATCCTTGAGGAATTCATGGCTTGGGCTTTTCCTTGCTGGTGGCTGGGAGTCCCAGTTTGGAAGACAAATCTACCCAGGGTCTGTGCAGGGACCTGGTGCCCCTGTCCAGGCTGGGGATGAGTTATGAACGAGCCCAGCCTCTGTTCCCTCCATGGAAAGTGCCTTCAAAGACTTGTGCCATGCTGAGCAACAAATGTGTCCTCATTCCTGCTCAGCAAGGAGCTTCAAAAGGGATGATTTTGATTTATTTTCCAGTTTTCCTCTCGCTGTTACTAAGTGAATTCTGTGCAGGTGCCATCCCTGCAGATTGAGGCTCTCTGGCTGTCTAGAGGCCAAAAAAAAAAAAAAAGCCAGAGGAGGCAGTGACAGAGTGGGCAGGTCCCCAAGCTCCCAGGCCACCCATGGGTCATTCTGTGTCCCTCCCCTGTGGGGCCAGTGCTGACCAGAAGGGGATCTGGGACAGTTATATGTGCCATTGGCTGCTGTCCTGCTCCTCTCAGAGCAGGACAGTCCTTGAAGGAGGGAACAAACGGTGTTTAATACCACTCTCTCTGCCCAGATGCTCTGTCCTGACACCTCTCTGCTCCTTCCAGGCCATGGCCCAGCAGCTCCTGGTGATCTTCAGCGGGTGCTACGTCCGGCTCCTGGTCACGGGGCAGCTCCCTGGGGCCGTGGCAGGGGGGCACCTGGAGCACAGCACCGTGCCCTGTCTGTGCCAGTTCATCCAGACCACCGTGCTCGACTCACACCAGAGCTGGTTCAGGGGCAGGTGACCCCCAGAGGGGGCTGGAAAACACCAAAATAAAAGCTGTCCCTCCACACCAGTGGGGCAGAAGAGAGGGCTGTGATCCCTCATCCTGGATTTAGCCAGATGGACATGTGGAAGTAGGACTCCAATAAAACATGCAGGACACTCACAGAAAAGCTGCTTGCCTTGGAGACCTGCCTGCCCCTGGCTCAGGGGGAAGGAGCTGCCCCAGGGGTCAGAAACAATCCAGGCACAGGCTGGAGGAGCTCCTGTGGGACATTTCTCACTGCTCTTACCTGGGGAGGCTCAGAGAGTCACAGGGAACACCCACAGGTGCCAATCCCACGCCTTTGGAATGAAGCACGTGGGAGTTCGCAGTACAAGGAAGACAGGGAAACGCTGCCTGGAGGTGTTGGAAATGTGCTGCCTGCTCTGGGCTGTGTTTGTGTCACACAGTTGTCAGGGACAGCGTCTCTGCCCTGTGACATGTGGGCACTGTCCCAGCTGATGACTCAGCACACTTTCCACTCAGGAACAAGGTGGGGACAGTGCTCAGTACCTGCTGCTTCTGCTGCCTCCCCTGGGAGGGAGGTGATGGGCATGGAATCGTGGAATCACGAATCACAGAGCTGGAAGGGACCCACAAGGATCATCGAGTCCAAGTCCTGGCTCTGCACAGGCCCATCCCCAAGAGTCACATCTCATAGAAACACAGAATGGTTTGGGTTGGAAGGGACCTTAAAGCTCAGCTCATTCCAACCCCCTGCCATGGGCAGGGACACCTTCCAGCAGACTGGCAGAGCCCTGGGTGATCCTTGGGGTCAAGCCTTGGAGAGGGCACTGGGTAGGGCATCCTGGGGCACTGCTCTTGTCAGGCTCCCTTTTCTGCTCCATTTGCAGGCTGATTTCCTTTGTTTTTTCCTTTCCTCCTCTCTCCACGCTCTCCATTTGCACACAACACATGAGAGGAGCCAGTGGAGAGCAGGAGACCTCAGTGTGTCCATGGGATCCATGAGGGAATGGCAAAGGAAGCACTGTGAGTTTTGTGCTCAGGTGGTGCTGTTGTCCTCCTGTCCCACAGCCAGGCCCTTCCATGACATTCAGGTGGCTCCTTGCACTGCTGTGACCACCTAACCCCCAGTTTGGTGGTGACACCTGTCCCAGGGAGTGGCAATGTCAGAATAAAGAGCCCAAGGTGTGCATTTTCCAGCCTTGCTGTGGCTGTTCTCCACCTTCCAGCCTACCCTCCCTCCTTCCCCCCCATCCCCTGCAGAGCCCCACAACCCCCAGGGCAGGGTTTGTGCCTCTCCCACCTTCACAAAGCCCAGCATGGCCCACACAAAGCCAGGAGGGTTTTAAAATTAAGGTCAGTAATTTGTGTACATCCCCTCCTGCCACCAAATTGTACCAGCAAAGGCCAAACCAGCGCCGAGGGCAGCACGAGGCCGAGCCCTGGAGCTTTGGGAGCTCTCACTCAGCTCTTCCCAGGGGTGCAGGATGACTCTGCTCCCTCTCTTCTTATTTTTATCACAAGCAATGGTGAGGCAGGAGCCACCTCTGCCTACATGAGCAGCCAGAGGACCCTCAGCACTGAGTCCCAGCACCACAAGGACAGCAAACCCATTCCAGGACAAAACCCACCACTCTCCCAGCCAGCTGCTTTTGATCCAACTTTACTTCTGGCTCAGCTGTCACAGGAGGGGGTCGGGCAGAGTCTCCTCCACGAGTGTGGGGTTTGTGATTCTGCTGTCATTGCTCTGTGACACTGCAGGGGTTGGGGGGGTCCTGCTGTGCTCCTGCAGCCTCTGCTCTGGGGGAGCTGGTTGCCCGTTCAGACTGGGCATGGGAGAAGGAGTTGTACAAAACATCCTGGGATTTCCACAGCCCTGAGCTCCCAGATTCCTCACTCCAGCTCAGGGACTGATTTGACCTTCATGGAAACTGATTTTGTACCAATATCATCAGGAGCACAAATTGGTTTCACAGGATAAAAATTCCAATTCGCTGCTGGGATGCAATGGCTCGAGCTCTTCCTCTGGTATTCCATGGCCCAGAAGTGCCAGGAGCATCTGATACATATTGGGAATCTTCTTTTTTTGTCTACCAGCTGGAAAATTCTGGTAGCAGGAGACCAATTAAGATGTTTTCTATCGTTGTGCTTCTGTGTTGAGAGCAGATACAGGAGGGATTTGCTGATATTTTCCAATCCCTGTGCTGTAAGATTCCCAGCAAATGGATTCCCTGGAGAAATCAGTGGGAAGAAATCTTGTGGCCTTCATGGGAGGACCTTGAGGGCTTTTACTGTCGGGACCTGCACTGGATGGGTTTGATGTTCCTGGGAGGGGAGGCTGTTGCTTCAGGGGGTGCTGATACCTCACCCTTTACATCTGCAAATGCACAACAAGAGGAGAAAAGAGGTGGATTTGGGATTAGCCAAGGGGAAAGGGAAAGGATTTGAAGGGACAAGGCTGGGATGTGAACAGGGAAGGTGCTCCAAAAACTATAAATAGCAGTAGGTGTGAGGAGTCAGGCTGCGTTTGTGACATGGAGAGCCCACCTTGCTGTGAGGAGGGGATAAAGAGCCACAACTTCCAAGTTGTGACCCCACCAGTGCCTCTGGGTCATCCACATTTCCCAGCCAGACCATTCCTCTGCTGAGCCACGTGCTCCTGGCACCCTGTGCTGGGCCAGCTCTCCCTGGGGCACACAGAGCTCCTGGCTGGGGAATGCTGTGGGATAGAGGGATGTGCAGCCTCCCCATTGCACTGGCACAGCTCCTGCAGCCACAGATCTGAGGGGCTGCTGTGCCCAACCTGCACAGGGCCAGACCCTCTGCTCGTGCCAGCCTGGCATCTCCCCTGACTGCAATTAAACACCCAGCAATTAACTGCAGTGAGGTGCTGAACCTCTTTGCTCAGAGGAGGAGTTTGATTTCTCTCACTGATACACTCAAGTGCCTGCCCTGAGCTTCCCAGCTGGAGCCTCTGCTAAATCCTGACTCTGTTTTTCCTTCGTATGCACTTAATTAAGGCATTAGTGAAGGGAGACACTCCCTTTCCCTTCCCCATTAAAGATCTAGCTGCTATTTTAGGGAACAGGTGATATTCTAGAGACTTTATAGGATTCTCTGAGCACGTAGTTTGCTTTCCTTCCCCTCCCCACAGCACATGGGAGCAGCAGGAAGGGAATGGCTCAGCCCTACATCTTCCCTGGAGTCTCCAGTGGCAGCTCCTGGCAGAGGCAGGAGATCCCAGGCATGAGCTGACCACTGTGGCAGCTGCCTGGGAATGTGCCCCTGCCTGGGTGCAGCTCTGGGCATGTTTGCACAGGAGCAACCAGGAGTGACTCAGCCAGACCAGTACAACTGGTATTTGCTGGGCAGATCTCTGCTGTGCTGAGATTCCTCTGTCTGCTGTTCAAAACTGAGTTTACTTTGACAGTGAGGTTTAACACCTGAGCAAGGTGATGTAGGAGCAGCTCTGGGTGAACCTTCCTTGCCTTGACTGGGATGGGTGAGGAGCCAGGATGGCCCTTGCTGTACCCTCTGTGCCAAACTGGGACCAGCTGCTCTAGGGGTTTTGCACGAGTGATCTACAAAGTGTGGTTTAAACGAGCCAGGAAGGGGCTGGGGAAGATTGGGAAGCAAGACCAGGGATCTCTTCCTGCCTGTGGGGGTACGGAGATGTATTTTGGTATTTAACAGGGTGCATGAAACGACAAAGACTGTCCCAGGGACACACAGCCCTGGGGGAGCAGGTGCCATCCTCTTGCCCCTCTGCTTTCCCCCCCCCAGAGCGTGTTTGTCCCCTCTTCCAAAGGCTGTTATTTGCTCATCCCCCCTGCCAGGGGCTGGGATGGAACCAGGACGTTTAACAACAAAACCCAGCGAGGAAAGACAGAGGAAAGAAACTTTTGTAACTTCCACCTGTTCCTCCTCAGCCCAAGCGCCGGGCTCTGAGGAAGACTCTGGTCACCGGAGCACACGGAGGGAGGGGGCAGGGAGGTGTGGAGGTGCCCTGGGAGCCCAGGGGAGCCCTGGCCCCTCCATCCCGGGTGTGTGGGTGTCCCTGTCCCCCCGGGGTCCGGACTCACTCTGTCGGTGGCCGCGGGGCTCTGCCTGTGCCGGGCAGGACGGTGGCTCCCGGTGCTCCCGGCTCCACAGGGTCCTCATCTTCCTGGCCACATAGCGGCAGGCTGGGGGGAAAGGGGAGACCCCTGCTCACTGCAGGAACCTGAAACAACCCCAAAACACCCTCCCCAGCGAGCCCAGAGCGGGACCTCTCGCTGAGCTGGAGGTCCACATAGAAGGGGATCGTGGCGGGGCTTGCGGGACCCGCGGCAGGTTGTGGCCAAAAGCAGCAGAGGGAATGGAAGGACTGGGTTTAACAGGTTAAAAGGGAGTTGTTAGTGTGTCTGGAGCCCTGGCTGTGTTTCCAGCTACTCCAACCTTTCTCCCCCCACGAGCCAAAGCCATAAAACACGCGGAGTGTTTACCCTGCGGGAACCCCTCTGAGCTCCCTCGCCTCCAACCAGAGCTTTCCTTACCGTCGATAATTACTCAAACCATTTTAGTCGCGGGCTCAGCAGATCTGCCCTTCCCAGCCGGCCTGGCTCTGCCTCCCGCTCCTCTCGCAGCAGCTCTGCAGCGTTGACTCACCAAGCCCGGCTCCCTCCTTCGCTCCCTCCCTCCTTCCCACCCTCCTTCCCACGAGGATGCTGCTCCCGGAGCGCCCGGGCACGGGCGGGGCGGTGGCTCAGCCTGGCGCTGCCCCCGGGCTCCCCGCCCAGGAACGCGATCCCTGCTCCTCCCGGAAAGGAGAAAGTGCTCCGAGTGTTGGCTCCGAGGTTTGAGCCGGCCGTGGTGGAGGGGAAAGGGAAAGGAAAGGGAAAAGTGGCCTGGCCGTGGCTGGAGGAGCTGCTGCTGGTGCCTTGTGGCTGCTGGAGGATCTGGGTTTGAGACGCGGGAGCTCATCAGCTGAGCTGGGTGGGATCACTGCGGCGGGCACTGTGCTTGTGCAAGGCAGGGGAGAAGAGTGGGATGTTTCTTCTCCCTTCCTGCTGTCGTCTGGGTGCTGCAGGGACATGGATATCTTAGAATCACAGGATGGTTTGGGTTGGAAGGGACCTTAAAGATCAGCTGTGCTGTGGGCAAGGATACCCCGCACAATCCTTCCATCCCCCATCCAGACCTTTGCACCTTTTTAACCATGTCCCAGTGACTGAGGGGGGAGGAAAGGGTGACATCCCCAGCAGACAAGATGCAGGCAGAGGCTTTGCTTTCTCCATGATCCTTTGGGATCTCACCTTCAGAGCACTGATGGATTTTAGTCCTCAGTGCAACCAGTTACTGAAGCAATGCAGGTTTTGTACATTTTCCAGACCTTGCTGCTGTTTGTGCTTGTCTGTGCTCCTTAATCTCAGCCAGGTGAGCTCTGAAAGCTTCTGCTTTGCCCTTTGATCAAGGCAATGTGTTTCCCATCTCCAAACCAAGGACTCGCTGATCCAGGCGGGTCAGACTTTGTTTTCCATGGCCTTGCCTTGGGATTGTGTGAGGCTGGTCAGAGATGTGGCTGATGGAGGGCAGGGATAGTCTCTGCCAGGGCTGCACAGCCCAGGCTGCTGCAGCACAGTCTGTGAGATCAGTGTGTGAGAGGGAGGAGCTGATGTCTCACCACCCACTCTGTCTTGGTCCTCCATGGTGGAAGGTCTGAGTAAGCCCTGATAGGCTGAAAACTATAAAATACAGCATAGAAACCTTCAGCTCAGCTGGTGGCCTGTGCTGCTGCTGTGTGGTGCCAGTGACAGGCAAAAGCTTGAGTGGCCATGAAGAGCAGTCTCTGCCCTAAACCATCGAGGACTCCCTGTCACACCCTCAGATCACAGAAGGGCTCAGGTGGAAGGGACCACAGAGGGTCATCTGGTGCCACCTCCCTGCTCCAGCAGGGCCATCCCAGAGCACATGGCACAGGACTGTGGCCAGATGGGTCTGGGATATCTGCAGTGAGGGAGACTCCACCTCATCTCTGGTCTCTGTTCAGCCACTGCCCAGCAAAGAAGTTCTTCCTCCTGTCCAGGTGGAACTTCCTGGGCATCAGTTCCTGCCTGTTCCTCCTGTCCCATTGCTGGGCTCCCTGAGCAGAGCCTGGTCCATCCTCTGCTCCCTCCCTGCAGACCCTGCCAGATATTGAGGAGGTCCCTTCTCAATGTCTTTTCTTGAGGCTGAAACAGCCTCAGCTCCCTCAGCCTTTCCTGGTCAGGGAGATGCTCCATCCCTTCAGCATCTTTGTAGCCTCTGTTGGACCCACTCCAGGAGCTCCATGTCTCTCTTGAGGAGCCCAGAACACAGCACTCTACATGTGGCCTCCACTGAAGCCTGCAGGAGCTTGTGATGCAAGATCTGTAGGTGTTAAAAAAAAAAAATAATCAAGAGAAAACCCCCAATCCCTGAGGAACACCCTCCAGACCTCCCTCCTGAACCTCTCAACCTCCAACCCCCCCTGGAGGAACAATCCTTCCCCTTCTCAGATGAGCTCCCGAGGATGAGGGGAATGATTGTACCTTGTGCTGAAGCACAGAGTGAAGGTGGCTGGAGGAGTGAACTGCTCTTCTGAGGCTTTGCTGCTGGTGATTTGGCTCCCCCCCGACTCCACACGTGGCCCTTGGGTGTTCTCCTCTGCCAAATGTCGCCGTGGAGCTGCCACCTTGGGTGTGCAGGCACATCCCTCTAGATGGTGCTAAGATAAAGAGAAAAGATGGGTGGTGAGAGGCCTGGGAGGAGGGATGTCCTCCTGGGCGTGGGCTCTGCTCCTCTGGCCCTGCCAGAGGTCTCCTGGGTGAGGAGAACACCTCCCTCTCCTCTTGCTCCCGGCGAGGCTCCCGTGCCCTCCTCCAGGCGCTCTCCTCTGGTGCTCATCGTGTCCATTGGCAGCAAACACATCCCAGGCCCTTCTCCCACTTCTTGTTTCCCTTGCTGGTGCTCAAGACTCCACAAATTCATCACGATTTTAATCAGTGCATCTTCTCCCACCCGTGCACGGGATCAGACAAGTTGTATTTTTAATGGCAAAAATCCATCTTGGCTGGTTTTTTCCACTTCGACCAGTTTTACTGAGCAGCACAGCTAAGACTCATCAACTGAGTCCTCTTCTATCTCATGCACCATTAACCAGAATCTTAACCAAATTCAAGCATGGATAATGTTTGATTTATTGATGTGGGCAATCAAAAGAGAATTCAGCCTGGCTGCCAGAGAACAGCAAGGATTAGTGTGAAGGGAAGTCATTTAGAGCCACAGCTGAACAGATTTTACTGTGGAGTCCCAGATGGGCAGTAAATGAGCTGTTGAAAGAGAGATGTTGTTAGAAGAGACTTTTAAAAAAGAATAGCCATGTTAGGGTCTGGGTTTTTTTTTTTCCCACTAAGTGTAAATAGGGTGAAGAACAACTCTGTGAACCTCAATAGCACTGGTGAGGTGAGCTGAGCTCCTCTCCCCTTGCCTTCTGCAGAGGGAGAGGATGTTCCTACACACTGAAGGGCACAACCAGGCAGCTCCTTGGCCCAGGCAGGCTTAGCTTGATTGGGATTGAGGAACCTTCAGCTCCCACCCAGGATTGGGACCACAGAGCAGCCTCACAAGAGGGTTTGGTGCTGGTCTTGTGCACCCAGCTCTGGTAGCTGCCCCTCTGTCACCACTTCCCTCAGTCACTGAAAGAGGCTGTTACATGTTTTAATTGCTCCCCAATCTAGATTTGTTGGCCTGAGCGTCGTATGTGGTTTCTACTGATACAGGAGGACTGCTTTTGCCAAGTTTTCTTTCCAAGAATGGCTCAGCTCCATTTGTGATGAGCCCATAAACTGGATTAAGGGCTCAGGGACAGATTTCCTAGTATTTGAAACCCATAATCTGGGCTGGGCTTTCAGCACAGCTCAGTGCCCTTGTAAGCAGTAAATTATGGTCGTTAAGTGCTCAGCACTTTGTGGTTTGTAGCAGGCTGCTCGAGGCCATGGTTTCTGTGAAGCAGCACCCAGAGCTCCAGGATCTTGGGAAAAGCAGGGCAGTGTTCCCAGTGCTGATGTGAGAACTGAGCTTTTCTGAGGATGAGACTCCCCAGCCTCTTGATTCTCCTTTTCAAGAAGCGCAAAGAGCTCTGAAGAATTAGTCATCAAGTCAATCCATGCTCTGCAGACAACCTGCCACCCATCCAGGCTCTGATATTGCCCATGACAGAACATCACCTGAAGCTCAGGAGGGACCTCATCTCCAGCCATCAGGCTGATGCCATTTCAGAGCATCTCTGCTGTGGCCACCTCTGAGACCTGTGGGGTCTGCAGAGAGACCTCAGTTAAACCAGGGCTGTTCCAGGGAGTGATGTGGCCACAGCTCAGTCAGACTCACAGACTGGTTTGGGTTGGAAGGGACCTTAAAGATCATCTCATCCCACCCCCCTGCCATGGGCAGGGACACCTTCCACTAGCCCAGGTTGCTCCAAGCCCTGTCCAATATCAACTTGGACACTTCCAGGGATGGGGCAGCCACAGCTTCTCTGGGCAACCTGTGCCAGGGCCTCCCCACCCTCATAGGGAAGGATTTCTTCCCAATATCCCATCTAATCCTGCCCTCTTTCAGTTAGAAACAATCTCCCTCTTATCCTGTCACTCCGTGCCCTTGTCCAAAGTCCCTCTCCAGCTCTCCCAGAGCCCCTTAAGGGGAATGCCCACAATTTGCCCAAGTGTGTTGTGGATTTTCCCCCCCAGCCCTTCTCCCAGTGCTTCAGCTCAGCCCCATGGTGGCACCTTCCTTTGAACACCAGTTTGCTCAGGAGGCCTGGGGGAGATGGGTTTGGGGAGATGGGGGTGGGGATCTGGTCCAGTTCAGAAGAAAGGGCAGGTGACATTTATCATCCAGGGGACTGCAAACCAGCTCAGGAGCAGCTCAGGGGGCTCTGTAAACACAGTGCTGCTGCTGTTGACTTCTGTGCTGAAAATAACCATGGATGAACTGATACCCTGTGTTGGAAAACCTCACTGGCATCAGGAGGAGTCAAGGAAAAAGCAAAGCATCAACAAGTCCACACAGGGCTTCCTGCAGAGGTCTTGGGATGGAGGGGTCTCAGAATCACAGAACCTGCTGAGCTGGAAGGGACCCACAAGGATCAACTCTGCCCTGCACAGGACCATCCCCAACACTCACAGCACGTCTCAGTGCTCAGGAGGCTCTTGAGATGGTGATTATGGATGACAAAAACACGGAAGAGGATTTTTTTTTTTTGAGCAGAAAAATGGCATCATGTTTTTTTTCCAGATGCTTTGTTCTTGGCACGGACGGTGGGGGAATTTCGGTTGATTCAAACATTCCTCAGGTGGTTGTGGCTCTTGGTGACCTCTTTGCTGTGGCACTGGTGCTCATTTCTGCTGCTGGGCCCGTGCCACCAGCCCAGCCCAGCTCTTCCTCTCCAACCTGGATCCAGTCGTGGCAAACAGAACATTCCTGAGTAATTGGTCCTGATGTTCACAAGTCTGAGGGGAGGTGAAGGTGGCTGCAAGTCTTTCATGGAAAAACATCCCAAAATCCTCTGCCTGTGCCTTTGGTGAGGTGACAGCCCTGCTGAAAGGAAACAGAGACACCAGCACAACTCAGAAATAAATAACCATGACACGGAAAGTGCCCAGCCCAGGGAGGGCTCCAGGAGGATGGGGGGGCCTGTAAGAGCCCCAGGGCGAGCCAGCAGATTGGTTTGTGCCCCGTGGAGCTCAGGGAGGTGTTGGCAGCGATGCCAGCCCAGCTTGCCACGTCCCCAGACCCTCTGAGCCGAGACTGGCAAGGCAGGAGATCCCTCAGGGCACTTTCCATTGCCTGCTGGTTGCTCATCAATCCCATGGCACGGGAGCCATGGCCTGGCCCGCTCTCTCCGTGCTTGTCATTCTTGGCAGGGCACTTCTGCAATTACTGGCACCCTCTGGAGGAGCAGCATTTTGGGATGATCTGCCCCCAAAGCACAGGATAAAGATCCTAGTCCCCTGCAGCTTCTCTAGAGGCACATAAATGAGTGACTGAGCAACTCAGAGCTTCAAGGACTTGTGTTCTTGATGCCATGTAGGGCGGCCTGAGAGAGCCAGACAAAGCAGGCACATGTGGAGAACGGTGCTCAGAGCCCCGAGGAATTTGGATATTTTGGCCTCTTCCTTATCCACACGGCCAGATACCCGTCAGAAAGGCTGCTGGGTGACCCAGTTTGCTCTTGAGAAATGCTTTTTGCTTGTCTCTTGCCTCCTCAGAGGGCTCATGGACAGACTGTTCAGCCTTTTGTTGTTCCTGCCCATCCCTTGGCCCTGCTTCCCTCTGCCTTTCTGGGTGACCTGCTTGTCTCTCCCCTTCCTCTGGCCTCTGTCTCTCTGCAAGGAGATTTTGGGGGGGCTCTTACCACTTCAGAGTCTTTCACCCATCAAATACAGAGTATTTGATATAAAAAAAATATTTGGTGCTTTTAAAAATACATATATATATATAGGTATTGATACCTTTGAATTATTTGATACCTTTTGGATTTTTAGTTTGTTGGAGGTTTTAGAAGTAGTTGTGTAGTAAATGTAGATTTTAATGTAGCTTTATAATTTGTCACCCTTTAGTCTGTATATATGTATACAGACTTCATTTTTATATATTCCTGACTCATTATTGGGCAGCTGGAGAGACTTAAGCATGTTTTTTTCCTCTGAAGACTGAAACAAGAAGAGTATCTAATAGTGCACCTTTCCCTGTGGCTCTCAGTGTTTCCTTTTCTCAGTTTCAGTTAATTCAGAAAACCCTTTTTTTTGGTATTTCTCTTAACCTTTTCCATCTACATCTCAGTTTATCAACATTAGAGTTTATCACTAAATCCTTGTGTCTCTCTCTGATGGTATTTACCCTTATATTCTCATTTCTAGGTGTTGCATTGCTGACTCTGATTTTCTGAAAGGCTTCTTTTGCAACTACTCTGGTTCTTCATAACACACTCTATTTTTCTGAATGGGGAGGGTTTGCTCTTTTGCTTTTACTTTCTTTTATGAGCTGCCCACTCTTCTGCTTCTCTCTGCTTTCTTTCTGGTTTCAGGTTCTCAGTCAGTTCACTTTATCAACAAAAACTAAAACTGACTGTTCACATGATCTGAGGCAATTCAGGAGCCCGAATTTGCCTCCTCTCTAAAAGCTGTTGTTGTGTTTTTCCCACCAGTACAAACCAGTCCCTGGGTGGATTTAGTGGGATGTGGGAGAGCAAGGGAGATGTTTGTCCATCCCTGGGTGGGCTGGCACTGCCTGGGGCATGACACAGTGGGATGCAGATGCTCTTCCTCCCTCCCTGCAGCATCCAGGTTCAGACTGAAAGAGGGGAAATTCAGGTTGGATATTTGGAAAAAATCCCTCCCTGTGAGGGTGGGGAGACCCTGGCACAGGTTGCCCAGAGAAGTTGTGGCTGCTCCATCCCTGGAAGTGTCCAAGGCCACATTGGAGCAACCTGGGATAGAGGAAAGTGTCCCCGCCCATGGCAGGGGGTGGAACAAGATGATTTTTAAGGTCCCTTCCAACCCAAATCACTCTATGATTTGATGATTTCAGGTCTACCTTTCCCCAAGAATGAGAGCTCCTGACTTCAAGGGATGAACTATTTTTAGCTGAAGCCAAAAGTAGAATCAGGATCCTTAAATATTGAAACGAAAAGTATTTATCCTTGGATATTTCCACTGTGTTTGCAATGGGTCTCGTGCAGTGCAGTTTTTTATCAGGATGGAATCATATCATCAGTGGGTGGCCAAATCAACAAATATTCTGACTTTTGGGGGTTTTTTGTGAGCCCAGACTAATGTCTAATGACAAACCACACACAGCAGAGCTTCCAGTAATAAAGGAGAGCCCACAGCAGCAGTTTGGAAAGTGTCTTGACTGACAGCACCCTGTCTCGTCACGTGGTTGGACCACAAATGTATTAATTTTTCAGACTGAAACGAAGACAAAGCTGCATCCAGAGCCACCAGTGAGAGCAGGAAGGAATGGTTTCCCTCTTCCTCTGAGCAGGGTTTTTAATTCCCTTTTTTTTTTTGCCACCCATGGCCATGTTATCTGGCTCTTGGGGCCCAGGTGAGGCAGGAGATGAGGATCCTCTGGGCTGCAAATAGGAAATCCCAGGATGTTCTTGCCAAGGCAAGAAATTCCCTCTGGGTTGGGCTTTCCTGTTCAATTAGGCAGTTATTATTGACATGAAATGGTATTGAATTCTTCCTTCTCCCATGAATGAAACCATTGTTCGGGGTATTTGGGATGGGGTTGGTCAGGGACTGGGGAAAGTTTGAGTGGTGGAAAGGGATGAGCTGTGCCTTGCTGAGCCTGGCACAGGGAGCCACAGGGACATCAGTGCCAAAGCATTTATTAGGAGCAGGATGGACCATGTTTGTGCTTGGCTGTTGGCTCAGTTGCTGCTTTTAGTCCAGGGAAAAAAAGGCCTCTCTCTTCCTATTAACAAGGAATATTGCCCTGTGTACCTGGGCAGAGCACCAGGATTGATGCATCAGCTCCAGGGTGTGCTTTGCTTAAAGCTCTTTCTCATGGTGGGGCAGCACTAGAAAGCCTCAAAAATAATTTCTTGGAGGAGAAAATAACTCACTAAAATTCGTCCTTGTGGGGAATTTTCCTCTAGGATAAGTTTAGGTGAAAAATTGAGGGCGAAGTGAAAGACCACAGAGGTCTTTGGTGGTTTCTGAGCAGATTTTTGTCCAGTGCCTTGAAAGGGGATGGAGGAAAAGCTTGGTCCTTAGCCAGGGTACTGACTTACACCCCTGTTAGTGACAGAAATAAATGTGATTGACTTTGAGGGAACTACATCAGCTTGCAAACACTGCTGCCGTGGTCTGTCAGCAAATTAAATCAGAAGGGTTGCTGCAAACTTAGGCAGGGCTGAGGTTTTTAGGGCAGGCCAGGGATTTAGCTGTTAATATTAATGGCACATTTAAAGAGAAATTTCTCTGGGCTGCTTTACAAATCAGCCCAGGGTGGCTGCAGGTCAGGCTGTTGGCTGCACACACCTGAGGGGACTTTACCCGTGGCGGTTTTAAGTCTCTGGCATCAGCTGCCCCGAGTTTAATATGGTTAGCCTGGATTTACAGCATTGTAAGTGGGGCTGAAATCAAGTTTTCTGTGCTTATTAAAGGGTGAAATTGAAGTCTTTGCAGCCAAAGCTTCTGCAATACCGAAATCCCAGAGAGGGGCTTGAGAACCACTGAACAGATTTCCAGTGGGACTCGAGTCGTGGGTTGTGAAGCTTTGAAAATCCCAAACAAAGGCCTGGCCAAGCCCTCCAAGGCAAACTGCTTTCATCAGCCTCAGCACGGGCAGGTTAAGTTGATTAAACCACTTTCTGAATTAGTTTGGCTCAATCAGCACCCCACTGTGCAGGGGGATGTGGCACCAGGACGGTGCACAGGGGGTGGGCTGGGATGGGATGATCTTTAAGGTCCCTTCCAACCCAAACCATTCTGTGGCTCTTTGAGCAGAGCAGGGGGGCAGAAGCTGCTCCCATCCTGCTGCTTGATCAGCATGTGGCACCCCAGAGGGTCCAGGAGCCCCCTCAGCCCCACAGTTCCCATCACAGAGCCCGAAGCCAGCAGGCTGACTGCAGGAAAGCTGCTTCCCATCAGAGGTTCTGCCTGACTGGAAGGGAGAAATGATGCAAATTCACAATAAAGGTCACAACTTGGAGGTTTTGCAGAGATTTCAAGTAGATCCCAGATGTGGACTCCCCATCCCTGGAAGTGTCCAAGGCCAGGTTGGATGGGGCTTGGAGCAACCTGGGCTAGTGGAAGGTGTCCCTGCCCATGGCAGGGGGTGGAATGAGATGAGCTTTAAGATCCTTCTCAACCCAAAGCATTCTGTAATTCTATGATGCTGAGTGTGACCATGGAGATGGAACCTGCTCCCCTGCTCTGTGCAGGAGCTTCTGGTGGAGGTGATGGTGGGTCTGGCCAAAGGAATGGTCAAAATGCCTCGAGTTGTTCAGCCCAGCTGAAGTTCTGTGGTGTGAGCTTGACCACAGCTCCAGAGAAAACAGGAAAAGCTGGGCTGAGCAAGAGTCATGCTCTGTTTACCTGAGCCAGGGCAGGAAACTGGGATTAAGTGAGATCTCAAGACTTGCATCCTGTCACGAGTGCAGGGAACACAAAGCTGCTGCTGCTGCTGTGGATCAGGGACAGCAGCTTTGAGTCAGAGCTGCTGCTTGGGCCAGCCCAGTCTGCTGTCCCTGTGCATGGCAGGAACAGCCCCTTTGGAGGCAGCAGCAGCTGGTGGTGTCTGTCCTACCTCTGCAGCAACTTCTGGGCTGGGCTGATGGAGCCAGGAGCTTCTGCCTGATCCTGAGATCTGTCCCCATGTCCCTGAGTTGGTAGGCAAAATGGATTAACTACTGAGAAATCAAGAGGAGATTCCCACACTGGATTCTGTCTCTCTATCCAGAAAAACAGTTTAAAACTTACCACCAGTGTTAATTGTGCAAGGTGAGTGAAAATGCTGAAATGTGTGTCGTGAGATGTGCCTGTGCTGTCCTGCTTGGGGCTGGGCTGCCCTTGGTGTGTCCCAGCCCCTGTTTTACCACAGGAATTCTCCTGCACTTCCAGCCTCCCAGGCACTGTTCCATGCAGCCTCTCCTCTCTGTTATCTGGTGGCCATATCAAAGAGAGTTTCTCCAGAAGCAGCTTCTCCAGATTGGAGTGAGGGAACTCAGGGATAAGATGCTCAGAAGTCACTCCTGCAAGGGGCAGTTGATGTCTCCTGGGGTGCAGAAGTGCCCAGGGGCCTCTGCCCTGGACACAGTCTGGTGATGCACAAGCTGGTGCAGGACCTGCTCTGCAGGGAAACTGGGGCCATCCTGCCATCCCTGCTCAGCTCTTCCACGTGGAGCAGCATCCCACAGGGCCAACCCTCCCTGGAAATCCTCATCCCTCTCCCAGCCAGACCTGGGGGACGTGGCAGATCCTGTGGGAAGTTTCCCAAGCAGGCCCAACAGTCGGGTGCCCGGGGTAGGGCTGCAGGTCCCAGCTCTGTTCCTGCCTCTGCTCTTCCACAAGCAGCTTGGTTTTTCCATTTCTTCATCTGCCAAGGCATTTTTCTGGGCAGGGACCACACTTGGTGTGATTGGATGATGGGATAAATCCCAGAGCACGGGCACGTGGTGGGAACCTAAGCACAGGGTTTGGGGGTCCTGGGGTGCTGCTGCTCCTCCTCCCTGCACAGCCCTGCAACCCTCTCCATGCCTGGATCCTTGCCAGAGAGAAGGAAAAGGGCAGGATTCGTGTGGGAGAGGGGAAGAGGGCTCAGCTGGGAGTTAAATGGCTGAGCTGGCTTGGGCTGTTACCTCTCTCAAAAGAGAGGTCTCAAAAGTTATTAACTTCATTTTTTTACCTGACTAGTAAAGATGCATTGACTCCAGGAAAATGTTATTTCTTCCTCAGCATAAATCTAAATAAAAAATTCCTTAAAAAGGCAATTAATCATCTCCTTCCTGACTTTGGATTATTAAATATACACCTATTAAGAATTATGGTCCCATCTGCTGGCACTGTATGTTCAAACCCATTACTGTAAGTGGCTCATAGAAATAACCCCAACCAGCTCATATTTCCCCTTGTCCACCTTACACTGCTGTTCTTGTTCTTTTTTTGTGAGAACCACCCCCCCAAGAAAAAAAAATAAATTGAGAAATGGAACAAAAAAATGACAAAGTACCAAGAAGATTAAATGTTGCTCTGATGAATTTTTGCCAGCACTGTATTTTCCTGCAGAATGGTTTAGAATTCATTTCCTCTGATAGGCTGGTAGATAGAGGGCTTTTATAAATTAGCATTCATCCATATTTCTGGTGGTAAAAGCTCTGTCCCTGATCCATCCCAGCAGCTCTGAGGTGTCACATCTATTGGCAGCGGAGCATTAGCACTGAAAATCTGGATTATAAATTACTGGGGTGAAAAGCTGCTGCAACCTGTTTGGGAGGCAGAGAAAACCTGGCTGTGGTTTCCCTCTGCACATCTGATGGTGGGGAGAGAAGATGCTGGGATGAAAACCTGAGGCAGAAGTTGTAGCACCGAGGTCTTTGGTGGTTTCTTAGGTCCAGTGGCTTGAAAGGGGATGGAGGAAAAGCTTGGTTGGGATGATTTGGGCTCCCTCCAGGCATTATCCCAGGTTTTCACTGTGACTGGGAACTGTTCTCAAAACCCTCCCCATGTTTTAGGGCTCTGTATCCTCCCATAAAGTACTTAAAGGCAGTGACCCCCCCTTTTTAACTACTTTTAGCTACTTGCCCAAAGCTAATTGTGCTGGGCTGGGAGGTGCCAGTTCCAAGAAGGATCAGGGAAAGGCTGGTCCTTGGGAAGCTCAGATAATTTGTCCAGAAGGAATAAAACCAACCCAGCAATGGACACTGTTCCTCCTCCAGGGAGCAGAGCTCCTTCCAACCCCCACAGCTCTGAAACCTGGCACAGCAAGAGGAGATTGAGCTGCTGGATCCAAACCCACCCCAAAGGCCCTTTTTGGGGCAGGGGGAGCTCTGGGGAAGGACCATGGAGGGCTGGTGGAAGGACCATGGCACAGACGTGTTGGCAGCTGCTGGTGGGACGTGTGTGGTGTGGGGGTTTTCTGTGCTGGGCTCCAGAAAGCAGCTGGTTTGGAGGACGTTTTTGGCTGCATGTGGAGAATTTTCCTTGTTCTCCAGCTGGCAGCATCTTTGTTTACTCTGATTTGGAAACGGGAAACGGTCACTTGTGGAAACAGCCAGAGCTTTTGGGAAGCTGGTTAAATTTGGTGATTCTCCTGTAGCCATTGGCCCCAACTTATATATATATATATATAATATAATATATGATATGAGGAAAGACTGGGAGAGCTGGGGGGGTTCACCTGGAGAAAAGAAGGATCCAGGGAGACCTGAGAGCTCCTTCCAGGGCCTAAAGGGGCTCCAGGAGAGCTGGAGAGGGACTTGGGACAAGGGATGGAGGGACAGGACACAGGGAATGGCTTCCCACTGACAGAGGGCAGGGCTAGATGGGATATTGGGAAGAAATTCTTCCCTGGGCGGGTGGTGAGGCCCTGGCACAGGTTGCCCAGAGAAGCTGTGGCTGCCCCTGGATCCCTGGAAGTGTCCAAGGCCAGGTTGGACGGGGCTTGGAGCAACCTGGGCTAGTGGAAGGTGTCCCTGCCCATGGCAGGGGTAGAACAAGATGATCTTTAAGGTCCCTTCCCACCCAAACCATTCTGGGGCTATATTTATACATAATTATATTTTTATATAATATATAAACTATTCTATATTTTCTTCCCCATGCTTGGCACTTGCCTTTGGGTTTTATTTCCTCCCACCATCCTTTCCTCTGAGTATCTCTGGCCAGGGAAGACACCAAGTTTTAGCACCCAGAGGTGCCCATTCCCTCTTCTTGGGATAACTGGGAACCAAAGAATCTTGCAGAAGCTGCTCTTCCCAAAGAGGCTGCCAAGCCACGTGGGGGATGAGTTTCCAAGCCTCTTTTTGCCCTGGATAAGACATTTTTTCCTTATAAAGAGGTGAGCTCATCCCAGTCTTGCTTATGTTGAGCAGAGCCAAGGGGGCAGAGCAGGAGGTCACATTCCCGGTGACGTTCGGGTCCTTCCTCCCTTGTCCAGGTGCCAAGAGCCAGTGCTGGAGGCAGAGCTGGGCCCAGGCTTGGCTTTGCAGCCTGCTGGATTAATTTCTATTTATATCCCACGTCCAGCACCGGGCCAGCATGAAAATTTAGCTGCTTTGAATAAAACAAGAGGCTCAAAACCAGCCCGGCTTCCTGGATCTGAGCTCAGCGCTCTGAGCTCCTTCAAGAGCTTTGCATTCTCAGATAAGGGGCTGTTCCAACAGCCCCTTCCACCTGGCAGTCTGGGAAATGAGGTTTATTTATGGAGTTGAAAAGCAAACAAGATGGGTTTCCTACAGCTCTTGTGCTTTAGTGGGAATTCCCAGTTTAATGATGGGGAGAGGGATGGAGGCAAAACAAGTGCTGTGGGAACAGTGCCATGCAAAGGGCCCTGGGGGTCCTGGCTGATGGCAGGTTGGACAGGAGCCAGCAGTGCCCTGGCAGCCAGGAGGGCCAACCATGTCCCGGGGGGCACCAGGCCCAGCATCATCAGCTGCTCAAAGGAGGGGATTGTCCTGCTCTGCTCTGGGCTGGAGCAGCCTCATCTCCAGTCCTGGGGGCAGTTTTGGGGGCTACAATGTCAGAAGGATCTGAAGTTGTTAGAGAGCATCCAAAGGAGGCCACAGAGACGATGGAGGGACTGGAGAGGCCATATGAGGAGTGGCTGAGGTCACTTGGCTTGTTCAGCTGGTGGAGATGAAAGTCAGACCTCAGTGGGGTCTGCAGCTTCTTCCTGAGGGGCAGCTCCGATCTCTGCTCCCTGTGACCAGTGACAGGACCCAGGGAATGGCTGGAGCTGTGTCAGGGCAGGGTCAGGTTGGATCTCAGCAAAAGGTTCTTCCCCCAGAGGGTGGTTGGGCACTGCCCAGGCTCCCCAGGGCAGTGGGCACAGCACCAAGGCTGCCAGAGCTCCGGGAGGGTTTGGACAACACTCTGAGGGACAGGGTGGGATTGTTGGGGTGTCTGTGCAGGACCAGGAGTTGCACTGGATGGTCCTTGTGGGTCCCTTCCAACTCAGGATATTCCATGATCAGTTCTCTGTCAGGAGGCTGCATCACAGATGAGGTGCCCCTATCTCAGTGCCCCAAGGGCAAAGCCAGCCTTTTGAACATTCTTTTTCTGAGGCCTGAGGGACTTCTGGAAAAGAAATGTGCCTATGATGCTTCACTGGGTGCAATGCTCAGGGGTGCTCTCAGTGACTCATGAACGTGGTTTGAAGGAGTTGCTGTGCAGAGTCATTGCTAGAACACACCAGTCACACGTGGTGGTAGATGATGCACGTGGGACTTCCAGTGTGTGCTGGGTTTGTCTGTGTTTCAGCTCCTTAGGAAATGGGGAGGAGTCTTAGGAAATCTGTAGGAAATGGGGGCCAAAGCCCTCCCTGTGTGTGTAGCCCATGAGGTGTCTGTGATAGCCTTATCCTGGTGCATGGAGCACTGCTGGCACTGCCATGCCCAGGGGGGTCACACAGGTCAGGAGGGCTCAGGTGACAATAAGGCTGCACCACCAGGAGGCTGGAGAAGGGAAAAGCCTTTATCTGTGCAGGTCTGTAGTGCTTGTCCAGAGGAACTGAGTCTGCAGAAGGTCATAGAATTGTCATACATGGAATGGAATGGACATGGACATGGAATGGTTTGGGTTGGAAGGGACCTTAAAGATCACCTCATCCCACTCCCCTGCCATGGGCAGGGACACCTTCCACTAGCCCAGGTTGCTCCAAGCCCTGTCCAACCTGGCCTTGGACACTTCCAGGGATGGGGCAGCCACAACTTCTCTGGGCAACCTGTGCCAGGGCCTCCCCACCCTCCCAGGGAAGAATTCCTTCCCAATATCCCATCTATCCCTGCCCTCTCTGTGTGATGCCATTCCCCCTTGTCCTGTCACTCCAAGCCCTTGTAAAACATCTCTCTGCATCTTTCTTTGGGGTTTAGAGGAGATGGATGACTCCCCAGTCCCTGTCAGCAAGGAGAGGTCCCTGCCCCATGAGGACCCATCACATGTGAATCACCAAAGCGAGGAAAACACACCATCTCCTCCTCAGCTGAGGACAAAGTGAGGGGACCAGGAGTGAGATGTGGTTTGAGCTCACAGGTGATGAAAGCAGGAGCTCAGGCCAGGCCCACAGTGAGCAGTATTTTTAGACCACTTGTTGGTGGCCTAAGACCCCAGAAACCAACAAGTTTCTGGGTGTTAAAGTGCTTCCCAAATGATATGGAAGTATTTGGGGATGGAGAGAAGCCCAAAAAGGAAAGGCAGACGTGAGGTTTCTCAAAACTTACAACAGATGCAGAACAATAAATGCCTTTATTGGATGAACAAAACTTTTCGTGGGGGGTTATCATGGAATTATCCCATATTTATACCAGCTAAGAGTTAAAATCAGGGTTAAGAACTCTCCCCAAGTTCATACTGGATGAACAAGCTTGCACATCAGCATGTTAGAAAGTCACATTCACACCTATAGCTAATTATACCAACAGGAGAGTTCTTTAGGAACATGATTAGCATAATTGATCTGCTGATGAATAGAGTTGCCACTCTTCAGGTGTCAAAGCCCCCAGGTGTGATTTATGTCTCCCAGCTGAGATTGCTGATTGTTGTGTACCAACCTTTCAGGTGTCTCATGTGCAGATGTTCAGACACCTCTGGCTTGTGTCAAAGCAGTGATCAGAGAACCTGAGCCAGCACTCCCAGCCAAACAAAAAGATGTATCAACTCTCTTGGGGTGGTTCCAAAGCTCGGCAAAATGAGGGAAAATCTTGTGGGTGATGAGCTAAACTGACAGGATGATCCTGCTCAGCCCTTTCTGCTTGCAGAACTCCCTTACTGGGTGTGAAAGAGGGAAGAGAGCCCCAGGTTTCTGTGGCTGCTGCAGGGTTTGAGGGGGCAGAGTTAGTGCAGGTCCTTCCTTGGGCTACAGGAGATGGTTGAGGAAGGTCAAGGTTCAAGCAGATTTGATCTGTTTGGTGTGAGCTGATGGGATGTGATTGATATTTGTGACAGATGGGGGTGACTTGGATGAGAGATGGAGCTGAAATACAGATTGGGAAATAGGTATTTGCCCTCAGGCGTGGGGCAGGAGCCTCCTCCAGGCACCCCTGTGTAGGCAGGGGAGAGGGGAGGGCTGATGGAGAGGGGTCTGCAGAGCTCTTCAGGGGATGTGATCCCCCAGAGGTGCTGCTTTGGGGGACAGGCTGTTGGGCTCAGTGCTCAACTCAGACAATTCCTTTAAAAGTGGAGTGAGAAGGAAATTGTGGGATGCAGAGCTGGCTCAAGGGCAGCAGGAATTAATGATGGGTTTGTGCATAAAGTTGCCAAGAGGTTACCATGAATCACCTATGGGGACACAGCTGTTTGCACCCACCTTCAAAAATGCTTTTCAGCTTTTTTGAAACCCTTCCAGCAGGAGGGTCAGGCAGGCAGAGCAGTGACAGGAGGGAAAACAAGAACCCAAAGAGAAGTTCAGGCCTGGTGGGTTTGAAGGGCTAAGAATCCTTTAATGAAGCCATTCAGGTTGGTTGATTGGAAACCATTGCTCACCTTCCTGGAACAAAGGGGTCTGCTGGTCAAACCCCAGCTGAACCCAACAGCTGGGAGCTCACTTCAGGCTCAGGGGATCCACAGTGTCCTGGTGGGTCTCAGGTGGGATCCATGGAGTGGTTTCGGGGTCAATGCCAAGGACAGGCTGGGTGGGATGTCTGGTAAAAGGCTCATTTCTACTCTTCGACTCCCATCCCCCAAAGCCTGGCCTTCCTCTTCCATGCCAGGGAGAATCACCCTCCACAGAGGAGTAGAAGAGGTGAATCTATCAGCAATTATTGCAAGGCCTGTGGGTATTCCTCTGACTTTTTTGGGAAAGAGCAAAAAGTTTTTTTAAGGGCGGCCAGGAAAATCAAGCACCTTTGCAAAAATCCCCCAGACCGGGATGCACAAAACTGTCCTTTTGGGTTTTTTTTTAAACCCAAACCCCAGTCTTGGGCTTAACCCCCTCTGCCCCCAAGTGACTGATGAGCCCTTTGTGCAGGAGCAGCACGATGGTGACGAAGATAGAGCAGGGCCTGACCCAGAGGTGCCTCCAGTGCCTGGGTGCAGAGAGAACAAAGAAGCAAAGAAACCAGAAGGGGTGACAGGGTGAGTAATCGGCTCAGAGGATGCTGCCTGAGTAAGCAAGTCAGTCATTTCAGGATTGGGGGTGTGAAAAGCCCTTCCTCGTGTGGTTATGGTGAAGGTCACAGTGGCTCGGGCCTGCTGGGAAGTCGTCCCAGCCTCGGCACAACCACCGTGCCTCGCTCGTTGAGTTTTCCTGACACCCCATGTTTTATTTCCTGACTGAGCTTCGTGCCCTGTTCTCTGTGAACTTGTTCTCTGTGAGCTTGTACCTGTTCTCTGTGAACCTGTAACCCAGAGAGCCAAGAAGGGCCGGGGGGACTTTCACCGGGACCGCAAAGCTATGAGTGACGGTTGAAAGTCGTCGTTATTTGCTTTTCCTCAGCCAAAAAAAAAACATGTTTGTACCTGACTGAATGGAAAGATGGGGCGGGTTTGTTTTTTTTTTTTTTTTTCCTTTTTTCTTCTTGCTTAATGTTTCCATGCATTTTCTGAAATGATTTTAACAGGTGGCTGCTGAGGTCATTTGTGGTAACTGAGTAAGAGGAGTCAGGGGCAGAAACTCTCCCAAGGTCCCAACACTGCTGTTTTGGATGCATAAATTAAATGTCCTTGATTATTTTTATTTTTTTTTTAACTTCCTGGCTCAGAACTGAGCAAAAGTTGGAGAAATTTCAGGATCTGCATGTCATCCTGACCTTACCCACTGTTTTCTTTACCTGCACGTCCTGTCCATCCACAGCTCCATATCCTCCCTGTCACAGACACCATAAAATATTGGAGAATCTATTTTAGTCATCCGAGGAGTGAAATGTAATTACTGTTGCTAGACATCACAAGGGTTTAAAATTATCAATTCTCATGAAGTCTCTGCAGTGGGAGCTGAGCTTCATCTCCTTCCAGGCGTGGTGACAACAAACCCAGGGAGACACTTGTTCACATTTAACATAAGAAATTTGCTTGTCACTAAATTGACTCCGTTCTGACTCCTGTCACACAGTGCAGAGCAATAACCTCACAGTGAAATGCTCATTAGAGGGTGAAAATCCAACCCTGTTTAGGTACAACCCTCTTGTTTGGTCTAAACTTACAGCAGGAAGTCCACACCCAAAATAGACACCAGGGTTTGGTGGGATCACTCTTATTCCTGAGCTTGGCTTTGGGACCAGACAAACCACTAAACCTCTTGGCTGAAGCTCTGAGCTCCAATACTGGAATGTTGGTGTTTTCACCTCGTTTTAGAGGCAGAAGGAAGGCAGGTAAGATTTGGTTGGCAGTTATTTAAGGTTTACAGCAACAGGTTCCACTGTGTTGGAAACTGTCAGCAGCTGATTTCTTCTACTGGACCAGACCACAGCAGACATTTGTCCTTGGCCATGGGGAAGGCTCAGCACACAAACTCTGGGGACACAGCCAAGCCCATCAGTGACTGCCTGAACTGGCCCTGGGCAGATCCATGGATTAACTGGGAAAGGGAGAGCCAAAGCCTCTCCACTTGGCTGACCCCCTCCCTCGGCTGGCAGGAAGTGGAGAGGATTGGGTTCCAACCAGGCTGGAGTGCTGCCATGGAGGTTTCTCTTTTGCAGTGCCCAGAGACATCTCTGTGAGTGTGGCAGTGGCTGTGGAGGATGCTGTGGATGACAAATGGTGCTGGAATGTGGCTTCTCCATGGGAGCATTTCCTCCTGCACGTGGCAAGAGCACAAGGACTCCAAAAGGTCTGGTTTGAAGCATCTCTGGGGCGTTCTGTGTTCGAGTGCAGCCCTCTGGCATCCCTGAGATGTACAGGTACATCCTCGGGGGATGGGGGTAGGTGGGAAGCTCACAGGATGCTCCAAAGGAAGAACCATACCCTGGCTCATGGCCAGACCCAAACAGTTCCTCAAAGGTACTTGACCTGCTGGTTTATAAAGCCCCGAGCTGGGCCCTGTTCCCTTCTCCCCTCACAGCAGTGACGCAGCCAACCCTCAGAACAACAACAAACACTCTCCTAGGAGACACTTCAGGTCATCCTGTGGCTTCTGCAACGTCCCCAGACTTCTGTGTGGGCCAGCCAGCCCTGCCCTGTGTGCTGGTGGTTTGTTCCCAGCAGAGGTCAGGGCTACCAGAGTTGAAGGTCTTCTTCCTATCACTGTCTGTGGGATCTGCTGTAGCAAAACATGCTGAGGGCTCTGCCCCTTCCTCTGAGCTCAGCTGAGAGATGGATAATCAGGTGTAAAAAATACCACTGTGGGGGAACTCATTGTGTTGGAATGGAGAAATACCTGGGGAAAAAAGTGTCCAGCCAGAAGCCTGGTGTCTTGGCTGGTATCCCATGTTCCTAAATCCTGACTCAGAATGATCAGGAATATCATGATTAGCACCAGCTCTGTCACACCTGCAGTTATAACCCCTTTTGGGGTAGAAGCACAGGCAATTTGTCCATCAGGTTGATCAGTGTTGCCTCTCACCCTTGGTGGAACAAGAGAGTTTTCTCCCCACACTGCACGGGGCTTCCAGGAGAAATGGAGCATCTCCAGGCAAACCAACCCAGAATTAGATGCCCATTTTGTAGAAGGCAATGAAGAACAAGGCTGTAGGAGCTTCAGACCTCCACCCAGCCCCTGCCTAAACACAAAGCTGAGACTTGCAGGAGTGGGGTTGAGCTGGGTCTCGCCTCAGTTGCCTCCAACACACAAAAAAAGCTGCCTTGCACACACCTTGGTGTTGAGCAGGAGGAGAGGAGGTGGGTTTTGGGGACATGAGGTGTGTTTTGGGGATGCAGTACTGGGCTGGTTGCCTCACCAGTGGGTTCCATTTCCCTGTTCTGGCTGTGACTGGAAGTTGCTCTGCTGACAAACAACATGGTAAAGGCCCATCCTCATCCCCATTTAACTCTGCTCAGACGAGTGTGGTTGGAGCAGAAATGAGCCTGGCACAAGGCTTAGCTTTATTTTTAGCCTGACTGGAAGGAGAAAGCAACAGAAATGTTGTAATTGAGCAATTTCCGGGCTCGTTTTGCAAACCCCAGATGATTCCATTGCTCAGGTAAACACGCAAAGTGCTCAGAGCTTTGCTCATCTTCAGCATTTCCCATCACCCTGTCGACCTTTAGCCACAGCAAATAGAGATGAAAGGCTGATTTAGGTGGGAAATAATGAATTTTTCCCCCCCCAGGTCTCTCCATCCTTCAGCTGCGACCCTGGTGGAGGGCGCAAGAACGCCCTGGAGCTGGGAAGGTCTCAGGGAGTGGCAGATGTGTAAATGCCAGCTTTAAATACCCACTGTGGCCTGGGCAAGACAAAGCTGAGCCCTCACGGGGCGAGCATGTGGCTGTGGCCTGACATTAAAGCTGACACACGTTGAGAAATAACCCTCCCAGCAACGTCAGAGCCAGGAAACCCTCTGAGTTAGAGAAACATCCTTCCCATTACACGATGCACCCACTGTTCACTTGGCTCAGAAGCCTCTTAGTCCCAGTGGCTGTGCCCTGCGTGGCAAATATCCGTGGAGGAAGGTTCGATTTTTGGAAGGGGAATGCCCAGAGTGAAATGGCAGCTGGGATGATCTTTGTAGACCCAACAAAGCTGCTTCGGACTTCTGCTGACTCTGGTGGTTTGCAGTGACCATTTTGGGTGTCTGGTTGGTTTTTCTGCTGCAGAAAGACCCCTGTCAGCCACTGCTGCTTCTCCTGGGATGGCCCAGGTGGTACCACGGACCAGGGTGCAAATTAAAAAGCCCATCCTAATTAATCTCAAAATTTAATAAGTTCTCTCTCCTTGTTTCCACTTGCTGGGTGCTCTGTATCTCTAGAATATAGATAAATACATCTTCCAATTTTCTCCTGAGGGAAACACAACCCCCTCAAACAGCTACACCTGGTAGCTCACACTTTGCTGTGCCCCAGCTGCACAACAGGGTGCAGGGTGGGTGGAGGGAAATTTGTTAACCTCTTTTCCTTGAAATGCAATTTTCCACCCAGAACAACACCAAGGGAAGTTTTTTTGGGTTGCACACTAGTCTCCCTTCAACAACATCTTGAGCTGCACAAATACCTGCCTTGTCAGAGAGGGAAACACTTGTTTCCTTCTGTAGGACATATGGATTCCTGCAGTACAGCTCCTGTGGATTGGGAGCTCTTTACAAATATTAGCTCAAGGAACTGCTTCAGTGTAGCTTTTCCTGTGGATACAGTCACTTGTTTAGGGAGCAGAAGCACTTACACAGGGAGCAGGCTGGCTGAGACCTAGACAGCTTTGCAAGTGAGTTGTTAATCCCAGAATGAAAATTAAGCCTGACTCCAGTGCTTTGCCCATCTGCCAGGAGTGGTTCTGGCAGGCAGTGAGTGCAGAATCCCACCAGTGAAAGGGGAAAGCTCTCATCTGCTCCCATTTCACGCCTCTTTTGAAGAAGTGCATTGCTGCCACAGCTGGGCACTGGGGCCAAACCAGCCCAGGGAGGGACAATCTGAAGTTTAACCAGCCCAGCTGCCCCAAACCCACCTGCTGGATGAGAACAGAGCCAGCCCTGCAGGCTCCTCACGGGGCTGCCTCTGGTGCTGGGCAGTGAAGCTCTTCAGGGCTGAACCTCTGCCTCCATCACCTTCAGCACCTTGCCTTCGGTTCTGGGGGTGTTTCCTCAGGGGTATCTCCACTTCTCCATCCAGGCTGGTGCATGAGCAGAGCTGTCTTCCCCTGGAGCATCCCACCCCACCTTCTCACTCCATGGGGAGGAAGGAAGTAATGGCAGGAAACCCAGAGAGGCTCAGTCTGGCCCAGGAGGTCCCTGCACGGTGCTCTCCTGCTCTGTGCTGGGACAGGAGTGGACGTGGGACCATTCACAAGCTCCCAAAGCCACTGCCCAGGTCGTTTAACTGCTCTGTTCTCCCTTCCCACCCACAAAAGCGACTGTGAGTGCTGATTCTTGCACTTTTAAGTGCCTGGCTCCGTCAGCTTGAGCCAAAACAAGGTGTGAAGCAGATTTTCTCAGCGTGAGACTCCCCTGAGTCAGCGTTTCAGGTGTTCTGTGTCCACAGGTTGGACTTTGCACCCCAAATTCTGGCTTCCTGTTGCATTTTTACTGTTTAAAACAGACTGCAAGCTATATTGTTGTGATTGTTTAAGCAGGAAAGGTTTTCTCCCACCAGGGAACTGGACAGTTGAGAAAATAATGGATTTATTTTTTTAAAAAACAAAGGAATTTTAGAGGTGGGTTTGTGAGAGGTGTCTCTCTGGGAAGATGAAAGTTAGTGCTAGGACTGTGAAGACTAGAGAAATTCCATTGCTAACAATGATATGGCAGCTTTAATCATCAAGGATTTACTCTCACAGCCTTAGGTAGCTGAGGTTATTTCCTTTATGCCATTTCCTATTTAAATTATGTTATAAATAAGTAGGGGATCTAAAGCTGAGTTCCCCAGAGGTCACTCAGGGAGACACTTTGCAATGAATGGTTGGCAAGGAGAGCTGGGGGTTTCCTCCCTGTGGCACAGTGCCCTGCCCGGGGACGTGCCCAGCCAACAGCTGCCCCTGGGCTGTTTGCAGAGGGTAAAACTGGTGTAAATCCAGGGATATTTCACCTGAACACGTCCCTCCTGTCTGCACACATCTCCTGCCCAGCCTGCAGTGGGGCTGGGCTGGGCTCCTGCAATCTCTGGCATTTGAGGAATGAAAGGCACTATTTCCAGGGCTGCCTTGGGATTCACCTCTTTCATTCCCAGGCATCCCCAGCACTCTTTCCTGGAGGAAATCCAAGCTGGTCCCTTGCCTGTCTGTTCCCAGCTGGCCTGGAGGTAAGGATCAGTTTTTGATCCAAGATCACCCTCAGCAGGAAGCTGAGCAGATGCAGAGGTTGGAGGGCTCCTCTTGTTGTCTTGGACGGGAGGGCTTGGCAATGGCTGAAGGAAACACAGAGGGAATTTTGGGACTGCCACAGGTCTGAGCTGAGGAACCTCATCCCCCAGGAGCCTGGAAGAAGCACCAGGCACACCAGGGCAGTGGGCTGGGGGAAATAAGAGCCACTTGTAGCTGTGGACACGTGATTTGGGTTCTTAATGTGTGTCCAGATTAATTAGTTCAGAGAGAGGATGGGAACTGGAGAGCTTCTCTTTGGTGAGGAACATCTCCTCCCTGTCCCTGGGGACCATCCTGTGGTTGTCCTGCCCATCTAGATGGGGTTTCTCTCAGGAACCTTCTCATGATGCCCAACTTGGCATGTTTGTTTCTTTAGCTGAGTTCATTAACCAGCCCCCAGAGCCACCTCTACAGGTGTAAATGTGTGAATAAATGAACTCTGAATGGTGCCAAACATCTGCAATCTCCAGCTGCTTGAGCAGACTGAGCTCCCCACAGCCCTGTTTCCAGCTGACACGTGGCTTGCTTGGCTTTGACTAATTTAGCTGAGGTTTAATTAAATTTCTTTAAACTAAAGCAACATCAGGCTGATTAAATTCAGAGGCAGAACACCCGCACTGGGTGTTGTGAGCACCAGTGACCCTGATCCAAAGGCTCTGCTCTCATCCTGCCCCCTCCCTCTCCAGGTAAAACCTCCTGTGGTACCCAGGCAGGCAGGGATGGGGAGGGAATTTTTGGAACCACAGAGCACAGACCTTGCCTGGGAAGATCCCTGAGTCTGCAGCAAAGCCAGTTCTCCCCAGTGAGCTCTGGTGTTTCCACTGGCACTATCTCTGTGTGACCTACACCAGAGTGTTAAAATTCTGGGCTTTTCCTTTAAGTTCCTTATTGTTGACTGATTGTTTTCTCATTCCAGCAGCAATTCTAAGGGCATGGAAACACCAGCACAAGGCAAAGCCTGAGGATGTTTGCCCTTCCCTGTGTCCTTATCAGGTCTGAAAGTCCTTTTAAAAAATTGTGTTGCCCTTCACTGCTGCAGCAGCTTTTTCTCTACTCTGGGAATGTGAAAAATGATGGAGAATTAATGAAACTGAGACATCTTGGCAAGGAGACTTCTGTCAGACTGTTCAAAGTTGTTTGCATTAGTAGTTATTTCCCTTTTTATATTTTGTTCAGAGCTCAGGATTACGGTTATTTCACCTGGCTGATGGTAATGGTGCTAATTAGAAGTGGACAAGAGAGTTTTACAACTTGAACTTTCAAATTTAGGTCAAAACAAGCTGTCAAGTTCTGCATTGATTTTCTTTGGAAGCCAGAGTGCTGCCTTTCAAAATTTTTCCATAGGAAATGTTTCAATGTTAAATTTAGATACCTTGAAAAAAAAAAGAGAGAAAAAGTTTAATCTCCATGAGGACATTTTATTTGACACCACCACCTTCCCCTGCCTATTTTCTATGCATGTTTAGGAAGAGAAAAAGTTCATAGCGGGTTTGACCTTAATTTTACAATGGATGGAAAAAAGGAATTTATTAAGTGAGTGACAAATACAGTTGTTGCCCACCATGTAAAGCTGGATCCCTGCAGCTGCAAAATAAAGATGTAAATCCAATTCTCGTTAAACCAGAGGGGCAGGGAAAGGAGCCACCATGTCCTGGACAGTCCAGGCAGGGACAAGGGTGACAGGATGCTCAGGGATGGGATGGAAGGAGCTGTTTGCTGGAACAGATCCAGTTAATGAACAGAGCCATTAATTAGATGTGAGAAACCACCTCAGTTGCCTCCCCGTACCCACAACCTTCAGCCCAGCTTCAAACAACACTCCCAGGAGTTCTGCTATGGTTCCCTGCTACTTTTTTGCAAATATTTTGCCCTTTTGTGCTGTGAAATCACTGGGTGTCCACACCATGTTTGCAGGAAGCCCCAAGCACTGGACTTTCCCAAAACCTGGCTCGTCTGAAATTCCCAATGCAGAGAGAACCCCACCAGCTCTGCAGAACCAGGAGGGACCTGGAGAGGAGGTGAGTGCTCATTAGTGGCTACACAGGAGTAATTTAGGGCAGAGGCACGGGGCTCCCATGTGGCTCATCTCCAAGGGCTCACTCACACTTAGGGAAAGGTTCTTCTGCCTCAGTTGGGCACTGCCCAGGCTCCCCAGGGCAGTGGGCACAGCCCCAAGGCTGCCAGAGCTCCAGGAGGGTTTGGACAACACTCTGAGGGCCAGGGTGGGATTCTTGGGGTGTCTGTGCAGGGCCAGGAGCTGGACAGATTTCTGTGGGTCCCTTCCACCTCAGGATATTGTGTGATTCCATGACCTTTGGGAAGGAGCCATCACCTCCCAGTCAGCCCCAGGCTTTGGATGCCCCCTGCAAAGGGCTGCAGAGCATCAAACCACCCTGCCCTGGCCCCTTCTGCTCCTCTGGTGGGTGGGAGCACGTCTGCTGGGCACCTCCAGGTGGATCCCACAGCTGAGCTTCTCCTGGAGGAGCCAGTGTTGATGAGAAAATATTTCCACCTTCCCCACCACGTCCCCGCTGTCCCCAGTCTGGTTTTGGAGTCTGCTGAAGGAGGGGAGAACTGTGAGAGCTTCTTTGCAGCAGAAAGAAAAAAACTTGCACTACAGCTAAAGCTGGGTGAGGGGACTCTCCCCTGATCCCTTCCTCTAGCAAAGGTAAGAGGCAGGATGGAGTTTGCCTGGATCCAAGTGCTCAAAAACAGCCCTTAGTGGCCAGAAAACCGCAGAAAAATGAGTTTGGAAATGCAGCTGTCTCTGTTTCAAGCAAATTCAATAAAATAATGTATTCCTGAAGGAATTTTGGCCTCCAAACCCTGGTCTCTAAGGCTGCCCAGAGGAGAATTCATCCTGCCCAAACAACCACTACCAGCACATCCCTTTTCTTACCACCAGGACATTTCGAAATGTCCAGCTCATACCTCCTCCTTGTCAGAGTTTAACCCTGTTATTCTCCTGCACATCCCAAGAGGATGTGATGAACAGGGACTGTGTGCCATGGGACAGGTCTTCACTTGGGATTAATTAGCAAACCCCCTGGGGAACAACAGCAGAAAACATCCAGTGAGGAGCCAGACCAGGGGAATCCCCCCCAGGAGTGATGGTCTGACGTGGCAGAGACCTGCATGAATCTGGTGGCCCAATTTCTCTCAATATTAATGCCTTTGGGCTCCTTTTTCTCAGGCCTGGAACTTTGCTTTCACCAACCAAATTTATCTTCATCAGCAATATTGGCAGGGCAGGAGATTCATCCAGGCACCTCTTCCCTTTTTTTGCTCAGTGGCAGGCAGGAGGTTTGCTGCTCAGCAAAACAGTGCTGAGATCAATGGCAAAGCTTTATTTTCAATTTTAGAACTGAAATATTATCGCAGCCAACTTAGGGGTTGAGTATCAGGAGCAGAAAAATAGGAGTTGTGGCAGCTCCTGCTTTTCTTTGGGCACCAAAAAAAGGTGTGTGATGGTGCTAGTACAGAAATGAAGTATTACAGCTGTTGTGAGGTTGGATGGAGGATCCCAAATGTCTGTGAAGAGGGAGGGGGAGATAAATGACTCTGGGATTTACATGGTCCAGAGAGGGAGGGAGGGATAAAGAGCTCCAAACTTTATATGGTCAGGAGAGGGTGGGATAGATAAATGACTACAGGATTTATATGGTCCACAGAAAGGAAGATAGATAAAGGGCTTCAGGATTTATATGAGCCACAGAAAGGGGGATAGATAAAGGGCTTCAGGATTTATATGGTCTAGAGAGGGAGGGTAGAGAAAGGGCTCCAGAATTTATATGGCCTAGAGAAAGAGGGATGGATAAAGGGCTCCAGGATTTATGTGATCCAGAGAAAGAGGGATGGATAAAGTGCTCTAAGGTTTATATGATCCAGAGAAAGATGGATGGATAAATTGCTCTAAGGTTTATATGATCCAGAGGAAGAGGGATGGATAAAGGGCTTCAGGACTTATATGGTCCAGGGAAAGAGGGATGGATAAAGGGTTCCAGGATTTTATATGATCCAGAGAAAGGAATGGATAAAGTGCTCTAAGGTTTAAATGATCCAGAGGAAGGGGGATAGCTAAAGGGCTTCAGGATTTATATGGTCAAGAGAGAGGAATGGATAAAGGGCTCCAGGATTGATAAGGTCCAGAGAAAGGGTAGAGAAAGTGCTCCAGAATTTATATGATCTAGAGAGGAAGTAGACACAGGGCTCCAGGATTTATGAGGTCTCAGAGGGGTCAGATAAAGGGCTCCAGGGTCTGCACAGCCCAGAGTCCTTCAGTGTGGTTCTCCCTGCAGTGTTTGCCTGGAGCCCACGGGCAGGTCCCCATGGATGGTGCCTGGCCCCAGGCAGGTGGAGGTGGCAGCAGCAGCATCAGTGGGCACAGCTGTGGCATTTGGGGTGATGTGTGTCCTGCTGTGCTCACATGGCCAGGCCCCCTCTTCCTAAAAGGAGAAATAGGTCATTCTCATCAAAATCTGATTTTCCAAGCCTACAAGGAGAAAAAAGGGCTGATAGTTTCTTGGCTCACTGTTTCCAGCCTCCCTCAACCCCCAGAATTCCCTCTTGGTGCCAGGGCTGTGCTGTCAGTGCTGGTTCAGCTCTGGTGGCCCCTCATTCCTCCCCCCTTTTGCAATCCTTGAGCTGGGAGGGTCTGCCTTGTGTGTGCACCTCAGTTTGGGGGATGTGGCAGAGACAGAGAGATGCTTCTGCTCAATCCCTTTTGTGCTGTAAAGAAGCTCTGAAGGAAAAAGCTGGGATGTGACTTCAGGTAGAAATAACTCAATCCATAGAGTGTAATTCAACTCCAAAAACCCCAACAACAGCATTCACTTCTGCTCCTTTCTTTCCCTCAGAGTCTGTTTGTCTGGAAGGTCCTTCCCATGAGTGAAAGCCAAGGGGTTTGTAGCTCTGTCCCCATGGTAGTGCCTGGATATTGTCAGAGCACTGTCCAAACCCAGCAGGGTCTGCATTGCTGGTTACCACAGACTTTGCTTTTCTGTTTTCCCATGAGCAGAGGAGGCTTCCTTGAGGATTGTTTGCTCTCCCCTTGGAATGTGCCTTCCCTGTGCCCTGTCAGCTGCCTGGAGATGTGACATTAGTCACACCTTAGGGAAGTCATTGAGCCATTAACACGTCCAGCATTGCAGAGCTCAGCTGGAAAGCACTGCCCTAAACCTGCCTGACCCAGGCCTGGCTTTAATCAGCCTCTTCCTGGCAGTTTCCTCTTCCCAGCAGCTCCTGATTTAGACCAAAACTGCTGCAACCTCCAGCCTGTCCTGCTGGCCTGAGGAAGTCACTCCATGTGTAAAAACATGATTAATTGAAATTTCCTTAGTCTGCAGAACATCCAGCCCTGTGAGCCTGCTCAGCCCTGGAGCTGATGGACTGTGGAGCTGCATCTCCTGCTGAATTCATTTCCCCCTCTGTCCCTTAACTGAGGGCACCATATTTCCCACATTTCCACCACGTGCTGGACCAGTCTCAGCTCAGTCCTGGCCAGACCAATCCATTCCATGGCTGTGAATTCTTCCAGGCTGTGCTGTTCCTCCTCCCCAGGGCGCTGCTGGCACAGGACAGTCACAGGAAGGGTGGCTGTGGCTCAGCTTCACCTCTTCCCCCTCTTCGCAGCATTTCTGACTTTGCCAGGTCTCTGCTCTCTCCAGGTTCCCCTTTCTGTGCCAACTGCCTGCTGGATGCATTCAGGAACCAAACAGTTCTGCTTCAGAGGTTTTGCAACCCTGCCCCTTCCAGCTGTTCCTTCCTGCAGACTGGGACAAGGTCCAGCTGCTGGGAGAGCACTGGCCACGAGTGTGGCTGGCACCCATCCCTGTGTGGGAGCCTTTATTCACATTACAGCTCTCATCCAGGGAATTTCCATGGAAGGATGTCCAAGGGACTGAATGGTGTGACAAGTTGGTGCTTCAGAGGGATGATAACAGTGAAAACAGCAGAGATGGTGCTGACACCTCAGGGACAACTACGGAAACGTGGCTGGATGGTGTCTGTGAGGTCCAGACTGAGGATAACTGATGGAAATCAAGAAGAAGGGGAACAAAGCATCCCTCTGGTGTCCTGACAATGCCTCTCAGTGACAAGGTCAGTACCACTGTTGTGCTGTTCCCCCAGAGGGTGATGGAGCACCTTGTGTGATGTCCACCACGCCTGAGCAGGGCTGGGAAATTCATGCCCCTGTCAGTCTGTGGGCCTGGTCCAATGTCAGTTATTCTACAAGTCTTGTGTCTGTTAAGCACACTCCAGTTTTCCCAGTCAGAGATGACATCCTGGAAGGGCTGTGGCTTTCCTGGATTTGTCACGCATCAAAAAACAACACCTGGAAACTTCAGGGCGCTTCTGAATCCCTTGACCTGATGCTTCCAAGCCAAGGCAAGGTGGTATCTCCCTTCTGGGAATGGATCACACCAAAGGTTGGGGACCTTTCTGGTCTCCTCCTGTTCCCACCCCCACGAAGAGGAAGATGAGAGTGCAGGTCAGGGCTGAGTCAGGCAGCAGCAATTCCCCCTCCTCTCACTCCAGGGTGAGCTGTGAGGTGGATTCCAGCCTGGGAACCCTCACACTGAGGGAGAAGGGGCTGTGGCCAGTGCTGCATCTCCTGTCATGTCTCTTCCCAAATGTCAGGGCACAAAGCCAGGGCATGCAGGGCTTTGACAAATAGCAGGGGCTGTGTTCCTCCTTCAGCTGGGAGGAAAGGTTAAGCCCCAGACTGGTTGTTTTGTAACGTGGTTACAGTAATGACCCCTCCACAAGATTCATCATTGCTATCGTACTCTGCTTCCTCCTTCCCTGAGATTCTTCAGGAAAACTTCTGTTGTGTCTACATGCTCTGTCTGGAATGCATAAAATTAGACCTTTATTACTCAGAGGCATTGCAGCAGCTGGATGCCTATGACATTCTTCCCACCTCAGCTCCCAAGCCAGCCCATGGCTGGAAGGATTGATGGGAGAGCAGATAAGAACATGCCCCGACCTGGATCTGTATCACACATTCCCAGCTGTGCAAGTTCCTGTGGCGGGAGCACATCTGGATCTCCCAGAACTGTGTTTCCTGGGAAACCTGAGAGCTCTTTGACCAATGGCTCACTCACATTCCTCTACTACCAGTTCCAGAGGCCACACTGGAGTGAAAGGGAAAGAGAACGTGACTTTTGTTGGGAAGTGCTGATTTATTAAATATTTACTGGAAGCTCTTTGGCGGCATTTCCTTCGAGCCTGATGTGATACTTCATTCACTGGTGGACAGCTCAGGGGCCTGGAGCTGTAGAGGGCACATGGGAGGTTTTGGAATATATCCCTGGGAAAGGACCAGCTCCTGGGGAGTCCAGAGACCAGCAGTGCCTGCAAATCCCAGTTTCCCAGGATCTGTGTAATTGTGGGGGTGCTTGACTGTGTTGATGATGGGCACAGACCCCTCCATCAGCACCCACAGGGTTATTGTTTTGAGGATTAAGGCATGAAATGGGTCTGAATAGCTCAGACTTGGTGAAAGATCTGCACAAGTCACTTGGGGAATCACAGCCCTGGAGATGTCCCTGATCTCCCCTTTTCCTTTCCCACAGTTTGGTCCCACAGCTTTTGGAGCCAAGGTGTGGTGCTGGTTCTGTGGAGGTGCTTGTGCAGGCAGGGCAGAGGGGGCAGGAGGGGGGGATCACACTCACCCAGCTCTTCCCACCCCACACAGAAATCTGGGATCCTTGGCTCCAAGGGGTTGTTCCAGAGAGAGGGGCTGTGGCTGTGGCCCAGCACCATCCTGTCTGTAAGAACTGTGGGTTGGAAAACACCGGTTTTGCATCACCTCTGTGCTTTCATATCCCTGTATCACCCTCAACAGCGGACCCTGATGCCACATGACACCCAACAGCCCCTGACAAGCACAGCTTCTCTGTCACAGAAGGAACAAACCACGTCATTTCCAACTTATTACATCACCTCAGAGAGTATCACTGCAGTGCATTACGTACCCTGGGAAAACAATTCAAGTGACACACTAGAAAGCCTCCTCATTTTAAATGTATCATTTCCCTTCCAAGTTTCCTTTGCTTTTCCTGTTTGAGAAGCTCCAAATATTTGTCTCTGCATATTCTCCTTATCACTCATTGCTCTGGGCATGCTTATCTGGTTCCCACCCTCCTTCTGTTTTCTTACTTGTGAGCAAGAAACTAAGATTTTCCGTGAGCTTTTCTCCTGCAAACTCAGCCCCGGGGATGTAAGTCAGGGCTTGATCTGCAAAGAACATGGGAATTGCTCCATGGGATATGGATGTCACTGGGGCAAAGGTAAAAGGCAACCTTTTGATTTCCACATCATCAGCTCTCCTGTTGATGCAGCTTCTCTGTGCACCCTTCGTGTCTCTCCCTCCTCCCTGGATCTGTCTCCTGCCTCTTCTGCCCCTTCCAAGCCTCTGTGGGTTCTGGGAAGGTGAATCTGGCTTCCTATCAGCCCAAAGGCACATGTCCCTCCTTCCTTCCTACATCTCTCTGCTGGGGAAGAGCTGCTGAGCTCTGTCTGATGCGGGGATTTCCAGCACTGCTGATCTCACATCCGAGATCCTCCCAGAAGCTCTTTGCCAAGGGGACCCAAAGGAAGGGTCTGTAAAGGTTTCCACTGGCATTTGGAGGCATTTAGAGAACAGTAAGTGAGTGGAGCTGGGCTTCCTTTTTACTCCAGGGCTGAAACAGGAACAGCTGCCTGAGTGACAAAAGGACAGATGTGAAATGCATGTTCGGGTGTTTGGTGCTTCTTTTCATTTCATCACGGAAAAGTTCCCTGAGGAGGATGAGAAATGTGATTTTCCACCTTTATGCTGAAGCAGAACTGAGCTTGAGCCTTTACCCAGCACAGGGACGAACAACCACAGGGCAACACCCCAAGGAACTGAATCCCTGAGCCCTTGATCCTCTGCCTGCTCCAGCCTGGGGAGGCTGTTGGACCATTTTGGAATGAGCTTCCCTCTCTGCACACTGAATTTTCCTGGTTAAAGGAAACCCAGTGGCTACAGGCAAATTTCAACAGAGGAAAAGCAAATTTATTTGAAATTCTCCAGCAGGATGGAGTTAATTGTTGTGTGATTTATAGAATCATAGAATGGTTTGGGTGGGAAGGGACCTTAAAGATCATCTCATTCCACCCCCTGCCATGGGCAGGGACACCTCCCACTAGCCCAGGTTGCTCCAAGCCCCATCCAACCTGGCCTTGGACACTTCCAGGGATGGAGCAGCCACAGCTTCTCTGGGCAACCTGTGCCAGGGCCTCACAGGGAAGGATTTTTCCCTAATATCCAATCTAACCCTCCTCTTTTTCAGTTTGAACCCATTCCCCCTTGTCCTGTCACTACATTTCCTGATGAATAACAAACATTGAACAAAGAAAACAATGCTAAATCAGCACTTAATCCATTGAATTTTCAAAGCTGAGTAACTTTTTTTGGAGAGTATAGAATTGTTTCAATTTTTCCATCTGCCACTGGAAATCTTTACCACTTTAAAAGCCCAGTGTAGGTTTTTAATGATGTTGGAACAATTAAGGCTGTAACATAAAACACTGTACATTTGAGTCACTCGTTTGTTGAGGTCCACCATTATAGGATATTTTAAATCTATACAATTGAGATACATAGCTGATGTGCTATAAATATAATTAAAATGTGCCTTTGGCACTGAATTTTAAATGAGATTTGTAGCACAGGGTATCTGATTTTACACCCATAGGTAGAAATCCTCTGCTCCCATAACTGACACCCTTTTTTTGGTTATTACATGTGTGAAAAAACCCTCTTGGTGGTGATATGGTTAATGTTAAAGAAAGCATGAAACCTCTGAGTTTGGGGCTGGAAAACTGCACGTTCTGGTCTTCTGAGACACCCTGACCCTAAAGTGTGACCCCAGAATCCCCTAGTCCAGCACGTGGCAGGACCTTGTGCTGTCAGGAATAGATGGAAATCCTGATGAGGCCATAAATGCTCTGAAAGAAAACTCTTAATCACTTCAGGGTGGTGAATTTGGTGTGGTCTGGAGGGCACAAGGAACTTTCCATGCTTAGAAACCGAAGTCAACCAGAAGTTTCTTTAACCCATCTCCCTCTCTAAGTTTCAGTGAAGAGCTCCAAGTCCCTGCAGGTGCAATAAAACCTAAATCCTTAGCTCTGGTGTGGATGGAAGTTTCACTGTGCACAGCTCTCTGTCATTCCAGCTGGGAGGGATCCAAGCTGTTGCCTCATCAGGAATTGCGAGAGCCAGACCAAGCCAAGAGAAAATGCTGCTTCATGGAGTTCATGTGAGGGGTGAGCAGACAACAAATGCATTTGGGGAAATTCTTGCTTCTATGATGTGGTTTTAAAAATTACCACCACTCTTGGAAGTTAAAAACATCACCAGAAAGAGTTTTCTCCATGACAGATCTTGATTTAAGCCATGGATGTCAGAAAACTTGCCTTTGGGTCCCTGACCTGAATTGCTGTTCCTGTCTTTGTGACTCCTTTTTGTGGGTGAATCACTGGTAGAGCTCTGTTGAGAACATCTGGATTTGTTTCTCACCTTAAGTTCACGTTCACAAACACTCTGGGTCTGATTTCAGCTGTGCAGTTGTTTTCACTTTGTCCTGATGGAAACATCCCACAGGTTTTGTTTCGGTGTGGTTGATCTGGAGACTTGCACAGAGATTTAATTTGCTGCAAGGGGCTGTTGGGAACATCTTGGGGAGGGCTGAGGTGCAAGTTGGTGAGCAAAGGTGTCTCCACCTGCCCAACCACCCTTATTTCTTTAACAGAACATACATTTGGGTTCAGATTTAATTTGGATCTCAATTTGTGGTCAAATTCTGCTCAGAAAAGTGTTTTTTTTTATCAATATCTTGTCTAAGGTCAGGTGGCTCCATGTGCTGCTGACACCCTATTTCATTTTTTGTTCCTACCTTTCATTACCTGTGGTTCCCTTTGTTTTGCACAAAGCCAAACCTTGCTGGGATGGACGTGAAAGCACAATTTTGCATTGGGAAAAATCAAACAGACAGTGAATGTATGCTCTTTTCATCGTAAAGGTGCTAATTTTTAACCAGTTTTTGGCCCGACTTGCTTTGCATCTAAGAATCACAGAGTGCAGCCCCTGGACAAACACCAGGGCAGTGCTGCTGCTTCAGCTGTGGCATTTTGTCACTGCCCTCCTTGTAAGTTCATACCCAAAATGGACAGAGAGGCCAGGAAATTTGATTTAGTAGGAGAGCTCTCAGAAAGAAGGTTTTGTGCTAAGAAAGGAATACGAGTTCCACCAGTAATCTGATTTTGTCGAGGCTTTTCCTTGTTTTATTTTTAGCATTCTTGCTCCTAAACACTGAAGAATTTTGAGGAACTCCAGGGAGTATGCAAACCAGCACACTTTTCTATCACATCAAATGGAGGCAAATCAAAAATTTGCTCTGCTGGTTGGGGTGGGGTGAGACTTACACTGAATCGTAGTGATTTTTTTTTTTAAGGTTGTTTTTTTTTTGTTGGGTTGGTTTTTAAAGTACAGCTGTTTTCCTCCTCTTCAGGATATTTGCTTTGGCCAAAACTGCAGAAGTGAAAGTCCTGTTGGCTGCTCACCTGGGAGGTGATGAGTACAGGCTTGAAGAGAGGTGCTGGGAAGATGACTCAAGCTCTGCCAAGAGTTCCCTGGCTTGAAGGAGACGGGAGAGGTGCCAACAACCCTGGAATGGGTTCTACTATTTCCCAGGAAGGATTAATCCCTCTGTGGGATGGGGTTTGCACAGGAAGGGAGAGGCTGGGCAGTCTGTCGGCTGCAAATGTTGTGCCTTGGAATGGGGAATGTTTCACTCCGAGGTTTCTGGGGGCAGTTGGACTGGGCTGGTTTATACTGTTGAGGAAACAGGATGGCCCAGGGGGCAGGGTGTGCCTGTGCTGCCCACACAGCAGTATTTATAGTGGGGGAGTGCAAGGAGTGCACAAATGGGGCAGTGCTTTCTGTGGCTGGAGCAGGTGACTTTGTCTCTGATGTCACACGGGCTGGTCCTGCAGGAGAACACACGGAATTAAAGGCTCATGGAATCAGTGAGGTTGGAAAAGACCTCCAAGGTCACCGAGTCCAACCTGTGCCCGATCCCCACCTGAGCACTGAGTGCCACCTCCAGTCCTTCCTTGGACACCTCCCTGGGCAGCCCCTTCCAATGTTTAACAACCCTTTCCATGAAGAAATTCCTCCTGATGTCCAACCCGACCCTCCCCTGGCACAGCTTGAGGCCGTTTCCTCTCGTCCTGTCAACTCAGCACCTGATCATTTTGGAGTCAGGTGAGACTTTTGAATCAGGAGGGAAAGCAGTTGATTCTCCTGGCATTTAAATTGGAAACTGCATTGGTTTTCCTAGGAATTAGAGCACTGGGTCACCTGCTCCCATCCAGCTCTATCAGAACTCTTGAGGGAAAACCAGTCTCTTCCTGGAAGTGATGGAGGAGCAGTGGGCATCATCCACCACTCTGGCCTCTGATGGGGATAAGAACAAGCTCTGCTGATCCCTTGGTAGCACCTGTGAGAAATGAAAGGCAATTTGCTGTCTTGGAAGGATTTTCTTATTGTGTCACAGACCCCCACAGCTCTTTTGGTCTCAACTGCACAGCCTGGAGACCCAACTCAGCCCAACCTCCCCAAGAGTCAGCTTGCACTGACCAAGCACTTGGCTCTTTGGAAACATTGTTCTGTGCCTGACAGGCTCTCAGGAGAAATGGGATGACAAGAAATGGGAATCCAGGGACTCTGCCTGAATGGGAGAGGGGTGGTTCTGGCTCTGGTGTCCTTCAGCAGCCCCAGTCAAAGGCACGAGCACGGTGAGGTCACTTCATGATCTCTTGGTAAACTCAACTTTGTTCCAAGAAGAGTTTTGAGGAATTGGCATCCAAAGGAGGCAGGGAGGAGGGAATGCTCCCTTTGTTCCCTTTAGACCTAGACCACAGCCAGTGCCCTCCTGCTGAAGGATGTCAGTGCACAGGCAGGTTTGCATCACCCCTTTAATGCAGTATAACAAACTCTCCTGGAAGGGCTGTTGGAGAGTTGCTTTGGCTTCTCCCAGCCAAGAAAACATTTGTGTTTGCTTTCAGCGCTCCTGAGGGAGACAGAGTGGTTTCATGGGTTGTCATGTTTCCATATGGTTTCCTTATTTGCTGCCTAGGCCAAAGCTGCTCGTATTTTGCAACACTCCCAAAGCACTAAAGCTTCCTGAAGCTGTTCAAAACTTCCTGCCCTCACTTGTCTCTCTCAGGTCTTCTTGAGAGCCTTTGGCACTGCTACTTCATCATGGCATCAGCTTTAGCAAGCTCAGCTCACTGCTGGGGGTGGGGGAGTTCAGGACCAGCTGCAGAAATGCAGCACGAGGGATGCTGGAAAGGTTGAAGAGCTGGAAAGTGGCTCTGGAAACTAAACCTGCAGAGTCACAAACCCTCATTGCCAATCCAGCTTTGGCCTGGATGAATTCTGTGACCACGTCCCTTGAGTCTGGTTTGGTTGTTTCTCACCTTTTTGACTTTTTAGGCTGAGAATGAGTCACTGGTGATTAGTGGAGGAGTTCACCAGGCCCTGTAAATGGGGCTGAAGAAAGGGTTGTGTGTTTAGTTTCCTAAAATCAGATGTCTGCAGAGTTGGAAAGGACCTTAAAGATCATCCTATTCCACCCCCTGCCATGGGCAGGGACACCTTCCACTAGCCCAGGTTGCTCCAACCTGACCTTGGACACTTCCAGGGATGGAGCAGCCAAAGCTTCTCTGGGCAACCTGTGCCAGGGCCTCCCCACCCTCACAGGGAAGGATTTCTTCCATATATCCAACCTGAATTTCCCCTCTTGCAGTCTGAACCCATTACTCCTTGTCCTGTCACTGCAGTTATCATGGAGTGGAATCATAGACTATTAAGGGGTTGGAATGGACCTTAAAGATCATCAAATCTCAACCTCCCCTGCCATGGGCAGGAACACCTTCCACTAGAGCAGGCTGCTCAAGGGCTTATCCAACCTGGCCTTGAACAATTCCAGGGATGGGGCAGCCACAGCTTCTCTGGGTAACCTGTGCCAGGGCCTCCCCACCCTCACAGGGAAGGATTTCTTCCCTATGTCTAATCCAAACTGCCCCTCTTTCAATTTGTACCCATCCCTCCTTGTCACCTCACTGCAGTTCTGATGAGGATCCTTCTGTGGCTTCCCTGTAGGCCCCTGTGCTGGAGCTGTGTCCTGCCTGGTGAGGGGTGCAGGGCAGGGGGATACACACCCACAGCAGGACTCAGGTCGTGTGCTGAGTGTCTCAGGCTTTGCTTCAACTGAAGCAGAAGAAAAAAAATAATTAAAAAAAAAAAGTAAAAAAAAAAAAGCCCCATATCCCATCCCTAGTTGATGTCATGAGCTAAATTTGTAATCTCACGAGTTTTTAACAATGAAACTCCTCTCTTTAAGCCCCAATCTGTGGTCACTGTGTTCTCCTCTCTCTACTCACCCTGAGGTTTCAGCTCAGCACTTCCACTGCCTTGCTGGGCTGCTCTCCTGGCTGGGACATCCCACTTCTGCCTCTCACCCTGTGGCCCAAAATTTGGCTCCTACTGATGCAGGACTTCCCTGGGGTGCCCTGACTTGGTGTGACACCCATCAGTGCCTGAAGGAATCTCCCAGACTCACTTGGCCAGTCCCCTGCTGAAAGTAACCTGAGAGATGTGCTCTGACCTTCAGGCACTATAAATTCACCCTCCTGCTGGCATGGATGAGATAAGACAAGGATTAGAGTAAATAACAAAAAAACCCCAGACTTCCCAGCTTTCCCCTAAGGTCTTGTTACCTACAGGAATCATTCCACAGAAACATCTCAGGGCAACAACACACTGAGCAAAAAAAAAAAACAAACCACCTCACCAGGACTAATGGAATGATGGAATGAGCATCACATCCTTTGCAAGCCAAAGGTTTGGTGAATGGACACGAGCCAAGGGGTTTATTTATGGTCCTGCCGAGGCTTCAGCTCCTTCTTCCAGCCTTCAAATGATCCCAGGAGAAGGCAGGAGATGAATGTGGGGGTGACACTCGGTGGTCCCTGCAGGTTAGGAGGCTGTGGGAGGTGTTATTTCATAAAGGTCAAAGCAGATGGTAGTTTTATTGCTCCCAAAATGGAGCAATTTTATTGCTCCCAATTCACAGCCAGTGTCAATAATTTGCTGCGGTTGGAATCAAACAGTTTGCAAGTTTTGGCTTTGTTTGCCTCATTTTTTTTTTGCCCCAAAACCTCACCCTGCAGTACAGCTACAGTTGTGAGGTGATATGTTGATTTATGCAAAGCAAGCAGAAAGGAAAACCAGGTTATTTTGCGGGTGATTTTCACTTCTGCCAATTCACCTCTCCGAAGTTTTCTCTGCTTTTTATTTTCTTTTTCCCCCTTTTTCATGACCTAAAAGCTCTTCTGGGGGAAACCACCTCGTAAAATTCAGACGTTTCGGTGGGTTTTTAATTTATTTATTTGTTTGCTCAGAGCTTTCCCAATTCTTTGTCACTTTTTTTCATTTCATTTTTCCTACTTTCAAGGCTCTCAGTGGCGAGTTTTGCCCTCTGACAAATAGTCTGAGTCATTTTCTGGCTTCTTGTCAGTGGCAAAAGTGTGTGCAAAGCCAACAAATATCTCCTCCTCCTTTGCCTTCGAGGGTTGTAGTTCTTGTTCCTTGTCATTTTGGTGTGGTACCAAAATAAAAGCTCGTTTTGAGGGCACTAAATTCTTTGTAATTATGGATTTTTAATTTTCCTTGGCATTTAAGGTGCTTCTGTGCAGTGGTTTGAAAAGGTTTATTAAAAGAAAGGCATTAAGTGGGGTTCAGGATCTGTTGGTGAACTGTAGGTTGAATAAAACCTTTTCACTTCAAACAATAATGCTAAAGATGCCTTATGATACACTGGATTGGGTATTTTTAATGGGAATTGGGTGCTTTTAACGGGAGCTTTATATTTTAGAGCAAAACCTTCTCTGAAGACAGGGAAATATGTGTAGGGAAGGCGTTTTGAGACATCAACCTGGGAGAGAAAATACATTTCTTCAGAAAGCACAGAAGTTTCTGTTTCACCTTTTTCCAGGAAAAAAAAATTCTTGGGTGTCTTTACTCAGTGAACTTCTATATTTTTAGTTTTCATCCCACTTTAAAGTAAAGAAAAACCAACCCGAATGTCAGAAACTGCCCTGGGGTGTAAGTTCTCTTTTCAACTGTGGTAGACCAGGACTTCAAGGCCACAAATCTCTCAGAGTTCTCATCATCAAACTTGCTCAGGGAAAAACCTTTTTTTTTTTTTTTTTTGTAAGAAATCAACCTTTTATTGCCTCCTTGCTTAAATAGCTTTGTATGTTTGAAGGTTAAAGGTTTCAAAAGCTGGGAGGGCTTTTACCCGAGGAGTAAACACAGAGAAACGTAATTAGATTATTTTTTTTCTCCTGCATTTTTCAAAGGTGGGTTTGAAAGAAGACAAGTAAATGCTGGAAGCTCCAGCTGGAGATTGCAGAGGACTTTTAGAGGTAGGGAAGGGTGTAGGATTCCTGAACTCCAGCACGGAGAAGTTTTCAGTGTCTGTTCTTGAACACCACATTTCCCCAAACCTCAGACTCCGAAATGTCAGGTTTGAACAAACCCAGCCCCAAACCAGACCGTGTCAGGGAGATTCAGAGGTAACTTCCTGGGGGACAAAGCTGTTCTGGAGCCCTGGCTGTGGAATCCACCAGGATCCAGCTCTTTTTGCCACCAGGGCTGGGAAAAACCAGGATCCAGCAGCTGGTGCTCAGCAGGCGAGGTGCTCACCCTGCTCAGGTGAGGGGCTTGTGATCCCAACATCCTGGCCCCACCCAGCTTTCCAGGGCCTTCAGCTGACAAGAGACCTCAGGATTTGGGCTTCCCAGCTGTTGTGCAGTTCAGTGGCCTGAGGAGAGGGGTCCCAGGTGACTGGCTGTGTTTGGGGAGTGATGTGACTGCAAACCACGTGGTTTTAGCTGAATAAAAGGTGCCAGCCTTGAAGAACTGAAAGGAAAAACTGCAACCAAACCCCCCAAATAAACACACTGACGTGAAAATCACAGTTTGCTCAGAGACACTGGGCTTGAAGGAGAAGTTTGAACTCAGATTTGACTTTTGGGGTTGTTTCATGTCTGTTCTGTGGAGCAGAAGCCGCTTTAATCTCTGCTCCAGCTCCTGCCCACGGGGTGCCCCAATCCTTCCCTCCCACCCATCCCAGGTGTGTCCCTGCTGTTCTCAACCTCATCCCTCCTCCTTTGCCATGCTCAGCACATCCCTTTTGCGTGTCTTGACTCCAGTTTTAACGAGCAAGTCCTAAATTTTGCTTGAGGGAAGGGAAAGTGTTTGAAAGGACACACTGGTGTCCTCAGTGAGAGCTTCTGATGTCACCAGTGCTCAGTCCTTGAGGTCACTGCAGGGACTTGTCTGTCTGTCTGTCTGGGCAGAGGGGATGGACAGACCAAGCCCCAAAGTTTTCATGTCCTTGGGGTTTTTTTTGAGTGTCCTCAACACTCTTTGTTTATTTAGTGGCTGAGTTAAAACTCAAACATCCCGGGGGTGCACGTCTGGAAATATTTTATCCTTTAAAAAAACACATTTGAGGACAAAATTGATAGGAAGGAGCTGCTCAAGGAGAGACCTTATATAACAAGAGAAGGCTTCAGGGTGACCTTGTTGTAGTGTTTCAGTGCTTAAAGGGGGGTTGTAAAAAAGATGGGGATAGACTTTTCAGCAGGACCAGTTGGGAGAGGACGAGGGGTGATGGTTTTAAACTTTTAAACTAAAATAGGAATGATTTAAACGAGATATAAGAAGTTTTTTATGATGAGGGGTGAGGCCCTGGCACAGGTTGCCCAGAGAAGCTGTGGCTGCCCCATCCCTGGAAGTGTCCAAGGCCAGGTTGGAGCAGCCTGGGATAGTGGAAGGTGTCCCTGCCCAAGGCAGGGGGTAGAACTGGGTGATTTTTAAGGTCCCTTCCAACCCAAATCACTCTCTGATCTTATGATTTTAGGTTTACCTTTCCCCAAGAATGAGAGCTCCTGACTTCAAGGGAGGAACTAATTTTGGCTAAAGCCAAAAGTAGCATCAGGATCCTTAAATAATCAAGCAGAGAGTGTTTATCCTTGGATATTACCACTGTGTTCCCAATGGGTCTCATGTGATGATCTTTAAGGTCCCTTTAGCCCAAACCATTCCAAGATTCTATGAGCCTGTGTGTGTGAACACTTGGTCAGTTCAGGCTAAAACCAAAAGGGAGATGGGAATCCTCCTCACATCCTCATGCCTCTTACAGCCTGAGCAGTGCCCTCTTGGGCCAGTCACTTCCCTGCCAGCTTTTGCATGTCATTTTTGCTCTGGAGGCTCAGCAATGCTCTCCTCAGACCAGTGGCCAGGGGATGGACCTTCTCTGTCGGTGCATTTTGCATCTCCCCCAGCCTCAGGGCAGATGCACAGGTGCAGGTTTCCATCTGAAGGTCAGCTGTGCTGTCATGCACCCAGCCCTGCTGCACTCCCCCGGGCTTTACTCACTGCATTGGACACTCTGTTGCAAATTGTGCCAAAAATAGAGCTCCAGCCCAGCATCCCAAACTCCCCAAAGAACAGCAGCCCTGACATCACGCTGAAAACGGGCAGGATTTATAGCTTTGTCAGATGTTATTCAGGTGGTTTCTATTTAAAGGGAGATTGGGCAAGTAAAAGATCAACAAGGAAAAAAATAATTTGGGTGTTTTATCCTGAAGCTTCCTATAAAAAATGATAACTCACTTGGAAAATTCAGAGCACAGTCTGTATAAAGCTCCCAGGAGACAGGAGATGAGTCTGTCCTGCCACAAGTCTCAGCCCTAGGGTCAGGCTCATGATTTTCCCTCTCCCCTCCCTGATGGTGCTTGGAGAAGACAAATGTTTCCTCTGGTTATGGGGTTTATCACAAAATCACAGAATGGTTTGGGTTGGAGGGGCCCTTAAAGATCATCTCATTCCCTTTATGAGCAAGAGCTGCTAAACACAGATTTTGCTGTTTGTTTGGCAGGCTGCAGGAGTTGGGGTGCTGACTCATCTCCTCTCACACATCTGTTGGATGCACAAGTTGCTGAACCTTCCCTTCCCTCAAAAGACTGACAGGAGTTGACCTCCTGCCACATGACAGCATTTCTTGCCCCATAAGCTGCATCTAATGAGTGGGTCCAAGGGTGTAACCCAGTCACGCCTTGAGATCATTCCCAGGGGAGTCCAGCTGGGAATAAACACTTCTATCTAATCAAAACCACCGTGCTTTCCTCGGATGGGGCTGTGGGGGCTCAGGACAAACAGCTGCTCCACCTGGAGTCTGCATTTCCCACGAGGAGCTGTGGGATGACACGAACTCATCTGCTCCAGGGGGAAACCCACACTGAGCCCAGGGATGGCACAAGGGCTGGGAGGGGATTTGGGGTTCTCAGCGTGGTGCCCACGTGTGTCTGCAGGCTCTGGCAGCGTCATGGGTGGGTGTCCCAAGAGCTGAGGCAAACTGTGATGCTCCACCAGCACCTGCCCTTTGCTTTCTGGAAAAGCCCAGAGGAAAACACTCAGGCTGAGCGGGGCTGTGGGACAGCAGTGCCACCACCCAGGTACCAAAAACTGCTGCCACCTGCACTGCATTTCCCCCTCTTTGCTCTCACCCAGCTCACATCACCACTCACCCACAGCAAAGCAAAGCAGACCCCAGGCAGCTTCCTGGGCCACTCCAAGGGGCCATTTCTCCTTTCAGGATGGACACTGCCAGCAGGCAAAGCTTCAAAGGTTAAAGCCCAGTGTCTTGATTCATAATTAATGGCTTTAGGTCCATCTTCTGGGAGGCTGAGCCCAATAACTCCTGTGTTGAGTCTGTGGCCCCTCAAGACACTCCCTGCAGAGGGAACTGCAGCCCCCAGCTCCACAGCTCCCCAGGGTCCCTCTGCTCCCACACAGGACACCTTTCCCTTTGCAGGCAAGACACAAATCAGACTATTTCACCTTCACTGTACATCCAGACCTCTGTAATGTCAGATCTGGTGCAAACTAATCAAGGCTCAGTCATTTAGGTTTGTTGTTCCACAGTTTAGAAATGAGGAGAAGACAGACAGCTTCAGCTCCTGCTCCACTGAACACCCCCAGTGCTCTCTGAGGGGCTCTGGTGGCCTTTAGTGTCCTGGGGAATCACTAACTCAGCATCGGGCAATATTCCACTTGGAAGGGTGGATGATGTGCAGGCACTCAGAATTCTCACAGGAACAATATTTAGGGGACTTCACACCGCTTCCTTGAACAGCCCCTGCTCTTTATCCCCTGGCACCCATCTCTCCTACTTGTTACAACAGGTTGGGGCTGGTTCACACCAGCAGCTTTCTCCTTGGAGGCCCAAATATGGTCTGGGGTTCCCTTGGCTCTGTGCAGCTCCCAGCTCACTCCTGTGGCCAGCAAGGGAATGTGGATTCCTAAAAGTAAATCAAGCCAGTTTGTGAGACAATAAATGCCTCTTAAAGCACCCTCACATTGCAAGAAATGTCAGCCCTGGGATAGAAATTTATGACTAAGAAACTGCAAGTGGGATTTATTGCTGCCCTGAATAACCACTGACCATTGACCACTGACCACTGACCCTGGTGGGTCTGGAGGAGCCCCTGGGGAAGTGCTGGGGAAGCCCTGCCCTTGGCGAGGCTGCCCTCCCTGAGGCTTTGGGAGGCTGCCTGGCTCCACCTGGCCCTCCAGCTGAAGGCTCCCAAGGGATGCTGCTCCCTCCTTAGAGCCAGCTGGCCCAGGGACACTGCAAACAGCTGGAATTCCAATGCTGGAGGCTCTCTGGAGGAACTGTAAATTGCAGTCCCTAATTAGAGACTTTCGCCCTCCCTGGTTGATAATCAGTCCAGGAACAAAGACAGATGACAGTGATCAAGGACTGGATCAATAACTTTAATCCCAGAGCACAGACAGCCCCTATTAATTCAAAGTAAAACCCTCCAGACTGAGAATTTAGTGGTTAGAAAAAAATCATTTTTGAAAGCTTGTTTGTTTGCTTCCCCCCCCCCCCCTTTCTCTAATGCAACAGGAGATGCATGGATTCCTTCCTCCAGAGAGGAGCATTGCTATTGTTGCCTCCAGTTTCCCTGGGGAGGCAGCCAACAAACTGGGCAGGAGATGCACAACAGCTTTCCTGAGTGCAGGGCATTCCCCCAGCAGAGTTATCCAGTGACAACAGTCCTAAGGATATTTGGTGTAGGGACACTGCATCCTGCAGAGCCAGCTGGTCCCTGCTCCATCCTGGTGCTTTCCCATCCCATCTCCCACTGCTGGTGACTATCAGGGAACTCAAGTGACAATGCAGGCTCTGTGCTGGCCCCAGAGGAGACTGGGCTTGGTTTTCTTGGGCTCCTTCACCTCCTGCTTCCCTTCCTCACTTTCTGGTGGCCAGAGGTGGTGGATGGTTGTGCTCTTCAACATCTCCAGAAATGACTGGATGCAGAACTGGAGGAGATACTGAGCAAGTCTGCAAGTTTTGGGCACCACAATGTAAGGAAGATATTGAGCCATTAGAGAGTGTCCAAAGGAGGCAACGAGGATGGGGCAGGGCCTTGATTTGAAACCGTGGGAGGACACTGAGGGCACTTGGGGTGTTCAGCTGGAGAAGAGGAGACTGAGGGGAGAGCTCATGGCAGTTCCAGCTTCCTGGGTAGGGGCAGAGGAGGGGCAGGGACTGAGCTCTGCTCTGGGGGAACGAGGGACAGCACCCAGGGAATGGCTGGAGCTGTGTCAGGGCAGGGTCAGGTTGGATCTCAGGACAAGGTTCTTCCCCCAGAGGGTGGTTGGGCACTGACCAGGCTCCCCAGGGCAGTGGGCACAGCCCCAAGGCTGCCAGAGCTCCAGGTTTGGCTGATCCTCTGGGGCACAGGGTGTGACCCTTGGGGATGGACCTGTGCAGGGCTGAGGGTTGGACTGGATGATCCTGGTGGGTCCCTTCCAGCTCAACACATTCTGTGACTCTGTGCTGTGGGCAGTGGGAGCAGCAGAGCAGGATGACAGCAAAGCAGGGTGACAGCAGAGCAGGGTGACAGCAGAGCAGGGTGACAGCAGAGCAGGGTGACAGCAGTGTCCCCCCCTCACTCAGCCTGTGTAGGAGGGGGAATTCCACACCAGCCACACCGGGCGCTCTCACCGTGCCCTGACCAACAACCCCCAGGGTGTCGGGCGACAGGGAAGAGGTCGGGGGACAAGTGGGGGACCTTGGAAGACCTCTCTGGTTCCCTTTTCTTTCCCCACCACAAATTTCCTGTGTGACTCCAGCGAGTCATTTAATGTCCCCACGGTTCCCCGCTTGCAAAAGTGGACTTTCCCCGTCTGGCAGGAATGTTACAGGGATAAATCCACTAATGAGCCTTGAAGGCTGAGTGAGTCTGGTTAAATCAGTGCCTCCCCCGGGTAAACAGACAGCAAAGGTCCTGCTTTTCTGGGAACACATCAGTTATTTCTAAGAAAACAAGTAATATTTGGTGTGGCTGCATCGCAGCACACAGTGGAGTTTGGAAGTTGTCCTCGGTAACTAATTCCATTTGTCACAGAGCAGACACTGGAATTTGGGTCTATTAGAGGCTGTGCTGCTTTAGGTCCTTGAATACCTCAAATGAAGGCTGCAAAGGCAGAGGAAACAAGGAGCAAATTACAATGTGTTCTCCAAAGTGAGCAGCAAATATTGCTGCTGAGAGCACAGAGGTCACTTGTGCAGGGAGAGACTTTTGCCACCCGTGGACAGGGATCAGGGCATCGTTTCCAAGGAGGGTGCAGAGGTCTCCTGGCAGATTCTTCTTCATCACACCCAAACCAGAACAAATATGCAGGCAGAGAAGCAATTAAGAGAGTGGGAACCTGATGTGGCTTGGATGTTGGGCTTGTGCAGCTGGAGAGAGGGATCCTGGATCCTCGGAAGGTTATGGGAAGCACCAAGGCTCTGCTGAAGTGTTTGCTGGGGTTTGGTATTTTCCTGAAGAGGAGGGTGCACAACAAAGGGATGGCTGAGCTGGGGAAGTCCTTCCAGGGCAGTGACACTTCCCAGTGGGCTCACAGGGGGTGACACCTGCTGTGGTCAAGAAGGTGTTAATGAGAGATAATTAATCCATGAGCCTGCCTTGCTCTTTCCCTGCAGGTGCAATGGAGAGGAATATGTAGGGGGGAGAGGGAAAGGAGGGTGGTGGTGTTGGGGGTGGGTTGTTTCAGGCCAGGAGAGGGGTCTGCAGGAGGTGCTTTGGTGGGTGGTGGGGCTCAGGTGTGTGGATGTGCCAATCCTGAAGTTATGGAGGGAAACTGAGACATAACACCTCTGCTCTGGAGCCAGGCTGGGAGAGCTGGGGGTGATCACCTGGAGAGGAGAAGGCTCCAGGGAGACCTGAGTGCCTAAAGGGGCTCCAGGAGAGCTGGAGAGGGACTGGGGACAGGGGATGGAGTGATGAGAATGGGGTTCACACTGACAGAGGATAGTTTGAGATTAGATATTGGGAAGAAATCCTTCCCTGTGAGGGTGGGGAGGCCCTGGCACAGGTTGCCCAGAGAAGCTGTGGCTGCCCCATCCCTGGAAGTGTCCAAGGCCAGGTTGGATGGGGCTTGGAGCAACCTGGGCTGGTGGAAGGTGTCCCTGCCCATGGCAGGGGTGGAACAAGATGATCTTTAAGGTCCCTTCCAACCCAAACCATTCTGTGATAATGTATTATTTGGGGTGGTTGTAAGGAGACCTGAAGGGCTCTGACTGCTTATGGTCATCTATTTTTTTTTTTTTTATATACACTTAGTCAGTTCTGGCTCCTTTAAGCACAAGAATAAACCCATTCCAGCCACACAATAGTTCAGGCTGATGAATATGTGATGTTTCCTGTTGCATGGGACTCTGACTTCAGTGTTTTGTTGCTTCAACCAAAGGCTTTCTCTGGTCCCTCTCCATGTAAGTAATTGATAGTGATGGCAGGGTGAGTGAGGAGTTGTGACTCTGCTGTCTGAGCCTGCTGGTGTGATTTTTGGAGTTCCTAATAAGTCCCTGCTCTGGGAAGCTGTGCAGTGGCAAGAGAGCAGCCTCCAGCCACACTCCTCCCTAATCCCTGGAGCACAGCTTCCAAAGAACTGGGTCCCAGAGCCAGGGACTGCCTGTCCTAAGTGAACAGGGAAAAAGGGAAAGCAAACAAAGAAATATTTATTTTTGCTGAAGAGCAAAATGGGAAAGCCACCAAAAAACAGTGACAAGGCAGCAATGTCCTGGCTGAGCTCAGTTTTCTCTCTGTCTCGCAGATCAGAGATTAATGACATGTAAGGCTGGGGAGATGGCAGGGGAAAGGGAAATTCCTTGTTCAGTGGTATTTATCAGTCTGGGAGCTGGCTGATGCTGTCCATTATTCATCCTCCTTTGACTAAGAGTGTCTCAGTGTCCCCCTTGTCTCAGGGTGTCCCCAGGGAGCTCCCTGCTCACTGGAGAATGACCTCATGGTGCAGTGAGTCAAGTCTGGGGGTTGTTGGCATCCATGCTCATTCCTGTGCCTCCAGGACTCCTGTGGCAGCCAAGAAGACACACACAGGTTGGCCCCTTATCCATATGGGAGGGAGAGAAGGTTGATTGTGGCTTCTAATGAGGTTTCTTTCATGTGCTGCCCATTGCTGAATGATGAACAACTGGAAACATGAATCCTGACATCAACTATTGTGTTCCAGAGCTTCAGCCAAGGAGGAGAACCTGTCCCAGGCTGATCTCATCAGCTCAAGGACTCTTCTCACCTTCAGGTTGAGACAGGTAAGAGTGTTCTCACCAGTGGGCAAAGAATTTAAGGAATCTGCTACGGGAAGCCAAGGGAACAGGTGATGCCAACTTGTTTAGGAAGTGATTGGGCTGTTCGTGGACCTGTTGCTCAGGAATTTAATACTCAAGGGAATAGGTATGGAACCTGAAAGCATTGCTGTGGCAGGTGTGAGTGTGGGTGCAACAGGACAGCAGGGAAATGAAGCAAATGCCAGATGCTGAGTTAGTGATTCCCCAGGACACTAAAGGCCACCAGAGCCCCCCAGAGAGCACTGGGGGTGTTCAGTGGAGCAGGAGCTGAAGCTGTCTGTCTTCTCCTCATTTCTAAACTGTGGAACAACAAACCTAAATGACTGAGCCTTGATTAGTTTGCACCAGATCTGACATTACAGAGGTCTGGATGTACAGTGAAGGTGAAATAGTCTGATTTGTGTCTTGCCTGCAAAGGGAAAGGTGTCCTGTGTGGGAGCAGAGGGACCCTGGGGAGCTGTGGAGCTGGGGGCTGCAGTTCCCTCTGCAGGGAGTGTCTTGAGGGGCCACAGACCCAACACAGGAGTTATTGGGCTCAGCCTCCCAAAAGATGGGCCTAAAGCCATTAATTATGAATCAAGACACTGGGCTTTAGCCTTTGAAGCTTTGCCTGCTGGCAATGTCCATCCTGAAAGGAGAAATGGCCCCTTGGAGTGGCCCAGGAAGCTGCCTGGGGTCTGCTTTGCTTTGCTGTGGGTGAGTGGTGATGTAAGCTGGGTGAGAGCAAAGAGGGGGAAATGCAGTGCAGGTGGCAGCAGTTTTTGGTGCCTGGGTGGTGGCACTGCTGTCCCACAGCCCCGCTCAGCCTGAGTGTTTTCCTCTGGGCTTTTCCAGAAAGCAAAGGGCAGGTGCTGGTGGAGCATCACAGTTTGCCTCAGCTCTTGGGACATCCACCCATGATGCTGTAAGACTTCTCTGGGAAGAAATGGCATCAAAATTCTCTATTGCAAGTGTGACAGCACTCTGCTTTACCCAACAGTGGGTAAATAGTGGGGCTTTGCTCAGCTACATCTTGGGATCCTACCATGAGAGTAAATAAAATAAAACCTCTGAAGAACTGTGGTGTCATTGCTGCAATTACAACCCCAAAGCATGACCCTGTGGTGCCCCACTGAGGCAAGAAAATCCTCCCAGAGCAAGCTGTGCTTGCCAAAAAAAATTGGTTTGTGGTTACACACGTGGCTCTGAATGGGTGCAGAAATGCCTGCTTGAAACTGGGGTTGTAATTTGGGAGCTGAGGGAAGAAATAACAGATTCACCACAGCAGGCTCAACAGAGCCTGCCTCATGAATGACTTGAAGTCTAGTTTATGGCTGTAGAGGGTCAGTAATCACAGAGTCATTAAGGATGGAAAAGACCTCAAAGATCATCGAGTCCACTCTGTGCCCAATGCCCACCTTGTCCCCCAGCCCAGAGCACTGAGTGCCATGGCCAGTCCTTCCTTGGACACCTCCAGGGGTGGGGACTCCACCACCTCCCTGGGCAGCTCCTTCTAAGCCCTTTCAGTGAAGAAATTCCTCCTGATGTCCAATCTAAACCTCCCCTGGCACAGCTTGGGGCCGTTCCCTCTCCTCCTGTCCCTTGTTCCCTGGCAGCAGAACCCGACCCCCCCCGGCTCCCCCCTCCTGTCAGGGAGTTGCAGAGCCAGAAGGTCCCCCCTGAGCCTCCTTTTCTCCAGGCTGAGCCCCCCCAGCTCCCCCTGGTGCTCCAGCCCCTTCCCAGCTCCGTTCCCTTCCCTGGAAACACTCCAGCCCCTCAATGTCTCTCTTCCATGAGCGTCCCAGAACTGGGCACAGCACTCGAGGTGCCTCCCCAGTGCCCAGTAAAAGGGACAATCCCTTTCATGGTCCTGCTGCCCACACTCTTCTTGACACAGACCAGGATGCCACTGGCCTTCTTGGCCACTGGTGTGACACAGAGGGGATCAGTGCTGTGCTTTTAGTTGATGTGGGAATTGGCTGCAGCCAGTGGGTGAAGGGAAGGTCCTTTCCAATGCTCCCTTACCTGCCCTTCTCTATTAAAGAAACATGAAGGGAAGAGCTCTGAAGGCAAACTAATGGGGTGCCACCATGTGTAAGGCAGTGGTGGCAGAGCCCTGGGGACCGTCTGGTTTCAGTGGACCTACAGATTTGCACTCAGATACTGGAATTTTCCACGTGCCATAATATCTTCCCTACCCTCTCACCAGCCCAGTCGGTAGCAGAGAGGAACAGTCCCACTGCTGTGGCAAAAAGTTGTCTCACATCTCCTTGTCTTTGTTCCAGAGATTCCCTGATTTCCACACAGATGTCCCACTTCTTTTCCTTCAAGAAGTGAAGTCACCTCGCTGGAGGGCTGGGCCATGGGCAGCTCTCGCTGCTCTCACCACCCCTTTGGAAGGATGGCATTTTTCATCCCATGCCTTGGGGATGGGAGAAGGGAAGAGCAGCGAGCAAACACCTCTTTTGTGTGATTTCCCAGCCCTGGCAGCTCTGGATGATCTCCTCCACTGGGGTCTCTTCCTGCAGGAATGTGCCTCGTGTCTGCAGGGGTGACCTCAAAGCTCAGGGAGATGTTAGTGTGTCTTTTGTCATCCACTGGCTGGAACATCTGCAGGGAATGCTGAACCTCTTCCCTTCTGGAGTTTGGGACAGTGCCCTCACAGTTAATTAAGGAGTTTAATCCCACCAAATCAGGCAGGAGGATGAGGGGGATGCTCTGCTGCCATGAGGGCTGGGGCAGGAGCCAATGTCAGGCTCTGCTTCTGGGAAATGCTGAGCTGACCTTTTGGGGAGCTCCAAAGAGATTCCCACCCAAACAGGCTCGGAAACGAGGGTCAGGCTGTGATTCCTGGTTCTGGGATCCCTGGAATGAGCTGGGAAAGGGAGATGGCCCCGACAGAGAGTCGACCCATCGCTGTTAGAGTCTAGAAAAAGCCAGACTAGCACCCAGATTCCAGGCTGCAGGTTGGAGCCACCTCTGCACCTTTAGGGGACACCCAAGAACTTAATTAATTACTGTAGAAAACAATTAATTTTTCCTTTTGTTATTTTTATTTTATTTTTACAGAAATAGCAATTTATGGGGTCGGTCAAATGTATCCTATTGTGAGAATTAGCACTTTAGTTAATCCCCATGAAGTCCTATTTTCTGAAACATAAATTCTGTTCTGCTCCTGTGTTCTGAAATTCTAAAGAAATCTCAAAATATGTCCAGGTTTTACTAAATGATCTTCTTATTGTTGAGCAGAAAGTAGTTAAATTGGAGGTTTTAATTTGAAAACAGTGTGTTTATCTTCAGGATACGCTGATTTCTATATTTTTTTTGGAGGGGCAGAGTTAGGAACCCTTAAAAATGAAGGTGAGATTGAATTATGTCTTGAGGAGAAAAATGTAATCTGTGGAATTGAAGATTACAGTCTCAGTACTCAATCATTTACCACTGGAGCAAAATTCTCTGAAGCCCTTAAAGGCTCATGGAAACATCTGCACCTTGTCCTCAGCTGAAGAGGGTTTAATTTCACAGTTCTTGAAATGTTAGGATTAATAATTTTCTGTGTGTGTTCAGAATAAAATTAATATATATTACTAATATGTAATACCCTGAAATTAATATATGACATTATGATATAATATATAGATATATTAATATATAACATGAATGTAGTATATTACTCTATACTAAATTTATAATACATATATTAATATATTAATAAAACAGTATAATGTTAAAAAATTATATAAAATAAAACATCTATAAATAATATATTATACAAAATATAAAAATATATAAATTAAATAACCCACACACACCTACACATTTAAGCAAGCACAATATATTTTACCATGGGTAAATGTCTGCCCTTCCTGGCTGTAAGTATTGAACACTTAGTGGGTGTTTATTAGAATAAAGAAACACTCAGGGATAAACATGAATAAAAATAATTTTATTTTATTTTTGCTTTAAGACACAAAGTCCATTTTAAAGAGCTACCTATAAACTTCATTTCTAAAAGAAATAGCATCAAGTATAATAGCTCCAAACTTTATACTACGAATTTTACAATTTCTAGTCCATAAAATTAGGACATCTCTGTGTACAGTACCAATAAATAAGCAGCAAACATTTTTCAGTGCCTTTTTTGACGTTTTAATATAAAACTCTACGATCAGTGGAAGAACACCACTAGGTCTGTGCAAGGAGGAGAGCAGCTGGAAAGCTCTTTTAGGTCACAATTCAGCAAAAAAACCCCAAACACCGGTGACTCCTGTTGCTCAATAAAGCAGGTTCTAATCTCTTTCAGGCTGTTCCAAAGGATTTAGCAATAATATTTGGAAGGCAACGTGGATTTGGAAGTGTCAAAGCAAAGTTCACACTTTGGGGGAGAATCATGCCCAGTGTTGGCAGCAGATCCCGAAAAGATCTGGAGCAGGGGAGCTCTGATTTCTTTGGAGAACCTGCCTGGCAGATGTTGGGTGGGTTAGGAAAGACATCCCTCCCTCAGCTGCCTGCCCAGGAGAGGGGATTTTTGTGGCACTGGAGCTTCCTGGGAGGGGCTGATCCCTTCCAGCTCATCTCAGCTTATCCCTGGGGACGAGGTCTCCGTGCCTGGCCAGAGTGAGCTCAGAGCTCTTCCCAAAAGCTGGATGTTGAACTGGGCAAAAGGGGCAGAGCTGAGGAGGATCAGACCCAGCTGGGGTTGGGCATCGTGGCCTGGAGTGTTCCACTCTCATGTCCTGCCCTGGAGGATGAATTTTGTGGATGAGGGTGAAGTTCACCCTTCCCTCAAGATTCAGGGGTGTATTTGTGAATCTAACCCCACCCACCTGAGAGTGTTGGTGCAGTGGAGTTATTGCTTTTACCAAGAGCTGCTATTCCCTTCCTTGCAAGTGGAAAAACACTTTATACATCCCCTACAGCCCTCCAGAGAGAAGCACCTTCAGAATTCCCACCTTCCCTAGGATGTGCAGCCTTTAGACATGTTCCTCCCTTCCCCATCAATGCCAGAGAGGGGGCCTAGAAAATTACTGAGAGTAGAACCCTTTTATTTCAGGTCTTAATTTAATTTAATTTAATATTAAAGGAAGCCAAAGTGCAACACAATGCTCACGTGCCACTGTGCTTAGACCACAAAGAAGGGGCCATCTCAAATTATTACCCTAAATGTGCAAAGCACAGAGGAAAATGGCAATAAAATGGAATTCTGTTTAGATCAAGTTAAAATAGGAAATAATAATAATAAAATTATAATTTGCTTTTGCTGTTCTTTTAAGCGTGAGGTAGATAGAGTTCAAAAAACATAACAAGAAATAACAGATTTTTGGTGTCACAGGGGAACTCAGTCTGATTCCCACTGTCTAATTAACTCTTGGCTGATCTACAGAGGCTGTTAATAAAACCACTGTAGGATTTGCAAGTGAATGGAAAACCAGGATAAACAAATGTCCTCCATCAGGGTATTCAAATGAAAACTTTCCTTGAGGCAGAGCACGGAGCCCTTAACCAGGAACCTTCTTCTGCAGCAATTTAGATCTGATGCTCTGAGCTCGAGCCAGGAAAACAAAATCAATTTGGGAAATAAAAAGTAATATGCCCAGTGGGAGAATGATTCTCAATTCTGTTCATGGAAAGAAAGGAATTTGCATGGTTGGCAGCAGAGGAATTGCAGATAACAGCAGCCAGGACAAAGGAATGCATGTCCAGGGGATGCTGAAAGGGTAAAGGACAGCAAAGCTCCAGCTGGAACAGGACTGAGGGTGCCTTCAAACGAGATTTGACTCTTCCTGGCTGGGTTGTACCTGTCAGCCAGGAGCTGAGCAGTTGGGAATTCCCAGTCCAATTCCCAAGCTGCCAAGGTGTTTTATGTGTGGTGGGAGATGGGACAAACTCAGCTTTTTGGCCAGGGGGTGGAACTGTGCTTCCTATCTCCTGTCTCTCTTGGGTCCCCAACTCCATGGGCTGAGAGTGCAGCCACAATGATTTCTGCTGTTCCCCAGGAATTGCTTTCCTTCAAAACAGACTAAAAAATACCAAAAAGAAAGAACCAGCTGTTCCCTGAGCTGCAGAGTGGGACTGAGAAAGAAAACCTGCTCAGGCTTTAGGTTTTTGCCTTATGAAATGCAAGTGTCTGTATATTCCCAGGGGAAAGCCTGAAGCCGAGTTCACTCTGATGAGGGACCTCTAACTGCATAAAATAAGGATTATTCACACAATAACCCACAACAAAACAGGTTTCTTGTACATCAGCATCACCCAGCTCCATTACTTGGTTAGTGTTTTTGGAAGGGGACCAGGATCAACAGTTGTCACATAAGTTAAGCTGCATTTTTATTTTATCATAAAACTTTGGAAAAAAAAAAAAAAAGAAGCTTAGTCAGTTTTTCTGGTCAATACATATCAGTGCTGAGGCACAAGACAACAGGCAACCATTCTATAAAATCCTTTACAGTAGCAAAATGCTATACTGGTGTGTGACACCCAGATCTGGGCAAAGATCCTTGATAGTTTCTGATTCTTCTAAAGAATGAATTCTCTCCTCATTTCTCATGTGAAATGATGGGCCACTCAGGAGATAAATAAACCAAAGCCCAGCGTGGTCAGTTATGACATGCAGGGGGGGAAAACGAGATTCCTTCCAAACTCTGAAATATCCCCGTGGAAAATTCCAGGTGAATTCCCTTAATCCAATTCTTTGGTCCGTGGGGAAGTGCCCCCTTTGTAGGGGGAATGTTCATCACATCCACAGCCCTGTGACATCCCAGATCATCCCAGCAGCATCCTTTTGGTCCTTTGGGTTGTGTTTTCACACCTCCAGCCCCTGATCCTGCCAACATTCCTGTGCTGGATGCTCCATGCAGACGCTCCTTGATTTAGGAGGGTTCCTCCCGTCGTGATGGAGTCGATGGAATTAAAACATTCCACCCACTTTTGATTTGAGGAATGTAGATTTTACTCCTCCCATACACCAAATGGGAAAACTGAGCTCCTTTTTCCCTTTGGATTCTCCCATTTCCCTTTGGATTCTCCCATTTCCCTTTGGATTCTCCCTTTTCCCATCAGCCACATGCTCAGGGACTGAACACAGCACGGGTTGATGTTGGTAGGATTGCAGCTGCATTCCCTAGAGCTCAAATAAAATTTACTTCTGCATCAGTATGGAGAGAAAGTTAATGCTTATTTACCAATATTTAGTTTTTAAGGGGGAAGGAAGTGGGAAGTAAGCGAATTTTTTATGAATTTGGGTCGTGTTTAGTGTTAGTTTTTCGGGGATCAAAGAGATTGGGAAAGAAGGCAATTTGGAAGAGCTGAAATATTTTGAGCAGAGATAAAAAAATGGTTTGAGCAGTTGTTAAAAAAAAAGTAATAATCATCTGTTATTTCTTCTTTCAATGGTTTTGTTCTGAAAAGTGCTTTCATTTTTTCTGCTAAGAAATGGAAGGGTCAAACCCTGAAATCACATATTTTACCTCCTTTAGCCCCAGCTGCCTATTTCACCCTTTTTCTCCAGCTTCAATTTTTTTTTCTCATAATGGTTTTAGTTTCAAAACCACCCAAAACAAATCACATGGTCAGTTTGACCCCAGATTTCAAGGTCACTGGTTCCCATGACCAGATTTCATCAGCTTCTCCCTAACTTGACAAAGCTGATGCAGAGACATTTCACACCTCCAGAAATGCTTTACATTAAACAACATTTTCTAATCCAATAAACACAGTTTTCTGAGAACACTTGTGTCCTTATTTGGATTTAAAAAAAAAACAACTGAGAATCCACAGTTTGGGTTCAGTCTGTTGGAGATATTTCACTTTTAGCTTGACCTTTGTCTTATTTTAAGTGATTTTTACTATGAATTCATGCCATTGATTTCTGTGGAGGAATATCTGGGCCAGAATCAGCCCCTGAATACTTATTATATTTGACCCTGTTCCAGAAACATTATTAGCAATGAGAAGGGGAGGAAAAGGGAGAAAATTTCCACTGGGGGAGATGTGGGGATTAATATTCCTGCATCACTTTAAAACAAGTAATGCCAAATATGTTATTTTATGCCATATAAATTGTGCTAAATGTGCTAAAAGCTGGTGTGTGTAACAGGGTTAAACTGGACTGAAATAAAACTATTCTAATTGGACTAAAATAAATATTTCTGTGCCATGGACAGTGAACTGAGAGAGTCACACCTGTAATGGAGCTGCAACAGAAACAAATTTGCTGGTGAAGTTCATTGTTAGTGTACAGAGAGCACAAATAATGTGCTTTGTGCTAAAAAAGGCTGATTATTGCAATGGGCTTGTGGAATTTCTATGGAATATTCACAAATATACATGTCTGGGTATACATGTGTACATATCCCACAGAATGCCAAGTGCTGCATCCACCACTGCTCTCCCCCAGCCCTCACATTCCCCATCACTCAGCACACCAGGATTAGCTGATGATGACTTTGGATACAGTTTTTATGGAATTCTGCTCTCCAAGCCTGCCAGGACTGGGTTGTGCCCTCAGAAAAGTGCTACATCCCCTCATTTATAGAAAAAAAAAAGAGCTTTCTGAATTACTGTAACTCGGAATAAACAGAATTTCCACTCCAATTTTCCCCAAGGATAAACCGAATTCATCCAGTACAGCACTTCACAGAAGTTTTCCTGCCTATTTCCTGGGAATCACCTGTCCTGGACAGGCCACTTTTAAATCTTCCCTTTCTGAGATTGACCACATTGTTTTGTGTGCTCTGCAAGAGCTGCAGATTTTGTGTTTTCGCGAGTTCAGATCCCATTTTGGGCACAGAGACAAGGGATGAGAATCTCAGAAGGGTTCAACACGGGGTGTTGAGGGAACACTTCAGAGAATCTGAGATGTGGAAGGTCTTAGGACTTCCCAGAGAATAATTTTGTAGGGATTTCTCCAGATTTGACCATGGGGTGGGGGGTCTCTGAGCAGTGAGAACAGCCCAGCTGAGGAGCTGGATGATCAAACAGCCTTTCTGAGAAGGAACAAGGGCAGGTCAAGTGTGCTGGGCTCTGAAGGGATACACAGGGAATAACTGCTGCTGTTTGAGCCTAAAAACAGGGGCTGAACAGCTGGAGGAGACATGGGAATGAGGACTCAAAGATGGAAGTGAATCTGGCTAATAAAGGGCTAAGAGGATCCTCTGGCCAGGAGGGTTTGTGGGATCACTACCTTTACTTTCTGCCACCTGAGCCTATGCTGAGATGTCACTGGGGTGACTCTAACAGAGGAGTTTCCTGTAGGAAGTGGCATTTGGATAAGGAGATGTCCACACAGGACAGGGCCAAGCAGGCAGGAAGGTGCCTGTGGGAGAAAGGAAATGAAGGACAAGTCGGAGAAAGGATGGGAAAACAAACTGTGCTGAGGTTTGGATGCAGGGACGTTGTGAAGGTCTCCCACTGGACCCACAATGACTCGAGGAGAATCTGGAAGCAAAACAGACCCTTGCTGAGGAAAGGAGGCCAGTCAGGATGTTCTCCTGGCTGCTGGGATGTGTTTAGTGCTGACTCAGGGTGGATAAAAGAGTGCAGGACTGCGAATCTGGGATCCAGAATAGGGAAGGATGGCCAAAAAGCTTTTTTTTTAGATGATTCACTACATAAAAGACCTACTAGTTTTCACCTCAGCATGCAGGTGCTTGCACTAAGCCATGAAGAGGCAGAAATCTGATGTTGGCTGGACCTTCCCACCTCCTGCTCTGCTCCTCCTTCCACTCTCAGCCTTGGCTTTCCTCTCTGCTCTGTTTCAGCTGCACTGGTGACTTTTCCTTGTCAGCTCAAACAGATCTTTATATGGGAAAAAATTGTCTCCTGCTGTGGGGAGACCTGCCTGGGCAAAGCAGCCTGGTGGCACTGCTGCCTGCAGGATCACAAATGGTTTTTACAGCTGGGCTGTCTCCACTAAAGAGCTTCTCTGCCCAGTTCAGCCCCTCAGCTACAACCCCCATCCCCAGTGCTACACCAGTGGTGTGAATTTGGGCTCCACCACCACTTGGAGTAGGAATATCAGTTTAGGAAATCAAGCCTTGCTGTCATTTCTGGCCAAGAAGTGGAAAATTGGAGGAAATCCCATGAGATGAGGCAGGAAAGAGAAAGAGTTGCAGAGGGTGAGGTCTCAGAGGAGCTGGGTGGTGGGTGCTGAGGTGTGAGACCTCCTGGAAGTTGTATTCAGCTCATACATTCATCTAAATATCACAGTCAAATGTGTTTGGGACATGCTCTAAAATCAATAGGATTCCTTTGGTTGACTCCAGTGGGAGTTGGACCATCACAGCCTGGGTAAATAGAGATCCCTGCTTCAGAAGATGCTGTTAAATTGAAGTCCCCTGCTTTTAGCTGTTCAGTTTTAAGGAGGGTGGCCACTGTAAGAATGGCCACTGAAAGTCCAGATCTCTGAGAACATGAGTCATTGCCAGGGCTGGGTTTTGCTGCAGGAGCAGAGGGAAAGCTGGGGAGTTTCCCTGAGGGACAGCGAGGACTATGCAAATAAACCAGGTGGGAAGTGAGACACTCCTGAGCTCCACACCTGCCCAGGGCACACGAGGACGGTGTCTTTGCATCCTCTGACCTCGTGGAGGGACAGTTGGGGGTCAACCTTCACCCAGGGAGTCCCTTGAGGTCAGGGCAGCACCGCTGGCAATGGTCGCACAAGGGGAAGCACCAAGATTTCTTCAGGCATTAAACATAACAGAAAGCAAAATATGGCAGAGGTTTTCCCTCCAAATTTCAGTGGCTGATTTAAAAGTGTGCTAAATTTTGCTTTGTGTCTCTCTCTCTGCCATGATTTTTTTTTCTGCTTTCCTAATATTAGGACCTGGAGGGGAGATGCCACTTTCACACTGTTGGTGTGTGTTCCCTACATCTTTCACGTAACATTTTGAGGCTGAGTGTTGACTTAGAAAACTGTAAACAAGTTTTTTTGGGGGGGAAAAAACAAAAATTTCAAGTAGCTGCTGCAAACCACGAGATATGATTTTAATCTACTTTACAGGGAAGTCGGAAGGGATTAATTAAGCAGTTAATAATTCGCCTGAGCTTTATGTTAGTGCAAAGTGCTGAATCTGTTCATAAGGAAATGATGAAAAGTCATTACCTTTTAGAACCGAGAATCTGAAGAAGGGTCATGCAAAACTATACTGGAAGTGCTGGAGAAAGTTCAAAACACTTTTTGTTTCGGAGTTGAGGAAATTGCACATTGGAGGTGGAAATAGAGACGTAGCTTAGCTGCAATATTCCAGATCAACATTCCTCCCCACAGGTATCAACTGTTCCCCCTTAGCTTACAAAGTTTTGAAGAACTTTCAACTTTTACTCTCAAAAGTACATTTTTTTTTCCTCCGATCAGACTTTCATTTTTCTCTTTGTTTTTTTTTTTTTTTTTAAATTTGATTTGATTTGTTTTTGTGTTTTTTGGTTTTGTTTTTCTTGTGGTTTGTTTGTTTGGGGGATTTTGTTTTTGGCTGGGGTTTTTTTTGTTTTTTGGTTTTTTTTCATTTTGGTTTGGTTTTGTTTTTTTTCGTTTCTTTTGGTTTTGGGTTTTTTTGGTTGGTTGGTTGTTTTGGTTTTTTTTTTTTGATGATTTCTTTTTTTTTGGGGGGGTGGGGATGTTATTTCAGTTCAACCTGCAGCTTCAGCTTTCCATACCCATTAAATGAAGGCTCCAGTGAGCTGCAGGGGGGTGGTGGTACAGAGGAGGGACAACAGCAGGAATCGCACCCCAACGCACACCCAACAAAGCCAAAGTCCAACGAGGTCCCCCCAAGGCCCTGAAGGGAAAACCTCCCCAGCTGCTGGAAGGGACCTACAGCAAAAAGGCCCCAAAGAAGGTTTTGTGCTCCTTGGTGTAATCCACCAGCTTGATGTCGCTGACGTTGACCATCAGCTTGTCCCCCACTTCCAAGGAGACCACAGCCCCCAGATAAATGGGCTGGTACCAGCCATTCCAGTTCTCACTCAGGGTCTTGGTGCCTGTCAGCAGCTGGGTGGGCTCGGGGTAACTGTCAGTGACCTTGGTGATGATCTCAGTGACAGAAATGTGTTTGCTGGGGCTCTCGATGAGCCCTCGGAACGTGACCTGAGCATAGACATAGTAGTCCCCAGACACAGGAATCACCAGAGCGTTGCTGGAATAACTCAGGTTGTTCTTGGTAAAGGCCAAGCCTCGCTTGTCTTCCCACTGCAGGATGGGCAGGTGGTTCCCCACGGCGCTGCTGGGGTCTTGTCTCTTCACTGGGGGAGGAACAGAGAGGGAGAGGAGGTGGGTTAGGTCACTGCAGCCAGGGCTGTGCTGCTGGATGAACATCTCTGCTCCAGGGGGCGAGGAGATCATAGAATCATAGAATCATAGAATCATAGAATCATAGAATCATAGAATCACAGAATCAGCTGGGCTGGAAGGGACCTCAGAGATCATCAAGTCCAACCCTTGATCCAACCCCACTGTGGTTCCCAGCCCATGGCACTGATGCCACATCCAGTCTCTTTTTAAAAATCTCCAGGGATGGAGAATCCACCCCCTCCCTGGGCAGCCCATTCCAATGGCTGAGCACCCTCTCTGGAAAGAAATTCTTCCCAAATATCCAACCTAAACCTCCCCTGGCACAACTTGAGACCGAGACCTCTTGTCTTGCTGATGGTTGCCTGGGAAAAGAGACCAACCCCCCCCTGGCTCCCCCCTCCTGTCAGGGAGTTGGAGAGAGTGAGAAGGTCTCCCCTGAGCCTCCTCTTCTCCAGGCTGAACAGCCCCAGCTCCCTCAGCCTCTCCTCACAGCACTTGTGCTCCAGTCCCTTCCCCAGCTTTGTTGCTCTTCTCTGGACCTGCTCCAGGACCTCAATGTCCTTCCTGAGCTGAGGGGCCCGGAACTGGACACAGATCAAACAGGGTGATCAAAATAAGGACAGAAATGTTCTTATTTCACAGCTCGAACTGGCTGCAGGCTGACTGTGCAGTGGGATTTCCAGGGGTGCTCACTGGGTTTCCCAATGTCATTTGATTTTACCAAAAGCTCAGAAGACCCCCCCTACTGTGCTGGCAGAATGCCCACAATGTGTCACCAAGCTCTGAGACATTTGAACTTCTCTTCCAGCCAAGTTGCTCCCTGAGGGGGGGTTGAGCTTTCTCATCCTCAAGCTTTTCCTCCTGAGTGCTCTCAATCAAATCTTTTACTGTAGATTTGCCTTTGTGCCATTTGATTTTACCCAAAGCTCAGAAGACCCCACTGTGCTTCAAGAGGCCCAATTTTGAAGCAGCACATCATGTTTAAAACCATTTTTATCTCTTTTTTAAAATGCTTTGCTGGGACAGAACACTAAGCTCGGTGTGAGCATCACAGGGTGCCCAGTCCAGAGCAATCAGGAGGGAAAGCCAAGGATGCTTTGGAAGAGGTGCCTGAAGGGGTATGTTGTGCCTGGAGGTCCTGGTTGTGGGTCAGACCCCAAAAGGTGGGATTGTCCTTCCTGAAGGCTGAGTCTCTGGCACTGGGGTGGCTTTACCTTGATGTCTGACCCATTTACAGAGTAAAAACCGTGTCCTTTAGTGAAACCAGCACTGGGGCAGTTGGACACATGGGCACCATGGCTGAACCTAATGTTTAGGGACAGTCAGAAGAAATGCTAAAGCATCATTTCCTTCATCAAGGATGGGCTGCAATGATGTTTCTCAGGCACTACTGTGCTGGCAGAGTGTCCACAATGATCCCCACAATGTGTCACCAAGCTCTGGCACACCTGAGCTTCTCTTCCAGCCAAGTTGCTCCCTGAAGGGATTTGAGCTTTCTCATCCTGGAGCTTTTCCTCCTGAGTGCTCTCAATCAAACCTTTTACTGTAGATTTGCCTTTGTGCCATTTGATTTTACCCAAAGCTCAGAAGACCCCACTGTGCATCAAGAAGCCCGGTTTTGAAGCAGCACATTATGTTTAAAACCATTTTTGTCTTTTGCTGGGACAAACCCCTAAGCTTGGTGTCAGCCTCAACATTCCCCCAGGCTTTTCCTCAGTCTTGTTGGTAGCTGATTACAAGCAGAGCTCTATTCCAGCCCCCACCATCAGTTGATCCAAGCTGAGGATGCTCCCCAGGCTGCAGACTTTTAGGGGAACAATCAGGGAATTGCTGCCCTATTCCCTTCACCTTTCCTCCACCACTGAAATGTCTCTCACACCACAGCCAGGAGAACAAGCCTCAGCACTTGCACATTGTTCTGCAGGGAAGCAAGAGTTGCCTCTGCTCTTTACTGGCTGCCACATAAAATCGTGGTAAAACACCAACTGTTGTGGTAAAACACAGGCAGTGGAAAGGAAGAGGATAAAACCCATCAGGATCCTGCCAGGTGTTAAAATGAACCTGGAAAATCAATGAGGAACGTTGAGAATGACTGAGGGAACTGATTTCCAGGAACTGAGACCTTTTTAATAAACTCAAGTTATTGTTTAAAGTTAATTTTGATTCTGTATTTGAGGGAGGGGTGTGTGTGCATGGGCAGGGAGACAAACAGAATGGAGGGAAGGAAAGGCTTTGAAGTTCCCTTGGCAACAACCATTAGGTTTATCCTGGGTGAGATGAGATTCAGGAGAAGGAAAGTTCTCAGCTCCCAGGGGCATCCATTCCCTCTCTTGTCTAGCAGTAAATAATCCATAAGGAGCCCAGAAGGTGTTGGGAGAGCAATTCCTTGCATATTCTCTGAGTAGCACAACAAAATAATGCCCTTTTTTTCCAGCCTGCCTGTCAGTGCTGCTGAAGTACCAAATCTTTCTGATCTTTCCCCAGGAGGCAAAGAACAAAGGGAGACTGCTTCTGGGTGTGGGAACACCCACAGGGATTATGGGAGCAAGCCAAGCTAAATTATGGAAGTATTGTAAGGACTATGATGTTTAGAACCAATGGAACTTTGCCTGATACCCAAGAGAGGAATAAAAGAAAGTAAAAGAGAAAGTAGTCATGGTCTGCCTTCCTCCTCATCCACCTCTGGGTGTCAGGGGCTGATCTGAGTCCTGGCAGGAGCTCAAGGAGCTTGGAGTGACTCTAAGATTTACAGGAGCTTGGGGTAACACACCAGGGAGAAACTCACAGCAGAGGAGAACTTGTTTGAGATAGGAAGGATCAGAATATTTCCAGAAAATGTCCTGAGCTCTTTTCCATTTTGGGAATTTGGGGGGGGGGGGGAATGGAGGAGAAGCTGCCTATGAAATATTCCTGTCTGTGCAGATGATGCCTTTCAGATGTCAATGACACACAATTCCTCAGGGTTTCTTATAACTAAGAGGAGGTCAAATGAAGTATATGATTTCAAAACTTCGAGAATTAGGCAAGTTTAACAGTTATAAACTCCTTTTTTAGCATAAATCTCACTCTGTTGAAGCTCTCTGTTTTCAAGTTAATTAATTTTCCCCATTCTTTCAGTGCTGGTCAAGAGGAAAAATACATGTTCAAGTAGTAAAATACATACTCAAGTTGAATATAATATTGAAATACATGTCCAAGTGCCTTTGAATACAACCCAGATCCTTTTCTAGCAGCACTTTTACTTTGCACTTGCCATTTATTTATTGATTTCATAAATTATGAGCTACACTTCCTGCAAACATACCTGTTGTGCTGATTCTTGAGGTAAGTAAAATCTGCTTTTAATAAGGGATTCATTACCACAGTTCCTTCTGCTATAAAGTTCTGGCATCCCTTACTTCTCCTGTCCCCAAATCCCTTTTGCTTTAGTCCCTGGCTGGAGAATCCCTGTTGCTTGTCAGATTTGGGGTGCATTTTGTGGCATAGTGAACTTGGAGGGTTTCTACAACTCTGAGCCCTCCCCAGTGTGAGAGTCTAACCCTGAACTCTGGGCTCTGAGGCTCAGCAAGACATTTGAGTCTGAACCCTGTACAATGTGTACAGCAAACTCCTGCAGCTGCAGGGTTTCTGCTGCTCAAATTCATGCCCTGAGAACTTAACACAGCCCTTAAAAGATGCTTTGGAATGGAAGGTGATGCTCTCCCCAGATTTCATGATGTCCTTGGGTACCATTGCACACGGTGAGTGTGAGCCAGGAACCCACTGGAATTTCTACAGCACAGGTCACCCAGCTGAGCCACAGGCTGGTGACAAGAAGGAAGAGTTGCTGGTCTTCATCCTGACCCAAAGTGCAACCAGATAAGTGTAGAGGGGGTGATGGCAGGGATGGAGCAGTCAGAACCAAGGATACCTCAATGGGGATGGAGAAGAGCCTGAGCTGGGTATTCCCGTGGCTCGTGCCATTCCTCACTAGTTACAACCACCCAGGGAGAGGAGACCTTGATGTCAGTTTGGATAAGCTCAAAATGCTCAGTGGGTGTTAAAGAGACTGAGAGCAGGTGGAAAATTCATTATAAAGAACAGAGACCAAAATATTGAGTTATTGATGCCAATTCAGTGGCACATTCCCATGGAAGTGCTCTGGTTACTTCTCATTCCTCTCACTCCTCTGCTTTCACCTTCAGAAATATGTCCCTAAAACTAGAAAATTACAGACTGAAGGGAGATTTGGAGAAGATTTTCTACAGGTGAGGGTTTGTAGTCTCCCACTTTCTCTTTGAGAATGATACCTGAGCTGCAGGAATGTAACAAAGAGCAGGAGAATAATTATTCCTTTTACTCTTTCTAGGACAAGTCGTGATTTCTGAGAAAAAGAAAACCAGGGTGGAACCCAATAAATTATTGCTCACAAAAGCTGAATATAACAGGAAATGTTTTCTGTTAAATTCTGTTGAATATAACAGGAAATACAATGTGCTGTTAAGCTTGGAAACTCATTGTCACGGGGTACAGCACCAGAAATACGTTTGGGCTAAGAAAAGGTCAAAGACAAATCCATGGATATTGGATTCCCTGATGCCTACACAGCACAGCGGGTTGGGTGTGGGTTTTCTGCACAGAAAGGAGACATAAAATCCCCTTAATCACCTCTTTTCATGCTCCTGGCTGTGGCCAAGTGTGACCATGTCACAGCACCAGGTGGAGAGGATGGGCTCAGTCCCAGGGAGGCTGCTTGGGAATGGTGCTGAAGGAAATTTTGGTCAATATGGGGCCTGAGGAAACTTGAAGAAAGCTATTGGGTGCTTCCCTGTGGCAACTGGGCTTTTGTGCAAGCCAGGGGAGTTCCCATGAGCAGAGCAGTGCTTGGCTGCTCCTCTGGGTCACTGCACCAGGACCCTCTGGACCTCTTCTGCCACAGAGTCCCCCTTGGAAAGTGGAGCAGTCGTGGTCCTTGTGCTCCTGCAAATGTGCACTTGAGCAAAGATGGGATTTTGGGTAAGGCCAGGTTGGTTTTGGAGCTCTGGAAACCCCCTGTGACAAAGGGGTGGGGACCATCAGGAAGGAGCTTGTGGGTTAGGGAAAGAAAACTATGCTGGGAAAGGAATCAGCCCTGGACTCCTGATGGATTGAACCCTGGAGGTGGGTTTGTGTGAAGGATCACACCATGTCCTGCTTCAGGTTGGAAAGGGTACCCTGGGGCAACACTCAGGGGTCTGGGGAAGCCTCTGCACTGAGCTGGACTTTAGGGAGGTATAAATTGCCTCAGGTCAGCTGGAAAATCCTCCAGCACTTTCCTCTCTTCTCTGCTAATGCCTGAATTTTCCAGGTGGGTTGAGCTGGTGAGGATGGAGCTGGGGGATGTCTCAGGGCAGTGACAGCCCTCAAGGATGAGGTGGGGAGATGGGAACCTTGCAAATGCTGGCAGCCCCTCATAAAGGCATGGAATCCCTTTGGAAAGGCATGGTAGCCCTTTGGAAAAGCCTGGAAGCCCCTTAGAAAGACATGACAGCCCACCCTGCAATAGGGCTTTGTGATACCACCTTCCCAATACAAGAGAAAGGGTTGGAGGGTTCAACCTGGCATTACCCTCCCTTTGCTTGCTCTGATGTGTGTTAGAGATGACCTCACTGGAAAAGGGGGGGATTTGATGGGAATATGGTGTGTGTGACCCAAGTCAGGCCTTGCAGAAAAATAAAGTCTAAACCTGGCCTTATTTGACCTGATTATGCTACGAATCTGGTAGTTCTTGCCAATTCACTGCTCCACGAGGGCTCACTTGAGCTCCTTCCCCTGCCTTTTTCAGGGGATTCAGCAGATCTCTGGGATATCAGGCACTTATTTAAGCTCAGTTTCAAGAGCTGCTCATTCAGTGGAAGAAACAGCTTGGAAAAGTGGTGACATTTCTGTCCTTTACCTCCCTTGTGGGCCCTTTCCTACAGGCACAGCCTGCACTCAGTCTGTCATTGTCAGCAAGGCAAAGCTGATGGTTATTTTCCCCCTGTTTCCTGCAACACCTGATCCTATCAGATCCATGCAGAACAAGGTTATTTCACCACAACATGTGTAAGACCCCCCAGGAAAGGCTTCAGTTTGGAACAAATTTACCTGTCAGGTGAGCTCGGGGCTTCTCTGCACTGGAAAGTGTGTCTGTAACTGAGGGAGAGGGAAAAAAAGAGGTGTAAGACTGTTTGCTGCTGTTCAAGCCATAGAATCAGAGTCTCCAACTCCTGGCCCTGCCCAGGACACCCCAACAATCCCACCCTGGCCCTCAGAGCCTTGTCCAAACCCTCCTGGAGCTCTGGCAGCCTTGGGGCTGTGCCCACTGCCCTGGGGAGCCTGGGCAGTGCCAATCACCCTCTGGGGGAAGAACCTTTTCCTAAGTCAACAAGATGTGAGTGGTGATGATGACACCAAAGAGATGGTGTGCAGGCCCTTTCCATTTCCACGGGGAGTCAGGAGTTATTTGCTGTGATCTCTTATTGACACCACTGAGGTGACAAAATCCCTTTGCAGTGAGTGAGTTTGTCAGAGCTGCCGGAGGGTGAACATGGCTGAGATTTTGGCAAGCAGGGGCTCCAAATTCCTGCTTTTGCATGTTCAGGGTGTCACACTGATCCTGCAGAGCTGCGGGAGAGGTCTGTGCCTGCACAGACAGAGGGTTAGATGCCCTGGGGTTAGATGTGCTCACCCACTATGCCCCCAGTTACCCCCCTGCATCTTGTCACCCACGTTTGCCTCTGGCTGCCCTGGTTGTTTGGAGGGAGGGATTAGGGAGGTGAGAGCAGGAGGCAGCAGCATTCTTGGATTGTATCCAAAGGTGCTGGGATGGGGGAAAGGTCTGGCAAACTTACCATCTACTGCCCGTTGCTTCAGAAAGAGGGAGCCCCTCTCCTCTGGGATCTGCAGGAGAGATTTACCAGCAGTTAGCTCAGGGCTCCAGGAGGAACCTCCACAGAGGGGCTTGTCTGAGTTATCCCAGAAAATGGAATGTGCTACAGTAAGTCAGAGAGCTCACCAAGAGCTTTAATGAAAAGTGAGGAGCCCTGACAAGGCTTTGCTTCACTGCAAGAGATTTCTGCTGTAGGTTTGAAACTGCACCTCTGAAAGGGTACCAGAGACAGGACCTGGGCTCCTGGGGGGGGGATTTGTTAAACTCCAGTGTGGATGAGCCCTTGGCAAAACTGGGAGAGGCCCAGCAGAGTGGGCAGTGGGAATTAGGCATTGGGATGGTGAGTCCACCCAGCACTGCTGGAGCTCCTCTGCTGCTCAGAGCCTCCTGTCCCTCAATCCAGGCAGAGCAAGCAGAGCAACGTGGGCAATGCTCCCCTGTCTCAAGACTTGGCAGGTCTGAGCCTTTACTGGCACAAAGGTTCATCCATAACAGACTAACTGAGGTGTATCAGCTACACCTGCTTTTCACACACAGAGTCAGCCAGCTTGGAAAAGACCTCTGAGTCCAAACTTTGACCCAACCCCACCTCGTCAACTGGCCCATGGCAGTCAGTGCCACTTCCTGCATCTGTCTGATTTCAGACTGTGGATGTGCTGCTTGGGCCTGCCTTGGATGTTGGGTGACCTGCTGGGCAGGCAGAGAGGAGCTGAGCAGCATGAGAGAGAAGCTGAGCAGGTCTGAGAGAGCAGCTGGCAGAGGGTGAGCTCAGCAGCTCGCTGACACTGTGCCAGGGGAGGGTGGCTCATCCTCCCTCAGCTCTTACCTCCTCCAGCTGAGCACTCCCATCACCCCCTCCTGCAGGGCACAGCCCTGGGCCCTGCCAAGTGCCTCTGATGTTGAGGTGGAGCAGTTCACAGGGGCTGTGCTGCCTGCCTGGCACACGCCTGCCAGGGCTGCTCCTCCTGACTCACACCTGGGCACGGCCACGGGCCAGCTCCAAAGGGAGGCTGCTGTGGGATGCTGACTCTGGATCCAGCTCCCTGGGGAGCGAGGAGCATCCCCTGTGCCACCCCAGGGCACAGCAGGGAGCAGCCAGTGTGGGGTGTGCAGCCAGCTCAGGGCTGACTCCCGGGGTTGTCGGGAACCCCCATCACACTTGTCAGAGCCCACGGGATTGCTGTGGTTTATGGACAGTTCCCAAAAATACATTGAATAAACTGCCACTGGCCAGCTTGCAGCAAAGGATTTGATGCATTTTTAATAAGCAGGCTAGAACAGGATTAGTATGGAGATGCTGGAGCTGTCTGCTGGTGGCTGTGTCTCACACAGCTTCAAATACCACAGGAGAAGTGGAAAATAGGTGATTTATGTTAGAGGAGAAGTAGTAAATAGATAATTTATATTAGCTGGGAAAAGGAGAATGTTTGTGGAAGAAGAAGCAGGCTGGGCTCAGGGACTGCTGGCTAGTTTGGTAAACCCAAAGCTAATCTGAGGTTTTATCAGCAGTAAACATCCGTGTGGTCCTGCAGAAAACTGTAATTTCTGCAATGGTTGCTCCAGTGTGTTGGGAAAAAAACACAGCAGGAAAACAGCCTTGCCCACCTGCACACACCTACATCACCCCAGCAGCATCTCACTCCTGCTGTGCTGGAAATGGCCTCTGGCAGAGGTGGTGGTGTGACAGCTCAGGGTAGGGCTGAGGGAGAGTTGTGGTGTGGTCAGGGAGATGTCAGGGCCTTTCATTGTGCCTGAGGACTTTCTCCAAGGTCCTGCTTGCTGTGGTGCCCAAACATGTCTGTGCTGCTGATGTGACACAGTCACAGCCAGGTGACTTTGTCCTTCCCCTACTGGGAAGCTCAAGATCAGGACTGAGGATTTCCCTCACACTCTGCCCTTGCTTTCAGCCACATGGATGCAAATGTGAGTATATTTGCACCATTATTTGTGTGACACTTCCTACAGAGTTGCCAAGTGACATATTTTCTAGCAGTGCTAAGTACTGTAAGGAGCTGCAAATCAACCACAAACCTACATTTCAGCCTGGAACTTCTGGGGAACTGTTTACATACTTGAAGCCTAATTTCTGCTGACGTACTTCAGATAAACTTGGATGTTGCAATACAAACAGAGGTGGTGGGAAAATGGGAAGGAGAGCGAGAAGAATCCTGGTTCTTTGTAAAAGGTAACAAAATGGTTCTGTTTCAACCTGAATTTACTTGTTTCCAAAGATGGAAACTCCAGGTGCAGGAGCTCCTTCCCAGATGCTAAAGCACAGTGGGATGCAGATAGAGCAGGGTGCTGCAAGGTGGGAAGTTATCCTGCTGTTGGCAAAGCCATGGCTGGTCTTTTTATTCCTAATTGTGCTTTCTGATAAGGATAAAAATAGAAATCTCTTAGGGAAAATGTTTTGGCACCAGGCAGTGCTACATAATGAGCAGGTGTCAGTAATACTTGTCCCAAACAGGCACAGATGTTGTACATTGATGATGAACAGAGCTAAACAGCAGGAGACAATGGATCATTGACACAATTAGTGCTTTTCTCTCTTTTCCTTTCTTGCTGAAAAGTTCACAGCCTTGCTTTGATTTTCCCTTTGGTTACTGGGGAGAGACCAACCAGCCCTGAGTGATGCTGAAAATCCCCCCTTCCAGCTGACTCATGGACATCCTGGACAGGCAGCTGTTACCCTCAGGGCGTGTGTGCAAACCACTCCTAGGTGGTTTTGGTGTCAAGAATGTCCAAAAGCCCCAGTGCATTTATACCCAGGTATTGCTAAACCCAAAAAGAAGGGCTGAACATCCCCTGTTCCTGTGCTTTGGCTCTTGAACCTCTGGACAGGACCAGGGATATCCATCAGAGAACAGTGTGGGAAAAGCAGCTGGCACTGCAAGCAGAGGGATTAATAAACAAAACATGCCCAGCACCTCCATCCACTCCAGTTTTAGCACAGGACACTATTTTACAGCTCATAGGTGGTACACAGAGCCAAGTTTTGCTCACTCCAGAGATGCTGCATGGCCTGGGCTGGGTGTTTTTGGTAGGGACCTGTCCAGTGCCAGTAAAAACTGGCTTCAATAGGAACATTTTGGCTGGGCAGTAGTGCCCAGAGGAAGTCTGGACCCAGGGCATGTGCTCTTGGCCTTCTGTGCCCACGAGGACCACGTTCATCCAGCAGCAGAGGCCACTCAGGAGTTTTACTGCTGCTCTTGGGAGGGGAACCCCAACACCTGGGCCCATCCAGGGACAGTGCTCCCTGCTCCTCCCCAGGCATTTCTCCATCCCTACACATCAGGAACCCATTTCAGGGTCTCTTTCCCATGTGGGGGGATCTTTTCTGAGCTTTGTTGTCAGATTTCTGACTTCCTTTGGGACAGGATCTGGTTGGAGCCGCTGGGACTTTCAAGCCCCTCCTGCCCTGCAGCAGCTCCCTTCTCCATTGCCAAGCTACCATGGCACAGACGTGGCACACAGGTTCACATGCAGCCCTTTGGACAGGCTTTGGAATTTCTCTTTGTGGTCCTGACATGCCAAGGATGCCATGAAAATAAACCCAAGTTTGTTTCCAGGCCACAGGACTGGATGCTCTGCTTTCCTGGGTCAGCTGAGCAGGTTGCTGAGGCAGCCAGAGATTCTCTTGGCTGCTGAGCTGCTCCTTTGAGAGATTTATGAACTCAGACTAAAACTTGGCTTCCCTTTGGGGAAGGATAAGCAGCACTCCTGGGCCTTCCTCTGGAAGGGCACCACTAGAACCTTTATATAGTTTTCCTCCTAATAACACAAGCCATGTGTTATTTAAAGAACTCTATTTCCTCACCTCACTCCGTCTTGGAGCATAAAAGAAAGTGATTTCTCTTTCCAAAAGGAGCAGTGCAGTGAGCCTGGAAGGTGTCCAGGGAAACCATCATCAACCTTGAATTATTCATCCAAGACTCATTGTACCATAACAGAGACAGAAAACTGGTGGCTCACACATGTTGTAATGACATAACTTGCCCTGCTTTTTCCTGAAAGGGACATTTCTAGGGGAAAGGTGAGTTTGCATCCCTTCAGAGGCAGGAGGTGACACCATGTGCACCCACACACAGAGGCAGAGATGACCAAACTGCCTCACCCCGCAGGCAGAGTGCCAGGAAAAACACACCCCTGTTGCACAAACCTCCCCTTCTCCTCCCCTTGCTCCAGGAAGGACTCACTCAGGAATTTACTATGTTTTCTTCTCACATGTTGAGTCCCTCCCTCCTCCCAGGACTGTCCTCAGAGCACGAGAAGGTGACAATCCAAGCATGTGTGGGCTGAGCTCTAGTCCTGCAGCAAGGAGAGGATTCCTCCTGTGGGCTCTCTGCTGTGAGGGTCAGCAAACCAATGCTCATCTGGGGCAAACTGGGGTCTGCCCACTGGTCCCAGTATGCCCAGGGCACCCACACCCCAAAACCAGTGCCACAGAGAGCTCTGACACACACATCTGGTCCCAGTAGTCCTGGTCTGGGCTATCAATGGAGCACATGGGGAAGGAGCCATTTAACAATCCAGTTCTAACTCTCCAAATGAAGAAGGAGATGCAAAAAGACATTTTCCCAAGAAGCAGTCCCATGGACTGGAAAGGCAGGACTGAGCTCCTGGGTTCAGTGTGTGACATGGCTCTTTGGGGACTTTATAGACAAAGCCACACAGATGGGAAAATCCACCCATCTGCCCTTTGCTGCTGGACAACACTGATGACAGAGCCAGAAAACAGGAGAATGAATGAAAAACTGAGAACAGGCAGGATCCAGCTGAGGGGCAGCTCCTCCCACTGCACAGTGGGCACCCAGCCAGCCCCAGGACTTTCCTCTTCCTCCCTGGGACTCACAGAGGTTGTTAAGTCATCTGATCAGCTCGTTACATCATTGTGGGAATGTTACATGCTGATAACTGAGTGCACATGAGTGGATGTAACACCAGGGCAGCCCGGGCTGGAGCAGTGCTCGGGGCTGACATTGTGCTTTTCCCCTTAAGAAGCCAAGCCCACTAGTAAAAATACTTTTCTCTGCTAACTCTGCCAACAGCATCAAGAGCCAGGAACGCAGCAGATTGATCAAACAAGCTCACACTTCGTTATTCTTTCACTCTGTTTCAAGGCTGAGCTGTTCTGCTCTGTACAACCTCAAGCAAAGCCCGGTGTAGCTGAGACTCTTCACCTCGTGTGCACCCACTGGCCTCAACAGCAGTGGCAGTAACACATTTCACACAGGCAAGGAACTGGCAGGTTGGACAGAAGAGGTGCCACACAAGGCTGCACGAGGGTAGAACCAGGTAACACAGAGGATGCTGCACTGGGGAACGAGCTCAGGGTCAACCAGGGGTTGGCACGTCCCTGCAGGGCTCTCACACCCTCTAAACATCCCCAGGCTAAACAAGGTTAGAAACCTGCCTTTGAGGCCTCTTCCTAACCCTGCTTTTTTATCCTAAATAAGCTCCTAGCAAGCACACTGATTAGCTGGGGGATTTCAGAGCTGAGGGTAAAATTCTCTGGACATACATACACCCTGGTAACATGGCACAGTCCTGCTGAATTCACAGTGTCCCGTGGGAATGGGCACTTGCAGACTGGCACCAGAAGGGATGGAGCAGCATGAAAGAGTGTTAGAAGCAACATAACATGAACTTGCATGGCTGGGAGCAAAGAGAGTGCAGCTGTCAGTGGAGAAGAGTTGAGAAGATCCCTGGATCCAGAAAGAGTTTTAAGGGAGAGTGAAAAATAGGGAGCGAAATTTAGGGCCAGGCTCCTTGCCTCAGATCAGATCTCTGCAGAAGTTTGCATTAATAATACACAAGAACTGTCAGCCCAGTGATGGGTGACTGACCCACTGACATCACAGCCTGGTCAGCTGAAATCAGACACCGGGAGGGGAAGTCTCAGATTTAACCCCAAAGAAGGGAGGAAAATGAGCCACAGTGTGAAAATCTGGCTGAAATCAGTGAAGAGGCACTGATTTACATCAACTAGTGGTCTTTGAAGCACTGCCTGCAGCATGCCAATAAAAGTTTTAAAGTCATGCGTTGTACTGCGACCTCAGTGAAATTAAGACAAGAACAGGAACCGTTAGTTAAAAAGTCTGAATCACAGAATCACAGAATTCTGAACAGTAATGCGATTTATCCCGGGCGGTTTTTCTCAGCGTAAGGAAGGAGGAACGTAACAGCGAGCCTCAACACATTCCCTTAAATCACGAGAAACTCGTAAAGAGAATTAAAAGACCCGAACAAAGGCAGCCCTGGAGGCGCAGGACGCTCCTCCCGGCAGGAATGAGGAGCGAGTGCCTTACCTGGCTGCCGCAGGAGCTGGGCGCTCGCAGGGTCCCAACCAGCAGGTAGGCGATGGGCAGCATGAGGACCAGCACCGAGAGCAGGCACAGCAGCACCGCGCACCGTATCCTCCTCAAATCCTTCCTGAGGTGCATCCCAGAGCCTTGGCTGATCCCGGGAGCCGCTGCCTCCGGCGTTATCTGGACCACGGGCTCCATGGCAGCTCCTGCCGGGCGAGATGCTCTTCCTCGCTGGCAGCGGGGGACGGCAAAACCTCCTCTGGCGTCTGCCCTGCATGGAGACCCCCATTAAATAAGAGCTGCCCCGAGTGTGGGAAGGCACCGACACACACACACACCCTCCCTCCCGAGGAATGCGCCGCCTACAATAGAAACCCAAGCGCGGGGATCGGGAGCTCCGCGGCTCCCCGCGCTCCCTGCCCGCTCCCTGCCTCCCCACCGCTTTTTTTTTTTTTTCCTTTCCTCCCCCCTCTCTCAGTGCTGAAGGAAGCCAGGAAAGTCCCGGTGGGTGGAACCAGGATAAACCCTGCTGCTGGGCTGGAGGGACTTGAAAGCTTTTCCTCATGGCAGAGGGAACATGAAACCAATGGGAGTGAAAGTGAGAAGCAGGGGGGTAGCGAGAGAGGCAGAGGGGACGGAGCCCCGCAGTTTCTTCTTTCCCAGACAAAGGGGAAGAGGATTTTAGGGAAGGTGAGAAGTAAGTGACCCCAAAGAAGGGCTCTGGTTCTCTGAAGCGTTGTTTCATCTCTGCATTTTAGCAGAATCCACATCAGGCTGCAGGTTGCCCAACGTGCATCTTTTGCACCAAAGAGTGCAGGGTCAGGCCTGAAGTGGGATGTTTGTCTGCTCTGGGGTTCTTCTCCAAAATCATTTTAATTGTGCTTTCAGGAAAGCCTGTTATTGTTTCTTGAAAAAACTGTGACTTCTTTGTACTTGGAAGAAAAATATATCATCTTTCCTTATTGACAGCTGTGGCCCCTGATGAGAAGGGCTGCTCCTATGGACAATCTCTGGAGCTACTCAACAACAGGTCTGGAAGAATGAGCTGATATCCAGCTGGAAATAGCTCCTATATCCCAGGGAAGGCTAATTCCTTGCTTGCTCCCTACCACTCCACAGCAGCTCCCTCCTCCAGTGCCATTTAGGAAGTGCTTGGCAGGACCCATCTGTGGAGATGTTGACACTTAGATTTACCCAGACTGTTGAAATCAGATTTTTTTTCCCCAGGAAAGTTCTCTTTAAAATGGAAACTTTCTCTCATGTCTACGTGCACACACAGTGATGTTCAGAAACTTCTCCTTTTTCCCTGGGTAGAGAAACAGGCTGGAAACTTGCAGATTTCTTAGTGAGAGAGCAACAAGGTTTGGTTTCCCTCACCTCCCCGTGAAAGGCATTTCAGGTTTGGGTTATTAAAAAAATAAGGTCAAAGAAAGAAAACTATTTTCTCATGTCCCAGAACATCTGTAAAATATTCATAAAAAATTCAGCCAGCTCTTATCACTTCAATAACAGACTATTACAACAGTCTGGAGAAGCTCTTGATACACCAGAGAGGTAAAAGTCATGCTCTGAGAAGAACACGTGGTTTGGTTAGTGAGGGTGACTGAGGCTGCCAGCAGCAAGGATGGGATCCCTGCCAGCAGGCTGGAGAGGGAATAGGCCAGGGAAAGAGAAAGTGTGAAGGAGGAAGCAAGAAATAGTGAAAACCAGTGTGGTTTAAAAGAGAGCTGGTAAATCACAGGATCACGGAATGGTCTGGATTGGAAGGGACCTTAAATAACACCCAGTTCCACCCCCTGCCACGGGCAGGGACACCTTCCACTAGTCCAGGTTTCTCCAAGCCCTGTCCAATATCAGCTTGGACACTTCCAGGGATGGGGCAGCCACAGCTTCTCTGGGCAACCTGTGCCAGGGCCTCCCCACCCTCAAAGGGAACAATTTCTTCCCAATATCCCATCTAACCTGCCCTCTGGCAGTGGGAATCCATTCCCCTTGTCCTGTCCCTCCAGGCCCTTGGAAATAGTCTCTCTTCATCCTTCTTGCAGGTTCACTTCATGTCTTGGAAGGCCATACTAGATCACCCCAAAGCTTCTCCTCTCCAGGCTGAACAATCCCAGCTCTCCCAGCCTTTCCTCCCAGCAGAGCTGCTCCATCCCTCTGATCATCCTGGTGCCTCCTCTGGACTCTCTCCAGCAGCTCCATGTCCTTGCTGTGCTGTTCCCCAGGGCTGGAGCAGCTCTGCAGGGGGGTCTCACCTGAGGGGGCAGAGGGGCAGAATCCCCCCCTTCACCTGCTCTCCATGCTGTGGGAACAACCCAGGACACGTTGGAATTCTGGGCAGCCGGAACATGCTGTTGGCTCGTGTCCAGCCTCTCGTCCACCACACATTGTTTGATAAAGCACCAAAACCGTGTGCTCGAATCCAAGCCAAGCCACAGCACTCCTTGGAAACCTTACACATGTGCCTGACTTCCTTTCCTTCTATAATTCACTATTTGTTTTCATTTAGACTGTAAAACCTTGGCGACAAGGACTAATCTCTGCTTTTACAGTACCCAGAACTGAGTTCAGGGGTAGGTGTGGCTCCATTTATTATCAAATAAAAAAGTTTGTATTTCTGTGGAAGTGCTGTGTAGAGATGTGATTTTGTTTTTACTGTTTCTCTCCCCCCCCACCCCCATCATCCCCCTTGATCTCAGTTGTTTATTCCAGAGCAGAATACTAAAAAACTGACACTAATGTTTTGACCACGAGTGTCAAAGTTAATTTTCCCTTCACTGTGAGTGCCACAAAATGCTTAATATATGTTCAAGGCCTTTGCAAGGAGATAACTCCAATCTGTACTCAAGCAAACACCCAGGAGTTTGTTTTTGTTGTGTTTTCCTAGGATTTCCAGGTGAGTCAGTTCTGAGTTAAAAGAGTTCATAAGAGCTTTAATTGGCATCAAATTCCTTGCAGTGTTTTGTGACCTGCAAACCTTTGGCTGGAAGAGCAGCCAGAGCCTTGGAGAGCAGGAGCTGAGCCCTTGAGATGAGTCAGGAACAGGCTCATTCTCTGCACTCAAGCTTAGAATTTGTTCTTGAGAACTCCAAGAAGAGGAGGAGAAACTTCTTTTCCCCCTCCAGAGCGCAAGTGCACCTGGCAGAGGTGATTCTCCCAGGGTGACTCAGCAGTACTGTGGCCACAAGAAACCCAGTGCTGGGCTGTACTGGGATGTTTCCAGCCATCCCCCGGTGCAGGACAGGGAATGATGATTTTTGGGACTCATCTTTCTCACAAATGGAAGTGGGTCCTTGCAGTCGGGGCACAGGGAGGGACAGTCCCGCTCAGCTGTTGGTCATGTCCTGTCCTGTCCTGTCCTGTCCTGTCCTGTCACTCTTCATGTGTCTCCTGCTGCTCCCTGTTTGTCCCCAGCTCAGCTCTCAGCCCTCCCTGTTATGCAAATTCTCCTGCTCTTGTCAGACGAGTCCCAGCCTGTGATCCTTGAATAGTTTCTACTGATTAGAGAAATCGGCAGAGCTTCCCAATCCCGCTCACCTCGGCACTTTAACGAGCTTTAAAGAGGGGAGATGTTTTTATAGACTTACATGTTCGGGGCTTAGGAACGCTTTTAAAGGTGAGGAAAAGCACGAAAGGAGTTAGGGAATCAAAGGAAGAGCTTGTCCCCAGGGCATGTCACCTCTGTGCTGCGGAGCTTTCCCTCCTTTCTGAAGTGCTTTCTGTTCTCTCGACATGCTTGTGCATGACGTGTGTGAGGGCTTTTTGTCCAAGGACAAGCTGAATCAGATCCGCGGTGAGGATAAGGTAGGATACACCGGAATGGTATGACAGGTATTCCTGTCTTTAGCATGGAAAATACTCAGCATATTTTATCCTTATTCATTCCTTGTGTACATCAGGTAATGACTCAGTTCAGTTTTGGGTCCCTCACTCACATTGAGGGGCTGGAGCTTGTCCAGAGGTGGGAACGGAGCTGGGGAAGGGTCTGGAGAACCAGGAGCAGCTGAGGGAGCTGGGGGGGGCTCAACGTGGAGAAAAGGAGGCTCAGGGGGGACCCTCTCACTCTTTACAACTCCCTGACAGGAGGAGGGAGCTAGAGGATGTCAGGCTGTGCTCCCAGTGAACAAGGGACAGCAGGAGAGGAAACAGCCTCAAGCTGCTCCAAGGGAAGTTTAAGTTGGATATCAGGGAAAATTTCTTCACCCAGAGGGTGGTGAAGCACTAGGACAGTGTGCCCAGGGCAGTGGTGGGGTCACCATCTCTGGAGGGATTTAAAAGCCATGTAGATGTGGCACCTGGGACGTGGTTAGTGGTGGGTTTGGCAGTGCTGGGGGAGTGGTTGGACTCCATGATCTTCAGGGTCTTCTCCAAACTAAACAATCCTATAGTTCTGTGATTCCAGCACTGTGTTTTTAGTTCTGAAGCTTGCAGTGAGTGTGAAGAAAAAGTAATTCAGCATACAAAGCCATTTCACACATTTTCTAAGAGTTTTCAAAGGGATTTTTGTTCACTGTGTTGAGAGTGGTTGGTGTTTTATCTGCACCATTGCAAGTGAATCCTGTGAGATTCCCCACAGGAAGACAGCACAGAGCATCCTTCAGCTGGGAGAGGGGGAATCAGGGTGTGAATTTGTTCCTCTTGAGCCTGTCACTTCCTTCCTGTTGGTGTTTTGTTGGGTCATCTGGAGTCTCCCACCAGAGACATGACGTGTACAGAGCTGCAGCAGCTGGTGCTGGGCACTCTCAGTGCTGGTTGTGACTTCCCAGGTTGGCATTTCATCCTTCCCCTGTGCTGCTGCTGCCTTGCTGCTGTGGCTGTTGGTTGCTGGGACATACTCTGGTGATCCCCTGTTGGGTGTTTCTGTGGTTGTCCTGCACCTCCAGCACTCCTGTCACTGCAGCTGAGCATCAGAGTTCCACAGGGAGCAGTGGGCAATGCCACCTTCTGCCAACCCATGGCCTGGGCCAGGCAAAGGGAGTGGTGAAAGCAGGGATTTCTGGTGCTGTGGGATTTTTTACTGCACCAAGGTCAACCCATGGACATTGAACAAACTCAAGTGCTGATGGTTGTGAGAGCACCAGGGCTGGAGGGTTGTGGTGTCTGAGAACACCAGGGCTGGAGGGAAGGTAGGAGGTTGGGGGGGCCTCATCTCAGCATGACCATACCTTGGAAGAGCAGTGATGTCACCCCTTGTGCCCAGGCCTTGTGGAAGGGTTTTCTCACAGGCACGGTCAGGTGAGGAGATGTGTCAGGAGGGGCTTTTCAGGTCAGTCATTCCTCTTGCACAACCCCTGACCACCAACAGGCAGAAGCAGGACATCCTGTGTGGAAACATCCCCCGGCTGGACCGGGTTTGCCACCAGGCAGGAGATGGGGACCAGCTCCCAGCGTGCCCCTTGCCATGGGGTGACAGAAGACGGGAAGGAGTGGGAGGGCTGCAGGAAAGTTCCCCACCTCCAGCCGCCGTGTCCCTCATGTGACCTCCCACCTCTGCTGCCAAATCCTGCTCTGCCACCGGCTCATGTCCCGTAAGAGCATTTCCCTCCCACGCACACGGAGCGAGACGATCAGCTGGGTGGAACTCTCGAGGTGCTGGGAGCTGGGAGGAATGTCATGGCCCAAAGGGATGCTGCTCCCGTGCCCTTGGCTGCAGGCCGTGGCTGCGGGGGAGGCGGGGGCTGTGGGATGGGAGCTGTGCTATTCCGGGGACTCCGGGAGAGCCTTTCAGGGTAAATCCTGGTGTATCCCCTTGCGTGTGCTCTGGGAAGTCTCTGGGCTTGAAAGCATGACAGAAACAGCCTGGAATTTCTTGGACTTACTGGCTGCATGTGTGGGGCACCACACATGTTCCAAGGAAGAATTGATGCTTCCAGGGACAGATTAGCTGGACGTTTTCCCATCCTTTTCAGCACACACAAGGAAGCTGGCTCTGTAAAGCATTCCCTATATGGTTCAGGGCTTTGTTTTCCTTAGCAAATGATCCAGTGGAGGAGAGATCTTGAGTCTGTCCTGCACCAGCCTCCCTGCTCTACTTGCCTGTCTGTCCATGAGCAGCAAACCACAGCTGGATGTTGCTGTTTAGACATGGAGGGGTTGCTGAGGGGACACAAAGTAGCAGCAGTGGTGAGTGTTTCCACGTGGCAAACACAAACAAATGAAGAAAAATGTGATTATACAGTGCAGTTCCTGGTTATTCTGTAAAAAGGATTATGTGGCGTGGAAGGACGGCTTTGTCATTACCTTCCTTTCACACGTCACAGCTGGGCACAGCTGGGCTTTCCCTTTCTTATTCCTTCTTTGGGAACAACACAGCCCAGACAGTGTTTAGTGTTGGGCAAGCAACTGGGATCAGGGGATCTTGCAGTTTGCTTGCTCCAGACTCCAGATTTCCTGAGCAGGGCAATGTCTCAGCTCAAGGTCGTGGCCTACACTGCACAGACACACTCAAAGCCTTGAGGCTCAGTGTGCCAAGGCAGGTTTGGGAGTGATTCCTGCTTCACTTTTAACGCAGACCCTCAAGTTTTAGGCTGCCACCGACACAGGAAGTGCCTGCCATAAAAACCTGGGGGGTAAGGGTTGTTTTCTTCCCTGTAGGGATTCCCTGTGTTTCCTCAGACAAGCCCTGTTTGTTCTGTAGGCACCAAGTCTGCCAAAACCCCCCCAGGCATGGCTGGAGAGCTGGGGCAGGATGCTGCTGGTGCCAAGTGGCACAGCTGGTGCCAGCTGGGCAAACAGAGCCGGGGTGCCATTCCCATCATTCCCGTGCTCCTGCTCCCCTGAGCCACAGGGAAACACCAAAGCAATCAGGAATGCTTTCACGGCATTTGGAAACAAAACCCAGGTGGTTTCAGCCAAACCCCCATGATGAAACAGGGATTTAGGGAGGTCTCTTCTTGAGGAAGTTTATCATGGAAGGTGTGTCTCAGATCCCAGCCTTTTCCAGTGTATTTCTGATTTAGCTGCAGCCTTTCTCCAGTGCTGAAAAACTTATTTACAAAGGAAAAGGCTCTGACATCAGACTTGACTCAGTGGTCCAGCAAGCAGAGACATGGCTATGGAGCCACAGAGGGAACAACTCCACAAAAGCAGAGCCCTCTGACTAAGCAGAGTATCTTAAAACCAGGTTCTTAATCCTTGTGGTTTAGGGAACAGATAATCGTCGGCGATGAAAAGGATGTGATACAATATCTCTCTGTACTTGGGATATTGTATCACATTACCTAAGTCACTGGGGTCAAACTGAAGCTCACCCCAGGTACCAAGCCCTGGTCAAGGGCAGAGTTAGGAAAGAGAAGGCATCACAAATTGTCCTCAGGATCTCAGTGGACTTCTGTGCATGTGGACAGTGAACTTTGGCTTTTGAATCTGAGAGTAATTAATGACTCTCCACGAGCCAACAATTTCCTGGTACTGACTTGTCCATTTTTCTCTTGGAATGGACAGTGGCACGGATTTATTCCTCATTCACTCACCTCCTGCCACACTTCTGCTATCAAATAATTTGCCCTTCATGCCATTCTCTAACAGCTTTATGGCTCACTTTGGCAGAGCCTTTACGGATCATTTCCCATCAGGTAAATAAACAAAGACAGAGCCAGAACCCTCTGCTGGCACTGATTTCAGAGCTCTCCTTCCCAGCCACAGGGAGAAACCCCAGTGTGCTCCTGCTCTCTCTGGTTTGGGGCAGGATGCCCAACCTGCAGCAGACCAGGATTTTACAAGTGGCAGATATCACTGCTGGGAACATCTGCAGCTTGGTTCACACTGGGTTCTGTGAACAGCAGAGGAACCTGCACATAAATGTTCTGATCACTGTCAGGTGTTTATGGCCACCATCACCTGAACCAATTACATTCATAGAATTAGAGACTGTTTTGGTTGGAAAGGACCTTAAAACTCATCCAGTTCCACCCCCTGCCATTGGTAGGGACACCTTCCAGTAGTCTGCTCCAAGCCCAGTCCAGCCTGGCCTTGGACACTTCAGGGATGGGGCAGCCACAGCTTCTCTGGGAAACCTGTGCCAGGGCCTCTCCACTCTCACAGGAAAGAATTTATTCTTAAAGTTAATTAATTAACTAAATTAATGTCATGATTAATTAAATTGATGCTAGGCTGGGTCCTAGCACTTAATGAAAATTTAAACCAGCAAGAGAGAGAACCAAAAACCTCCAGCATTCCACCTCCCCATTTAAGCTTTAGAATTCCTTTCTATGATACATTGTGGATGCTCAATATTTTCCTGGGTTCAAGCACATACCACATATATTTATAGAGAGGAGTTCTTTGTGGGACCAAACACTCAGAATTTGTGTGTCTCAGGAAAGTTCTTGGACATTGCATTGCTGGAAGCTGAGGGAATGTTTTGAGGAAAAAATATATATATGTTTGCCCAGAACATCTCCATCTGCAGCAGGGCTGGGAAGATTTGGGACATGCCCATGGAAATGCCCCAGCTGTAGGTAGGAGACAGCAGGTAGTGTTGGGACCCTTCTGGAAATGACTCCACCGTGGTTCTCTGATGCTGGGGACAGGTCATGGCTCCAATGGGGACAAATAGAAGGAGTTGCTGTGCCAGGTCTTGGGGCTGCAGCTGCACAGTGGTGTGGGTACAGCTCTGTGCCCAGCAGGGGATGCCCACACTGAAGGAGGCCACACTCAGCCTGCTGCCTTCTTGATCAGTGTTGTAGAACCATGGAATCACAGAATATCTTGAGCTGGAAGGATCACCAGGGTCACCCAGTGCAACTCCTGGCCCTGCACAGGCACCCCAACAATCCCACCCTGTCCCTCAGAGCGTTGTCCAAACCCTCCTGGAGCTCTGGCAGCCTTGGGGCTGTGCCCACTGCCCTGGGGAGCCTGGTCAGTGCCCAACCACCCTCTGGGCGAAGAACCTTTTCCTGAGATCCAACCTGACCCTGCCCTGACGCAGCTCCAGCCATTCCCTGAGTTCTGTCACTGCTCACAGGGTGCAGAGATCGGAGCTGCCCCTCGGGAGGAGCTGCAGACCCTGATGAGTGTCCCCTCAGCCTCCTCCTCTCCAGGCTGAACAGACCAAGTGACCTCAGCTGCCCCTCGTGTGGCTTCCCCTGCAGGCCCTTCACCATGTGACAGTGACACACATCCTGCTCCCAGCCTTCCATCCCACTAATGGTCCTCTCCAGAAACCTGCTCATTTGAGTAACAGCTCCTTGGTTTTCCCCCGGGGCGAGTTTTGGCAGAGGATGCCCAGGTGAGTTTTGGCAGAGGATGCCCGGGTAAATTTTGGCAGAGGATCCTCAGGTGGGTTTTGGGAGCCATTTGTGGCGTGGGAGCCTCATCTCTTGTATCGCCCCTCCCCTCCCTCCAACACACCCTCTCTGTTGGCTGCAGTTCTGAAGAACCTGCTTGCCCACACAAAACTCTTTCCCTACCTCGAATGAAATTAGGGATTAAGAAATAAATGCGCTTCAGCACAGGCCAGGGAGACAGTTTGCTGAAGGTCCTGCATGTCCCTTCCTCAGGAGCTGGTCTTCAAACTGCTGTTCTCAGAAACGTGATGTCTCATGAAAATTTCAGTGTTTCAGGTGGAAAAATACCACGGGAAAGTACTCCCAAGACTAGGCTTAAATTTCTAAAGCTCTGAAGCACATCCAGGTTTCAGAAGCAAAGCAGGCTGGAAAAGGCATGAAATTTGTCCATGGCATTTTTTTTTTTTTAGGCTGATTTTAATGTTTCAGCCTCTCAGAGGCTGTGGATGAAACTGTGTGTTCTGAGAGCCTTTTCATTATTGCAAAGGGATTTTACTTCTCTTGACACCGAGATTACAAACCCACCACAGGTACTTTTTTTGTGGAATGTGAAGTACAGACAAACAACTGCAGTTTATTATTCTGACCCTGAAAAGAAGCAGGCACCAATATCAGCCAGGCTGCAGCTCTCAGAGTTTACCTTGCAGTGGGATAATTGCTTATTGTTTATTGATTCTCCTCCTGTAAAAAATATCCCAATTTGTGAATGAAAGCAAATCTTTCATGGTATTGGAGCCCAAACATTGCTTTATAGAGATGATAAACACCAGATTGTTGGGTGTACAACAAAGCACAATAAATTTCTTTGTGCTCCAAGGCTTTCTGTCTCTCCCTCTTTTTCTTGGAGAGCAATTAATAAACCCTGGGAGTGTTGCCAGGCTTACAGGAGATGCTCAGCTCTGGCTGGGGGGGACAGTGACCTCTTTCTGGGTGTGTTGATGTGGATTAAGATACAAGGAGGATTATGTTCCTCTTTAGCCAAACCAGCCTTAAATTCAGCCTGGTGTGTGACTTGAGACCACTTGGCTGTTTCCATCCATCCATAAAGCTCTGAGCTTGATTTTCATCCCTGGGAATTGCAATGTATAAGCTCTGCTTAGTTAATATGTGATTTAGAAGGGCCCAGCCCAGAGCAGGGGCCGTGCAATTCAAACACAAGGGACACTGTGAGGTCTCATGAGTCCCCACAGGGAGTGGGCAAATGCTGCTCATGGTAAGTGGAGAAAACCACAGCTTTGTGGGCTGTGAAACCACAGTGGGATGAGGTGAGGTGGGTCCAGGGACAGGAAATTCCAGAGGGAGAGAGGATACTGTTTTCATATTGCACAAAATCTTTTGTCATGGTTTCAAACGCAAGAGTGACACCAATGAGAGCAAGGAGGGACTGACTCAAAACTTCCCCCACTTAAGCTTTGATGTGTTTGATGTTGACCAGATTCATGTTATGAACTATAAACATCTGAGAAATCTGAACAGAAATGCAGAATTGTCTGAGTTTTGTAGAACTAGCAGAAGAATCAGATTAGCTCTAGGCAGCATTTATCGTGGGTGTTTATGTGGCTTCTCCCTGTGAAGTGCTGTGTCAGAATTATCTCACCAGGCCTCTCAACACTTGGGGAATCTTTGCCCAGAGAAGCTGTGGCTGCCCCTGGATCCCTGGAAGTGTCCAAAATCAGGTTGGATGGGGCTTGGAGCAGCCTGGGCTATTGGAAGATGTCCCTTCCCATGGCAGGGAGTGGGACTGGATGATCATTAAGGTCCCTTCCAACCCAAACGGGTCTATGATTCTATTCTATGATTCTATGAAATGCAGGTTTATATAAACAGTTCCTGAGATCTGCTTTTCTTGGACAGATTAGGCCTATTTTTCATGGGCTGATGCCCAAAAACTTTGAAGAAAACTGTAGGTTCCAAGAAGGAACAAACGGTGCATTCCCAAGATTCACCATTTGGGCAGGAGTAAAGCTGGGAAATTCCTCCTGGCTACTTGAGGTGATATTTGTGTGGAGGGGAGTCTCCCACCAGCACAGTTACATGTTTGCAGGCACCTCTTCCAAAGGAATTGCTTTGAAATTCCTCATTTGATGTAAGATTTTGATTTGAGACTCATAATTGGAACTGTTTGGGGAACTGGGAAGAGTGGAAAGAGTTTATCAAGAGTATTTATGAGTGTGCCTGCATCTTACACTGCCCAGCTGTTAACTTGGGAGAACACACAGCTGCAGCCTCATGGTACCAGCACAGGGTTGACCACCAAGGAGAAAATAACTCTAGGCACCAAACGTGACTGCAGACCACAAAAATGAGTGATAATGAAGTGGGACCTCTTGAGGGAAGTATCTGACCCCCAGGTCATTATCTAGAGGTGATCCATTATCCATCATGATCCAGGTTCTAGTTTGATCAGTGAGGTTCCCATCACAAGAGGGGAATGGTTAAGGTGGGCAGGAGACAGGTTTGAACCACAAACACATCTGGCTGGATGCTGCCTGGAGCAAACCTGATTCTTCTGGTAATTCTATAAAACTCAGATGATTCTGCACTTCCAGAGGTTTATACCACCCCTGGAACGTGAATCTGCTCAGCATTAAATACACCAAACACATTTGTGGGCAGAGGCGGCAGCAGGACGAGAGAACACTCTGGGAGGAGCGGGTTTGAGAAAGAAATGATGGCCAAATCTCATGGTGGAAGGACCTGGTGGAGGTTTGTAACTGGTTCTGGGTTTGGGGAGCCTGAGGAAGGAGAGTGGGATGGTCACTTCCAAGTAACTTGCAGCAGGATAAAGCGTGTTCCGATACTGCCCATGTTTTGGTGCTAGAAGTGGTGGTGCAATGGGGATGGAGTTGCAGTTTGGTGCCTGTTTGGGACGGTGGAAGAGGGCTGAGAGGAGTTGTCTCAGCACAAGCAAGCGCTGCTGGGGTGTGGTTGGTGAGGCAATCCCTGAGAGGCAGTTCTGCTGTGTCAGCTCCATGGGCTCAGTGACATCCTGAGTGGGGGAGGAAGGAGACTTGTCGGAACAGCCCGGCCTCAGCGCAGGTCTGGGTGGGAGTCTCTGGAAGGCTGAGGTCAGAAGTTTGCTGCTTCTTAATTGGGCCTTTCTGCGGCGCCAAGGGAGTTAATTAGTCAGTTCCTGAAACTTTTCAACAGGTCTGGATCCCTCACCTCTTCCCCTGGGGTCTCCTGGCAGACTCTCAGCTGTGGGATGGGGAGCCAGCCCTGAGCATTTCGCACCATTCCCGGTTTTTTGGGAGCCCTCGGCCCGTGACCATGCTGCAGGCCAGAGCCAGAGCAGGGACCACCCCCCGCCAGCGTGGGCATGGACACGTGGGGACAGAGCCATCACATGCTCCAGTGTGTCCATGAGCATGGAAAAGTGATGTAACAGCTCTCACTTCCCAGTCCTGTTGTTTGGGCAAAGCCAGTGAGTCAGTGACCTCTGGGGAAGAGCGAAAACAATTTGCAGCGAGCAATGGAACCCAAATTTCCGGTGGGTGAAATAATGGGACTGCTGGGGTTCAGCACTGGCTCTCGGAAGGATCACTATCTCTCCACACAGGATGTGACTATGCCTCAGTCAAAGTGACTTTTTGACACTGATTGCAGCTAATTAAAGCTCATTACTTTTGCGGTGCTGAACTCTGGCAGAAGAAGTTACAGGTTAACCCATACAGAAATCAAGCAGTAAAAGTTACTTTTTCTTTTTCTTTTTCTTTCCTTTTCCTTTTCTTTTTCCTTTTCTTTTTCCTTTTCCTCTTCTTTTTCTTTTTCCTTTTCCTCTTCTTTTTCCTTTTCCTTTTCTTTTTACTTTTCCTTTTACTTTTACTCTTCTTTTTCCTTTTCCTTTTCCTTTTCCTTTTCCTTTTCCTTTTCCTTTTCCTTTTCCTTTTCCTCTTCCTTTTCCTTTTCCTTTTCCTTTTCCTTTTCCTTTTCCTTTTCCTTTTCCTTTTCCTTTTCCTTTTCCTTTTCTTTTTCCTTTTCTTTTTCCTTTTCCTCTTCTTTTTCCTTTTCCTTTCCCTTTCCCTTTTTTCTTTTTTCTATTTTCTTTTTTCTTTTCTTCTTTTTTCTTTTTTTTTTTCTTTTTTTCCTTTTTTCCTTTTCTTTTCCCTCGTCCTTTTCCTTTTTCTTTAAACTTGGATGACAGAATTATTTAAGAAACAGAATTCACCAACAGCTTGTTATTTTTTCCTGACTCACAGCCTCTGTGTTATGGCAAAATAAAAGGACAGGATTTGATGTTAAAGGTGTTACATTGGGAAAACGCTGAGGAACAGATGCTGAGCTTAATGGCACAATCTGTGCCTTATCCCAAAGTTATACCCAGTCCTGTAGCTCCCACCTGTAAGTGCATCTCATTTCCCAGGTTAAACATCAGCTTGTTTTTGTACTGTCATCTAAACTAATTGTTACTTACACTTGATGTCAGGACATAATGCTTGAAAAAATATTCTGCCTCTGGAAAGCTCTATTACATCCTCTGGTGGGATGTGAACCCTGTAAATTAGCACATTACCACTGACAATAGGAAGAATTGTTTGATTTATGAATCCCTTAAGTGTAGAGAACGTAGGAGACATGAGGGGTGGATATGCCATGGCTGACTTGTCCCTTGTAAAGAGAGATCTCTTGTAAAGGTGTCTTGTAAAGAAAGGCTGTTCCCTGATACTCTCCCCCATTCAATTGTTTAATGCAAGTCATCTGGGGTTTTACACTCATCAAATAAATTTATGGCCTTGGTAATGTAAAAATAGAAGCAGGGTGAGGCTGTTGGCTGGGGGAAATAATAATTCTTTTAGACAAAATAACCTGGGGTGTGAGAGAAGAAACAGGATAGAAATATTTTATGTTCCTCATCTGATTTCCCCCTTGCTGCACACAGCTGTCCTGGGGCTCACATATCAACACTTGAAAGGATTTTGGCAGCAGTGATGAGGCCTTACACAAGGCACTCCAGACCCATGTGCTGCTCCTCCAGGCACAGAGTGATTCCCAAGGACATGTATTTCCAGTTCAGCTGGGCAGGGGGTCCAGCTCTGCAAGTGGGAAGGGGACAGGGAAGGCTGGAGGGAAGTGCAGGTGGGCTGAAAATGGGCTGTAATCCTGCCATGGGAAACGAAGCCAAATGCAGGCAGAGGAGTTCAAATTCTTTTCCTCATCCACTTCTTTTCTATCTTTAAGTCTCACCACTACCAAGTTGAAGTGATTTCAGGGCTTTCAGAAATACCTGAGCAACAGTTTTAGGGGGTCAGTTTGAAGGATTTGGGGTGTAAGACTTACTAAACAATGAGAAAACAGACACAAATCACACCCTCTCTCCTCCTCTTGTCCTGCCATAGGTGGATCAAAAAAGAATATTAAATCTGCAGAATATTCCTCAGGTGTTCTCATCTCTTTGTCAGGTACAAGGTGGGATTGGCTATAGCTGAAGGACTAATGCTCATTTATAAATCTCCCCACTACCAAGTTGAAGAATGTGGACCAGGGCTTTCAGAAATACCTGGAGAATCTGAGTAACAATTTTAGGAGATCAGTTTGAAATACTTGGGAAGGATTTGGGGTGTAAGACTTACTAAACAACAAGAGAACTGGCCTAAATTATGCCCTCTCTCCTCTCCTTGTCCTGCCACAGGTGGATCAAAAAAGAATAATATGACTTCTAAATCTGCAGAATAATCTTGAGGTGTTCTCATCTGTCAGGTACAAGATGGGATTGGCTGTATCTAAAGGATTAATTCCCATTCATGTGTCTCCCCACTACCAAGTTGAAGAATGTGGACCAGGGCTTTCAGGAATACCAGGAGAATCTGAGTTACAGTTTTAGGAGGTCAGTTTGAAGTACTTGGGAAGGATTTGTGGTGTAAGACTGAACAACAAGAGAACAGATACAACTCACACCCACTCTCCCTCCCTTGTCCTGGCATAGGTGGAGCAAGCAAGATTAATATGACTCCTAAATCTGCAGAATAATCTTGCCCTGTGTTCTCATCTCTTTATCAGGTACAAGATGGGATTGGCTGCAGCTGAAGGACTAATGCCCATTTATTTGTAATTATTATTGATTAAAATCTCCTCTTTTATGGTTGGAAGGTGAGTTATTGTGGAAAGCTTTAATATCTATCTGCAGTGTGTGATAAAACTCTTCCATTTGCAGAAGGACTGCACAGGCTGCCACGGCATTCCCAGAAACCTCACCTGCTATCTGAAAGGGTGACGTGTGGCAAGTGGGGTGAAACATCCTGAATGATCTTATTTTCTTGGAAAAGCAATGCTCTTAAGATAATGAAGCTGCAGAAGACCACAGGAGGGTCATTTGCAGTGACTTCCACAGCTTTCATCAGAACAGCCTTCGTAAATAAAGAGAGAGAAATCATCTGCGTGCATTTCATTCTGAGTAAATGCTGGATGCAAGATGCCCTTGTGCTTCCTTTATCCTGTTCCACTGAGCCTCCTCCACCTGATGGGAGGAAAAGGAGGAGCTCAGATCACAAAGCTATTCCTGCTTCCCTGCCTGGGCTTAGCAGATTCCTCTATTTTGTTTTTCAGTTGGACTTTCCATCAGGTTTTTGAGACACCATTTCCCTCACCTTCTCAAATTCCTCCCTTCCCTGCTCCTCCCTCCCTCCTTGTCCTTTGGGTCATTCCAGTAACAGACTTTTACACCAAAGAATATTCTTCTTCCAGCCTTCAGCCCTCAATTCCAAATTCCCAGTGTGATGTCTCAGCCCTCTGGATTTTGAAGATGCTACCTGGGCATTCAAGGGGAATATATCCTTTGGTGAATCATCTGGAACTGGTGTTAAGAATGAGCAAAAAAAGGGCATTTGGGGTCACGTGGTGCCAGGACAAGGAGAGCAATTATGGTCTTTAATAGAAATCACAGACCTTTGGAAGTGAAAAGGGTACTAAGTCAGGGAGAAATCATATCTAAGTCTGGATTCTTCTTCTGTTTTCCTCTCAAATTGATCACAGGCATGATCCAAGAGGCTGCAGCACCTCTGCTCTGCTTTTACCCACTGCATGTCTCAACACTGCAGAACACAAAGGGCTCCTTGTGGACACCAAGCAATCCACCCCATTCCTCATTCATGGATCAAACTTGGCTCCCAGCAAATCCAGCAAGGTCAAGAGTTGCCATTGTGGTGGCTGTTGTGCTGGCAGGGAACTCACCCTGCTCCTGGAAATCACCAGCACCACTTGCACAATCCCTGGCACGCACAGCGTGGGGTGATGTGCCACGAGCTCAAAGTGCCAGGGGACGGCCAGGCAGCAAGTCTGGAAGCTGAGGGCAACTCTCCCACCCTGGGATGACCATGATCCCAGCTGGTTTGGGCCCTTGGGGTGTAAAATTCACCTCCATGCCGGGACATGGTCGTTCACGGAATCACAGGATCAACCGGAAAAGACCTCTGAGATCATCAAGTGCAACCTTTAACCCAATCCCACCAATTTAGGGGACCATCACCTTTGGGAAAGATTTTCAGACGTGCCTAAAGAGCTCTGTGTGTATCAAGGCTGTGGAGCACTTGGTCTCAAGGGGTTTTTATTGTGCTCCCGTGGAAAAGTCAGTCTGAAATAACAGGATAAAGAGCTGTCATAGAATCCCAGAATGGTTTGGGTTGGAAGGGATCTTAAAGTTCATCTCATTCCAAGGGTAGGGACACCTTCCACTAGACCAGCCTGGCCTTGGACACTTCCAGGGATGAGGCAGCCACAGATTCTCTGGGAATTCCATCCCAGTCCCTCGCCACCCTCCCAGGGAGGAATTCCTTCCTCATCTCCAACCTGAATTTCCCCCCTTTCAGTCGGAATGTGTGTTTGTCTCTGGTGTCTCTGCAGCAGCACATCCAGTTGAAGGGGATCCAGGAAAACCCAGGGATTACTAAAGATGTGGAGAATGCAAGCAGCACAAGGCAAGAACTCATGGAATGTGTGCCTGGAAGATGATTACAGGCTTCTTCGAGAGCCTACAGCTACTACAGAAAATGCAAATTTACAACAGGAGAACACAGGCTATGATACTGGGCTTCTAATTTCAGAGAATGACAGAATCATTTAGGTTGGAAAAGCCCTCCAAGATCATCAAGTCAAACCTTTGTGAAACATTTAAGGATTTCATCAGAATTTGTTATTACTATTAGTAATGTTATCAGTATCATTACTATTATTATTATTTTATTACTATTAAGTGGATTTAATCAATAACAGGCATTCTTAAATGCTAATAATATTTTCAGCTGTAAAATCAATGTTGTTTAGATTAATCTCTGCAGCAGTAGTGCAAAGACTCTTGGAGGGATGATGCTGCCTTTGTCAAGAATAATCATCCTTAGGTTTAATTTCAATTATATTTGATTGCCCTGTTTCAACTTTCATTTCAAAATGATCTAATACATTTATTCTCTGCTTGGATCAAAATTAAAAAGAAGCATCTTGGCTCTTCTGAAGTTAAATCTCAGACAAACTGAGGAATTATAGTCAGAAAACAGTTCTCAGCTTTTCATTCTGTACTGAAAGAAAACAAAATGGAGCATGGAAACAAACTGAACACGGCCCACAGAAATTCCAACTATCATCTCTGTTTAGCAGGGAAAAAATAAAAGCTATGGCTGTTATAGCATGAGGCAGTTCCTATGAGAAAAGAGCATTTTTGCACAATGCAAACAGTATTTTTCCCACAATTTGCATGAGCACATTTCCAGAGTTGTCTCCTATGTCTTTATTTCGGTGGTCAGAAACAATTGTTGCATTATTTTCCTCTGCAGGCCCTTTATTTATTTATTTATTTATTTATTTATTTATTTATTCATTCATTCATTCATTCATTCATTCAGAGGAAGGATGTGATAAAAATAGAATTTCGAGCTGTTCCGTGATAAATCTGATACGAGTCTGGTGCAATCAACGGGGTGTTTGAGGTGAACCCATTGGTACAGTCATGTCTATGTTGCTGTGGTGTTCTTTTTTATGGAGCTTAGTCCATATTTGTCATTTTCCCCTATTTCACATGTTCTCTGAGGTTACCAGAGCTGGACCAGAGCCCAGTGAATGCCTCGACTTCTGATCACCAGCCACTTCTCATCTGACCTTCCAGCCCTTCTTCCAGAGAAGCATGGAAGTGACTCAGTGTGAAAATGTGAAAATGTGGCTCTGAGGTCAGGCTTGGGCCTCCTCCACACCCGTCAGGTGCTGCACAGGTGGGTTGGGGGGTTGCTTTTCCTTTCGGTGCTTCCCCCTGGGCCATTCCCAGCAGATCTGCTCCCCCTGACAAGCTGCAGCAGCACGAAGGCTCCTCCAGGATGGGCTGCAGAAAGTGGAGCTGGAGACACCCTCCTGAGCCCAGGTCTGCACCCAGAGCCACACAAGGTCCCCACAGACACCCACAGGAGTTGTTTGTGAACTGCTCTGCTCGGGTGAGACCCCCCTGCAGAGCTGCTCCAGCCCTGGGGAACAGCACAGCAAGGACATGGAGCTGCTGCAGAGAGTCCAGAGGAGGCACCAGGATGATCAGAGGGCTGGAGCAGCTCTGCTGGGAGGAAAGGCTGGGAGAGCTGGGATTGTTCAGCCTGGAGAAGGGAAGCTTTGGGGTGACCTGATTGTGGCCTTGCAGGGCCTGAAGGGAGCTACAAGGAAGATGGAGAGAGACTATTTCCAAGGGCCAGGAGTGACAGGACAAGGGGGAATGGCTTCCCACTGACAGAGAGGAGGTTTAGAGCAGATATATGGAAGAAATTGTTCCCTGGGAGGGTGGGGAGGCCCTGGCACAGGTTGCCCAGAGAAGCTGTGGCTGCCCCATCCCTGGGAGTGTCCAAGGCCAGCTTGGACGGGGCTTGGAGCAACCTGTTCTAGTGGAAGGTGTCCCTGCCCATGGCAGGGAGTAGAACAAGATGATCTTTAAGGTCCTTTCCACCCAAGCTATTCTATGATTGTACAACTAAGAGGAAACACTGTCCTTTCCTGCTCGTGTTGTCTCCCTTCTTTCTCAGCTGGCAGTCTGTGTCCCTCGAAGGGAGCCCAGGAGTGCCAAGATCTCTTGGGTGCAGCCTTGTATTGAGGCAAGTCCCATCCAGGCACCCCCATGAGATCATCTGGGGCTTTGATGTGGTGCTTCAGGGCAGCACCCCAGCCCCTGCAGCCGCCCCCACACGGGTGCCTCAAATTCACAGCAACACTCATCCCCCATCTCTCAGCACCAGGGGAGAGGTGGGGTCTGTCTGAGCTGAATCAGAAGCTTTTTTGCATCACAGATGTTCCTGTGGTCACTCTGAACACTTCACAGGAAGGACACCTTGTGACAGCCACCCATTGCACATACCCTGAGGGGAATGTCATTGGCACAAAGCTGATGAGCACCAGCATTTGGCTGGCTCTAGTGAGGGTGTGGTCCAGCATTAATATGTGTCAGAGAATTGATTAAGTCACGAAATGTTCAAGAAAAATTGCTATTTCATTTTTTCTTTTGGTTGAAAGGCTGGATTCATCTCTCCTACTTTGTTATTGGAGCAGACCAGCCCTGTTTACCTCCTAGAGGTCTTCAGCCACGATGGAACAATTCCCAAGGAGGAGAGGAAACTTCCATAAATAGGGTAAAGCTTTATATTCTTGCACTATTATTCACATTTCCAGGGAAAAACACCTGCTTCCATCTCTAGACATGATTTGCATGAAGATGCAGATGGAGTAAAAAAGAATACAATCCTGGAAGCCCACGCATGTGACCACATGGGATGAAAATCCCATTGCTGGCTTGAGTACACCCTCTGCAAAGTGTTTCTTCTCCTCCACTACATCTGGAGGCAGCCAAAAAGGCCTCCCCCACAGAGAGAAACTACCCTGCAGCTCCTTCCAAAAAGCACAGAGGAATGACGTGGGTGTTACAGCTTCGGGGAGCTGCCAAAAAGGGAAAAGGAATTCGGAATAAACTCCTTTCCACGTCCTTGTGCTGGAAAGGAATGCAAGGAGGGATAACATTCTCCACAGTCACGAGGGGGGTGACACTGCTCCTTTGGCCCAGGGAGGGGAAAACACCAAAATCCAGGGAAGAGGAATTGCAGCTCTTGCTGTGCAGGCAGCTGGAGGTGGTGTTGGGTTTGTGGTAATGCCAGTAAAACAGGAGGGCTTGTTCCCAATCCACCAAATAAGTGGAGGGTGTTCTCCAGGTTTTGGCAAAGATTTGACTCAGGGCTCCTTATACCAAATTAAGTGTGATGAAAAATAAGGTGTTTTCTTTATTATATCTTGTTAAAAGTCAGGAGAAGAGTGATCAGCAGAGCAAGGGCATCGTCAGGCCTCTCCTTTGGGTGAGAGTGAGACCATATCAGGAATATAATGTTCATTTCTGGCTCAGAAAATTGGACTAGACTAGAGTAGAGTAGACTAGACAAGAATAAATAGAATAGAATAGAATAGAATAGAATAGAATAGAATAGAATAGAATAGAATAGAAAATAGGAATAGGAATGGAATGGAATGGAATGGAATGGAATGGAATGGAATGGAATGGAATGGAATGGAACAAAAAATAAGAGTAGGAATATGAATATGAATATGAATATGAATATGAATAGAATAGAATAGAATAGAATAGAATAGAATAGAATAGAATAAAAATAGGAATAGGAATAGGAATGGAATGGAATGGAATGGAATAGAATAGAATAGAATAGAATAGAATATAGGAATAGGAATAGGAATAGGAATAGGAATAGGAATAGGAATAGGAATAGGAATAGGAATAGGAATAGGAATAGGAATAGAATGGAATAGAATAGAGTAGACTAGAATAGAATAGTTGGAAAGTACCTACAAGGATCATCTTGTCCTACTGCCTGACCACTTCAGGGCTGACCAAATGTTAAAGGAAATTGTTAAGGGCATTGTCCAAAAGCCTCCTAAACATGGCCAGGGATGGGGCATTGGCCACCTCTCCAGGAATCCTGTTCCAGTGTTTGACCCCAGAAATGCTTCCTAATGTCGAGTCTGAACCTCCCCTGGCGCAGTTTTGAACCATTCCCACTGTCCTGTAGCAGGGAGAAGAGATCAGCACCTCCCTCTCCACCTCCTGTGGGGACTGTGATGATGCTCTGGGTCCTGAACAGCACAGCCTGTGAGATTTTGAGGAAGCTGGGCTGGTTTAGTTTGGCAAAGTGGAGTCAAAAAGCCTTGGCAGTGCCAGATAATACACCCAGGGGCTATTCACAGCCATCAACTGCATTTTAGGAACTTGGTGAGGGATGTTAGGATGACCTTTTTCACTCAGAGGGTGATTCAGTACAGGAACAGACCATCAGACTGATGCTTGAATCCCTTCCTGGGGAAGATGTCAAGACTTGGGCAGACAAAGCCATGGCCAAACTGATCCTGTGCCAGTCTTGTTTTGAGCAGGAGGGTTGGCTCTAAACCCCACATATCTGGTTCAGCCAAAATACATATGTACATATAATTCTTCTAGCCAAGGACTCCAATTAATTAGATGAGATAATGTTATTAATAATCATTTCAATAGCACCATTGTAGTGCCAAGTTGTCTCATATCCCAGATACTGTGCAAAGTGAAACAATCCCTGGCTGTGTAACCAAATTCCTGCTATTTCCTGAGCTAACTTTCTCCAGCTTTGCTTAACAGGGAGAAGTGAGAAACAAAACGATTTTCTGACACATAATTCTGTTTATTGGCTTGGGATGGGTCCAGTTATCACTGCATAAAAGTTTATATGCCACATAACTTGCTTTATCTGAGGTTTTAGAGGGAGATGTTTCGATGCCTTTTGAGACATGACTGCAATGACAACAATTTATTGGCTGGAGAGCAACCAGGCAGGAAGGGACCTGGGGGCTCTGACTGACAGCAGCTGAACATGAGCCAGAATGTTCCCAGGTGGCCAAGAGGGCCAATGGATCCTGGCCTGGATCAGGAACAGTGTGGCAGCAGGAGCAGGGAGGGGATTCTGCCCCTGTGCTGGGCACTGGGGAGGCCACCCCTGGAGTGCTGTGCCCAGCTCTGGCCCCTCAGCTCAGGAAGGACATGGAGGGGCTGGAGCAGGGCCAGAGAAGGGCAACGAGGCTGGGGAAGGGTCTGGAGCACAAGTGCTGGGAGGAGAGGCTGAGGGAGCTGGGGAGGCTCAGCCTGGACAGGAGGAGGCTCAGGGGAGACCTTCTCACTCTCTGCAACTCCCTGACAGGAGGGGGGAGCCGGGGGGGGTCGGGCTCTGCTGCCAGGAACCAGCAGCAGGACAAGAGGGCACAGCCTTGAGCTGCCCCAGGGCAGGTTTAGGTTGGCCATGGGGCAGAAGTTGTTTGCAGAGAGAGGGATCAGCCCTTGGAATGGGCTGCCCAGGGAGGGGGTGGAGTGCCCGTCCCTGGAGGTGTTTGAGCAGAGCCTGGATGTGGCATCAGTGCCATGGTCTGGGTGACAAGGTGGGGTTGGGTCACAGGTTGGACTCGATGACCTCGGAGGTCTTTTCCAACACACAGATTCTGTGATTCTGTGGTTTTGTAATTGCTCCACATCAGAAGGGACATGACCACGTGCCACTGAGAGAGGACAAGGATGAGAGTGAGGCAATAGAGGCCAGCAGAGGAGGCAGCACAGTGGAACCTCACAAACGTCACTGTTTCATTTTTCTAATTCTGAAATGATGACCATGAGCAGAGCTGGAGAAAGCAGAAGGAAGACTAAAGCAACTGCTGCGAGTCACCAGAGACATGGGTTTGTGGAGCTCTGCCTGCAGAGCTGGCAGACCTGCAGGGACCCCTGGGTACAAGCAGAGGACATCCAGAGGCCAGGAGAGGTGTCTCTGCCTTGGGGAGTGTGTGTTGGGCAGAGCTGCTGGAGAGACAGGGGGTACCTCACCCTCCTTTTGACCTCTCTGAGTCAGGGCAGATGTTCACCTCATGGACACTGAGCACACCCAGCCTTCCCCAGGGATGGTGCAGGCCCAGGGACCCAGGAGGCTTCCCTGGCTCTGTGGTGTCAATTGACTCCCTGCCATAAAAACCCACATACCATGGCTGGCAGTGCCCAGGAACATGAGAGTGGGGACTGCAAGAATCACAGGAATGTGTGGGAATGGGTTGTCCCAACATCACAGTGTAGCTGTAGAGAGGAGCATTCTCTGGGGCAGGGGAAGCCCAGTCCTCCCCAGAGTGCTTCCAGATCTGTGCTTGCCCTCAGATCAAGTTCCCTGAAGCAGAAAAGGAAGTGTGGAAGAGGCTGGGTCAGACAAGACAGAAAAAAAACATGTTTCCAGTATTAAAATATCCTTCTGCTTTTTCCCCTCTCCCTTCCAGTGGGCGCAGTGGGAGGACGTGCTGAGCTGTGTCTCTGCTCGGGATGGATCTGCCCCCAAGGGCTGTGCCAAGTCATTCATTTGACTACGTCCAGCTTTTCTTTTCTAAAAGTTTTTCTCCCAGAAAACCAGCCTTCCCTTCCTGCCAGAAGCAGCCTGACTGTTTACTGGCTTGGCCCAAGTCCCGGAGTCACTCAGCTCCCTGGCAAGGTCCCACTGATTTTGCAATGTCTGGTAGTGCCTGGTCAAATGTTGTTTTTCTGACTAAGGAGCCCGACATCTGCGTGTTTCAGAAGAAGCCCAAGAGTAGCAGAAAGCGTGTGCAGGACCCCTTGACATTCACAGTGCAGATTTAGGCACGAAGGAAAAAAATTATGATGGGAAACCCCCCCAGACCTCAAGGCCTTGCACTGACGTTAATGAAAAGAGTAACGTAAACCAGTGACCAGTGGGCTGCTGGTTATTCCTCTACGTGTTTGATTAAAGTGAAGATTCTTCTTTATTTAACATTTCAAGCCCCTTAAAAAGGGGAGAAGCTGTCTCAGGGCACCGTGGCTGTGGTGGAAGGCAGCAGGAGTTGGAGACTGCACCTCACAGGCATGTCTGAACACATGGGAGATGGGGACGAGAAGGCTCAGCCCCGTTGGGACGTCACTGTGGGGTTACATAAGTTGTTTTGTTTGACCCCGAGCCAGAAGGGAGGCGTAAAAGGGCAGCATGGAAAATACAAGGCAAATTGGTTTAGCTCCTGGGTCCGTGGTCTTCACCCTGGAGCTTCTCACCCCCCTTCTTGGAACTCCTCGCTGAGTTTCAGAGGAAGGTGGCAAAGATGGTATCACTCACTGCCTGTTCTATCATGGAATAGAGCCCCAAAAGAAGTGATCATATTTAATTAACCTGTTATTAGACTGGATAGCACTTGCTGGCTCTTGTCTCATGAGACACACTCAGCCTCAAGTCACTTTTGGCTTTTTGCTGGGTAGTACCTGGGAACATCGAATGTTTCCACAAGGTTTTCACTGCCTGTGATCAAACACATCTCCCACTTGCACAAGGTTTGCTCATAGGCCCCTTTCCAGCAGTGGGATGATCAGAAATTCTGGACTGATTCACAGTGCATGGTGTGCAAGTTGCCACCAAAGCCCTGCTGTTGAACTGTGGTGGGTCCCAACAGCCTCAATACCTGATGAAATGTCTGTAAAATCACTGCCTGGAGTGATTTCCTCCCATTCCCCACCAAAATGATTTGCTGGATGAATCAGAGCCTGGTGGGGGTTTTTTGTTGGCTGATCTGGAAACCTTCAGGGTCTCTTTTAGAGCTTTAGAACTTATTTGCCACTTAATCTTGCAGCTCTGTTTGTCTCTCTGCACCTCTTTGCTGGGCCAGGGAGCTGCAAGTTCATTCCTTGAGCCACAACAGCGGTGGGAGAAATGCCAGTGGTCCCAAAGAAATTCTCTGGGTGGTGGCATCGACCTCATCAGGGAATGTTAGGTACAATTCCAGGGGTTTTCCCTGCCTCCCCGTGGCCTTGGTGTGTCCAGGCCTGGCTGTTATGAAAATCAGGCACTAGGAGTTCATTAGTGCCTGGTCCAAACAAGCAAATGACTTGCTGGGTTTGTGTTTGCTCTCCTAGACCAGAGCCTCAGGACTCTGTGACAGAGGGTGCAAGTCACAATGGTCCTTTATCTTATTAACTGTGCTTCATATCTGGCAGCTGTGAAGAGAGAGGAGCTTGTCCATTCTCATCACAAAAAGGAAAGTAATGAGAGCAATGCACATGAATAAATGCACAAATGTCATCTGCAAGGTGCAGGGTAGTTCCAGGGGGAGTTGATGAGAGTTCATGATTGCTTAAGACTTGTGATTAATTTTTCTTAATGTTTTCTAGAAAATAATTACAAGAGGGTTTAAAAGACTTTCCATTATATGAGGCAAATAATTATTTTCCAGCATAAGGTTAGATATTTTTTTTGAACATTTCTTCTATCTCATTATATTGAGCCCTAAGTTCTAATACCCCACATGTCAAGATCAAAGTATTTGAAGTAAACTGAAATACTCTGGAAATCAGAAATCATGATTAAATAGCAACACTTTGAACAGAGGGGTGCACTGAAATTTCACTTTCAGTTTAGGAATAGAAAACATGAACAGAATTAAACTTCTTCCTTTACCAAACCTTTCCTGTGGTTGAAATACATAATCTGTGTGTGGTGTGCAGCTGGAATGTCTCCAAACTCTGTCAAATTTAAGCTGCCACTCTGGATTGGTTCTGCTTTTATAACATTTGGATCCTGACCAATGATCCTCTGGGAATTGCCTTGGATTACTTTAGTCCCAGGGGCTGTGCCCCATGGGGGTGGTTCATGCTTTAATTAATTTGTCAGGAGAGGGGGCAGAGGGGGCACCTACCCATCCAAATCCGTGCCAACACAGGCAGGGGATGCCTGGAACAGTGCAAAGGCATTCCAGATACTCCAGCCAGCGAGCTGGATTTATCCAGGGATAAAAGGGAGGCTCAGATGCCTCTGGAGAAACACAGAGAGTATGGGGAACTCACAAGAGGAATGGAGATGTGTGTGGGAATGATTTCACTGGCATCACGGAGACAAGGTGGGATGGATCCTGTGACTGGAGCACTGCAGTGGAAGGTTTGAGGCTTTTTAGGGAGAGATGAGGAGGGGGTGTAGCCCTCTGTGTCCACGAGTGGCTGGAACTCTGCCTGGGGAAGGATGAGGAGCCAACTGAGAGCTTGTGGGTGAAGATGAAAGGGAGGGCAGGGACAGGGGGTGTCCCAGTGGGGGGCTGCTCCAGGCCATGACAAGGACAGTGGGATCCAGGCACCTCAGAGATGACACTGAACTGTGTGGAGCAGTCACAGCTGGAGGGAAGGGATGGATCCAGAGGGACTTGGAGAGACGGGAGAGGTGGGACCATGTGAACCTCAGGAAGTTCAACAAAGCCAAGGGCAAGGTCCTACACCTGGGTCAGGGCAATCCCAGACACAGGTTGGGTGGAAAGGGGATGGAGCAGCCCTGGGAGAAGGACTTGGAGTGATGGGTGATGAAAAGCTCCCCATGAGCTGGCAGTGTGGGCTCACAGCCCTGAGAGCCAACGGGATCCTGGGCTGCATCCAAAGGAGTGTGGCCAGCAGGTCCAGGGAGGGGATTCTCCCCCTCTGCTCTGCTCTTATGAGGCCCCACCTGGAGTCCCCTGCACAGCTCTGGGGTCCCCATCATAAGAAGGACATGGAACTGCTGGAGTAAGTCCAGAGGAGGCCACGAAGTTGATGGGAGGACTGGGGCACCTCCCCTATGGAGACAGGGTGGGAGAATTGGGGCTCTTCAGCCTGGAGAAGAGCAGGTTGTGTGGAGACCTCAGAGAGCACCTTCCAGTATCTGAAGGGGCTACAGGGAAGCCAGAGAGAGACTCTGCATCAGGAACTGGAGTGACAGGATGTGGAATTAGTACAAACTGAAAGACGGAAAATTTAGGTCAGATATTAGGAAGAAATTACTCCCTGTGAGGGTGGTGAGACACAGGAAGAGGTTGGCCAGGGAGCTTGTGGGTGCCCCATGCCCCATGGTGTTCAAGGCCAAATTGGGTAAGATCTTGAGCCACCTGATCTAGTGGGAGGTGTCCCTGCCCGTGGCAGGAGGTTTTGGGACTAGATGCTCTTTAAGGTCCCTTCCAACCCCCTATGACTTTGTGATTTGTGGTTTAAACACATAATCCAATATGTGAGGTACAGTTGAAATGTCTCCAAAGTATCTAAACCCTAAGCTGCCACACTGGATGGGCTCTGATTTCGTAGCATTTAGATCCTGATCAATGATCCTCTGGGAACAGCTTTGGATCCCTTTACTCCCAGGGGCTGTGTCTCCTGGGGGTGGTTCCTACATATGCAATAGTGAAAACTTGCCTTTTAAAGTCCTTGGGGCCTTCTCCAAATACATCTGGCATCGTTTGGAGTTTCTCTGTTGACATTATTCCTGCTCTTTTCAGCATCTGGCTGATGATGGAGAGCTGGAGTGGTTTATGTTTTATTGTGCCTCAGGAAAATAAACCTCAGACAGGAAATGGCAAATGTTTCTTTGGATGCTGGCTCATTTTGTGCAAGTGCTTTTGGGGAATGGTGGGGGTAAGGATACACCTCAGGCAGAGCTTGTGGAATTGGAGACAGCCTGAAATCGTTGCCCTTGACTTGCCAGAGCTCACAGAGGATCCTGAGTGCAGCTTTGCTGTCCCTTTGCTGTCCTGGGCTGGCAGTGCAGGGGCTCAGACAACCCAGAAACAAGCAGCAGGAGCCAGTGTGAGGTTTGGGAAGGAAAAGTGGCAGGAAAAACAGGTAGGAAAGCCCCTGCCTGCAGGTGAATCTGACCCCAGTGTCTGCCTTGCAGCAGCCCCACTGCTCCCAGAGTCATTCCTGCATGGTCCAGGCATGGGATTTGTCACACCCTGACCTTCCATGGATGTTGTACCACCAGCATCCAACTCTGAGTGTGTGCCCAGTGCCCAAGACAAACCCTGCCCTCAGGCTGGGGTGGGCACAGCCCTCCTGAGCCAGCGGGAGAGCTGGGAATGAACAGGAATGGCATCATTTTGAAGAGCTGCTCTCCAAATGTCAGCGTGTTCCTGAGCAAGCTGTGCATTCACTGCCTCAGACTCCTCGGAAAACCCCAGACAAAATCCATCCCGAGCTCTAGAAAGTTAATAGATCTTTTTTTTTTTTTTTTTCAACTTGCCAAACGATTTTCTTCTTTCTCTTCCTCCCACGAGAGTTTCTTCTGAGAAGAGGAAGCGGGCAGGGGTGTCCCAGTGCCCTTCCACTAAAAGGTTTCTGTCTGCCTGTGTTTTTGAGACAGAGAACCTTCCAGGGGCATGACCTTCCCCGTGGAGAAGGTGGCAGAAACTGCAGCTGGCCCGAAGAAAATCAGCTTTGGAGAGAAATGAACTCGAGGAAATGGAAAGAGGAAGCCCTGGCCAACACCTTGTGCTTCCTGCCCCTCTCCCTTGGGAAAGAAAACAGCAAAGAAAAGGCCTGGCACAAGTTTTCCAGGGAATTGTTTGATTTTGAGAGAGGAGAAAGAGCCTGATGTCAACAAGAGAGTGAGGCATGGCTGGAAAATAAGGGTGTGAAGGAGAGTGAGTGTTTGTAGCTGACTGGTGCTGTTCCAGGTGCTCCTCCAAGGGAATGTCCCACAGCGTTGGAAAGGATGGGGAGTTACAGAGTGATGGGTTTTCCAGAGGACTCCATCAACTATGGACTGTAAATACTGAGTCAGGGCAGGGTCAGGTTGGATGACAGGACAAGGTTCTTCCCCCAGAGGGTGGTTGGGCACTGACCAGGCTCCCCAGGGCAGTGGGCACAGCCCCAAGGCTGCCAGAGCTCCAGGAGGGTTTGGACAACGCTCTGAGGGACAGGGGGGGATTGTTGGGATGTCTGTGCAGGGCCAGGGGTTGGACTGGATGGTCCTTGTGGGTCCCTTCCCACTCAGGATATTCTGTGGCTCTAGGAAAATTCCTCCTGCGTGTGTGACAAGTTTTTGAAGCTCTCCAGGACTCTCTCCAGAGTTTCTCCCACCACCTTCAAAACCCCAAACCAAACAGTTTAAACCCATTTACCAGACCTCTGATACAGGGACGTGACATCCTGGTTCCCTTGGGTGAAATCAGTGATTTTTGGACCACCAGCCCTTCCAGCAGTGGAGCTCTACTGGTCCATCCCCAGCAGCAGCTCCCAGATTTGGGCTTCAGCACTGAGGTTCTTGCTCTGTGCTTTTGGGATTTTCAGGAATTAACAAGGAAGTATCACATCTGCAGCCAAGGAGAGGGACACCCTGAAGGGTGTTCTCATCCCCAATCACATCCTTGGGTTAACTATCAGGAATTTGAGCTGGGTGGTGACAGGGGATTGGGGCTGTCTGCTGGTAAAGGCTCTGCAGCCACGTCCTCCTTGTCCAAGGTCTTTTATGTTTGTGTCTTGGTCTTCCTGTGGTTTCAATCAGAAATTCCACCCATGGTCTTAGCAGCTCCTGTTGCTACATGTTTCAGTGAAACTGGTACTTTCCAGAAAAAAAACGAGAAAATAACGTGTCCTCGCTGAAAAATCCATTGCTTGCACTTTCTGGGACACTGGTTTTCCCTGTGGGGGGAAAGTTTTGGGAAAACAAACAAAACATTTATTTCGGTTTCTTTTCTGCGCTGCTCCCTTTTTTCCCTTAAAATAATCCATTTGTTTTGATTCTCTGGCGAGCAATCACCAACGAAGAATTGAGAAACAAATCTCTCTGGAGACTGTTCTTTCAGAAAAAATGAAAATAAATCAGGAATGATCCGAGTTTAGGTAGTCAGTAATACAGGTCCCCATCAAACAGGAACCCATATTTGACCTGAGTAGGCTCCAAATATTTTAGAATCCTGGAATATAAATAAATCTGTCGCTAGGGAGCTTCTAAAAACCATCAGGGGAAAAAGGTCCTTGCTGTTAGAAGCTGGAATTTTTGCTGATGGATGGGAGTGGAGTGTTATTTCCTGGATTAGGTGTGGTAGTGACTGTTGTTCAACACACTCATTTCGTCCTTTTTATAGGATTTGGGATGAATGGTAAAAATAGACAATGTCTAAGGAACTTTGAAGATGTATGAAATCAGATTAGCTGATTTATCTCACCAGTTATGCAGGGGAGGGGATGACTTGGATGTTTTTCACCCTGAGTTTCCTTGTTTTCTCTTTTGTCCTTTAGTTTCCTCTCCATGTGGTTTAGCTCCAGATCCCTGGATTTTCCTTTGTTTTTGTGAATGGCTCAGAGAGGAGCAGGGGAGAAAATATGCAAATTTTAACAAAATCAGCTCGAGTGAGTCATTTCTGTTTGGGGCCACAATGAGGAAAGCCTAACAACGGTGTCTCAGCCTGATAAAGAAGGCATTAATTAACCCAGAGGAGTGATTTTTCCCCCTTCACATTTCTGAAGAATTGGTGTGTGGTTACTGCAGCTCAGGAGGTTGGAGTTACAAGATTTTAATGTGATATTTGAGAGCAATGGAGGTGTTGATACACACAGAGCATGTTCAGAATAATTGTAGCATCCCATGTCAGAGCTCCAGGTGATCTCTTGGTGGGATGGTCCTGCCCTTTTACCATGGGGGATACTCTTGGATTTGACTCAAACCAGCAAGTTTTGCTTTCTTCTGAAGTATTAAACTGGCTTCACTTCATCTTTTAAAAGGCCCAAGCTCTTAGCTGGCAGTGCTGCTAACGAAAGGCACCCTTGGCAATCACACCCCAGAGGATCTGCTGCAGTAAATCATATTCTTGCTTCATTAAAATGAATCTCAGACTTTGGTAAATTAAAAAACAAACAAACAAACAACCTTTTGAATTACACATGGTATGTACCTCGTGGGGCAGTTATTTATAGAGTTATCTTCTAATGTCTTTATCTTTTACAATGAGGGAGTTGCTTTGTCTGATCTCACCGAATTTAACACAAGAGGATTTGTAGGATGACTCATCTCTGTTGTGTTTTCTTATGCAAAACCACAGTTACTATAGTTTCCTTTTTAGTTTTATTTAATTTCTTTCTAAAAAATAAGCTTAAACTTTTTTTTTACCTTTGTCTTTTCAATTCCTCTTATCCTTTGTGTGACTTACGTCACATCTGAACACAATGTGTGTTGAAGTGCTTGTTGCTTATTGAGTATTACACCTGCTAATTTGAAATTATTTGGACCTTAAAACACACTTAATCTATATTGCAATGAAGGATTAGCACTGGTACAGGTTGCCAAGAGAAGCTGTGGCTGCCCCTGGATCCTTGGAAGTGTCCCAGGCCAGGTTGGAAGGGACTTGGAGCAACCTGGGCTAGTGGGAGGTGTCCCTGCCCATAGCAGGGGGGTGGAATGAGATGATCTTTAAGGTCCCTTCCCACCCAAACAATTCTGTGATTATTTTATCAAAGTTGAAGGAAAATATCAAGTGACTCATTAAAAATAGATAAAAGTGACTCATTAAAAGTCTTGGCACCAGACAAATGGATTTTACTGAGTTGTTTGTATAATGCTGTGACCCTGAGTTCTTTGGCACCTAAACTCTTGCACTATGACTGTTCCTGCTTAAAAATACTCCAGAATTTAAGTGGCTGGATATTTTTAGAGGCTTTTGGTCGCCATTAAGCACCTGCTTGAAGCAGGGTCTCCCCTGAAGTGTCCCTCTGAGTCACAGCTAACGTGGGGGCACTTTCCAGGACTGAATTCCAAAACCTTAACTAGCATTCAACTAAAGTTTAAACCATTATATCCTCATACAGTCATTTTGTTGTCATTGGAGAAAACAAAAAAACCTGCCAAGCACTGAGAGATCTCTCAACTTTCTGCAAACTTCTCTGAAATGAGTCATAGGATCACACGGAATCACAGGATCAGTTACATTGGAAAAGACCTCTGAGGCCATGGAGTCCAGCATGAACCTGTCCTATGAAGCTGTGGTTCATTTCCAGGGTCAGATCTGTCTCTCATCAGCACCCTAAAACATTGGGAACAGTGGTCCTTCCAGTTGTCTTTGCTTGGATGTCACCGACTCAAGACAAGCAGAGCCAGACCCAGCCTGGTGCTCCAGGAGCTGCTGCTCAGCCTCATCCCACTGCTGATGCTCTGAACTGGGGAGCAGGAGACCAGCAACCAACCTGCAAGGCATGTTTCAGCTCACAGAATACTTGAACCAGCCCAAATTTCATGAGCACTTCCCTCTCCTCAGGACCTTGGTCGGGAAAGGCCAACCAGAGCCGTGCAAACGTGTTCCTTGTACTCCTGGGAGGGTGGGGAGGCCCTGGCACAGGTTGCCCAGAGAAGCTGGGGCTGTCCCTGGATCCCTGGAAGTGTCCCAGGTCAGGTTGGACAGGGCTTGGAGCAACCTGGGCTAGTGGAAGATGCCCAGCCCATGGCAGGGGGTGAGACTGGATGGGTTTTAAGGTCCCTTCCAACCCAAACCCTTCCATGATTCTGCTGCAGATCTACAGGACAATTCCCTCTGCCCAAGCAGGTTTTCCAAAGGTCCCTGTGGTCCAGCACCATCCCCTAAGGAACAGGTTCATGTTTTTTAGGCTGTAGGATCAGTCAGTGCCCATACTCACCTGGAGATGTGCCCTGTGATCTGTGTGGAGATGATTAAAGACACTTTCACCACCGTGCTGAGAATCAGGTGTGTTTATTCAGGAAAACACCCAGATTTAAACTGCAATAATTAACACAGAAAGATTTCATTGTACATGACAGAATTATCTGGACACTTCATATGTGTTTATTGCCAAAGCCCCCAGTGAACTGTCTCACAACACAGTTGGGTTTATACATGAAAAATATACCCTTTAAATATAAAGGCTCTTCTATACTTGACACAGTTCTGCCTGCCAGAGGCAAAAGTCCTGCTCTTCCACCACTGTCAAGCTTGAGGAGCTTGGTTGAAGCCCCTGGAGTTACATTCATATAAAGTATTTAAAAATTGCATAAAATCATTTTTAAGCGTTAAACTTGTTATTGCTCTAAAGCATGAGACGTATAAATTACTGGTTTCAGATTATTCCATATGCCAATATTAGAGTCACAGAATCCCACAGGATGGTTTGGGTTGGAAGGGACCTTAAAGACCATCTCATTTCACCCCTCTGCCACAGGCAGGGACACCTTCAACTAGCCCAGGTTGCTCCAAGCCTCATCCAACTACATTCACCCACATCCTTGGAGTCAGAGCTTGCCTAGAGATCATTTAACTGTTCAAATAGGTGTGGATTTTCTCCCCAACTCTTTGCACTTTGCTTTCCTTCCTTTTTTCCCCTTCATGTTTTATTTCCTTTTCCCACCCGCTTCCACGCAAAAACAGAGCTGCAAAAATAGAAGCAAAGAGAGGAAGAAACAGAATGACAGAAAAACAAGGAAACTGAAAATATGGAAACTGAAGGAAAGAAAAAAAGTCGAATATTTACTAAACAGTTTTAGATGAGAAAACATTCGCTTCAAAAGTGACTTCAAGTACTGAATTGGTGCTTAATTCCAAAACGTGGCTCTCCTTCTGTCAGGTCTGGACAAGGCCAAGGAGTAAGTGGGAGAAAAATTTGCCTAGGCTGGCAAATATTATTTTTTTGCGTCCATAAATCTTGTTCTTTTGTGTCCATAAATTTAACAACTTGCTCAGGGGTCTCTTGTGTTTTGTTTTATGAACATGTTCTCCTGGAGAGCTGTGGGCTTCCCCTGGGCCTCACACAGCCCCCAAGCACAGCCAGCACTCCCTGGGGAGCTGCAGAAACTGTCCATAAATTATTAGTAGAAATTGTCCATAAATTATCAGTCCCCATATTAAATGATCCTTTCTTTATCTCTTGAGTTGAATGAAGCTGTTGGGACCGAGGACCCAGTGACAGGATGGAGTAAAAGCTCCCAGAGCAGCTGAGTTTGTCTTTTCCAGGCAGCTATTTTGGGTGCTCTGACTCACCTGGAGGTTCCTGTTTCACATTGGCTATTAGAGGGAATTAGGGAGCCTAAATTTAGCTGCTGTTGACATGAAGGGAAGTGGTATGTTAATACTGCAGGATATGTCAGCTCAGGGAAAACTGATGACTTGGCTTCCTCCCCTTACAACAGAGCCAGTGGCTGCTGCCTGCAGGGATCCCAAGGAATTCCAGGGGGATGCTGAGAGAGGAGGGGCCAAAGGCTCTATCCCTGATGGAAAGGTCAGGTTTTGGGGTCTCACAACCACCACTCTCCTTGGAAACACCTGAATTTCAGACTGTCCTTCTTTGGGCTCTACCCTCCTCCACTCCAACTCTGCAAGCTCCTAAAAAAAAGAAATTGGGAATTTAAACCACTTCAGCTGAGCCCCCCTAGTTGGGGGGTGGTGAGTCCACGTGTGGCTGCCAAAAGTGCTCTTCCAAAACATTTTTCCAAGCCCTGCATCCTCACATTCCATCACACTGTCTCAAAACTGAGTCTAATATAGCTGTAAAAAGCCGAGGCTGGGAGAGGTTTTGAGGTCACCAAGTGCAGCTCCTGCTGCCACAAGTGTTGCTCACCGGAATTTGCATTTTTTTCAGTTATTCTCCCTTCAGCAGCTGCTTTTGCTTTGAGGTTTTCCCTTGCTGCTCCCACCAAACACAAGCTGTATCACTTCCAGTTTTTCAAGACCTGTGAGTAACTAAGGCCCAGTTGAAGGTCCCAAAAAGCAAAGGCTTCTTATTTATTTTGGGTTTTTTGGTTGGTCATTTGTGTTGAGTAGTCCCTTTCTTACTTTATCTTCAGAACAGGGTGCTTGAAAACAGCAGAGCTGCTTGAAGTTTTTTTATCTAATAAAATTATGAATAATAATATAAGTTTAAGAGCATGAGCAATTGGACTATCCAAAGGATTTTGCAGAATGCTGTTTTTTCTTCAGAGGACTCTGGGTGGATGAGAGGAGTGCAGAGTCAGGCAGTTGCCCTGCAGAAGGTCAATGCACTATTGATCCAAGAGGGATCTTTAAATAGGGATTGCTGTGCATTTTTAGGTAGCAGGGTTGTCCCCTGGAACCATAAGAGATTTCTCCCTAAGTGACTGTGATATTTTCCCCTCGGGCTGAAGAAAAGCAAAGAAACAAAACCAGGAGTGAATGTGAAAGTCCCTCAGTGAAAACGAATCTGTGTCAGATAAGCCATGGCCTAATTTTCAGATGTGAGCTTTGAGGAGTTTGGGTTGGGGCCAATTTCACGGGAGGTGCCATCCAGCCTTGTGAAATCTAATTGCAGTCCTGGTTTCAAAGCCTTCCCAGCTCTGTAATCTCTGATGTTGAACTCGATCTTGGTTTGCTGCCCCCGGGTGAGCTGGGCTGGAATTGTGTTCCATCAGCTCGGCCGCTGTTAAAGTCCCTATTAACGTTTTCTATAGCAATTAACAACAGCCAGAATTAAGCACGTTTTCCCTATCAACCGAGATTATAAATAACTCCTAAAAAATGCCCCTTAGCCAAGCAGATATCAGTTTAAAAGTGCAACTTTCTCAGTGCCTGGGAGGGGCCAAAAAACCTTGAGAGAGAGAGAGAGCAGAGCTGTGAGGTTGTTGTTGCTGCTCCCTGTGCCTGGTCGAGTTAGTGATGGAGCACAGGCACAGAAATTCCCACATTTGCTCATCTGAGGACAAGGGGAGGGATTTTTACAGTTTCTCCATGATTTCAGTGCTTTCAGTATCCCTCTTTTCTCTGGGCTGAGCCCCGTGATGGGGAACCAGAGCAGGGCTGGTTCCTCAGAAGATGCTCCTCAGCAGAGCGAGGACCTTCCTGCTGCACAGGGGGGACAGATCCCACAGGGAATTACTCCTGATATTGCTGAAGAGACACATCATTTTGGGAAGGATCAGCCTGGAGTTATTTTTTTTTTAATTTGTTAAAAATTACCTGCTTCAAAAAACTTAGGGGGGAAAAAAAAAAAAGAAGGAAAAAAGGACGACAGAAAGAAGTGACTCAGAGTCTGTCAGAAACCAAGGCCTGGCTCAGGGCCTGCCTTGCTTCAGTGAAAGCTATTTAACATTTCTATAACTGCTGGGGAAATTGGGCACTATTAATGGGCTCTCTTTGTGGCTCTAATTTATTCTTATTTCTCAGAGGCAACGGAGTAGAGGCCAGATTGCTTTATCCTGTGGTATTAAAAAGCCTGGGGCTGAGGAGCTTAGCCCTGCTTTGTCAGGGTTTCCTCCATCTGCCAAAATAATAGAATAAAATCATCCTAAGCAGAGAGCTACTTTATTTTGTAAAGAATGCTCTTTCTCTGTCGATTCAAAGCCTTCAGGAAAAGCAGGGCTATGGGAGGTGTGAGCAAATTCATATTTTCATTCATTAGCTGCCTTTTCTATACTCAGGAGCTGTGAGTTCCCACGGCCAGGTTGGCTTAAACTTCTCTGGAAATCAGTTATGTGGATCAAAGTGGAGGCAAACAGAGGTTAAAAACCCTGTTCAGAGACATGAGAGATTTAGAGAGTCCAGAAGGGTGAGGAGATCCCAGTGGAGGTTATAAAGTCATAGGCAGGGCAAGCTGACTCTTATAAAAATAAATTTCTTTTTGTTAAGGGAAAAAGAAAGAAAAGAAATCCCTGTTTTCATTTTTCTTGGATTTCGTTTTCTTTTCTTTTCTCTTTTTTCCCTGCCCCACAACCATTAATAACACCAGGAATTTTTTTTTTCTTTTTTTGCATCATTGTTTTTCAAAACAGAACGTAGATAATCTCTAGCAATGAATCATATCAGTTACCCCTGACCTTCAGAAAGTGCCTGGTGTATTTTGAAGTCACCTGGTCGACGAGACAAAACCTCATTAATGTGCACCCTCAGTTCCTGGTGACATAACACCAGTAACAAATTACCACCAGGAGGAATAATCTGAGTGTGTTCACACAACCTGAGCTACATCACTCGACAACATCAACTAAGGCTGAGTAATAAACCACTGGGGTTCTGAAGCCAAAAACTAAATCCATGAGGAAATGTTTTGACGGGAAGAGTTTGCCAAGCTCCAGTCATGTAACAAATGTCAGCCAGGCAAGGGGAAAAACTTGCATAATGGTGAATATAGACCTCAGTGGAGTCTCAGAGAGGAAGGGAAGAGAGGAATGAGGGAATTGATACCAGATTCAGTAAAATGTTGGTCCCTTCCCTCCCCACACTGTAAGAATTAAACTTCAAAGAAGTGCATGTGTTGCTGCAACTCATGGAATAAGAGAGCCCGAGATTCCTCTTTTATCCTGTATTTTCTGAACTTTCCAGTAAGCCAAAACCAGCTCAAACACCATCCATCCCCTGGGCTGCCAAACACCACAGCTCTCAGCTGAGGCCAGTCCGAAATTTGGGAGAGTCTGGACCTCAGAGCTGACTCTTGGCTTTTCAGCAAGTGTTGGAGGTGTGTTTAGAGCCCAGTGTGGTCTGGGTCACACAGGAGCTGTCAGACAGGCAGGGCAGGACTCAAGGAAAATGTATCACAAGGAACTTCACTATTTGCTGGATTTGCAACTCGATTGTTACTTTAATATTTGGTACGAAAAGGTCTAAAAACCCCGGGTGAGAACAGAGCCTGAGCACTGTGCATGGACAAGATCTCTGTCCCAAAGAGCTTTATATTTAAATAGGAAAGATGGATAAATAGGGAAAAGGAGGACACTTAAGTAAATTGCATAAAGTCCATAGCAGAACACAGCACAGAAATATCCTGTAAATCCCATGTTTCCTATGTCCTGTCCCAGAGTTTCAGCTGCCAGCCCAAGAGTCAATGATTTCATCACCTTTGCTGTCATCCAATCTATCCATAAATCTACTCCAGAGTTGTGGTTTGTAAAGAAAGCCTTGATTACAAGCTTTGATTGCTAGGTTGTTTTTTTTTTAAAGACCAGGTCAAAGCACTGCTCCATTCCCCATCTCCTCAGCACAGCCAACAGTCTGCTACCCTAAAAGTCTCCTTATTGCTTATTCTCCCCATAATCTGGTTGAGTTTTAAGCTGTGTTTGCACAGATTGGTTGGAGGAACCCTTGGCACACCTGTGGGTTGTTCCTGGGTAGTCCAACAATCCCACTTGGATCCCAAGCACAGGAACCTTTGCCAGCTGTGGCTTTGCAGTGGTTTGGTTTGGTTGTTTTTTCTGGGACATTCACAAAGTTCCTTGTTTACCCTGGGGCTGAGGCAAGACAGGACATTTAAAACCAAGGTGTTGCCTAGTAAAAGCAGGCTACTGATGTTCAGAGCAAGGTGGGAAGTCAGGGAGCTGCTCACATCTGGTCGCTGTACATCAGCACCCCCAGGACGTTCTCGTTGGGCAGGGACTCTTCATTCAGGAACTGAGGATGATTCAGTGCCACTGATATTCGGTCCTGCACCTTCAGGTGTGTCAGATGGAGCTGGAACAAGGTCTTAAAAGCCTTCCCTTGGCACTTTTCTGACTCGCACCACGTGGACAACGTCTGCCTGTCCACCCTGTCGTTCACAAGGAGCTCTATCTTGAGGTCAGTGGGGCTTCTGGAACAGTTGGGGAGGTGGAAGTTCAGGTGGCAGTAGATCAAGTAGACACCTTGTTCCTTGATCACCAGCTCTTCACTCCTGCACTGGATGTCCACACAAATCCCCTTCTCCACCAGGCTCAGCTTGGAGCTGTTCCCTGGGCTGGACACTGGAAAGGAAAAGCAGAGAGGTGTTACCAGGAGCTCCAGCGACCTGAATTCAGCCCGAGGTGACTTCCAGCAGAGTGTTGGCTGGGAAAAGGAGATACCTGTTCAGTAACTCCCTGCAGGATACTCCGAGAAAAAGCCAGGCAGCTGGGAAACCACACGTGGAAATGGGGAGTTAAAAACTTCCAAGGACTTATGCAGCCCTCAGGAAATCCAAGCCAGGGAGATGCTGGAATGTACATCTCCATTATTTCCCACTTGGTATTTGAAAGGAAATAATGGAGATTTATATTCATGTGTGTGCTCAGAACATAGCTCTTTATTTTTATTTTTTTTTAAAGTCAAAGTAAAAAATGATTTATAGGATCAGACAGGGGTTTGCCAACCAAACCCACATTCCAGAAAAGCTAAGGATTTAATTTCCTATAAAATGCCCATTTAGGCAGCAAAACTGTTTACCACTAAACCCAGTGTGAGTAACAGGAGCAGGTCTTCAGCCAGCTCTTGCCCTTCACTGACCTCTCATGTAGGCAGCAGCTCCCTTGGCTGGGACACGCTGTAGGATTCTGGAATAGTCTTCAAAGGTGTTCCCTGAAGGAAACAACAGATTAAGTGATCATTAGTGGGTTTTATTTTGTGGTTTTTGTTTGTTTGTTTGTTTTTGTTTGCTTGTTTTTCTTTTTGTTTTGTTTTTTGTTTGTTGGTTGGTTTTCGTTTTGTTTTGTTTTTTTTTTTTTTTTTGTTTGGGTTTTTTGTGAGGGTTTTGTTTGTTTTTTTTGTTTTGGTTTTGGGTTTTTTTGTGTGGTTTTTTTTGCTACTGTAAAGTGCCATCAGCATTTGGTACCCCGGTTATTTGCTCTGCCTGTGCTAAGGACAAACTGCACAGCAGCAGCTGGAGCAGCAGGGAGGAGCTGTTTTTTACTCCTTGGCTGATAATATCTGATCTGCACGGGGAATTCACAGCAGTGTAACTCGATTGGCAAACCTGTAACATTTCAAAGCTCTGGCAGATTGCAGCTCTCAGCCAAACAAATTAGATTTCTTATTCTCCTTCTTACAAACAGAGATAAAACTTTTAAACTAAAAGAGGGTCAATTTGGATTAGATGTAAGGAGGAAGACTTTTGACAATGAGGTTGGTGAGGCCCTGGCACAGGTTGCCCAGAGAAGCTGGGGCTGCCCCATCCCTGGAAGTGTCCAAGGCCAGGCTGGAGGGGCTTGGAGCAACCTGGGCTAGTGGAAGGTGTCCCTGCCCATGGCAGGGGGTGGAATGAGATGATTTCTGAGGTCCCTTCCAACCCAAACCATTCTGGGATTCTATGGTTATATGAAATACAAATTGCGTGCAGGTAAGCTTAATTTATCCAAATTATTTTTATGGTGCAATTACAGGAAGCTTTTAAACATTTAACTGGAGCATACTTCTGAAAATGGCTCTTTGGGTATTTTTGGAATGTTGCTCTGTTCTCTCGTGGTCAAAATGTGGATTTCACCGGGACTTTAGGTGAGATTGTTCATAGAATCACAGACTCGTTTGGTCGAAGGGACTTTAAGGTCCATCCAGTCCCACCCCCTGCCATGGGCAGGGACACCTCCCACTAACCCAGGTTGCTCCAAGCCTCGTCCAACGTGGCCTTGGACACTTCAGGGATGGGGCAGCCACAGCTTCTCTGGGGACCCAAAAGCTGCTGCTGCCCAACCCGAGGGCAGGGTCTGCCCACCGCCAGCCCCCGTGTCACGGGAATGCCCCCAAATCCAAAGCGCCGGGACGGGGAGGCACCGGGGCTGCCCCGGCGGAGCCGCGGGGGGACGGGAACATCCCACGGGATGCTGGGACGGCTCCATCCCACGGCCGCGCCCGGCACTGCAGCCGGCGCCGATCGCACCGCAGGGCTGCCAACAGCTCCGCATCCCGGCACCGCATCCCGGTGTTCCATCCCCTGCATCCCGGCACCGCATCCCGGTGTTCCATCCCCTGCATCCCGGCACCGCATCCCGGTGTTCCATCCCCTGCATCCCGGCACCATATCCCGGTTTTCCAGCTTCTGCGTCCCGGCGATGCATCCCGGTGACCCAGCTCGTGCACCCTGGACTCTGCTCCCCACCACTTGCCCTCGCATTTCACCTCCTTTCCAGCCACATTCCCCCTTTCCATCTCCTCTGTGTGAGCTTTTCCTCCTCTCACCGTGCTGAGCGTTCAGTTAAAGGCACTGACCATCCATCCCTGGAAGTGCTCAAGGCCAGGTTGGACAGGGCTTGGAGCAACCTGGGACAGTGGAAGGTGTCCCTTCAGGGTCTGCAGCTTCTCCCGAGGGGCAGCTCTGATTTCTGCTCCCTGTGAGCAGTGACAGGACCCTGGGAACTGCTGGAGCTGTGCCAGGGCAGGTTGGATCTCAGGAAAAGGTTCTTCCCCCAGAGGGTGGTTGGGCACTGACCAGGCTCCCCAGGGCAGTGGGCACAGCCCCAAGGCTGCCAGAGCTCCAGGAGGGTTTGGACAATGCTCTGAGGGACAGGGTGGGATTGTTGGGTGTCTGTGCAGCACCAGGAGCTGGACTTTGATGATCCTTGTGGGTCCCTTCCCACTCAGGATATTCTGTGATTCAATGATTCGAACAAGAGACAGTCTATTAAATGCAGAGCGAGACAATAATCATAAGTTTTGTAGGATTCCTGAAACTAAAGGTAATACAAAGAGATAAAAATCTCCAAACTCTCGCAGTAACTGCCTGGCCTGACTTCTAAGGGAGACTTGGTCAGGAGGATGGATAAATCAGGGAGAAGCTGCTCCCACACAAGACCCCTGTCTGAGTGTGTTTGTGTGTGCATTGCACCCTTTGCATTCTCTGTTGGAGAAGGAGGCTGTGAATATCTTTAAAAAATTGCCATCTTTCTCTGATTTCATGGTTGAAACACTTTTGGGGAAAGCAGGAGCTCACAGTGCTCCAACACTGAGTAAGCCACGCACCAAAGTCCCTTCTACACACTGGAAATCCCCAAAGAAAAAACAACCCCTGCTTTCCTAGTGTTAGTCATGTCAATATAGTGTTTAGGTGAGGGCACAGGCACTGCAGAGATGGGGAGATAGGGCAAAGGATGGGAGAGAACTTTCCTGGCAGGACAAGTAGTGTGAGTGAGCTCAGGGTGCTGACTCCCTGTTACCAAAGACCTGATAACACTGTAACAGCTTCAGTTTGAAATAAAGGCCAGAAGGGATTCTTTGCAGAAACTCAGTGGCATTTAGGGGGTTTACCCTATAAAGCTGAAAATCCCCTGCTACACAAGCAGACCTTGGAAGCTGCAACATCTGCCAGGCGAGCAAAGTGCTGAGCCTGCCCACAACCAGCCTGGAGCTGCCCCGAGCTTGGCCAGTCCTGAGCTGTCTCAGGGTGTTCATGGCACCTCCAGAGATCTCCCCTGGCAGATCTGGCTGCACTTTGCACTTCCAAAGCTGTACTCACATTTACTGCTGTCAGCAAATTTCGTGTGCCTGCGTTTAAACCATTTGTCCTGTGTTTTTCAGAAGGCAAGTGATGGAAAAAAAAATACATCATTTTATGACGGCTGTTCTGGTTCTTGCTCTGCTGAAGCAGCTTATAACTGTTTTCTTATTTCTCAAGTTAATTCTTTTGTCTGAAACATTTCAGCTGAAGCCAAGAGAGGCTGAAATTAGCAGAGTTTCAGGAGTGATCGATGGATGTGTTCGATCACATCACCTAATTGGCTTTGCACTGTTCACTGTGTAAATCAGGAGTAATCCCTCCGAAATCAATAGGATTATAGGAGCTTAAAAATACTGTGAGGAGGAGGAAAGATAAAGCCACATTTGGGACTAAGTACCAAGGAGACCACCCTGCTTTCGTGGTGTGATGCACAGAAGCTGGAGATCATCTGCTTCAAGCAAGGCCACTTAAGCTATTTTGCCCTAAAGAAGGAGGTGACAACTCATTTTTGTCTCCCTGACCCTTCTTACCACAGGATGGACATCCAGAGGGTGAGAAAAAGGGCCAGGCTGTTTCCATGAGCTTAATGCAGCTTTTCTTCCCCAGGCCAAAGGGATGTACAGCAGGGCTGGGAAATGGGAGCTGCAGCCTCACTGAACCCTCAGGATTTCCCCCTGAGGTGCAAATTGGAAAGAGTCTCATCAAAACACAGCAGCACCTTGTCCAGCCAGGAAGAACAGGTTTGGGACAGGTAGATGGATGGGCTGGTGCCAGGCAGGTCCACGAGGATGTGACTCTGCCTGGAAAACTCTCCTCACTGCTGGCTGCCTCTGTTTCCCCACTCTGAGATGGGTATGACAGGAGTGCCACCAAAGGGCACAAACCAAGAGCTGAAAGTGGCGTCTCAGCACGGAAGGTGTTGCTGCCCAGACATGGAAAGCCCCTCAGATGAGGCTTCTGAAGGGTGTCCTGGTCCCAGTCAGCCCTTGCTGTGACATTGCAGTGCCCTCTGGGTGGCACCACAGCTGGCTGGAGGCTGAGCGTGGCAGGCACAAGAGCAGGTCAAAAAAACTGAAGTACAAGGAGGCAACAAGCAGCTTTCATTCCCTCTGCAACCCCCATGGATTTAAGTGCTTATAAAATTAGGCAAGGGGACATCATCCATCTCTGTCAGCCCACCAGAGTTAGCAGGATTTGCCTAATTTCATTTCTCAGCAGCCACTCTCTGTAGTCCCTGTATCTTTAGCACTCTCCTCCCAGCTCAGTGCCCTGCAAACAGCACTGGCTGGTGCTGAGGGACTGTCCCAGCCCACGATGCTGTGACAATTCCAGGTGGGTGACATCCCCTCCTGGGCTCAGGGACAAAGCTGAGCTTTGCTCCTGGCTCTGCCTGGCACCCACACACCGAGTCCTTCAGTCCTCAAGAGCCCAAGGGTGTCCCTGCTCCTGAGCACTGAAAGGGGACTGAACTCAGCTGCCAATTTCCCCTCCTTCCCAAAAGCATAAACTAAAGAAATATCCCTTTTTTCCCCCCAAGTTTAGGAGGAACATCTTATGAATTCATCACTGCACACCTGATCACTGCAAAACTTGTAGAGTTTAAGGCCAAAATTGTTCAAATCTTTAACATGCTCAGTGTAGCACAGGTCACATAATGTCATGAGCTATTTATATGTGTATATATATACATATACATATATATATATATAAAAAGCTCATGACATTATGACATATATATATATATTAATCTATAACTTGTGTTTAAGGCCAAAAATATTCAAATCTCTAAAATACTCAATGTAGCACAGGTCACATAATGTCATGAGCTATTCATATACATATATATACACACACATATATATACATACATATATACATATAAACATATATATACACACATATATAAATACATATATACATATAAACTTATATATACATATATAATATATATATACATACACACATATATATATATTCATCAATAACTTGTGTTTAAGGCCAAAACTATTCAAATCTCTAACATGCTCAGTGTAGCACAGGTCACACAATCCCATGAGCTATATATATATATATATATATATATATATATATATATATATATGTATATTCATCTATAACTTGTGTTTTAAGTATTGGTGGGAGAGAAGATCTAACATTTAGCATTTTGAGCAACACCAGTCATCCCATTATCAATTAAACAAGCAACCAGCTCCCATTATGACTAACTGGAATGTGTGTGGCTGCAGTTTCCTGCCTGTGCTCTCTTTCCAGCATGTGTAAGCCCAGGCTTGCCCAAATTTTTAAAGGTGAGAGACAGAACTCCCCTGCCCTGACCTTCCCAGACCAGACAGACCTCAGACAGTGTCACCCATGTGCACCCAGACATGTTACTGAGGGGGAGAAGGCAAAAATTTTATATGGTCTAAGGGTGAAATCTCCGTTTCTGAAGAACCCTCTGTCATGGGATTAGTGACTGATGGCCTGCAGTGTCATCACAGAATCCCAGAATCACTGAGGTTGGAAAAGCCCTCCCAGACCATCAAGCCCAACCTGTGCCCGATGCCCACCTTGTCCCCCAGCCCAGAGCACTGAGTGCCACAGCCAGTCCTTCCTTGGACACCTCCAGGGCTGGGGACTCCAAACCTCCCTGGGCAGCCCCTTCCAATGCCTGACCACCCTTTCCAGGAAGAAATTCCTCCTGATGTCCAACCTGAATGTCTCCTGGCACAGCTTGAAGCCGTTCCCTCTCCTCCTGTCCCTTGTTCCCTGGGAGCAGAGCCCAACCCCTCCCGGCTCCCCCCTCCTGTCAGGGAGTTCCAGAGCCAGAAGGTCCCCCCTGAGCCTCCTTTGCTCCAGGCTGAGCCCCCCCAGCTGCTCCCCAGAGTGTTGCACTGGGAGAATTCCAGGTTGGAAGAGATCAGATTTAATTGCAGAAGACCAAGGTGCCCTCTGAGATATTGCTGCAAATCCTAAAAGGCTTCTTGGTTCACTGGTTTCAGCCTGATTTACTTTGTGGTATCGAGTATGTGACTGTCACCTGTATTATATTAATTTCTCCGAGCCAGATTTTGATTTGGGAGCCTATTTCCCATTGAAACTGTGAATGGGGTGATGGATTTCCTTTCCTGGTCTCTCCATCATCTGCAAATGGATCTTACTGCCAGACAAAAATACCTGTAAAGTGTGTGTGTAGATATGTACCTGCAGGTTTTTTTTCCTTTTGCAAATGAGGAGAGATTTAAGTACCAAATCTTTGCAGTTCAAATAACAAGAAAAGCCATCAGCCCAGGATTCATGGGGAAAAAAGGCTTGGAGAAGACAACAAGGAGATGGTGAGGGCTGAGCCTCTCCAAAGTCTGCAGGTCATAAATTTCTCTGTGACTTAGTTCTCCCTCTCAAAAATGAACCAAACCACAACACCCCTCCGGTCCATATTAAAATATGATCCAATATTTACCAACTGGGGGTGAGTTTCCACAGAGGAATAATTCCACAGAGAACATTTCACGGCCGTTTAGTGGGTGATGGATTTCGTTCTTCCCCCCCGTTGCTCAGGTGCTCCCCTGACAGTGGCACGGGGGATTTGAGGAGACTGATGCCATTTTTCACACAAACATTTAATTAGCTGACATTGCATCGCTCTCAGCTTGTGCTTGCAGATTCCTGCAGGCCCATCCATTGAGGGCTGACAGCTGAGTCAGGGCCATAAACCTCCCATAAATCTGCTTTAGTGCCCACTGGTGGTTAATTGACAATAGGATGTAATCTCGTTGGAGATCTCAATGAAATCATCGTGTTTTCCTGCTTTGATAAGACAAAATTAATTCAGGGTTGTAGCTGGGTCTGGACTTGTGCCCGTAGGCATTTCAGTCTCTACCTGAGTGAACTCCAGCTCGTCTCCCCACAGAATCGGAGCACCACAGAATCCCAGACTGGTTTGGGTTGGAAGGGACCTGGAAGATCATCCAGTTCCACCCCCTGCCACGAGCAGGGACACCTTCCACTAGCCCAGGTTGCTCCAAGCCCAATCCAACCTGGCCTTGGACACACCCAGGGATGGGGTACAGTCCTGCATCCCCCACCAGCATCTCTGAGATGTTTGGCACCAGGGCTGGTGCCAGGCTGAGCACCCAGCTGGCAGCTGGGCAATGCTGGTTTTTTAACTTGCCCATTTTAACAGCTTCAAAGCTCTGGTTTGAACAACTTGGGCACAAAATACATTCAAACCACATTATCAACACCTGGGCAGAGACAGATCCAAATCTAAATCCACAGCAGCTTCAGCCTCAGCACAGCCCCCCTCCTGCAATGTTTCTTCTACCTCTGTTTCTGGGTAGGACCTTGCAGCACTTGCCACAGCTCCTGCTTAGTGGTCAGGAGGTGATACCTGGCAGCAGATGACAGAGCTTCCTGTGAGGGGGCCTCAGGAAATTGCCCCCTGGGCTAGGAAACAAGCCCAGAATGGGAGAGCCAAGTATTCAAAAATTACCCAAAATACAGTAAGCGTTGCCCAAATGATGCAGAAAAGGTCATTATTGAGACTCTCTGGGCCTTGAACTTTTGTTACTTAGAATCAGGGAATCACAGAATATGCTGAGTTGGAGGGAACCACCAGGATCATCCAGTCCAACCCCTGGCCCTGCACAGACACCCCAACAATCCCACCCTGTCCCTCAGAGTGTTGTCCAAACCCTCCTGGAGCTCTGGCAGCCTTGGGGCTGTGCCCACTGCCCTGGGGAGCCTGGGCAGTGCCCAACCACCCTCTGAGGGAGGAACCTTTTCCTGAGATCCAACCTGACCCTGCCCTGACACAGCTCCAGCCATTCCCTGGATCCTGTCCCTGCTCACAGGGAGCAGAGATCAGAGCTGCCCCTTGGGAGGAGCCGCAGACCCCGGTGAGGTCCCACCTCAGTCTCCTCTTCTCCAGCTGAACAAGCCAAGTGACCTTCAATCTCCCATTCTGCACCATTTCTAGATGAGCACTGGGCTTCACTTTTCCCATCTGTAGCAGAAGACAATGGTATCTCCTCTCCTCTGAGTCTGAACACGAACTTAGATTTGCAAGTCAAATCCTTGGTGCTAAGAGCCGTGTACCCAGGGAGCCAATGTCAGTGCAATAAATAGTTCTCCTCCTGATTTACACTCAGCAAAAGCAAAACCATGGTACACTGTCTCTGCTAGGCAGGTTTTTTTCCTATTTTGGGCTCCCTGTGCTCACACTCTGCCTGTTTCAAGTCCTTGCTCTTGCCTTTTGGTGCTGTAAGAACACTTGTCCCTTCTGGATCTCCCTTTGCCCCACAGACCAGCAGGAAACACGGGACTGCTCCAGGCCAGAGAGAGCACAGGAAGAGTTTCAGCTGTTCTGAAATATGTGGCAACACCTTTTCCCCTCTTCCTTGTGAAGATATGGACACAACACACACGTGTAAGAGCAGCCCTTAAAATAAGACCTAAAAGTCACACTGATGTTCACATCATCTGGCAAAAAGGCTCCTCCAGGGCACATTCAGATATATTTGTTATTTCCTCAGCCATGCATTGGCTTCTGGATGTACTGAGCAGTTTGAAAGCTTTCTTCTTATTAGTTTTATTTTTTTTCCCCACTACTTTGGCTCTTCACCAAGAGGAGACTTAATGTGAAATGTTAAGATGTGCACAGTTGGCTTATTTGTGACCCTGGGCGGTGTTTGCATTAGAGATGAGTCAAATCACAGGTATTGTTTAGGTGTCTTACCCGTCCTGATGGGTTTTTTGATGCCCTCCATGGCAGGATCAGGTGCCTGAAAGAGAATAAAGAGAAGGGATGGTTATCCTGGGAGCAGGGCATAGCCATGTTCAGGTGCAACCCTGCCTTAAAAGTGGATCTGAAGTGTTTCCCTCATCACAGATCTGGTTTTCTAACATGTTTTTCTCACATAGAATGTTTTCTAACATTTCTGATGCAGTCAGTGATTCTCTCAGGGCAGTAAGAAATGTGTGTGGGTTCTGTTGGGGTTGCTTCAGAGGAACAAGCCCTGAAAATCTCCATGGAGTGGCCAGAGTGGGACTGGACACCCTTGAGAGCCAGAGTTTGTCCCTGGGAAGACAAGGCTGAAGCCCCCAAACAGGTCTGAGCACGACAATGTTGTCCTGCCTCACCTCTGCTCCTACTTCTTGCTGGGATGTAAAACCAGGGGTCAAAATGGTGCAGGAGATTGTCCTCCATCAGCATGACATGAGAACTTCCCAGGAAACAAGCTCCAAGGCTGGAATGCAGTAGGATTCCTCTGAGGTCTTGCCTCTGATTCACCACAGCTCTGCCACCCAGACACAGGACCCCGAGGGCTGTGCTTGCTTGAATGTTATTCCACACAAGTGGAGTCACTGACAGCTCAGAAACCTCCAGCGATGCCCTCCAGGAGCAAAAAGTTCTCCCAAGAGCTGAGGAAAGACCCTGAGGGTTCCTCAGTGCTGGAAACTCTGTGTCACATCCTTTCACTGTCACACACCAAGTGGTCCCACCGGGATTTTTGGTATCGAGCCTAAACCAGCTCCTCTTACCTGGGTACAAACCAATTGTGGAGACTAACCAGGCTGAGTCCAGCTTACCACAGACCTACAGAATGTTTGGATCCCATAAGGATCATCAAGACCAACTCCCTGCTCCTCACAGGACTACCTAAAATTAAACCATCTGACTGAGAACATCCTCCAGCTGCTCCCTGAGCTCTGCCAGATTTGGTGCCGTGACCACGTCCCCTGGGGAGCCTCTTCCCACCAGCATGTCCAAGAAGAAGAAAGCTGGGAACCTGATACCAGCTTTAGCAGAACATCTGATATCTCCTGGGAGAAATGAGGCACATCATGGGAAACAGCTTCATCCACAGTGGTCTTACAACATGAGCACTTCATTTCTGTGTGTGAATTGAATAGCAGGTGGTGTGGGGAGAAGGAAGATGGTTGGACGGTGAGAGAAGTCATGTTGGGCCTGTTTGTGGTACTTCATGTTTTAGTCTTAAATATTTAGGAATACTTTTAATTAGAGTTTGGCCTAATGTGACCATGTTCTCAGCCATGCTGAAGTGTAGAGCTGTGTCTGCTCCCAGCAAAGCAAATGCTTTGGTCTAATGCCAAATTCTGTGTCCTGCAGAGGTGGCAGAGGTGCTTCCAAGTGGACCTGGCAGTGCTGGGTTAATGCTTGGACTCGATGCCATTGGAGCTCTTTTCCAGTTTAAATGACTCTGTGGTTCTCCAGTGAATTAGATATCTGTAAAAAGTCATTTGTTCATTTTTCTCCTCCCACGTCTGAGTAAGGAATGGGCAGAGTTATCTGAGACAGGATTTCTCCAGGTGACCTTCCTAAGCTGTGCAGGAGAGCTGCTGGGGCAGGAGATGAACAGAAACTGATATGATTTGAAAAACCAGGTGTTTCCAAGCTTTTTGTCCCCTACACCACATCCTCCCTCAGAAACTCTCACAGACCCTGTGCACACATATCATCACATCTGGGACTGAGAAGAGTTTTGGCTGAAAACATTCCCAGGGACCCTCTGCCAGAACCTCTCAGCACCTTTCTTTGCCCCCTGCTCTGGGCTGCCCATCACACACGCTCAGGGCACAGAGAACTGTTATTTTTCAATATAATATATGAGCATTTCTGCCCTCTGTGGATAATAAAAGGTATTTTTACATGACAGGAGGGAGATACTCTGTCCCCAAAGAGATTACACTGCATTAAATCATTTAATACAGAAGTGTTTGATAAAGCAATTGAGACATTGCCACCAGTGAGGTGGTCACCTTGCAAACCTCCCTCAGAGCTGGTGTGAGGGACAAGGGTGATATCCCAGAGCCTGTTTTGTAGTCAGGGCAACAGAAACAAAATTAAAAGGCACTAATTTATTGTGCTCACCCCTGGGAAGTCTCTCAGCAAGTAAAACCAGCAGATACTAATGCAATTTATTATCATGACAACTGAGTAGAGATTGAAATAAAACTTTAGAGCTTCCTTTGAAATATTACTGGCATTACTTCTGTCTTTTCTAACAGTAGAAATGTTGCATGTAATGCTGTTGTTTGGAATGCAAAAAATCACCCAGTGGGAGCCCAAATAGATTATATTCTACAGTGGAAGCTCAGAAATAATTCCTGACAATGAATTTCACCCTCTCTGGAGTGATCTGGGTGTTGATGAGGAAGGATCTCAGTCTTTACTCAGCAAGCAGAATAATATGAGTTTGCTCTAATAGAGAAAATAATCGCTTGTCAGTGAAAGCAATTTCATTCTTGTTTCTCTTAATCATTTTACAAGGCATTTTCTCAGCCTGAGACAGAGTGGGACTGCTAAAGGGTCATTGTGAATTCCTGTGTCAGAGTGGTGAATATTCATCTAACCAGACATCTCTGACCACTGGGAGGGTGGGGCGGCCCTGGCACAGGTTGCCCAGAGAATCTGGGGCTGCCCCTGGATCCCTGGAAGTGTCCAAGGCCAGGTTGGACGGGGCTTGGAGCAACCTGGGCTGGTGGAAGGTGTCCCTGCCCATGGCAGGGTGTGGAATGAGATGACCTTTAAGGTCCCTTCCAACCCAAACCAGTCTGGGATTCTATGACGTGTATCTACCTCTAGAAAGTCCAAGAAAACACATTTCCAAACCACACTCTCCTCAGAACGGGGCTGGGCTCAGCTTAACTAAGTCCAGAGCTCTCCAAGAGCCCATGGCAGCTCTGTGGGGAGCAGCTCCCTGCTCCTCTATCCTCAGAGGAAGTTCTTCAATTTAAAAAGAAGCCTCCAGGTTCCCCTGTGTTTCTGCTCAGCCTCAAACCATCACGACTTCAGGAAGAATTTCTCCCCTGAAGGGTGGTCAGGCCTTGGCAGGGGCTGCCCAGGGAGGTGGTGGAGTCCCCACCCCTGGAGGTGTCCAAGGACACTGGACGCGGCGCCAGGGGACAAGGTGGGAATTGGACACAGGTTGGGCTTAATCTTGGAGATCTCATCCAACCTCCATGACTCTGGGATTCTATTCTCTGCCCCAGCCCTGGCTGAGGAGAAAGGCAGCTGCTGGCACCTCAGGTAGGTGTCCTTGAGGTGCAAATGTAGCCACCAGACGTGAAACTGCAGAGAGTGAAGCATCATCTCCACAACTGATCTGATGATGAGCATCACAGGAAACAGCTCTATGTGAAAATCAGTTTTTCCAGCATTGCCCAAACCTGTCCAAGTGACAGGGGACTGTCCCTGCACAGAACACCCACAGCAGGAGCTGCACCAGTGCAGTTTTCCTCTAAAATGCCTCAGTGGTTTTCTGTCCTGCTCAGTGAGCGGTAAATCTGCTTTGAGGGGGCAATTTCCAGTGGTTTTATTTTATTATTTTATTTTATTTTATTTTATTTTCCTTTCTGTCGGGGTTGCCACCAGAGGGGGCCAACAGGCACCGCTTGGGGCAGCTGGGACAAAACAAGTTTTGAGCAGACAGAAATCCCCGACAGACAGTGCAGGATCACACCGGGGGCTGCAGGGGAGATTCCTGGGCACGGCAGAGCCACTTTTTTAATGTTTGTAACATCCTTCAAGACTAGATCAGCAAATATAAATCCCTGCTCTGACTCAGCAACTGCCACACAGGTGCCTTAATGGCAGTGAAAACATTTGCCCACATGATTTAGGTTAAAAATACGAAGTGAACAAACTCCAGAGCACTGATGGACTGACCCAGATCGTGGATTTTGGGCATTCACACACAGTTTGTTTGTGGGAGTGGGTGGTCCAGGTGTCTCACACAGCACATCAAGATTTGTTGGGGTCTGCGTGACTTAAAATGACATTTTTCTACTCCTTTCTGTCCCATTCTCTTTCCCTGATTTTATGTGTGTCTCTCTATACACATAATTACCTACAGAGACGTGTGTATATATATATATATATATATATTCAACAGCAGGCAGAAGGGTGGAGGTTTAAACACACCTATAAAAGTGTTAAGAAGAAAAATGAAGGCTCCAGACCACCTTACAGAGACTATTCTTATTCCACAGGAAAACAAAGTCACTTGTGAAAGATCAAGAATGGCCTGAAGCCAAGGGGTTCTGCATGTGAAAGCTGAAGAAACAAACTGACCTCAGCACTACCTGTAATTAATTCCAAAAAACATAGTTTAGTTCCAAAAATGACACTTCCCAGGTCTGACATTAACATGCTGTGCCACCCTTCTTGAAAACAAGGCGTAAAGGAAATTTCTTGGGGTGCTGGAAAATGGGAGGGAGGGGTGTTAATGTGTACTAGAAATTCAGAGAAGCAGCTTTGAATCATAGTTGCCTCTTTTTTTTTTTTTTTGATTTGGTCTTTCATCTTGTGTTTCCCTTATGCAGAGCACCCAGGTCGTGGGTGATGTAAATGCTTCGTTTCTACACAGTTTGATTTTCCTTTTCCAATCTGTCCTCCTTCATCCTAAAATAGGCAAGTACAAATTCATAAAAAGGAACAAGCAGCCAACTTGTAACTTGTGATGGGGGCAGGGGGCTGTGTGATCTGCTGCCAACAGAAGCTTCCTTTAATGCTGTGGCACCCAAGACAAATGTCACAACACCTGTGTTGTCCCTACAACCCTCTAACACCCCTTTGAGCAGAGGAAAAGAAAAGCTTCTATCTCTGCTCAGCATAAGGAGGGTGTGAAGTTGCCCCTGAGGTGAAGGACCACTCACATAATCCAGCTGGGAACACCTGGAGAGAAAACCTGACCATCCCAAGGGGGTGATCACACAAAAATTGGTCCCTTCTTCAGGAATTGCAAAGAGAATAATTAAGTCAATTGATCACAGAATCAACCAGGCTGGAAAAGACCTCTGAGATCCTCCAGTCCAACCTGTGACCCAACCCCACCTTGTCACCCAGACCATGGCACTGATGCCACATCCAGGCTCTGCTCAAACACCTCCAGGGACGGGCACTCCACCCCCTCCCTGGGCAGCCCATTCCAAGGGCTGATCCCTCTCTCTGCAAACAACTTCTGCCCCATGGCCAACCTAAACCTGCCCTGGGGCAGCTCAAGGCTGGGCCCTCTTGTCCTGCTGCTGGTTCCTGGCAGCAGAGCCCGACCCCCCCCGGCTCCCCCCTCCTGTCAGGGAGTTGCAGAGAGTGAGAAGGTCTCCCCTGAGCCTCCTCCTGTCCAGGCTGAGCCCCCCCAGCTCCCTCAGCCTCTCCTCCCAGCACTTGTGCTCCAGACCCTTCCCCAGCCTCGTTGCCCTTCTCTGGACCTGCTCCAGCCCCTCCATGTCCTTCCTGAGCTGAGGGGCCAGAGCTGGGCACAGCACTCCAGGGGTGGCCTCCCCAGTGCCCAGTACAGGGGCAGAATCCCCTCCCTGCTCCTGCTGCCACACTGTTCCTGATCCAGGCCAGGATCCATTGGCCCTCTTGGCCACCTGGGCACCCCTGGCTCCTGTTCAGCTTCCTGTCCATCCAAACCCCCAGGTCCCTTCCTGCCTGGCTGCTCTCCAGCCCCTCTGTCCCAGCCCATGGGGCTGCAGGGGGTTGTTGTGGCCACAGTGCAGGACCCGGCCCTTGGCCTGGTTGCCCCTTGATGATGCTCTAATCCCTACAGCAACACGACTCAATATCCACAGGGCCCCAAAACTCTCCAGTCCCTTTTCCTGGAGCTGCTGGAGTCAAAGCTATGAGGTGTTCAGCCCAACCACAGCTGTGTTTCCCAAAGGAGTCTGTGCCCAGCCTTCCCCTGACGGTGCCACCAGGAGCTGAAATGTTTCTGTCTCACAGAATCAACACTTGCTCCCTGGTCTGGAAATCCAAACCAGTCATGGATGGAGGATGATTACACTGCTCCTGAACTCGGGGTCTTGCATCTCCCTGAGAGCAAGAGCACAGGTTGTGGCTTTTACTGCCAAATTCTCCTCAGAGCGGAAAATTGCTGCTTGATTTTATTTGTTTCTCACACACCTCAGCTTCCTATTTCCTCCTTCAGCCAGGCTCATTTTCAAAGCAGCTGCAACGGTGCCATTACTCTTTTAAGTCAAAACCTTGACTCTTTCAGTGATATTGTTACTGGTGTAACTGTGTTTATCCTGGTGGAGAGGTAATTTACTGCTTACTTTCATAATAAGTACAAATAAAAACCTCATTATATAGAAAAGCTGTGGCAAGTCTGTAATTACCCAGCTTGTTATTTTAAAGATCTCCCTTAAATATGCCACTATTTATCACTTAAAAATCCCCATGTCTCACTTTAACTGCCCTCAAGCTGCTTCTCTTTTGGAAGAACACTGATTACAGGTAAATGACTCCTCTCTGGTGGAGCTTAAAGAAGTATCAGTCAAGCCTTCACGGTTTCATTTCTGGGTAATGTGCACACAAATTGCACAGGGTAAATTTAGGAAGAGAAAATATTGATTCAAAGGATCATATTTTGTTTTCCATGGCCACCTTCCTCCAGCAGCCCTTTGCTGGTGCTTTCATTGTATGAACAGGAGTGGAGGTACTTCAGCACTTCCATTTTTGCAATGAGATTTCAAAGCCTGTAAAACTTCTAACCTGGCATTTTACCCCGGTGAAGTTGATGGAAAGGCTCTTGGTGAGGTTAAAAATGCAATTTTTATACCCACAACCACCTGTAGCTCTGCTCTGTCACCGTCTCACTGATTCCCCACCCAACCCCAGATGCACTCGAGAGCTCTCCTCTCTTTTAAGAAGGAAATAATGTCTGTGGGCTGAGGGAACAGTTGTTTTAGTGAGACCTTGTCTCACATCCTCAGCAGTCCGTGCTGTAGCTCTAGCTGTGCATTAAAAATCACACTCCAGCACAGGACAGAGAGCAGGAACGAGCTGCTTTGCCCCCATCCACTGCTCCGGGTGGATCAGGAGAGCTCTGCATCTGCCAGGACGCACCCACAGCACCACCTGGGTCACATGGAAGTGTCCTGTGGCACATCCATCGCTGGAATTAATCCCTATTTTGGATGAACACAGGTAGGCACGACCAGACCAGACCAAACCATCTCAAACCGTGGTTGTTCTCCAAAGAAACAACAGGAGACACATAAAACCAGGGAGCAAACACTGAGGCACGATGGAACTTCTCTCCATCTCTCCTAAGGAGGCAGGACAGAGGCTGGTTGGCATCTTGGATCATGAGCTTTCTATTCCCATTTACAGAGCAGAAATTCCACGCCAGAAATTAAAACTGCCCGTGGAGAAGGGGCATCTTCTTGTGAAGTTCTTTACTCTCCCTCTTTGTTTCATCTTTCTCTCCCCTAATTCACGTGTGTGCATTTATAACAGAGGGAGCAACTGGTAAATTTTGGCAAGGAGAAAAAGAAAGGGAAAGGAAAGGAAGAGAAGAGAGAAGAGAGGAGAGAGGAGAGGAGAGGGAAGAGATCCAATGAAGACACCTCTTACCGTCCTCTGAACGACCAGGACCATGATGGTGGCCAATGCAAAGACGAGCAACGCAACGAGGGTGGCGATGATGAAATACAAATAGATTCTGCTGGTGCCCCCGAGCCTCCTTGAAACAGTGTCTTCATTCCCATGCATGGCTGATTCATGCGAGTCCCTCACCTGAACAACTGCTGGCTCCTGTGCCTGGCACATTCTTATATAGCTCTCGAGGTGCTGCTCCGTATCTCCCCTCGATCGGGTTCAAGTTGCAGCCCATCTCTGCTCCTGGCAGGATTTTCCCCCTTCATCCTGGCTCATGTGATCCGGAAAAAAAACTTCATCACTCGCAGCACAGAGGGCGAGGGCGCCGGGGGCGTGAGGGCAGGACGGGGCTGTGAGCAGGGGCAGGAGCCTCATGTTCCTGCTCAGGGATTTCTCCCGGGCTCTCTGAGCCCTGCACGGAGGTGTCTGATGTCAGAAGGTGAACAGTTCCCCAGACCGATCGGCCCCCGCCCTCCACCGGCTTTCTGTGAAATGGGGAGATATGCAAATGCCGTTTCATTTTCTACTCGCTGCAGCTGCACCGTGGCACCGGGAGCGGCCCCGGGGCTCTGCCTTCCTGTTGCACAGAGTCGCAGAACACACCTGGTTAGAAGGGACCCACAAGGACCATCCAGTCCAACCCTCAGAGCCCTGCACAGGATCATCCCCAAGGGTCACACCCTGTGCCCCAGAGGATCATCCAAACCCTCCTGGAGCTCTGGCAGCCTTGGGGCTGTGCCCACTGCCCTGGGGAGCCTGGGCAGTGCCAACCACCCTCTGGGGGAAGAACCTTTCCCTGAGATCCAACCTGACCCTGCCCTGACACAGCTCCAGCCATTCCCTGGGTGCTGTCCCTGGTCCCCCCAGAGCAGAGCTCAGTCCCTGCCCCTCCTCTGCCCCTGCCCAGGAAGCTGGAACTGCCATGAGCTCTGCCCTCAGTCTCCTCTTCTCCAGCTGAACACCCCAAGTGCCCTCAGCTGCTCCTCAAACACCTTCCCCTTAAAGCCCTTCCCCATCCTTGTTGCCTGTTTATCTGGAAACATCCCTGTTTCATTCCAGTGTTGATGGACCAGCCATTCCTAACCCTGCATGTTTTATGTGAGATGACTCCTGCCTTTCTGACCAGTCCAGCTCGAATGAAACTTGGGTGTTTCTGAGAATTTTCACAGTTAGATGGGTGTCCTCTTTTGAACTGTATCTGTACAAGCCAGTTAACTTGTGCAAATTTCTGGGAGTGTTATTTAGAATCATAGGATCACTGAGGTTGGAAAAGACCTCTAAGTACATTGAATCCAACCATTAATCCAACACTGCCAAGCACATCACTAATCCATGTGTCTAAGAGCCACGAATTTGTCTCAGCTACTCCTGGTTTGGGAATACAGGGACATCAGAGAGGACAAACAGGACTTTATCACTGGTCCATCCAGCTTAACATATTGCCTTCAGTAGAAAGCAACAAGAAATGCCTTGGGAAGAACATCAGAATAAAAGAAACTATTTATTGAGTGTAATTCTCCAGTTTCCTCTAATTTGGGCTTGTGGGACTCCCAGTACTTCCCTATTTTAATGCAATTTTTCTTTACACCTCTGACATTACAAAGTCCTGACATCTTACTATCATTACCACTATCTTTAACGAAATCACTGGAGCACAGCACTGCAAAGGCTCCTAAAGATGTGTAAAGTAGTGTTTTTTCAGTGCGTCCCTTATCACCATGGAAACAAGCACAGTCTGTTTAACCGGAGGCAAAGGGGAGCAGCCTCCTCTCCTGGGGATGAGACAATGGTCAGGTCTCCTTCAGCAAATCTGTTGCTCGAGCCTGACCTGTTGGATGAGATGGATCATCAACTTCTGCATCCTCCTTGGTGGATGCAGAAGTTTTGGACAGCCACGACCAGCAGAGGTTCTCACTCGTCCTGATTTGGAAATAATTTTGGATTTATTTGGAAATTAATCTTGATGATGAAGATTTCCACAGTTTGGCCTGTGAGAGTTCATTTGACCCCTCAAGCAGCCAGTCCTGCAGAGCAGCAAACCCAGCCTTTGGGGAGCAGAACACGGGGATCCCCTCACACCACCATCGCTCCCCAAATCTCCTTGGCAACAATTCCAAAATGGGGGGAAATCCAAGTTAAAAGATCTTGCAGTGACTGGCAGCATCTCTTGAAGAGGCAGTTCAGCATCTCTTGCTTGTGGCTGAGCAGATACACTGAGGAAGGTGATTTTAAGAAAATAATGGTGGTGTGGTTTGAAGGATGTCACGTCATGTTTGGTGTCATGAGGAGGGCAAAGCTCTTGGGGAGTTTTTAGGCTTTTACAGCCCCACAGGGATGTGCAGGTCAGCTCTGCAAACTGCAAAACACTTGTGCTACTTCTAGGGAGACAACCAGGTAGTGATGATGGCTCCAAAAGAAAAAGAGATCAGTGAAGGCCAGTGAGGGAAAAATGGGATGAATTAATTCCTTGTGTAAAAACGTACAATCCAGATTAAACTGGATTATTGCTTTCTAATCTAAATCTGGTCAGCCCATGAGCACAAACTCACAAGGGGAGTTGGGAATACTGAAATCTGCTGGGAAGATCACGGAATCATATGGCCAGAATGGCCTGGGTTGGAAGGGACCTTAAAACTCATCTCATTCCAACCCATGGGCAGGGTCACCTTCCACCAGCCCAGGTTGCTCCAAGCCCCGTCCAACTTGGCCTTGGACACTTCCAGGGATGGGGCAGCCCCAGCTTCTCTGGGCAACCTGTGCCAGGGCCTCACCACTCTCACAGGGAAGATTTACTTCCAAAAATTGAATCTAAACTTACTTTCAGTTTGGAGGCATTTTCCCCCTTGTAATAATATGTAGGAGCACAGAGCATCCCCTGATGCTCTGCACACTCACACTCTGAACACTTTCCAGTGTTCCAGGACAGCCAGGGCAAACACCTCAGGTGGCCCCAGGTAAGAGCAGGACCTTTGATTGATTCCCCTTTCGTGATGGGTAAAAGAGCTCAAAATGCAGCCCTGAAATCCTGCTCAGCTCAGACAGCTGGACTGTTCAGGCAGACAGCAATTTTTAAACAGTAACAGTACAGAACGAGTGGATTCTTCTGGAGCTTTGTCTTAGGCAGTGGATAAAGCCCCATTAAATGAGTGGTTTGGGGGCACTCTGGCTGTCCATCCTGGCTGGTAGGTCATGATGTGACTTCACACAACTTCAGTGCAATGCTCTGTCACCCCCTAATTCCTGAAAACATCACTCAGCAAACACTTTCACGCCATCACCTGCCTGATTATGCTGATTCCCAGAGCACAGTTCACTGTTCTGTGCCTCCTGATCAATGGTGCAGCAATTCTCACCAGCCCTGGTTCAAGAGGTTAAATAGCAGGTGCTTGCCCTGCATTTGCATTGGCACGGTGCTGCAGCAAAGGGCTTTGCATAAAAGGGCAAGGAGGGAGAAAACAAGCAAACCACAAACCCAGCAGTTCTAATTATTTCTTGGTAGACACTGAAAGTGACTCTCCGTATTAAAAAAATACAAAATATCCCAGCCACTTAATAATATTTATCTATCTCCTCCTCTGCTGAAAGGAAATAAACGTGCAGAGAACTGAAAACCCCACCTATGTGGTCAGTGGAAATTCATCCTTGACGGAAGTTGTGATAACTGAAACCTTTATAAAAGACATTAATGCCCAGTTTTTCAAAGGTACATAGTTACTCAGCTGCCCCTGAAATCCAGGGGGGTGAAATGTGCAGGTGCCTTTAGAAATTTCTGGGTTTATCCTCAGTGGGAACTGGGTCCATTTTTCATCAAAACCATTATTTACGTTTACATCCCTGTAGTTTGTTACCAGGACCTCAGCCTTTGCTTTTCAAGGCCTAAGAGAGCTCAGAGAAGATGCTCAATAATGTGTATTTTATCACCCCAAGTGATTCTTAACACCCTCCTAACTGAGTGTCTCAGCAAAGGCGCTGCCGGGTTTCTTATGGAATCCCAGAATCCCAGAATGGTTTGGGTTGGAAGGGACCTTAAAGACCACCTCATTCCACCCCCTTCCATGGGCAGGGACACTTTCCACTAGACCAGGCTGCTCAGAGCTCCATCCAACCTGGAACAAGATGATCTTTAAGGTCCCTTATCTTCACCCAGAGTCCCCGTTCCACCTCTGGTCACTGGTTGCACACACGTGAACCCGTGAGCACACGTGGATGCCTGCAAACCATTTGGGTTGGAAAATCAAAATCAATCAGTTGAGCTCTCTGCAAAACACCATCAGCACTCAAAGGATGAATCACCTTTTTGTTGGAGGCTCTAAGCTTCCTCTGATGAATCACCCCCGTGTTGCACTCGGGGGGCTGTGTTTGTTCCCCACCTCCGAGCCCCAGCCAAGGGAGCTGAGAACCTGGGCCAAGGCTGGAAGAGTCGTTTGGTTTTACTTTTTAATTCTATTTATTAGGATTTTTTAATTCTATTTATTAGGAACCACCCACGTGGTTCCCAATCCAAGCCTGATCACTGACTGATTAAATGACACTCCAGTGTCTCATTCCCAACACTGCTGGGATGACACCTTTGCCTGTGACCATAAAACAACCCTTTGAGGGAGATGCTGCCTGTCTCTTATCTCTCATCCAGCATATTGGAAGCTTTCCAAGAATAGCAATGTTCTTTTCTCATTTTGTTTCTCAAATAAGATTACTGCATAAAAATAGACATCAGACAGGAGGAAAATGAGAGAAAAAAAGGAAAGGTTAGAGCTGCCACTGCACAGTGTTATCTCCTTGGGAAGCTGCATAGAATTTATTCAAGCTGTGCAGCCACCTTACTTGTTCAAAAGAATTGTATCTCTCAGTCTTGTAAGGCAGTGGAAAATCAGGTATATTAAATTAACTGAAATTGGGGGGAAACCACCTTTTAATACCGTGGGTGATATGCACCATCCATCTCTTTTGGAGTGCAGAGGCACTGAGATAGATAATAAAATGCAAGAATAAAACAATACAAGTGGAACAGTTATAGAAGTGCAATACCTTGCACAAATTTATTTGCTCAGTAGGAATTATTGTCTGCACAAGCACTCCCACTTCTTCCTGTGGAGCATCCCCCAAACAAGGCAGCTGCCTGACTTCCTGGAAAACCTTTGGAACCTTCCAGCAGCATCTGCTTGTAAGGAAAACTCTTTTCTGGGTATTAAACCCCTCTGCATTCTGATTAATGCCTTGGGAATAGGATGAAGAAGATAATGTGTGAATCTCAAAGCTGGAAGGAATGGGCTAATTAATAAGACAACTTCAATTGAAAAAAATGCAGGGATATTTAGGATGGGATTTTCAGGCACGTCCAGAGATTTCAAATAACTGAAGTACCGGTTATTCTTTCACAGGACACCAGAAGGACATTCATTTCCCACGTGGTTCTCATAATTTCCTGAAAACCAGGCTATTTCTATGTGATTCCAGCAGCATAATGAAAAGTTGAGCCACTCAGATTCTGTTGCCTACTCTGGGGTCTAATAAAAAAAAAAAAAAAGATGATTGTATCAATTTCAAGTTCAATAAGAGAGAGAAAAAGGACATTTCCAGCATTTCCAGTTGCTGGTGGTTCTTAAAGTCTCTGGACACACCTGAAAATCTTGGCCTGAGAAAATCCATGAGGTGGATGGAGGAGGAAGTTCTTTAGATGAAACAATTTGACAGGCAATTCAGGAAAAGTTTTATCCCCAAAATCTGGGAAATGATAATGCTGATGAGCCAGGAAAAAAAAAAACAAAACAACTCAGGGTAGGGGCTGAGCTGTGGGACAGGATCAGACTCGAGTTTTACATCTTTGTGTTGCCCTCCCACCCACCCAAGGGAGTGTGAGGAGTGTGGGGATGGGGGTGAGAAAGGGGTTTGGAGGGATAAAAGTGCCTCTTGGAAGGGGAAGGGGAACTCAGGAACTTTGGAGGCACAGGTATGAGGGTCTAGGTTAGGAAAGGCATGGTTTTGGAATTGTTGGGCTGTAACAATAAGAATTTTCCTGTGTGTGAGTCTGAAACTTTTAGCAATTGTTCAGACTAAGATGTGGAATCATGAACTAAAGACTAATTGGTTTGATTTGGGTCAAAATCTATTATTTGTGTTCCCTGTACCTAAGGATTGTGTGGAAAGCTTTTGATAGGAGAGAGATGAGTGATCTGAGGTCAGACTGAAAATAATCAAACCTTCACAGGGGCCACACCATCCCTGGTTAGAACTTCACTGGGAGAGCAGAATCACATCACCACTGAGTTTAGGTGGCAGTATAGGGCACCCAGGTTAGAAATAAAGACCCCACAAACAGCTTCTAAACCTTATAAACAGGGAAATATATGGTCTGCTTAGCATGGCTTTCATACACTAACCCCTAGTGGGTAAAAATATGAGAACCAGTAAAAAGTCAAAGGCACAACTAGTTTGAAATGCAGTTGTACATCACAGGAAGAGCAGGAATGTAGGGTGAGAGTATATTTATGATTCTGGCAGGTTGAAAGGCTTTGTTAGCTCACCTTTCTCAAAATAAGAAAACTCCATCATTTTCCTTCTCGGGGAAGAAACTGTGAAATTGTTTATTTTTTTCCATCCCTACAGGACAAAGAAGGGAAGAGCTTTCACAGTTTCCACTGTGGTGAATGTGACAGAGTGAGCTGCCTTGGGTGCCAGAGCTGCCTTCTGTCCCTCACAGCCTGGGAGGGGTTTGTCCTCACAGCACCTCTCAAGGTGGATCAGTGTTGGTGTTGCTTCTGTGATAAACTGAGAGGATGATTCGGGCTAATTGAAAAGAAAACAGTGTAAGGTCAATATAACCTGGAGAGAGAAAAGAAAAACAAATCCTAAAACTTAACTGGGCCCCCATAAAGGCACAAAAACAAGTTACCTCCCTTTTACCTTGTGTAAGATTTATAGTGGAGGAATTTCGTTTAGTTAGCTGGATAATAACACCTTTCTTAAAAATTTATAACTCTGTATAGATAACAAGCAAACATCTGCTGAATGTCTGACTTGACAATATATTATGGATGCTTATAGATAACATTTTTGTTTAAGAAAAACATCTGTTGAATGTCTGACTTTACAATGTGTAATGTTTATGTATAATGAATATTCGTGAAGTAGCTGGAAATAAATGTAGAACAACTGTCTTCTTTAGGTGTGACAGACATTGGGAGTTGTTAAAACCCCTCCCTGATCACCCAGCCCTGAATTTTCTTTGATCATATAATAAATTCTAATAGGAAATCACCCATCTTTGGGTTTCTCTTTCTCACACTTCTCTATCTCCTTGTTAAAGATGAGTGATGCAGCATCAGAAGGTGAAAGTGGCCCTGTACAGCCTTGGGGGTTAAATCCAGCTGTGCCTCCCCCCGGTCTGGGAGCCTCTTCAGCCCACAAAGGCTTCCTGAAGGTCTCTCCAGGTCTCCCCAGAGTTGATGTGACGTGGCCAAGGACCACGAGCACACACAGAAAAGCTGCAGCGAGGGGCTTTTGAGCTTAAGTGATCAGTCAAAATCCACACACACACACAAATCAACGTTAAAATAAGGAAATACCACCTGTTTCCTCAGAGTGACAGGAGCTTTCTGTCCGGAGGTGAAAGTGCTAAAAGTCCTAAGGATGACACAAGAATGATATTTCAAATTGCCTTAAATGCTGGATGTCACCTGGAGCTTTGTATTCATGGCAATTAGCACAAGATCAGCTCGGGGGTAGCTTTGGGTTCCAGCCTGGGACATCTTCAAGCAGGGGCTGATTTCAGGTCACCCATCACCATATTAAAGGTAAAAATCACCATGAAAAAAGCTGCAAGTCCCCTCCTTGGAGCACTGCAGCACTGAGATGCCACCAACACCCCCAAAGAGAGCTCCCAACCCTCATCAATTAACAGCCACGCTAATTGGGATGTGCTGATGTTCAGCTCTGGCTGAGCACTTGTCTGCAGTGCTTTTTTGGAGTTGCTGGGCTTCTCACGAGCTCTACTCATTGGCAAGGGGCAAGATTCCCGTGAATATGTTGGATTAAATACTTCTGGGCACCCCAGGCCAGTTGTGGAGGCAGCATCTGTGCAAAGCAGACTGTTCTTTCTCAGTAAGTGATTCATCCTGGCTTGCGGGGGAGTGGATCAATTTGGCAATGTTTAAACCCCCAGCCCACATCAGGGATGAATTTAGAAACAGCCCAGACAAGTTGTTTTGTCTGGCTACCTCCCAGGTAGCCAAAGGCAATGACTGAGGGCACTTGTGAGCATGACTTAATTTGGGAGCAGGAGCCTCATTAGCAGGCACAATTAATCCTTGTGGCTCTTGTGACAAAATCACCCCTGCTCAGGGTGGCAGTCACCAAATGGGCATAATGTACCCTGCCTGGGGATGAAGTTATAGAAGGCCATCATCAAGCAGGGACAACCCATGGATTGAGAGTGACCTCAGCCTGGTGCCTCCAGGGAGGGTTGGTGACAATGGGATAAGAGAATCAAGACATCACTGTGCCAACCATCACTGTGCCATGGCTGCCAGGGCATCACCACTGGCTCATTTGCATTAGCCAGAGAAAATACATAAATCAGGGGAGAATGAAAAAGCAAAATCAGAATATTGAGCCCTGAGTGACAGTCCTGCTTTGTCCTTACAGAGGTAATTGTCAGGCAAAATGCTGCATCTGCCAGTGCTTTCACTGCAAGAGTCACCCTAAAAATACCCTGAGCCTTTTCAAAGCTGCATTTCTTATCCCCAAGAAGGACACATCCACTATGGATCCTGTGTGGTTTGCCCTCGGTGGAATTAAATCTGGCATTTCTTTCTTTGATTCCAATCACAGAATACAAAAGCTCTGTGCATTCCCATTGACATTCACATCATTTCTACTTCAGCTTCTCCTGAATTAATTCAACCCGGGAATCTTCACAATGTCACTCTCAATTTATTCAGGCTGAGGCTGAAAAACTAATTCTTGTCCATTTTTGAATTCTGCCCCCTCTTATTCCTTTCTTTGATGCCTTTATGCAAATATCTTAGTTAATTCCTTGGGCACACCACACACAGTGGGTTTTGCTGATGGAAAAGCAAGTTTTTCACTCTTTCCAGAGGAGCTGGACACTGAGACAACTGAAGGACAATCAGCACAAACCACTGGACCAAATAGCAAGTGTTTTTTTGACAATACTACTTTGTACATTTTCCCCAGACTTTTCCACACTGGAGAACTGCCAGCCTACATAGGATCAGGATCATGGAATGGTTGGAAGGGACCCTAAAGATCATCTCATTCCACCCCCTACCATGGGCAGGTTCACCTTCCACCAGCCCAGGTTGCTCCAAGCCCCGTCCAACCTGGCCTTGGACACTCCCAGGGATCCAGGGGCAGCCCCAGCTTCTCTGGGCAACCTGTGCCAGGGCCTCCCCACCCTCTCAGGGAACAATTTCTTCCCAATATCTGATCTAAACCCACCCTCCTTCAGCTTATGAACCATTTCCCCTTGTTCTATCACTATGTTTCTATGTGAAAAGTCCCTCTTCAATTTTCTTGTAAGTCCCTTTTTGGCACTGGAAAGTGCTATAAAGTCTCTTCTCTTCTTCTCTTCTCTTCTCTCTCTTCTCTTCTCTTCTCTTCTCTTCTCTTCTCTTCTCTTCTCTTCTCTTCTCTTCTCTTCTCTTCTCTTCTCTTCTCTTCCTCTTCTCTTCTCTTCTCTTCTCTCTCTTCTCTTCTCTTCTCTTCTCTTCTCTTCCTCTTCTCTTCTCTTCTCTTCTCTTCTCTTCTCTTCTCTTCTCTTCTCTTCTCTTCTCTTCTCTTCTCTTCTCTTCTCTTCTCTTCTCTTCTCCCCCTAAATTCCACTCTCAGTTTCAGGTACAAATGAATTCAAAATCTTCAGGTAAAACTCATCTAAGAAAAACCTACCTAGTTCAGACTGGTTTCAGTACCAACCTGAGCAAAACCACAGACCTGCTCATGGTTTCCAGACCAAACCATACTTTTCACCTGCTTTTTTGGGGTTTCATTATGAAAGTTTCATGGAGCCTGAAAAAAAAAACAAACCAGAGGTGAAGCTGAAGTGTTTTGTATTGCTGCCTGTCCACTTCTGTCTACTGGGAATATAATGGCTGGCAAGGTAAATCTTTGCTGAAAAGAGACAGTTCTGTGCCCCCCACATGGACCCCTAGTTGATTTTAAATGAAAATAAATAGATTTAATGGCCCTCCTCAGCTCCTGAGCTTTGGACTTGCTTTTGACCCTTCCAGTTTGAGTAAATTTCCTTCCAGTTTGAATAAATAAATAAACAAACCAGATTGCTCGTATTTCTCTCAGTGAAGGTGTTTTCTAGACCTCAAATCAATTTGCACTCCTGTCTGTACAAGTTTTTAGCAGAGAAAACCTGTAACTAATTTTGCATCAGCAGAAACGATGCATTGTTAAAATATGCAGGGTGTGAAACTCCAGTTTCATCCAGTACTGGTATGTCATTTCAGTCTTGGCTGCATACCTGGAAGACAAAAAAAGTCATGGATTCTCTTCTGTGTGGTGTGAAATCAGTGCAGCCATGGCATAGGCAAGCAAACATCTTCTGTATCTCAGGGTTTAAAGAGATTTGGAAAATGCTATGACTTTAGAATTGTTCTCTCTTATTGATTAACAGCAGCTTTTCCCAGTGGAGGTTAAAACTTGGATCATTCCTAAGTCAGGCCAGGGAAGTCCTCAAGCCCTTGGTAGCTCAGGCTGCTCACACACAGGTGAGTGTGGTGCACAGGACAGGTGATTTCAGCCTTGAATTTGTGCCAATTAAATAGTAAATAAAAGAAAAACATACTGAAGAGAATTTTCTTGAAATATAACTCGTTTTTAGTGATATCCAAGCAAATGTGTGTGTTTTTGCTGGATACATTTCCAAAGGCTGTGGCTCACCTACTGAGCCAGTTCTGTCATCCAGGATACATCAGGACTAATTTTTCTGCTGAATTCCTTAGAAATTACCTTCTTGAGCCCAGCTGAGCCAGGAAACTGCACTAGACTGGAAGATTTCATTTTAGAAGACAGCCAGCTTCCATCTCAAAGGCACCCAGTCACGATGGACCTGCCACTTCTTTCAAGGAGTTGTGACACTTTAACCAAATCCAGTCTCATGGATCTGCTGCTCTTTTCTGTTGGATTGACAGAGAGTCAGAGAGAGAGAAAAAGGAAAGACTTGTGGTTGTTTTTTTTTCTTCTTGTGTCATTAACTCGCACTGCTGCTGGTCAAAACTTTCTTTTTCTTAACCTGAATTCTCACAGACCCAGGTTCAAATTTCCTCCTTTCCCCAGTTCGAATAAATAAATAAATCAAATTGCTCACATTACTCTCAGTAAAGGTATTTTCTAGACCCCCAATCATTTGTTCACTCCTTCCCCTGCAACTTTTTAGCAGGGAAAACCTGATTTTCCCAGCTCAACAGAGAAAATAACTTCTCAAAGCAAGGCAGGGTGGGAAAGTGCAACTTCAACCAGTGTTTTGAGTGAACGAAATAAAAACACAGCAAATGATTGAAAGTTAGAGGCACCCACTCAAATGCAAGAAAAAACCCCTTTCTCTGTGGCCACTGTTCAGTGTAATGAGGCAGTTTCAGGATGTGTTGGTTTTGTTGGGTCTGTTTGGTTTGAACTATTTTCTAGAGGAGGTAAAACTCAGACTGAAAGGAAATCTGGTTTCCCATCTGGCCTCTGCCACAGCCCTCCTGCCTGGCCAGGGCTGGGTCACCTCCATGTCCACCCTGGTGGCTCTGGGAGGAAGGTGACAGCTCACCCAGGAGGATCATGTTAGACAAGATCTCCATGACTTTCCTGGAGTTCCTTAGGACAGAGGGAAGAGGGTGGGAGGGGAGCAGTGACTACCCTGCAAGGAAAGCCACCAAGACATGCCCTGCACTTCTCTGCTGCTCTGGGAACACCTTGGGAAGAGATGTTTGGAGCCAGCACTGAGGAGAAGGACCTGATAAGGTCTTTGAGTATTAAAATATACCTAAATCCGGCCTTTTCCACCCCAGAGCTCAAATTCTTTTACGAGAAAGATCTTGATTTCCACCATTTTATGGACAGAAAAACTGAGACAGATGATGGAGAAGTAACTAACGGAGCAGAGACACCCCAAAACCTTTGCCAGATGCACTGGACAAGTGAGATCCGTGGAGAACCCGCCCTGGACTCCAACAGGATCATGAGCCAGAGGAAAGCTCCAGGAGCACAGGGGGTTGTCCTTGTTGTCCCTGAGCTGGGCAAGGCCAGGAATGAGGGAAGGAGGGTGGTGAAGGTAACGAGGAGGTGGTGGATGTGGTGGAGGAGGTTGTGAGAGAAGATGAAGCAGCTTTGACACGAGCAAAGGAAACCTCACGTTTGGAATTTCAAAAAGTCGACTCGACATTTCTGCCGTGGCAGATAAACATCTCTCTCTCTCTCTCTCTCTCTCTCTCTCTTGTGACTGGGAATTATAGTTTTGCTGTTTATAAATAGAAAAAACCAACATGTTAGCTCATGTTATTTCCTCTGGGGCTTTTTGGGGGTAGATGGGTGTGGGTGGTAAACAGCTCACAAAGGAGTTGTTGTTATTATTAGTCAATATGAAGCAGGGGAGGGCAGGGGCTGAGCTCTGATGTGCCAAATTCAGGCTCACCACAAGCCAAATATAGGCCTATCATTCAGCTACAGGGAGAGAGGGCCAGCACAGCAGAACCACTGCTCTGTGGCTCTCATTGTTGCTGATTTGTGATTTTATCTATATTCCTACAAGCAGTTTTCTTGCCAAGAGACAACTTAGGCAGGCACACAGAGATCTGAAAGTCTAAAAACTAGCAGTGAGACATAAAGACATCGATAAGCAGCTCAAGAAGGTTAGCAGAGCACTTAAGAAAGTGTTTCAGCCTTGGCAAAGCCTCTCCTGTGTCATGGTAACAGCCAGCAGTGGAAACATGTGGTCTGGGCTCTGTACAAATGCATTACAAGGCAGGCTGGGGAATTTGCAGGCTGAGCAGGGTGTGCAAAGGCTGAGAGGGAGCAAAAACCTGCCAGTTGTCTGGTCTTTAAGGCTCTGTCTGCCACCCTGAAGTGCAGGGACTGCCCCTTCTTGCCCGGAGCATCCCCAGGGTTGGGCAGCAAAGCCCTTCAGTGCTGGTGCCTGAACGGATCTGGCTGTGAGGAGAGGGAAAGGGAGCTGGAGCTGGGACTCGGAGCTACCCCAGGTATTCCTGCACACCCTGGGCTCCAGGCATGGGGGAGAGTCACAACAAGTGCCACCTGGATCACCAAACCCAAGGTAACCTTGACCCTACGGGAGCCATGGCATGTTTGGGGTGTGCTGGGGTCAGTGCTGGCTTTAGGGTGACCTTCAGGGCAACCTCAGCCACGGGGGCAGTGCTGGCCTGAAAGACGTGACCTGTGACAGCCCAACTGCAGGTCTGGGTCAGATCCCAGTCCAGGGATCTGCTTTTTGCATTTCCAAGTCCAAAATGGTCTGAAACCAGTAGGAACTTCTTAAGTTGCCCAGAGAAGCTGTGGCTGCCCCATCCCTGGAAGTGTCCAAGGCCAGGTTGGACGGGGCTTGGAGCAACCTGGGCTAGTGGAAGGTGTCCCTGTCCCTGGCAGGGGGTGGAATGAGATGACCTTTAATGTCCCTTCCACTCTATGATTCTACGAAATACAGCAGTGGATTCCCCTCCTCTCAAAAATGCCGTTACATTAAAAGCAAAACCGGATTTTGGAAAGACGGCGCTTCTGATAAAACTTTCCAGAAGATTAAAAAAATAACTTTACACCTTAATAAGAAAGACACAAGTTCAGCACTTCGGGAATCGAATCATTTCGTATTTCTCTAAAAATGACGTTTTGTTTTGGAACACTGCACTTGTTATTATTTTATTTATTCAATGTATTTATTCAGCTCGAAACTGTGGGAAAAATTAAACCCTTTGATCTCCGTGCGTTACGTTGTAGTGGCAGAGAAAGGGACTTTTTCTTTGTGATCCATTTCTAGGATATTTTTTTTTTTTTTTCTAAGTTATTCTGAAGTTGCAGCATTATGACCCAAATACAGAAGCTAATTCCTGATGACATATTTGCATGTCTGGTGGTTTTCCAGCGACAGCAAAACTCTGTCAGTGAACTTCCGTTCATTAATTCAGGAAAAATTCCCTCACTGACAATCTTACAGATTTCATAACACACTGAGAAAGGATCAGTTTGCTTTGTTTCCTGGAGAAGCCAAGAATTCCTCAGTGCAATAAGGATTGGATGATGATGCACAAGAGGGGGCAGGTGGAAAAAGTAGGTGGAATGTAGGAAGAGCTGGACAAGTGAGGAGTAGTAGCAATAGGGGAGGCATTTGGTGGCTAAAAGATTAAGCTTTCCAAGGGAATGGGAAGGATGTTTGTCATGAAGACAAGTCTGCCATGACACAGCTTAGAGCCAGGGCTTCTACTTCTGCCATGGCTACATCTCACTTGGGAACACTGTCATGTCACAGAGTCACAGGATGCTCTGAGCTGGGAGGGACCCACAAGGATCATTGTGTCCAACCCTCAGCCCTGCACAGGCCCATCCCCAAGGGTCACACCCTGTGCCCCAGAGGATCAGCCAAACCCTCCTGGAGCTCTGGCAGCCTTGGTGCTGTGCCCACTGCCCTGGGGAGCCTGGTCAGTGCCCAACCACCCTCTGGGGGAAGAACCTTTTCCTGAGATCCAACCTGACCCTGCCCTGACACAGCTCCAGCCATTCCCTGGGTGCTGTCCCTGGAGCACAGGGCCCCTAAAGGGATGGCTCAGGATGCACCACACATCCCATATGAACTGCTGCACCACCAGGGACTCTACTAAGGCAACAGGGGGCCGGGCTGCCTGGCCAGAGAGGGAAGAGCTTGTGCCCTTTGTGAGGCAGCACTTGAGAGTGGTAGAGGGCTGGAGGAGGGAGCTGGGGGATGGCATAGCCACGGGGTACCTGGGAGAAGAGTCCAGGTAGGGATGTGGGGGGAAAACCAAGGGTGAAGGGACTGTATGGAAATGGTCCAGAACTGGACAGGATGACTACATGCAGCAAGGAACTGAAGAGGAACAGGGCATGAGGGTTTTGGGGCTAAGGGCAATGTGGTGGGCACAGTGGGAGTGGAATGAGGGTTTTGGGGTAAGGGCAGCACAGTGGGCACAGCAGGGGCTGTGTGACCTGAACAGACACTGGCACTGGACAGTACAACCATGTGAGTCATTGTGTTGGCAGAGGATGAGCTTGGAGATGTGGAGAAGACCCAACCCAGCACTGCTGCTCACCCTCCTGCTTTGGAGCAGCAGCAGGGAGGGATGAACTCGGGCACAGCTTGGACAGTTCCATGGGATTTGGGCATGAGAAGCAGAGCCCATCCTTGCAGGACCCTTCCCCAGGGGATGCAGACAGGCAGAGTCAGGCAGCTCCTCTGGTGAGTACCCCAGAAAAGCAGCAAACAGACACTGTATTTCTTTGAGAAATTATTTTGGGGACCATTTTTCTGACTAAAACCAGCAGCTGGGATGGTGGTTCTCCACAGAAGGGGGAATTTTCTACGGGCAGCCTTTGAGACTGTTATGTCTCTATTTTTGTAATGTCAAAATCTAAATATTTAGCCTGACCTACAGCTGACTGTGCAGCAGAAAGGAAAGGAAACCAGCCAGGTGGAAAGCAAAATGACAGAGCACATGATGGTGCTGCAAATCAAAGCCCATCCCGATCATGAGGAGAGTGCAGAGTCTGCTGAGTTTAACCCTGGTGAATAGTTCACGGGGTGCAGCCACTGAATGGCAATAAATCTGTTGGATTAATTTAGGTGGAGGAGGAGGAGGAGGCACCACAAGTGCTCAGGTTACCACAGGATACAGTCCTAGACACAGCCCACAGCCTGTGCTTTCAACACTCCCACGGGGGAATGGGCTGTGATAGCCATCTCTGAGCACACAGCTGCCTTCCATGAAGGGCTGGGGCTCTAAAACCGGGACCAAGTGGTTCCATGAATCATCAATTCATTGGAAAAGGCACTTTCAGGTTGACCAAACCTGTTAATGGGTTCGAGCTGGATTTTGCTGAATGGTTGAGGTGAAACCACGAGTGCTGAAAAGTTTTGGAAGTGCTGAAACACTAGAATTAGGCGAAATTAAACACTGGTTGATGTGCAAGGTTAATTGGGTTTACACTTCTGAAAGCTTTTTGTTCTTGCCAAAACCTGAGACACGTGAGGGAGACATTGTTCCTCAACCATTAACTGGCTGATTAAGTTACCAAAGTACACCATAATAACTGCAGATATGATCTCCCTCTCTGACTAATTCCAACCACAGTTTTGAGCAATCTTCCCCCATCCTCAAGAAATCATTACTCTTAAATAGCATGCCCAAACCAGAATACCATAAACTGGATGAAAGTGGAGGAAAATTCCCTGAAAACTGCAGGTAAAAATTCCCTGTCTGGGACTCACTTTTACAGAATGAGTACAAATTAGAGAAGTCTGTGAATTCAAACACTTCTGGCCTGGACTCAACAGGAGATCAACGACCCTTTCAATATTAGTTGGGTAAAGATAGGGGTATAATTTTTATTTTATGCCAGGAGAAGCAGCAGCAGCAGCACTGAAAGGTGTGCTCCATAAATACAAGGAAACCATTCTGGAGCCAGTGGATGCAGATCATCAAGAGACACTTTATGAAACATCAAATAGAATCATGGAATGCTTTTGTTGGAAGAAACCTTAAAGATCTTCTTGTTCCAACCCCCTGCCACAGGAAGGGACACCTTCCACTAGACCAGGTTGCTCAGACCCCCATCCAACCTGGCCTTGAACATTTCCAGGGTCACCACCTCCTATCTTTTGACCCTGCAATGAACCAGAGCACTGTACAGGGTCATCCCAAATACCATTCAACCCAATGCACCATCAGCAAGTACCATAATTAAGAACAAGATGCTTTGGGTGAGAGGATGAGCAACAGGCAAAATACAGTGGGCATTCACCTGAGTTACCTGATTCTTGTTTGAGTCCAGTTAAACACTCATGAAATTTATAAAACAAATGTTCTTTTCATTTATTTCCAGTGTTTTGGAGGGTTTGTTTTCCTGGGGTGCCCCTTAGATTTGTTAGATAACGAGCTGGGTTCACCTCTGGCTCCACAGCAATTGGGGCTGTTCAGCTGGGGAAGAGAAGGTTGTGTGGAGACCCCACAGCACCTTCCAGTGTCTGAAGGGGCTACAGGGGAGCTGGAGAGGGACCTTCACCAGGAACTGGAGTGACAGAGAAGGGGGAATGGCTTCAGACTGAAGGAAGGGAAATTTGGGTTTGATATATGGAAGAAATTCCTCCCTGTGAGGGTGGGGAGGCCCTGGCACAGGTTGCCCAGAGAAGCTGTGGCTGCCCCTGGATCCTTGGAAGTGTCCAAGGCCAGGTTGGACGGGGCTTGGAGCAACCTGGGCTGGTGGAAGGTGTCCCTACCCACGGCAGGGGGTGGAATGAGATGATCTTTAAGGTCCTTTCCAACCCAAACCGACCTGTGATTCTATTACTCTTTCTTTTTTGGGGGATTTAAAGCAGTAAACAGCCCTAAGGCTACAAACCTGTGGGGGAGGCCCAAGCTGGGCAGGAAGAGCTCTCACTCCAGCTGATGTGACCTCACCTGTGACTTTGGGAGCCTTCATTTCCACTTGGCCAAGGTGAGACATTTCAAGGCCTTTTTCTTCAGCCAGTTTTGGCTGCAGGACCTTCCCTTTGACATCCAGTGTGGCTGAAGGAACTCAGCACATCCTTATGAAGCTGATCAAGCTGGACTTCAAAAAGCAGGAAACCTAGAGTTGTAGTCCAAATCTGATCATTTTTGGCCACTTTTCACATCTGGCAGCTCTTATTTCACTGCTGGCACTGCTCCAGGTGAGTGCACAGTGATTACAGACACTGGGGTTATTCATGATTTACTAAGTTGAAGGCTACACACTTTGTCTTTGTAAGAGCCACAAGATTATTTTTCATGTCTTCATCCTTCCAAGAGGAACATCACAGTGTATCAAAGCTTCTTACCCATCTATCAGGAGAAAGAACAGAATTACACACAAATGTCTTTCCTGGCAAGAGCCCCAGTCCCTTCCTGTAGTCTGAGGTACAGAAGCATCAGCTCAAAGCACCTGATCCTCAGGATGGGGATGTTTGGGAGGCCTCTGGGAGAAAGTGAAAACCCATTGTGTGATGCTGTGGTTGGGGCAAGAGAGATGGTTTGGTTCATTAATCATTTAGTGTTATTGGTTATTTCTTTCTTTCCTTTTTTCCTTCTCTCTTTCCTTCTCTCTTTCTTTCTTTCTTTCTTTCTTTCTTCATTCTTTCTTTCCTTCCTTCCTTCTTTCTTCCCTTCTTTCTCTCTTTTTTTTTCTCTCTCTCTTTCTTTCTTCTTGCTTTCTTCCACATATGGAAGAAGGTTTTCTTTAAGGAAGAAGCCTTTCCTTATGGAAGAAGCCTTTCCTTATATCTTTGCTTGAATAATTGCAAACCAGCAGAACCAGGTACAGGTGTTTTCCACGTGGGCAAGGGGGAACAGTGCAAAAAAAGTGTTCCTAATCTTTCCTCTTCTTCCACTAAATGTTTCTTCTCATAGAGAAATCTAGAAATCCCTTCCAATTGGAACCTCTCAAACACACCAAGACAGCAGGCCCACAATGGAATTCTGTGCCCCTGGGGATTTCCAGTTAACCTGTGTCAAAACCCAAGCACAAGGCACAAAACACCCAATTAAATTCAGACAGCAAATCACTGCCAGAGCCAAAATCATCATCACCTTCCTCCCCATTGCTTCATGTCCTCAGCTCTCTGCTCCTCCAGGCACAGGGATGGGGATGAGCTCAGCAGGCACACGGGGGCTGCCTGGCTCTGCTGTAAGAATTTCCACTGAATGAAAGTAAAAAACAACAACAACAACAACAAAGTGCCTCTAAAGGTTTGTTGCCTTTTTTTTTATTTCAAAAATAAAATCTCGAGCCCCAGGGGAACATATGACACAACCATCTCCCTCCTCCTGCTCTTTTCTGCATCATCTTGCACAGCACACGCTGCCCTGTGGGAGGATCTTGAGAGGAATTTGCCACAGGTGCTGGTAAAATTAACCACATTCTTCTTGCATCCTCCTCATCCACACCCCCCAGAACTTCAGGGGTCTCACTGCACCCCCCAGGACCCTCAGGGGGGTTTGTCCCCCGAGCTGACCACGGCAGTGCCACAGTTCTTTGTCCCTGGGTAACCTTTCAGCACTCAGAGCTGTTTGTTGGGGCTCCAAGGCACTCAGGCAACACCTGTGGGTTTCTGTGAAACGGCAAAACAAGAAATGTCCCCTGGTTCTCAGGAAACCATAGCAAACCACACCGAAATCTATCAGCTTGAGGTGAGTTCTCACTGTGGCTGCACCTCTGGAGACGGGGGAACCAACACAGATCAAAGTTAGAACTGACCTGGCAACAGCTGACATGAAAACAAACCCTTAAAGCTGCCTCAGCTGTTTTAGCGAGTAAATAGTGTTTCATTTTGGTTTTTCTTAGTAATTTTGGAACTTTCTGCTCTTGGATAAACCTCCTGTCAAGGCCAAGCAGAGCTGCTCAGTGCCTCCCAGACGAGGTGCTCCCAGGAGGGGCTGCATCCCTCCTGCTCTCTGGTGCTCCAGAGGGAAGGTGCTCCCATCCCCTTACCAGCTTCGTGGCCTCCTTGGGACTTGCTCCAACTCCACGAGGGAACTGGAAGGGTTTGGTGCCCAGGCTGCCCCCGTGGCCGCTGGCACGTGCGTGTGCTTCGGAAGGATGTTTGCAATAATCTCAATGAAATAATCTGTGGCAGTTTGAGGGGAGGAATTTCTCTTTCCAGTGAAGTCCACTGGGCAGTTTAACCACGAACCCAGCTGTGCCTTTGGGGCCACGGTGCCAGCTCAGAGCCCTGCTGAGCTGCGAAACCTTCGTTAGAAAGAGATGAAAGTGCGGATTTTTTTTTTTTTTTTAATGATTTTAAGAATGTTTGTTTTCTGTGCTTTAATTTTTTCCAGGAAGAGATAACTGAATCTCAGAACTGATGAGCTCCAAACCCTTAAATGCTGGCACTGCTTATTAGCTGCTTGCTCAGTGGAGAATATTCTTCCTTATATAGGTCTTTCAGAAACTAGGTCAGAGGATTAACGTGAGTACCGGGTGCTAAAAATCCTCTTTGACAGCCTGCCTTCCTTTATTATTTTCTCACTTTGCCCACTGCAGACCTGCCACCTCCTCTGTTGATTCCTCCTGGGGTCAGCAGCGATGACCACAAAAGGTACCTCCACTCAGCCCCTGCAAACACCCCTGGCTGGCCCGTCCAAGTGATTGACCCCTTATCTTTGAGGAAGGAGAGGTTGTTTTTCCCAGACACGTGGCAGTGCCACGCCAGCCCAGGCATTTGGGTGACTTGTCAGTGCAAAAACGCCTGACCACAGATGCCCTGGTCCCCTGAAGGCTGGCACGCAGCACCCACATTTTTGAGAGGTGCTGTTCCGAGAACAGGGCAGTGGGCTGGGTGCCAGGCCAGGGGTGAGGTGCTCACACAGCCCTCCTGCTCAAGAGCTGCACCTTCTCAGTGGGAGTTTCTGGGAAGCCCTGCAGGAGAAATAACAATCACACCAACTAAAGCCTTCTGTGAAATTGCCCTCCAGGCAGCACCTTTTTTTCACTGCACTGTTAATGCCTCACACCTTTGTGCTGATGGGGCATTTCTCACCTCACTGTTTACAGGAGATGGAGAAAAACTGCCTCTGAGATCCTTTGAATCACACAATGGCCTGGGTTGGGAGGGACCTTAAAGAACATCTCATTCCAACCCCCTGCCATGGGCAGGGACACCTTCCACTAGAACAGGTTGCTCCAACCTGGCCTTGGACACTCCCAGGGATGGGGCAGCCACAGCTTCTCTGGGCAACCTGTACCAGGGCCTCCCCACCCTCACAGGGAAGGATTCCTTTGGTATAACACCTAAATTTCCTCTCTTTCAGTGTGAAACCATCCCCCTTGTCCTGTCACTGAATGCTCTTACAAAGAGTCTCTCTCCAATATCTAGATCTACATCCATATACCCACACCTGCAGGTCATCACTAAAAGATCGAAAAACTATCATTATAAACCCATTTGCCTGAAATAGAAGTGATCTACTAGAAGGAAAAGCACACTCTATTATCTTGTGTTCACTTTATATACACTCTCAATCTGATTCCTCATCTGTGTGCACATGAACACCTATCCCAGGAGATGTCTGAGACAAATCCATGTCTGCCAGTGTCTGCAGACATGGGAGGGCAGAGGATGGACCAGGGGGTGCCCAGGGGCAAGAGGCAACAGCAGCAAGTGATGCCCAGGAAGTTCCACCTGGACATGAGGAAGAACTTCTTTGCTGTGCAGTGACTGAACAGAGACCAGAGAGTGTGGGGAGTCTCCTCACAGGGGGTGTTCCAGAACCTGGACACAACCCTGTGCCATGTGCTGTGGGATGACCCTGCTGGAGCAGGGAGGTGAGACCACATGAACCACTGTGTTCCCTTCCAACCTGCCCCAGTCTGTGATTCTGTGATCTAACACAAAGTGAGATTGTCAGGGAGGGTTCAGAATCTCCAGATGGCCGCTCAGCGAGGTGATCTTTGCTGCAGAAACGCAGAACAGCCCCCAAAAAATCTGCTGCACCTTCAGCACTTTGCAAATCTGACCACCTGAGGGGGAGAAAAGCCCTCCCAACGAGCTGGGCTTGCAGCTCACCATGGAGTCTGAAAATGAAACCCAGAGCAGCTGATGTCCCTTCAGCCAGCAACAAATGCAAAGCCCAGAGCTTTTTTTGCTACAGAAATCTCAGACTCTCTTCATGTACTGTTTGCTTTGCAGTTGGAATAAAAGCCCCTTTCCAGCCCCATGTTTCCTTTCTGCTGTTCCTTCTCCAGCCCCGTGGTCTAACAAGGTGTACACACAATTTACCCACTTTTCATCTGGGCACTTGCTGTTCAGCTAGCTGAGTGTGCCCAGGATTTACTGCCTGTTTGCTCTGGCTCCAAACAGCCCAGCAGTGGCAGCTGCCTGGTTTTGTTGCCTCTGTGGTGGAGCTGAGGGAAAATCCTCATTTTTCCTGCCTCCCATTTAGAGGCAAAAAGTTGCTGCCTTGCCTCAGGGGTGTCGTGTGTCTCCTTTTTGGCTGTGCTGTGACATTCCCTGGGTACCCACACAGGGAACCTGATCAGGTGGTGTTTATTCAGTGTTCAACCAAGACAAAGAAAACAGATTCTCCAGCAGTCAGGGTGTCCCCAAAGCCTCCCAAAGAATTGCTCTATCGAGATGGGAAGTTTGTTGAGAATTGCCAAACTGTAGCAAGGAGAAAAGCTCCCAGGGCACAAATTGTTAAAATTCTTCTGTGGGTGATGCAAAACTTTCCAGCCAGGAGTTTTAAAGTTGGAAATACACAATTACTGCTCCTTTACTTTAATTATGTTCACCACCTGCTCGGGCCTGAGGCACACAGAGCCAGCTCTGATGGATAGATCCCCCCCAGCACAGACACCTCCCTGCTTCTCCCTTTTTTGCCTTTCCTTAATGTACTTTGAAGCACTTACAACAGTGAAGGAGCAGGTTGCTACAGAAATCAGGGCACTCCTACTCAGAAACACGCCATAACTAGAAAGATAATCATGATTTCGTCACACACTGGCGGAGGAGCGGAAGTTAAACCCTTTTAAAAATATTTGGGAGTGCTGGTGATCCCTGTTTGCAGAGTGGGGCTGAGGAAGCAGCAATCCCTGTGAGATCCCAGTGCCTGCTGCCACCTGAAACCTCCGTGGTTTCCTCTCACTTTCTAAGCTGCAGAGAAAACACTGACACTTATGCTGAGCTGGCAGAACCTTGGGGTCTGTGCACCAGTGGTGCTTCAGCCTTGAAACTATTATAATTTTATATAAATATATATGTGTTTGTATATGTGTGTGTTCATTTGCACAATGAACACACCATGTGACAGATGGATGTTGGTCATGGCCCCAAGGCTGCCAGAGCTCAAGGAGCATTTGGACAAAGCTCTCAGGAGCAGGGTGGGATTTTTGAGATGTCCTGGGCAGGGCCAGGAGTTGGACTGGATGATCCTGATGGGTCTCTTCCAGCTAAGCACATTCTATGATCCTATAAACACATAGAGACAGGGATAGTTTTTACATATACACAGGTGCACACAGCTATGCATCCATGCATCCATTCCATCCATGCATCCATCCAGATTTCCCACTTGTTGAAGTCCAGCTGACCCACTAAAGGATAAAATTATTTGGCACCCCCTGCCCTCAGAGCATCATTTAACCCAAAAGGCAGAAGGCTGGCAGGGTGCAGGATGTTAAATCAGCCCCAAAAGCTGCTGGGGAGAGGTTTTGCCCTGGCAGAGCCACAGCCCAAGGGCTGCTCCAGACCCCCAACAGCTCACCCAAGGCTGTGCAAGGCAGACAGGAAAGCAAAGAGGTTGAAGGGGCTGAGCTCTGCAGAGTGACCAGGGCTGTGTCACCTGCAGGGAGTTGTCACCCCCTCCAGCACACTGGATTTCACCAGGGCAGTTTCCAGCCTGAATTCTTCCCTCATTCTGCTGGCACAGCTGGAGGCACTTGCCCAGATGTGACCAGGCACACACACACTTGTGCCAGCTCTGCTGTGAGTGGGAGCTGCACTCAGGGCAATCCTCTTTCTTTTCCTCCCCTGCTATGGTGGGGAAGCAGCACCACAGCCAAGAGCTGCTTCTCACTCCGTGGGCAAGGGAGATGAGAAGGTTTGGGAAGGTTTGAGATGAGATGTTGGGATGGGTTGGGGTGAAGCAGGACTCAGAACTGAGGTTTTGCCCAGGGACACTGAAATTTTTGGTGGCTCAGAGACCTTTATCCATGTCAGTGAGGAGAGTTCAGAGTACAGGCTGCAGCTGGGAGGGCTTGGAAAGGTTTTTTGGAGAGCAAAGATCAGGCTGGTTGGGTGCAAACACAGCTGTGAAATCAGGGTATCCTCTCCTTAACAATCCATGCTTCCAAATACAACACCAAGGCTGGGATATATTCCCACAAAGGGCTTCAGAGGAGAATCCTTGGGGCTGATGTGACACTGCCCAAACACAGAACTGCCACCTGCATCACTGGTCCAATGAACTTCTTATTCTAAAAAAATTACAATTATTTTGGGTGCTGGGCCAGTGCTGCAGTGTGTGTGTATGTGTGTGTGTGATTTCCAGGCAGTCTGGTTACTAAAAAGTAGAGGATGCACAAACCTTACACTAAAAACTTATAAAAACTGTCATCCCAGGGGTCTATTTTAATTTTTACTATTTATTTCCTAGGGAAATTATATAAGCCGACTCAGAATGTGATGGATTTTTAGTTCTGTTTTCAGTTTATCTCACTTCTTGGGTTGGTCATAATGGAGTTGAAACACCTCTGTGGGGGCTACTTCAAAATGTTCCTTTAAACCTGTTCTAGGGAGGGCAGCTTTTATTTTTGTGCCAAGTAACTGCTTTGCAAGCAGCATCCTATTTGCATGATAGCCTAGAACATGTTGTTAATAAAAAAGTCCCGACTCTTCTTAAAGCTGAGACTTTCTGAATTCGTGTGATGACAAAGTGGAAATTATCTCTGAGACCAAACCTGAATGCTTGTGCTCTCTAGTGACACAGCCAGGCATTTTTTTCTTTCACTTGCACCAAAACCCAACCTTTTTTCACATTATTTCTCCTCTCACTTTCACAGAATCACAGAAATAGAAGGACAAGGCACTAAGTAAAGTAAAAGTAAAGAGGCAGAGAAAGGGTGGGGAGGAAATGAGTCCTGAAAGTACTTTCAGTTTAAGCAGTGGACAAAATTTCAGCTTAGCTGTCGGTTTTAACCCTTTCTACAAGTATAAAAAGGAGGATTGTTTTTGGCAAAAGGAGCCACAAAAGTGGGAGTGAAAGGAATGATCTGCAGTGAAACCATCCTGTGCTGGTTTTTTCCCTCCTAATCTGTTGATCTGTGCTGGTCTCTGTCTCTCTTTCCTCTTTGCAGCACAGAATTTACAGTAAAAGCACAGGAAGCTGAATGATTTCCTCTGAGGAAAGTACCTGACTATGAAAAGGTGAAGGAGCAAAATCATCAGGCCCTTTGACTTCATCAATACCCTCTCAGGCAGAGATGTTATCTCGGAGTGAGACACCTTTGAAGTGGTTTTGGCAGGAGGTTTGGATTTTTCCCTGTGGCAATTCAAGTCTGGAGAGTCTTGAATTTGGGAATAACAGCAGCTGTTTGTGATGTTGCACGTTGTACACCACAAAAACCCTCTTCACCACTAGGAGAAGTTGTCCTTCTGCCCCCAGAGTGTGTGATTTGGAGGCTCCTCTCTTGTCTCCAGAGGCTGCCAGGTTGGTTTTGGGGAGCTGCAATGAGGGGACTGAGGAGGGGGAAGCAGTTTTGTTAGCTCCTGTCTCTGGGTCAAAGCTGCCATTCCTCAAATCTAACCCTTCTCCACACCTCAGAAGCCAAAGCTGGGAAAGCCAAACATCAGCACTAAGGAGTGTAACTGGGCCTCCTACATTACAAGACCCCTTTTAAAAGCTCAGCCCAGATTTTTGCAGTTTCAGGGGTTTTGAAGAGGGACTTTTACCCTAAAAAACCCCAACAAAACCCATCCTTATCCTCAATGTCACCTGAAAGGACACAAGTGAGTAACTTTGCAGATGCCATCTCAGTGAGACCATGAGCTCCTCACACTTTTAAAGTGACTAAAGCTGAAGTGGTTTGTTGTTTTGTTTTGTTTTTTTTTTTAGCATGTGTGTGTCTAAGTGTAGGAGTGGAAGGGATGAAGAACAGACAGAGATTGAATAATTGGGTACAACATCAGCCTCTTTATAGTGCAATAACTTCCTCTCCTACCACCTCCAGGAAACTTTCCTTCGACTGACAGAGCTGTTGAAATGCAGGTGTGTGGTGATATTTTCCTGCTCCCCTCTGCTTGGGATGTCATTTCCACCTGCAAAGAGCAGCAGGACTGATTCATTTTGCAGAAGGGACAGGACTGATTCGAGCCTGGATGGAGACTCATTCTCAGCCTTGTGGAAATTCCTCACCAAGGCTGCAAGTCAAGTGAGAACTTCTCTGTACAGTCATCAGGCTGTGTGGCTACTCCTAAACTCCTTGGGATGGAGCCAGGAACAGCTTGTGAGCAGCCAAGGATGACCCAGAAAAGCAGAGAGGTTCTTACATCATCTTTTATTCTGGTTTTTGTTGGCTTTTTTTTTTTTTTTTTCTGAGAACTGTCTTTCCCCCTCACCTAAAGCAGCTCCCTCACCTCCAGACCGAAGGTGTGATTAAGATGTGTTTTCCCAGGGAGGTTTTCAGCCCTCCCAGAGCAAAGCCCAGCCCTGCAGCTTTGGCTGATATTTTCTCCCAGTCTCTTGCTGACAAAACACACCTTGTTGAGCAGGACTAACATATGTTGTACCCACACAGAGCTGCTGCAGCACTGCAGGCTGAGATTCCTGTGCCTGAAATCACTGAGAAAAAGGCACCTGAATAAAGGAATAAAGGTTGGAGGCAGGAGGGCTTTGGGGCAGATGTTTTTCAAAGCAAATGCTGAACAGGGGCTGTCCCCACCAAGCAAAGGGTTCATGTCATCCTTGGTTTAATTTTACATTATTTTTCCCCACTTCCCATAAAACACATTTTACCTGATCATTTTTGTCAAGTGCCTGTATTTTTAACATGCTGTGAAGGTGTCTCCATCTGCTCCTAAGTTCCAGTCTGCTCCTGAGAGTGCAGAGATCCAGCAGCAACAACCCAAGCACCATCAGAGCAATCCCAGCTCTATTCCAGAGCCCTGGGATGTTTGTGCACATCCCTGGAAGGCAGAAGGAAGAAGTGGCAAGGTACCCATGAGACTGATGTCATTTCTGGGTGGGGGATGAAGCTGCTGCTTATTGATGCCACCTAAATATTTCTATTCAGCTTTCTACTAATCAAGGTGGGATAGAGAAGGTTCATCAGGTAAAGCACAAAGAGTGCTAAGAAGGAGAAGGAGGAAAAGAAGAAGAAGAAAAGAAGAAGAGAAGGAAACAAGAAGAGAAAACCAGAAGAGGAAGAAAAGAAAATGAGAAGGGAAGGGGTGGGAGAGGAGGAAAGAAGAAGAGAAGAGAAGAGAAGAGAAGAGAAGAGAAGAGAAGAGAAGAGAAGAGAAGAGAAGAGAAGAGAAGAGAAGAGAAGAGAAGAGAAGAGAAGAGAAGAGAAGAGAAGAAAAGAAAAGAAAAGAAAAGAAAAGAAAAGAAAAGAAAAGAAAAGAAAAGAAAAGAAAAGAAAAGAAAAGAGAAAAGAAAAAAGAAAAGAAAAAAGAAAAGAGTACTGTTCCTGCAGAGTTTAACAGCCATCAGAATTAATGGGTAGCTACAAGCTGGTTTTTCAAGGCTGCAGTTTTGGAGTCAGGTAGTGGACTGAGACCAAATGGGTGGCAGGATCATTCTATACTCAATTTCTTGGTTTTCATGCTCTTTAACCCCAATTATGCCCAACTGCTCTTAAAGTAAAGCAAGTCAAACTTGGAATTTTGAATGAAGTGACATCCCTGTACAGGGAAGGTGGGAGCTAAAGGTGTTTTTTGTCACAAATCACTGCAATATTTGGGCTTATTCACCAGTGCAGGCTCAGGCAAGATTCCCTGGGTTTGTGGTTACATTTAGCCCAGAAATAGGTGAGATCAGTTCCCATGAATGGAATTGCAGCAGGAGAAGAGGTGAGGGAGCTGCACCCAGAGGTGGTGCAGCAGAGGAGAATCTTCTCCTGGGGTCAAACTGAGATGATACCAAGGTGTTACTCTGGCAGGTGGAGGAATTTAAAGTATCTGTCATCTGCAACAACACACCAGATGTCACTCACTCAGGGTGGCCTCACACTTGTGCCTGGATTTGGGAAAAAACGCATCACTTAATAGTCCAAGTCTCACAAAAAGCCAGAGGATTTCCTAACTTAAAAGCTGCCATCAGCTTCAGCCTCAGTCCCCCACATTTCTCTATCCAGCTGACTTTTTCCCCAACTGGTTTAAGCACTCACCTCACCCAAACTTAAGAAATTCAAGTCTGTTATCTTGCTGACACTGCAGTAAGAGCAGGACAGTGATACTGGAAAAGATGCTTTGTCTCAAAAATACCTTATGGACACAGCCCTAACACTATAAATCCCCCTCATGTTCCCAAACACCTCCTTCAGTGCCTCTGAGACCTCGAATCTCTCTGCTTAAACATTTTTGAAGCCCTTCTTCTCCTGCCCCCTCGAGGCTCCCAAACTGCTTGGTCATGTTGAGGATTAAAACCAGCACTAAGGTTGGGCAGTTTATAAATGGATTTCAAGACTGAGGGTGTTTCTAAACTAATTCTCACAAGTTACAATCAGGAGAGAGAAACCAGAGAGGGAATATCCATCCCTCCCAGCAGCCCCTGGTGGAGCCGTTGGTACAAAACCAAGCTTGTGTCACTTCTGGGGGGTGTCTTGGCATGTTTTACTCCCAGGATGTGCCAGTCCCTCTCTTGCAGTGGTAACCATAAAAAAATACCAAACGGGGCACCTGTCAGTGAGTAATTACAGGAAATATCATCCTGCTCCTGTGCAGAGTCTGTTCTGGAGAGAGGAACAAACCTGAGCCGTCTCCAGCAGCTCCTGTGGAGCTGCCAAGGTGAATGACACCAGAGCCAGGGACAGGCAGCTCTGGGCTGGGACTGGGAATGAGGAAATCATTTCATAAATGTCAGTTCTTGCCCTGGATGTCTGCAAACAGACTGCGAGAGCTTCCAAGGGCCCAGTTACACGGATTTAGTGCCATTTCCCAGTAACTTGGAAAGCATTCCGAGAGAGGAGCGTGTTTCTTCATTATTGGATTTGTTCTTTTTCATGCTGCTTATCATTTACTGTAAAAAACACCAAAGGAGGGCTATTAATCATAGAGAATGAATTTAATACAGTGCTGCAGCTCACACCCTTGCCAGTGCTCTGAAAGGTCAAAGGAGACTTGTGTTCCCTGTGCAAAACAAACATTATTCAGTAGTGTAAATTCAATTGGGAGGGAGGGATGGAAGAAAGAAATTCAAACTACCTGGAATAATATTAATGAAGGAAGTTTCTCCTCGATATTTGCTTTTGCTGTGACTCAGGTCCTCCTCCTGCAAGCCAAAAATTAACTTTATCTTATGGGTATGCTTGCAAAGCTCCTGCTGTGTGGCCATGGGGTGATGGTTTACAAAATACAGATAGTTTTCCCGACAAAACCACTGTTGCAGAGACCCCAACAGCAGGGAGGGAGCTCAGAGTGCTGGATGTCAGCACGGGGGGGGGAGGCAGCAGCAAGGAGTGGCATTGTCTGGGGCGACGCTGGGTATCCACAGGATTCCCAGGTGCTGCCAGAGCAGGCACAGTCCACATGGACCCCTCGTGCCATCTGCTGGCAACCAGGCTCAGCATGGAGCAGGAGAGAGGAGGGCTGCCGAGGGAGGCTGGAATAATCGCTGGATGAGTGAATTCTCCCACTCCCCCAGCCGGGCAGTGCCTGCTCCCAGAGGGTAAATCCCCTGCACCACCCCTGTGTGCCTCAGTCCGGGCTCCCAAAGCCCTGCCCGGCAGAGGAGAGCTGGGCCTGGTGTGAGACAATTCCTGGGAAATGCACTATAAACACCCACAGAAATCAGGCATTTCTGAAATGTGGAATCATAGAATCATCCAGGCTGGAAAACACCTTCATGATCATCAAGTCAAACAAGCATCATCCTGTTCCTTGTTAAATCTTGTCCTCGACTGCCACAGTCAAATGGTTTTTCAACAGGAATCCGTTGCTGAGATTGATTATTAATGAAGCAAAACACCCAGGTTTTGGGGCTCCTGTTGGCAGCACCTTCTGTGTCCCCACCCAGCAACTCCTGCTGTCCCAGGGCTCTCTCACAGTGAAGGGGGTCCCAGGTACACCCTGGCACTGGGGGAGCACCCACCAGGCTCTTCCCACTGGGGCACTGCCAAGGTTTCAGTCCAGATTGTGAACAGCAGGATGGTCCTGGGACATGAGCATGGAATCATGGAATGGTTTGGGTTGGAAGGGACCTGAAAGATCATCCAGTCCCATCCCCTGCCATGGGCAGGGACACCTTCCACTAGAACAGGTTGCTCCAACCTGGCCTTGGACACTCTCAGGGCTGGGGCAGCCACAGCTTCTCTGGGCAACCTGTGCCAGGGCCTCCCCACCCTCACAGCCAGGAATTTCTTCCCAATATTCAATCTAAACCTTTCCTTCATTTTAAAGCAATTCCCCCTTGTCCTGTCCCTCCATCCCTTGTCCCCAGTCCCTCTCCAGCTCTCCTGGAACCCCTTTAGGCCCTGGAAGGGGCTCTGAGGTGTCCCTGGATCCTTCTCTTGTCCAGGTGAACCCCTCCAGCTCTCCCAGCCTGGCTCCAGAACAGAGGGGCTCCAGCTCCTGGAACATCTCCATGGCCTTCTCTGGATTCATTCCAACCATCCCCAAGGGCTAATGCTCAGCTACAGCTCAGAAGTGCAGTGATGGAAGGACTGCAATTAAAAATAACAACAATATTACAATGAAATATATATAAATATATATATATAAAGTAGGAAGATTGGACCTAAGAGCAAAGGGAAATGATTCCTTCTCTCCTTCCTTTCCTCCCTCCTGGTTTGGAAGGTTTTTAGTGATATTTTACACAGCACTGAGGAGGAGACAGAAACACTTGTTCTGTTTGAAAAATGCAACCTTGAAGTAGGGCAGAGAGACTGGATTAAAACAAAAGATCTTTTATTGTCTTCAACTGAAGAGGGTGATACAGAGGAACTACACTTATTTTCATCATATAAAAAAAAAAGAGAGCCCTTTATTTACACAAAGTGTTCAAAGCTGCCAATGGTTCCTAACAACAACTCTGTATTTTCCTTGTATTTGTTAGTTATTCCCACCTGGATGGAGCAAACATTGGTCAGTAACACTCAGGAAAACAGGTAAGAAGCTTTTGGGCAGGAAAAATAAGGATGATGTTTGGAAAGCAACGGGCATTTCACTGTAACAAACCCACCAAAATACTTACAACCAGTCACTGACTAAAGGAACAGTTTTCAGCAGGGGCTCAGCAGCCTTATCATTCTCAGCCTGTCTTTTATGTCCCCATCTAAATATATCCTGGACATGCACAAACTCGACATGTATGAAAAAAAAAAAGGTAGAAATTTATTTAAAAGTAATTGTGCTTTTATTTATAAAAAAAAAATTTACAATCAGACACTGTCCTGCTGTGTTTCCCAAAGCATGGTTCTCTTCAAAATGACAAAAATGTAGCTTATTATTATTATCATTATCATTATTATTATTATTATTATTACTTTGTCTTTATATTAATAATATTAATCTTATGCTTTAGTTTAAAATCATACTGTTTTCCCCTTCCCATCCCCTCCTTCTCTGTGGTACTTGATATATATATATAAAAAAAGGCTTTCAAACAACTGACGAATTTCCATTATAACTAATAATAATAATAATAATAATAATAATAATAATAATAATAATAATTAATCTTATACCTTTCCATGTGTAAAATATGGCTGGTTCTAAAACAAACTCCCAAGGTACAAAGCTGTTCTCCCTCCCCTCCCCTGGGCCACCCGAGAGACACTCAGAGAACGTGGAAGAACTTTCGATCCCAGAGCCTTTCTGGGGGGGGGGGGGGAAATAAAAAAATAAAAAAATAAAAACTGAATGACCCCAACATCCAACCCTTGAGATGGTTGTCTTTGGTGTGGAGGACGTCGCCGGCGGGCAGCTGGAATACTGGAGCCGGGAGGTTTAAGGCCTGTCGTCGGGAACGCCGCGAAGCCTCCGCGGGGCCGCGGGTCACCCGTGCTTGGGGATGCTCCTTGGAGCCACCCCAGCCGTGCCAGAGGATGTCCCCACACCCCCCTGTCCGTCCGTCCGTCCGTCCCCCCCTCCCCCTGCCCTCCCCGGGGCCCTACGCTCGCTTCCGTCGGCCTTCCAGGTTGCGGAAGCTGGAGGGTCTCAGCTTCATCTCTGCAAACTCGATGGAATACTCGTGGCCCTTCCAGTGGAACCAGTTCACGCCCTGGGGAGGAGGAGGTGAAGAGTGGGAGGTCACACATTCACCGCTCTTGTCAGGTTTGCTGCTTTCCTTTCAGACTGAGGTTGTTTTCTGGTTTGGGCTTTGGGGAGCCCAGGGAATGTACAACCTGTCCAGACCCACCCACAGGCTGTCAGAGAATGGTTGGGGTTGGAAGGAACCTTAAAGGTCATCTTGTTCCATCCCCTGCCATGGGCAGAGACATCTTCCACCAGCCCAGGTTGCTCCAAGCCTCGTCCAACCTGGCCTTGGACACTTCCAGGGATCCAGGGGCAGCCACAACTTCTCTGGGCAACCTGTGCCAGGGCCTCCCCACCCTCACAGGGAAGAATTTCTTCCTAATATCTGCTCTAAACCTCCTCTCTGTCAGTTTGAAGCCATTCCCCCTTGTCCTGTCACTCCAGGCCCCTGTAAAGAGTCTCTCTCCATCTTTCCTGTAGCTCCTTCAGGTCCTGCAAGGCCACAATCAGGTCACCCCAAATCTTCTCTTCTCCAGGCTGAACAATCCCAACTCTCCCAGCCTTTCCTCCCAGCAGAGCTGCTCCAGCCCTCTGATCATCCTGGTGCCTCCTCTGGACTCTCTCCAGCAGCTCCATGTCCTTGCTGTGCTGTTCCCAGGGCTGGAGCAGCTCTGCAGGGGGGTCTCACCTGAGGGGCAGAGGGGCACAATCCCCCCCTGCCCTGCTGCCCACGCTGGGGGGTCAGCCCAGGGCACGGGGGGTTCTGGGCTGGGCCATGTCCAGCCTCTCCTCCACCAGCACCCCCAGGTCCTTCTCCCAGGGCTGCTCCATCTGCTCATCCCCAGCCTGGATTAACCCAGGAGTTGCCCTGGACCAGGTGCAGCACCTTGAGCTTGGTCTTGTTAAACCTCTGCCCCCCAGAGCTGTCCCTCCCTGCCTGGCTTTCAGGGCAGGAAGAACATTTTGTTTCACATGTTGAAAACTCAAATTGTTCCCTGCACCTTGGGATATTCCCTTGGGAAATCAGACAAAACCATCAATATTTCAACAGCTGATGTTAAATCCTTATTTTGTGAGACACTGCCCATGTATTTCTCTATGATCCTGGAGAATGGATTGGTGCTCTGACACCTGTCTGAACCATCAGACGGATCCATTACTGCAATTCCCCTTTTTCTCAAGGATTACAGAAGCTTCCAACCCCAAACTCACCTGACTGTGGCTGTTGTCCCCATATCTGCCCATCAGATTGACCCGGTGGCAGTTCTTGTACCAGAAAGCACCTTTGTATGACAAAGCACAGTTGGTGATGGCAGAATCATGGTCCTTGTCAAAGGTGGAGAAGGACCTTCCATTGTGGTAGGTCATGGAGTCACCTGGATGGGAGGAGATGGAAGAGCAAGGTCAGTGTTTTGCCTGGTTTTTCATGGGAATGCCCATTCTGGAGCAAATGTTTGGACTTGCTTTAATACAGAAGGAAATACACAATTTTTGTCGTCACAGGCAAATCAAAATATTTTTCCAAGTGGTTTCTAATCCTCACCATATTAAGTGGGTTTTTGTTTTTATGCAGCTCAGTTGAAAGTTGGATTTTGGCCCTGTACGGTGTGGACAAAGCAAGTCACAAGGAGGGAATCAAGACCAAAGGAGTCTCCACCAACCTGCACCAGTGTATTTTGCCTTAAATCATAGAATCTTGGAATGGTTTGGGTTGGAAGGGACCTGAAAGATCATCCAGTTCCACCCCCTTCCACTACAACAGGTTGCTGCAACCTGGACATTTCCAGTGATGGGGCAGCCACAGCTTCTCTGGGCAACCTGTGCCAGGGCCTCCCCACCCTCACAGGGAAGGATTTCTTCCCAGTATCCCACCTAAACTAAACAGACATTAATTCTCCTGCTGCATATCCTTTGTATCTCTACAGTCTGTGCATAAAGTTCCTGTGCTGGTCACAGGGCAGAGCCCACACACATCCCTGCACCAGCAGCGTGAAATTATCTCCTTTTAAGACAGGTTGTGAAACTGGATTTATCTCTTAATCCTCTGAAGCCCTGAAGAGGACTCAGTAAGGGCTGCAGGGTTTGCCCCAGCGTGATTACAAAAGGCAGCTGATTTGTTCAGCAAAATTATAAATCATGTTATAGCAGGCCTTTGCTGTAAATTCTACTGACAAGGAATGAGGCTGTGCCAAGCTATTATTGGCTGTATAAACGACAGTCAAGATTGACCAAATGAGATATACTGTGGTTTAATATACTTGTTTAAATCCTGTCACAAGCATGGCATGAAATGTGGCATCGAAATGACTGGAGGATTTAAAATGGAAACATAAAATATACTGATATTTTGGAACACCTAACACAGAAGAGGTACCTGCTGTGATGGTGATTATCATACACACAGTTACCATGAGCCAATGGGGAGAAAATCAAAAAGGAGAAGGAAAACAATCAATAGAGGAGAGTCAAGATTGGCCAGATGAGATATATAATGTGGTTTAATATACTTGTTTAAATCCTGTCATAAGCAGGCCATGAAATGTGGCACCAAAATGACTGGAGGGTTTAAAATGGAAACATAAAACACATTGATACCTTCCTATTTTCAAACACCTCGCACAGAGAAAAGGTACCTGCTGTGAACTGATCAACACACCCATAATTACAGAGTCAGTGGGGGAGAAATCATGAATGAGAAGGGAAAAAGATCAATATTTGCTCTCACCTGCTGTGCCACTGTACCCATCCACCCTGAGGCGGTACCTGCTCTTGGCATCCCCCACACTGAACCTGTCATAGACAGCATAGGCTGTGTCCCCCTTGTCCCTCAGGTCCACACGCAGCTCGTACTGCCCCTGAGAAGTGATTTTGTGCAGGTTCTCCAGGCCTGTGGACAAAAAGGAGCAGTTTGTTTGTCTCCCTGTGTTTGTTTCTCTGCCGTCGTGTCGTCCCAAAAACGGGCTGCAGGAATAAGGCAGGGCACAAACACCGGGGAGGGAAGTTCAGCTGGAGGGGGGTGTCAGCACCAAAGCAAATAAATAAACCCAGGTTGAGTGAGAGACCCCCTTCCCTTGCAATAAATAAACCCAGGCTGAGTGAGAGACTCTCTTCCTTTCAATAAATAAACCCAGGCTGAGTGAGAGACCCCCTTCCTTTCAATAAATAAACCCAGGCTGACTGAGAGACCCCTTCCTTTCAATAAACAACCCCAGGCTGACTGAGAGACCCTCTTGCTTTCAATAAATAAACCCAGGCTGAGTGAGAGACCTCTTAACTTCCAACCACAGGAGCAGGAAGCTCGTTGGGAAAAGCTCCCAGACTTGTGCTGTGTGGTCATCGTTGTCTTTCATCGACAACCAAATAAAATGCAGCCCAACCTTTGGAAACGTGGGGGTTTTTTTACTTCTATTTTCCAAAATGTTGGTTTTCTACCTCTGTTTTCCCTGCTTGGCTTCTCTGAATCAGAAGCACAGTTTGTTTGTCCCTCTGTGTTTGTGTCTCTGCCATCCCATTAATGGGAGCACAGTGGGCTGCAGAAATAAAGCAGGTGAGGACTGAACTTTCAACACTGGGGAGGAAAGTTCAGCTGGAGGGGGGTGTCAGCACAAAAGCAAATAAATAAACCCAGGCTGACTGAGAGAGCTCTTAACTTGCAACCAGAGAAGCAGAAAGATCACTGGGAAAAGCAACCAAAATTGTGCTGTGTGATCATCATTGTCTTTCACTGACAACCAAATAAAATGCAGCACAACCTTTGAAATGTGGGCATTTTTACTTCTATTTCCCAAAATTTGGGGGGTTTTTACTTCTATTTTCCCAAATGTGGGGGTTTCACTTCTATTTTCCAAAATGTTGGTTTTCCACATCTATTTTCCGTGCTTGGCTCCTCTGAATCACAGGGGTTTGTTGCTGGGGGTGTCCCAGGAGCACAGGAAGAAGGTGGTTTGCAGCTGCTTCTCAGGTCACCTGTGACTTCTTCCAGAGCACCAGTGGGCATTGGGTGGGTACCTTTGGTGACCCAAACATGACATCTCTGAACTGCAGTGGCAGGGACAGGTTTGGACCTCAGTCCACCTCACAGAGGATCTCCCTACCTTCCCTCCCCCAGATCACATTCCCCTTTACAAACACTCTTGCCAAGTGAATGGAAGCTCCTAAGTGGTTCCTAATCTTTTGGGCTTTTTTTTTTTAATTTAAAAAAAGACAAATTCTTGCCACTCACCTATCCAGAATTCATCCTTGGGATCTCCAAAACCTGCCACATAAGTCTTCCAGTTCTTGTAGAAATCTTCCTTCCCATTCTGACGCCTCAGGAACACCTACAACCCCACATGGAACGAGTGTCATGGACAGACTGCCCTGGGCAGAGAGGGGACAAGCCCTGGGGCTTTTACAAACACAGAACTTCACACTCCTTCCCCCCTTCTTATACCACCCAAAGCAGAGCCTCACTGCAATTACTGAATTATACCCAGACTGTTGCATGCTCCTTGGGTTTTTTAAGTCTCTGGTTTCTCTGTTGGGTTTCTCTGATGGGTTCCCAGGCTCCCCTATATGATGTTGCCTTTCAGTTCCTGCTCTCTGCCCTTTTAACAACCTCTTGCAGCTCTGTGTTCCTCAGCCAAGGATTTCTCCATTCCCTCTCTCCTAGCCATGCATTTCTCCAGCTCCTTTTTCCTTCCTGTGCCCTGGGTCCCTCTGGCACGTTCAGGTTTGAGGATATCACTACATTTTTAATGCCATTCATTTACTGTCCCTTGTACAGTGGCCTGGGAAGACTTGTTGGCCACCACTCCGTGTGCTGAACAAATGTTCCTCCTGGCTTGTGCTTTAATCTCATTCAGTCTGTCTCTCATCCAAACAGAGTCAGTTCACCCTCCCCTCACCTTGTGAACTATTTAGAAGGTGTGTGTCAATCCCAAGATGGTCATTCCAGCAGCCCCTGTAGCTTTTCCAAGGTGCTGAAACCACTGATGTGACCCAGCCTTTGGAGGCACCTCTCCTCCAACTACTGAAAGAGCTGGTAACCTTGCTTTAGGATAAAATTCCCCAGATTTAGAGACAAGTCAGCCCTACTCTGATCAAATACACACTCTGAGGGATGCCCCAGCTGAGCAGGGTGGGATCTGCTGCCCAATACTCACGATCCATCCGCCCCCGTCCTCGCCCATGTCGCAGAAGACCTGCAGAGGCTGAGCCTTGTCCCCGTTCACGTAAATTGTGTAGAGCCCAGAGGTGGCTTCTCCATTCAGGAGGGCCTGGGAGCAGTCCTTGGGGTAAGGGTAGAGCAGCCCAGCTGCACACACAAGAAAAGACAGAGCAGTGCTTAAAAAAATCAGCAGTTACGAGGAATTTCCAACACGGATGAGTCGGGAAAATCCACTGTGGGTCGATGGCACAGCCAGGAACAGAACCTGGAAACAGGTTTATGGTTACATCCTATAAAACATTCACAGGAAACAGCTGATGATGTAAATTTTTCTTTTGGATGTTCTTTTGCCCATCTGTCTGCACTTTGGGAAGTGCTGGGGATGGCAGGTGAGTCCCTACGAGGAGGGAGTGCATCTCCAGCTAAATACTGAAATGTCCTCGGCTCTGACACAGCAACTTCTGGGTTAAACCAAACCCACCAATCTCTGATCATGGGGCAGAAAAGGGAGGGGGAATATAAAGACAAGCTTTCAACCAAAAGTAAATTAATTGGGAGTATTTTGCTAGCAAGCACAATACTAAATATGATATAAAACTGAGCTTTAAAAACCCAAGTAAGAGTTGAAATTACAGGGAAGTGTTAAGCATTTCTTTCTGACAACGAGCCAAGAGCATCACTGCAGTCAGAACGATTTCTAAACCACAAAAAAGCTTTTGGTTTTTTCCTTTTTCAATTCTCTCAGGCCATTAACTGTCTCAACCAATGGTTCCATTAAGTGATGTTACACAGCAGAGGTTTTAACTGTGGCTGCTCACACAGTGGCTGTTGGTCCTTTCCAGTGTGTTGCCCTTCCCTGCCTGTGCCTCAGCTACAGAGAATTTCAGAGAATCATAGAATTGTTAAGGTTGGAAAAGTCCTTTAAGATCATTAGGTCCAATTGTCAACCCAGAACCACTGTGTTCACCACTAACCCACATCCCCAAGTGCCACATCCACACGTTTTCTGAACACTTCCAGGGATTTTCTGAACACTCCACCACTTCCCTGAGCAGGCTGGTCCAAAGCTTTACAATCCTTTCCATGAAGAAATTTTTCCCAATAGTGAATCCAAACCTCCTCTGGTGCAACTTCAGGCTATGCAAGTTCCCATCACCACTGGGATTTGGAGGGAAGTGGCTCTTCAGGGAGATACTTCAGTGCTTCCCTCTCACTAATAAGCCCACAAATGCATGTTTAGAGTTTAGGCCAGGCTTAAGCACCTGCCTAAACGAGGCTGCCACTGGGTGACACGGGTAAAGTCATCCTGATCAGTCCCTGCTTGTGGTCAATTTACCAAACATCAGCTAAATAGCCCCAGATTTAATTCTCCTCCTATTTCTGTGGACTGGGGGCTCTCAGTGGAGCTCCTCCTGCTCTACACACACAGTGACTGAGCACATTTGGGCTGTGTGACTTTTGTCAGCACTTCATCAGTCCTTGGGCTGAGGAGGGGGAATGGGAATGGCTGAAGGTCCTGCTGGGCCTGGAAGGCTGGAAACTGTGAAAAGTGAGACAAATGACAGGCAGAGTGTCACAGCTAATACAGAACAACTCCTTTTTCTCAATGTCAGCTGGGAAGTGACCTTCAGAGAAACCAATTTATTCCTGCATCCAGCTCCCTGGAGAGCTATCCTGTTAGGGCTGGAGCAGTGTGGCTTTGAGACAACCCATCCCAGAAAGAGGAGGACAAACTGCCCAGAAATTCATCTCCTCAGACCACTGAACTCACTTGTGTTCGTGATTTGCTTCATTTCAGCTCAAAACACTGATTTGTTTTCACAGCTCAGAGGAAAATCAGGGTGTCAGCTGGATTTTAAAGAGTTCCTTTTGATATTTCCCATGGGAAAGGCAGGATGTTTCATCAGAGAGAGGTGATGGGGGTGAATATTAGTAAAGAATTTCATCCTTCCAGTCTGGGGAAAGCAGATGACAACTCGGGGGGAACTTAAGAGACTTTGCACCAACACTACAAGTGCATAATAAAAATAGGATTAAACTCAGTCTAAGAGGTCTGTTTGTCCTTATTGCAGAGCTCAGCTCTGTCCTGAGAGCAGTAATTTAGATTATTTCAGCTGTGCATGTGCTCTAAAGTCCTTACTTGTGGTGAAAACAGTCTGGATTGTTTTGCTCCTCAGGGATCCACTTAAGGCCTGGAGCTTCACTGTGTACTGGGTGGATGGGCTCAGCTCTGCCAGGCTGTAGGAAGTTGTCTCAGGATTTAGGATGACTTCCTAGGGAGAGGAAAAATAATACAGAGACATCTCAGAGAATGAAAAGAAAAGCATAATGACCAGAATGGTTACATATTTTAGGCTGTCACATCATTTTTTGTGGCAATTATTTATGGTATTTTTAACCATCTAGGTTAATTAACATAAAACTACCAATACAAAACTATTAATACAAACTTATTCCTCTAAGATTTTTATCAAGCTGACTTTCCCTGAAGGTTCAATAGAAGTTGCCTGGAAATGAGTCTTCTCCATCATCATCCACGAGCTGTGTGGTTTAAAAGCAAGGCAGCAGGAATGTTTACATGCCTTGAACGTGCAAACTCATAAAAAATTGGGAAGAATCATCCTTTAGAACAAGAAATGTTACACTCCAGTCTTCCAAAGGCTGGTTTTCTGTCACAGTAAAAGAATTATGTGCAGGGAATTTGCCTTCCTGGAATTCAGAACTGTCTCTGATGTACCAGGCTGGGCATCCAAAATTGGGTGTATTTTTCCTTGGAATTCACCTGGTTCATATTTGAGCACTTGGTGTAATCTAATTATGTAGGAACAGAATAAAATCATTGGAGAACAAGAGGCACTTCTAAAGGTGATTCATCCTGCCTTAGGAGACCCCAGGGATGGATCCTCCTGAGTTTAGAAAGGGGAATGCCATCCTCTGGGGTGTGGGAGTTTGTTCCATGACACAGGTTTGGAATGAGGGAAAACCCTTGTTTGTGTTTTTGTCTGCATTGTGGAGAGATGAGTGTCAAAATTCAGCTCCTGTTCCAGGGAATAATGTAGGAAAGTACTTAAGCAGGTTCTAAATGCATTTGTGTTCAGTCTGGCCCTGAAAGAGGTAATTAGCATTTTACTGCATTTAATTTAAGGCACATGATTATATCCCATTGCTGGACACTTCAGAGCATCTCTGCTGCCCAGTTTTGAGGCAAAACCCCTCTGGTTTGGTTGCCAGTGCTGTACCTTGACTCTGCCATCAATGGACTCGTAAATCAGGAGATACCCAGTGACTGGAGCACGGGGAGGCCTCCAAGACATCAGAGCTGTTTCTGACTGAACCTCAGTGGCACTTAAATCTCTTGGAGCATCCAGACCTGGGGGAGACACCAGAGCAATCACAGTCACATCTCTAAGGAACTAAACACACTGACTCTCTTACGGGCAGCATATTCAAACAGGCCAGGAAAGCAAACCTTTCCTCCCCAGAAATTTGAAATTAAAAACCATTTCAATGTAAACTTGGTGATTCAAAAGCGATTCTGCCATTGGGGGGGTTAAACATAAAGGTATTTACTGCATCTAAGTAAATATATTGGTTTGTCCCAGGCCTTTTATTTTATAAGCAGTTGCATGGAAGTGTTTTTGGAAACAAAGTTGTGCATTTCATTATTTCACACAAGAAGACTGATTGGTCTTGATATATGAATAAATACGTTGTACTTATATAAATATATAAACTATACACAAATATATATTTATATAGTATATACTATATATAACATTATTAAATATTACATATTATATACTATACAAATATTACATATTTATATAGTATATAGTATAAATATGTAATATACACATATACATTATATACATGTATATTATATACATATATATAATATATATTATATATATTGTACATATATTGTATATACATACAATATATATACAATATATGTACTATATATAATATATATAATATATATGTGTATAATATATATGTATATATTTTATATTTTATATTTTATATATATATATATAAATTTTATATATATAATATATTTTTATATATATTGTATACTATATATTGTATACTATACATATAATATAGTATATATATTGTATATGTATTATATAAATATATATAATATATTGTATATATTTATATAGAGAATATATAAATAAAATAAAATTAAATTAAATAAAACTTTGGTACTAATGATGACTCTTTTGAAGAGGAAAACTTTTCATACTTGGTCTGGCTACACATTCCCTTCTCCACTGTGATTATTACTCTAGACTGGGGTGGTTCAGCTCTTGGCTCTCAATTTAATGCCCTGGGACAAGCCAAGTACAGTCAGGAAAATGAGGAATATCCATGATTTCATTGATGCTCATGGAAAAGCAATTGGGCACCTTCAACACTGGCACCCCAACATCAGCCCCCAGAGAAAAGCTCCTCCTTTGTGTGAGAGTCTCTCGAGTTGGTGACACAGAACCACCTCTGGGCTTCCACCAGAGCAAACGAGATGCAAACGCTGCCAACACCCAGGTTTGCAGTGAAAAAAGCACAGTGTGCTGCCTGATGACACAGGCAGAGGCAGGTGGGACTGGCAGAGGTGGCAGCTGTCCCTGCAGGAGGTGGGACACACCCGTGGTGAACTGTGTGGAGAGGGTCTCGCTCCTCTGCGCGTCCTTCAGCGCGTGGACGCTCAGCGTGTACTCGGTGGCCGGCTGCAGGCCCTTCAGGTCATACTCCACAGTGTTCCCTGACACCATCTGGGTGACTTCTGGCTCTGAGAAGAAAACACAGAAGAGATGAAGAGAAGAAAAGTAGAAGAGAAGCATCATTCAGACATTCACGCCGTGCTCAACTCCGCTGGTTTATTCACCGATTTGTGTTTTTACCGGCTGGGTGCAATTGCAAAATAGTAAAAGCCCAGAGCCCAGCTGTGTGCTGACACCTCTGCTGGTACTGAATTAACACCAGAGACCTTTATCCAAAAGTATGAGCACTCTCTAGTGTTCACAGGAATTATAACACCACCTTTGCTTTGCAGGAATCTCACTTCTCTCTGTTCGTGGCTGAATTGAAAGTGCTCAACTAAAATGAGTGTTTTTAAAATGCTCCCAGCAAGGCACCTCCTTCAAATAACAGCCCCCTGTCATCTGGTCGTGGCCCCAAGGCTGCCAGAGCTCAAGAAGTGTTTGAACAACACTCTCAGGGACAGAGTGGCATTGTTGGGGTGTCCTGGGCAGGGCCAGGAGTTGGACTGGATGATCCTTGAGCGTCCCTTCCAACTCAGGATACGCTGTGATTCTCTGATCTTCCTGGCACCTACTCCTGAGCACACTTTGAGAGCTGTAACCCCCATCTCCCCAGCCACCCCTGACTCTTCTCACCTTCCTCAGAAGCATAGGACACCACATAATTATCCACAGCAGCAATTGCTGGCTGCCAGGTTGCCAGAGCCTCAGAGTCGGTGATGTTCACCACCACCAGGCCTGAGGGGCTGTCCAGAGCTGGAAAAAGAAAAACAGATTGAAGAAATCTGACAAATATTCTCGACTCTGTTGTAAATGTATGGTGGAAAATGCCTTGGTGCAGCTTTTATGATCCCCTTTGGAATTGTGCAGCTCCTCGGGGCAGACGTCAGTGCCTATAAAGAGACACCAAAAGCCTCCACTGGAAAGGGGGGTCGATGCTTGGGGAGATGAAACACTGGGAACAGAGAGAACTAACCATGTTCTCAGATCAGCCTCAATACCATCAATCTCAACAGCTCTGTCAGTGCTGACGTATTTCTCTCCACACTCTCAAATCTGGGCTGTTTTTGGAGCAAACTCAGGAGACAGAGCTGGGAAAAATAACTGAAGTGACAATAACTGATGGCCACTGTGACCTTCCAGCAGCTTGCTCTGCAAGTTTGAAATAAATCAATCCCACAGCCTGCCAACCACCCAAAATCCCCCCATGTCCTGCCTTGACTCCTTGTGGGACTCTATTTTTCCCGTGGGTTTATGCTCTCCCAGAATTAGGATGGATCTCTAATTTTGCTCCTTGCCTCAGTTCTCTGGATGCTTGTTAAACCCCCAAAAATAAAGAATGAAGGGTGCAGGGAGGGGTCAGAAGGAGCAGAGTGGAGCCTCATTTCCAGTAGGGATATTTAAAGCTTCATTGAATTAAAAAAACCAGGAGAGAGAATGTTTTTATGCTTAAAACAGGCTGGAACACGGGAGATGTGGATTTGACTCCACAGCAGAAACTGGTCTCATCGTTGTTCCTTCATCTCAAAAATGGCATTAATTAAACTGCTGGGGGTTTTTGCTGCTGAATTAGGGCTGTAAATACATGAATTGTATTCCAACAAGTTGGTTTAGGACTTAGGAAGTGGGAGCCTGATCAAACTTACAGGTTCTACTCTCATCTAAAATGCAAAGGCACAAAGGAGGAGCGGGCAAGAAGCTTCTCAGGGTTTGTGTGGGCAGTAAAAATGGGATCTCAGTGGGTCTGCAGGTGAGACATTTGAAAACCTGCTCTCTCCTCCTTCTGGATTACCTGTTTTCAGGATGCCAGAGATGGGTTCACTCTCCTCAAAGCCTTTCACAGAGATGATGCTGACATTGTAATCCACACCCGGCACCAACTTCACCAGCTTGGTCCTTGTCTTGCTTCCATCGACTGTAACAACATTTGGAGTTCCTGGGAGGAGGCCAAATGCCAAGGGATTAGTGACACAACACTCCAGGAAAAGCCTGAAGGATGTGTTTCTAGGTAAAGACATTATGCCCTTGTACAGGAAGAGGAGACTTTTCCCAGTTAGTTACAATCACTGATGTCCAAGAGCAGCCTCAGGGCACAATACTGATGCAAAAACACCCAAATCTAATAAATTGGTTTGTGTTCAGGAAGAAAAAAGTGACATTTCTAGTGGAAGGTGTCTCTGCCCATGGCAGGGGCTTGAATAACCAGTTTGAATAACCAGCCCAAACCAGTTTGTGATTTCAGGATTTCTGTTCAGAAAAATCTAATTTCAAAAACAAGGTGTAAGAAGAAAACACAGCACTCTCCACATGGAAGTTCAAGCACCTGCAAGGACAGGACTCAAAGTTTAGACCTGCTTTGTTTCTGGTAAGGGCTGGACATTCCCCCTTTACCCAATTCATTTTGAATAAGGATATATAATATATTATTTTAAGAGGTGCTGTATGTGTGGTGAAGACTCTAGGACACATATTTATTTCAAATTCTGGGTTTATTCCAGGGAAGCACTTAGACAAGTGCCTAACCCTATGACTGTGGATTCCTTTTCTTCTGTGGAACCACTATGTATTTAAAATTACACATGTGCTTACAGCTTGTATTGTCTGAAGGCATAAATCTTTAACTGTCTCTGTCAACAGCATGACTATTTTGTTCCTGACATCTCTAGTGTTTGTTCTTTAGCTCTTTCCCTTTAGAGATGTCCCCAAATTATGCTAAAAATCGGTTTAAGTTTAGGAAGTTTTTAAAGTTGAACACTAAACCAGAGCTATAATGGGTGGGATGACACAACCCTGAGGAGCACTAAGTAAAATCACTGCGCTGGAAAACTCTTATAACCACGGATTATGACTTCCAAGGGCCATCTTTTCCAATCTGCTCAGCTCATAAAGTGCCTGAAAAATAATGAGACAGTCTGGAACCAGGAGGAGGCTCAGACAGAGACATGTTAGGAGTACAACCATTCCAGCACCTCCCTCTGAGCTCCCTCACCAGCCTTGTCCATGGGATGTGGGTGCTGTTGGTTACACACCCACCCTCCTGGGGTGCAGGGAAAAGAGGTGATCTGTGTAAAATCCTTTGGGCTGTGCACTGAGAGGGGGATGGCAGCACAGCAAACCCTTTTTGCTCCCCCTCTTGCCTCGCTGTCCCTCCTCAGGGTCACTCACCTCCCGTGACAGGGACGTAGGAGATCCTGAAGGTGTCCACGCGGGAGCGGGGCGGGGTCCAGCTCACTGTGGCAGCGTTTTCCGTGATGTCCGAGAAAGAAATTCCCTTGGGAGACCCCACGACTGCCAGAGGAGAACACACCACACAGAAAGAGAAGGTAAAACGTTTGTTCATCACTCCTTACTGCTGGAGTACTGATTTGTCTCATCCCTCCGTCCCAAGAGCTGGTGTTACCGAAATTCTGTCCTAAACAACACCAGTGCAGGGAGCACCAAACTGGGCATGGTTTTATCACAGCAATAACTTGTTTGGTCTAAATTCTCCTGTTTTCAGGACCATTGCAGCAGTACAGAACTTAAAAATACAACTTTACTACAGCAACAACTTGTTTGGTCTAAATTCTCCTGTTTTCAGGACCATTGCAGCAGTACAGAACTTAAAAATACAACATGTGCCTACGTAAAAGTAACAGAGGTTTCAGTGTTAGAACAAAACATGGAGGGACATGTACAGAAATGCCATTCTATTACCCAGGAAATACTGTATTTAAGTGTTTTTTCTACCTCAGTTTCACTTGGATCATTTTTAGACCTTCCATTGAGTCCCAGAGCTGAAATTTTACCAAAGTGACCCAAACTTAAGATGAAAGCAACAGGTATCTGAAATATTCCACTTTGAGGCTTAATTAAGCTCCTCTAAAACAAACATGGAAAGGGCTTCTGGAAGGATGTGGTGGAGGGACCTGTCACTCCAAGGTTTACATTTACACTTCCAAACTTTCCAGCTTTTTTGGCTGTAACCAAAACAACTCTGATGTGTTAAAAAAAAATCAAATAGCAGACACAGAGCAGCACAAAGAGGAGAGATACCAAACATCAGCCACGTTAAGAGGAGTGGAGACAGGCTGAGGGCAGGGGAAGGGGGGCAAGAGGAGGGGGAAAAAAGGGACTGTGCTGGAAATAGCTTGGAAAGAACGTGTCTGAGGGAAAGAGTCAGAGGGCTGTTTGTTCCATGTGTCCCCAAAGCTCCAGCAGCCTTGCACTAAATCAGCTGGAAGGCAAGGAAAGAAAAACAACTGAGCTCTGCAGAGAAATGTAAATTATTCCTCTGGAGCTCACCAGACATGTTGTGTTTGTGGGGTTTGCTCACGTGGAAAAGCCAAGGGAAGAAAAGAATTAAAGATAACAAAGCAAGGTGGGGCTGGAAAGGCTACAGGGCACACAAGGGTGTTCCTGTTTGAAGGGCAGTCTGAAGGAAGCTGAAGAGCACAAAGAAAAACTGGGTGAGAGAGAGAAGTGAAAATCACATTGATTTGGCTTCACATTAGAGGTGCCCTGAGTGGCTGAAGAAAAGAGCTCTTTGGAGACCAAAGAGATGGACCAGCACTCGATTTGCACACACATGGGGAATTCCAGCCTTTCCCAGGACATAAAATAACCAATCCATCCCACTTGGACTCTGCTGGGAACAATTCCACGGAGCTGATGAGTGTTTTCTGTACCAGGTGCATAACAAACAGTGGTAAGAAGAGCTTTGACTACGTGAGTTTTCCACAAACAGCAGCAACTTTCCTGGGAGAGAACCTGGCAAAAAACCAGTCCATTAATGGACCATCAGAGCATCAGTCTTGGAATGAGTCCCAGAGATGTAAGAGAGCAGTACCTTTGAGCACAGAGAAATGAAAAAGAAGCAAAGAAAATCATCTTCTTGAGCTACCTGAAAGCCAAAATGAAGCAGGCAGAGAAAATGGCCAGTGTGCTTCTGGCTTGTCACTTATAGAGGACCTCAGCTCATCTGTTGGGCAGGTACAGGTAATTAATTATCTTTATCCTCCAGCATCATTCTCCAAGAGCTGTATGAGAGACAGAACCTTCCTGGGAGGCTGCTAAAGCCCCCATGGCTGTTATTCATCAGGGATGGGTTTTGTTAATTGTTCTTTCATTTCCAACAAACTAGAGTTTGCTGTTCACTGGCTTTCTCCTCCCAAGCAGCAGGAAGCAGCAGGTTGCATTTATCATGTATAAAGAGCATGTGAATTGTTCTGGGATCACCTCAGATGAAAAATGCTGTCACAGTGTAGCAAAACATCATCAGGAGAAGAGGAAAGTAGCAGCATGAAACCCATATTTCCTACAGAGGATATGAAGTGGCCCACAGCTGTGCTGTGGTCCCAAGTGGGGGCTGAAATGCACTTCAACTGACATTTTACAGAGGGATTTCTGAAAGACACCAACTGAGAGCAGCAGTGGGCAAATCCCCCTGTGCCACCTTGGTCAGACCCTGCAGGTCTGTGTGCTGCTGCCTTGCACTGCAGTGATTTTACAATGTTTTACATCACAGGACTGATGAAGGTAAAATGCCAGGCTGCTGCAGAGGGCAGGGACAGTGGGTGTCATCAGCACCCTAAAGAGGATTATTGTCAGCAGCTCTGGGGGGAAACTGTTGCTGTTCACTTTTACACATGAGTCAATTATGGAGGAAGAACTTGTGATGGGTGTGGGAAGATATTTATTGTCAACTCCCACTCCAATGGGAGTTGGAGTGGAAAACTCAATGTTTTCCATCACATTCCTGGTGTGATGGGAGGAAGGGAGATCAACTCAGCCTCCAAGCAAGGTACCAGCTGCAGGACCAACACAGGATACACAGAAAAATACTTCATTCTTACGTGCCAATTTTACTATCTTCTCTACTAAAGCTAAAGATTTTCTAGCTGATTTATTCCTTGCTCACTTCTACAAAGGCCAGAATCAAGTGTGGCTGAATACAAGCCTGTTTGAATTACCCCTTCAGGGATGGAAATATTTCTTTGCAACCACACTGGAAATGCTATAAATATACATATGTTCGTGCAATAATCAACTCCTAAAAAAGAAATTAGTTAGATGCCTTGGCAGCCCAACCACCCAAATGTGGTGTAACCTGCAGTGTGAATTATTGAGCTGGATTTTTGTGGCTCCAGCTCTATTGTCAATTATCCGTGGGCTGTTTCCAGCTGACAAACATCTTTTGGGCTATTGGCTTCAGGGGGTGCCATAAATCTCCCTGAAAGAAGTGAATAAGAATGTAGTCATGAGGAAAATGATAACTCTTGGTGGTTTACCATAAATATCCTGGAAGTCAGGGAACATGGGGACAGGCTGCTCCCAAGTGCAGTGGACTTTAAACATCCCTCTCCATTGGGAGTCCAGCTGCAGGAGCCCAGAGAGCAGAGGTTTGTGAGGGATGCAGGTCCTGCTTCCTGTAAATGTCTGGGTGAGTGAGTGTGTGCCCTGGCTGTTCATCCAAGGGATGTGATGGCAGTCAGAGGAGCTGGGCACAAATGTGCCTTTCTGTGCTGGCCCCAGAATCAGGGGGAAGCAGGAGGCTGTTTCAGGAAAGGCTGCTCAATACTGAGCTGTTGCTGCCCTTTCCCTGGGTGCTGCCTGGAGTTCTGGTACAACTGGGAAAATACCCCTTTGAGGGATTCCTGTTGGCTTCCTCACACACTAAACTTTGAACTTAGAACCACATCCTGACTTGGAAGGGACTCACCAGGATCATCCAGTCCAACCCCTGGCCCTGCCCAGGACACCCCAACAATCCCACTCTGTCTATCCGAGCATTGTCCAAACCCTCCTGGAGCTCTGGTAGCCTTGGTGCTGTGCCCACTGCCCTGGGGAGCCTGGTCAGTGCCCAACCACCCTCTGGGGGAAGAACCTTTTGCTGAGATCCAACCTGACCCTGCCCTGACACAGCTCCAGCCATTCCCTGGGTGCTGTCCCAGCTCACCCAGAGCAGAGCTCAGAGCTGCCCCTCGTGAGGAAGTTGCAGACCCTGACAAGGTCTCCCCTCAGAGACCTGTCCCCTTCCTGTCCCCTCCTCCTGGAATGAAGCAGATTTGAAATAACCACTTTTTCGTATCAGCAAGCTCAGAATTTTTGAAAGAGTGAATTTGGCTCACAGGACACGGATTCATTTGCTTTAGGTTTAAATATGTTTCAAAATGAAACCATGACTTTGGTGGGGAAAAAAAATGAAGCACTTCATTCTTACGTGCCAAAATGAAATGCTTCAATTATGAACCCAAATCAAAGCTTTTTGACATTGCCAGAAACTCAAGTCAATTTGAATAATTGAGCACATGTTGCTCCTGGTAAGATCAGTCTAAGTTAATGGTGCTTAGGCCTTTGCTGATCAAGGCATAAATAAAACTTCTCAGTGGCTCTGGTAAATTCATTTTGTCATAATTCTTTTCTAGGGAGGTAAATTGTTGTGCAGTGCTGAGATGTAATTAGCCACAGGAAATCCCTGAAAAAGGCTGATGCAGAGACAATATTTCTTGGCCCTCAAAGACAGCACTTTAACTGCCAGACTCTGCTGCCTAATTCCAGATCATGAAAGTAATTCAATTAAACCATATTAAATAGACAATGATGAAGCTGCAGAATCTGAGACTGGTTATAAACAACCACATTGAGCCAGTGGACAAGAGATATGCAGGAGACAGCTCAGGAACAGCACGAGCTGGCTGTGAAAATGAGAGGTGCTGAAAAGAACAGGAATTAATGGCTCACACTTTTCCTACTGCAAAGACAATACCTGTGGTTGCTACTGCATTTACAGGCTGGGAACGTTGTCCACTGCTAAGTCCATAGAGCTCAATCTCGTACTCAGTACCCTCTTTGAGCCCTGTTATGTCCTGGGTGCGCTCGTGGCCTGGGATTATCAGCTCCAGTGGGTCGGATTTCCTCTTGGTATCCCTGATTTTTAGAACAAAACTGTTGAAAACCCCGTCGTCTGCAGTCCAGGAGAGGCGGAATCCATCCGGGGTGGCATCTGAAACCAGCAGGTTGTCGACCTCGGGTTCTGCTTCTAAAAAAAGGAGGAGATAGCAGCAGGGAGAAGAAATGGGGGTTTAATGAGGTGATCAGAGACCTGCCTGAGGCCTGGCTATAGCACACTGCAAGAATCCAACCACAGTTCAAAGCAAGGGAAACAATCTGCCAGCTAGTAAAAAAAAAAAAAAAAATAAAAGAGATTATTAGTGTTATAAACATACCAAAGGGGATAAATGTGAGTGTGTGCAGGCCCATTCCAGCTTTCACTCTCCAACAGCAAATCCACTGCAGGGACATACAACCTTTGCCTCCAACATGCAAAGTTACACATGCTAATGGTGCATTTTTCCCTCCCTACCTATGTGACACCTTCATGTACAATAAAAACAAGCTTGTTACAGAACTGCAGGCATGCCTGGAACACTGTCAGGCCTCTCTCTGTTAGAACAACACAGAAGCCACTGGAAAGAGTCTTTTTCTCCATGCAAACCCCTTTTTTCATGCACTTCTGGCATCCTTGATGCTTCTGGTCAGATGAGTCCTTTGCTGTTAAACAACTGCTGAAGCAGCAAAGGGGAATCATGAAAATCCACATCCCTCACACAGCACACTTCAATCCAAATGCAAGACCTACTGTCTTTAGTGAATGAACACACTCAAAAGGATCCCAGGAGCCGTAAAATATTAATTACCTGCAAAACATCTTTAACTCAATGTGCTCAGGCCTCATTACCTAGAGAAATGCTGCTGGAGCTGCTACTGTCTTACAGCATCTCCAGTGCAATTCCTCCTTCCACAGACAGACATTCCTCTTTATTTTCTCACAAACCTCCAAGCAGATAACCCCCAGCTTTACTGCTGCATGTGCACATGAGAACTGATGGTTGTGGGGCCAGAGGATCTGCAAGGATTTTCCGAGGAAGCTCAAGTGCTGCTGGAAAACAGCAGCTCTGATGTGGCTGGAAATGAGCTGCTGTGTGGAGAGAGATGCCAACTTTACGGGTGGCAACGACCACGCTCGACAGGCTGTGGGTGGAACCCACACAGAGAGGGAAAGGAAGGAGGCCATGGCAAGAGATCCATGACCTCCTGAAGGTCCTGATGGTTGGCAGGTTGGAGGATGCTGATGTTGTTGGAGAATGCTGATGTGCCCAGCAGCTGCTAACAAGAGGAGCTCCCGTTCTTGTTAACGAGACATGCAGCCATTCTTCTTGAAAGACTTTGGTTAGAAGGACCTGCAAGACCAGACACTTTCACCCCTCAAGCCCCAACATGCTCCTCTACAGGATCCCTCATCAAATCGAAAGGAAAACAAGTTAAAAGGACCAGAGTTCCCCTGGTGCACCTGCCAGTCCCGAGGGGTTACGTGGAGCCACGATGCAGAGAAGGATGCAAAAGCCAAGGTTTGCTTTGCAAATGGATGGCACAAAACGTCTCCCACGGGAGAAGGAAAGCAAGAGAGGGTGGAGGAGAACAATTTGTTCACATCAAAATACCTGTGACAGCCAGAGCGCTCAGGGGCTTTGTTTGGTGCCCCTTGGCAAAGCCATAAAGCACAACCTCATAGCCAATGCCAGTTATGAGGCCTTTTAGCTTCAGTTGGCGCTGGGCTCCCGAAAGGAGGAACTCCTGGGGGTCCAGCAGCTTGCCAGAGTCCACCACGACCACTAGAAAGCTGTCAAAGGCATTCTCCGATGCCATCCACGACACTGTGAACCCATAGGGGTTAATGTCAGACACAGTGAGGTTTCCCAGGGGGGGTATGGCCTCTGAAAGAAGGGAAGGTGCAAAAACACACACACACACACACACAGAAAAAAAAAAGAAGTGAAAAATATCGTGAATTAGAAAGTGTCACAGGTTCCACCAAACAAAAAACCACATTTTCCCCCAAAGCATGGATTGAACAGAAGTGCAGAGCCAGGATCACAGGATGAGGATTTTCAATGGAGTCTCCACTTAGATGCTCAGTTTTTAATTTTCATCAAGGGTGTCTCAGCACCTCAACTCAAGCTCCATTGAAATTCCTTCCAAGCTCATTTCTCCTGTTAACATGCACTGGGAGACAGCTACAACCAAAACTGCCTTAGAAATGCTGTACAAAATCTTTCATGTCCTTCCACTTATCTCTGCCATCAGTGCTTCAGGGACAAGCCTCAACTTAGGCACTCACAGCTCCTGTATTTTGCTTCTTTACCTCTCTACTTCACACGAATATCCCCAGCTTTAATTTTCAGTGGTGGAGGGGTCAGAGATGCCAGAAGCAGGACATTACTCTGTCAGGGTCATACCTAGTGGGGCATGTTGACAACTTAAAGAAATTCCAGTGAGGGGTTTTTTTTTAATTTTCACATCAGCATGACTTTAGTCAAAGGTAAAAGACAGGGATCAACTCTTCAAAGCTTATCCACCAAGACACAAAAAAAAAAGGCTGAAATTTCACAAGATTCTCAATGTATTTTTCTCACTCAAAATCTGACAGGTCAAATAGGAAGATCAGCTTGCTCTGCTCAGCCCTGGCCTTGATCCTGCAGCCCAGGCATTGCTTGTGTTTCTCTACACTGTTTGTCAAACCTGCTCTGCTGGCTCAGTACCTGATTCATCCCATCTTCCAACCACTCAAATTCCACTCACTTAAGAAAATACCAGTTAGTTAAAGAGAGAACCTTCTCCTGAAAAGGGCTTTGGATTTGCTTTTCACATTTCACAACCACTGAAACTGATGTTGTTGGAATTTGGCATAAAAATTCCCTCCTGAAGTGTTATAATCTGGAACTCCTCGTGTTTTAATATTTACACATTTGGGTGCCAGGGATTCAGCTCGAATTCACTCCGTTTTGAGATGTTTTTGCATCTTAATCACTTATAATGAAGTAATCCCAAAGACTCTCAGTTTGGGTTTGTCTCTGGGAGGGTGGGTAAACAAATACTGAGCCCACACTGCTGAAATGATTTTCCTGGGATGGGTGTTGGGTGACACCAACACTCTAAACCAGCAGGTTTCTGTGAGCCACTGGCACATCCTCCTGCTGAGCAGGGTGTCCCATGTTTCCCTTGCTGTGGGAAGCCTCCTCTCTCAATCCCAATTTTCAAACCACTCTGTGTTTCTATGATTCTTTTCCAGTAGCACATACTGGCCACATGATTCATAGAAGGTGAACTCTGTGGTGTTTATTCACTCATTTAGGAGGCTGATCCCGGCCAAAACTCAGGTAAAAACACTCAGACATAAAGGATGTGCTGAGGGGAAACCATGGGATAGAAGATCTTCTAAAATCCAGGTCTCTCTGGGATCCTTCAGGTGCAACTACAGATGTAAATTTTCACCTCAAACCTCAGGCATTAAAAAAATTATTAGAGATGTGAGAAAGACTCCAGAGGGCTCTTAATTCAGATTGGTTTGGGTTGGAAGATACCTTAAAGATCATCTCATCTCACCCCCTGCCATGGGCAGGGACACCTCCCACCAGCCCAGGTTGCTCCAAGCCCTGTCCAACCTGGCCTTGGACACTTCCAGGGATCCAGGGGCAGCCACAGCTTCTCTGGGCAACCTGTGCCAGGGCCTCCCCACCCTCACAGGGAGGAATTCCTTCCTAATACCTCATCTAAAACATTCCCCCTTGTCCTGTCGCTCCAGGCCTTTACTCCAAGCCCCATCCAACCTGACATTTTAACTCACTTTACCCTAGTACCGCTCCCAGAAATTTTTTTAAGGTCAACATGCCTGGTCTGACCCCTCCTTGCCCTAAGTTTGCAAAGAAACTGGACGGGATGCTCAGCTCTGTAGAGACCTTTCCGTTATCCATAGCGGGATATTCATTTCCTCAAGCTGACAAACAGACTCCAAAGCTTTAAGCAGGTACCTGTCAGGACAAAAGCAGTGAGGGGCTGTGTGTGAACACCTGCCCTGGTGGTGTGTTTAATGTTAATGTCATAGCCAGTGTAATTTAGGAGGCCTGGGATGTGGGTGCTGAGGGTTTCCCCCGACACCGTGAGCTCCCGGGGCTCCTGAACTGCCTGGGAATCCCTGACAGGAATGACAAACTTGGCAAAGGGCCCATCTCTGGTGGTCCAGGAGAGGTTGAAGCTGTCAGGGGTAACGTTTGTGAGGGTGCCCAGCTGTGGCTCAGCCTCTGAGGGAGAAAGGAACACAGGTGAAGAGACAGTTACGCTGTGAGGGGCTGGGGGGATCAGCACAGGAGGTTCAGAGATGCTCAGAACTTTTTAGCCTTGCTTTGCAGTGATTGAATAATAATAATAATAATAATAATAATAATAATAAAAAGCATTGCAAGAGCTGCTTTGTCAGGTTTTGGAAGGAAGCCACCGAAATTAGTGCTGGCTTTAAAATTATATTTTCATTCAATTTTCTTAAATAAACTCAATTTACCTAATGAAATGTGGGCTTGATTTACAGAAGCACCAAAAGAGCACAGCTCTGTGGTTAAACCTTACAAATTACAGGAATTCCACGCTGGGGATTTGATGGGAATACAAACCCACAGCAATTCCAAAATAGATAGAGCAGATTTCAGGCAGGAATCCTTGAAATCCCAGTTCAGCTTCTGTTTAGTGTTTCTGTTGCCTGGAGTTGTAGATACTTCTATTTTTGGACCCTGAAGTTTATGAAGGGTTTCAGTCCTAACAGTGATTATCTCAGCACTAATCTCAGACCAAAACCTCCCTGGGCTCCACAGATAAGGTGTTCCTCATCCTCTAATTAGGCACAATCAGGGAATATCTGATAGACTGAACAATAAACAGCCCTGCTGTTGCTCTCCTTTCTGACTCTTCAGTGGTCACTTCCTTAAGAAGCCAAGACTTTGCTGCAGGAGGAAAGTCAAAATCACATCTCTCTCCTGTTAGGGGAAGAATTTTTTCTCCAGGAGTGGGAAAGCTCCTCACCCATTCTGTTTTACAGCATAAAATCATTAAAGATTCATTAAAGCACAGAGAGAGCACAAACACGACCCAGCAGTCAGATGGTCAGAGAATCCTGTGGCTGCTCTCTGGGCTGAGTTACTATTTTTTCTATTGCCAATTGAGTACAAACCAAGAACACCTTGGGAAATGCAGCCAGTGAGACACAGAAAAACAACTATTTAAGTGATTCATGCTGGGAGAAAAGTCAGAAAGATGCATCCCACCAACAGAGAGAATGAGGAAAGAATGAAATCTTCTTCTTAACTAAAACATGAACTGCTGCAAGATGTTCCAACTTTTACTCCTGTCCCTCATGGCAAGACTTTTAAATAATAGTCCTCCTTCTTCCCTGGAGTTTTGCAGGAAGAGGTGAGTGCAAGTGGCCCCGATTAAGGACACATGCAGAGGTCATGCTACCAACCAGTGACCATCAGTGCCTTCATGGCTGACAGAGAAGGTGTCACCATGGAAGCATGGCACTCCTGATGATAGAGGGGATGAGAATATCCACAAAGCAAACGGGGTTGGGTGGAGAATCCATGGAAACCGGGCACGGAGCCCTCACATGCAGGTCAGAGAGGGCAAACAGAACCTTTCCAAACTCAGCCTGGCACGGCCACATTCCTTCACATGCCACTTGCATCCGGTCAGGCACGTTCCCACCACGGCAACCTGACTCCAAAGAGTGCTACATGCAACACAAATGGAAGTTATCTCTTCAGGCAAGTCTTAGTGATCTCCTGCCATGTGGAATCACCACGGGAAAAGCTGTGACATCCAGTGGAACAAGACAGGTCATAGAGACTCAAAGGCAGCAATGCAAGTGAGAGTGGTGGGATGACCATCAGGAAAGGGAGACCTTGCTTTTTGAGCCCTGCTCTCTTCTGGGAACACACAAAAAATACTGGGCAGAGGAGAACATCAGAACCAGAACCACTCCATGCAGATTTGGTTGGTCACCTCACATGCTGCACGAAACTCCCACAGGAGATGCAAATGTCTTGGGAGACATTTGGTTTCAAGAAGGAAGAACAAAAATGACATGCAGGTGCCTCTCCAGGCTGAGAAAGACATGAAGGCCTCCCACCCACAGCAAGGCAAGTGAGGGTGGGATGAACAGCAACTTCATTCAGGATCAAGTGCAAAGATGCTCCATGAAAAACATCAACCACCTGGAGCAGGTCAATTATATATACACAGGACTTGCAGAGAAGTGTATATATAAGGAAACCAATCATGGTTTACCACTCTCTTAATGCTGGGGGCACTTTTTCAGCCTTTTCCATTGCCTCAGATCACTTTTTCTGAGCATTCTCAGTGTATTTCAGAGTGGTCTCCCTACAATTTACCAAAGGAACGATGACGAGTTGGAGCCACGTTTTAGAGCAGTTCGGTGGACAGTGAAAGAAAGAAGAATAAAAAGCAAACCTGGAAGGTGAAACAGTGAAATACCTGTGGTTGCCAGTGCTGTCAAGGTCTGCCCACCTTGCCCATCAATTACACCATGGAGCTGGACAGTGTAATTAGTGGCAGCTTTGAGGTTGGTCACCACATAGCGCCGGGAGGCCCCCGGCACTGTGAGCACCAGGGAGTCCAAAGGGAAGTCAGAGTTCCTGACCTCTAGGATAAAATGGTCAAAGGCATTGTCCTGTGCTTCCCACGTGAGTGACAGGCTGTCTGAGGTAGCATTTGATACAGTGAGTTTGCTAAGGAGAGGTTCCTCTACTACGGGAAGAAAAACAAACGGAAATGTATCGCAATTATTAAAAGCCAAAGCAACAAAGTAAATTAATATAGAAGCTTGAATTTACATGACCAGTGGTCACAAAGGTCATCTGGCCTTGAGTTTCTCCATGTTTTTCATATCATCACCCCTGCAGTCACCCTGAACATGCCACCCATCATTCAGTGAGGATGTTCACACTCTGCCGACGCTGGAAACTCAAACTGCATTACCTGATAGCTGAGATGTGATATTCTGCTTTCATCTACCACATTAACCTATTGCTGTGACAAATTGCCATGGCAACTTTTCCTAAGATCATGTCAGCAGGCAAAACTTGGCACAGATATTAAATGATCCCAATGTGAGCTCTTATCTGCCTACGGTGAGAATGCACCTTCTGTTCCTGCAGTCCAGCCTCTCATACTGCCCTTGGCTAAAGCACACTGAACGTTTGACTTCCCTGTCTTTTCTGGAAAAACTGTCAGCTGCAAGACCTCGAGCTGTGCAGTGTGCCAACAACTAAATGCCTGACTATTCCAGTCACTGACATCAAGTCAAATGGACTTTTTCTATCTCTCATCCAATGTAAACGGAAAAAGCTGAAGCTGAATTCAAGCAGTGAATGTGTCTTGCAGGATCCTGCTGGCACAGACTGAAACGTGCCTGACATCTATTTAGAGACTCAGGATAAAAACTGTGTGCAGAAATCAGCTTATCTGAGACAAATAGTGTCTGCTCTGGGCTGTGTGACAGATGCAAACACGCGTTGAAGGGTGAATATAATGAATCATCTCCCTCTTGGTTCTCGGGAAATGTGTTTTGCTTCTCATCTCTCTCAGAGGTTGCCCCAACCTTAATGTTTGAACAACCTTATCTTGTGACTGAAATCACAGCACAGCGTGACTGACTGACTTTGCTGGATGGATTTTGGTGGATTAATATCCACAAAACTCAAAAGGTCCCAGGTTGGTCTTCCTTAGAAGGTGTCAAACAATGAGGTAGAGAGTTTGGCAATGGATTGGTGGGGGAGCTGAGAGCAGGGAAAGGGGCACAACCTGTAAGGAAGAGTTAGAAAAAATGCGAGTTAGCAGCGAGGGAGGTTCATGTACCTGTTGTAGCTGCAGCACTTATTGCCTGTGTGCGGAAACCACGAGAGATCCCAGAGAGGTAGACAATGAAATCAGTGCTGGGAGAAAGCCCTGAGATATGAGCAGTCCTTGAATTGCCTGAGAGGTTGAACTCCATGGGCTCCAGCAACCTGTTAGAATCAATAATTTCAATAGTAAAGGCGTCGAAGGCCCCGTTGGTTGTCCAGGAAAGGTTGAAGCTTTCGGGAGTAATGTCGGAAACCATGAGCTCACCAACTTCGGGGTGCTCTCCTGAGGAGGGAAACAACACTGGTCAGAAGGGACAGCCCTGCACCTCCTCCTGCTGCTCAGAAATGCTCCTCTCTGCCCATGCTGGCAGCACTCCAAGCTGGACAACGGGGTGTGTGAGTAAAAGCTTGCTACAAGCAGACGGGTACTAGGGGGAAGAAATCAAATGAAAGCAGTACAGACTGTTAAATAAGACTAAAAAATAAAGTAAGCTTTAAAGCCATGGCTGTTCCCCTTATCTGCAGGAGTAGCCATACGTCTTTGAGGTCTGAGCACGAAAGCAGATGCAAAAAATACTTCTCTGAATCCATTTGGAAAAGTCAGCTCCCAGTTTTAGGAGGAGGTAAAACTGGAGGTATTGCTTTATCCAAAGGAAAAGGTTGGGTTTTGTTTGCCACTTCCCCTTTCAGGTTAAGCCAATGAAAGCGGGTTTGTAATTTTGGAGCTGGAGCCAACATGCAAGACAGGGATAGCTGCCTCGGGGTTTCCTCCTCTCTGTGGACATCCCTGTAGAGCCACAGGAAGGGGTAGAAAATTCTGACAACTGGAAGCCCCTAGAAGGGAAAATTTTGAAAAGCCTGGTGCTGAGCAGACCCAGAAAGGGAAGGGAAAACCTCAGCGGGGCATCCTCTGCTGTTTTCACTGGTTTAAGAGAAAGAGAGCACATTGCAGATTTAAGCAGGACACCCATGATGTCTGTTCCCTTGTTTTTCCAGCCAGGCCAGTCTGTTTTCAGTGGGAATCTGCCACCAGCTCCCACTCAGGACCCTCAAAGCACAACACTTCTAGTGGGACACAGCCCAAGGCAAGAGCCTGGTGCCAGACACATTTCTGCCTAAAGCACTGTTGGAACCATCAAGCTCGGCTGCATCTCACGTTTTAATTCTGATTAGTTCTTACATGGACTTTCATCCCCTTCTGGGCTGGGTGATATGTGCTTGGAAATCAAGCATGAGCCAGTTCTGGCTCTCTCACAATGACAGGAGGTTGCCAAGGTCTGCAAGGAAGCCCGGAGGCAGCAGATGTTGTCTACAAGAAATTATCTGAAGGAAGAGCCACTGATGCTCCTTTAGTGCCAATTAATTCATACTCTGTTCATTACCCATGATCAGAACACCAGGAAGGAGCAGTGAGCCACGAGGATAAATGGAAGCAGATATTTACCTCTCACAGTCCAAGCTCTCATTTAAAACTGCTGCCTTTCACAGGAACAGCCAGGAAATTATTTTTGTGGCTCTTGGTGAGCTTCAGGCAACATTCTGATAACAGAAGGATGGTCTTCCTTCTTTCAGGTTAGTTTTATACCAGGCTAGTTCTGAATTTGATCTTCTTGCATTATATTTGTTTCAGCCCAATCAGACTGTTTAATGGCCTTAGATGACTTGATATATGATACTACTCTTAGTAAGAATTAATTTGTGTCCTTTTCTATATGAGAACACGTAGAAGATGTTTGTCCTTGCCCTTGAGGCAGATACACACACTATGCCCCTCTGAGTTCAAATTTACACAGAAGCTACTGCATAATTTCAGAGGAAGCTTCTGAAGGAAAAAAAAACTAAACACACTCCCTGGCTTTGACAATCTGGGCTGTAGAGAAAGGATTTTTATAATTTTACCAGGCAACCTGGGCTTTTCCAAGCATGTACAACAGCCAGCTGGGTTTGGTGTTAGTGCCAACCAGCAGGTAAGTGAGCAAAGGGAACACAACAAGCCATTCTGAGCTGGGAAGAGGGAAAGCATTCCTACGGGGGAAGGGCTGCACGAGGGCACTGACACTCCTGCTGGAAAGTCTGACCTTGAGACATTTCCATGCCAGAGATGTTCAGCCAAGCTTTAAGGAGCTCAGTGCCCCCCATGCACAGCCAGCCAGTAGCTGGGAATAGCTCTGGCTCCCATCCCTGTCTGGGAAGAACACGGGACTGGAGGAGCGACTCGGAGAGATACCTGTGGTGGTCTCAACAGAAAGGGGGGTGGTCCTGCGGCCTCTGATCACCCCGTGGAGTGTGATGTTATAGGGGGTGTTGGCCCTGAGGCCTGTGACATTCCCAGAGCGCAGTCCCCCCGGGACTGTGACATTCCAGCTCTCCTCGGGGTTCCCAGCCTCCTGCACCTGAATGACAAAGCTCTCATAGGCCCCGTCGTCTGCTGTCCAGGTGAGCTGGAAACCATCCCAGCCAGCCTTGGAGACTGACAGCTTGCCAAGCTCGGGTTCCTCCTCTGAATAAGGACAGAGAGTCAATCTGTTACTCGGGTTACAGGGCAGGGGTGATGTCGTACTGTTTAATGATGTTCTGGGTTACTGGATTCCACAGAGATGCCCTCACACACATTTACATTCTCAGCTGCCCCAGGTAACTGTGAGTTAAGTCTCTCTGGAGAGAACTACAAGTAAAGTCTCTTCAGAGACGTGGCAAAACAGAAAAGTAAGAAAAGAACTGTAATAATAAATATTACCCACGTTAATACTAAAAGACTGCTCACAGAAACCATCTTACACCTGCCAGTGTTTTGCCAACATTAATAACAACTCCCTATGAGACAAATATTACTGTAATCACTCTGCTACACTCCTAACAACTCAATGTTTGCCATTCTGAAGTAACTGTGGTGTCAGGATAGGAAGACACTGAGTTTAGAGCAGTTGGGATTCAGATGTTTATGTTTTTAATTGTGTCCACATGAATGATGCTGTTTATGCTTCCAAACTATTTCTATTACCAAACAATAAAGAGGAGGGAAATTCCTCCGCGTTTGCACGTCTATAAATGGATTTGTCTTCCTTATATCACATTATTCTGTGCACAAAACACTTCCTGCAGGCACAGGAGGTTGGATTTTCAGAGTTACTGCTATTAATCTAAAATTGAAATGTGCATTCACAGCGATGAACATTCTCAGAAGCCACCACGGGGGTGGCCAAGGAAGTTGGGAGCCATCAGAGCTCTTAAATCTCTGATGCTGTTAAATCTGAAAGCTGAGGTCATTTTCTCAGCAAGGATAGAAAGTCCTTTGTTCCAAAGGAAATACAACTGATTTCTTAACATCAGCAGTGACATGGGGAGATGACAGTGTAATACCTGGTTTTTTCTACCTGAGCTATCATTGACCTGAGGGTTACAAAGACTTTCTAGCACATTTCTCATTTATTTGCATTGTTGACACATAGACACTATAATAAGAACAGAGTCTCTCTGAACAATCCCATTTTGCATGACTAAGAATTTCAAGAGGTGCTGCAGGAAGGGGAATGGATCTGATTTGCCAATTGTAAACTTCAACTTAAGCTTTCTGCATATTTTATAACAGGAGTTAAAGGAGCTCTGGAACAAATGAAAATCAGGCTCAGCAGCATCACTCAGCTAAATTTGCTCCTTGTAAAAACAAAGTGATTATTGTCTGACTGCTCAGAGGCAGCTGGGGTTGGATTTTCAGAGGTTGAGCAGTCATGTATCACAATTATATTCAGTGAGATTCATTAATAAATCAGTCAATTGCTACGACTCAGGAACATAAAAGTTTTGATGAGTTTTTCCCATCCTGCTGGAAGGAAAGAGATTGTTTATGAAAGAACAATGATGTTCAGCAACAAAAAATAAAAAAATGCATTAATCCAGAGCTGTCTGGCTTTATCAGGAACAGAAAGGAGATTGACTGAGGTAAAATATGAATCCTGTCAAAATATCACTGTTATCTGGAAAAGAGAAAGCAGGACAACAAAGGAACTGGTTATCAGAAATAATGATCTGTTGGTGGCAACAGAAACAAAGAAAACAAACACATTTCCTTAAAATGAAAACGAAACAAAAGTTACAGTAAGGTTAAATCTTGATTATAATGAGTAACGTTGTGATCAGCACAGGTTAAAACAATTCAGATTTCTCTGAAGAATGCTCATTCTTCTTCAAGATGCAGAGTCCCTTTCCCTCCCATTTGTTCCTCATGCACATCTGAGACAGAAGCAACACGACCAAGGGACCAAGAGATTCTCACACGAAATCATGAACCAATCTGGAGACCTCCAAAAGCCTCATTAATTACAGCATCCAACAGAGATGACAAAACACCCACTGTCACAATAAATAGCGAGGGATGACATTTCTTACTTAAAAAAAAAGAGAGATCACTGAGAGATGATCTCAATGAGAGATCATTGAGAGGTGAGGCTGTTGTGGTCTTGTAGTTGGTGGGAAATGATCTGTGTGTTTCCATGTAAATATTTTACCTCCTCTTGGCAGTTTGGGTTTGAGAGATGGACAAATGCAGTCATTAGTCTCCAGATCTGAACTTACACGCTGGTACTTTGATTATTACTGATCTCAGCCCTGTGTCTATAGGTTTAATTCCTCATGAAATTCATATAATGGGGCAAGAGGTGGAAAAAACGTTTTCAGAAAGGCAACTCCCAATGTGTTACAATCCTTTTTTTTCTTCTCTGACATCGCCACTTCCACGCCAACGCTGCAAACCTCCTGTAATCTTTCTTGTACTTGAACCACATCCCAGACAAACACCTGCAGCATTTTGCTATTCTCACATGCCTCACCAATAGCAAATGCACCAAAATCTCTCTTAACATGCAATTTGAAGAGAGGTTTGATGCTACATCACCTTAAAAGCTGAATGGGGCATTTTCTGCACCACTCAAGGCTCTCATTCCATAACAAGAAGAGTTTTATCCCATGCAAAAGGAAGAATAAACCAACTAAGAGGAAATGCATCACTCAGAAAGCCCAGAACCACTGCAGTGGAACAGCCACGTGGAAATGAAGGTCTGTATTTCAAAGCAGCAAAATGGCTCATGAATCCATGGAAAATACCTGTAGTAGCTATGGCTTCCAGGGCCCAAGAGAGCTGGCCTTGAGTGCTTCCATGGAGGTTAATCTGGAATTTTTGCCAGCTGGGAGATTGGGGATTTCTGTTTTCTCGATGGTTTCCCAGCAAAAATATTCCTGTGTTCTGTTCAAACTGCTCAGGTCTTTCAGAGTGATAAAGAGCTGATCAAATCCCTCCCACCCTGTGCTGCCCAGCACAGGGGGAAACTCCTGAAAGTCTTGGGGGTTATATTGAGGTAATGAAGAGCTCAGTGGCTTCTAAGCTGGGCAGGTCAAGGGGCACCAAAAGCAGAGCAGGAGAATCAGTGCTGGGGGTGGTTAAATAACTGGGAGGATTAAATGAGGTTGCACTGATCGATTCTCCAGGAGTTGTGACTAGAAGTGCTAAACAGAGGCAAAACACGAGTTGAAATTTCCTGATGATAAACCCCCAAACAAATCAAACTACATCTGCTTCAGCACAGTTTGTGTGCTTTGCACTGAGGAGCTCCAAGAGCAGAGAAAAAGGGGGAGTTCTCCTTTTTTTGGAGACTGAATCCAGGCCACAAGCAGAGGCAGCATCACCAAGCACAGAACCACAATAACCAGCAGGTCCAGAGCAACAACCAGTGAACACAGAGCTGAGCTTAAATGCTTCCAGCAGAGAAAAGGGCACATCCTCAGTTGATGTAAATCAGTTCTCTTTGATGACCTCCAAAGAGCTTTGCTAATTTACATCGGTGAGGATTTGAACCCTCAGCCTCAAACATGCCTTTTGTCTTTACTGCAGCCCATCAGTTGTTGCTTCTGCCACAGACCAGGAGTGAATCCATGCCAACTATCACAAACACATCCAAAGCCAGAAATCAGCCACAGCAGAACCATGTCAAAGATCAATTAAAACCAGGCATCTGGATACATGCAGAAAAAAGTGGAGGGGGACACACATCCTTAGTTAAACACTAGGGCAGAAAGAACTTGAGCAATCTTTCTTTAGAGAGATCCCAAGGAATGGAAAGGGAAAAGCCTTGGCCTTCAACATGCTGAATGATCCCTGACTTATCCTGTAGCACAGCCAGATTCTGAAAATCTGAGGAGTGTGGAGTCACAGAGGATGTGTTTGTGATCACAGCCCCAAGGCAACAGGCAGGTGACTTCTTTGACATGCAGAATTATCTCCTCATTAGTGGAAACCCACATCATTTCACACCTCAGTGACTTCCTTGCTTTCATGCTCCACTTGCATTCAATTAAGAGAGAGCAAGTCATCCAGCACCATCAATCAGCTCAGCACAAATATGTACTCGGGATTCATTATCTGTCTCCAAATGAACACATTTATCAGAAAGAAATATATTTTCAGAGGAGTAAAATCAATTAGAAATGTTTTCAAATAAAAGGAGAAATGTTATCTTGAAAATATACTTTCAGGGCAAGCACAGATGTAAAAACATTGTTTTCTGCTCACCCCAGGAAGGAGAGAAGCCTGTAAAGCAAACAGGGATTTATGTTCACATGTATCATTGATATTCTTGAATTAGGAAAGGACTGTCCTTAAATCACCCCAGACATGATTTGAATCAGGCTGCAACCTGGAGACAACCATGTTTTCATCACACCACCACACATGTGACACATGATGGTATCTGCATTCTTTTCAGACCCCTTTGTTAAACCACTTTCCCCTCTCTCAAGTAATTAAAGTGGGCTAACAGTGCCTGTGCACCTCTGAATTTCATGAATAGGCCACTGCAGCATCAGAAACCAGAAATGCCACAGAAGCTACCACTAAAATCCTCACATGGGAATCAGGTTCCAGGTACTCTCAGCTGAGAAAATGGACCTTCTTCCCTGGCAGATTTAGTTTCCCAGTGGTCAGCACTGCAGTTTCCCATGGGGCTGCTTCACCTAATCACTCTTCCTAACGTTTCTCTGAGTTTGTACAGAAAAGGGTGGAGCAATCTAAGAGCAGAGGAGCCAGGAGAGGAAGAGGGACTGACGCACAACACAGACAAGGGCCTCTGGTAAACAGCATAAATCTGCCTGAAAACATTCAGCAGAATGGAAAAGTTGCTTCTCCAAGCCATGCTCGGATGTGCAAACTCACTTCCAGAGGCAGGAGAGGATCACATCCACGATCCATCAACAGTTGCTGCACAATCTGGGTCCCTCAGCAGAGGAATTCGAGCTTGGCTCTTGGTTTCTCTCATGTTCACTCATTTGTCTCCCTGGGCCTCTCATGCCTGATGGATTACCATCCATCCTGCCCCAGGACCCACATTGTGCTCTGCAGGCAGAGCTCCAGAACCAGAGCAGGGGAGAACAAAGCTGCAGTCTGGCTGTTCAGCTTCCTCTGAGCTGGGTGACGTGCTCACCCTGCAGATTAGCTGGAGACCTGCTGGAACATTCTCAAGATGTGCTGCCACAAAGGGCCCTCCAACGAGTAAAAAAGCTAATTTCTGAGTCACATCTTAGTGCTGGGTGGGGCCTTTGTGATACCTTCATTAGTAACAAAAGGAGGTACCTGTTGGAGTACAGAACTCCAGAGAACAGCTCTGTTCTCCAGCCAACCCATACACCTTGATTTTATAGGAAGTGTCAGCTTGGAGGTCAGGGATTCCCTGGGCAGGAAGGTCTCTGCAGTGGGCACAGCTCCAAAACTCCACCAAAACCCAGTGCAGACTCCTGTATTCACACACCACCAGGCACTAAAGCTGTGATCTCTTACCCTCGAGACCTCAAGGTCCCTCAGCACATCTCCTGCATCCCTGATGCCTCTGGAGTAGGAAAACTCCCAGGGAAAGGAAGCTCTTCTTGCTCAGGACTCACTGCCTGAATTAGGGCTACACTATATAGAGCTACAGGAGACAAACAAGCAAGTGGCAGACTGAAAGGTTTAGTCTTTTCTTTTCAACAAAATAAAATGACATTTTGCCATCCCTTGAATGCAGAATCATGGATATCAGTTAAAAAAAAATATTTGTCACTTGAGCTGCCACTTCATCCACATGAAGAGACAGAAGCAACAGACATCTGCCATCCTACAGTATAGAGGATTTTGTGACATGTCCTCTGCTAGAGGTTCATGAGTCCTGAACATTTCAGCTGCCTGTGAGGGGAGAGCTGATGTTCACAAGTAGATAACAGGGAGAATGTGAGAGGAGAGAGAAGTCTCCCAGAGAAGATTTTCAGCTCTGGAGTTGAAAGAAGCTTTAAAATGCTGTAAAATCCACTGTGCAAGCAAATATAAATAAGGTGTGGGAAGCTCCTGAATACCTGCTGGCAGAGAAGCCTGGCTGAACCATCCAGAGGATGGGAAGAATATGAGGTGAAAACCTGGCAATCTGTAGGAGCAAAGGAAGCAGGAAAGAAGAAAAGCCAGCCCTTTTGCAGCTGCTGGCTCCCTTGTTCAGCAGGGATGGCACAGACCCTCCAAACAGCAGGATTGCTTCCTCCACCCATGGGGAAGAGCCAATCCAGCCCTAGTTGTGCTGCTGGCATTGCCCACTTCAATCATCCCTCTCTCTCTCCCCCTGTTTGCTCCAAGGGCTTTCCCCAGCAGTGCAAAGGATCTGAGGTCCCCCAGGGCTCTGCAAGAGAAACAAGTTTGTTTGGCTCAGCCTGAGGACTGCAGGACCTCCCAAGTGCTGGAAAAAGAGGACTGACTTGAAGGAAGATGGAAAAGCAAACTGAAGAGCCCACTTGTGTTGTACTGCCCAGGCTTCCAGAGCACTTCTGCTCCTTGTGCTCGTGTTTGGATTTGTCCCTTCCTACGTAGGAGGGAGGTCACAGAGACAGGTTATTCAACTGCTGCTCCGTTGCAGGGAGCTCTGTGTTTACTGGCTGCTCTGAGCAAAGCCATAAAACAAATGCACTGGCCAGATGAAGGTATTTCTAAAGAAAAGTAAGAAAAAAATAAAAAGCCAAACCGGGAAAAAGCAGCCACCCTGTGAAGCTTTGCAAGCTCCTGGTGGAAAGAGCAGACTGTGAAATTCCACAGCAGGTTGTTGCTGCCTTTTCACCATCTGTGCAGAATTCTTTTGAGACCTCTGAGGCTTCAGACAGACGGGGAAACAGAGAACTTTGGGAAAACTGCAACCTGCTCACTCCTGCCACATAAACCTTCAGATCCTTTTGTATGTTGTGCCTCAAGACTTCCTGATTTTTCCCTGCCTTGGGCTGCATTTCCCTGCCTGCCTGAGGCATCAAACAACTAATTCAGTGCTGATGGTCTCCTGTAGTTTACACCACTCCATATAACCCTCTGCTGTCCTGGATTACTGTCTCTATAAAGCATCAGAGGTGGTGCTGGCATGAACTACCAGGGAATATGAGCCCAGTTTTGATCAGTTTAAATAGTTATTATATTTATATATAGTGTATTTATTTATAGTAATAGTAATTATATATAGCATGGTTATTAATTTGTAAAATCCACAATGTCTGGCATGCGTTTACCTCACAGATGGTCTTTGGGGAGACAAGGATAAACACCTTGATATCTGCTAAAGACAATAATTGTAGCCCAGCTGATTCTGATTTTAGTCTCTGCTCACTTAGAGCAGTTCAAGCTTTGCCTCACAGGATTTGACCTGAAGGCACATAAAGATTCAGGATTTATTTGTGTTCTGCACCGAGGTGTAACTCTGTGTGCAACAAACTTTGGGTCAAAATGCTTCACAAAGAAAAAAACCTTGTTCAGTGAGTCCACTGACACTGGTCAGTTGGAGTGGTTTGGACAAAGAGAGATGGTACAAATGGACCTCTTTTTGAAGATAAATCTAAGTCACAGTGTCCAGTGGAAATGGTGGCTGGAATCAGATTTGGGGCAGTCACCTTTCCCACTTTTGGATGAGAAAACTGAAAAAGGGCAACATCAAGAGCCCACTAACAAGAGTCCTGCTGACCCTGCTGAAGCATGAGGGATGGAGGGATGCTGTGAAGAGAATTCATTAGGCAGGAACAAGCAGTGTTAAACACATTCTGGTTGCTCTTCCTCTCAGATTTTGGCTGTAGAAAACAAAGCAAGTTATAATGCACAAAAAAAACCCCAGCCTCATGTAAAACAAAGTAGGAGCTCTGCATTTCATGCAGGACCAGTGGCTGTTCTTTGTGAAGCCTCTCAAAAAATAAATAAGAAATCCTTGAGAACACGAAGCTAAACACAGTAGGCAGGAAAATGCACAGTTATCCCTCAGTGTGGCCTGTTAGGCAGAGCTAAGTCTGAGACAAATTTTCTAAGCCTCAGACATGGCTTAGAAAATCAGGTGAGGTTGTCCTTGGGCTGGTCCTCGCCCAGTGACCTGTGCAGGGCACCCACCAAAAGCTGTTACTCACCAGTGGAACCCTTGACAGTCGTGGGTTTGCTTTTGTGCCTGCCCTTCTCTGCCACCAGGCTGATGGTGTACTCTGTGCCTGCATCCAGCCCTCTGAGGATGAAGGAGGTGCTGTCCACTGGGACCTCCACTTCGCTCCTCTTGCCAGAGGGACTCGTGTAAGCGAGGCGGTAGCGGTCGAACTTGGCCACCGGTCTCCTCCAGCGAAGGGCCAAGGTGGTTTCAGTGGGGTCACTGACTTCCAAGTCCTTGGGGTTATCAAGATCTACGAGTTGAAAAAAAGCACAGCTGAGATGTCTCTGAACTGCCCTGGGACAGGCACAGACAGAATAACATCCCCACTGGGTGTCTGGCCACAGCTCAGGGTCTTATCCACCTTCTGGAGTTTTTGAAGCCCATGTGGGTAGAGGATGATGAAGTTCTCTTTTACAAACAAACCACACCAGAACAGATTTCCCCCATGGACACTCACTTCACATGCAGGAGAGGCAGAATTAAAGCCTTCAGCCTTACCTGGGAAAAGAGGGGTGTTGTGAGAAAAATTGTGGATTTGAAGGTCAGTCAGGACTTGCAACCACCAAGGCTGCACTCATTCCCAGATCAACATTTTGGCCATCACTACCTGCCAGAAACCCTCACAACTAGAGGATGGCCAAATCAGTGTAAGCATAACTACCACTGAGGACCTCACCTGGAGATCAAAATCCCAGAACACCAAGAAGTCCTCGTACAGGAAAAAGAAGCCACACTCAGAGGTCAAGATCTTTAGGGGAAACATTTTTTCCCTTGAGGGGAAAATGCCCCATTGGGAGCAAACTGAAATTAAGAACTTTCTAAAATAGTATTTATTCCATCATTTGGAAGTGAAAGAGTGGCCCCACAGGACTTGGTGCTTCCTCCAGAGCAGAAAGGGGGGTCAGGCAGGTCAGGTACTCACCAGTGCCAGCGTTGATGGTAGCGGGGGCACTTTCCCTGTCGTTCCTCACTGCTGTCACTCCAATGCCATATTCAGTTCCAGGCCTCAAACCTAAGAGATGAGGAAAAGGAATATGAGTTCCTGTGCTTGGAATACACCTACAGGCATTTGTTTTAACAAGGAAGGCTCTATGTGTGCCAGGTGGGATGGATGCTTTCCTGAGCACGCAGGCAATCGAGGTTTCAGCTAACCCTGATCTGATGTTAATAAATCTTTATTCCACTTACATTCCGAAGGATAAAGATTATGGCTGACTGACATTGCATTTTGGACACTGCAAATGCACAACCAGAGGCAGCCTCTACTTTCCAGAGCTCGCAGTGGGAGTAGCTCTGCCAAAGAAAAGCAGGTTGGCACCCACACGACATGGAGGAGGAACCATGACCTGGCCTTGCAGGCTGGGAAAGTAACTTGCAGGTACACAGGGAAGCTGCAGACTGGCACCAGTAAATGCCATCCCTGGCACATGCAAACACCTTTGGAACTCAGGGTGTGAAGCCCCCTCCACAGAGATGTGGAGCTGCCCAGAACTCAGGGAACTACCTGATGGGATTGAGGGATGCACATGGAAGGAAAACGGCTACAAACCCTTCTGCTGGCTGGTTATCCACCTGCAGGCATGGACAGACACATCCCAGGGATTTTAATTTAACTGGGTGTACTTAAAAATCAGAGAATCACAGAATGGTTTGGGTTGGAAGGGACCTTAAAGATCATCTCATTTTACCTCCTGCCATGGGCAGGGACACCTCCCACTAGCCCAGGTTGCTCCAACCTGGCCTTGGACACTTCCAGGGATGGGGCAGCCACAGCTTCTTTGGGCAACCTGTGCCAAGGCCTCCGCACCCTCAGAGGGAAGGGTTTCTTCAGTACATCTGCTCTAAACTGTGACCCACCTGTGAGTGTAGCTCTGGTTGTGGCTTGGTTGCCCTTTGGCACCGTGATCTCCACGTGGTCTCCACCAGAGATGGGAGCAAACTTGATTCTGTAGTTGTCAACGTTGGCATGGCTGTTCCTCCACTCCAGGGTGATGCTGTTGTCTGTCTGGGACACTGGCTTCAGGTTTCTGGGAGCATCCAAGTCTGCAATCCATCAAGCAATAAATAAATAAATAGGAATATTTCTCCTATGACAACAGTCTCTTCTAACAATACTTTTTAAAAGTTGAAATGACCCACAACACTGAAGTTAAGTTTCTCTGCACCTGATACGACTTAACTACACCAAGTAGATTTCTTTTGGCATAAAATGGAGGGTTCAGCAGCTTTGGAGAAAACATCACTTCAAGAAATTAAACTTTTATCTCCTCAGACAAAAAAATAATATTTTCAATGGTAATAAATATTTTTATTACAAAATAGGCTTGTGGAAAAATGTATTTGGATGAAAACACTATTTTCCTTTATAAATGCCTCAGCTTTCAAAAGGAAAAATGCTGCTGAGAACAAAGAACTGATCATTTCTAGAATTTCTGTTCAGTAAACATCTTGGATTTGTGGCTGAAATAAACTCTGAGTCTCAAAAAAAGGTGAATATTATGTAGAAATTCAATGGGTTCTTCACTGTTCACACCTCAGATCCTGCTCTGAAGGAACAACTGTATTTTAGGATGAAAAGAGAGGTGATTCTCTATGTACCATTTTCTCCCTTAATGCATCAAACCTTGATAACATGCAACAGGAACCACATTTTCACAAAACATTCCCAGGGGCACTGAGGAGCAAAGTCAATTTATAAAAGCACGACAGGAAACATTTGCAGAACTGAAGGAGGAAAAAACCCAGTTCTTTGCTAATCTGACACATATTTAGACAAGAAACAAGGCCTTAGATGGAACAGGAGCCATGGAAGACCTTTAGCTCAGCAGACAGAAAAATAATCCAGAGGAACTTGTTTCTGAGAGATTTAGAGCACGAGACTCAATGACCTAAATCCCATTTTCAAAATATATTTAGATTTTAAATATTTTGTCGAGCCAGGAAAGCATATGAGGCGCAGAAAAAAACCCACATTCTCCACTTTCATGTACCTCTGTAAAGGTGCTGATTCCATGCTGGTCTCCAGCCTCTTACCTGTGACAAACACTTCTTTCACAGGGTCACTTTCCATGTCCCCTCGACGAGAGACAAGTGTCACTTCATACTCTGTGTGCGGCCTCAGGTTTCCGATGGAATATTGGTTTTCATCTTCAGAGAGCTCAATGGTTGTCCTGTCCCCTGGGATGTCCTTGGGGCCATAGGTGAGCTCTATGTCTTCAACTTCAGCCAAGGGTTTGGACCATGTGATGAGGGCTGTGGTGTCTGTGACGTCTTTTGCCTCGACCTGGCTGGGGGCATCAAGCTCTGTCATAAAAAAAAAAGAGAGAGGAAAAAAGATTTCTTTTTTTTTGAAAGAAATCTTGCCATAAAAAACACAGATATTCTTATGCTTTTAATTTGCTGATTCGGAGCAAAATTAAAACTAGTGACTTTGAGCAAGTTTTATTATCTTCGTTTACTCTCTTCCAACAGGTTTAGACTCCAAATGGAATCATTCCATCAGAAGCAAATTCAACATTCATTCACATCAGAAGCTGCCAGAGGAAAGACAAGCAGGAATCCTGAGAGCTTCTCCATCTCCATACAAACATCACCAGGATGAAAAAAATTTTAGTTCCTGTTGATGTACATTTTAAAAAAGAGTAAAAGTGCATTCTGCCTGCTCCCTTCTAGCTGAACATGAATTTCCTTTGCTCTGTAGGTAATTTGGAAGGGAATTAAATTTCCCTCATGAAATTAATTTTTCATTAGCAGCTCCACTACTTCCTTTTCACCCCTATGAATTCACAGGACAGAGCTTGAGTTTCTCTCTGTTTAAAAGCTTGATTAAAAAAAAAAAACCCAAACTTTATTTGTTGTTGGCCAACAAAATACAGGCCAAATCACATTGTCCTTACTTGTTGTTATCACTTTGGACAGTCCAGGTCCTCTGGTGTTGTTTTTCACTACATGAATGGACACATTGTACTGTTGCCCAGGTGCCAAACCTGGCTGCATGTAAGATGTCTCTGGCCTTTTCAAGCTGCTGGTTATATCTCCATTATCATCCTTTTTCTGCAACACATGGAACAATCTGTCAGTATAACAGAAAAAAAAGCCAGGATTTTTCACTCCACATGAACACACAGGGAGCTGCTTCCTCACCATGTTGTGGAAGACCAGCTCCCAGCCATCAAAGGAAAAGTTCAGAGGGTCCCACTCCACCTGGACGGACGTTTCTCGAACAGATTTGAACCTCAGACCTTCTGGAGCAGGGAGATCTGGGGCAGAAAAAAGGGAAATCCTCACATAGGCAACAAGTTCCCATAAATAGGGTGCGGGGTGGGACATCTTTCCACCACTAGAAATATCTGCCACGTGCAGCTGAGATGGTTAAACCACCTCCCAGCCAGTTATTCTGTCTTTGGAGAGGCTTTCCTCTGAGCTGGTTTGGATGTCACCTTGCAGTAAAATGAATTTTGACCTAGAAACCTCTTTTTTGCACCCTCTTGACTGTCCCTGGTGTGGACATTTGCAGGCAGGTGAGCTGAATCCTGCCCCAGGTCTCTGAAAAAGAGCTCAGGGACAGAAGTCAAAGATCACCTTTTGAGGCTGTTTAGATATGACTGTGATGTGCACAAAATATAGAGGAAGATGAACAACAAAAGGACAGACAGGCAGATAAAAGTCTAGTTGTGGTAAAACTGAAGATCCAAACCAAATATAACCTCCATTTTAACCAAACCAGTTTGAATTCAGGTGATTTCATATTGCTTTTTTACATACTGTACATTTTTTATCTTTTTTTTTTCAGGAATGATGACCAGAATTTTAAAATGTGCATTATAATAGAGAAGCCAAGGTTCTTAATTTTCAAAGACCCTATGGTGTTAATTGGGAGGCACAGCAAAGAGCAGAAGAGCCTGTGAACTGTATTTTTAACACAGTCGTTGGCACTGGAAAAGAACAGAAAATGAAAGTGCAAAAGGCTGTCTCTGTCCAGAACAGATGAATTGAAACCAGAAAATACAAAAGAAATAATGTCTCCAAGAGAAGGAGGCAAATCAATACAAATAAATTGCAAATTGAAGTTAAAAAGAAATAAAGTCCTCAAAAAGAGAGGCAAATCAACATAAATGAATTGAAAATAGAAAACAAAAAATAAACAATGTCCCACAAGATTGATGTGAATCAATACAAATGAATCGAAAATAGAAAACATGAAATACATAATAATAACCCAAAATAAGGGGTGCAAATCAAGGTATGCTATGGAGTGGACAGAAGGATGGATCCAGGGAATGTTAAACTCACATGTGGCTACCCTGGCACTGACTGGGATACTCTTCTTGTTTTTAAGGATGGCAAAGACACGGATAAAATATTCCACCCCCGGCTCCAGCTCGTGGATGGTGGCAGCTGTCTGGTTTCCTGGCACAGTGAACTGCATGTCCAAGCCCCCGGTGCTGGTGGGGACGTAGGTGACCAGGTACTCATTGACAGGATTCTCGTGTTTCCATTCCAGGTTGACAGTTTTATCCGTCACGTTGGTCACCGTCAGCTCGGTTGGAGGAGACACTGGGAGCAGGGGGGGAAAAAAAAAATGAAGTTATAAGAAGCTTTCATGGCTCGGAAAATAACGACTTCCCCAGTTTTCCCATTTTCCCAGGGATTTCATGAGAATTATCTAACAGGGGCTGGGCAAGCCACGGCCCACAGATTAACTGCTGAGGAGAGGAATGTTCGGCTGATGAAGACCACAGACATTTCCAAAATCACGGGGCCAGTTCCTACCCTCACACTTGCACACAACCTCTGGCTGACTGTGTTCCAGCTCCTCCTCTTGTGGCTGCAGCACAAGACTGTTTTAGCTGGGTCCCCAGGGGCTCAGATGGTTCAGTCAACTGCCAGCAACACGTGACTGGAGAGCTGCAAGTCCTGGGATTTGCGCAGATTTTCCAAAGTAAAACCAAACATTGTTATTTTAGTAAATATTGCCAATAGATCTCCACGTGCAAGAGCAGAAAATGGGGCTCAGGCCTCTTCTGGAAGGAGGAGATGAAAGATGGGAATTTTCTTTTTAAGGGTATTCATTGTCTTTTATGGTGTTCTCAACCCCAAAGCATTCTTTGATTACACTATAAAAATTTAGTTTCCAAACTTCTCCCCTGGGATCTACTAAAGAAAACTACCTCATTTATAGTGTAAAGCCTGTCATTATCCAACTGCCAAAATTCTCTATCAATTTCCATGGAGTAAGTGGTAGTGGGAAACTCAGCATGGGACTTTAGAGCTGAGTTTCCACTCCAGCCCATTCTGTGATTTTCCTCTAAGCTTCTGTCAGATCTAATACACACACCTCCATATAAATATAGAAATATATATATAAAACCTCCATATAAAAAATGAATAAATTATATATATATACACACAAATAAATATAAATATAGGTATAAAACAAATATATATTATACATAAATATATATGTATAAACAAATATTTATTTTATATATATATATAAAATACACACACGTCTGTGTATTAAGAAGACTCTGGATACATCTCCCTCTCCTCCATAGCTAGAACAGTTTCTTTCAGATGCTCTTTTTTTTTTTAGCATCAAGAGGTACTATGAGAAGGTGAAATATCATGGTGACAAATCCCAGGCAGGACTGGTTACAGCTCCACTGACATTGTGGTGGGAGCAGAATCACAGAATCAACTGGGTTGGAAAAGACTTCTGAGGTCATCAAGTCCAACCTGTGACCCAACCCCACCTTGTCACCCAGACCATGGCACTGATGCCACATCCAGGCTCTGCTCAAACACCTCCAGGGATGGGCACTCCACCCCCTCCCTGGGCAGCCCATTCCAAGGGCTGATCCCTCTCTCTGCAAACAACTTCTGCCCCATGGCCAACCTAAACCTGCCCTGGGGCAGCTCAAGGCTGTGCCCTCTTGTCCTGCTGCTGGTTCCTGGCAGCAGAGCCCGACCCCCCCCGGCTCCCCCCTCCTGTCAGGGAGTTGCAGAGAGTGAGGAGGTCACAAATGAATGATAAGGTCTCCGGAAATGGAGATAAGAATTGCACTGCAACACCGTTATCATCCTGTTGTCTTCTGACCACCAGAAGTCTCCACAAACTGCCACACCGTGTAACCCTGACAGTTAAGGGGTGCTGTGGTGTTGTTACAACCCTGATTCAAGCGTTTGGACTACGCTGAAGAAAAGCAGCAACAGGGCCCGGCTTTATGGAGAAGATTCACGGAACCTCCAATGCTGCTGGATGGACACAGGGAGTGTGTGCATCCAAGGGGAAGTGGTTCCAAAGGGACATAGCCACCTACCATCGGCGCAGTCCTCGCCCATGTACCCGTCCTCGCAGACACACCGCCCGTCCACGCAGCGCCCGGCGTTGCTGCAGTCGCTGGGACAGGCCCGTTCCCGGCAGTCCTCGCCCACGAAGCCCTCCTGGCACACGCAGCGCCCGTCCACGCAGAGCCCGCGCTGGTGGCAGTCGTTGGGACAGGCCAGCTCGCCGCAGTCCTCCCCGGTGAAGCCGTTGTCGCACTCACAGCGCCCCTCCACGCAGCGCCCGCGGTGGTGGCAGTCCTGGGGGCACCGCAGCTCCCCGCAGTCCTCGCCGGTGAAGCCCTCGTCGCACACGCACTGCCCGTTCACGCACAGCCCGCGGCCCTGGCAGTCGTTGGGGCACCGCAGCTGCCCGCAGTCGTCCCCGGCGAAGCCCTCGTGGCACTGGCACTGCCCGTTCACGCAGAGCCCGCGGTTGCTGCAGTCCTGGGGGCACCGCAGCTCCCCGCAGTCCTCCCCGACGAAGCCCTCGTCGCACACGCACTGCCCGCCCACGCAGCGCCCGCGGCCCTGGCAGTCGCTGGGGCAGCGCAGCTCGGCGCAGTCCTCGCCCAGGTAGCCCTCGTGGCACTGGCACTGCCCGCCCACGCAGCGCCCGCGGTGGTGGCAGTCGTTGGGGCACCTCTTCTCGCCGCAGTCGTCGCCCACGAAGCCCTCGTGGCACACGCACAGCCCGTTCTCGCAGCGCCCGTGGCCGTGGCAGTCGCTGGGGCAGGCGAGCTCCCCGCAGTCGTCCCCGGTGAAGCCCTCCTCGCACAGGCACGTCCCGTTGAGGCAGCGCCCGCGGTCGAAGCAGTCGTTGGGGCAGATGAGCTCCCCGCAGTCCTCCCCGGTGTAGCCCTCCTCGCACACGCACTCGCTGTCCACGCAGCGCCCGCGGCCGTGGCAGTTGTGGGGGCACAGGGGCTCGCCGCAGTCCTCGCCGGTGAACCCCTCGTGGCACAGGCAGCGCCCGCCCACGCAGCGCCCGTGGGCGCCGCACCCCCAGGGGCAGAGCTCCTCGCCGCAGGCCGGGCCCGTGTAGCCCTCGAAGCACACGCAGAGCCCGTCCACGCACTTGCCCTGGTCGTTGCAGTCGGAGGGACACGAGGCCTGGCTGCAGTTGGGGCCCTTCCAGCCCGGCTCGCACACGCAGCCGCAGATCTCCACGCTCCAGTTGCCGTGCCCGCTGCAGTAGGGGGTGGTGTCCAGGCGACCTGTAGAAAGAAAGAGCCAGAAAACCCATGTGGGGTGAGGTGCACGCAGGGACCTCCCCCCGAAAATGCCCAAGGCAGCGGAAAGAATCGCGAAAAGGTTTGTTCTGAAGACGGGAACAGTAGAAGCTTCCAAAGGAAAAGCTGCACCGGGCTGCAAAGCAGAGCTGGGCCTGAGCAAGACTTGCCTGTTGGTCCCTCTTGTCCCCCCAGCTCTCCCCACTGGCTTCAGAGACCTGCAGCATCTGCTTGTCTCTCTGCACACCAGAGACACAGAGCTTTTCAACTGTCTCTGGAATACAGAAGGGAAAGGAAATAAACCCCATCTAATTCCTTTGAAAAAGGCACTTTCCAGGAAGGGAAGGCTTCCTAGGTGACACCTGTCTCCTTGAAGTGAACTCTTCTGGCAAAAAGGGTATTTACCCTCACAACCCATTATTCTCTTGGCCCTGGGATGCCTTAGGCCAGAGTGGTACACAGGACCTAAAAAGGCTCTGATTTTCCTGACTCCTGATGGGAGAAATTGAAACTTTACTCACAGTAGCCCGGAATGGCCAAATAAGGAACAATATAACCTTAGAGAAGTCCTCAAGAATTAGATAAGGGATGTAACTCAAACAGACAGGACATAAACTAAGCTCTGTGTGCCCAGATCAAGAACAAATGTTACAATTTTGCTGGGGAAGCACAACCAGAATCACCAAAGTTTTTGAAAGAGACTATCTCTTTTTTTCTCCAGCAAGATTTGTTTTACTGGGAATCCCTTAATTCGCTCTAATGCCAGGGAAGAGCCCCTGCCAACTGCTTGGTAAATGAGCGTGCTGGATTCCTCCTCCCGTCTCAAAATCCTCTTCCACTGACTGAGCAGCTTTCCTGACCGCTTCATTAGGGAATACACCATGAAATGTTACTCATCCATTCACTCCAGAACATAAAAAGCCAGGCAACAGTCAGCATCAGCAGCTGTGAGAGCAGCTCTGTGTTCAGAGCAACATCACTCCTGAGAAGAGCCGTGTTTCCTCTCCTGTATGACCAAACTTTTCCCTCAGTTTAAAAACCAGCTGGGCAGACACCTTTTTTCCTGCTTCTCTAACTATTTGTGCTTGTCTGCTGCCTTATGTCCTGCCGTATTTTTATTGGTCTCTAATAAAGAAAACTTGGAAAGGAAGATGGTTACATTGGCAGCTTCCTCAAGGGGACAAAACCCGGAGCCAAGAGCTTGGACTGTGTGAGTTTTAATCTCGACTCAGGCTGTCACCGTGCCCAAGTGCTGTCCATGCTCAGTGCCACAGCTACAAAGTGTCCCAGGCCAACTTCTGACCCACAGATCCACAAACCCGTGAAACTGTGAATGAATGTTCCCTGCACGCGGGCCAAACACATTCCCAGGTTTGATTACGTTTCAAATTTAACAGGTTGACTTGTGCTCATTCTTTAAACAGATTTGAGTATCTACTCTAAACAACTCGGACAGCCAGCACGAGAGTTTCCCCAAGAGCAGCTCCCCGGCCTGCCTTACCTTCTGCTGCCTGGGAATTGGGACAGCATCCAGCGCCGCTGGCACACTGCTCCCGCAGGGAGGATACCAGCCCCTCCAGCTCCTCTAGTCTGCTCAGCAGATCCTTAATGTCTGGGGCAGCTGCACAGCCGCAGGCCCGCCGGGGGATGTTAATTCGGTGCGTGAAGACGATCTGGTTCCCCTCGTTCACCGTGTGCTCCTCGGAATTCCTGACCGGCTCGATTTCCGCCTTCAGGTCCGCGTCGCCGCTCGCCGCGTCCAGGTCCACGGAGCAGAGGGAGCCCACGGGCAGCTTGATGTTGTAGACGTGGTTAAAAACCACGGGCTGGTTGTCCTCTGGCAGGGTCACGTTGAGCCCGGTCTCCCGCTTGTGCCGGATGATTCTCTTGATGAGTCCCCCCCTGACGTGCTGGCACAGCAGAGCGAGGATGGCACAGGCCAAAACCCGGCTGGGCAGTGCCATGGCGCTGCTGGGGTCCTGTTTGGAGCTGAGAGAGTCTTATGTCTGTTTGGCCTTTGTAATCTGGAGCAGAAATTGGAGAGCCCGTTCAAGCCAAGCTGGGTGTCCTTTTCTTTGCTGGCACACTTGGTCCCTAAAAGAAGAAGGAACAGTGTAAGGGATGAACCACAGCTACACCACCCAACCTGTGACACTGCTCAGGTGCTGCACCCTTGGAGAACAGGGCTGAGGTGCTGCCCAGTGTACCACCCAACCTCCCCCAAGCTGCTGAGCTTGCTCTTATATATAACAGTGGTTTATATATAATAACCTGGTTTTCCAGCATCTCAGTGTGGCTGTGAACAAAACGTCACCAGACACGGAGAAAACTACTGTTATATCAGGTTTAGAACACATTGAGTGGATTATAGAAGGTTTAACTGCCTCAAGCAGAAGACCAAGGTGAAGAAGCCTGCTGAGCCTCATCTCAATTCAAAATGCTACTTTCAGACTGTGGTAGGTAAAATAAATATATGTTCTGTTATGATATAACTAATGTTAAATCCTGCATTTGCTTCACCCATCAGTTCACTGCTTGAAGGCTGCTGGAGGCTGGATCATGTAAGAAACTCAAGACGTTGTGAAAAGGTTTATCAGCACCACAAAGCTCATTCCATCCCTTTTTTTATGTGCTTTAAATGACTGCAGTTGCTTGGGAATCTGAACTCCAGGCCTTGTAGCCCAATAATAACTTTTACTATCCTGATTATTTATGTGCAGCATGAAGGTGAATGGATCTCTCTGGAGAGCTCTGCAGGCTGAAGGTTCTGGTGTCAGTGTTGTATCACAGCGATGTTTTAGCAGACAGGTAGTGAGACATAAGAAGAGACTCCACCAAGGGGGACACACAACAGAAACAGCAATAAAAATGCATGTGGGGAAATGTCTTTTCAGCAGCCAACACACCTTTTCTCTAGGCAACATTTCCCACTGTCTGATCTTTCCTCGGCTGCACCACAACCTGCTTATGGTCACTGGTTGGGCTGTACAGCTCTTCCTGAAACCCATTCCTTTCATTAGCTTCAATATTTCCTCTTCCTCCTCAGCCTGTACATGTTCCTTTTAAATGGAATGAGCCAAGGGAGCAGAAGTACATCCACTGACTTCCATGCAGAGTCAGCCCTTCAGCACGTAGAGCAAGGACCCCGAGCAGCAAATGGACTGACTGAACAAACACACCTAATAAATGTCATCCCAGCATTTGTTTTCCTTCCTATTCCCAGCAAAACTCGGTTAAATGGTCAGGCCAGTGGCTGTAAGGTAGTGAAATGCCAGTAATGGGGGAAACAGCAGTTTATTCTCTATACACTCCTGATTTGATGATAATTCATTTGTCAGATGAGAGACCAGCTTCTCCCACCCTTCTGCTTCCTCCAAAGCATAGAGATCATTTTTCCCATGCTGCCCCAGCTGCTTTTGTGGGAGAATGACAACAATACATCAGACACTTCACTGAAATCGGTGTTTTTTGTAGACAGTGCTGAGCTCACAAAGAGCAAACTTCACCCCTTTTTACTGGGGAATAAATCAGAAGTAAACAAGCAGCAGGGAAGGCTTTTTTCTTGTCATGGAAAAGTATTCAGCTTTAAGCTATTTCTAACACTTACCCCATTTGCTCAAATATGTCTGCAAGCCCTGTCTGCACCAGAAGAGATCACGAGGTTGTTAATAAAGAATAACAGAGACAGACATGGCCCAGGTCTCGTTTGCGACTCAGGCCAATCTCTAAATTGGGTTGCCAGCTCATGAAACATGTTCAGGGCTGTATTTGAAGTGGGATTTTACTCTCAAACGCTCCCACTTGGGGTTTGCAGATTGACTGCCATGAAATGGGATTCCATGTGCTCAAGACAAGGTCATACAGCTAAAATGGGTGCCTAACCCCCGAGCAGGGGACAGGCTGCTTGGCAGATGGATCACCAATGGAAAGTGGAACAAACTGGAAGCAGCTCTGCATCTAATTCTCACTGAATTTTAGTGAGAGTTGAGCATCGATTTCCTTATGGCTTTTGTAAATCCCAACCTACAAGAATATGGGCCTTGCCCAAACCAAGAAAAGGGATTGCACTTTTTCCTGCTGACCAGTGTGTTTACGGATCACTTAATGGTGGCACAAACTGTTATTTCCTTAATATGCCTGGAAAATGAAGAAACTGCTTCATGCAAGTCATGCCCTGCCACTGTTACCTTTGTTACTGATGGAAGCCACAGAAACACCAGGACTTTTCCTGGATACTCCCTGCATTAGAGGCAGCCAAAGCTCTCGTTACAGATGATACTGGAAGACTTAATGTCTCTTGGCTGACATCCTTTTGGAGTTTATGAAGAAGCATTGTGGTGGTCTAGAAGCAGCATTCCATGTCTGCCCTGTGACCTCTGTGTTGTGACACCTCCTGTGATGTCTGAGCTAATCCATCCAGATCAGGTGTTTCTCATCTGACCTGCCAAGGACCCAGCAGGATCAGCTGAGCTCCACTCCTGGATCTGACATCTACAAAACAAGGCAGCTTCAGGCAATTATTTATACATTAGCCATAATTTTGGCTGGAAGAACAAAGATGACAACCTTCTCTCCAACCCCAATTCCTCAAGCACATCTAAACAACAGCTCGGGCCACAATGGACCACCCTGGAGCAGGTCCTGGAGAGAAATGGGAGCCACAGCAACTGTCAGGCTCTGTTATTCCTTCATTTTCCCTCACCTTCCTTTCAGAACAGCCCATGTAGATTGTATTTTAAACCTCTCTATATTTTCTTTGTAGACATCAGCTGCTGGATAATTTACAGGCACGTAAAAGCCTTTGAGCAAGGGTTTGTAAAAGATGACCCTTCTCAGCATGAGTTTGGCCTTGCAGGATATAAGAGGAGCTGGGTGAGGTCTGTACCACATCTCTCAGGTATGTTGAGAGGTTTGGATGACCAGGAATGTGTCAGTTTTTTACAGGCAGTTTGTCTGAGACAGGATATTACTCATCCTAATGAGCCGTGCCCCTCATACCACCCTGACTACAACCCAAGTGCTTCAAAAAGCTTGGCAGTGACTGTGTGGCTGGTCTGCAAAATGTTCAGCTTGTCATGCAGAACAATAAAGTCTCGAGCTCATCTTCTCCCCATCTGGTCATTGGCATCTCCCCACAGCTCTCCTTGGGCAGCACTTCTCTCTTACTCTCTCCTGCTCCCTGAGGCACAACCACAATATAAAGAAGAACAAAAGGTGCTGTGGCCTCTCACACATCCGAGATTTCCTGACCTCCTGCAGGGCTGAATTTTGCAGTCCTGTCACTTAATAGTTGCTTATGGGCACCAGGTAAAAAAAATAGACCCCAGAGTGTATCTCTTGGATGCACCAGGTGACATTGTAAGAGTACTTTCAAGTTCTACTTCTTTTTCTTTTTTTTTTTTAATTAAAATTAAAATTACATTTTAAATCTTCTTCAGAGCACACAAACCTAAGGAGTGATATATCTGACACAGATGCTCAGGACAGAGGTGTCAGGCTCTCCCTGATAAATATTTCCATATCAATGTGACGTGGAAAGAGGATGTTTGGCACTGGCTCAGCCACTGAGGTATTGGAAGTTTGGAAGCTCTGCAGGGAGAGCTGGGTTCAAGTTCAAGTCAGAAAAGCATGAAGATAACACACATATTTTCATTGCAGTCTCCTCTCAGTCCTGGCTGACTCAGAGTATGTTTTTCTTCAATTTAGACTTTCTTTGGACTATTACAAATTAGAGACTTTGAATGAGAAGCAAATCATGGCATCCCTGCAGCAGCTGGGGCAGAAAGAGATTCAGGCAAAAAAAAGTTTCCCTGTATAGACACTGAGTGTAAAAGTGAGATGTAACCAAAGAGAAGGAAAAGACTATTTCAGGAAAACTCTCCTTAAAAACTTGATCAGTGGCTAGTAAGGCTCTTAATAATATGTGGTGGGAATAAGATGGCCTGTCAATAGCACAAAGGGAAGGAATAATTTTTGTTTCCACTGCAGCCCTTTCATCTGAGGATCTGAAAACATGTCACAGTCTGGCTGTCAAAAGCTGCAAAAATGTTATTAAAAAGGGTTATTTCTTTGTTCAGACATTCCCCCTTCCCCTCGGCCTCCTCCCAGCATCAGAACTTTTTAAAGACCTTTCCATTTAATTTCAAATTTGTTTCTTAATAGGAAATTTTTAATCAATCCTAAAAAAAAAAAAAAACTCCAGTAATTCTGACTCCTGGGGAATACTAAGCAAAAGTAATGTGTGAATATTTTCCTTCCCTGAAGACATATTTACTGGAAACCAGCAGGTGTGAGAAACTAAATTAACGTCTGCATAGCTGAGAGTCCTGGTGTAGCACTTTAGTCTGTCCTGAATACTGAGGAGTGGCAGAGCTGGGAGATGATTTCTGGGTATGTGGAGTGATAAATATGCAGATGAGAGCCCTGTGCAATTTTAATCAAAACAGATTGCAGCAATGAAGAAATGGAGGTGTTAAAGAGGATCTCAGCTGTCCTTCTCAAACGAGGCAGAAGGCTGATTAGATTTGCTCAGGCACCCTCTACATGTCATGACTTGGAAATTAGACTAAAAAGAGAGAGAAAAAAAGGAAACAATTCCTCTCTAAGCAGATACTTCCAACGTTACAGCAGGAGGGGATCAAATATTGTCAGCACATATTGGATTCGAGCACATCTTGTGTAAAATCTGCATAAAACAGCAACGGGCTGGATTGTGACAGAGAGGAAAACTCAGCTGGAGAAGAGCCAGGGCCCTCCCTGGAGAACACAACGAGGAGCATTCTGAGGTTTGTGAATTGCTGCCCCCAAAATAGTTTCCTGTGATCTGGTAACTGAAGGAACTTCAGAGTTTCCACCAAGGCATGATCTGCTCCCTCCAGCCTGGGGAGCCCAGCAAAGCACGTGCCTCGTGGTATCACAGCCCTCCTCTCTTTATCCCCTGCCATACACCCAAAAGGGCCACAGCAGGGATGGAATACTCTCTCCCTGCAGAATTGGTGCATCTTCTACAAGGAATACAAGCAGTGCTGTTACACAGGATTAATACATTAAAACCGTCTGCCAGAGAGCGGTTTTACAAGGCAAGGTTTCAAAAGATGCAACCTTTTAAAGCAAAAGTGCTCATGTGGCTTTGCCAGGAGCATGTGATTCCTGAGGCTCCAGGCACCTTCTCCAGCAAAAATGGATTAAGTCTGAAGTAAATTGAAATGCTCTCAAAGAAAGAATCTGGGGGGGTGGCCCTGGAAGTTTGGACACGGCAGGACAAAAACACCAACACTTCTGACTTCATCGTCTTTCACTGCTGTTTCCACACATTCATAACTGCACAAAATCATTTTCTTTCCATTCCCAATTCCAACAGGGCAAAGGAATCAGCAGGGATACTCAGTGTAGGTCAAACTACATTAAATCACAGCGGAGAGCAGAAATTCATAACAGTCCTAGACCATCAGTCCTGAATCTTTTCAGCAGAAATGATCAAAGCCAAACTGTGGCCTTATTTTTCCCCCTTCTTTATTTACATTGTATTCATTCTAAGGAGAGGAATTTTAAGACAGCTTGAATTCAGAGTAATTCAGAAAATCCATTGTGTTCCCCAAAGCTCCCGGAGAACACGTGTGCAAAGTGTTGGAATTGTTTCACCCCAATTAGACACCGTAGATATGAAATAAAGGCCCTTAGGGTGGGAAGCTCCAAAGGGAAATTTTCATAATTCAGAGATTTTCTTCCAAGTCTTAAATTCATGAAGAGGTGAAATGAGGGTCACAACTTTCAAAGGAGACAGAAAGAAGGTGATTACCTTCTTCTAACAGATACAGTGCAGTGGGATAAGCAGGAATCCACCCAGTTGCACTGGGAAGACTCACCTCTGATCTACAGTCAAGCAACTTCACTTCCATCTCCATGGCCAGGTCACAATGGAAAAACATCCTGCAAGTACTCTGCAGTTTTCTGGATGAGAAATCCCCCATCTGGAAATCCCACCAACAACTTTGGAGCCAGACTGGGTGACCCTCCTTTAATAAATAGCAAAATGCAAAGGCACTGATTTAAAAGCCTTTGCCAACTCACCCTGCTCCAGATTTGCAAACTGAACCTGCTGCTGGAAGTCAAAAAGACAGAGAAACATTAACCAAAATAATTTGTTGTCTGTGGAAGTCCAATGCAGTGAAAAAAAGGGAGAAAGCACCCTCTGGAACACCTGCATGGAGAAAGAGGCAGAGAGGAAACAACTGGGAAGGCAGATTTAGAACTTCTGTTTAACTACAGAAGGAGGAAGTCTCGAGGTACAAATCCACCTGCTGTCACAGAAGTGACTCAGTGATGTCCACAGCCCCAGAGCAAGAACTCCATGGTACCCACATGTGCTGGAGAAGTGGCAAAGAGCCCCTTCTTCAAAAGATTTTGTAATTACAGTGGACAAACAATAGTGGAGCCATTCCTCCACTTCAGATTTGGAAAACTGAGACATGGAGAGCCTGGCACTGAGTCACAAGCTGGCAGGAGCCTGTGCCTTTAGGTAGAGGTATTTTACCCACTGCAAGGCTGAGGAAGCTGGTCCAGCTTTGCTGAGTCCCACCCCAGCAGTTCAAACCCCAGCACCTCCCAGAAGGCATTTATAGCACTTCCAGCAGCAGACTTTCCTCTGGATGTGTCTGCCTTTGTGACTTCAATCCCCTCTGTTCCAGGGCAGACTGGCAGTTTGTGTTTGATGTGGGATGGAAGCCCCTGGAGCCACCTGTGTTTCATCTGCTGCTGGCACTGCACATTTGGGAGCTGCCTTTCCTGGGCCTGAGAACAATCACAGCTGAGGACACTTTGAGTGCAGAGAAGGGAACTGCTTTGCACAGTGAACTCATGATTGATTTCTCAGCTGTCACAGATTAGAGTTTTCCAGCCCAGATTGCATCCATCACCCATTCCAAAGGCCTTACCCGTGCCACTGGAATTAGTAATAAAAACAAAAGAAGTTTTAGATCTCAAATGAACCCTATGAGAATCTTGGTGGTCACCAGAATTGTGATCACATTCATCCCTCAGACCCTTTCAAAGAGCAGCAATTAAAACAAATCCATGGATATTTTTTGCCCCATCCAGCCCCTGAGGTCCTGCATTAAACATCACTCAGCTGAGCCTGAACTCTTCACTCCAGCTCAGTTTTCATCTTTGGCTTCAGCTCTTAGATGATATTCCTACTTTGGGGAAAGTGGATAATTTCTGGTTCACAGATCCTACTGTACATCATCTTTAAATAAAACCATTTGGATGCATTTTAGCCTCCACCCATCCTACCTTGGCTGAAAAGCAGCACACACACGGGGCTTTGCCAAGGCTGTTTTGGAAGGAATTTTAATTAATTGCTTTGTGTACAATTTAGAATTTAGCAAAGGCTCATATTTCAAAGCCATCAGCATGACAGTGCCACAAAGGGGAAGGAGAAATAACCCACTGAAGCCAACATCCATAAAAATGTGAAAGAGCTGTGGTAAATTCTGAATGATAAGCATAAAAGGAGACCCATGAGAGACTAAACCTTCTGTTGTACAGTGACTATTTTGAGTTAAATTAGCAAGATTATTCCATTATAAACGACTTTGTTTCAGAAGTTTTGTGCTCTTAGCCATGGAAAATCTCTCCAGGTCTATCCTTGTTCAGGATCTCAGGGAGAGAACAGACCTTTCCAAGCTAAACAATGAGTTTGGCTGGTTTTCAAAGCAGAGTAAAAGTTCAGGGATCAGAGGTGGTCTTCTCCCAGTATCAGTAACACCTTTGATCAATGAAGTATTAAATATAATGAGCAAATCTCATGAATCAAATGAAAAATTAAGTCAGCTGGCAGAGGTACAGCTGGGAGAAAATGACTGCTGAAAACATGCAATAATTAAACAGAAGTGAAAAACAGATTATGTGACGAGGTGCCTGCAATAACAGGACATTGAACTCAGCAAACAAGAGGTGCCTTCCAGTTCCTGAGCCCTACAGGCTCTTTTGATTTATGTTTCTTAGGAATTACCTGGCTGCTGATGAGAAAAACAAAGAAATTCTGCCTGAACATACCATTGCTGTTGCTGTTCCATCAGGGGCAAAGGGGCAAGAGCTCAGAGGAGAGCCAGGAGTGTGGGAATGGCACCGTGCTGGCACCTGTGGGATCTGAGATCATCCCTCAGTTCTGGCATTACAGCCCAGCCAGTTATCACCCTGATTTCTAACAAGTCTTTGGGAGATTTGCATTCTAAGCAAAGTACAAAGAACCAAACTAAACTTCTTATTTCTTTTTAGGCTTCCAGTAGTTTCTCTAGAGAGAGATTCTTTAGTTCACCCCTGTGAAAATGCTTTCCTTGCTCTCAGTTTTTCTGCTCAAATTCTATGATCTTCATCCCACAAGTTGTATCTTATTGCTTTTCTATAGTACCTGTATTAGAGGAAGACCCAGGTGTGTTAAACAAGAGGAGCCAAGTGGCTACAGCTCTTAATAAGGTTTAATCACAGTCACCTTCTAATCAGGCCACAGGTTGACAGGATTGATGGTGAATAGGCAAATGAGATGCCTTTGGAAATTGTTCCATCTGGCTGGAGCTGAGCTGCTCTGGAACAACCACTGTGTTGTTCAGAGCTGCTGGATATCAGAGATGTTTGTTAAGGCCTTGCCTACACACTTATCAAAGAATCACAGAATAGTTGGGGCTGGAAGGGACTTTAAGATCATTCTGTTCCTCCCCCTGCCATGGGCAGGGACACCTTCCACTAGAACAGGTTGCTCCAACCTGGCCCTGGACACTTCCAGGGATGGGGCAGCTACAGCTTCTCTGGGCAACCTGTGCCAGGGGCTCACCACCCTCCCAGGGAAGAATTGCTTCCTAATGTCCAACCAGTTTGAAGCAGGTTATATACATCCAACCATCCTCAGGAAGAGACCCACCCTAAAAACAGGAATCAAAAGCTCTGAATTCATTTTTGCTACACCAGGATTAATAAAATTACCCAAGTTATAAAGGAATGAAGGTAATTGCTGAGTGACTTAGATGTGTAATGCAGAGTTAATCAGACCATGCTCTAAATGTGCTGTTTAATCTTTCATGTAATTTACTGCTAAATGTGCTTAATCAGAAATAAATACATGCTACATCTCAGTGGGAGCTGCAGATGTGTCTCCTTCCAGCATAGTTATGAGATCCTGACTGTGGATAATGTGAATTATATTGAATGTGTGTCCAGCTTGGGATTTGACAGTTAATTTTAGTTAATTCTACTTCAAGAACTGCAGGAGCTTTTCCTGCAGGAAAAGGTCTCTGCTGCTATACCTTGTCCAGCAAAAGTGTGTCAGGGTGGGAAGAAACACAACCTCAGTAAAAATCATGTCTTGACAGTCAAACTGAGATCTCCAAGCTGGAAACCCACCAAATTCCCAAGAAGTTCCCACCACAGGGATACCCTGAGGAAAATAATGCTGTCCTATGTTTGGTGCTGAGACATCCAGACAATAAAATGGTGTCTCTTCTTAGATATCAGGGAGGGATTTGTGCCCTCTCCTGCCAAAGGGTTGGTTTGGGGAGTGCTGTGTGTGACCCCACGAGCTTTCCCAGAAGCAGCTCCAGCTCCCAAGGCTCTGAGCACCCAACAAAACCCAGGTAGAGAGTGGGAGCTGGGAGTGAACACCAGTCCTGCTGCATGCCCAAAAACCTGTGCCAACACATCCTCCTCTTCATCCCAAGGGCCATAAAAACTATGCCTTGACACCCAAACTGAGACCTCCGAGCTGGAAACCCACCAACTTCCCGAGATGTTCCTGCCACAGGGATATCCTGAGGAAAATAATGCTGTCCTATATTTGGTGCTGGAGGCCCTGAGAGCATCCAGACAATAAAATGGTGTCTCTTCTTAGACATCAGGGAGGGATTTGTGCCCTCTCCTGCCAAAGGGTTGGTTTGGGGAGTGCTGTGTGTGACCCCACGAGCTTTCCCAGAAGCAGCTCCAGCTCCCAAGGCTCTGAGCACCCAACAAAACCCAGGTAGAGAGTGGGAGCTGGGAGTGAACACCAGCCCTGCTGCATGCCCAAAAACCTGTGCCAACACATCCTCCTCTTCATCCCAAGGGCCATAAAAACTATGCCTTGACACCCAAACTGAGATCTCCAAGCTGAAAACCCACCAACTTCCCAAGAAGTGCCTACCACAGGGATATCCTGAGGATGTTGATGCTGTCCAGTATTAGGTGCTAGAGGCCCTCAGAGCACCAAGACAACACAATGGTGGCACTTCTTATACCTTAGGGAGGGATTTGTGCCCTCTCCTGGCAAAGGGTTAGTTTTGGGAGCCCCCCAGGCATTCCCAGAGTCAGCTCTTGGCTGCCAAGGCTGTGAGCACCCAACAAAACCCGGGCAGACAATGGGAGCTGGGAGTGAAAACCAGCCCTGCTCCACGCCTGCAAAGCTGTGCCAGGGCTGGCTGGTGCCAGGAGGGCAATGGCCCAAAGGCAGGGCCAGCCAGCAGCTTTTGAGGCTGTTTGTGACCAGGAAAATCTGCCTCTTGTGCTGAATTTCCATCCGTGTTTAATCCCAGCGACCGAGGAAGACGTTGGCAAAGCATATGGAGGTGGATAAAGCCCTTTGCTGCCAACAGAGCCCAACATTTATTTTGGGTGTGCTGTGGAGTCTGAATTCATGTGATAGAGTAATCCTGGGGATGAGGTCATGTGTTCCCTGAAGGGCCCTCTTTGTAGCCCGGGTTAGTTAGCAACGCTTTTTCTCTTATCAAGCATCTGATTAAACTCACAAAAGAAGGGGCTCTAAAAAACAGTCTCGAGGCAGAATTGAGAAGTGAATAAATACATTGGGTTTGGGGGGTTTTTTCCCCCCTCTTTCATTTTACCCCACAGGAAAAGGGGAGAGGAATAAGATGGGAAAGGGGCACAAAAAAGGGGTTCATTGTTCTCAGATGACAGGAAAAAGTCTTCATCTGTTTTCAAATTTTCTACAGAGCCCAGCCCCGGGGCAGAGACCAGTTATCCACATCCATGGGGCAGATATCACCATGGAGGACCACAGTGTACTCTCCAAATATCACAATCCTCCTAAAAGCCATCCCATACCTCTCACTGCTGGAGAGATCCAGTGCCCACCTTCTGCAGGAGAGAAATCCTTCCCCAAAACACAGGGCTTGTGGTCCATTAAATAAAATAAAATGTGCCCCTAATTTTTATTTGACTTGAAGAAAGACTTGGCTGGTTTGCACTGATTTATCTGCAAGCATTCCAAGATGCTTATAAATACCTGTACTTACTAGAATTACATTATTTCAGATGAGTTATTTGGTGGCATCAGTGATCCCCTATATTTAAAAACAAAACCAAAACAAAACATTAAATTGCTTCCTCTCATTCTGGATTGTTTCATTCAGTATTTCCCCGTGTTCTCCACTGGATGCCTGAGTAACCAAAAATACTGTATCAAGGTTGTCTCTGCAAAAGAACTGTGATGATAAAGTAACAGGTACAACTGGTTGAAAGTTTTTCCCAACACATATTTAGCCACTGAAAGATGCCCTTTTTCCTTTGATTCTGCAAACTCAGTAAAAAAGAAAACTAAGAGAGAGTCAGCAGCATTTCAGGAGTTCCCTTTCTCAGGAAAAAAAAAAAAATCCCTGACAAACCATTTTGAGGAAATCTTTGAAACCAGTAACGGCTTGCTTTGAAAAAAGTGGTCTATTTAAAGAATAACCACCTCAATCATTTCTTCAGAGGATTCCTGCTCCTTTTTCTAATAAAATCCAGAGCTGGACTTCAATTACTAAGTGAGAAGTCATGCAAGTGAACCCACAGTGCTTGTTCTCTGCTCCACCCTGGCACAGGAGGAGAAAGAATTCATCTTCTGTCCACTCACACCTCTCAAAGTGCAGAGTTGTGCCCGTGGGGGAGCCAGACACGTTATTTAAGGGCATTTAAAACACCAAACTGAATTAGTCAGGTAGCAAAACACTTCCAAAATAGTGGTCCAAGAGCCAAAAAGCTTCTTCTTGATGTCTGACTGTCCAATGATCATCCCTGAGGACACAGATTCTCCTGTTCCCAAGGAATATGGTAAACTATTATTATTATACTATATATTATATATATATATTTATACACTTGTGTCTATTATGCACAAAACTATTGTAACTGCAGATAAATAACACTCTCCCTGCACCCCACAGAATGTTTGGCTGGAAACCATCCTGGCTGGAGATATAAAACAGCATGAAAAGACTGGGAAAAGAGAGGAAAGCAGAGCTGGGGAGGGGCAGCAGAGGGGATAGACACCAAGATTTCCCAGTTTTCAGATTTGATTGTGCTGTTGGGGGTTATTACCCAACTCCACTTTCTCTTTTCCTCCAAAGCATGTTAGACCAGCTGGTGGATTTGACCTGTGGCACTGCAGGGATTCACAGCTAAAAATATGTCTCTTTATTATTACTTTTTTTTTTTTTTTAAATATGGCTTTTGTTGGAGGCAAAGTAAAGACAAGACCATGTAAAATGAGGAGTTCAAGGCAATAACCCAGGCTGGAGCAGTAATCTCTTGCATGGTTTGTGTTGCTGTTTCTTAGAGGTGCAAAGGCCAGGAAATGAAAAAGCTGCATCTATAAAATGCAAAGGGTTTTTCTTACAAAATTAGGTTTATTCCCTTAAGTATGGGAAGAGGTGAAACTCTGGATGCTGAGCTGAAAAAGCCAAATAAATGCTCATTTGGAGTAATCTTATTTTTTTAAATATATTTTAGCTGACATTTCCAGCAGTGCCATGTATGTTGGTGTGATTTGGGTCCTGCTACTCAGGCAGCACTAGGAAAGGAGCAATATCTTCTGGAATAAATCCTGGATTTGACCTGCAGGGACATGTGGAAGGTGATGGCAGGTAAGGGAGCACCCAGCTCACCTCTGCTGTACCACAGAGCCCTGTGGAGACAACAAACTCTCCTCTATGAAAACTGGGAATACAAACTGCCAGGTGGAAGTCTGCTGGTTGATGGGAAATTATAAAGGAAAATAAAATCTGAGGTGAACCAGCACATAAGGCAGGCAAGGAATATGTTCAGCTGGGAGTTATAGTTCAGTGGAATGGTGAGACACAGACTTGGAGTGTCATTGCAAAGTGGGAAATGAACAGGTTTCACACTGAATGGATTCCCCAGACCTGGAAAAACGACGTTTCAACAGTAGCTGAGACAAAATCTCCCTGACCAAGGGTCTGCCATATCCAAATCTTCTGAACCATAATGAGAAAAGAAGCTAAATGGAGTTGGCCCCATGGAGTTCCCACAGAAATCTGTGCTCTCAGCAGTCTCTAGAAAGTGCCCACAGCCTTGGGATTAATAGTGTGGCCTCGTGGTAAGGACTGAGTACTGAAACTCAGTCTGAAATTATTTTCTAAATCATCTGCTGTGTCTCAGATTAACCACTGGTAAAACCTCACGGGGGAATGGAGATCTCTGTGAATTAAATATTCCAAGGACCTCACAGGAAAGATACTGTCAAATCCTCATTTCCATAACTAAACCTCTTCCTGAGGAGTGCTGTAAAACTGTCAGAAAATACCTAATTAAAAAGCAAAGAGCTGCAGTGTTGCCCCCTGCAATGTGAAGGAGAAAGTGAATCCCAAACAGGGGAATCTGCAGAGCTGCTCCAGCCCTGGGGAACAGCACAGGGAGGACATGGAGCTGCTGGAGAGAGTCCAGAGGAGGCAACAAGATGATCAGAGGGCTGGAGCAGCTCTGCTGGGAGGAAAGGCTGGGAGAGCTGGGATTGTTCAGCCTGGAGAGGAGAAGCTTTGGGGTGACCTGATTGTGACCTTCCAGGACATGAAGGAGCTACAAGAAAGATGGAGAGAGACTATTTACAGAGGCCTGGAGTGACAGGACAAGGGATGATGGTTTCAAACTGACAGAGAGTAGGTTTTGATTGTATATTAGGATGAAATTCTTCCCTGTGAGGGTGGGGAGGCCCTGGCATAGGTTGCCCAGAGAAGCTGTGGCTGCCCCTGGATCCCTGGAAGTGTCCAAGGCCAGGCTGGACGGGGCTTGGAGCAACCTGGGCTAGTGGGAGATGTCCCTGCCCATGGCAGGGGGTGGAACTGGGTGATCTTTAAGGTCCCTTCCAACCAAATCCTTCTGTGGTTCCCTGATTCTCTGAAGTATCTTTTGCTCTGAAGCAGAAAGTCTGACCAGATGTGCAGCACACACACACAGAGCTGCACAACTGCTTGAAATTCTAGGGTAACAACAGAAAATTGCAGACTTATTCTGAAGCCAAACCAGAGGATGTGCCAAGCTAATTACCAGAATAAGAAGATGAATCCATGGAAATAAATTATAAAGTTACCAAAACCCACAGAGAAAGACGTCAGAGAATTCAAAAAGAATCTGCAAGTGACCCAAAATACAAGAGTTCAGCTAATTATCTTATGTCTGCAGAATGGCCTTTCATCCTGAACAGGCTCTAGAGGTTTCATGGAATGAGGGGACCCATTCACACACACATTTGCACATCATGTTTGTGTAGCAATGTCTCCTGCTCTTACACAACTCAAGTGATTCACTCCTGCAGATGGGAAGTGAGTAGAATCCAGCTCACACCACAGCAGGGTTTTCATATAAAGCCTGGTTATTTTACAAGGCGAATTATTCAAATGTGCTACGTGTAAACTTAAAAAGAGAAACAGCATTAGAAGAGGTAACTATGGGAGAACAAGCACCAAGCCCATCTGGTCTAGCAGTGACTGAGGTGAGGCACAAGTTAACAGGGAATTCAGCCTGTCCTTGGAGCTTGGTTTTTTGTTAAGAGCTCCTACACTTGAGCATCAGTTTCTGGAAATGGGAACTCGGAAAAGAGAAACAGAACAAGCAGGTCAGTGGGGTGCCTTTGAGCTGCATTCAGGCTCCTGGCAGGGGGCACAGCAATCAGCCAAGTAGAGCAATTTGCTACAAACTCGGGAGGGAAAAAGAAAAGACAGGACTATGCATCTCCTAAGTACTGTTTTCTCACATCTGCAAGGCGATCTCTGGTTTTGCAGTAGCTGTCAGAGGGGCTACTGCAAAAAAAGTAGAAGAAAAAGAAGAAAAAGCCACGAGCAGTAACAGCCCAGACAAAACCTGTGGATTAGAAACAGCAGGACACACCAGAGATGGGAACAGCAAAGGCAACAATGGCTTCAGAAAAACTCGCTGTCCTAAAAACAGCGGCAGAGCTGTGGAAATGGGTCATCTCTGAGGGATTCCACGGAAAGCAGAAGGGATGGTTCACACCTTCCTTTCACTTACTTTCTGCTTGAAACCCCTGTTTGCATTTCCAGCACAAAAGTGGCTTTCCCCCATTAGTCTCTGAAGACACAAGAACTCTGGGCCACGGACACAGAAACCTCAATTAGTGCTTTTACCAACAGAAAAAAACCCCAAATCTTTCACAGCCAAAGCAACTTCTGTGCATAATCTCACAGCAGAAATCACTCCTGCCTCTTCAGTACGTCCTGTACCTTCTAATAAAGCCTTTCCTAATAGCAAAAGCATTCGCTCGGGCTCTTGGCTCTTCCCTCCTCCCGGCAAAGACGCGGAGCTGGAAAAGATCGACGGTTTTCTAAACTTGCCTTTGGAAAGTTTCTTTGCCAAGCTACACTTTGTCGGGAGCTCATTATTTTCTGGGTAGGCTTCACTTTGAAATGTTCTGAGGGCTTTGCTGATGCAGTCTCAGACCATGAGGTTTGTGTGCTCTCATGAATCACAGCGACTCGTGTTCATGCCACGGGCAAAGCTCGGCTTCAGTTCCAGGCCCTTCCCCGCAGCATTTCTTCCAAAACCACCTATAGGTTTTCCAGAGCCCGTTTCACAAAGTTCTAGATGGTTTTGTGATGAGATGGGAAGAGCAGAAATTCAGGATTTCTGGGTTTTCTTCCCACTCCTTTCGTGCCGAGCAAGATTTCTGAGAACAAAGCAGCTCTGGAGCTTGGACAGTCTTATTTGTCCCAAAATTTCATGATTGAGGTACCAAACATCAGATAATGAGGGGTAGGAAATGAGCCATCAATACTCTTGATAAATACAATTAGAATAGGTGAATAAATAAATGATCTGCCATAAAAAGAAGATGTCAAATTAATGTATTTACCAAAAATATTGGTGAAAACTGCACGGTAGAAATAAGGAACTTTTGTCAGAACCATAAATTACTGACATATTAATGGTGTAAGAGTGAATGGCACTGAGACAGCATCTCTGAGGAAGCTGTTTTTTCAATTTCTCCTGGAGGTCAGGAGGAGGAGGTCAGCCAAAATTCTCCCCCACACACCCAGCACCACACTTTTCCATACTTAAAGTTATTTTAGCCGAAGGAATGTCACGTCCAGAGGCGAGTGATGTGGAATTCTTCTGTTTTAATGACTTTGCTGTAACTAGGAGCATGAACAATTTACATTTATATTGGTGTGGAATAATAAAAAGTGTTGAAGGGGTATGAACTGCTGCAGATGATATTGGTCAGCAGGCAGCAGGATAATTCCAGAATTAATTATGGATATTTGCATGCGTTTATAATTTTAATTTGGTTTAACAATATACTTATTAAAGCACTGAAATGACATCTCTAAAGACACCTCAGAACTCAGCCATAAAAACCTGCACTATTCTTGGGGACCAGAAATATTATTACTGGTTATGAGCAGACTTAGATCCCTGTTCTAAAAGAAGCTGAGGAAACATATGGGTGACCCTTCACCAGGCAGCCCTTTGCTTTTAAACCAATGATTAGTTTCCTCAGGCAGCTTTTCCTCCCTGCTGGAACTCCTCTGTCCTTGGTACTAACACTCAAACACTCAGGAATGTGCACATTTTTAAGACCACAGAAGGAGTTCCTTGAAATCTGACTTCCAGTAATCGCCCCCAGGCTGCAGATCTGCCGTGGCCTAGTTCTGTCACATGTGGTAGCATCAAGAATTTGCATCTTTGGCAACCTGGGGTAGCAAACTCATCCCAGAACAAAAATATGTAATGAAGAGAGGACGGAATAAAATCAGTCTTGGCGAGACAAAATGAAATAGAAATCAGATTCCCAAAATATGAGACAAATTGAGCGCGAGGCATTTAGGAAAAATAAAGAAGAGAGAGTGTTTCTGAAAAGTCCAGTCTGAGGGTGTTTCTCAGTGGTCTGATGTAAAGCAGAGTATGTAATGTAAACTTATGTAATGTAATGGAAAATACAGCCATAAACACAGCCCTGAGCAAGTGATTAGTGGTAATGGTGACTGAACTCGGACAAAAATCCGAGAGCTGCCGCTTCAAACGTCAGCAAATTGGGCACTGTCACACTAATGGGAGGCTCAGGAGACCTCCACCAACATCTGACCTCGTTCTCTTAACCCACAGTGACTTGAGACCTGCCTGAGCTGACAGCAATTGGAGCCCTGGAATAAAAGCAGGGCTGGGGAGCTCAATTATCCAGCAGCGGATCCCCGGTGAAATCAATGCGATTGTGTCACAGGGGAATTTGGCTGCCAGCCCCTCGAGTCTGCACAGGAGAAACCCATCCCCTCAGCAGTGCCAGCTCAAGGGAAGGGGACAAGGAACAATGCAGACAATGAAGTGCCACTCTGTGCATGAAAAACGCTCGCTGGGTTCTAATTCCCCCTCTGGCACACTGGGTTTATCCCCAGTTACTCCATGAGCAGCACTCCTGACCTATACGAGCACAGAGCAAATGGGATCAGGCTGAGGCATCCTCTGCAGAAAGAAATGGCTCTGCTGGATAACTCAGGCAATGCCAAGCACGTGTACTGTACATGTACAATATGTATATTTGATACCCTGTATCAAAGGGAATTAATAATTGTTCATGCAAGCAGAAACATTTCTTTCCCCAGGTGAAACCATTGGAGTTGGACACCATAAACTCAGTTTTTATTTACAATAAGCTCCCATTTTTTTGTTTTTAGTGATAGGATATTAGGATTCACGATTATAGGATATATAGGGCATATATAACCCAGGCAGGCATATTCCCAGGTTGCCCAGAAAGGTTGTGGACTCTCTATCCCTGGAAGTGTCCAAGGTTGGGTTGGACAGGGCTTGGAGCAACCTGGGCTGGTGGAAGGTGTCCCTGCCCATGGCAGGGGATGGAATGAGATGATCTAAAAGTCCTTTCCAACCCAAACCATTCTGGGATTCCATGATTTACAATTCTATTTACAGGAATTGCACTTTTCTTATCTCAAGTGGGAGTTTTATGTATATACACAGCAGCACAGTTTAAGGGTTCTTCCACGTGTTCTGAGCAGCATAAACAATACAAAAGAGACAGGACACAACCTGGAGAGCACTGTATTTATCCAGGATCAGTTCCTTTCTCTTATGGATGAGACTTTGCCCATTTGAATGATGCCAATGGGACCATCACCCAAATCTGGAGGGTTCCAAACCAAACCAAAGCCAATGAACTGTGTGTCCAAAATGACCTTCCCTCAGCATGGGGCTTTTGGGAGCACAGGCAGGACAGTGCCACTGAGCTCCCAGAGATGCCAGAGCCCAGGCACCACATCCAAGGATGGGGAAAACATGGATAGACACACCTCTGACTGGTAGTAAACTACATTTCCTATTTGACCCCTGTCAAATCCCAATTGCTAAGACAAACAAACAGTATATGAAATAACAGCCTGAGAATGACAATAAAGCACAAATAGTATTAATGCAGTTGAGAAGGGCACTGTCTGGGTGCTGCAGTCTTTCCATCCTGCCTGGAAGTGCAGCACTTGGAGTGCTGGATCCCTGTGATTGACTTGCTAACCTGTAAAGTGTGTGAGTCTACATCATAATTAACACTTGGCAGTGGAAATATAAATCCCCTGGCTTGTAGATGGTATATCCTCCTATAAACACTCAGCTTGGCCACCAAACTGGAAAAATAGATAGGACATTCATAAGGAGTGCTCTCCATGGGAAATGCCAGCTTTTTTTTTTTTTTCCTGGAAACTGTTACTACTGCCAAAATATTTCAATAAGAAAAATGATCTGGGACCTTTCCCTTAATATGTATCCTGTTCTCCTCTGACTTGTAGCCCACAGTGTGCAGCATTCACTGGGAGTCAGCCCTGAATTACTGTGGTACAAGCAATGCAGGAGGGAAGTACAAGCCACAAGCAAAGGGAAAATATGCATTACACTGGGTCTCACTAAGAGGAATGGGTTGCCCACACATCACAAGCTACCTTTATATCTTTCTTGGCACAGACCTTTGTCACACAGCACAGAGAAGCCATTTAGGAGGATTCAGCACATCCAAAGGAGGTTGGCTTTCCGAAAGGAGCAGGAAAAACAAAGAGCCCAGAGCAAAGTGGCCACTGAGCTCCTTTGGAAAGCCTGACAAACTGGCTTCTGCCAAGATGAAATCATGCCTGGCCAAGAGGGCAGATAACCACCAAGGGCTTGTGCTGAAGTGCACAGCACACACTCAGAGAGACCCTTTCCTGTCCAAATAAAGGCTTTTCATTGAACCAAAGAGGCAGAAAACCACAGTCCCAAGAGTGCTCAGCTCCCAGCTGCCCCTTCTCACCTGCTCACTCTGCATCCTGCCCCTGAGATAAGCTCAAAACTCACTGAAAACTGTCTGTCTGCTTCCAGTTCTTTTGATTTTTTGGGAGTGGAAAGTTACCTCCTGTCTTGGAAATGAAGCTTTTTATAGCCCCTTTCCAGCAGGAGTTCCTTAATGGTGGAAATAACTCTTTAGCCAGTTCTGATGGGCACACAGGGAAACGGTCTCACAGTTGAATTGTCATGCATATTCAGAAGAATTTATATCCCCTTTTAGCTTTGTGCTGCCAGAATGGTGTAAAAGAACATCAGTTTCAAGAAGAATCATGACAGTTTAGATCAATAGTATGGTAAATATCTTAATTTGAAATACAATCTCAATTACAAAATTAGCATTTGTGATTTTAAGTTTATGGATTTGTCAAGTCCGGGTCCATGTTGGACACAGTTAAAGGAAAACCATTAAAGTGGAATTTCCCCAGGCTCTCCATTTCAGAGCCCTGGGAGTATCCTGGCCAATATCTATGCACACATATAGTCAATGCCACAGCCTGGCATGGGAAGAGCCAGCCCACTACAATAGACCTTTGTTGTGCCTGTAATTCAAGGAATTGTTTTGAAAATCTGTATTAAAGATTTCTGTCCTGCCACCCTGCACTTTTGACTCAATTACTAAAAAGAATATGTTTTCTAAGCATGAAACAATATCATTTTTGTGGGGAGCTTGGAAAGGGAGCGTTTCTGTGAATTGAAGAAAGGTCCCTTTCTCTTGCCTGGTTTGGGGGAAAGGGCTTTCTGTGTGAGTAATCTTTCTAAGTAGGAAGCAGAGCTCCCCCATTGCTAGGGAAGAATGGACCTCCAGTGGGCTAATATGTGATGGATGACTGAATGCAAACTTGGCAACCTTGTCCCCTGCTGCCCAAAGAATACAAAATGCCACGGGCTATTCGTGCCCTGGGACGCTCCAGTTGGAAGTTCTGAAAACTTGGCAACATCCCACCTTGGTTTAATTGAAACTACAGACAATTAAGGATGTGAATCTGGAGAAATTTCTTGCGACGAGATCAACTCGGGATGGATTTATCTTGGGTGAGTCGCTCATGCAGAAGCCAAACAAAAATCAGAAGTGGAGAGTTATTCCCGTTGACTCCATGAGCTGAGCAACAAAATCTCCCATTGGTTTGTGAGGGGATATAATTTATGTATTTATATTGATTAGTATTCTTTAAATTCTACATCTAGATATCTATAAGGTGGGGATTTTTTGCTGCTGTTTTGCCAGCAACAGGATGGAGAGGATATAAGAGAGAAATGATACATAAAGAAGTCCAGAAAATGTTATAGCAGGGCCATGTCTAGTTATAAGGGCACACATATCATTCATACAATGTTCAAAAGAGACATTAAGTGATTCAAACTTCCTTCTGTCAAAGCCCAAACTCTTTCTGCAGGATCAAGAGCCATCCCTTGTCAGGCAGGATCCCTCCCTGACTCCTCCTCCCCGTCTGCCCGTTCCACGCCGCTCGGTTACATCAGCCATTGAGGGATTTCAGAAGGATTTCAGTAGCTGGAAGAATGCCCAGTTTCTAACTTTTCCCACATGTGGAAGGTACTTAACTTCAGCTCAGACTGGACAGGGGTTGAACACATGAGTGGACAGTGAGCACTGAGTGAGGGGTTGGTTTCACACTTGGACAAACCCCAGGGCTCGGTGGAAACCGCGACGGCTCAAAATTGTCTCTTGGGGTTGTTCATTCTTCTGCTTCTTCCTTCTTTTTTCTCTTCACTGTGCAAAGAACTTGTTTTGAACAGCTAATAATAGCAATTGTAAGCTCTCTGTGGCAGGGAGCATCACTTATTATGTCTAAACTTCTTCTAATACAACAAAGCCCTAAAATGCCATAGCAACATCAACATCTCATCAACCCCTGCACAAACCAACCAAAGCCATGGACAGCAAGTCCACCTTGATATCAAGCAGTTTAATTAATTAAATTGCACCTTATACATTCATAAGTAATCTGTGCACATGCCTTATTTTTCAGCTCTTGAGCTCAAGTTATGATGTTTTCTGTCCAGAGCTCACTAGTCCTACAATTGCACTAGTTTTGCAATTTCTGAGCTTGGATGAGGATCAAACACTTACTCAATTCCCTCTGATTGCTGTTTTCCTTAGTTTCCTACTTCAGCATCAATGATTCTTCTGCAATATTACATCAGCAAATTCCTTAAAACAACTAAGGGGAGCTATTACATTTCACAGTAGTTTCAGACTCCTGTAGTTTATAACCACGGGGTTTGGTCCAGAGCTCAGTCTTTGAGAAGGGTGTGCTAAACTCACACCAGAAATTAAGTCTGAGAAAGTGCCCGTTGGTAAATCAGAGCCCAGTTTTAAAGCCCTATATCTCAAACTGCCACTGTTCAAAACAAATCCCTTTTTATTACTGGAAAGCTGAGATTTCTGACTTTGCAGTGATGTAAATCAGCCATTCCTAAGCCTCGAGTTTTATGAGCCACTGGACCTTAAAACTGTCAATGGCCCCTCAGCTCAGCAGACTGTGATGGCACCTGTCCAAAGACAAATATATCAACCCACAGCCTTCAAATTAATCTGTTTTTCAACCAATCTGAATTTCTCATGCTTCAATATATGTCCCAGAGTTAGGAGAGGTAAATGTGTAGCTGATAACGAAGCAGACACCACCCTCCCTGCATTCCAGCTTATTTCCAAATTCAGTATTCAACCACAGACACCAGGGTTCCCCAATGGAAATATCCAACTGAATGGGAGCTGGTTTTCCCTTACAGGACAACCATTTACATCAGATACCCCTTAGACAACCCAGTACCATTAAATGCCATTTAGCACCACTCAAACCTCTGGACACAAAGCTGGATGGACACAGGTACCTTTGGGTTGTACCAGGAAAATAACCACAGAACTGCCCAAGAAGGTCTAGTTTTCCAAATGGTTCTACCAGCAGGGATGAAAGGGTTAAAATTCTGGCTTTAAACATCACTGTTTCACTACACATTTGCTTTTTGGTTTTGCTTCACTCTTGAAAAGGATGAAAAAGTCCTGAGAAGAACAGACTCTACCATTTAATCTCATTTTCTTATCAAAAAGCGAAACAATGCTCAAAACCAAACTTTGACAGTCTCTTTATAGCAAGTCAGAACACCTTGATACATGAATAGACTTTGGCTTTTTTTAGATATTTTATAAAAAGAAGTGATATGAAAAATAAGCCACCTGAGCTGAATGTCAAACACCTTTAGAAATGCTGTTATAGCAACACGATAGTTAAGTTTAAGTGAACACTGAGGAGAGATGATAATGATAAAAAAAGAGAATAGATTTCCATTAACAAAAAGTCTCCAGCTAAGTTGCTCAGAATCCGTGGAGCACATTTAAGGTTGTGCTTAGGGATATTCCCAGTAAGTTTTAGCATCTTTAGGCATCATTATTTCAACAAGGGGAGTTGGGACTGGTTGGTTCTCTCTCCCTGTGACCACCATGTACCTGGAAGAGATCTCTTTAGCAGAATTTCTGCTTCCTCTCCAGCTGAGACATGAAATTCTCATCTGCAGGCTGAGGGCTTTTCAGCAGATCCTTTGGCTTTCCCTCAGCTTTGGAAATGCTGATAGAGTAACTGTAGTTAGAGGATTAAGGGCTGGAACTTGCAAAGAATTTTCTCTGGGCTGAAAGGAGCCAGAGGATAAAATTAATGAGGAAAAAATATGGGAAAACAATGCTAATTTTGCAGTTTGAGGATGGTGAGTGTGACAGGTCAGTGAGGGGAGCAGGCAGTGCTTCTCACTCTGCCTGTCCCTGCCCAGCTCAGGTGAACACCCTTCCCTGGGTACCTGGGCACAGGTGCAGCACCTGCACTGGCAGCACCCTGAGAACTCTTCCAGCCACTTTCCAAAGTCACTCCCAGAGAAGATGAACTGCCCACAGACCAGTTCTCTTCCTTTGGCTAAACAGTGTCATTTGACCAAAGTCCATTTGCTTGGATTTGCTCCTGAGTTCCCCGTAGCAGTGAGGAACACCCCAAAACACACCCCAACACATTTCTACAAGAGTTCCAAGGATTCCAAGGGCTGTCACTGGTCCCCACTGTCCAGCTCATTCTCAGACCACAGCCCACCCTTAAACTGTGCAACCTGGTCTAGTGGTGTCCCTGCCCATGGCAGGAGGTTGGAGCTGGTGGAACTCTAAGGTCCCTTCCAACCCAAACCATTCTATGATTCTATGATTTCACAAATCACAGAGAAAACTCTTCAAAATCAAGCCTCACAAATCAAGAGAAACGTCTTTAAAAGGCAAAAGCACAACCTCAGCACAATCAAACAAACCCCAAGTATAACATTCATCAGGAAGTGTGTAAAATGAATCCCCAATATGATTAAAAAAAAATAAACTGGGAGAGAAAACCAAACAACAGCTGGACAATATGGCTTTTACCCAGTCTATAGAATCACATCCACCTCATTGGTTTATAATTTTTTATGAAGAAAAATTTGATAAACATCTTTATTATGCTTTTTAATTTTACAACGTCTCCCCTGGCCAAGAGGACACGTCACCATCATTTCAATGTGAACATATCACTCTCCTCCACTGTATCACACAGACTTCACAGAAGTTTAGTTTAACTGCCAAAAACTCTTCTCTCCTGGTAGCCAGGAGAGGAAATCAGGCAGGGAAAACTCTGCAAAGGTGATGTAACACGAAGTCTTCAATAAGTGGGCTTAGCTGCTAAATGAATCTACGTGTGCTCACCTTCTCCCAGTCAGCTTCTCCTTTTTAAGCCAATTTGAGCCTGAGTGGGAAGTGCAGACACAGTCATGCAGAAAATCTCAGAGCACCAGGGAGCAAGTAGTCAAGACATAAAGTGAGTGTCTGTTTTTCCACGATGATGGGGAATTCACCCCCCTGCTCCCAGAACCCTCCCCTAAAGTACCGGCAATAAGATACCAGTTGAATTTGCCTTTGTCTTTTGCTCCCCACTGCAAACTGATGTTACCGGAGTTTTAAAAGCAACTGGAGCCCCGAGGGGGTGGGGAGGAAGGTGACAAAGGCTTCGGTGAAAAGGAGTGTGCAGGGAGTAAATTAACACAGAAAAGGGCCCGACCCTCATCCGGTCACAAAGAGCTCAGCAGGAAGAGTTACCTGGGAGAGTGAGGACCTGCACGTGGGTTTCGTCTGGTTCGTGAAGTGAGGATGGGGGAAATATTTCTATCACTCCAGCAGCCAAGAGGAAACCCCAAATCTGCTTTCCTACCCTTCCTGTCAATTAGGTTTCCCTCGGTGTTTCTGGGGATGTCCAGCACTGAACTGACTCCTGCTCCATTCATTCATTGGATCAGACTGGGACATTTCTGACATCGTTACACCGGACAATAAAGACAAACTCAAAGCCAGGCGTGCTCCCATTCCAAACCATTCCCTGAGAGGATCCCTGACGGTTCAGCCTGATGAGGGTCATGACAGAACACTGGGTCACTGGGGGAGAAGAGCTCCTGAATTTTGTTATTCAGGAAGGAAGCAGACTTACCTTCCAGCCTCTGCCGGAGCTCAGATCCCGCTGGGAGCAGTCTCCATGAAATAAATAAGATGCTCAATCAGCTCCCGGCTCCCGACTTTGTTGCCGTCCTGTCAAAACTCGGCGAAGTTGCGCTGCCTGATGCCGTGTGCGGGTGTGTGAAGCACGGAGAGCTCTGACAGCAAAGCAAAGTGGTCACATCAGCCCGATCCTGCCGGGTTTATATAGCTGAGCTGCAAATCCTGATCCTTGGCTCCTTCCACTGTAATAGGACGCCTGAAGGCATTTTTTTTTTTTTTCGGTGTTGCTTTAAAGGAACAGCCCCTCGCTTTGGCTTTGCTTCTGAAAGAGGCACACGCACCCTCCCAGACTCACGCTGTCATAGACGGCACACACACACACACACAGAGAAAAAGAATTTGCATGCAATTTATGGCTAAAGAAGGAAACCCCTGAACCATTCAAAGAGAAAGTCAGCTCAGGGCGAATGACTCAGAAAGCAGAATATTTTCCTTACGGCATCAGCAGAGCACGTTAGCAGGAGTTTTAATCCCCCTCATCTCCCTCATTTTAACGTTGTGAAATAGTAGCGGATTTACATCAAACCAGGGGAATCACAGGCAGGGTTTAAATTCTAGTAACTCCTACACAAATTATTGTGTTACATTTCATGCACAGGTTTTGGTTAGGTTAGTGTAAATTGACCCCACTCCACTGGAATCAGCTGAAAAATTAAGATTTACACGAACACAGGGGCTGGCATATCCCCATCTTTTCAAACCTGTGATCTCCTTTGCATCTTTTTTCACTCCATAGGGAGAAGAGTGGAGAAATCAAGAGAAAAGTCTGGTGAGCAGAGTTGTAGCCCGAGTCTTTGTGAAAAAAAAAAAAAAAAGGAAAAGGAGAGATAAAAGCCTGAAGGGAACACACAGGAGGGATTCCCTTTCTTCTCAGATCTGATAAAAAAAGAGATTACTTGGCTGTCTGTGTGTAAAGATAACCCAACACTTTTGTGAGGCTCCTGGTTTCCCTGCTTCCCATCCCGGAGCTGTCAGTGACACACGGAGAGCTCAGCTGGGACCTTGGCAGGGCTCTTTGTTGTCTCTGACTACCCTTGAACCTCGGGCTGGTGGCAAAAAGAAAAGATCACAGTTAAAGGATCCTCATTAACACCGGTTTCCCTCCTACCTGACACTAAAAACCTGCCTCTCCCTTGCCTACTTCTCACTGCTGGGTCCCCTCTGAGTATTTTTAGTTGTGGGGTGGGTGGCACAGGGGGAGAGAGGAAGATGAATCTTTAACTTTCAGGTTTGTCTTCTAGATAAAGGATGGAATTGCTCTTGTGTTGGATGATTTAGAAAGCAAGGTTTTCCCCAAACGTCTCTGAGGACACTGAAAACACAACCCACCACTCCTGGGATCCTACTCAGCAGCAAAGATGCTCATAAGGAAAAAAATTGATTGCCTGGGCCTTTTGGATCATTCATTCTGAAGGAATCCCCTCCCAGCTGGCCTTTCCCAGGCTCCAGGGGCTCACACAGCACTTCATGAGGGGATGGCACAAAACTGTGCCAGGGCAGGGGCAGGGTGGATCTCAGCAAAAGGTTCTTCCCCCAGAGGGTGGTTGGGCACTGCCAAGGGCAGTGGGCACAGCACCAAGGCTGCCAGAGCTCAAGGAATGTTTAGACAAACTCCTGGAATTGTTGGGGTGTCCAGGAGTTGGATTTGATGATCCTTGTGAGTCCCTTCCAGCTCAGGACATTCTCTGATTCCGTGGTTCAGGATTTTTTCCTTTTTGCTGCTTCACGAGCCCAGCACTACCAGGAAGGTTCGGCCCATCCTGCACATCTAGAAAAGGATGGGGGAGTTCCTGGCCCTGAAATTCTGACTCTCTCTTTCAGAATGGCTATTTTTGGAGACCAGAAAAGGTAGAACTCTTTTGCCCACTGAACTCCTTAAATTTCCTTTGCTGGGCCTTTCATTTATAACACTGACCCCATGTGTGTGTTCTCTTATGTCCAGCAGTATCTCTGAGCTCACACCAAGCTCCCTCCCTCAGCACGTGGCACAAATTTCAGTTATTTCTGAATATGAACGCTCATTCCCAATTTCTGTGTTAATTTTTTGCTGTGCTGTGTTTCGTAACACTCATGCCCTGAGAGAAGAAATGAGCCTGTGGTGGAGAGAGGGTCGGAAATGTTTCCTAATTCCTGGTAAAAGCTTTGGACCCTCTTGGATTGCTGATTTCTTACAAGTACATCTTGTTCCCGACATATCCACCACTCTCACGTGTAATGGGATTATTGAATGGAGTCATGAGTAAGTCTTCAAATTTTTGTGTGTAATTCTCAGAATATTCTGCAGCTGGTCCTGGAACCAGCCTGTGTTCCCTCTGCCCCAGTTCTAGAGTGCTGTGGAGCCCCCCTGGGATGGTTTGATCCCACATGGGCCATTCACTGAAGAGTTGGACTAGATGATCCTTGTGGGTCCCTTCCAACTCAGAATATTCTGTGATTTAGGGATGATTTATAATTCAATTAAATGTGTACTCGAGACCAAAACCTGCATGTGAGATGTAACACAATTTTTCCAATAAAAGCAGAATGGGACTCAGGAAAAGACAGTTCCTCATCCTGCAGTTCTTTCACAAACAATTGCAAAACAAACAGTTGCAAAACACTTAATTTCATTGTCCACACAGATAAATCTACACAAAATACTTGGAGTGAAACCGTGGAGAGCAACCTGTGGGCTTTATTTTGGGAGCATTTGCTAATACCAGCTTTTCTGCCAAATCTTTTCTGCCAGCAGCTGCTGAATCAAAATCTAAACTATTTTTTTTCTCCAATAATTCTCCACCCACTTACCTGCCTTAAAAAAAAAAAAATGCCATAGGAGATGAGATTCAGGTGAGAATTCAGGCCTGTTCTTGTTTTATCTTTTGGGGCTCACCCATCCTTAATCACTGTCTGTGCAAACACTGAACCATTCACTGAGTCACAAGCAAATGGTGACATGAAAGAACAGGGAAAATGTATTTTAATCAGACAGATGGCTTCAGGTTGTGATCTCTAACAAGCAGGACCAGAACTGGATTCTGTGCCCTGTGGTGCTCTCTTTCATTAAATAAATGTGGATAGCAATTGATTTTTTTTTTTTTAAATGAAAGGAACAGGGAAAAATTGAACACTGAGCTTCATATGCTGGAGTTTATTGCTGTGGTTTTATGGGCTTGCAAGCCACTATAAGAGATGAAATTCAAAGGTGTACAGAAGATCAGAACAGAAAAATAATTTAAGGAATATATTGATATTTATGAAAGCCTAAAAGAGATCAATTAAATAAATATTATTAAATATTGAATAAATATCATTGAAATGCAAAAATATGCTCATTGTTACAAAATTGTTACAACACAGGTAATTAGACTTAGTTCCAATTTAATACCTGTACTGGCTCACCCAGTCCTAGGAGTAATCTCCTTTGAAGTATTTGAGAGTGAAAACTGCCCTGAATGTGAATTAACACCATGAGTGGAGCCTGAGGAGTCTCTTGCCATGCACAGAGTGCAGCCAATTTTGACAAGCAGCAGATGGGAATGCTGGAATGTTCCAGGGAGCCACTGGAAAACAACATCTGAAACAGAAACACTGCTTTGGAGCAGGGAAACACAAACCTGACTGGGACCATTTTAGCAGTTTTCACAGGGCTGATCCTTAAGGATCTTTAAAGATCCTTTCCATGCTCTACTCTTGTGACTGATGATTTTAGGTCATCATTTCCAGATCCTTTTGCACTGGACATCCTTTCCCTACATTTTCTGTCTTTCAAGAGCATATTCACAAGATTTTACCAATACAGGATCAAGATCAAAGTATTTTTTCTTCCCATTTTCATTGCCTTCATTCCTTTACAGCTGTAGGCAAAGACATTTCAATTAATTGTAGTTCCCATGCACTTGCAAAGGCAGGAAAGTTGAGGCCCCATAATATCCATTAAAATATGAACTATCACGCCATAACTTAAAAAAAAAAAAACCAAACTTGACAAATTTGAAATTTTTAAGAGAGAATCTCCAAAAAAGAAAAGGAAATTTCCTCTATTATTTGTAGCTAACATTTTTATCAGGGCATTTCCCAAGGGTTACACTTATTCCCTAAAATGAAGAACCAGGAAGCAGTTGTTTAAGGGCAGATCCACGAGGTTTGTGACAAAGGGACATTCAGCCTTTCCTTAAATGCTTCTGTGAAGAGCTAAGTGTGTCTTGGTAGTATTTGCACAGCCTGGGAAGACCACAGGCTTAATGACAAACAAGCTGTAATTGAGCAAATCTTGGTGGTTAATAATGTTATTTCAAGTGTTCTTCTCACACCAGTGGGGAAAAAAACTTTGTGAGAGTGGAGCCCAACAAGTTGGGTCCGAAAGCTCTGAGAAGATGACCTGGATTGTGCCTTTCCCTGATCTGGAAAATAAATGTCCCTTGAAAAAGAGACATGAACACAGTGATAATATCCACCAGACAAGAGTTTGTTGTTAGTGATATCACAAACACAACGAGAATCCAGAAAGCTCCACGCAGAGTTCCCTCAAGAAAAACCAAAGAAGAAAAGAATAAATAGGCAGTGACAACTATGCCAGTACATAAATATTTTCCATGCAAACTGCTGGGGTCAGACTCTGGGACACAGAGTGACTTCCAGTGTTCATAAATATCTTTGGCTTTTATCATATTTGCAGCAGAATTTATTAGAAGTTTATGAGAGAAAATATGGGTTTGGCTGGGTATCAAGGTAGGAAAAGTTAAAGGGGAAACTGCAGCAAATTGCTGAGGACTGAGCAAATTGAGGGAGAAGTGAAGCTCTCTGTGGGATGGCATAAAGATTTATGAGCATTTTAGCAATATTCCTAAGTGGTTAATCTATGGATGACACAGGGAAAAGAACTCAATTGTAAAGGTTTTATACTGTGTCACACCAATTTGTATCCTCTAAGAGCCTGAGTTCATAAAAATGCTCAAGCACAGGCTTCTCTCCATCCCAAAATACTTCCCTACACTTCAGTGGCATCATGATTTTAAGATTATTGGTGTCAAAATTCCAGCAAATCATGTTGAACACATCCTTAAATGTCTCACAGGCACAGTTTCCCTACTGAAGCTTAAGTGAGGAAAACAGCAAAGCAAGAGGTTGTAGTGTTTATCAACTAGAAGTCATTCCCAGCCCCACAGGAATGAGGATTCCTACTGCAAATTCATAGAATACCTGAATGGTTTGGGTTGGACCTTAAAGATCACCTCATTCCACCCCCTGCCATGGGCAGGGACACCTTCCACTAGCCTAGATTGCTCCAAGCCCTGTCCAACCTGGCCCAGAATCTGTTAAGGGAATCATGTCCAACCTTTAAAGTAAAAAGTTGGTTTTATCATGTGTCTTAAACCTAAAGCATGATATGGGAAGACACTGTAGAAAAAATGGAACAGAAGGGCCTTCAATTATACACCCTTCAGAAATTAAATAAAACCTGCTGCTTAGCCACATTTATAGATATTATATCCCCACTGGAATTCCCATGAGAGAAGGTGAGCAAGTATAGAGACAAATTAGGATTTATGATACATATCTAATCAATGTCCTATCAATATCATCCATAAAAAAACACTTATGGATAAGCAACTGTGTCCATTTTGCACAGTCTGACTGGCTTTTATGAAGACAATCCTGATTCACTGACAGGAGAGAGAGGGGAAAACCCATTTTTACAGGAGCATGGAGTGACAGGACAAGGGGAATGGCTACAAACTGACACAGGGCAGGGTTAGATGGGATATTGGGAAGGAATTCTTCCCTGTGAGGGTGGGGAGGCCCTGGCACAGGTTGCCCAGAGAAGCTGTGGCTGCCCCTGGATCCCTGGAAGTGTCCAAGGCCAGGTTGGAGCAACCTGGGCTAGTGGAAGGTGTCCCTGCCCATGGCAGGGGTTTGGAATGAGATGATCTTTAAGGTCCAATCCAACCCAAAGCATTGTGTGATTCTATGATTTTTACTCAAAGCACTCTGATAAGAGCAGAAAAGACCTGTCTGTCTGTCTGTCCTTTCAGTCAAAAAAAAAAAAAGGAGCTCTCCAGGAGGAAAGCTGAAGGAATCTCAAGGTGTGGTTGAGAAAACAAAGAATGTCCCAAAATAACTAAAAACACTGTTTGTGTTGGCCCTAGACACTGAAGTCTTCAAAGTATATCCTAAAATAGCTTTAAACTAATAAGTCATGGTCACAGATTAGCAAATAGGGATATTTAACCTCCCATGGAGCTTCTGGGGATGAGCAGCAGATAAAGCCACTGGAGAATGTCAGGAATCTGGTGAGGGAGAACCTTTGCTCTGTAATTCTGTAGGTGAAGGTGAAAGGGTCACAGAAATCCAGAGCCATGAGGCTCCAGCAGAGCTGTTGGACCTGCACAGCACCTGTACAAGTGTTTTAGGGTGAGAGCTGCAACTCATCTGCTCGTTTTCCAGGAAGAACCAAACTTTGGATGTTGGAGAGTAATATCCCAGGAGCAGAGGGAAGGGGCTGGGAAGTACAGCAGAGGCACATCACTGAAATATAATTCTGGCTTCCCCAATTACTAACAAAGAGGTTTTTGCAGCTACATTGCCTATTTATTGCCTCACAACTTGATAATACAACAAAAACCATGGTCAAGGAACAGCAGATTTGGGATTATTTCCACTTGACTCCCCAGCTCTAGGCTTGATCTTGAGTGGAAAGTGCTAAGAAGTGTCTCCCTCTCCTGTTTTTTACCCAAATTGTCCCCTGACCAGATGGGGTATCATATCCAAATTGTCAAAGGCTGGCAAATCCTTGGAAATGTGGAGAGCTGATCCAGCTGCTGGTCTCCAGTTTGCCCCCAGGCACGAAGAGAGAGGAGCAGAGTTTTACCAGCCCAATTCCTGGTGCTTCCCACCTTATCCAGGATACCTATGGACACAGCAAAGGGGTGGGAGCAGGGAGAGGAGCTCTGATCCCATTTCTCTGCCAGTGAGGGGGAGCACCAGCTCTGCACTGTCACCAGTGAGGTCATGTTATAACAGGACCAAAGGAACAGAGGGAGACCTTTTTTCCTTGACATTTTTTTCCCAGAATTTCCGGAAGGAGCCCGTACACCTCTCCTCATATCCTGCATTTGGCTTCTTCTGGGACCAGAGGGAAACCTCAAAGCAGATGGGATTTAACTTACTTACATTCTCTATAGCTAACTCAGATTTTATTAAACCCAGCTGTAATCCCAGACTCCTTCAGAAGCATGAGCTCACTGCTGACGCTGCTCCTGGGCCTTTGGAAAGCCAGGGCTGAGCAAGGATTTTGAGGAAAAGGAGGAAAAAAGAGAGACGGAGAATTTAACAGAAAATTGGAAGTTTGTAACTGAGCCCAGACCAATCCTTTTGTATTTCCCAGCTCGTCACATCCACCCCAGACTGAGACTGGAGCCCAGCAGATACAGCAGGAACAAAATCTACACTAGACTAAAACAGGAGAACTGACTTCTCCTTATCCCAAGTGCCTTTCCTGCATTCCCTAAACCCCAGAAGCCCCCTGTGAACTCCTCATAATTTTGGGGCTCTCTCAACATCAACAACACAAGAGCAAATTCAATTTAAACATTCTCTCTTGCTTGTAACCACCTTTCTTAACTCAGATTTAAAATTATCTCCCTTTCAGACCTGGCAAACCTCCACAACCGAATAATCCAAATCATTCCATCTTTAAATAAAGATGCTTGTAACCTATTTATGTGTCAATACAAGAGAAATCCTGTTTGCTGCTTTTATTCTGAACACAGTCCTTTTACTCCCATACTTTTAGAGTGCCAGCTGTATGTTAATATTGTACAAATACTCCCCCTAAACTTAATAACTTCATTTACAAAATTGAAGTTGATTGAATGCACAAGTTTTGTTCACAAAAGGACAGACATTTCTTTTTGTTTTCACTGCTGCTATTGCCCATCAGGATCAATAATTTAACAGTAATTTTTGAGAACAACAAAGAGCAAAAAAGTTTTGTTGCTGTGTACAGGGGTAAATTCAACTTTTTTATGGTCCCAAACAAATAACTGCTGCCTGTAATACAGAATGCACAGAAGCACACAATTAAAATAAGGATCTAACCAAGAAAAACAAGGTTCCCGCTGCAGATCTCTTATTTAATCTGTCATCTCCAGAACAGCCCTGATTTTATTAGAGTACAGCCAGGTTTCACTCATCTAAAGCAATTTTTAAGGGCAAACATTTACATGGTGAGAGTTTTTTGTCCTGTTGTTGCTTTAAACCTCATTTATTCTGGCCAAGGCTGAATTCTACAGCTGATGCCTGGAGAACAGAGGGAACCGAGAACCTCTGTAGGTGTCAAATTCCAAATATTTTACTCCTTCTCTAAAGGCTTTTTACAGACACCATTGTGCAAGGAGCTTTAGAATTGCTCATGTAACAGCTTTAGTGTCCCAAAATGATCATGTCCAAGATTGCTCATTACAGTTGGGAAGTGATTCCACCCTGTGAAGCCAACAAAAGACACTCCATGTCATCAGTTCCAGTCCATTATAGCCAAACTCAGCCCAAGTCCTCCTACTGTAGTTTTCCACAACCTCAACGTGGTAACAGTAAAGTTTGTCCCTCGCTACTTGTTGCTAAATAAAAAATAAACTATAAAAAAAAAAAAAGGGAGCAGTGGGGTGGGAAACTCGGAATTCGGGACATCAAACATCTTGGATTTCAACTTGGCCTTGGGCCAAGGGGCAGGAGCACTTGGGGGCTTCACACATATTTCCCTCACAATATTATGACTGCTCTCTTTATATTTTAATTTTATTTTCACCTTCTGTCTACTTCAGTGGTGTCTGCTCCCGACTTGCTGCATAATGAAGTGACACAGGGTTTAGGAACATCCCCTGGAACAAAGCAGCCACCCCCACCTCTGACTTCATGGAAGAACAAGCCCAGAGCTACTGGGGCAGCCCTGGCACAACCAAACCCCAACCAGACTCTCTGTGTCTGCCCAGGGCTGGGGGGGGAAGTGAGTGAGGACAGATTTTCCACCCCAGAGCCAGAGGCCCATCTTACGGGAAATTTCGGTCAGTAAAATGTTGCTGGAATGTTTCCTGCCTTGAGCTGGCCTGGAATTTTTTTATTATTATTATTATTATTATTAAGTTTGGAGAAAACAGGTGTGAAAAATTCATCTCCATCCCGACTGGGCTCGTTCAGATGTTGGAGATTGTGTGGATCCAGGGCTTCTGTCTGGCAGAGTGACCCGCAGACAAATTCCTGTTCCTAATTATCCACGGGTGTCCCTCTGCCTGCCCACCCCAAGGCCAGCCAGGAGGAAAACATTTAGCAAAAACAGTGATATTGTCTCATAAAACAAGCTGCCAGATGGGGCTGGGTGCTTGGAAAGGCACTGCCATCCTCCACCTCTGGAATTTGGGTACCATAGGGCAGCTGAGGAAGTGAGTTGGAGCATCCCAGTCCTTGGTGAGCAGCCACAACCAGATAAATTGTCCTCTGGGAAAAACCCTGTTAAATCCCTGACTGCTCTTCCTTTGGGAAGCACAGAAAGGTTCCCTGGAGCCACAAAGGATCTTTCCTGCCTGTGCCACCTCCCCATCCACGTTCCCCAGTCCCAAGAACTCAAGACAGGGCTGCAAGTGGAATATAATTATTGATTCCTCCTGGCACAGAGCCCCATGCCAACAGTGTGAATGCAACATTCCTCATTTCAATACTCATATTTAGGAGGCTTAATATCAGTTTTTAATCAGTCCATAGTATGAGCAGGTATAAGCAAGACTTAGTGGAGGTGTCACAGCCCTACAACTCTGAAAAACATTAAGATAAGAAGCTCCTCAGCAGGCAGCCAGACAAGAAACTGGGGAAAAAATGCCCTTTTTATTCTATAGAACTTTTTGTTGTGAGCTGTGTATGTTTAAAGACACATTACAAGTCAGAAAGGACAGCATAACAGGATTTACTCCTTTCAGCAGCTGGCTCAGACAGCAGAGACACAAGGTCTCAGATCCAGAAATAAAATGTAATAAGTACAAATTTAATAAGTACAGAGAGAATAAACAAGCAATGCCTCAGTGAAGCAATTTGCATTTCCAGGCTGATGGACACTTGAGGAAGTTATTAAGATCTAATCTTGGAAGTGATTCCTGGCACCTGTTTCTGTTCCAGCACTGTGGTACAGATGAATAAAATAACTCACAGTGAAAGAGGAAAAAATTATTTCACATTCTTTACATTGACTGACAGGCAAAAGCAAACAGCCCAGTAACAAGAGCAAGGAACAGACAAAATGTCCTGGATTTTCTGACTGAACTCATGTCCTTTCCAGGAGCTGAGTGCAAGAGATGCAGTTACTGTAAGAGCAATATAGAGGGGAAGAACAGATATTTTTCAGGATTTCTCTTCTGAGAGCAAACCAGGGAATTAACACTTTTTACACTTTGTATAAAAAATAAAGCAAAACACATACAAACCACCAAAACAACCAAACCCAAACAAGCAAACAGCCCCCCAAAACAAACACCCGAAACAACAACAAAAACCAAACCAGAAACAAACAGCAAAACTCTCGTGCATAAAAGACTGAGATGATTAAAAGCTCTGGGATTTGCTCTCAGAGGCCCAAGAGACCCCGTTGCCAGCTCAGATGCAGCCCCTGCACTGTGAACTCCTCACAGCTGGTCCAGAGCAGGGTCACTCTGTGCTGCCAACCCTGCCACTGTCAGAGACCTGCCCTGGCCTGTGCCCACGGGCTGGACAGAGAGGTCAGAGAATCACACACTACTTTGGGTTGGATGGGACCTTAAAATTCATCCAGTCCCACCCCCTGCCATGGGCAGGGACACCTTCCACTAGCCCAGGTTGCTCCAAGCCCCGTCCAACCTGGCCTTGGACACTTCCAGGGATGGGGCAGCCACAGCTTCTCTGGGCAACCTGGGCCAGGGTCTCACCACCCTCACAGGGAGGAATTCCTTCCCAATATCCCATCTAACCCTGCCCTGTGTCAGCTTGAAGCCATTCCCCCTTGTCCTGTCCCTCCATCCCTTGTCCCCAGTCCCTCTCCAGCTCTCCTGGAGCCCCTTTAGGCCCCGGAAGGGGCTCTCAGCTCTCCCTGGAGCCTTCTCTTCTCCAGGTGAACCCCCCCAGCTCTCCCAGCCTGGCTCCAGAGCAGGGGGACTCCAGCCCTGGGATCAGCCCAGCACGGGAGGATGGTGGTTCAGGCAGATGCATCCACACCCAGCTGCTTGTTCTGCTCACAGACCACAGACACCTGCTCTCCCCTTCCCCTGTTTGCTTCCAGTTCTTACACTGATGTTTCATTTCAATGCACTTTGCAAAGGTGAGAACGTATAAGATGCACTTTTTCCAACAGGAACTCTGTCTCCAGATTCTGACAGAGCTTTTCTGGAGGTAGCACTCAGAGTGAGCTGTTTGTTCCACAGTTAACCATTTCAGAGACTGCTGTCTAGACCTGGTCTGGCAATTCCCATTTCCTCACAGAGTTAATGGAGCCGCTCACGTATCACGGAGCTTTTATTTCATTGTATTTCTTTAACCATGAAATTAAATCTCTTACCTCATTAAAGAAGAATCTGATGAAAGGCAGATCTATTTCAGAGCCAGTTGATACATTTACCACAATGGTAAAGGACTGCCTGACCTCCAGGTTGCTGTGGATTTAATGTGGGAGCCTACAATAACTTCAATGTTTTAACTAGGCAGGAAGAGGCTGAGAGGAAGGAGAGCACTCAGGAGCAAATTCTGCTCCTAAAGGGGTGTAAATCTAAAATAACTTCCCTGAAAAACAAACAAAAAAAAAGAGTAATTACTCAGGTTTTGATGGGTGCAAATGAGTTTTGGCTCCTAAATGACAGGTCAAAAGTTTGATGTCTCAGGCTGGAGGAGAGGAAGTGGTTAATGTTTCACTGCACTGTAAAAATCCAACTGTGTCAATAGGCTGAATTCCACCTGGAGACAGAAAGTTTCTAACTGTGGGCAGCTTTGACATCAGAAATGCAAAGGTGCAGCCTCCTAAATGGCATCAGGAAACACGAGGCGAGACATAAAACGTCGCTGGAATATTTTTTTTACCTGCAGAATATGAATAATGCAGTGGTGGAAAACGGGGGCTTAGGGGACCCCCAGGCCTCAGGGTGTGCAAATCTCAAATTCCTCCCCAGGTTAATAGGCCTGTTTGGAGAAATGTCAACAATGTGGACCCGTTGTACAAAGCTTTCTCCAAATGCCCCATGTCATTTTGGCTTGGAAAGCAGGCTGAGCACAGCAGGAGCCCCAGCTCTCCTCAGAGACTTGCTAAGCATCATTTCAATGCTTTCTTTTTGCTTGTTAAGTGCAAAAGCTGCACAGGAGGATTGGAGGATGTAATAAACGTGGTTAGAACTTATTTATTTTTTTCCATGAAGTTCATTGATGAAGGTGCCTGATCACAGACTCATCCTGAAACTTCCAAACCAACAACTTCCATTTTTCACATGAGGTGGGTAAAGGTTAGGAAGTGCCACCACCAATGTCATGAGTCTGAGAGTGCAACATATTAGAAAAGCACTTGGCTCTTATTATGACTTGGAAAATCAAGAATTATCATATCATATCATATGACTTAACCAGCTGTCCCTCTCACCAGATCATGGTAGATATTATCCACAAAAACAAGGTTTACTGGGAACAAACGCCTAAAATCAAAATGAAAGTGTTAAGGAGGCCTTGGAAATCAACTTTTCTCTCGTCCTCAGGACCCACAGCTCACTTGGCACCCCTGGACCCTTGTGCCCAGGAGAAGCCTGTCCAGCACAACAGACACTAAACTACTGCCAAAATCTGGCTGGAGAAACTTCTCACCTCTCATTTGAGACTCTTTGCACAGTCAGCGCCCTCTGACTCCTCATACCTACACTGGAAATTCCTCCTCGCTCACCCTGAACTTAGGATCCAACAGAAGGCTCACAAACACCTTGTAAAGATGTTTTCTCCTGCTTCACAAGCTCCCCCTGTACCACACACAGCTCTTGCAAGCAGCTTTATCTCCTTTAAAAAACACATCACGTGGTTTGACATCCAGACAAATGGTAAGTTAAAAATTGTGAAAGCAGCTCATGCCAACTGGTTCTAGGCTGGAGGGCAAAGGCAGCAATGGGTGTGAAGGCACAGAAAAGCAAGTTTCCATCTAGACTGTTTACTGACAGGTTGTCTCCCATCCCAGATGACACTGAAGGTGTGTTTCTGAGTCCCAGGATGGTTCTGAAGCCCTGTTTGAGCACCACAGAATTAGAAAGTTTATATGTCTATAGCTGAGCCAAGTTTCAGCTGCTCTGACAGCACTGACCTGCACTACAGACATACCCAAAGGGGCCATGTAAGTGTCTGACTCTTTCAAATAAAAACAGAAAATAAAAGATAAAGGTACTCGCCAAATACCAGAGACTCTTAGCAAATTAAATATCTTCTGGGGTGATTTTTGGCCTGTGCTTTCCCCTTTTGACAGAGGCTCAGGCTGCACCTGAGCAGGTGTTACAGTGCAGGACAGCCCTGCCCTGGTCACACAGTCCTGTCTGACTTTCCTCAGCAAGACATCAAGGGATTTTCCATTTTCCCTTTCCCAGGATCATTCCTGCCTGGTTTTAGTGACTTCTCTTGAGTTAATGAGCACTTTAAAATACACTTCAAGCACAAAAGAAAGGAACATGACAGCTGAACTGGGAACTGCTAATAAATATGGATTTTTTTTTTTTGTAAAGCTCTGCACAGATTTGTAAAACTCATCCCTTTATATCAGTTAGGAGAAGAAAATAACAGAGTAGCAAAATTTTGCTAAGAATCTTTGCTGAGGAAAAATTTGCAGACTTTGAAACTCTCTGTGTTGACAGTCACTGAGTTCTGCTTTACAGAGTTAGCCCTGCCCTAGAGTAACAGTGATTTTTGGCCTTGCAGCTCTGTGATGTCTGCTGAAGAGGTGCATGTTCACACACTCTAACACATTTTTGGGATGTAATTGTGCAGCAAAATGTAGATGTAGCTTGTGTTGCTCTCACTGTAGTGGCCAAGCTGACTTGGAAATTCTGCCTTTTTTTGTTTAGTAGCTCTTTGTTTTGTTGGTAATGTGTAAGGGCAGAAAGGACAGGTGGATTCTGAATGAGTTCAGTGCAGGCTCCTCTCAAAGCAGTCGAAGATCCCTGAAATTTTGGCACAAATGGCATCCATAAATTCTCTGCCTACAGAGTCTTCATGGACTTGTAACACGAGATAACAGAAATAGCTCAGTCATTTAAGTGGGTAATGAATCACACAATCACAAGTTTGGGTGGGAAGGGACCTTAAAGCTCATCTCATTCCACCCCCTGCCATGGGCAGGGACACCTTCCACTAGCCCAGGTTGCTCCAAGCCCCGTCCAGCCTGGCCTTGGACACTTCCAGGGATCCAGGGGCAGCCACAGCTTCTCTGGCAAGCTGTGCCAGGGACTCACCACACAGATAAAAAGAATTTTTATCTAATATCCCATCTAACCCTGCTCTCGGGCAGTTTGAAGCCATTCCCCCTTGTCCTGTCACTCCTGGCCCTTGGAAATAGTCTCTCTCCATCTTCCTTGTAGCTCCCTTCATGTCCTGCAAGGCCACAATCAGGTCACCCCAAAGCTTCTCCTCTCCAGGCTGAACAATCCCAGCTCTCCCAGCCTTTCCTCCCAGCAGAGCTGCTCCAGCCCTCTGATCATCCTGGTGCCTCCTCTGGACTCTCTCCAGCAGCTCCATGTCCTTGCTGTGCTGTTCCCCAGGGCTGGAGCAGCTCTGCAGGGGGGTCTCACCTGAGGGGCAGAGGGGCAGAATCCCCCCCTGCCCTGCTGCCCACACTGGGGGATAAACCCAGGGCGTGGGGGGTTTTGGGCTGGGCCATGTCCAGCCTGTCCCCCACCAGCACCCCCAGGTCCTTCTCCCAGGGCTGCTCTCCCCTGTTTCTCCCCCAGTGGTGACCCTGCAATGACTCTCTAACTCACTGAAAATTCAAATATACTTAATAAACATGGCTTTGGCTCCCATTGCCACTGTCTGGCCAACACTTAATTCAAACCAGCATGTGACAGACAATCTCGTAGCATCTTCAGTTCAGAGTTTCTTTGCAATACAGAAGGGGGACATGAGGTTTAATTGTTCCTACACCTTGTGAGCTCCAAAGCAGGATAAATCCCGGTGGTGTGTTGCTCAGTGTCACTGTGTTAATAAGCAGCAGCAAGCAAAGTGATCTCACCAAAGGCACCAAGTCCACTTCTTGGAGATATTTGGATGCAAAGGCTTTGTGGGGGACTGATTTCATTTGGTAGGAATCCCAGCTATAAACAGATTAGCAAATCCTTGTGACAGACAACGAGCCCTCCGTGAGAGTGTTTATCACTGACTTCCACAGGCAGGGACTGGCCAAAGCCACCATCCTGAGACACCAGCAGGGAGTGGACATTCCAGGAACCACACTCTGCTCAGGAGGGTGCTACAGGGCAGGCTGGGAACTGGAAGGTGGCTCTGGGGGTGACGTTCTTTCCAGGCTTTCATTGCAAGAGTCCAGTCTGGAAGCCAGAGGACAGCAAGCCAAGGAGCTCAACACATCTGGGTCTGCAGAGGTGTTTGCCAGAAGAGCCTGACAAATGGATCTGTGCCTCCAAACCAGGCCCCTGAGGTGCCAGGCTGCAGCTGTGTGAGTGAAGATAATTGGTTTGAGCTTTATCTGCTTCAGATTACTGTGGCTGTTTTAGCCCTCATTAAGATACCAAAGTATTAGAGCTGGAAATACTTGTATAGATAATTTCATAAAGGAGAATAAATAAGTATTCCCTGTCACAAATCTACTTCTTGCTATAACAAACCACATAAAATCCTTCTGGGGATAAGTCAGGGCTAAGTTTGGAGGCTGAATCTGAAAACCTGTGAATTGTACATTAATACTGTTCTTTGTTTTTCCAAAATCCTCTCCCTGATGGGCCACAGGGCTCATCCCAGGGGCACAGAGAGGGGTTCATACAGTGGCAGAGCCAGAAGCAACCAGAGCTCCCTGCACCCAGAAAGATCCTCAGCCAAACCAAATCCTTCATCACTTCTCAAGGCTGCAATGGAATGTGTGGCTTCTGGGAAAGGCAGAACTAGAAGGAAACTTGCTTTGGAATGGACATAGCTGGGAAAAAACCCAGTTTCGGCTTTCCAGAAAGGAAAAAACCCAACAACCTTTTCCCAACTTTTAATTAAAAGGTTACTTTTTCCTAATGACTCATGATAACAGTCAGACCCTGAGCTTGCAGGCTCACACTCACCTCCCAAAATCTGTTTCATTAGTGTCAGATTGGCTCACTGGGCCCACAAGCACGAGGCTGAACGAAGCTCATGGGTTATCAGAGCCAGCAGGGAACAAACACACCACTGAAACCAAACTTCTGCCCACTTCTTTTGAGATTTTAGTGCATAATTATCAATACAGGGATAATTCTTAGCCCGAAACGAGCATCTGCACCTCTGCAGAGCCGTTTGCCTGTCTAGAGCTCCAGAAGGGTATCAGAAACCTGGTGAAGAACACATAAATTTTCCTGGCCCCAGCTGTGCCCCTCGAGGCTCAGTCATGTTTGCCCTTTTCATTCTTATTAACAGTGCATTCCCTACCAATGATGGCCCTGTTCATAAATATTTACAACAACTGGCTGAATGAAATCATACTTTGTTCCATCCGCCCATCTACACTCAAGTGTGTCAGAGAGCCTAAACTATTGCCCTGCCAAATCCAGAGACTTCATGAAATATAAAGCACTGTGCTCCAGGAGAGTTCAGCCAATTTTCATCAGCTGCAGATCTGCTTTTGTATATCTTTTACATTTAGGACCTCCTAACATCACTTGTTTCCTTGGTGTGCTGGGAGATATCCAGCCTACCTGTTTTGTCTGCTCTGGTTGCTGAGGTTTCTCGTGGTTTAGTTGGGAAGTCCCTCCTGAACTTCAGAAGCTTCAGGGCTTCACACACACCCTCTCACACTGCTCCCTAAATCCCTCAGCCTCACTGTGCTTCCTGTGTCTGATTTGCCAACCTCATCCATAAGGATGGGGATGGGTCTTTGCTCTGTTCTTTCCTGACCCAGTGTGTGATAAATTCAGCCCCAAGAGCTGTGTCAGGGCAGGGTCAGGTTGGATCTCAGGAAAAGGTTCTTCCCCCAGAGGGTGGTTGGGCACTGACCAGGCTCCCCAGGGCAGTGGGCACAGCCCCAAGGCTGCCAGAGCTCCAGGAGGGTTTGGATGATCCTCTGGGGCACAGGGTGTGACCCTTGGGGATGGTTCTGTGCAAGGCTGATGGTTGGATTGGATGATCCTCATGGGTCCCTTTTAAAATTCAGCATATTCTGTGATTCTGTGATACAAACTATGATGAGTCTCAGCCCTCTGACAGCTCTTATTGCAGTATATTTGCCCAGATGAGTTGGTGCTTTCTCTAAATGCACCGTTCAAGCACAGAACACCACACTGGATTTGGCTTTTTGGCCCAGGGCTTTGGGTTTTTCCACAGTTTATTTGCAGACTGAAGAAAACTTTCAGATGGGAAGAGGAAGGCTCTAAATCCACCCTCATTTCATCTTCCTCACAAGGAAAACCCAGACCTTTGATCCCATCACTGATTCTGCTGCAGTAGCAACAGGCCAGTTTTTTTCTTACAATATCTCTTTAGAGACAACGAGGCTCTACCCTTCTCAGTTTTGCCCTGTATTTCTATTTACCAGTAGACTGGATTATTTTTTTTTAATACAGCTATTAAATATAAATAGACTCATGTAATTCCAGCAGCTTTTCTGGTTGCTGCTTTTTTGTTGCGTTCCTGCCCACTGGCCACTGAAATTGCAGTTTAATGAAGGTTTTGGCTTTGCTGCATTTACCCTCATCAATCCTGAATATAAATAAAGTTTCAGCCTGTTGGATCCCAGTTTGAAGTGTGACATAATGCCCTATTTCACAATATTCAGAGACCAGGGGGGAAAAAGAGAAATCAAAAAAAGCACCGAGCCCTCAAAAAGATCAGCATTGGAATTCCCTGAACCAAATATGCTGCTTTTCCAAGGAAAAGCTTTGCCCTAAAACAGGCTGCTCCTTTTCATGTGTATATATCCCTTGCCTTATCTTGTCTTTCATACAAAAGTAATTGTATGTTATTCCCTGTAGTGGTAATGCACTTCCCAGGACTTAGATGAAAGGGCCCTCAGAGGATCCACGCTGCACCTTCAGTATACAGATTTTATACATTTCAGGTTTACTTGTGGTTTCTTTGTTGCTTTTCCTTGTTAAATCAAATGGGGGGAAAAAAATCAATAAAAAAGAATATATTAAATATGATCAAAGTTCAGGAGGAGGAGGAGTGACAGCCTTGCAATAAGTGCCCTGATAACTCCCAAGACACAGACAAATCATTTCATATTCTCTGTGCCTGAGTTCCCTCACCCACTGATACCTCTCTGTCCTTTATTTCTACCAACTTTTCTGGTCCTCTGCACATAACAGAGCAGACAAAAGCAGGACCTGTTCTAAGCCAAATACCAAGTAAAACCAATGCAATTGAGGACAAAATTTGACCAGGGTCCTCAATGGATTGCCCACCCCCCCCTCCAGTTTTAACTCAAATCAGAATTAAGTTCAATATCAAAAAGAAAGCATCCACTACACAAACCCACACTTTCCACAAACCTGGAATGTAGTGACATATTCACAAATGATATTAAAGGCAGGATGATACTGACTGACCATGTGATTCCAGCATATCCCTGCAACGGATCTCTTGGAATAGCTCCTCAACGTCCAGCTACTGTGAGGAATATTTATGAGGCATTCTGAGACGGGTTAAAGAGCCAAGGAGGAGGAGGCAGCAAACCAGCTGGCCTATCACACCTTCTCCATGGCTTTCCTGTCCCTGTTTGGAGGGAATGTGAGCTTCCCAAACATGTGTAGGACAAGCTCTAGGTCCTAAAGCTCCACCAGTGAGCTGAGCTGTCACCCACTGCCCTCCCAGACACAAACCGGTGGGAACCCAGGCCCTGCAGGACCTGCTGGGTTTGTTGTTTGCTCTGCAGTGTTTAAAAGTGCTGCAAGGAAGGCCAGGGGATGTTAAGCAGAGCCGTTCCTTTCCTGTCAAAATGTGTAAACATGAACAAATATGGGGCCTGTCTGGAGAACATCAAAGTCAAGTAACACTTAGCCCAGTGCAACACCCCAGAGCTGAGGGGGACAGAGCCTGAAAGAGTTCTTGTCTTGCATAGCTGCTGGGGAATGTCACCAGCCCGGGCTTGGAGCATGTGCTGGCTGTGTTTCCACACCCTGAACCTAAAGCCCTTCTTCTTCTATCTGCCTGGAGCCAGATTGTGTCAACCTTTTGTTTGCTTTCAAGTGTCCTGTCCTGCTTTTCTTGTAGCATCCCACGCCCTGAGTGCCAGATGCTGCTCGTCCAGCACTGACTGGCTGCATGTTAGGGCCTCGTGCAGAGTGGAGGAATCATTCCTTTGGTGTCACACAGAACAGAGACAAATGATGTGGCCACACAACCCTCTCAGGCTGTGTGGGTATCCACACTGAAACGTCTGCTGCTGTCTCAGCCACAGCCCCCAAACGCAGACTTGCTCCGCTCTCTGAATTGCACAGGTATGGAATTGTGGGGCAGTTTCATCCTTAAAAAACCATGAATAATCAGATCACAAGTCCTGTGTTTATAGACTGTTTATGTGAGGAAGATCCACAAGAAAAAATCTCTGCTTGGATTTAAACTTTAGAAGGATATGACATCCCATAGGCCAAGTGTGCTGCACACGGATTTGTATTCAGGGCCAGGTCTCTGCTCTGATGCAGCACAGCAGATTTTGGTGAAGTCATGTTGAGTAACAAGCTGGTCTTCCCTCATTAGTTCGTCATTTTGGGTCGCCCTTGCTATTTTAAAAGACTTGCCTGGGGTTTCCCATCCCAAAGATGACCTCCAGGCTGCCCTTTCTCTGTGATGACACAATGATCTCTAATTGCAAGCCCTTGAGAAAATCTTGTAAGAAGATTTTCTCAAGAAAGAGAAAGATTTTCTCAAGAAAGAAGAAATTGTGGACCATTTTTGATCAGCTCTCCCCTCACCCAGCTCAGGTTCAAAACAGTTGGCTGAGTGATTCAGCTGCAAAAATCAGCTAGAACACTACACAGCTTGTAATTATAACAGAAAACCAAGATCCACACACCACATCTTCCCTCCAGATGGGGAATTCCTTCTCCAAAAAGCTCTCTTTAAAGTGTGGACTGACTGTTACTTAACAAGAGAAAGAACAAACTGCTTTCCTTTAATTGTCTCTAGAAAAAAATTAATTTTCTCCCCCAGTTTTGGTGGGCTGCTGCATCTATAGCAGGTGTGCCTGGAGATCAGTAATGTTATTAATCCTCTGCAGAAGTCCAGACCCTCTGACTGAAGACTCAGGCTCTCTATAGATCCCAGAATTCCTACATGTTCAGGATGGACAGAAAAATCACCTCTGACAATTTTTTCCAAAGCTCTGGTAGAAGAGCTGGATCTCCTCCCACATAAAATAAGTGTTTCCTTTACCACTTACTCTTCTGGGAATGAAAAATGCTTTCATCAGGACACAGAAAGGAAGGCTTTTCTTGTATCTTTTGTGGGTCTTTCACTGGAGAAGTTGGACCACCAGAATAAACTCACTGAGAGACAACTAATGATCTGTGATCCCATGGGCAAAGCTCTCCTTCTTTCAGCCTGGAAAAGAGAAGCTTTGGGGTGACCTAATAATTGTGGCTTTCCAGTGCCTGAAGGGAGCCTAAAAGAAAGATGAAGAGAAACTATTTCCAAGGGCCTGGAGTGACAGGACACAGGGGAATGGTTTTAAACTGAGGTAGAGTAAGTTTAGATGGAATATTAGGAAGAAATTCTTCCCTGTGAGGGTGGGGAGGCTCTGGCACAGGGTGAAGCTGTGGCTGCCCCATCCCTGGAAGTGTCCAAGGCCAGGCTGGACGGGGCTTGGAGCCACCTGGGCTAGTGGAAGGTGTCCCTGCCCATGGCAGGGGGGTGGAATGAGATGATTTTTAAGGTCCCTTCCATTCTGGGAGTCTCTGATTCTATGACAGTTTACACACAAGGGCAACCCTGGCAGGTCACAAACCAGCAAAGCTCCACTGGGACAGCCCAGCATTAAACCCAAACTGATTTTTCTCCACACCTCCTGGGATTTCAGGACTGTTTTCACACAGATTCCAAGTTCCTTAACCAGAGCTGGGGCACATGTGCCAGCTCAGAGCTCACCTGGACAGGTCCATGGTTTCCTACTCCATTTCCAGGCTTACCTCCACCCTGAACCAGCCTGGAGCCACTCAGAAGATCCATGGGAGGATTTACTGCAAAAAGGAAATAAAAGAAAGAGAATGAACTTTCCCAGCAGTAGTTATTCCCTGTTGGAATAGTTATTCCCTGGTCCTGAGCTGGTTTGTTCCCTGCTCTGCCCCAGCAGCCAGGCAGCAACAAACACCTTTTCCCTGTGCCAGCTCTGCAGCTCGAGACCAGGTCACCCCACAAAACTACTTTCAGCAAATCCTTACGAAGGCGTCAAGCCCCAGCTACACTAAACCTGAATTTTTTTTCTGTTTTGCACAGCGAATTCCACCCCCCCCACAGATCCATGACCTAATTCAGCCTCGAAGGATCCAGCAGGAGCACACGGAGCAAAAACCAGCGAACAATCCGGAATTATGGCACCGCATCCCTCGCCCAGGATTTAAGCCATTTCATCCCTCATATGTTTTTGTTAACTCCAGACAGCTCTGCATGTGATTTGTGGCACGAGGCAGCCACACAGGGCACAAATGTTGTAGCAACAACTTAACAAATTCCTGTTCAGGGAGATCAAGGCAACATGACATTTGCAGAGAGCAGGATTAAGCTGCTTTTGTGTGATGCTCCAGAAGGTTTAGGAGCTCTTGACAATTGTTTGGAAAAGAGGGGACTTTTTTTTTTTTTCCCTTCCCCTAGAAAAAGATTCTTAAGGAATAAAGTGTGTTATCTACTTGTACAAAAACCAATCAGGCAGAAACGTGGCTGACATTACAGGATTCTGGATGAAAGAGGCAGTAATGGGAGGCAGATGCAATTTTGGGTGATTCAGGAGGCCAATCCAGACCAACAAAGTGGGTACACTTGGCAGGAAAGGAAGTGGAAACATCTCCCAAAAATACTCTGCTGACTTGACTTCACATCTGTTGGTGGAACTTATGAAATCTTCAGGTTTCATGGAGGCAACTCTGCTTGCTGGTGAGACACAAAGCTGATTCTCTGCGCCCCATTCTATTAAAAAATATCTAATTAAATTTTTTCATCTTGCTGTGCAGCTCGTTCGGCTTCTTGATTTGAAAGACAGAAGAGGCTGAATGAAAAGCTGTTGTTTGTGTGTATTTTAGGAATCCCTTTCCTGCACTTCCACTTCCCTGACAGCTCCCAAGAATGCAGACTTCCAACATTCCTCATTAAAAGAAAGCAATTTGGCTTCACTAAATGTATCAGACATGGGAAAACTAAGATCTAGGTATTTTGATGTTGACAGAATTTGACCATCTCAAACAAAAAGCTTCTGTAAACTTATTGTTATTGATGCTTTTCCCAGTAAAACTCATTTGATATCTAAAATCCTGGTTTTTTTGGTGTCACAGGATGGTTCATTCAGCTCATGTGCTGGGAAGGGCTCCACTTTGCCACCAGTGGGAACCATCCATCCAAAGCCAGTTAGGAGAAGAGAATTAATCAGCCTGGTAGAGCAAGGGTGTACATAATTTATGCACTTTATATGAAGCAGGAATTGATGCAAATTTAAATTTTTGAAATAAAAAATTGGGATAATGTCTATCAAATAAATAGAATTACATCTACTTAAGGAATTACCCACTCCCTGGCATTCCCACCACTCTCATGAGTGAAAGGCTGTAGAGGAATATTGTGACCTTTCAGGTGACAGACAGTTGTTATCCAACAGCCTCTGAAGGGAGAAGCACTAAGGGATAACACTGCACTGATAGAAAATAGATGTGTCAAACTGGGCCAAAATATCCTGAATTTTCTTCATCCTTTCTCTTTTTTTCCATCTGACTCCCCGCTTGAAACCTGAACGCCCTTCCAAGAGTTTAGTCTAAATCAGGCATATATATAAAGGTTAATATATAATGATATAGTACAAACAATAAAGCATCAAAAGACATTTGTAACTACCAGCACAACCAACTCCTGAGTAAATTTGAAGTAAGCCATGCCACAGCCTTGCCAACCAAAGCACACTGATGGAGATTGAAGCAGAGAGAAGCACTTTGATTCTGAATTAGACCCGCTGAAAATTTCATTTTTAGCCACATTGTTTCACCTGATCATTTTAGTGTTTTCTGAATGCACAAATTATGCTTCACCTACAATTTCTCTATTAAATTCTATCATCTGTAGGTCTATAATTTACATAGATCACTGAGATGAAACAAATAGATTTCCAAAGGGATTCTGTGGCACAGCACGAAATAACTACACAGCCTTACAGAATTCACGTACGTCTTAGAGTTTAGCTACATATTTCATAGAGAGCTCTTAAGTACCATGAAGCAATTCGTGAATCCTATGGAAAAGACCTCTCTGTTGGGCTGGTTTTCCTCCCTGCAAGGCAAAGGGACCTTGTGAGAAAGCACGTCCTGGAGGTCTGTGCCAGACCACCTACTGCCCCGTTCAGCACATGCCAGCAGCTGCAGGATGCCAAGTGGGCCAGTGGGTTTCTCTCCCCAGATGAACTGTTTGTGTCCTGGCAAGGGCCACAGGTTCAGCCCCAAGACAAAGGACCATTTCATTTCTCCTGCTTTCCTGTTCCACTTTTGTGGCTGCCTCTGAGTCTCTGTTGTTAAAAGCCAGTGATTAATTGAGCGCTGGGGAGCTGTCAGGATTATTTTTTTTAACCAGTGGACTATCCTCAACTCAGCTGGTAAATACTTTGAGCTGTTTGGTTTTTTTCCCCCTGAAACTTTATGCTCCTGAGTGCACAGTTTCCTCCTGGTTTGGTTGGGTTTCAGGTTATTTTTGTGAGGTTTCATTAAAGATTCTTTATCAGAATTTGCACTTGACAAAGCTCATGAAAACACAGGGAGCCCTTGCAATGGGCTAATGAGGCTACAGCCACTCCTCTCTCCCTAACTACAGTATAATCCAAAACAATTCTTTTTAATTCTGCAGAGAAGTAGAAAAATTAGGTACTGTGGCATAAATCAAAGTCCCATTAGTGCTGCTGCCATGTATCCTTGCCCGTGGTGGAGGGGTTGGAACTGGATGATCTTTAAGGTGCCTTCCAACCCAAACCTTTCTGTGATTCTATGCTGGGCAGGTCACACCACCAAGGGGTTGTTTTAGCACTGAAACAAACATCAAACTCTTGGTTTGAACACAATCTCTTCTCAAGGGACAGGTGGGGACCTTTATTCCCCAGCCACACGTACCTTTATTTCCCTGCCACACCCTGGCACCAGGGAGAGCTTCAAACAGACTCAAGGTCTGAGTATGTGCAACTAAGGAGTTGGCAACTAAGGGGTTGTTTTAGCACAGAAAAAAACACCAAAATCTTGGTTTGAACACAACCTCTCCTCAAGGGACAGGGGAGGACAAAGTCCATCACATGAGAACTGCTTCTTACCAAACTTCTGAGCGTTTCCAAAAGCTGAACAACCACCTCAATGAGCCACATGGACCTTTATTCCCCAGCCACACGTACCTTTATTTCCCTGCTACATCCTGGCACCAGGGAGAGCTTCAAACAGACTCAAGGTCTGAGTATGTGCTGCCATGGAAAAAAATCTTTCCTGCTCACTCCTTCAAATCTGCCTTATTTCAGGAGCTACAAGCTCTTCAGGATGGAAACAGATGCTTCTTGTACACACGGGCTGTGTTTGGAAGAGCCCCTGGAATTCATCATCACTATGGGTAACAGAGCCTTTTGAAATGTCCCTTTAGCCCTCAGCCAGGAGGGGCAAAGCACAACTAAAAGCACAGAAGTGAAGTTCTCTGCCTGCAGACATCAATGGGAATGTTGTCCTTGACTTCACTGGAGCCAGGCTTTCATCCAGTGTATTTGTGCTGTAGGTTTCCCGTGGTGAATAAATAGAAATGAGAAGCTGAATCCTGGCACCGGGGTTGTGAGTCAGACAATCAAGAATGTGCACTATGCATTTCTGCAGGAGAATCAGGCTTTTAGGGCACTGCTGGCTGGATACACAGCCATGTGAAATTGTGCAGCCAGACAACACGACTTCTTTAGCAGGGGCAACAACCTCCTGCCTGTTTGCTTTTGTAGACAGGAAGCCAGCGGGGTTATCAGACCCCAGAGAAGTTTTGCAGATCCAGAGTTGCTCTGGGAAGCACTCAGGGTTGTTGGGAACGCTGGGGAAAAAGGGATATGAAAAGAACATTGTCAAAGCCGGGACAGCCCCTGTCAAAACCTACTGTGCAAACACAACAGGCCATGAAAGGGGAGTTTAATGTTTTATAACCCCAAGGGACGTTTGGTCCCAAGTGAGAATTTTTCCCCATAACTCAGCTGAAAAATTCTGTCTTTCATAGGAACTTACTCTTTCTTCTCTTTGGAATAGTGATTTATTTCCACCCCAATTTTTACAATTGTTAATAGTTCTCATGCTTTATAACCACATGTTTGTCACTTTGGAATTATTCTTTACGTTCATTAACTGGGAGCTGTTTGATGCTACGTTGTCATTTTCCATTAGGAACATTTGACTGGAAAAAAATAATCCAAGCTGTTTGAGGTGAGTATTAAAAACATATCTCCAAATCTTTTATGCTGCTCCTTTCTGTGGTTTGATCTATCCTTTGTCTGTTACATATTGGAAAAATTACACCACCCCTATTACGTTGGGGTTGTTTTAAAACACAAATTATGTGTTTTAAACATGTAATTTTGACTGTATAAACTGTACCAACGGTCCCAGTTTTGGGTATCCAAAGTCACTGATCATTTTGGAAAAAAAAAAAATAAGTGAAAAATTATAACCAACGTGCAAAGAAGGATTTCTGGGATCTGTGTAATCAGAAACATTTTTCTAATTGCCTTTTATAGCTTATGTCTTCTCATATGCAAAACAACACCCATCTAGTTTGTAAGATGGATGAAAGACAGGTTGAAAATCAGGTTGTATTGGCATCCAATGGTTCTAAAGACAGGGGGGTTCCTCTTTTCTCTCGGTTTTTTGGGTTTGTTTGGTTTTTTTTCTGTAGTAAATCACACACTGAAGGTCTAGTTCTTCACAAACTCACAGGTCTGTGGCACACAATCCTTTCTCCACATGTCTTTGAACATCACCAGTCACCTGGGAGCCACAAGGGCCATTCCAGAGCTGCATCCACATGTGGATCTCACTCAGCACAGCCCAAGGGAGGGCTGGAGGAGCAAGACCTGCCCCTAAACTTCATGTTCTCCATATGAAGCAACATGATGTGCTGCTTTAAGAGCCTTTAAGGGAGATGAGTCCAAAATCCTGGAGGTTTTCCTTCTTTGGATCATCCTCACCTCCCTTTTCTTCTCCTCTTCTCCACAGGGAACCTGGGGTTGTGGTGCACAGACTTTCCATGTCTGCAGTTGCTCAGATCCCCTTGTTGTGGTTTCTTAGGAGCATTCCTGAGCCGTGAACTCGTTCATTCTTCCAGATCCTTCCAGCAGGGAATCCAGTCCAAGTGGCTGGTATTCCCCCCTCGAGGTGGACAGACAGAGCTCAGCTGGTTTGCATGAGGAGCCTGAGCTCCAGAGGGTGGCTGAGGCTACAGGCAGCTGCTGATACTGCCTGGATCACAGCAGGATGTGCAAACTTCACATTTCCATGGAGAGACATCATCGTTCTGGAGCTCCCTGAAACAATCCCAACAGCTGCTCTTCTGGCTTTGTTGACGCAGATACCTCGGAGTGAGATATATGGAGGCCTGTGCCCTTTCCCTTCCTCCAGACTCCTTTTAATATCCATTTAATCATGTTTACTGTTTTTCTCTTTAATCCAAATGATGATTTCAAGCAGCTCAGTCAGCTGCATGCATGACTTTGAGGGAAAGATATGTATACACACCGTTAGGAAGTTGTTGCCTGCCCAGCTTGGGGCTGAACAGCCACTGAACAGTGAGGATAACACAGCTCAGGGACTGATGAACCACAGACAGGCCATAAATTTCAGCTCTTTGTTCACTTTGGATGTGCTGACATCCAGCAGGCAGACAGGAGTTTGTTCTACCTGTGTTCAGGTCAGACAGAGCTTCGACATGAATGTAGTTTTTAAAGAATTACAGACTGGTCTGGGTTGGAAGAGACCTTAAAAATCATCTCATTCCACCCCCTGCCATGGGAAGGGACACCTTGGAGCCCAGGTGGCTCCAAGCCCCGTCCAGCCTGGCCTTGGACACTTCCAGGGCTGGGGCAGCCACAGCTTCTCTGGGCAACCTCTGCCAGGGCCTCTTCAACCTCTACAGGGAGAAATTCCTTCCCAATACCCCATCTAACCCTGCTCTCTGGCAGTTTGAAGCCATTCCTCCTTGTCCTGTCACTCCAGGTCCTTGTGAATACTTTCTCTCCATCTTTCTTGCAGGCTCCTTTCAGGTCCTGGAAGGCCACAGTTGGGTCACCCCAAAGCTTCTCTTCTCCAGGCTGAACAATCCCAATCCTCTCAGCCCTTCCTGCCAGCAGAGCTGCTCCAGCCCTCTGATCATCTCCATGTCTCTCCTCCTTTTGCCCAAATCAGTGAGGTCTGCAGAGATGTGGCAGGTACAAGTTCAGGCACAGAGTCCTGTGGGGTTTTTTTGTCAGTTCAGTGCATGTGCTAAACCAGCTCACATTTGCCTCCAAAAAGACCACGTAGGCACAGCCTTAAACACTCAAAACCTGCAAACCAGCTCCTCGTTTACCCCAGGTTGACAATTTGAAGGTTCCTGTTGTTTGTTGTGATGTTGCTATGGTGATTACCTGGGCAGGTGTCTGACTCAGATGACTGAGTTTAAAACTATTAGCCCAAGGTAACACTACATTCTCACCTACAGTTACTGTTTGGAGATGTGCTTCCCGGGTTTCCAGCTGTGTGGAACCTCCTGAGCTTCCCACAGACCTCCCAAGCTCCCAGGCAGGTGCTGCAGCTGCCAAGGCCGTGGGCAGTGGTGGCTCTTCTGATGGAGATGCTGAGGCTGATGCATCAGTTCTTCCTGAATGGGTTTTGATTAGATGTTAGGACACCAAAAACTCCCTCAAAAAGGGCAGGGGAAGAACATAAGATGGAAAACTCGTAGGCTGAGATAAGGACAGGGAGATCACTTAGCAACAGCAGCCATAGGCAAAACAGACACCTTAAAGAAAATAATGTATTGCAAATTAAAATATGTTGAGAAAGTGAGAAACAAATTGAAACACCTTTGCCTACCCCACCCCTGTCTTCACAGTTTCACTCCTAATTCCTCTGTTTTCCCCCCAGCCCTGAGCAGTGCTGGGAGACAGGGAATGGAGGGTTATGGACAGTCCATAACTCTTCCTGGCGCTCTTCCCTCCGTATGCTTTTTACCATGTGGGTCCTCCAAGGGTCACAACTCCTGTCAGAAAACACAAAATACCCTCCTGCTGTAGCCTGGGGTCCCTCCAGGGCTGCCCTCTGGCTCCCTGCTCTGTTCCCCTCCATGGGCTGCAGTGAACACCTCCTCCCCTCCTCCTGGTGACCTGGCCGTTCACAGAGCTGCTTCCTTACACTTTTTTCCTCCCCCTCACTGCCCGTGTGACATTTTACCTCCTTTTAAAAACCATTTTTCACCGAGGTACCACCAGTGTAACTTGCAGGTCCAGCAGTGAGGAACCTGCAACAGGCTGTGCCAGGCACGGGGCAAGGCTGGCCTGTCCTCACAGAGACCCTCACACCCTCCCCAGGCCAAAAACCTGGAAACCCAAACACCCAGGACACACTTTTATAAGCTTTACTCAACGTGTCTGGGCTTTTTTTATTTTTAACAGCTGAATCTTTGCCCACAAAAGTCCACGGAAATGCCCGTGGAGCTCCCTCGTTACAACGACAGAACAACCCCCACGCTGCGGGTCAGACACCGAGCAGCACGTCCAGCCTCTGACCCAGACTCTGGCTGAAAGTTTTGCCAAAGTTTGTTCCTGTTGCACAGGAGCACCGACTCCCTGCTCTGACCCAAGGGGAAGCAGGAGGTGTGGATTCCTGGGGGCACCCACGGACACCTTGTGATGAATAACCCAACGTTCATCTCCCCGCGGAGCAACCCCCGGGGTGAGTCAGCATTCCAGGATGTCCCAGGCTCCTGTTCCAGCAGCACATGCTCACACAATTCCACTGCTATTTAAGGTCATTCCTTGCTGCTGCAGGGCCCGAGGCCAAATCGTGTTGGCGGGGCTGGAGCCAAGTCCTCCTCCCAGACGCTCCCCTCGGCCGTTCTGTCACATCCTCCCTCCCGGCTGGGGTGGCTTCCTCCTCCTCCACCACCTCCACATGGCACTGCCGGGGCGACAGGGGACATCTCTGTCCCAGAAGCACAGCTGGAGCTTGGCTTTCTGGCCTGGGAAGCAGGGAAATCACTCACCAGCACAGCTGGGGCTCCGCTCAGGCCGTAAATGGGGAGCTCAGGGCCTTGTTACGCGGTTTCCTTGAGCACTTACACAATTGTTTTCTTGTGACTGTGCATCCGGGACGAAGCCTGTGGCACATGGTTCTTTGGGACAGTGCAGTCTCTTGTGCCTCCATAAATCACAGAGGATTTCTGAGTAATCCTACCTGGGTGAATATAGCAGCCCTGAGCCAGGAATGCTGCCCAGATGCACAGGATGGAGGTTTTCCCCCAGTACCCCATTTCGTTGCAATGAAAGACATTTGAAGACACAGGGAGACCTTTCCCACTCCTCTTTTATGAGGGTGGAGGTAGATGGAGTTTTAATGCCACATCTTTCTTGCTGAGAACACTTTGTATTCGTCATCCGTTCAGTGATGTCCCAGCTGCTGACAAAAATACTCCTCAGCAAAGAAAACCCAACCCTAAATCCAACAACAACTTGAAATAATGATAAATAACTATAGGAGTGGTGGAAAACTTCATCTGAGAAGGACACTAACAGCAAAGGATTCAGCTTTGCTTAACCTTCATTGATTTCTCTTCTCTCGAATATAGGGCCCTTGCTCCAGAAATGGAGGGGTTAGAAATAAGGGTGCCAGCTAAAGATGTGTATTCAACAATTTGCCCCCAACCAGAAACCCTGTGTGATCTCAGGTAACACACAATCCTTAATGTCACTGTCCTCCACCTGGAAAATCCCATCCTCAATCCTGCCCTTACAGGGGTGTCACAGAGCAAGATTAGGAGATGCTGCTTTAAGATCAAACCCAATGAGATTTATATTCTGATTTCAGAGCAGGAAAATCAGACAAATTTCTAAGCAAGCCTAAAAATAGCACTTTAAATTCCACTTCTGTCTCAGTGATGCTTTTTTAATTCCACTTATGTCAACACCTCATTTACCTCTAATCTATTCACGTCTCCAGCTACAGCTGAGGTGAGAACCTTCACATTTAGAATAAGAATCTTCAAAGGACTAGGTAAATAAAGACAGGTTCTTGATCCCATGCCCAGCCATTTGGGATTACTCAGTAATGCAAGCACTTCATTAATTATCACAGTAACAAAGGAGGCCTCTCATAAGGTTTTGCAGGAAGACACCAGTGCATTGAATGACAGATTGGTCAGATACTAAAAACTACCAGGTGAGAGGTGAAGCCTGAAGGAAATCCAGGGTTAAATTCTGGACTGAAAGGAGATGTTTTCCTCCAGAATGGTCTCATAGTGTGGGTGAATCCTGCCTCACACAAATCCACGAAGACAACAAGTTGTGCTCTTCTCTTCATCTCAGACCAACAGCCAAAGCCATTTAGGGTGAAGGAGACTCAGGACCCAGCCCCAGCTTGCTGGATTTGGATCAAGGATGGGAACCCTGGAGTCCAAGCTCCCACAGCAGTCACTCATTACCCGCTGGCAGCCTCTCAGCTGCTCCTCATGAACTTGCTCTGCTTTGTGTCACTGGCTAAACATTTCTTGGAGCAAGGGCAGGAAGCTGTTCCCATATTTTTATCATATTTTATATCAAGTGGAGCATTTGGAATGGGAGAGCAACTCAGCCCAGATGAGCTGCTAGAGAAGAGTGAATCCAAGTCTTTAAGCCAGGCAGAAGAATTTAGTAGAGAAACCCAGGGTAGAACAGGGGACACTTTCACCTGAAGTTTTTTCCCAGGAAATCAAAGCCCTCTCTAAGTTCAGATGCTGAATCAGACAAACAACTTAGAAAAGGCAACATCCTTGGTGTGGAAAGTACTAGAATTTAGCTGTGAAAGAGCTGCCAACTACATTAGTGTTGTTATGGATGAGCACAAATGAGCAGAAATTTAATCATTGATTTTAGGAGTTAAAATTAAGATTCAGAGATTTGGGGAAATCAGGACAAGCTGAGTGAGAGCACAAAGAATAACTGCAGGACCTGTGCAGTGGATTTCTGTGTTCAGGGGGACAGCAGGACACCCAAGGGCCTATAGACAACCTTCCTCTCCTGCCTGGAAATGTTAAATCACGTCCTCTTGGATGTATATAGTCAGATCACACCATTCCATGTGTTGTAAGAGCAAAGGAATAATCACTCCTAATTTTAACCATATCAAGATTCTAAGAAATATTCACCATGAGTAGATTGTTAATTCATATTTCAGATGAGAACTGAAGTGTGAAAATTGCATCCTGGGAGCCATCCAAGACAGAACAGGTAAAAAAAAGGATCAGAAAAGTTTTCCTGTCATGAAGTTCCCTCTTCTATTTTCCTGCTCATTGCTAGAAAAGATGATGAATTTCCCTGGAGTTTGTAGTCTGGGCATCTCTTCAGAAACAACAAAGCAACTATAAAAGCTGGTGTATGACAATATGCTTGCTGGATTTTTATGAGGTTTATTTCTTAACAAGATGGTGATTCATTTGTAAATTCGGAGCATGGTTTGTTGTGTAACCTCCTTTTACATGTCAGTCAAACATCAAATGGAGAAAATGAAATAGTGGCATTCTTACCAAGGAGAGGAGATCCTTTTTCTGTCAGAAGAAAGTTGCTTTGTCTAAGGGTTGGTTTCTTGTTTGTTTTTTTTTTTCCAAGCATATCACAAGTGTGCCAAGAACATATAAATAAAATACAAATGATATGTACTTCAGAGAAACAAAAAGCCAAGATATGGTTTGAATTTAGGACAGCTGCAAAGAGGTGATGCTTTCTGAAGCAGTTATGTAACTCCAACGAGTTCCACACTTACCAACCACAAAAAGTACCCTGGTTTCTGCTGGGAGAGAGTTAATTTTCCTCCTGGTAGCTGGTGCAGGGTCTGGTTTGGATTTAGGATGAGAATGATGTTGGTAACAGAGGGATGTTTTAGTTGTTGCTTATACAAAGTCAAGGACTCTTCAGCTCCTCATGCTGCTCTGGCAGGGAGGAGGCAGGAGGGGACACAGCCAGGAGAGCTGACCCCAGCTGATCCCAGAGATATTCCATAGCATCTGTGTCCTGCTCAGCACACAGAGCTGGGGGGGGGGGGGGGGGGTTGGCTGGGAGGTTCCTGGGGGACTGGCAGAGCCTCAGCTGGGAGAGCAGTGAGTGATTGCACTGGGCATCACTTGCTTTGGATATCCCTTTAGTACTCTTATTTTCCCTTCCTCTTCTGTCCCATTAAACTGTCCTTATCTCAACCCAGGAGTTTTACTTTTTTCCTAATTCCCTCCCCCACTGGCCCAAGGGGCAGTGAGGGAATGGTTTTGTGGTGCTCACTTGCCTGTGGGGTTAAACCCCAACCCCTCCTCAAACCCCAGAGAGCTGCACAGACTCCTCTTTGCTTCCACACTTGGGGAAAAATGGAGTGACAAGGAGATCAGGCACTTTCCCTGGTGTCAGGCAAATCCTTATTTCTACCAATCCTTATTTTACAGAGAAAACAGCATCGGGATTCAAGCAGAAAAAGCCACTTATTCAAAACTTGCTGCTTTTGTTTTTGTTCCCCCAGTGCTGGTCCTGAGGAAGGGGCACAGCTGGAAGGCTGAGCTGCAGGAGAACTGCAAAACTGCTCAAAAATGCAAGAGGATTTTAAACAGAAAGGGGGGGGGGGGTGTTAGGTCAGATGTTAAGAAGAAATTCTTTACTCAGAGGGTGGGGAGACCAGATTGCCCAGAGAAGCTGTGGCTGCCCCATCCCTGGAAGTGTCCAAGGCCAGGTTGGACAGGGCTTGGAGCAACCTGGGCTAGTGGAAGGTGTCCCTGCCCATGGCAAGTGGGTGGAACAAGATGATTTTTAAAGTCCCTTCCCACCCAAACCAGTCTGTGACTCTCTGATTCTAAGATATACTGTGAAAGTTTATGATGAGGTGTAAAAATCTGCAAATTGTGGAAGAGGGCTCAGCAAAACCTCTTGAAGGATTGTGAAAACTGGCTGAGTTTCTTGTAAACTTTTAGTCTGGTTGAACAGAAAGGCTGACAGAAAGAAATATCGGCATACTGGGGAGAAAATGTTAGCTCTGAAAGAATGAATATGTTGCAAAATAACAAGTTTTTTCCCAGGGAAAAAAAAAATGTGGAAATCTTAGTGACACAAGAAGGAAAATGGGTAGCAGAGCTCTCTGCAGCACCTCCCACCTGCTGGAGCTGTGACACTCGGGGTAATTAGGGAGAGCAAACCACTGCAGGGAATGGAGGAAAACATGGATTTCAGGAAGCAGAAAGACAAAGTGATCTTTATCACTCACAAATTAAACCCTGAGCCCAAGGGGTACAGCAAAGTGCACATTCAGCCTGGTTTCTGTTCTCACAGAAATGGAAAGAATTACTTCCAGTGAAGTTTTCCTTTAAAAGGGCTGGTTATGAAAGTCACTTTTGTGAAAATTAATCAAAGGCTGCCCCTACTATGACTTCTTGTTCTCCTTTTCAGGAGCCTGAGGTCTGTTGCTGTCTGTTGATCCCATTCCAATGACCCCATTAGAACTCAGGAAAGCAGAACTCACCTCCCTTCTCATTCACTGCTTGTTCAAGAGCTCACAGACCATTTACATTTATAGTGACTGTAAATAATGCAATGTTTTGGTATGAAGGGGCAATCCTAAAACATTTCTGAAATAAGATTTTTTTTTTATCCACTTACATTTAGAAGGGATAACCACATCTTCCTCATATTGTCCCTTGTGGCTGCTAATCCTTCTCCAAATATTGCTTTTACACAGGAATGAACGTGCAGAGAAGCTCTGGCATGACTGTGCACCAAACCCTCTTCTCCTAAATGGAATATTCTTGGTTATTGAAGCAAAAAACAGTCTTGTCTTAATCATTTGCCCTCATTTCTACTGGTTTTCAGTTTGGTACATGCAATTTTCCAGCAAGGCATGCACAATCCATCTCAATTCTAATTGAACCCATATATTCAAAAAGAGCATTTTTCACCCCCAAACTGTGCTTCAGGATTATTTTTTACTTCTGGAAGAATCCTGCTCCTGAGTTTTCTTCTCCTTGCAGCCCATTGCTCCCTCATTCACTGGCTTGCTTTTGCTTTTTTTTTTTTTTTAAGACTGTGTTCTAGAAACAAAGTTCTGAGCAAAAAACTCTCCACTCCTTCTGCCTTCCCTTCTCTGAGACACTTGAGAAGTTTTCCTGTTTCATAAAAACGGTGTTAAAACCAACAACTCTGTTGCAACACTTAAAAAACATCCTGCCAAATACCTCAGACCCTACAAATATTCAAAGCAAATCAGTCCAACTCTTATTCCCCGAAATGTTCTGCTCCTTTCTAGTGCAGAGCAGGAGTTTGGCCCGTTGTCCCACACGAGGAATGATTTGCAGGGACAACCCACGTCACTGGGAATGTCTCAGAGCCCGACTCAGTCCCAAATTCAGGCCAACAGGAGGATGTTTGACACGTTACAGCATCAGGGCTAAATCCAGTCACTGCTGCATCTGCACAGGGATGGATCTCACTGGCTCAGGAGGAATGCAAGTGGGATGTTGGAAGGAGGGAAACTCGTGTTTGTCACCCACGTTCAAACCACTAACGTGAGGCAATCCCGACGCAGACGACAGTGAAACACAGGGCCTCGTGTTCCAGTGGTGAAATCAGAACATCCTGAGGAGAACAACCACTGCAGGGACTGTCAGACCTGTTCTTTTGGACAGTGAGGTGGATTCAGAACAGGTCCCAGAGGTCATGATCGGTGGCACAGGGTCTGGTTGGGGGCCTGACACCAGTGGTGGCCCCAGGGTTCAACACTGGGCCCAGAATTGTTCGACTCACCCAGCAATGACTTGGATGAAGAGGTCGAAGCTCCCTCAGCAAGTTCACAGAGGACACAAAGCTGGCAGGAGGGGCTGAGCAGTGACCAGATGAGTCCAGAGGAGGCACCAAGATGAGCAGAGGGCTGGAGCAGCTCTGCTGGGAGGAAAGGCTGGGAGAGTTGGGATTGTTCAGCCTGGAGAAGAGAAGCTCTGGGGTGACCTAGTATGGCCTTCCAGGACATGAAGGGAGCCTGCAAGAAAGATGGAGAGAGACTATTTACAGGGGCCTGGAGTGACAGGACAAGGGGGAATGGCTTCAAGCAGGGAAAGTTTAGATCAGAAATCAGAAAAAATTGTTCTCTGTGAGGGTGGGGAGGCCCTGGCCCTGGTTGCCCAGAGAAGCTGGGGCTGCTCCATCCCTGGAAGTGTCCAAGCTCAGGTTAGACAGGGCTTGGAGCAACCTGGGCTACTGGAAAGTGTCCCTGCCCATGGCAGGGGGTTGGAATGAGATGACCTTTAAGGTCCCTTCCAACCCAAACCGTTCTGTAATCCTATGATCTCCCAGAGGACTGTGCAGCCCTCCAGAAGGACCTCAACAGGTTGGAGAGATGGGCAGAGAACCATCTTAAACTCCACAAAAGCAAATACAGGGTCCTGCACCTGGGGAAGAACGACCCCATTCAACAGAACAGGCTGGGGGTGACCTGTTCTAATCACCATATTCACCATATCCCACATCCTCACATGTTCTCTGTAGCATGTTCTGGACTTTGCAGCAACATCAGAACATTTCATTACAAAAGCTGATTGGGAAAAAAAAAAATTAATGATCCATCTAATAGAAAAGGTAAAACTTGAAAGAGATTTTTTTTCACGCCACATCAGGATGAAATCAAATCATTTTCATCCCGCTCAGAAAATGAAATATAAACCTCAAGAAATTGCTCAGAAATGAGTGGCCATTGCACTGCCAAGAATTGTGCTAAAGTGGGTTTAAGTTGCTGCTCAAAGGGTCCCCATGTCAGGAGAGCATCTTAATCAGGAAGAGAGTAAATCTTTCCTATCAGAGCTGCACCACTTTTAGATAAGGAGCTGAACAGAGGTTTGGTGACCTGATGACCCTCCCAAACAGGACTGAGTTGCCACAATTCACTTCTCCAAAAAAGGGATGACCTGAATGTGACTTCACCCGGTGCAGCCTGGGACACTTCCCTCCCCTTGACTTCCACCACTGATTCCAGTCAGGGAGAAAAAACCCTTCCAGATAAGTGTAATCAGAACTGCTCCATTTCCAGGAAGGGTTCTGGAACCCTACCAGGGTTTTCAAAAATTCCCAATGACCCGCTCAGCCTCTTCTGGTGGTTAAAATGACCCTTTGCATCAATTTGAACATGGAGCTTTTTGGAGAATCCTGGCAGTGTTTGCAGCTTGACTCTGGAAAACTGAGCCCTGCAAACACCAGCAGCACGGGGGATTTTTGAAGATGATCCTGCCAATAGGAAGAAACCATCAAGCAAAACAAACCCCTTGGAAAATCCCATTTCAGGAGGCCAAAGAACAAGTGTGGCCATTTTCACATCTGAAGATTACTAAGAGCTCTGGGTTGTTTTTTCTTTTATTATTATTTCTGTTTGGGGTTTTATTGATTGTTTCTTTGGAGGTGGCTTGGTGTTGTCAGTGTTTTTTGTTTGTTTGTTTGTTTTTAAAATGCCATTTTAGGACTCAAGAACCAACTCTCTGTCCTCTGAAGGTCTTCAGTGGGTGCCTTCAGCAAGGGCAGCTATGACACCAATATTTCAGATCAGAGTGTCCAGCAAATCCCTCCACTTGGAGAAATCCAGTTTCAAGAGGCCAAAAAATAATTGCTGAAAGCTTCACATCTGAAGGCTATCAAGCTGCTTTTATTATGATTTCAGGTTTATTCTATTTTAGTGTCTTTAAAAGAACCAAATCTCATTTGTCAGGTAGTAAATATATTAAAGTCTTTGTGAAACAGTTCATTACCAAAACAAAAAAGACATCAAAAAGCAATCAAAAGCCATTTGTACATCATCTTCCCCTGGGAATTTAATGCTCTTAATTGCTATTTTACACTGATCATCGTTTTTTTTTTTCACTAGCTGGGAAGGAAACAAATCTCATTTGTACCAAAGAGCAAAGTTGATCTGAATGTCTAAACCAGCTACAAGCTCTGACACACCATGGGATTAGATTTGTTTCATTTTCTTATTTTCCATTGAAAGAGGAAGCTGGAATCCATGGTATTTTTCACTCCCTGGATTTAGAGCGTCTCCCCGGGAACGTCTGTTATCTAAACATTTTACTTTGCAAATAAACAAGTTCGGACTGCAGAGTTGTTTGCACTCCAGTAAAAGAAATGAATGTTTCAAAGCAGAGTCATGTGCTGAAAATAAAACCCACCAAAAATATAAACAGATCCCTATTCACCCATTGGGCCATTAATTCTTCTGTCAGGAAACACTTGTGGGCACAGACATCACTTGAGAAACTCACATTTTAGGTTTTGATCCTTATCACAGCAAGAACAGCTAAACCCTACCTAAGTGCCTTTAAGAGCTGACTTGTGTAGAAGATCCTCTGCTCCAGCACAGTAAATTGAAAAAAAAAAACAACCCTGGCAGATGGTAGAGCATCATCTCTTCCCAAATCTCACTCATCACTGGGTTTCTGCCACTTCTTTTAAGCACAGTCTGAAGTGACAATCCAAAGCACAATTGTGCTTGGCCAACTGAGCTCTGCTCTCCCAGAGCCTCCCCTGGGAACGTGCAAACTCACTGCAGTTCTGAAGGCTTTACTGCCCTTTGCCAAAAGGTCACAGCAGCTTCTTGTAGGGAAAAGAAGGGAACTCGTTCCCCAGTGAGTGTTTTCCTCACCATTTCCCCACTGCAGTTCATCTGGGACTCTGGGGAACAGGCTCCAGGATGTTACAGGGGTGACACTTCAGGAGAGCCACCTGTAGCTTCGGATTTGGATGGGCATGAACTGGAGGAGCAGAAAAGACATGAACTTGGATGGTTTTCAGCACTGTCTCCTCTTTAACTGATCACTTATGATCAGAAAAGAGCAGCAAACCCAGCCCTGCAAGGGCAGCTCTCTGAACACAGCCCTGAACCCACAGCTCACTGTCCTGGGAAGAGACAGGCAAGAGACCACAACTTTCCCACTGAACCCAGAAATCTAAGTGATGCTAAACATGAGATTTTTTTCCCCTTGGAAATTCAGGGTGTAATTACCTTTATAGTGTCTTCTACCTCTTTGGTAGATGGTCAGACCCTTCAGTTGTCTGGTTTTCAGGTTGTTCCCCAACCATGTTGGGTGAAAAAGCTCTGGCCAGGCAGCAGCTCCCTGTTTGCCTGGTCCTTCCTACTGTGCTTAAAACAACCCCAGGAGAGTTAACAAATCCAGGCAGGGGGAGAGTTTCACTGCCCTCTGCTTTCCAGAGCAATGGCCTGAAACTCTGGAACCACTTGGACTTGGCAGTGCTGGGTTAATAGTTGGACTTCAAAGATCATCCAAGGAGTGTTTGGACAACACTCTCAGGCAAATAATGGGATTATTGGGGTGTCCTGTGCAGGGCCAAGAGCTGGACTTTGATGCTCCTTGTGGATCCCTTCCAATTTAGAATATTCTATGCTTCTATTATCTTAAAGGCCTTTTCCAACCCCAATGATTCTCCAGTTCTAAGCAGTGGGTTTCTCCTCACCTTTGCCATGCCAGGCTGGCTTTTTGCTACAGTTATATTCCCTGCAAATGTGTTCAAGCTTTCCCACCTTTTCTCACATCTTGATGTTGAGCATTTCCCCCACCTTTAGGAAAAATTACCCAGGAGTTTCTGGAAGTGCTCAGCCCTTGTTGTACCCACAATTACTTTGCACACAATGCACAATTCCAACCATTAAGTCACTTTTCCAAGGAACACTCTGAGGCTTTAACATGAATCCCTGTAAAAGCTATCAACTATCTGCAAGGATCCTGCTCCCTCCCGAAATATTTCTCTGCTAAAGACATTACTGTCTCACAGGAAATCATTACCTTCCAGGCACACACTACCTACCTCAGACTTTTAGGTCACATTACTATCAAAAGTTAAACTCAGAATTATGCCTAAGCTGGGATGATCATTACCTGTTTGTACAGGCAAGGTACCCTATTCATGTGCTGACCACACAGAGACATCCCCTTTGGTATAGGATGGAAAATGCAAACACACTAAAATGGCCTTGTTTCTTTTAAAAATAGGATAGAATAAAGGGCTCCTTCATTCCAGGCAAGTCCTGAGGAAATTGGAGCATTTTGAGCCCCATTCCTTTGGATTACCTGCTAACATCTCCATTTCATTCAGAAACCTGTGGGTTTGTGCAGTAAGAATGGAATTCCCCCCTTCCCAGCAGGAAAAGAAACAGTGGTATCCAAAGATTAAGCAAAGGGAGCCACAAAGGAAGGCTGGGAGCACACCTGGAATGCTCCATGTGCATTCCCTGGGCAGCCAGTCCTTGCCAACACCGACTGTTCCACTTCCCCTCCTCAGCTACGTTGGTTTTTGGCAGGGGACTGGTAAAGAAAGTATTGAGAGCAAGATGCAGCTCTGTGTCCACAACAGCATCACAGGCTGTGACTGCCTCCATTGTTCCCACACAGAACGAGGTGGGGGAGATTCCCAACACCAGACTGAGCTTCAGAGATGAATCCCAAACCTTTCTGTGACTGTTCATTCATTGAGATGTGTAAATGTTATTTGTTTTAGCGTATGTACTTGGAATCACAGGTGGTTTGGGTTGGATGAGACCTTAAAGATCATCTCATTTCATCCCCTGCCATGGGTAGGGACACCTTCCACCAGCCCAGGTTGCTCCAAGCCCTGTCCAACGTGGCCTTGGACACTTCCAGGGATCCAGGGGCAGCCACAGCTTCTCTGGGCAACCTGTGCCAGGGCCTCACCACCCCCACATCAGGAAGAATTTCATCCCAATATCCCATCTAAACCTACCTTCTTTCAGTTTGAAGCCATTCCCCCTTGTCCTGTCACCCCAGTTCCCAATGAAGATTCCCTCTTCCTTGTATCCCCCTTCAGCTCCCGGGAGGTACTTGTTAAAGTTGTGAAGTTGGTAAATGCCAACTTCACCAATTTTGCAGGATATAAGATGGCAGATCACTCATTTTATTGCTTTCAACCAATTGTCCAGAATGTCATGGATGTGCCACAGAAATGGGAAATACAAGAGCATCACCAGCCTTACAAAACACATTTTAATAAACCCTGTATAAAAACCTCCCCTTAGAGCTGAACTAGTTGTATCTGCACGGACTGAGGCAGTTTTCAGTTCACACTCTGAGTGGCTCAGACAGGTCAGAACTCTTTTAACAGGACCCAGAGCATAAGTCCCGAATCTCTGTTGATATGGAGCTGACCTGGCTCATGTCAGGATTTCTTGGAGCACAACAAGTGCAAATGAGACCTCTCTGCACTGTCACTGAGGAGCTGCTTGACCCCACACTGCTTGGAGAGGATCTTTTCACTCTTTGCTGTTCAGGCCATGACAAGTTGTCACTCCCTTGCACTCCTGGGTGTAAGGAAGGCAAGACAGAGGAAGAGGAGGAAAATAAAAGGCTGGGAAAGACAAGGAAGAAAAGGAAGAGACACAAGCTTTACTCAGAAGTAAAATATATAAGGAAAATCAGCTCTGGGTCTGATATAAATCTCCCTAAAAGTATGGACTTGCTGAAAAATGTAACTGGGGAGTTTAACAGACCTGGTTCTAAATGATGGCATCTCAGTGGGCATCTTGAGGGGACATCTGGCAAAGGCTCAGGTAACCAAGCAGAAACTCTGGAGAGTCCTTCAGGGAAAAGAAAACACTCTGGCCCATAGAGGAAAAAGCAGACATTCAGAAGTGAGAGCTGAGGTGTTCTAAACACACATTAGTAAGACACAGTAGCAGATCCTGAGGGGCAGAATCATCACTGCTCACTGAAAGGTGGAAGTAAAGTGATTCAAGAGGTGAAGCACAGAGATGGCACAAAGGCCAACAGCAAATCTTCCCTCTTAAATCAGTTCTTACAGAATTTACACGTGGAAAAAGGCTGGGATGGAACAAGTGCAGTGTAAAGTGGAATTGTGCATTATTTTTTTAGCCCTTCCATTTATATTGACTCTCTTTTGGCAGAGCTGGATTTCAGGAGAGCTGCTCCTCTTCTACCTACACACACTGCACCACACACTCAGCCAACACAAATCCGTGGGGATAAATCACTTTTCTGCCAACACCAGTGACTAACTTGTAATTCAAAACACTTTATCCCAAGTCAGACTGCAAGGCTTTGCCAGCTCTTGAAGATGTCACAGTCCAAAGTAGCCTGAGGACAGGTACAGAAAGAGAATAAACCACATTCCTTAAAAGTCTCCACTAGAGAAGCAACACGGCAAACAGCTGCCTCACCTTCATGAAGCACTAAAACAAAGATTGTTCCTGCCACCTTGATGCCTCTGCAAATCTCTTTCACCAATAAGATCCCTTCCCAAAGCACGGTTGGACTCGGAGGAAATACATTTCCCAATTTTTCCTATCTCTACAAGAGAGCCAGAGGAGCAGCATCTCATTTCTCAGCCTGAGGAGGAAGGACAAGTGCTCTTTTAAACCTCCTCCATCAAGAAAAAAATCGATTTCCGCTAAACAGGAACCCGGTAAAGCTCATAAATCCCTGCCTCCCCAGTTTCTAGGAGACAGAAGGGGAATTGGAAATGAAGGAGTTTGTTGTAAAGATCACGAGTCAACAACGTTAATTATTGCATTGTGACATCAATGGCTCATTAAGAGAAACATTTGTTCTCATCCAAAGCACGTTTAACATCCCTTGTTACCACCGTGAAACACAGAGAAAAGCCCCAAACAAAGAGAAAAGCCCCATCACCTCCCTGGTTTAGCGCTCCCTCCCCTCTCTCCCCTTCATGTCATTTGTGCTCTTTGCCCCTCTAGGGGGGACATCAAACTCCTCTGCAAGTCAGAAATCTTGAATCCTCCCGGAACGAGGAGCCGCGAACCCAGCGATGACCCTGAGACCGCGCTCGGGAGGGGCACGGCCAGCCCTGCCTGGGAGGCAGCTCTGGCTGAGCTCGTTTTTGGAAGCAGAGGCACACAGAGGTTCGACCTTGGGTGTTCAGGGCTCCAGTGAGTCATTCCAAAGCCAGAGGTTGGGCCGGGAGCCCTCAGACCTTGTTCCTTTATTAATTAAGGGCTTCTCTTATCCCGTCTGCCATGAGTGATGACTCAGCTGCTCCCCAAGGAGGGCATTGTGTCCTCCTGCACGAGGGGCTAATTCCTCCTTGACACACGGCGGGTACAGCACGACCCAGTGTCACCGAGATAATCAGCCCATTGTCTCAGGATGTTAATTGAGACAAATGGCACTAATGAGTCACGTTTAGGTGTCCGCTTCGACGTCTCCTCTTTGCTTTCTGCCTCCATTCCCCGGAGGTGACTGCTGATATTCCTCCTCTGAGACGCTGTGCCTGCGCTATCTCACTGGCAAAATATTCTGCTTGTTCAGATTTGCTCCTTGCAGAGCCTTTGGAGAATTCTTTTTTCCCATGCCGACGGGTTTGGAGGTTAAAAGCGAACGAGAAGACCAGGACCAAAGCAAACCCCTCTTCCGCCCCCCACTCCTTACACGTGAATCAAAAAACGCGAGCCCATCGTTTGTAAACTTCACCATTTGGGATTGTGTTTAAATGACTTTATCAGCCAAGCCTTAGGCAGCTGTTAGTCAGGGGCATTCCTGCCTGAGCTTTCCGGGTGGGAGCCAGGAACCTTCACCTACTGATTCCAAGAAATCCTTAAACCAGCTCTATAAAGCACACTTTTATCACGGATGGGGAGGTGCAGGGGATTTGCCCTCATGTGTGTCCGATGAGAAAAGAAATACAGCAGCTTTTTATACATTTGGAAGAAGTGAGCTTAAAATTATCTCTCAAACACATTCTTTACGAAGTCTGCTTTATCTAAATAGACATTTGGTTGCCTATTCTTACTGTTATAGAGCAGTTACATAAAGTTTCATCATTTTAAACATCCTGGGTTCCCCCCACCCCTTTTCTGTCTCCCTTACAATGCTACTGTGGTAAATGTTTTCTTCCTGCTTTCTTTTACATGAGCCAGCTTTATCTTAAATGCCCACTGTTTGGGCAGCACCCTTTTTCAAGCAGTTTACAGTTTGCAAAGTCACACTTACATACCTGAATTTACTAACATAGCTAACTTTTATTTTATTCTCTTGTCTTTATTTTCACTACAGTGCCAGGGATGAACAGAGGGCAAACAGCGGTACCTGATTTCTTTACAGCCTCATGTTTGGCATTTGCCAGGCTCACGTTTTCACCTTTGCAGGGGAGTGAGTCCCTCACAACCAGCTGCTTAAAAAACACCCTCTAAATCATTTCCCCGGAGAGCAAACCCAGACCTGAAAACATCAGGCAGTTAAAATCTGAGCTCAAACCCTAAACCTGAATTATGTGACACTTCCTCACTAATGGGTCGCTGAAACCTGGGATCCACTACCTCCTTTCCTCTTTTAATCCCAGTGGGTTGCAGTTGGAGCACAGTAAAAGGATTCCTTTGAGCTCTTTGGCTGTGATCAGCTCTCAGCCCTGAGTCACAGCATAGGAACAGAGAGCAACTGAGATTTGTACCCCACACATGGAACCAGAGCTCATCCTCTTCACTTGCCCATCTGTTTAGATAAAGAGTTTTCTTTATCAGCAGCCACATGCTCCTGCCCCTGTTGAAGCTGGATCTAGGCTGGATGGACAGGGCTTGGAGCAACCTGGTCTGGTGGAAGGTGTCCCTGCCCATGGCAGGGGGTGGAATGAGGAGAGTTTTAAGTTCCCTTCCAACCCAAACCATTTCATAGTTCTATAATTCCATGTTTAAGGCTGGCTAGACAGGTTAATATTCATATGGACCCTCCAAGCCCCAGCCTTGTTGCCACATCAGCAGGGCTGCTCAGCTTCTACACAGAGGCCAATTCATGCACAGGGGGCTTAAACAGGCACTTAAAGAGAGTCATAAAGCCACAGAGACAGACTCTGCTTCTCTTCAGACAGATCTATTTCTCTGTTTCACCAGAGAAAGGAAATACTCTTATATAGACCCCTGCAATTTTCCTCTTTAGGGGCTCTATAATCCCACATATCATCAGAGCACATTTAAATGTGGCTGAATTCAACACTGGCACATTTTCCACTCTGAGGTCAACAACTGGTCCTCTCAAATCAAAACACTGTTTAGTGTTAAAAGCAGAAGCTAAATGTGGTATTAGAGCTAAAGGATTTTTTAGCACTTTGAGAAAATGCCTCCTCTTCAGTGGAAATTAAATCTTCCCTAAGACACTCACTGTGAATTCAACCAAAGAATGCACAGAAAAAAAAATCTCCCTCAAAGCTGCAGTGTAACCATCCATGGTCATGCTGAGCATCAGGGACTTGCTGTGTGTCAGGCACAGCCTCAAAGGAGTTTAGCAAAAGTTTTTTAAGGATTTCACAGGTCTGTGCACAGACAAACCCAAAGCAGGGCTCCCAGAGTCAGTGTGGTGGGATTTATTCCCAAAGGCAGCAATAAAAGTGGTGAAAACCTGTCTCTGTTAAAAACTTGTAATAAAATGACCTTTGTCAGGTCACACATCTCATCAGACACATCCCTGACCCTACAAACCCACCTGCAGCTGGGTTTTCCATGGAGACCCCTCCAGTGCAGCAGGATAACAAGCTACACATAGGACAGCAGAGACACTCATATGGAATGGCTTCAAATGGAAGGAGAATAGTTTTAGATGGGATATTGGGAAGGAATCCTTCCCTGGGAGGGTGGGGAGGCCCTGGCACAGGTTGCCCAGAGAAGCTGTGGCTGTCCCTGGATCCCTGGAAGTGTCCAAGGCCAGGTTGGAGCCACCTGGGCTGGTGGAAGGTGTCCCTGCCCATGGCAGGGGGTGGAATAAGATGATCTTTAAGGTCCCTTCCAACCCAAAACATCTGTGATTCTGTGTCCTAAAACTGAGCCTTAATTCTTTAAAAAGGTGCTGCCCCTGCCCTCCCCTCCATGAGGCAGAAAATACCCAATTTGGGTAAAGATAAAATCTGCCACCTGGGTGTCTCTTCCCTGGCCCCAAGCACATGGTTTCAGTTATGCCCTTCAGAACTGATTAAATTCCACACTCACTTGGATTTTGTTTCCAACCTGGAAATACAATATACAAACACAATACAATCACATGGAAACAAGTTCTGACGGAGAAGTTCATTTCCTGATAAGTGTTTAAAGTGCCACCAAAATATTTGGCTATCAGTGTAAAGAAAGGGGTTTCTACTCTGTGCTGGGGCAGCTAAAATGGACAGAGAGATTTATGGGTTCTTTCTAAACATTTTCATCAGGAACTTCAGTCTGAAACATCAAGAAAACATTTTTTTCCTCCTCTCCATTGCAGCTTTTTTACAATTTCTATCAAACTGTTCCAGGCTGGTCCTCTCCTGGGGACATAAATACCCAAGGGAAGCTCTGAATATCCAGACATTGCAAATAAAATATCTTTGTAAGACTATTATCGAGCTGATGTTTTTATAGAGTAGAGGAGACTAAACCAGGTCATTGAGTGCATAAACAACCCAACCCCGTTTCAGTTTTGCCCCTACAACCACAATTCTTTTGCTCCACAAAGATAAAAAGCTGAATTATGTCCCACACCAAACTGTGAGCCTTGCAGAAGCCAGGGCAGAGCAAACAGCAGAAGAATTGAACTTGAACTTTATAATGAGTAAATTAAAGGTCACAACTGCTGGTTGACATCTGGAGTTTAATCAGTGGGGTTTAGGAAAATCCAGGAACCCTAATGCCCACTCCTTCCTTCAGCCATTCCCTCATGAAGGGGCTACAGTATATCCAAAAATACAGAATATTTCAGTTTGATTCACAAACCCTCCAGTGGAGAAAGAAAACATATTACTCCTGTGTGTACAATTGTTCTTTAAGGCTTTATGACAAAAATGCTCATTTAAGTCCTTTCCCTCTTGCTGCCAAAACAAACACAACTCCTGTTTATTATTTGAACAACAATCAAATTACACATTATTCAATTTTCACTGGATTTATCTGCTCCTGCACAAAGTTTTTTTTAAAAAAACTCAGATAAATTATACCAAAGGGATTCAAATGAAGAGAAAAACTGCAAGCTGGGCAGATGAAAGGAGAGTTTCAAAGCCAAGGCCAACATTGTTTTGAGAAATGCAGGACAAGTCTAAGCTGCCTTCCCTCAACTGCTGCCCACCCCTCTGTTCCCTCCTTCCCATCACAAATCTCCCTGGTACAGTCCCAGACACAGCCCTGGATCTGCTCTTTGGACTCTGAGATGCTGCAAAATCTTTGCAAGGACCACTGAACATCCAAAGTGAGACCCACAGCTGCAAGAGGGAGGATTTGTTCCCTGGAAACCCTTCAGATCCCCTCCTCAGCCCCTTTTTTCTTTGTCTGTTTTCGATGCAAAAGCAGTTTTCGAAAAAAACAAAGGGGCCAGGGAATGATTTAATAAATTCTGAATTAAGTAAAAGCTAAATTATGCCACAGACTTAAACAGCTGGAATATATATAAATAAATATATACATATATATATATCTTTTCAAAGGGCTCTAAGAGGAGAGGAAGGAATTTAAAGAGGGAAGGGAAAGTGTTTTAAAGACAGCAAAGCTCTGCTGCAGACTTCCAGAGACTCCACAGGGAATTATGTTCCCTAGAGGAAGGTGAATGAATGGGGACTACACACAGACTAATTTTCTGCTGTGTGGCAGGGAGGTGGATGAAAAGGTGTTGGGTAACAACGAGAGAAGGAAATACTAGAAAGAGAAAGGGAAAAAAAGGCTCCAGGGAAGAGGAAATCCCTGTTAGAGGCTGAACTTTGGGGGCTCTGCAGAGCAGATGCAACAATTCCTGCCTGGGACATCAGCTGGGCTTTGGAATTGGACGTTGCTGGAGGGGTTTGAACAGTGAGCCCTTTGTAGTGGTGTCTTGAATAACCTCCCGTAATTCCCAGGGCTGGAAGGGATGCAGAGGGCAGGGAAAGATGGGAGAGACGTTTCAGAGGGCTGGGAGACAGGAGGGGATGAGAGCAGCACAGATTTCCCCACGGGCTGCAGTGCAAGGACACAGCAGGGGAGTTGAAAGGGAGGGTTTAAACTCAAGGCAAGATAACATTTTCTTTGAGGGGCTCAGACTATTTACATTCCAGCTGCAGCTGGGAATGAGCCTGGATAACCCTCTGCCCCCAGAGCCCCTCCATCTCCTTGGGCTGACAGGCTCAGCCTGTGCCAGGCAGGAAGTTAAAGTGTCATTTATTTTCTGACCCAGCCAGGAAAGGCTGGATGCAGGTGAGCACTGCCAAGCTCTCCAAAGAAAATGCTTTATCATTCCCAGGGTTTGAGAGCCCCATTTTCCAAAACAGCTGTACTTCTACACTGGTTCAGTTCCTTTCTTTTTCTTTCCCAGCTCTTATTTCACTGAAATTGGAGAGTAACAGGACCCTGAGGGCTCTATCAGATGTGTTCACCTTCAAGGAGAATTTGATAGAAATGGAAAATCCTCCTATAATCCCCCTATGACTCAAAAAACCCCCCCCACACCTTACTGTGTTTAGGTTTTGCAACTGTTCAGATCCCATTATTTTCATTCTTTATAAACTCTGTAAGACATTTTGATAGTAACAGATGATCTCAGTTTTCTTATTCCTTTTAAAACTGTTGTGCTCTTTGATGTCTTCTCCCAAACTACCATCTGAAAGAAAAGCACTCAGAGCAACTTGAAGGAGAAAATTTGGAAGTAGATGCACAGTTTCCACACCCATCACCAATAAATACCATCAAACCTGAGAGTTGTTGGACCTGAGGATACACCAAAATTCATGGAGAAGCCAGTCTGGTACTGTGGCTCCTTTATTTTCTGATCCACTGTCCCCTCTGTCCCAGGAAAGGCTGGATGCAGGTGAGCACTGCCAAGCTCTCCAAAGAAAATGCTTTATCATTCCCAGGGTTTGAGAGCCCCATTTTCCAAAACAGCTGTACTTCTACACTGGTTCAGTTCCTTTCTTTTTCTTTCCCAGCTCTTATTTCACTGAAATTGGAGAGTAACAGAAACCTGAGGGCTCTATTAGATGTGTTCACCTTCAAGGAGAATTTGATAGAAACGGAAAATCCTCCTATAATCCCACTCCTATAATCCCCCTATGACTCAAAAAACCACACACACACCTTACTGTGTTTAGGTTTTGCAATTGTTCAGATCCCATTATTTTCATTCTTTATAAACTCTGTAAGACATTTTGATAGTAACAGATGAACTCATTTTCTTGCTCCTTTTAAAGCAGTTGTGCTCTTTGATGTCTTCCCCCAAATTACCATGTTTAAGAAAAGCATTCAGAGCAACTCAAAGAAGAAAATTTGGAAGCAGATAGGCAGTTGCTGCACCCACCACCAATAAATCCCCATCAAACCTGAGAGTTGTTGGACCTGAGGATACACCAAAATCCACAGAGGAGCCAGTCTGGTACTGTGGCTCCTCCTAAACAAATATGGACCATCAGGTGTGTGTTTGGGATCAGATGGTGCTGGGACCAGGAAGGTTTCTTGGTCTGCAGTAAGGAGACACTCAGCTAAAGCTGGAATCAGATCCTTTCATACCAAGTCCCAGTTTCTTACAGAAATGCCTTCTTTGCCTTCCTCCCATTTGGACACCACCTGCCTTTAATTGCTCTTTCCTTTCTGCAAGTAAAAACCAGCAAGTTGTTTTCCCAGTGAACACCAGATCTACTGAAACCTTCAGTCTCACAATCCCAACATTTAGTCAACATCACCAAATATTTCCAGCTGAGGGGGAAAACACACAAATATCCCTCTGGACATAGGACTTGTTCCCCTTTGATATTTGTCCCCAGCCAGCTCAAGGGAAACCAGACACACAAGGGGTGGGAGTTCAACACCCTGCTCTGCCCAGGCTCCAAATCCCTGTGTTTGAGGTGCTCAGTGTAAGCTCCAGGAGCACTTCTACACTCACACACCCAACAGCTCTTCCACTTGGAAATCTTCCCTGTCCCAGCAGGAAGAAACTGTGTTCTTCTGCTTCATCCTTGTAGCCTCATAATCACAGTGCCTGCTCGGGGTGTGAGGGGTTCAGCCTTGAAACTTCTCAGGAAAGAGAAAACTGAGCCAGAATCTCCCACCCGACTGAATATCTCAGTCCATGGTCTAGTGGAAGGTGCCCCTGCCCACGGCAGGGGGTTGGAATGAGATGATCTTTAAGGTCCTTTCTGACTCAAACCATTCTAGGATTCTATGATTCTTTAGTCTGCCCCAAGGAAAGGTGGGAACACCATCTCTGTGACTCTGCTTTGCTTCAATTAGACCAAGCTACAACAAGTCTTTGCAGTAAAATAAGTTTAAGGGGTGGTTTCATTCCAGAGAGAAATGGAAAATACTAAAAACATAATTTGAATCAAGTGGATGTCTACATCCAGGCCAAGACTAGAGAGGAAAACAATTGCTCAGACAACCCATCTATTTAATCCATCCTGTTCCTGATTAAAGTGTCTTGTCTTTTTCTTCTGCTTCCAACGCAGTTGCTTTCTCCACACCCTTCTCCCACTTCCCTCCTGATTCCCTCTCATTCTTTCAGCTTCTTCCCCAGGGAGCTGTGCCAGCCCATTGCAGCTGGAAAGGATGGGTTCTATCCCCTGTGGATGCAACTTGCTGTCCTGGGAACACTCAGGGCACCCTCATGGACCTACTGGACTCCAGCAAATCCTTGAACTCCTGGCTTTCCTCAAGCAATACAGAATTTCAGCAGCAGGAACCTCCCATTTCCCTGGACAGTATATTTTTTTTATAGGACTGATGTCAGCTTGCACATGTGGCAATTGGAAAGACAACATCTGCACTCTTGGAAGAGCAAAAGCTGCTTCCTTTGCTTTGTAATTACATCTCCAAGTTGGTCTAATCCCATGTGCTGCATTAAAAGGCTTCTTCTTCTCAGCTTCCATGTCTCCAGGGGGGAAAAAAGGCTCAAATTGCTCTAGAATAGATCCTTGAGTCTGTTTGGGGCATAAACCTCCAAAATTACCAACAAGTGGATCACAGCAGGGTTATGGATGGTGTGAGAACAGCTCTAACTGCAGCTCTGGAATGAGAATCTTAGGAAACATTTTGAACCCAAAAGAAGGAACCACCTGTACCTTCACTTGCAGTCAAAGCCCTTCTCAAGATGCAGATGGTTCTAACTCTTCCCCCATTGTGCTTTGAGTGTCCACCTTGAAGTGTAAGCTCCCTCTCCCCTAAGACCCAAATTTCCAGGAGCCTGTTGAGGGGACACAAACAAATCAAGGTGAGTCTGTCTCCCACAAAATTTGTGGGTGATGGTGCTGACCTCCTTTGAGAGCCACACAAGGACAATACTACCAGGAGATGAGTGCTTTCTAAATTCTGGTTTATATTTTACAAGAAAACCATCCTGTAAACTCTGGCCTGAAAACACTTTTCAATTCCAACTTTGCTGTGAAATACAGAAAAAAGGGATTGCACGAGCCAATTCTCCCATTTTACAAAAATAGATCTCAGCTTGAGATGCACATGGAATACATTTCCTCCTGGGCCATCCTTCCCCCAGTGGGAGCTAAAACAGATTTCTAAAAATCCTCCCAGCAGGAAACATTCTGTGATGTCTCCACCACAGCACCATCCCAGCAGAAGCTGTGCAGTCCTGATTCCTAATTTTGTTCTAACAAAATTTGTTCCTGCATCATCTTATTTCCATCAGCAGAAGGAAGTCCTTGAGAGCAGCTCTGCCTTTAATTTCTTCATTGACGAATTAGGTTGGAGATTATCCCTTTTCCCCCCTCAAAAAATTGTTTCTAATGTCTCAGGCAGAGTTGTATTTTAGGATTTTTTACTATCAGTCAATGAGATTCTTCATTAGGCTGGACTTTAAATTAGGTCTGTGAAGTGATCTGCAATTAAGTGACCCAATATATGTACCAGGGCACAAATCCATACTGTGATTCCCTGTCTCCCCACACACATCCCTGCATTGTTTTGCTGACCTACTTTGGGAAATCTCTGCCACCAAAAAGTTAATTCAGCACGAGGAAGGACAAATTGAACAGAGTGGCAGCATGTGGAGCTGGGAAGGGTTTTTATCAGGAGCTTTCCTGGGGGAGGAATCTGAGCAGCAAGTCATCAATTTTAAATTATCTTGGAGTTCTGAGACACTTCAGGAGGTTTGGATGTGTAATGTGGGCACACAAATAAATAATTACCAATTCCTCCTTAAGAAGGCAGAGAAATGGGTATTTATTTATTCATTTATTTATTTAGCAGAAGCATTTTAAGAAATGCAAGAATAATTCTGAACTCAGACTGCACTTTTTCCTAAAATAAGGTGTCTGGTTTCCTGAGAAAAGTTGACACATCCATTAAAAACCTGAAAACTTCCAACAGAAATCGTGAATTTTAAGTTCTACTTAAAAATACAAGGTTTTTCCCTAAAGAAAAGAATTCTCAGTTTTTTTCAATTATCTGAGAAAAAGCTTTGGTGGGAAAAAAATATCTGAGTAGTGCCAGTAATTATAGAACTTGCCACTGGAGAAATCACCCCAGGTGCCACCCACAGCACCTCAGAACCACGGGCTTGGAAAGGAGTCATCACGAGAGATGAAGCAGCAATTTATGCACCAAAAAACCCAAAAACACACCAAAAAATCCATCCCAGCTTTAGGCAGCCAACAGACCTCCCAGCAGCACTTGTCCTGCGCTGATGGTGCAGAGAAGGGATATTTCTGCAGTCCCTTTTTCAGGAGGTTTTATCCTTATTGCTCACCCATCCCATCCATTAATAGATTTGTCAGGGGTGCACGTGGAAAAAATCAGGTTTTTCTTGCCTTTTTTCCCTAATTAAAAGCAAAATACATCCCAAGAATTCAAGGGAACACCTCCCAGCCAGCACACTCTGGGCTTCAGGCAGTGCCTGGTTTTACCTGCACCCTTCATGTCGCTCACTTTGATTTTCTAGGATGTAAAACAAAGCTTCAAACCCCTCAGCCTGTCATCCTGGATCCCAATAAATTCATGTGCATCCCACAGCACTGGCTGAGAAACAGGTTTTGAACCACAAGGCAGGAATTTTGCTCCAAAGAAACAAGAAAACTTAATGAATAGACCAGCATAAGTTAAGTTTGGGGGTCTGTTTGTTTTAAAAAAACCTTCATGCAACCCTTTCTTTTGCTTTGAAAAACCTTCCTGCAACCCTTTCTTTTTTGATAATCTTCATGCAACTCTTTTTTGATAACCTTCATGCAACTCTTTCTTTCGTTTCTAAAAACCTTCATGCAAATATTTCTTTTTTTTTTTTTTAAAATCTTCACGCAACTCTTCCTTTTATTTTCAAAAATCCTTTTGCAACTATTTCTTTCTTTTTAGTAATCTCCATGCAACTCTTCCTTCTACTTTGAAAAATTTTCACACAGCTATTTCTTTTTTTATACTCTTCATGCAACTATTTCTTTTTTTATAATCTTCATCCAACTCTTTTTTTAATAATCTTCATGCAGCTCTTTCTTTTTTTATAATCTTCGTGCAACTCTTTCTTTTTTCATAATCTTCATACAACTATTTCTTTTTTTACACTCTTCATGCAACTATTTCTATTTCTTTTTTTATAGTCTTCACTCAACTCTTTCTTTTTTATGATCTTCATGCAACTGTTTTTTATAATCTTCACTCAACTCTTTTTTTATAATGTTCATTCAACTATTTTTTATAATCCTCATGGAACTATTTTTTATAATCTTCATGCAGCTATTTCTTTTTTTCTAACCTTCATGCAGCTATTTTTTTTTTGTTTTTAAAAACCACGCAACTCTTTCTTTCGAAAAAATCATACAACTCTTCCTTTTGCTTTTAAAAACCATACACTGGTTCTTTTGCTTTTAAAAACCAAACACCCTTTCTTTTGTTTTAAAAAACCATGCAACTCTTTCTCTTGCTTCAAATCTTCAGGAACCAGAGACCTGGCAGGAGGAGAACACGAAATTAAGCTCCAATTTGAGTCCCTCCAGCAGCAAACCTAAGGAAAACCAATATGGAAAAGCAGCTGGAAGTGTTTGATATCTTCCAGGCACCACAGGTGTGTGTGGGAAGACCAATGTGTTTCCTTATATGTGAAGGAGAAGGGAAGAGGAACAAAAGAAAAATAAGGCAATTAAAAAAGACAGAAAACATGGAGTTAAGTGGCTTCTAGCAGCAAGTACTGCTGGAGTGACAGATTAAACACGCTGGAAGCAACCACCTTCCCAGGAACTCAAAGTCTAAGCAGACAAGGCACACAAAAAAAAAAAAGGGGTGGAAAGGGGAATAATTATCCAGAATTTGTAATAGGGAACAAAAGGACTAAGTTACTTGTCACACAATACCTTGTGTTTCAAACACCTAATCCCACAGCCCGAGCAATAAAGACCACCCTCCCTCCTGCCAGGGGATTTTTAATTGCACACAACTCAAAAGGGAAGGAAGGCTCTGTCACTGAGAAGTATTAAATCCTCCTAATTAAGTGGAGTGCTAGAAAAGCAGTTAAGAAAACAAGGGAAAGAGTGAAAGGAAAGCAGCTGAATAACATCAGAAATAAACACTGGACTTCTTGCTAAATATGACACTTCCATCAGTCAGAGAGGCCCCAGGGGAGAGCAGGGCTGGGGACAGGTTGGGATTTCTGAAGGATCATTAAAAGCCTGAGGAGCATTTTAAGCAGTGCAGGGTACAAAACCAGCCTGGAGCCCCACTGGGGTGGGACACAGCAAGTGGGAGCTCTGAATTATCCCTTCAGCTCCCGCTGCCTCGAGGAACTTCACGTTATTTTCTCGGCTTAGCACGTGCAGGAGAAACGGCCAAAATTGAAAACTCACCTTGAAATAAGAATCTAAAGGGAAGACATGAAAAAAATCAGCAAATATTGTGCAAATCCTGCATCCCAATCCATAAATTAAGAGTGTGGAAACCACCATCTTCACGAAATGGTCAGACAGCTCTGATGGCATAAACAGCAGTAGGAGGTTCTCTTGTAATTAAGATAATTTTAAAGCTCCATCATTAGTGTGCTCCCAGCCCAGCAGCTGTATTGGCACGTCACAGGCACCTTACAAATCTGAACTAAGGAGATTTCCTCAACTTGAATGGAAATAAGTATCTTCCCAAACATCTTCTGTTGATGGTTCTTGGGATTCTGCCTCTGCCTCTACAAAGCACTTGGGATTTCCTCCTTAGCAAGAAATATTTGAGATGCCTTAGATGCAGTTGGGTCTAGTTTTCAGTGTTAAATAAATCAAAGGTATGTAATAAATTCAATTAAGGTCACATATTTACTCTTCATGGCATTATTATCAAGCTTCCTGTCCTCATACTTTGCTTTTTTCCCCCCTCCTTTCTTTCTTTCCAGCTTGGTTGAAGCTTTACTTTCTCCCATTTCTCCTTTTCTTGACTCACACTAGATTTTCCCCAGTGCTCTTGTTCTCTGCTCTGAACACCAGTGAAGGTGCTTTGCTCCTTACCAGCTGAACTCTAAAATTAGCTGGTTCCTTTTATCTCTTTATCCCTCTGCAGCCTTTCTTTATGCTACATATTCCCAATAATTTTAACCCTTTGGCTAGGAATAAATTCCTAACCCTTTCCATACTCGAGTCTTCAACCACACAACCTCATTCCCACTTCCCTTCGTGCATCCATCTCTTTTTTTTACCACCTCAAATCCAGACCTAATTTTGCTTCTTATACCCTCGAGAAAACGAAATCTCTCGGGAAGCTTTTTTTTTTTTTTTGCAGAAAAGCAGAAAAGCCTTTAAGTCCCCCCCCCCTTCCCCGAGTCAGACAATGGAATAAGGGAAGCCCTGTTGCTCCAGCCCCCGGAAAAAGGCAGCGGTTCCGAAAATTCCAGCGGGGTCTGAAGGTCAGCAATGCAGCCAGTCCTCCTCAGCTGGAATTCCTGCCACACAGAGCTGATTGTCCAGCAGGAACGTTTGCTGAGGGTTTCTTCCTCTGGCTGAGCAAACAAGGGCGGCCCAAAAAACCCCCTGAACGGGCAAAACAACAAGGAATTGTGTCCTCCCCCGGGGGCCAAATATGGCCAAAAGGAAAGGAGGGAAAAGGCCTCTGGAGCATGAGAAGGGAGAGCTTTTCAAAGGCAACTTTTCTTTTGGCCTGATGCTGTTTCAGCACAACGGTGACCCCGGGATTTCTAGAGGGGAAAAAAAAAAAAACAACCAACTTAAAGAGCAATAATTGCCAGAGAATTGAAGTTGAACAAACAAAATGCTGGTCGAGATTCCAAAAAAAAAAAAAAAAAATGGACTTCAGCAAACTTTTTGTTTGATCCTCTGAACTTTTAGAGGGAGAAAAAGCAGAAAAAAAAAGGTCTTCAACTGACACGTTTTGGATCGTTGAGTCCAGTGGTCAGAATATACAGAATATATTTAATTCGTACAATAATTCATTTAACCTCAAAGATTTGGTTTCGTCAGTACCTCACAAGATTTTTTCTTTCAGAATGTAGAGTTTCATATTTGAAATAGAGTTTCATATATAATATATATAATATATATAATATAAATCTATAATGTATATAACATTTCAAATTCTATAATATTTGAAATAGAGTTTCATATATAATATATATAATATAAATCTATAATGTATATAACATTTCAAATTCTATAATATTTGAAATAGAGTTTCATATATAATATATATAATATATATAATATAAATCTATAATGTATATAACATTTCAAATTCTATAATATTTGAAATAGAGTTTCATATATAATATATATAATATATATAATATAAATATATAATGTATATAACATTTCAAATTCTATAATATTTGAAATAGAGTTTCATATATAATATATATAATATATATAATATAAATATATAATATATATAATATTTCAAATTATATAATACTTGAAATAGAGTTTCATAGATAATATATATAATATTTCAAATTATATAATATTTGAAATAGAGTTTCATATATAATATATACAATATATAATATATAATAGAGTTTCATATTTGAAGCTCTCTTATAAAATGTATATAAATGCATAGAAAAAACCTCAAAGCACTGTTTTGAGAGTCACAAGTGTTTTCTAAACCAGGCATTTCATGAACAGCTTTGGCTCTTCCCCTCTGAGCAGATAAACTTCAGATAAAGAAAGTTCTGTGCTCATTCCAACAACTCAGCCTTGGGATGAGGAGCTGAGATTGTCAAGTCACACAATTTCCCTACACTAAAAAAAAAAATTCTGTAGCTGGAAAGCTGGTGGAATTGCGTGAAAAAAAAAAACAAAAAACCAAAAAACAAAAACCCCACAGCTTTCAATTGCTGGTATTTAGTTTGGATTATTATTTTTTATTCCACTGAAATGCTGCAGAAGAACCTGATCTTCGGGAGACGTGGGATGAATTTTTCATTTTTCTTGCAAAAATGTCGATTCAGTCAGCGAGGCAGGGAAAGATCAAATTGCAGCAGAGCACTAGCAAAAAATTTAAATATCATCTTTCTAGTGTAACCTCATTTCGGAAAGCAGGGAGGGCTCCTCCCAGGAGGGCTGACATTTAAATATTTCCAGGATCAAATGCTAAGGACAGATTTGCTCAGCTTTCTTTCTTTGCCAACAGAGGACAGGGCTCTGTGATGTCTCTTGTAGTATTTTAATTGTGCTTCCTTTTAAGTGACAATAATCAGGGATTTTTCCCTTTTTGCCTTCATTTGAGACCAGCAGGTTCAGGGCAGGGGCCTTAAATACACCCTGGGTGTGGGTTCCAATCCAAAATTGGGTGAGGGGGTTTAAAATGAAGGATATCAATGAAGCAACAGCTTTCTAGGAGTTTGTTCCACCAGCCCTCCTTCGGATGATATCCTTACTGAAGTCAGGAATTCACAATATCCCAGCTAATCTTGGAATATCGTGACAATTAAAGCTGATTTTGCACTGATTTAACACAACCAGATGTGACCACGCTGGGGGAAGAGGGAAATTGAGGTGAGGCCAAAGTGGTTGCAGATACACCAAATACAAAATAAATTCATTAATTATCAAGCACTGGGATAGTAATTTAAGAACAAAATGAAGTTTTAGGAACTCATGTTCATACAATCAGAGGCTGGTTTGGGTTGGGAGAGACCTTAAAGATCATTTTTTCCACCCCCTGCCATGGGCAGGGACACTTTCCACTAGCCCAGGTTGCTCCAAGCCCTGTCCAACCTGGCCTTGGACACTCCCAGGGATGTGGAAAACTTCCTTGGTACCCCTGAGGGATAAAAAAAACAATCTTGTCCTAAAATTGAGGCCCATTAAGAGCCAAGTATTCCACGTGTTCAACAGGCAAGGCACAGCAGAGGCTGAGCTGGCAATTCTTCTCTGCTGGAAAAGCTTTGGATTATCACCCCAGGAAAGGAGGGAATTGTTGGTGTTTAAAGGAATCATCTTCAATGAACTGGCATAATTTGATGTAAATAATAAACGGAATAAACAGCACCTTAACAACATGAAGATTTACCTGCATATAACCATTAAGGGGATACAAAACCCCCTCTGTTCGGTGCATTAACTCTTTCTTTCCCCACAAAAAAAAGGCATAAAAACAGTCAGTTCCCTGCTAATATTAATAAAACATTAATTTTCATTATCTACAGGAAAGGGGGGATCAGCACAGAGGGGAGTTGTTTGTGTTTAAAGGAATTTTCTCCAATAAACTGGCATGATTTGATGTCTTGGAGCCTGTTGGATGAACCTTGCAAAATGAAGATTTGCCTGCACATAACCATGAAGGTGACTCAAAATCCCCTCTGTATCAAGCCATTAACCCTTTCTCTCCCCACAGGGCAGGCATAGAAACAGCCAGTTCCCTGATAATACTAATAAAACATGAATTTTCATTCCCTTTTCCATTGGATGGATAGAGCAAGCAGGTATAAACTGTTTCCCCTCTCTGATCACATCTGACCCCTTCTCCCTTTCTCCACTGGAACCTTCATCAATATGACACTGCCAAGCTTTGCTCTAGAACAGCAGCCAAAGCTCAAAGAGCTCTCAATCACCTTTTTACCATTCAAAGCAGCAAGTTTAGCCCCTAAATATCTCCAGGGCCCTGGACTTGCATTCAGAAAGGCCCAATAACACTTTATTCAAACCATTCTTCCCTCTGGGTCAACTGGAGTTTTTATGGGTCAAGTCACAGCTCTGGTAGAAAAACTTGCTAATTGTTGTTCTCGAGGAGTGTAATCTTACAAGGCTCTAATATGTTCCTCATTAGAAGTGACATTTGAATTTCTGGAGGATGATATTGGTTTGTTGCCTGTTTTATTTTTATAGCCATTTTATAGCCATTTCCAAAGAGCTGTTTGTTAAATTGATTTTGGTGTTTGATGTATTTAAGCAGTTGTACTGTGGCTGTCATTTCATGGAACATCTTATGAAAGAAATTCCCCATCCACTGTTAATTCTAAATAGAATAGAATGTATTCTGCACACAATATGTATATTCTATATATATTCTAAACAAAACCAGAATATATTAATCAGTAACAGAGAAAAAAAAAAAAAGAACCCAACTTGATTGCCAGAAACTGGCACACTGCACACGGAGGAGGAGTTTTCTTTCTCCTCATAAGAGGACTTTCATCATGACAAAGAGAGCATTAGAGAGCTTTGAAATTATTAAAAGCAAGAAAAAAAAAAAATCACAACTCTTCCTTCCCCTCAAAAGATTAATGGAAAGCACCTCGGGATTTATCTGCATGAAAAGCTTCATATAAAATAATTGTTGTAAAAACTCTTGACAGCATTTGTCAAACTCTGTCCTTTGAATAGGTGACATCTCTATTAAACCCTCCCTCCATTAGTATTCCAGCCAGATTTAAGGGATGGGAAGTGTCAAGCAGTCACAATACATTCCCAGCTGATGCAACTCATAAAGAATCCAATGCAAATTCCAACAGGCTTCAGAGGGAGGGTTTAAACCACTTTCCCTCCCAGCCTGGCTTTGGATTTGCTGACAGAGGCTTTTACCAAAGAACAGAAATCACCCAGGCAGGGGCTGCAGCAGAAAATAAGCACAGCAAGGATGAATAAAACCCCTTTATTTCGAATGAAACTCGAGAGCACATTTGCCAACATCAACAGGTACCACCCCATTGTTTCCCGGAGGTTCATCTGCTTGTGTCAACTGGCCCAGTTCTCCCTGGCAAGGAAGGAAAAGCTGCTTTCAAATTTCACCTCCATCAGCACCAACGAGGAGCAACACCACAAAACCAGAATTAGTTCCAGTTTATATCGAGATGACTGAGGTTGAAGCCCTTGAAATTCTAATTTTCCAGTCAGTGAAATGAAGAGAGCAACAATACTTGCCTACCTTAAGCAGGATTTGGGCTGACACATTAACATTTGCTCGGCGTTCAAAACCTTCCAGCTCGAGTAATTCACACCTTTTAAATTTGCCTCGAGTTCATCCTGTGCTTAATAACAGTGATTTCAATCCACTCACACCAAAAGACGTTTGGTCAGTGGTTTTATTTTTGGAGAACACTGTATTTTGTGCTGCTGCCTCCAAATCCAGCCTGAGCTGCTCCCCTGGCACAGGGACAGACACAGGTCTCCTGACCTGGCAGCAAATCCCTGTGCCAGCTCAGCATCCTGAATGTACCTTCTCCATTAAAAAAAAAACAACCAGAAACCACAGAGAACTCAAGCTAAATTTCATTTCCCTTCCTGTTTTCCAGTCTCCAGGAGCAAAGGAGTTTGCTTCAGGTTTTTTTAATTAAAACTGCCCCTCTGCAGCCCCACTGGGTTAGCACTGGGCACTTTGTTTGGCTTCCAGTGCACCTGTAGAGTCAAGAACTGAGGACAGGAATGTGTCAAACCAGAAAGGTGGTTGCTGGTGAGACTTGGGTTGAAGCAGGCAGAAGAATTAGGGCTAAATTCTGTGTTATCCATGTAGCACAACCAACAGGAGTGCAAAGAGGAACAGGAATCCTGGAGCTGACACTTAATTTACAAAAGCAAAGCCACAAAATGATTTCATTTAAGTCACAAAGCCACCTTAAAAATGTAATTTTTCTTTTAAGAACCATGGTATTGAATTCCCACCACTGGCTGTTGTTGACACCCCTCTCCTCACACACAACTTCAGGAGAGAAACCAAGGGTAGAGCTCAGGAACATCTCTTAAAAAAGACAGAGCTACACATTTCTATGTTCCTGTGCTGGGTTTGGAGGAGTCCTTCATTAGCTTATCTTTCAAATAATTAAGAGTTTGCAGAAAGTTACAATAACAGGGAACAACTGATGGATACATGGCCTCTACCTTGAGCTGGTTGCCAGTTGAAACCAAGAGCCACGTTGAGTTTCTTTTGCCATCAAAAGGGAAACAGCCCATTATATTTTTGTTTAATAAGAATTTTACTGAGAAAGTGCCATGTGTTGTGGATTAAAATTATGAAAGAGAACCAAACCCTCATAATTTTGGAACAGAGTGTCCTGGAATGCCAGAGAAAATTTAGACCTAAAAAATTCAAGATTCGTTTTCGCAGCAAGTATTTACCCCCTTTTCTGCAAAGAAGACAGAAAGAAAAGAGCGATTTAACGAAAATTAGGCTGAAGCCCACAACTTCAATACAAAATAGGGACAGGGGTGACACCTAAAAGCCAATTTCAACCTTTTGGCTACACTTTTGGAAGCAAAAGAGGCCACACATGAAGCAGCCACACAAAAGCTGGGCCTGCAGAGCTGCAGGAAGGAGAGGTTTTGGAAGGGGAAGGCATCAGGAGGGCTGAAACTTCTTAGTGAGAGAAAAATACTCTGCATTTTTGGACCCCAAAAGGTAACAATATGTGATTTTAATATGTAGTACCAAGCCCTGAATAATTGGGAAGCACGTGAATGCAGAATTAGCATATTTGAGAATAGAATTATGGACAAGTTCTGGCTGATTTTTGGGACATCCCTTGTTTAATGGGAGGCCCTGACTGGTTCCTCAGCTCTCAGTTGTGGCTGCATTTCAATCCAGGTGGTCACATTTTCCCAAGAAAAGCAGGATTTACTCCAACATACTGCAAGTGTTTATCTTCAGACCAAGCTCAAGTCCCTCCACCCCCAGTCAAATATTTACGTATTCCAGTCCTTTTTTCCCCTTACAAAACTCCTTTATTTTTCCCCATTCAGAGCAAGACCTTTAAAGAAAGGTTTGAACTCACAGATATATTCAGAATATTCAGAGCTATAATGAGTAGTTCTGCCACAGAGCCAGTATTTTTTAACAAGGAACTTGTTTAAAATCTCATAAGCCAATTCAGAATCAGCCAGGGAATACTGAGTTAGGAACAACCCTGGAATTATTCCACAGCTGTCTACACATGGCTCCTTAAACCAGCTAATTTAGACAAGTTTAATTAAACAGAAGACAAACTCAGCATGTTACTCTGTGTACATATGAACCTCTGCACTTTATAAACTCTCCCTGCAGGTGAACTCTTTTCAAATAAGAATTTATAACCCTGGAAAAACATCCATTCTCCACCCATATCCTTTCCCCACAAATCTTCAATCATTTAGGTTGGAAAAGATGTCTGAAATCAAGTCCAGCCTTTAACTCAACGTTCACCATAAAACCATGCCCTCAAGTGCCACATCCATGTGTTTTTGAACACTTCCAGGGGTGGTGGTTCCACGTTCCAATGCCTGGCCACTCTTTCTGTGAAGAATTTTCCCCTCTAATATCCAATCTAAACCCTCCTTTGGTGAAATTGGGTCGTTCCCTCCCTTCCTGTCCCTTGTTACACCTGGGAGATGAGATCGACACCAACCTGCTCCAACCTCCAGCTGCTCAAGGGTAAAGTAAAGCCAAATTTAGGAAAACCCTTCGGAAAATTTTCCGAAGTAAATCATCGAGCCACAAATCCTACATGTCTGCCTTCAACACAAGGTTTCTGACAGGGGTAAAAGATTCACCAGGAGGAAAGGAGACCCGGGTCGCACCAGCCCTGCAGGAGCTTCACGTGGGGACTTTGCAGCAGCCAGAAATCCTTCAAGGACGCGGGAAACCGAGACTAATTGTGGGAAGGGTTAAGGAAAGGTTGGAGGGGCGATGGGCAGGGGTTGGGGGTGGGCAGGGGATGCCCAGGGGATGCCCATCCCCGTGTCCTCCGCCCCGTTCCCGGCCGGGCTGCGGGCGCTGTTCACCCCGCGGTGCTGAAACCGCGAGCGGAGCCCGGCCGGACACCCGGGGAGAGCCGGCTTCGTTAATCCTCATTAATTAACGAAGATTCACCCGCAACCCACCGTGATCCCGAGTTATCAGAGCTACGTGCCCACTCTACTCATCCCTTTTTAAACACGGCTGTGCTCCAGGAATGAGCTTGTCCACAAATGCTGAGATGAGACCAAATCCATCTTTTCCTCGTCACATGTAGGAAAAGATTCCTGTAGGAGCTTCATCCATACCCTAAGTTATCTACTGCACCTGCAACTCCTATTTTGCCTCAGACCAGCACATTTATTGAGGGCAGAGAACCAGTCACAGCATCAGAATGTACTTCCAGTATGAAAATTTTCCGTGTCAGGTTTAGCAGGTGGCACTTCAGATGAAGCTTTAAGGGCCGTATGAGCATCAGTAAAAGAACCAAACCAACCAACAAAAAAAAAAAACAAACACCAAAACTCTCACTATGTGATGCATTTTTAACATGAGAAAGCAGAAACTACAAGTCCAGCTTTTCAACTACAGTTCCTGCTGTAACACTAGAAGTAGTTACAGATATGCTCCCAATTTATCAAAAACATTAATTAATCTATCACAGACACCCAGAGTTCACTAAAAACTAGGATTTTTATTAATTGGCCTAAACCCCTAAGTTGTTTTAATTCCAGGCTGGAACAGATATTTAAAGCTTTGCTCTACAGTTGCAACATCTGTTGGATTAAAGATTGGATTAAAGATGAGCAGAACTCCCAGGTAGAGGGTGGAAGATCAGCTCAAGCAGATCCACCACGCAGGTTTAAAATGGATTTATGTACTTATATACCCAGAGAAAGCAGCAGGAGGCTGACCCAGCACAAACACTTTCACACTGGGGTTTAAGAAAGAAATTCATTCAATCCACCCATGGAAAATTCACATCTGCTCCCAGGGATAAAAATAGAAAGGCGAGAAACAGCTTGTTCTTAATTCTTTCCCTGTTTGCAGCCAAAGTTCAAATAACTTCTCCAAACTCTGCCTTTAAGCTGGATTTTATATATTCTTATATCATAACCACAAAGAGTCTGCTTTCAATATGATTTTACTTCACCAGCTGAGTAGATAAACAGCCCACACATGTGCTCAGGGGTTTCTTGTGCTGAGAAGAGCTTCAACCAGAACATCATCACACAGTTCCATCAACTGAGCAGGAGCCCCTTTCCTTTTCCCTCTTTCTCGTGGTTCTTTGCCACCACTTCCAGGAGCTTTAAACACAACAAGCAGATCTTGAAAGACAGAAGCTCCTTCAGAGATTTGAACCACTGAAATTAGAACTCTGAAGCAACAAAATAGGCACTTTAATTAATTTTTTTTCCCTCACCAAAGAGAGCAGAGCTCAGTCTCCAGCTGTGCTAACCACAGGCTGAGGGCTGTGATGGAGACATCTGTTATCTGACAGGTTACATTTGCACCTACTTTTATTAAATTCTTTCCCCAGCTGTTTACCTTCTCATTACTGCACTACCTGAACATCTGGCCCTGCAGAATTAATCTTTGTAATGCCATAAAAAAAAAAATAAAAATGGCAATAACAAAACTTCCCAGCATCACCCAGAGCTTGCCAGGAAGCTAAAATTCCATTGAAACAGATTATTCTCCTGATCCAAGAAGACATCATTTTGTAAAGCAAAGGCTTCTCAGGTGCAAAATTATAATTCTAGTCAGCTATATATATATTTTATATATATATATATGCAGATCAGGAAGGTTGACAAGTGATTATGGCACATAAGACAGAGATGTGACACCTTTTTAAAATCTATGGAGGTTTTCCTTTTTTGTTATTTGAGCCTTAGGACTGGAATCATCTCCCAGGGATGAAGAAAAGAGTTTAATACTCAATTTTAGGAATTCTCTAGCCCTGGACAGTCCCCTACACTTGGAATGGTTGGGAATTCTTCCAGCAGAGGTACAGAGAGCTGTACATGGAGTTAGACAAGAATTTCTGTCCAATGCTTGAAGGTCAGAATTGTGGGTCTTTTCCATAAGGAAATTCCATACTTCCAGATGTTTTTTTCCTTTACATCTTTACTTTCCTTCACACTTTCCTTCCTCTACACCACCTAAATACTTTCCAACCCTTCTTTTTTTTTTTTTTTTTTCCATGAGGCTTTTCAATACCTCTCAGCTGTGTTTCTAAACACAGGCATTTGTTTCATTTCTCTAAATGAGCAGCCCCTTCATCCTCCTTTTGGGCTGTTTTCCCACAATACTTTAATTACTCAACAGATAATCTGGCAAACAAATCCCAGATCTTGGGTTTGCTACCCCAAAAACAAGAGAGAAGCTGGAAAGCCAACAAAAATAATTGGTTTTCCACAGGGAAGGTATCAACTGGGAGCCAAGCCAGTTCTTTTCTGATAAATAACAGTTTCTCACCCAGAAGTGAGGAGTTTTATGGGATTTTATCCACACCCTTACAAATCACTCCATTCACTTCATCCCAAATTAGTTTGGACTGAGAAAAAGAACCCTTTCAAGATAACATTTGTGGTTATAACCACACACTCTCCAGGACCTCACACACACAGAATATTTGTGGTTTCCTTTAACTAAGTGTCCCCAGAGTAACTCCTGACTTGGGCAGTGTTTTAGCTGCTCAGGCAGCAAAAGGGCTAAAAAATAACCAAACAAACAGCATTTCTTGACAAAAAAACTAAGATCAACTTGCTATTTCATGCTCTTTATAGGCCTTCAGAGCTTAAGAGCTTCAAGAAGAGGCATAAATAACTTTGTGGTAGAACAAACTATAAATAGCTATTCCTGGGAGGCCTTTTCCTTATTTTTTTCTTATTTATTTGGTTTTTTGAGGGGGGAACAGGGCAGGGAATTCGGGTTTTTTGGTAGTTTTCCCTAGAGAAGAAAGCTGGTGGTATTTAGGGCAGGATCCCACAGTATCCAACTGCAGGCTAAGAACTTCCATAACTCTTCTTGGAAACTGCACATCCCTATTTATTATAAAAAATGGCTGGTGATTAAACTACAGGTCTTCAAAAAGCTGATCTCTCCCCACAGTAAAAAACAGAAAAACAAAAAACAAAACACCCAGAAAACCCAAAAATACACACACACACACAAAAAAGACACCCAAATACCCCCTAAAACCCCCCCAAAAAACAAACAACAAAAAAAACCCCCCAAAACCCCCAAAAAAACCCCAAAATCAAAATTTTAAAAAACCCAAAAAAACCTAAAAAAGCAAAAACCAACCAAAACCAACCAAACCAAAAAAACAAAAAAAAACCAAAACCCCCCAGAAAACCAAAAAAAGCCAAAAAAAACCCAAAAAACCCCAAAAAAAAAAAAAACCCCAAACCAAACAAAAAAACCCCAAAAAAAAAAAACCAAAAAACCAAAAAAAACCCCAACAAACAAACAAAAAAAAACAAACAAAAAAAACCCAAAAAAACACACCCCCCCAAAAAAACCCCCAAAAAACAAAAACAAACCCAAAAAAACCCCACCAAAAAAAAAAAAAAAAAACCAAAAACCAAGAAAAAAAAACAACAACAAAAAAAAAAAAAAAAAAAAAACCCAAACCAACAAACAAAAAAAACCAAAACAAAAAACCGCCAAAATCCAAAAAAAAAAAAAAAAAAAAAAACAAAAAAAAAAAAAAAAAAAAAAAAAAAACCAAAAAAAAAAAAAAAACCCAAAAAAAAAAAAAAACAAAAAAAAAAAAAAAAAAACCCCAAAAACCCCAAAAAAAAAAAAAAAAAACAAAAAAACAAAAAAAAAAAACAAAAAAAACCCCAAAAAACCCCAAAAAAAAAAAACAAAAAAACCCAACAAACCCAAAACAAAACCCCACAAAAAACAAAAAAAACCCCCAAAAACCAAAAAACCCCCCCAAAAACCAAGTGAAATTCTGCCCCTAAAGGTGTAATTAGTGGGATAAAACACAAATACAGTCAGAGCTGTAGGGAGTGACACACTCAGTGACACCATCATTGGAACTGCACCCACTGACAGAGGCCAAAGAGCTTGAAAATTCATCAACTTCCCTCAAGTTAATTCAAATTTCTAACTTCCAAACTACCTTCCCCCCCCCCAGAGTTTCCAGCATTTTTGTAATTCAAGAATGGCACCTTCATTCTTAATTCTTAAGATTTCCTTTTTTAATTCACAGCAGCTGAGTGAGCTGATTATCTGTTCCACCTTCTTTTGCTCCAGTGAAAGGGCTGTAGGTGCATTTTTATGGCTGTAAATAACAAAGAGCTTCATCCTCAGATAAAATAACTGCATTCAATTCTAAAGCAAACTGCCTTTTGCTGAAAAAAATAATACAAACCAACAGGATGTCTATTAGGAATTAAATTATGAAAATTACGGATTTTAACTCCTGCTATTTTGAGTTATTAGCTATGAAAGAAAATTTATTTTGCCAGCTATAAATAGAAATCCTGTGTGGTTTTGCACTAGTTGAGGCTGACAAAGAGAATCAGGAACTCAGGGATCCTGATCTTGCAAGACTGCAGACTGAGTTCAGCACTGCTGAGCTGCCACAGCTCAGGTTTAAATTACTAAATCTTGCTCTCTCTGGATTTTATACCACCCCAACCTTCTGGGACAGATGACTTCTCATCTTTATTTCCTTTCCTACAGTAGAATATCTGCTTTCCACACACCTTCTGATAAAAAGCAGGCTCCAAATCACTACATAAAGCAGGAAAGGAAAGATAGATCTGATTCCTAAATATCTAAAATCCCCAGACACACTGGGTAACATCTCTAGTGACTGGTTTTGGGAAGGCCATATCTATATATCACATCACCAAACAGGGCCAGCACTTGCACTGTCAAAATTTAGTGCTGACTGTTGAGACAAAGGATACAGGGATGGAAGAAATGTGTCTATATATTCAAGGTGAAATTCCAGCCCAAAGTCACAAAGTTTCTAAATACAGTTCAATGGAGTTCCATCCTTTTCATCTCCACACCTCACAGATATGTGAAGGATTGCTTTCTAGCAATTCAAGATAATTCAATGTCATTCTCTCTCCAGAGCAGAGAACCCCTGGGAGCAGCAGCAAATTTACAAAAGTGAGCAGCTCACAGGGTTGTATAAATGTGTTAAAAGTCTTCCCTGCAAAGTCTGGTTAACTTTGAAACCCACAGACATCACACATTGACCTCTGGGTCCTACACACCTCATCTTTTCAGAATGGTCAGTAAAGAGCACTCTTCTCTCAAGTATTTCAGCGTGGAAAAGGGAGCCATGGAGCTGGCTGAATAAAATTCCACATGTCAAACATCCCCAACAAAACACAGACTCCAAATGACCTTGTCATTTATGCAGCAAGAACTAAGAAGAGTGACAGAATCATAGAATCAACCAGGTTGGAAAACACCTCCAGGATCATCAAGTCTAACCTTAATGTTGGATATACCAACCCAATGATAACCAAGCCAAGGAGGCTCTCTCCTAAAACTGGACTTATCCAAAACCTGTTGAAATCAGTGGAAGTCTTTCCCTGAACCTCAAGAGACTTTGGGCCAGATATTGTGTGAAAAATTCTCACCTGGATGAAAATACAGAGACTGGGGGGGGGGGACATATGGAAATGTTAAACCCAGCAAAACCACAGTTTGCAAATCACAAATGGGGCTCTTCTCCAGATGCCATTGGAATATTTGGGCAGTTTCCTGCATTAAAAAGGCCCTCAAATCCATGCTGTGTGCTGAGAGGGGACACCTCAGAGCAGTCTGTACCTTCCTCCTGAGGGGCAGCTCCAATCTCTGCTCCCTGTGAGCAGGGACAGCACCCAGGGAATGGCTGGAGCTGTGCCAGGGCAGGGTCAGGTTGGATCTCAGGGAAAAGTTCTTCCTCAGAGGGTGGTTGGGCACTGACCAGGCTCCCCAGGGCAGTGGGCACAGCCCCAAGGCTGCCAGAGCTCCAGGAGGGTTTGGACAATGCTCTGAGGGACAGGGTGGGATTGTTGGGGTGTCTGTGCAGGGCCAGGGGTTGGACTGGATGATCCTTGGGGGTCCTTTCCAACTCAGCATATTCTCTACTTCTATGAAATAAAAAAATAAAATACAAAACCTATCCCATATTTCCCAGGAAAGCCAGGCCAGGGTGAATTACCAACAGCCAAATACTGAAAGCTTTCTTAAGGAATATATAAAGCTGCCACCAAGATGCACTGGGCTCCCAAATCCAGCTGCACATTTCCTATCAGATGTTATCAATACAATCATTCAACCAGGCAGCACAAGCTCTGTCAGAACACATTCACCAAAAGCCACCTGTGTTATTCAGTGGCAAATGCCTTTAGTACCATGAGATCCAACTTTTCTGGAGAGCCCTTGCAAATATCTAGTGCAAAAACCTCTAGTGAAAGGTGTCCCTGCCCATGACAGAGATTGGAATTAGATGAGTTTTAAGGTCCCTTCTCACCCAAACCAGTCTGTGATTCCATGATCTATATGGACATACAATCTTGTTACAAACCAAAGAGTTTGGTATTTAAATACACTACTAGAATGGAAATTAGGGTCTTGCTTGGCTTTAAATGTGAGCATCTTGGCTTGAAAAAGCTGTACATTTGAACACCTAATATGAATAAAATAGAAAAAACCTCCTAAAACTAAAAATGAAGTGAACCTCAGTGACTCTCTCCAAGGGAGTTCAAGTCAGGTAAAGGAAAAATTTGAAATCAGTTCACCAGCTGAAAGCCTTTGGACAGAATTCTAAGCTTCCAGCAGTGGAAGGTATCAGATGTCCAGGACTTTCAAACAAACAGCCCCATGCTATGACATTCCCATCTGGCACAACCCACACATTCCCTTTGGTCCTGATGTCTCTCCCAAGTCGTCAGCATGTGCAGGATTAACATGTAGCCCATTTCCTCAAGTTAAAGTCTGCCAGAGGGCAAATTTTCACAGAAATGACACGGGTTTGTATTAAAGAAGTTAAGATCAGAGTCCTAATTCAGCCAGTTCAACAATGTGACTAATTTAATACGTGATTCAACTGAAAGGCTGAAAGCTGGAAGTGTGCAGAAGTGTTTTCCTTAATTACAACCAAAAAGCAGACCAGCAGTGACTGAATAACAAACTCAGAAGATTAAACTGGTAACAGGATTTGCAAGAAAATTTTGGTCTCAAATTGTCATGATTTTCTCTGGAGTTTTGTTTGAAATCCAGTTTCTGGTTTACCTCTAATGTGAGATGGATTAAACCTCAAAATATAAAAGTCTGGCTGAATCATAAGAACTTGTTTATACAAATGAACCCCTTTTTTGACTTTTAGAGGTTTCTGAGTCCACTTACATTAAAAGTAGTTTAAAACTACAAATAAAGAGTATAATCCTCTTGGCAGAACAAATACAGAGGATTTACCCTTTTTTTACCAGTTTTCTGTGTTAAAAACTTCAGTCACACTGAATTAATTGATGAGTTTTATAAAAGCAGAGTCACATGTGATTTTAAGAGAGAAATGAGGTGGAATCAGTTTATTCAATGACCATCAATATCCTCTCAGAACAGATCATTTTACTGCAAGGAGCAGGGGTAACATCTGCCATGAAACTGATATTTCAGAGGAATGGAAATCTTAAAGATAAAAGGGAATATCCATTAATGAACTCAACTTGTGACTTATGAATAGAAGCAGTCTATGGTGCTACTGTAATTAGTGAAATTATTCCTGAGCTATAATGCAATTTACTCTGAAACAAATGATGGTAGTTAATTTTACTTTTTAAAAAAATTAAATTAATTTTTAAATTAAATTTTAAAATATTAATTTTACTTTTTTACTTCAGCAAAAGCGTGGAGAAGTTCTGCTCCTACTTCCACCCTGGGTTTGGAGGTGCAGAAGCTGTGCTTTCCACAAGGTCAAGGTCCACTGCAACAAACTGCACCACCAGGTCTGGGATTTTTAACTCCATCAAAGTCCAGAGGTGGTGGAATCCAGTTGGAGCCATTCCAGGCTCTGCTCCATCACTCAGCCCTAATCAGAACCTGCCTGCCCAGCTCTGAGTCAGGCCCTTGGCATGCACAAAATAAACACAGGGAGGCAAATTCTTGGTTTAAAAGACAACCCCTTGAGAGAGGTGACACCTCAACAAAGCCAAGGCCACCTCGGGATGGAGGGATGGAGGGATGGAGGGATGGAGGGATGGAGGGATGGAGGGATGGAGGGATGGAGGGATGGAGGGATGGAGGATGGAGGGATGGAGGGATGGAGGGATGGAGGGATATCCCCCGTTTCCAAGGAAAGGAGACGTTCGACACAAGCACAGGAAGCTCCAGGGCTCAGCACACCTATTCCTTTCCCCTCCCTCTTTCTCTCTGCTAATTGTCTGACTATGTAAGCTTGTCACAGTTTCCCAGGCCAGGAGCCAAGCTCAGCAGCAATCCATGGAATATCTGGGATATTGCAGCAAAACACGAGGACACAAAAAATCCCAAAGCTGAAAGCGAGATTTGGCCCCAGGCCTTGCATGCCATGCATGGAAAGGGATTTCTTCTAATGAGATGTTCTCTTTTCCTCAGTTGTGTTGTCCAGAGGGACCTGGACAAGCTCCAGCAGTGGCCAAGGGTGTTGGGAGGTTTAACAAGACCAAGTGCTGGTGCTGCACCCAGGGCAGGGGAACCCCCTGGATCAATCCAGGCTGGGGATGAGCAGATGGAGCAGCATCTCCTGGGAAGAAGGACCTGGGGGTGCTTGTGGGGGAGAAGCTGGAGATGGCCCAGAACAGAACCCCCCGTGCCCTGGGCTGATCCCCCAGCGTGGGCAGCAGGGCAGGGGGGGATTCTGCCCCTCAGGTAAGACCCCCCTGCAGAGCTGCTCCAGCCCTGGGGAACAGCACAGCAAGGACATGGAGCTGCTGGAGAGAGTCCAGAGGAGGCACCAGGATGATCAGAGGGCTGGGAGGAAAGGCTGGGAGAGCTGGGATTGTTCAGCCTGGAGAAGGGAAGCTTTGGGGTGACCTGATTGTGGCATTCCAGTGCCTGAAGGGAGCCCAAAAGACAGACAGAGACTATTTCCAAGGGCCTGGAGTGACAAGACAAGGGGAAATGGCTTCAAACTGACAGAGAGCAAGGTTGGATTGGATATTGCAAAGAAAATTGTTCCCTGTGAGGGTGGGGAGGCCCTGGCACAGGTTGCCCAGAGAAACTGTGGCTGCCCCATCCCTGGAAGTGTCCAAGGTCAGGTTGGACAGGGCTTGGAGCAACCTGGGCTAGTGGAAGGTGTCCCTGCCCATGGCAGGGGGTGCAACTGGAAGATCTTTAAAGTTCCTTTCAACCCAAACCATTCTGTGATTCCAGGATATTCCCTGCACTGTGCTCACAGTTAAAGCTCTGCAGGGAGGGGGCTGCAAATTCCCTGTACAACTTCTGCACCCAGAAGTTCAGACAGGACATGAAGTGCCCTTATTACCCATGTCCTACTGACAGGGGTTCTTCAGAACTGGCTCTGGGCTGGCAACAGAAAGCATTTGGAAATTAAACCAGTTCCCTGATGGAATCGAAAAAGGAACAGCTTGGCACAGAATTCCTCTATTCTCTCCACCTCCAGCAATGACTTTTGTAGTAAATTAATCACATCCCAACAGAATCAGATTCAAACTGAAGTTTGAACCCCACTCATTTTCCCACCAGCCTCTCTGCTGCTGGAAAATCCTATTTCCCCAAACACCTACGTGCTGCTCCAGCATATCCAGGAACTGCACATTTCCACAGCAGCACATGTTCTTCCTCAGCGTCCTGAGGTTCCACCCTGCCCTTGGCAGGGCCTGCAAGGGACACCACACTCCTGCTTACAGATGTGGGAGTTCTGTGTTTGCCTCCAGTGGACATGCTGATCAGACAGAGTGTAAATACACACATAAACACAAGCACATGCTAATTTGGGATTGGACTCTCCCCCAAATATCTGGGCTTGGCAGAAGGGGAAGTCGCTTCGGGAAGTTCCCTCCCCAGAGGAGGGAACCTGGCTGAAAACTCACAGGCTTGGAAAGAAAACTGAATTCTCACCATCTCACCTAATTACACGAAGGCAAGTTCAAAACTTCAGAAGGGGAAATCAAGTTTCCAAAAATTATGGGGCTTAAAGTGAGCGTGGAGAGCTGGCAGTGCTGTGAATCTCTCTGGTATTTCTTGTGCTGCACTTTCTCTGCTTGGCTGATGTGGAAACCCTCAAACCAGGATGAGTTTTGTTGCTATGGCACATATACATGTGTAGGTACACACACTTGTATCCTGTAAAATGCTCATTTGTCTGGCAGGCTGGAAAATGTAGGACAAGGGGGGGGAATCTTTGCTCATCTTGTTCTGGATGAGTCACTCCAGGAGCTGCTTAGAACCTTCCAGGGCGGTCTGGATCTTCTGTGTTTCTTGTATTTCAGCAAAGACTGGAGGGTTTGGTGCAATCTTAATGATATCCTTTCCCTTGGCAGCCTTCCACCTTTGTGAGGTAAAGGCTGAGGTTTGCAAGAGCAGTAAGGGAAGGAGGATTAGTAACTTATTGAGAATAACTCCCTGACCTCCTCCATTTCTGCCCTTCTTGGCTCTCATCATTTCTTTCCCTACCATTCCTCAAAATGTACTTTAATTACTTCATCATTACCAAACAGACCCACAAAATCCCTGCTGACTGGTCTTCCACAATAAAAACCAAAACACACACACATAATACATACATACACTCTATAATAACCCCTTCAAATCTGGAGCTTGGAGTGATTTAAACCATTTTAAATATAGCACAGGCTGTGGCTGAAAACACCAGGTTTTTGGTTTGTTTGTTTTTTTTCCAATCTAGGAAATAAAGTTTTCATCAGCCTGAAACTCAGTTTTAATAAAACAAGGGAGTGCCTTTCACTTAATGTTACCCTCAGGTGGTGCTGAGAAGAAAAGGTTTAGCCTTCAGAAGGTTTAGACACTTTTGGATGAACATTTTGAAGGAGATCCACAGCTCTGGCAGCAGGAGGGAATCTAAAAGGCTTCTGAGTTGGCTAGAAAAGATGATGGTCTATAAACTGTGACAGCAAAGACAACACCCCGTCAGCTGCCCTTTAAAGGCAAGACACCTCCTTGGATAAGGGATCACACCAAAGAAAGCATAACATCATCACAGAACCTTCTAGAGCTCAATGTGCCAGTGCTGGCAGAATATTTAAAGGCAGACTCAAGCTACCAGCATTTATTCTTAAGCATTTGAACAGGAGCTTTGCTGACCTGACTCAGGTTAATTTAAGCCTCATGAATTACCTTTAATAGGCCACTGAAGTTTCTTGTACGTTCTGCCCACCTTGTCCAGGCTCTAAGCACATCATGTCCAGGACTCTCTCATTAAATGTTCTCAAAATCTTTCTAAAAATGGAGGCTCTCATGTGGGGTTGATAAGACAGCTGAAAGAAAATCATAAAAACTATAAATGACTGGGCTGTTCCTCTTCACTACATCTTATCAACTTTTCCAAGCAAGACAAAGTGCATCCAACTGTCTCATGGATCTCTGCTAGAGAAAGAGCTTCTAAGGAACAATTAAGCCACTGAAGACCCAGAAGTATTAAATCATGAGGATGGGTTGCCCAAGAAAAATTAGGCTTTCAGGACAAGGACAGTGCCCAGAAAGTTAATGGTGAGTGACATTTCAACCTTCTGCTAACACCCTGTCACTCAAGTGCTCATGGTTTCTCCATCTTGCAGTGTTGTAATTAATCCCAAAGGGCCACTGACAACTATCTTCTATACTAAATTAAAACAGGGGACAAGTGCAGACCTAAAATCCTCCTCTACAGCAAGGCAGAAGATATCCCTGTAACATTCAGGTCTGATCAGCATCAGCTGAGGACTAACAACAACATGCAGAGTCAGCAGAGGAGTAAAGCCTTGATCCTTGTCCCTTAAAACCAGGTGGAATCGAGCCTCAGGCAGCAAGTGGCTCCTGCAGGAGCTCTGGGGAGGCTGACATTAAAAATGTGAATCTAAATGCTAATCTGAGCACCACCACCTTCCCAAGAGGTCTCTCACAACGAAGCAGCACAGTCAGCTCTGCAGATCATTTGCCACCACAATCAACAAGTTTCCATTTCTAACCCTGGCTCGTGGTCAGCCCAGAACGAAAGCAGGATGGATTCCCCTGCTGCTGCTCAGTGTTTTGTCTGCCTGTTCCTGAACCTCACTGATGTAAACTCTGTACTTTTTCCCCTCCTTCAGTGTTTAACTTCCATTTCAGCCTAATGACCAGCTCAGATGTGTGTTTGCTTTTACTTTGATTTATTGCCAAGCTGTGTCTGAAGACTTAGAGGGGTGATGGAAATGTTTAAAAACATAAAAACTAGTAAAACTCATTGCTTTTGCGTGTTATAAGGGTTGTTCCCTCCTCTGAAATGAAGGAACACTGTTCCCCCTCCTTCTCCCTCCCCACCTCTCCTGCCACTGCAATATTCAGGTGTCATTCTTTGCTGGGATGCTGCTTGAGATCAGACTATCCCAGTTTGCCTAAAGGGAAAAAGACCAGCAAGCCTCATTTCCCCTACAAAATACAGGACTTTTATGGTGCAAAAGTCTCGCTACAAAAAGGTAATTATTTTCACCCAGTTGCTGCTCTTATGCAGCAATTCCAGAGCTCCAACTGATAAATATTCCTGTCTCAGTCACAGCTACTTGTAAGGACAAATCCACCAAATTTTACAAAGAAATTACAGTTTCATATTTTTTGTTGGAGCAATGAAGAAAATTAGAGGGCTGTGGTGCCACACCAGTGACTTTAGTTTGAGATTCACAATAAATGTAGGTAAAAATAAGATAGAAGGAAAAGGTAAAGCTTTAGGTGCAATAACAGGATTGCTGTTATGGCAAATATGTCTATAATCAACTACAAACTTAATGTTTTTCTAGAAGGATAAAACTATCCTGCACAGACAACAGCACAGCCCCAGGACCTGGCTGAGCCTTTCAGACACACTCAGAAAGTAAGCCAAGACCTCCTCACCTTCTTTTCAGCCTTCTCTTTGTAACAGCATATTTGTCTTTAAATAACGCAAACAGAGCAGAAAACACTCCCCAAACACACACCCCATGTGTACATAGTGCTGCCACTGGAGAGAAGATGAAAGAAAAGCCATCTCAGAGTCATTTGTCATGTAATGCAACGACAGTTTAAACACCACAGAGTGAAAGTGCATCAAAAAGAAGCTCTTGGACTTGCTTGAAAGAACATGCTATCCCCAAACAAGGTCCCTCTTCATTTTTCCACCCTGAAAAGAGAAAACAAAACCCAAAATAAAGCCAGGCTGGTTTCCATGGTGGTGAACTCTGAGCAAACTGGCTGTGAGCACAGTGAGGGTATTGATGGATAATCAGAAAGATTTGGTTCTTGTTGCATCGAGTGCCCAGTGACAGCAGGGACAGTTTGCATCCCCCTCTCCACCAGTGTGTTCAGCACAGATACAGCTACACTGAATTCCAGGGGACAATTCCACAAGAGGAGTTTTCTCAGACACCTGGCTCTTCAAAAATCCTTGCTGGGTGTTTGATTGCCAAGTAACTGGTTTGTTCCAAACGAGTGGGACTGAAGCTCCATCTCCCAGAGCTCAGGACGAAGTGTCTGGGACTGAAAAGATGGCAAAGCAGGAAAGAGGGGTCCTGCTGCTACATCTTAAATGCCACTTCAGCCAGAGCAAGTAACATGAGGGAATGGTGGTGGAAAGGGTCAGGAATTAACTCACACAGGCTTTCCAAGAGAACATCAAACCCACGTCTGTGCTATTCCTCGCTCTCATACTCCCATCCACAATCCTAACTTGGATTATCCAAACTGCTTTAAGGTAAATTTGGGTCCAGCTGTTCCATAGACAAAAAAAATCTAGTCTTACATTTCCTAGATTCCTTATATTTAGGAATATTTCCCATAATATCCTCAAACTGGCATAACCAGGCCTGGTTTCAGTCCAGCTTCTCACAGTGCAGAGCACACTGACCTACACTTCAAAATCAGAGATACAGCAAGAAAGGGAAGTGAGGTTAATAAGGTTGGAAAAGACCTTAAAGCATCAAATCCAACCATGAACCACCACCAAGTTCACAATTAAACCACACCTTCAAGTGCCATATCCACATTTCCTCAATGCTTCCAGGGATTGTGACTCCATCACTTCCCAGGGCAGGGTGTTCCAGTGCTTTACAACCCTTTGGGAAGAAATTTTTCCTAAAAAAAGCAAGCTGTGTGCTACAAAATAACGTGAATTAATTATGACCCAGGGATCATGGAAGGAAGTTCAGTTCATAGCAGCACCAGCATGGCCCAATGATTATTGCAACACAGAGGAGCTCAGAAAAAGGACCTCAAAAAAGGAAGGCATACCCAGGTGACTTGTTAGGGTTCTGTGAGATTTACTCAGCAGTCTGAGGCAAGAAAAGTGCAAAGTAGGTCAATCTGCAAGGCCACTTAGTCTCTCCTGTGCCTTTGCAGTGCTGTTTCAGCACTTTCTTCCAATATTTTTACCTCTTAGCTTTCCCTTCTGCCTGAGCAGCACACCCTGGTAGTAATAAACACCTATTGTCTTTGTAGATCAGCATTTTCCTGGTGCAAGCACATTGCCTAATTGGTATAACTTGAATATTCACCTCCTCAGCAGAACCAGCAAGGCCAAAGCACCTCTTCCCTCATGCACATGAAGCTGGGAAGTGGAACAGAGCATTGAGGGGAAAATTGTGGTATAATAGCTCTTCCATAAAAAAGTTCATGATTTCAATATGTTTTTTAACACTATTGCTAAAAAACACAGTTATGAAAGTAAATTGTAAAGCTCTTGGAAAAAGACTCAAATAAAAACAATAACCTACTATTGTAAAACCAGTCAGGAGTAAATGGAAAGTAACAGAAGTAAGTCAGGACAACTATTTAGCCACGTCCCACTCCATGATACAGCTTGAGCACAGCTCAAGTTCTCTGTTCCCAGTTGTTAAGGCAGCAGCTGTTTAGCAGCCTTAGGTGTTTTTCCACAACAAGTCAGAGTAGAAGGAAATATCCAATCTCTTCGGAACAAATTCTTCACCTATTCCACTCAGTTTTGCAAAGAAATGCAGCACAGATACATTCCTGCCATTCCCTGTCCCTCCCAAGCCCAGACATGCACCAAACTAAAACCTGTGAACTGATTCCAAAGAGGATTCTCCCTCAGATCCTCCCTTGGAACTAAATCTGTTCTCTCAGAGCACTGATTCTGCACCAGGGTCCTAATTACTGAGTGCCAGGACCTTTATACAGAAGGTGTCAAATGGCTTTAATCTCCTACAAGGCAAAAGCTGATTAGGAACTGACAGATTAAAAAGAAAAAGACTGAAAAAAAAAAAAAAGGTGACAATTTCTTAGCAGAGGTGAGGAATAAACTTCAGAACATCCCATGCAAACAAGTGGCAGGATCACTGCCTCTGCTCCAGGGGGTGAGCTCAGCCTCTCCCTCCATACAGAGTTATGGAATAGGTTGGAAGGGACCTTAAAGCTCATCTTGTTCCATGGGCAGGGACACCTTCCACTAGCCCAGGCTGCTCCAAGCCCTGTCCAACCTGGCCTTGGACACTTCCAGGGATGGGGCAGCCACACCTTTTAGAGATAAGGTGTCTTCAGGAGAAATGCTTTAACAGAAGAGATGACAAGGTTCCCTACAGGACAACCAGGGAAATGTCCAGCCTGTAACATGTCTGAGATCTTCCCAGAGCTCCCTGTAGCCCAAGTCTGGCTGCTGTGTTCCTTCCAAATCAGGCATTTTCCCCTGGAAAGGAAAGCCTTGACAGGAACAGTGTAGAGTCACTCTAGTGTAGAGTCTTAATTTGAGTAAACACAAGTCTGGCCAAACCAAAGGCCTAGTCCTTGGTTTGCAGTAGCAATTATGGTTTTCCTTGGGATCTGGTCAGCTTTGGAAGGCCAGACTATTCATAAGTCCACCTCCTCAGGCTTTGCTGGCCAAATTACTCCTCCTTAATCATCCCTGTACTCCCCAAGGGCAGCTCCCAAAGCCACCCCGTTGTCTGGCGCCATGTCCCTGCCAGCCAGGACTCAATGACAGCCTTTCCACTTCAACTGCAGTCAGCAGTTCTTGTGTTTGCCTTGCTGGCCAGGCTTCCAGCTGGGCAGTCCTGCACACATCCTGCACGTTGCTTTGGTTCAGAATTCCATACCCACATCCCATTTCCACCATGCCCACAGCTGGCAAGCATTTTCTAGAGAAATCGAGCCAGGAAAGCAGTTCACCTCTCAGCTTCCAAGTGAAAGAGCAGCAATAAAGCTGATTTGCAGTAGCACAGTGTGTTCATTTATGCAGCATTCTTTGGTCTGGCCTAGAAGCTCTTAATAAAAAAAAATTAAAAATAATAAAAAAAAGGAATATTTTCTTGAGCTGAATTTTGATGCTGTATAGATATGGCTGTGTAAAAATCTGATTTCAGATAGTAAAATTATCTTGAGCTACTCTGAGTGAGAATCCCAAGGGAGCAGAGGAACACTGGCTAGTCCCTCAAGCTGTGCAGCACTCAGGAACACAACACAGCTACTGGGACAGCAGAGGGTTGATGGAATTGGATTTTCACCAGTTCCAGAGCTCCACACAAGGCCCTTAATGCACAGATTGTTGTTTTACACTTCACTGCAGGACAAACACCTGTGACCATCTGCACAGGTCTTGTAAGTGCTGCTTCCTCTGAGCTGACAAGAATAAAAAAGGGACACCTGCTCTTACCTCCTGGAGCTTTGTTAACTCAGGATTTGTCACTGTTTACAAGAGGCAGAACTTGTCAATACAAGTTCCCTCCATGTTCCATCTGTTTCAGAACAAAAGCTGACACACCTGAACCCTGGGTAGCCAGATCACCCTGGCTGCAATTGTCTCATGTGCATTTATAAATTAGTTTGCAGTTAATATTCACCTACTTGATGACTCTTTTTTTTCCCCTTTCTTTAGCTCGTCATTGCTTTCAGCTCATACACAAGATATTACTTTTCATTCCCTCAAGGTGAGCAATGAACTTGCTTCCTCTTCCCAGAATTCCACAGCTTTTCCTTCTCAGAACAACAGCACATGGACACTTGTGCTGTACCTGCTCTGAGTTCCACTTTTTCCAACACAGTTCCACTTTTCTGCTTAGATACAAGGGCAACCCTCTGTGGCCTAAATATATATTGCACAATGAAGCAAAGCTGTAGAGACAACTTCTTCAAACCTCCTTGAAGCAAAACCCCAAGTTCTTACATCACTTGTTCCTGCACAAGGGAAGAGCAACCTGTGTATTCCCTTGGATGAAAGTCACCTTGGACAGACAGAGCTGGAACTACTGCATCCTTCTCCCTCACACCATGCTTATATTATTATTGATAACTGCAAACACCACCTCCAACTCAGGGGAGACATTATCATCGAATAACTGGAGCTGGAAAGGAACTAGAAGGATTATCAAGTCCACATTTCAGCTCCTCACAGGACCAAACTTAAAACTAAACCACGTAAGAGCGTCATCCAGATGGTCCTTGAACTCTGCCAGGCTTGGTCTGCTGACACATGAAAAAGACTCAGGTTTGGGTTTAGCTTTAAGAACACCCTTTTTCTTCCTGCAGTTGACAAGAGAGATTTTTCTCAGGAGTTGTAGTCAAGCAGTTTAGGCCCAGAGCACAGCAGGGAGGCACCAGAACCACAGCTCTTATTTCAAGAACAAAACACTCCCAGAATCCAACAGAAATTCTGGGCAAGTGTTTCAGGCCTGAGTGGCTGAACCTCAACTCCTACTGCCAGTGGAACCCACTGGAGCAGAGTCAGCCTTCAGGGGAGATGGTCTTTCCCCTTCAGACCATAAAACCTGAAGGTTTCTTCACCCATAAACCTGAAGACAGGATGGAAACAGCAACTGACTCCAGTTCAGGATGAGGATGTTCAGCACCTGAAAATTTAAGATCAATTTGAATATTTTCCCCGTTCAGTAGGTATTTGAGACATCAGACCATGAAACCAAACAAAAAATTCAGTTCTCATCTGAAGCTCAAAGTGCCTTAACCCCAACAGAGGCTGCTCTTTCAATGCCTGCTTGGAAAAGATATCATAGATTCACAGAATGGTTTGGGTTGGAAGGGATCTTAAAGCTCATCTCATTCCAATCCCCTGCCATGGGCAGGGATACCTTCCACTAGACCAGGCTGCTCCAACCTGGCCCTGAACACTTCCAGGGATTTCTAAGCAACAGAGATCTGATTCATCCTCACTTAAATAAATTGACATGTGACTTTCTGCACTCAATTTAACTGAATTGGACCCCAATCTGGATAACCAAGTTCCTCAAACCTACACTTACACAATGGGCAGGTACGGCTCAAGCCACATGTGTATACAGACTGTAAGAGGTAAGAGTGTCAAATACAGATCAATGGAATTTTAAAAATCTCTGCTCTAAGGAGCAGATTTTGTTTTACCTCCCGGAATGTATTAAGCCTAAATTCAGCTAATGCACAGATCTGTAAGAGCAGGACTGAAGAGCAGCTCTATATCTGGAAAGCTCCTGTAATGCAGATAAAGAACTCTTCCAAAATGAGAGGGTGACTAGGCAGACAGCAAGAACTTTGGCAGAGAAGAAATCTTTTGTGGAGGGCAGCCATTTATTCTCCATTCTTTCTCTAAAGCTCCAGGAAGAGCAACAATCACTAAGATTTATAACTGGCCATAAATACGGCTTATTACCATTATAATCCTAAACACCAAACAGTCAAGATCTGAGATTTCTCAAGGCAGCTTAGACATCCAGACAAAAAAGGCCTGAACATGTAACAGCTCAGACACTTGAAAATTGCTCAGGATACCCTGGTACCTCAGTGATACACTGGGCTACCAACAGCCTTGTTCCAAGCCTTTTGGAAGGGCTCTTTTTCCCCTTCATCACTTTCTTCCTTGGATAACAGCCAAGGTTTCAAGGAGAGCACTGATTGAAACATTAACTCAAGTGAAAACAAATTGGAGCTGAACAAAGGCACCCTCACATGCTGCCTTCCCCAGACCCATTCCCTCAGTGGCTTCCAACTTAGGAAGCTGCCACTGGAGAACATTCCTTTCAACATTCCCCAACTGCTTCCCCCAGCTTTGGCCATGGGAACTCATCCAAGTCTTGCCTTGCAGCTCACCCACAACCAGTTCACCTCTGGCCACCCTGACTTTATCATCATCCCAACTTGTTATGTCTCCAGGTTTAGGGTTATGCAGCTCCCAGGTTCTGCTCCTGTTTCAGGATCTCTGTGTTTTACATCCAAATCCCACAACCAGAAAAAAAACCCACACTGCCATTCTGTCTTAGAATCACAGAACATCCTGAGCTGGAAGGGACCCACAAGGATCACCCAGTCCAACTCCTGGCCCTGCACAAACACCCCAAAAATCCCACCATGTGCCTGAGAGTATCATCCAACCCTCCTGGAGCTCTGGCAGCCTTGGGCTGTGCCCACTGCCCTGGGGAGTCTGTTCAGTGCCCAACCACCCTCTGGGGGCAGATATCCAACCTAAACTTCCCCTTTCTCCTAAGAAATAGTATTGGAAAGAACAAAGGATGGATGACAGTGCAAGGTGACAGAGCCCCTCTTGGCTTGCTCGGGATTATGTTATGCATTCCCAGATCTTTGGAAAGCTCTGAGGGAAGCAGCCAACACCCAGTGACATGGCACAAAGTGACAACTCAAGGAAAGTAGGAATTCTCTCCTCTGGGAAGACTGACTGATCAGCACAGATTCCACCCTTCAGACAAGCAAGTCTTGCTACCAGTGCAGGAATTCAGCCGCATTTATTTATCCAAGACTTCACAGTTTCCACCAGAAGAATGTGTCCTTACAGGGGATTGGAAGAAGTGGGAAGAATATCACAGAATCAGTAGGGTTGGAAACGGATCTCTGGAGACCATCCAGTCCAAGCCCTCTGCCCAGGCAGGGTCACCTGGAGCAGATGAAACAGGAACATGTGAAGGTGGGGTTTGAATATCTCCAGAGGGACACTCCACTGCCCTGGAACTCCCTGGGCAGCTGTTCCAGGGATCTGCCATGGAAAGAAGTTCTTCCTCATATTGAAGTGGAACTTGTTGTCTTTTAGTTTATGGCCATTGCTCCTCATCCTGTCACTGGGCAGCACTGAAAAGAGTCTGTGACCACCCTCTGACACCCCTTGGACATATTTTCCCTTCTCCAGACTGACCAGGCCCAGTTCCCACAGTCCCTCCTCACCAGAGAGATGCTCCAGACCCCTCATCCTCTTTGTGGCCTCTGCTGGACCCTCTCCAATAGCTCCTTGTCTTTCCTGTACTGAGGAGCCCAGAATATGTCCCTCAGCAGACCAGTCCTGGGTACATGCAGAGGAAAGACTGGAGTCTGACCCATCACCAGCTTCACATTCCCAGGAACCTCCAGGAAAAGGGGAAAAGCAGGCAGAAGAGCAGTGATTTGTGTTCAGCCCAGAGATGAGCAATTCTCAGCTCTAATCTCAGCCTAGAATCAGAATTTTGGCACAGGGTGAAGGGCACAGTTGGCTATGAGGCTTTTTAAAATAAACCTGACTTTGAGCTCCAGACACTTTCAACTGCTTCTGACTGTCACTGATGGTAATTGCAGCAGGGAAATATCAAGAAGTGCATGGATAACAACCCTCTGCAATTAAGATGTGGCAACTGTGAAGGGCCCAACAGCCCAGAAGGTGAAAAAGAGGTGTCAGTAGAGTAAAACCAATTAATTACCCTCTGAGTAAAATGGCTTTGGAAATCACAATCTGCAGCTATTATCAATAGTTATTGATATTTTTGTGCATCCTGAAAGACTGACCTGCAGGGCAGGGGTTGGGGATCCATTCAGGCCCAGTGGATGCTCATTCACCCTTCCAGGCTACAAAAATCAGAGCCCATTGCAGTTCCTGACAAGGCTTAGAAAAGAACTGTGCTTAGGGTACTGCTCCAGCCTTCTGATCTTATTTTCTGGAGGATCAGCAAACCTTGTCCAGCCTCACACAACAGGTATTTGCTCTCACATCTGTCCTCACACGAGTGCTGAGGCATCATTAGGAAAGACCTGGGCTACAGTATAAATCTATTGATTTAAATATACAGCTGCCCTCAGGGGTCAACCTGTAAATATATTACAGGTTATGCAATTTGGGCTTGTGTTAAAGCAGTTCTCTCAGAAAATTCACTTCTCCCAAAGACTCCTTGAGAAATTTTCCAGCTGCTCAGCCCCGAGCTCGTCAGCTCTCAGGCATGTTGTTCATCTGGAGTAAATGCTCCTGGCTCTCCAGTTTTTATTACCCAATTCTTTTGTGGCAGCCAACTGACTACAGGAAAAAGGACTACGGTCTGGATCCCAAAACTGGGATTTCAGAGATGCTCATCACTTAAAATTCTTCTTCTAGCTGGGAAATGCTGAAGGAGGAACAAAGAAAGGAGAAGGATAGTCTGGGTCTGTAAACACACAAATTTAGTGATGGATTTAAACTATGAAACAACTCAAAGAGAAAGAGACAATTTAAAAGCCTATTATTATCCATTATGTCTGTGTCACTCAGTGGATCAGTTCTCTAGCACACATATGCATGACAAAGCATCACGGGGTTTATTCACATAGAGGCATCTATTAAGATGTCATTAAAAACCAACATTTCATTCTACAATAGGAACTCGGTGCTTTTCTCACTGAGAAAAAGTGTAATTAGTGCTCTGCTAAGAGCCTGCTCAGGATTGCTTTAGAAAACAAAGCTAATATATCTGTAGTTTAGTCACTAATTCCATTGTCCTAGAAAGGAGCAGAAGTAGTAATTCACCAGTAGGACTATCTGGGGATTTGTTTAGATCAATTTGCTCTTAAAACACAAGTTGTGGAGCACAAAAATGTGCCACTTCCACTGAAGTACCACATTAAGTCTTCTAATAATGTTGTGACAGGGTTGTTTGTGTGTGCCCAGAAAAACAGACAAATAAACCCGTGAGTTGCAAGGAAAGAATTCAGAGCAGCTGAGCTGATTGAGGGGCAGACTAAGCACTCCCCAAAATCTGACATCAGACCTATGAATCTGCCCCTCCTTGGTCTCAGCTGCTTGCTGGTGCACTCCAGATATCTCACCTGTAGGGAGAACTTAGCTGTAGATCAACCAGGTTAACTCCTAATTGAAGTGATTCTCTGCAAATGAGCACAGTGGTCACAGAGCAAAATACATCCCACTTGGAGAAGTTTAACTCATTAAATGGTATATTCTCAGCATGTTTCTGCAGGAGTACATAGTGAGCTATGAAAAACTTGGGATTTGAAGTGCCATGACCTGCTGCAGTTGTAAAATCAAAACTCCAGGTGAAAAACAAACCTTCTCTAGTCACTCACCATCTCTACAGTCACATTTCCAGCTACCAGGCAGTCATCTGACTGGCACTACAATTGAAAGTGTTTATAATCCTAAGAAAACATCAGAGCAGCTCAGTTGGTGAAATAGAGAAACAGTCCAAGCTTTTGCTACAGAACACTTGTTGGATCTGTGGTGAAAAGGGGAACTAAGATCCAAAGCCGAAATTTAGTTTTGTTATCATAGGAAATTCTGAGTTAGAAGGGCCCCACAAGAACCATCCAGTCCAGCTCCTGGCCCTGCACAGACACCCCAACAATCCCACCCTGTCCCTCAGCATTGTCCAAACCCTCCTGGAGCTCTGGCAGCCTTGGTGCTGTGCCCACTGCCCTGGGGAGCCTGGTCAGTGCCAACCACCCTCTGGGGGAAGAACTTTTTCTGATACAGTTTAACTGACACCCTCACTCTGACATCCTGAAAGCTTCTCAGTACTTCTGTCACCATCACACCCAAAGCCTCTCACAGCTTTGGTTCCTGCAGGACTGGCCAACAGTCTGGAATAAGACATATGTGGATATAATTCCACGTGAAAGGCAGCACAAAGTGCATGGATGTGACAGGAAAGTCACAGCTGAGAAGGGCAGTCTTTAGTCATCCATGAAATCAAATTTAACATGTACTTCACCCAGGGGCTGCTGACCCAAGGTTTAAGTGCCACAGCCTTGGAGAAGATGAGCCACAGCACATCTGCCAAGCAGAGAGTTTGTATGGACACTTCACCCTCATATTTTGAAATTCTTCATGACCAAAACCATCCTCTGTTAGGAACTGGCAGTGCTTGACTCAAGGTGTCACTGTCACCAGCATGTCATGGAAGATTTGGGTTGCAGTCCCTGGGCAGGTAGGATAGATCATGATATGTTGGTGTCATCACACTCTGCTGGATGACAACCTGCCCAGGAGGACATTCCCTATCAGGGAGAAGAACACCTCTATTGGGGACAACAGGTGGGAATCCCCTTTAGTCACCAGTTGTGGATAATTATCTAGAGGAACCTTTTGTCTTGGTGAATCAGGACAAGAACTCAGAAGAAGACAATGAATAGAGAGAAGCAGCTGACTAGACAATGGTCAAACGATGCCATTCCACCAGTGACAAGCTGGTCAGAAAAATTAAAGCCACCAAAGTCATTGTTTTCAGAACTGACATTTATTTACATAATTCTATAGAAGTTCATTTCAGAAAGTCTCTGCTCTTACCCCTTAAAAATTGTTTCTACTCCTGTATATCCTCTCCCCCCCCCCTTGTGTTTGTTTTCCCTCCTGAGTCACACGTTTTCTTCTCTGCTAATAAAACAAACAAGAGAAGACAGAGCAGCTTGTGACTCTGCCAAGCTTTCCACCACTCAATTTCCATGCAAGTCCAAAATGAAACAGAATATTTTCAACACAGAAATCCTTGGAGAAGTGCCTTTCCAAGCCCAGGATCAGCAGCCTTTGCTGTGCCAAGCAAGGTAACAAGAGGCACAGGGTAGGAGCTCACTACCCATGTTATTGGCTCTGTGTCCAAAGAGAGGGATGAGACTTTTCCTTCCATATCCAGCAGGAAACTGAGCCAGACTGTGGGAGTGGAAAGAATCAGACCTTGGAGAAGCAACCAGCAGGGTTATGCCCAGGAAGGAAACAAAGGGGATGTATGAGCTCCTGTTCTGATGCTCTCCATGAGCAGCTACATGCCTCAGGACGGGCTGTGCTGTGCCCTTCTCCACACCAAGGATCCTGGAGACTCCAACTGGGAGGGAGGGAGAGGGAGGGCAGGATGACTTCTGAATAGAACTATTCACCAGATGCCACGGTGGGCATTCTTTTCAGCTTGGAACAGCAGCTGGGCTCTCCAAGCCCAACCACAGATGGAGGCCCTGCCAGGAGAGATGCTGAGAAAAGGGGAAAAAAAGCCTCTCCTGGTTGATTTGTATTTAATCAAAGTCAGCTCCTGCCAAGCCTCACACCATATAGGGCCTTCAGATGCCTCTGTTTTGAACAGCAGCCTTTGCTGTTGATAACTAGACCTGGATTATTTTTCCATGCAAAAAAAAAGAAAAAGAAAAAGAAAACAGAGCCCAAGGCCAACCAGAACCATTTGCAGGTTAATGCCAAGCTGTGAGAGTGGCTTTAATAGAATTAAAAATTCTATTTTTAATTCAAAATGTCAATCTGTTCTATGGTTTAAGAACTGAAGCCAAAAAAAATCCAGTGCACCACTGTCAAGTTGCCTGAAAGTTAAAGGATAATAAACCCACAAGTAGTTCTTAAAAGCCTGAGATGTTTATCAAGAACAGTTTGATCCCAAAGGATTTTCAATTTAGTTCAGGAATAAGCCATAAAATAATTGATTTGTACAACTCAAGCACTTCACAAGACATCAAAAACCAGAAAGCAGTTTTGCCTGAGCACCCAAGTCCTTCCCTTCAGGAGCAGCACTCCTGAAAGGCACCATCTTCCCCCAGTGGTCCCTGTTCTCTCCAGAATTCCTGCATTTCTCACCAGTCACATTCTTTTGGATGTTCCAGACCTGAGAGTTCAGCTGTTTGTGTCATTACAACAACTGTGCTACTCCAGACAGAAGCTCAGAGATGTTTCACCACAGCCTTTGGGGACTGTGAGGCACCTGCTGCCTTGGGTACCCTCAGCTACCACAAGAATGAAACCTATAAGTCATTCACCCAAAATAATGGATTAATCAGGCTATTTTGAGGGGATATACAAACAGTGCCAAGTGCCAAATGATGTTTCCTACATAAAATCCCCCTGCAGAGCTGGGAGTTACTGGCACAGCCAGGCAACACCTCAAAGTTGGGTAGCTGGTGAATCTCTTGCACTTCTTATCATCATTCCTGGTTTAGCAAACTCGGTATTTAACCAAAGCCTTACTTTAAATATTGCCTTATTATGCTAACAAAAACCTACTATTTAATAATTTCTGACATCCAGTGTATTTTTTGGATTTTCCAAGTTTTTATGCCAGATGCAGAACACGATACCTTTATCTCTACTTTGGTTCTTATAATTATTTTGCTGTTTGTATGACTTATTGGAAGAAGCCTAAAGTGTGATTAGCAGTTAACCAATTTAATATTTGCACTTTAGAATTTTTGAAGCATTCCATCACATCTAGACTAATTACATTTTTACATGAGGCTTTGCACTACCTTGAAATGTATAATTTTATAAGATGAAGAAATTGCCTGTCTTTCCTATAGTTATTTTAAAATGTAAAGGGCCCAATCCTGCAAGATGCTTCACTGCCACCACTTCAGCATGTTCAGCATCTTACAGGAGTGAGTGTGCCTTGCAGGACTGCATCAAATTAGTTATTGTATTTAACAATTACTTATCTTTTTCAGTTATTTCTCAGATTTCAGCTCAATGTAGCTCACCCAGGAAGATGTTGCCCTAAATTATACTTGGCAAAGTTCAGACTTCAAAATGCAGGTAAATTTTCCTCTGAAATATCTGATTAGCATAAATAATTGGAGCATAATCTAAGCAGTGTTACTCCTATTGCCTATTTACTGGGTTGCATTACAGCAAGTTTCACCTGAAGTGAGGCAACAAAAAGCATCCAAGCCCAATAGAACCACAGAATAGTTTGAAGGGTCTTTAAAAACCATCTAATGCCAATCCCCTGCCATGGGCAGGGACACCTTCCACTGGGCACCCCTCTAAATAATTGAGATATATCCTGTCTGCACACCACAGTGGTCCATGCAAGGTTGTCTCAAGTTTATTTTCTAAGAGCCATCCAGACTCTCATTTTGAGCATTCAGTACAGACTTTATAACATTCTGAATAATTTGGGAAAGTCTGGCCAGGTGTGGTCTACAGCAAGTTGAGCAACTTCAGAGAAACATGGTCCTTTGGTGCCAAGGTGTCCAACCTAATGAAGTTCTTTAAAAAGAGCTTGTAGAAGAATTGAGTTTGAGAGTTAATGTCAACATTGGAAGCAACAAACTGATGAACCTTTAGCAACCCCATGATTTCCATGCTGTTGCCACTTCACTTCTGACCATGATTCAACAGGAAACCCCAGACCCAGAGTTCCAGACAAGCCATTTCAATTGTAGCTCTGGTTTTGTATTGATGAGAAACTTCAGCTTGGAAAGCAGAAGCAGGAATCCCATGCCATTCCCTGCTGTATCCTAGGCCAACCCCTGGCTAGAATCCCATGCCATCCTCTCTACTGGATGCAGTCAGGGAGCCAGGGAGAGAGCATTTGAAGGAAACAGCAAAGAACTCCAGGACTGGAAAAGTTTCCATCCCTAGATGAGGGGATTTATAAGAATACAGGGTTCTGGGAAGGAAGTACCTTGTAAGAGAAAAAAAAAGCCTTAAAGGAAAGTCTCCAGGAGGTTTTCCCAGTGAGACACCAGGGTATAGGAAATTACTGCACAGGCAAGTGCTCCTACTCCAGAGGTTTGGCTGATGGAAATCAGCATCCAGCATGGAATCAAGAGGTCATTCTGCAGTTTGGAGCTGTTCTGTGCACTGAGCTCAGCCCCAGCCCCTGTGCCCCAGGGCAGGCAGCTTTAATTAGCACAGCCCAGATGTCCCCAGCCCTGCCATTAGCTGGGTCATGACCCAGGACACAAACAGCTCTAACAAAGTACTAATTCCACTTCAAAAGGCAAGGCCTTTAATGATTTATGCAAGCCTTGGGGGGGGGGGGGTGGGGGTAGAATTACCATCCAAATATTACTGGTCTTAAAAAGGAGGAAGTGAAGAAGGGAGGAGGAAGAAGTGTGGGTAAATCACAGCCAGGAGCACAGGCACAGACATGAGTTGTACCTGCTGGTTGAGGCATTGAAGCAACTGAGGAAATAATGCAGAACTGCTCTAAAACCTCATGGCAACTTCACAAGTGCAACACTGCAGTACTCAGGCAGATTGTAGCTTTTAAAAAACAAGAGTGGGCCTTTAGAACCATTTAAGACCAACATGATGCAGCTGAGAAAATGCCTTCACTGGGCCTTTAGCTCCCTGACTGAAAGGCAGAAGAGATTTGCAGGTGAAGTTCAGTTCAGAAAAGCCCAAGGCAGCACAGCTTCCCAAGGTTATTTAGCTTAGGCTCCATCCTACAACTCAAAGATCTTTTTTCTGTCACAGTCAGTCGAGCAGAACATTTCACTGGGAGGCAGGAGGATCAACAGCAGTTAAACATTGATGAGAAGAGTGTAGAAATATGAGGGAGAACACAGATCTCCTCTCTATCTGCTCTGCCACTGACCTGATATGTGAGATGAAGGCAAATTCTTATCTCAGAATCACAGAATCATTAAGGTTGGAAGGGTCCTCCACAACATCAGGTCCAACCTGTGACTGCTCCCCATCTTGTCCCCCAGCCCAGAGCACTGAGTGCCAAATCCTTGGACACCCCCAGGGGTGGGGACTCCACCACCTCCCTGGGCAGCCCCTTCCAGTGTCTGACCACCCTTTCCATGAGGAATTCCTCCTGATGTCCACCTGACCCTCCCCTGGCACAGCTTGAGGCATTCCTCTACTCCTGTCCCTTGTTCCTGGGAGCAGAGCCTGATCCCCCCCTCCTGTCAGGGAGTTGCAGAGCCAGAGGTTCCCCCTGAGCCTCCTCTTGTCCAGGCTGAGCCCCCCAGGATCCCTCAGCTGCTCCAGCCCCTCAATGTCTTTCCCAAAGTGAGGGACCCAGAGCTGGACTCAGCTCGAGGTGCCTCCCCAGTCCTATCTCAGTTTATTACTCCTATAAATATTTAAACCCTGTTAATGAAAGGAACCTCCTGGGTACAACACCAACCTGTCTTCATCCTCAGTGAGCCAGTCATTGAGGATGAAGGCAGGGCCACTCCTGCACCTCCAGCCAGGCAAACCAGCTCTGACCCCAAAGCCCACAACTCCAGCAGTGCAGCTCTAACCCTGAGACAGCAAACTCTGCCTCAGGCACAGAAGTCAGCAAGCCTGAAGGTACCAGGCAGCCAGAACAGGAAAAATGCCTCATGAAGGTGATGAAAACTAAGAACAACTGTTATCCTGGGAACAGCCAGACCACCACAGGCAGAGAGGAGGATTCCATAAGGGCAGTTATTGTCAAACAACACCCAGGTCTTACTGAATGTGTGATTTCACCATCAGTTGTCCTGGGGTGTTTGAGCAGTCTCCTGGGTAGATGCAGTTTTAGAGCCCAGCTGTCCATAAAAATGTTTGGGGTTTTTTTTTTCCCCAACACTGCTCAGGTCTGTTTGCCTTGTAAGGTAAGGAAAGCAGAAGAACACAGCTGTTAAATGGGACAGATTTACTGCCCTCAGAACTGTCTGTATGGAAACTCCAGAACAACAGGGGTAACAAGCACTGGGAAGGGGTTGGTGGTGAGGCTGATTTTACAGGGCTTTGGCACACAGGGCTAAAAAACCAAATTCTAACCATCTGTAGAAGGAATTTTATTACCAAGTCCTCTCCAAGAGAGTTCTGAGGTAGGCTGCTGGTAAATGCACCTCCTTTTCTTTGCTATTCACACCTTACTTTATTCTACCTGGCTTTGAAGAAAGCTTCCCTAACTTCCCAATACATGGCTGTCTGGCCTTGCCTTCCTTTTCATGGGAAGTCCCTGAGAACCACAATATCATGTCCACAACATGTTCAGTGATCTCTGCAAGGGCATTAACAGTCCATCCATACTGTTTCAAAGCTGCATCTCATATCTTCACTTTCTTACAACTGAACTTGAACCAAATTTGGCCCAAATCCACAGGGATTACCCACAATTCCATTCTGTTAATTCTTTACACAGTCCCTATAAAAACAGGACTTGCAGACTACACGTATTTAATGTGTGCAATTATTAAATGCTCTTACCAGTTTCATCAGCAGAAAACTGAGGCAAAGAATGAGAGAGAAACCCACAACACCATAGAAAATAATGCCTTGACTTCAAGACATTTAAGTCCCATGCAACAGTCACTCTTCTCCAAGTTCACAGGTTTCCACACTGAACCCTTTTAGGCTGCTCAGCTGCCTAAAATCAAAACAAGTGTTTATAGGAGACCCCCAAAATACTTCATAATCTGATTTTCTTGAGCAGTGCTGAACAATGTCCAAACTCCTGTCAATCAGGCACCACAGCTTTTCCTGCTGACACAGTCCTCACCATTCCAGAGCAGGATCCAGGGCAATCCACAGCCTGTTCCCAGTGGGGACACCACATCCACCACACCAGTGACAGACACTGCAGGATTGCCCAGGGTGGGCACTGCACCATTTTAAACCCTTGTATCCCATGACAAAGATTCTGTAGGGGCCAGAAACCACCCATTTTCTTTCAGGCCATTACACACTGAGCAATCTGATCAACACACCATGGCCTGAAATAGCTCATGGAGCTGGTTGAGTACAAAAAAAATAGTTGAGTAAAAAATAAAGTTCTGTAAAAAAAAAAACCAAAACAACCAAAAAAAAAAAACCTATATAAAAAACACATGCCTTTGTCAGACTCTCACTGCTTGCACTTCACATCTCCCAGGACTGCTTTTTATGAAGACAAAAGCAAATCTAATGTTGGCAAGAATCCCGCCCAGCTTGTATCTGTCCAAATCATCAGCTATGTTTCTGATTTAGCTGCAGTTTAGACAGCCAACTTCAACAGACTGAACAAGGCAGAGCTGTTTTAAAGATGCTCTGAAAGCAGGGGGAGAGAAAGACAAACCATTCAGAAGCAGGGGCAGTGTGGTCAGCCAAGGCTCCTGGGATCTCCATGGAAACAGAACGTGTTTGGTGTCTTCAGCACTCGCACAGCTTGGGAAGGTGGGGAAAAAAAAGAAACAGAGCTCTTCCTGTAAACCTAAGGGAATTTATTTTTATTGTATTTTGGAACAAAACCAGCATTTGTCTTTTTATTTGCCCTTGGAACTGTGCAAGACCTCTTTCATCAATAGTTTCTCTTTGTCTCCTTCAGCGTTGTCAAACTTTGTCTGTTCTCCTAAAACTCAGCTTATTTCTCCAAGAGCACACAAGGAGCTCACATGTCCCTCACAGCACATGAAAAAAGGTGCTATGGAAGTCTAAAATACTTGGAACAGGTAAGGAGACCCACCAGACAAACAAGGAGTGAGCACTGCAGGTGGATGCACTTGATTCACCAAAGCTCAGATCTCACTGTCTGTGAAAAGGTTTGAAGTTCATGTTATGATTAGAGATTAACCTAATTTGCTTTTAAAACAACACTGGAAAAAAGCTTGTTCTGAGCTTATTTTTCCTCTGGATGATATCAGTGTGTATAAAGCACAGTAATAGACTTACCCTGCTTGCAGGTTGTTGGTCTAACATGAGGGTTGGATGGGAAAAAGTGGCAGAGCATAGGGGGAGAGAGCATTTAGAACCATAAAATCCTAAAAAATCATTTAGTTCCAACAGCCTGGGTACTACAAAATTATTTCACAATTTGACTCCTCTTTTCCTCAGTGCTATAATTTTCTTTGCTTCCACCCAAGCATTCCCGGCCATTCCTGACCAAACTACTGAGCTGGGAATCCCTAAATCTCAGAGTATCACCACAGACCCCCCAAAATGGCAAGAGATGCCAGATGACAAACAGTGATGTCTCTTCAACTGCCCAGGCCCTGTAGAAGTTACTAATACATCACAAAATGATCAATATTAAATATCTGGGGTTTTTTTTCTGAAGTCATTGGGGCCTGGACATGACACAGACATTCCTAGATTTCATCTCATTGCTTTCTCTTCAGTATGATTTTACAGCACAGAAACAACCTAAAATGCACCAAAAACTGGATAAATTCGGGACCTGGAGAAGAATTTCAGCCATTCTAAAAAAAAAAAAAACACAAAACAAAAAAAACCCCAAAAAACCCCAAAACCAACCAAACAAAAAAAACCTCCAAAAAAACATAAACCCAAACAAACACAAAAAGCCTCCAAACAAACAAAACCCCCAAACACCAAACAAAAAACCCTTTTAACAAGGAGGATGTTCCTTTAAAAAAAAAAAATCTTTTAAAGCTGGTCTTAAATTTACTTGGTTTAGTAACAGGAGTAGAAAAAGGAGCAAGAGACCCAATTTCAACACAGAAAATACAGTTTTGAGCCCTGATTCCAAGGAAACACCACTATTTACTGGTAGGATAGACATTCCTTTACATTTTCATCTAGACTAACTCCTGACTATCAATCCTCTGCAGCAGCAGCTGTCCAACTGAAGCAACAGCCTCTGGGAGTTCTTATATCAAAGTTTACCAGCCAGTGTGGCCCAGAAATACTGGGAACAACACATTCAAGCATAAAATTTGTCCATATATAACTCTATTAAAAAAAAAAAAAGTCTGATCTTCACACTGTTCATTCCTATCCTTGGTTCCCAGTCCAAAAATCCACAAATCCACACTGCTTCAAACCAAAGGCTCATCTACAGAGGGAAAACAAAATCACCTTGGAAGTTTGACACTGGAAGATGTTCAGGATTCTTTTGCCACTATCCCATTTGAAAATTCCAGATTCAGAAAGGAAATTAATTGAAGGGGCTGGGCAGGAGGAAGGAAAGCCTGATAATAATTTTTTTCTGTACCCCAAGCAAGGTGGAAGCAGAGCAGGAAGGTTAAAGCTGCTCAAGGACTAATTGGGAGCAGCCCAGCACATCACAGAATAGACCAACGAGAGACAACAGCAAAACCCTGGGGCTTTCTGGCAGTTTAGTCTTTCAGACTATCTGGGTGTTGGCCCTTTGGCCAAGTCTTCACTGTCCTGGCACAAAGTTGCACAGGGTTTTCCAGGAAATGATTTGCTTTGTTTGAAAAAATCCTCAGTCAGCCCAAACAAAGTAACTGGAAGCAACGAGCCCTTGGTGGCGAAGTGATGAGTCAGGGCTGAATTTCAATATTCAAAAAAACATGGAGTTTGGTGATGGCTTGCTTGAATTTAACACCTGGGTGTGTTCAGAAGAGAAGCATTTCTTTTTCTGAGGGAAGTGGTTTGCAAGAGGTGACTGATCAGGTGCTGCTGGGAGCTGAGGACAGGGTATCCATGAGTCAGGTCAAGGAGCAGAGGCAGGAGGGTCACACAAAAGGAACCTCTCTGGGCAAGGACGAGTAAGAGTTTGGTAAAATCTCTACTACACTCACAAGTGGGCTCATGAGCACTAAAAATAAGGAAAAAGGCAAGTCCTTATAGTATTTCTCACCAATACTCTCTGAAATTCCAGCTGTTTTCCCCGCAGGAATTCCCCAGATGTGATGCTCTTTGCTATGCGTCATCCAGCTGCACAACCTGGTTTTCCCCTCCACAGCTAATTGAAATATTGCATCTCACACTGGTGCAGGATTAGTTGTGGCTTCTGTTCTGCAAACAGGCCGTTTAAAAGGGAAATAATCATTGTAAACATTTTGATTTCCATAGAACTATTGTTCATCTCACTCCTGCAGCTTCCCAGAATCCAGTAAAAATGTAGCTTTGCACACAGGTTCACCCCTCCTTGGGGGTTATTACCAAAAATTACACACTTTAGTCTTCTTTCTTGAGGTTTTCTATGTAAAACTGAACTAAGATTAAGCAGCTTGTTTTTCCCTTTAATTGGTGTTTACTTTCTGTGGTTCACACACACCAATACTTTTTTCAACCCCTCCAAGTATCTGACAAGAGGAGTCATGTGTCTCATATTTATACTGAGGCACATCCACGTCACTCATTTTCAGTTCTTTGGTAAAGAAAAATGAAATAAAAGGTCCACTGACTAAACAAACCTGTCCAGTAGCATAAATACTTGGCCTCAAGGGCTTCAAAATGTTTGACTGTGGAATAAAAGGCAGTTGGTTTTGCCTTGCACAGAGAAACAAGAGTTGTGGTTTTTTAGACCTGGTGCTGTTTCTTCCACAGCCTAAAGATGCTCCACTTGCTCAGAGGATGTTCCCTGTTGTTTCCCTGCCCAGTATCACCACCCACAGCTGGCAAGCACAGAAATGCACATTTTAATAGTGCCTATGCAGGACCTTTGACCTCCAGGATCAGTTTTTCTGAATTACTTCATTACAGGAATAAGTTACTCTTCCCTATGGCAAATAAATCAGATTTCATTAATATGTGAGTAACACACAAGTTAAACAACTGGTCCAAGATTTAAGGGCAGTAAATCTTGGACCAGGAAATCTGGGAGATGATGCAGCAACACTTTGCACAGCATCAAATATTCCAAAGAGATGCCACAGCCAGGGAAGAGCAGGATAATGCCTATAAGTAGCACACTTCTCATAGTGCAAATGCCATAAGCAGGAACAAATTATACTCTTCTCTCCCCTCTCAAAATCAACTTATCATCAAGAAAATATCTAAGGCTTAAAAGAATCACAGAATTACTAAGTTTGAAGGGAAAGCCTCACTCATTTTAGTGAATCTCTTCTCCCTGATCATACAGGACTGATCAGGAGCCACATCTGCCTTTCTCAAAGCCAGATTTACTGAGGGCTGTCAGAAATTACTTCACATATTTACTGCATGTAATTTAGTCTGTGCATGTGACAGCCAAGCCTTTGGAGCTGTATCTGTTGGTTTTGAGTAGGTATTTTATGGGTGCAAATTCATTTTGCTCTAGGACATGCACAGGTTCAGTTTTTATTAAGGATGGATCTAGAAAGTTGAACCAGCCTGGAGCATTTGGGCCATGCCACTGGCAAATAAATGATAAAACAGAGCCACAGCACCAATCCTGCCTCTTCAGACTGCACAGAATCCACTCAGCCAGTCTGCTCATCACCAGTTCAGGAGAGCTGATCATTGTTTTCCTTGGCATTGAAGTTGCCCAGCTTATTGCTTATTTTTGCTACAGACTTCAAAGGCAGATTGTTCTAGAACTCTACAGTTTTCAAATCAGAGAAGGAAAAAAACAACCAGTATTTTTTTATCTTCAGCTTGAAACAATTCACTCCCCTTTACCCTGTTTTCAGCTCAAATATTTGCTTCAACACTTGCTGCCAAGTATTTCCTGGAGTGTCAGGACCTGCAATTAAACCCATGGCTTGCATTAAGCACCTCTGGATGGATCTCACCAAAACCACATCCCTGTGCCTCTGCTGGTCAAGGCTCTCCATGCTGATAATCAGGATATATGATGGAATTTGGGATGTGAAAATTTTGGAGCAGTTTTTTCATCAAGTAACAAATCCAGGTGAAAGTTCCCAACTGGATAACTGGGGAACACAGGCAAGAAATGTAATCCAAGTAGCCAAGCTACAGATTGTTACCTGGGTATGGGCTGCACCTTGTTCCTCCTGGTTGGTGTTTTCCTCCAACCCAGCTGGACCTGTGCAGTCCATACCATGGACAGAGGATTCCAACTGAGAGTTACAGATCAAACTCTTAATTCTTCATCAATTAGGTAATAACTGCTCACATTGAGGCTTCCATGCAAAATACTTCATGACTATGAAGTAGAGAGCAAGTCTTGATCCAGGTGAGAAGGTAGAGAGGCTGCCTGCCATGAATAGATACATCAGAACAGAGCTCCTTAATGCTTAAAACTCACATTTGGAGCTTGGGTTTGGACCCACACCTGGTTTTTCGTGTAATAGTTTACACCAGTAAGCATTCCTAAAATCAGCTTCCATGGAAATACACTCCTTTGCCATGATTAACCACTTGGATTATGTGAGGGGTAGATCCCAAGCTGATTACTGGCTTGGCTCCCTTCAACCCATCAAACATTTGCAATTGCAAGCACCTCCTAGGGAGCAGCTCCAGGTGGGAACAAGAGCAATGCCACCCTCTGCCCCAGGTCTGGCAGTGCCCACCTGAGTTATTCCAGTTGTCCTCAGCTTCAGATGCTGCTGCTGAAGTATTTCTGCAGTGAGAGATGGTCTCACACCTAAAAAAAAATGAGCTGTGAAGGATCCAGGGGTGGTTTTTCAGCAAGAGTGAGAGACACAGGAACTCTTTAATCCGTCTGTAAGTTGTTATAATATAGTTACAGGTGTCCTGCTCTCATTTGCCTGAGTCTCTGGTGGCCGAGTCCTCTGAAATTAAAGGATTGGGACACATGCTGAGAATGTCACCAATTCCAGCCAATCCCATTTACACAAGGCCATCAACATCCCTGTTTAAACTCAGGAGGGAGAATCACAGACCTCCAGACATCCTTTCATGCTGTTGCAGCAATTCCCACTTTCCCCTCAGCAAGAGGATGGGATGAATTATTTGCTCCAGCAAAGGAACTCCAATCCCTTACACCGTGTGCTCTGGGGTCAGAGCACTGGGATGTTTCAGCAGTCCCACAAAGAGTTCCTGAAAGCTCTACAGCAGCTAATGGATCTGCCAGACACAGATTCTTAAAAATATCATCAAGCTGCTTAATGGAAACTCCAGCCTTTCTCTCCCTGCTGTTTCAAACATATATTTTAAGTATCATTTCACTCGTGTTAAGCTTAAAAACACTGTCCCTTCACTCACTCTTGATTCAGTGCCAGATCTCCAGTGCTACTGCTGAGGCAATAAATTAAGCATTGATCAAGTTATGTTATGTTACTTCCTAAGGAAACATGGCTGTGAAAAACCAATAACAAAATATAGAGTCTGGAGCCTCAATCAGGGTTATGCCTCCCCTTGGTCTGGAACTATATATATATAAAACATTGCTTGGGGCATTATTGCACTGACTGGAGGAAAAACTTGTTATTATGGCCAACTACAGTGATTTGGGTTAAATACCTGCTGTGAGTTTTCACCCTAAAAAAAAAAATAAAATCAAAGCAGTTCTCTGGTTGCATTCTCCATCCATTGCAGGTTGGGACTAAAACACAGACACCAAAACCCTATTTTTGTGGTGTTCACCTGAACACCACAGCTGGTTGCACAGCTGGTGCAACAGAATGCAGAAGAACTAAAACAAGTGGAAAAGCCCCAGAACCCACCAGTGAGCTGATACTGGCACAGCCTGCTGCAGTAGATATATCACCAGCACACCCCAAGAAGCCAATTTATTGATACTTTTGGTCCAACATGAAACTTGAACCCAGACTCCAAACTCTCAGGTGTTCTCAAGGTCATTCATTCATTTAGAATTTGCTACTTCAGATTTCACTCTAAATCCTCAAAGAACAGCCTTTCTCTGAGTTTCCCCTTCCCCCTCAGTTTTCCTTACTCTTGGGCTGAAACCAAGAATTGTCACCTGCAATAGAAGCCCAAAACACAGCTCTTAAAGCCTTGATATGGACTCCAAACAATCTTGAAGTTGATAATTAATTCACTGCCACTCACTAGGTCAGGTTTGCTCAGGGCTCTCTCCAACCTGGCCTTGGACACTTCCAGGGATGGGGCAGCCACAGCTTCTCTGGGCAACCTGTGCCAGGGCCTCCCCACCCTCTGAATAAACTTCTTCCTGATATCTAATTTAATTCTGCCCTTTTTCAGTTTAAAACCATTCCCCCTTGTCCTGTCACTGTCTCCCATATAAAAAGTCCCTCTCCCTCCTTTTATAAGCCCCCTTAAGGTACTGGAAGGCCACAATGTCTGGGGTAAACAAGACCTTCACTCAAGGACAGTTTATCCATCTCAAGGAGGGGGAAAAAAACCATCATCTGAATAGATAAAACAGAGGGAGATTCAAAAATGAAACACAACTTGCCACCTCCAGGAACTCTGTCTTGTGATTACCGTCCATGTGAAAACCCTGCCAGGTCAGATACATGGAAAAAACAAGTCTTTCAACACTCACTAATCCAGAGTTTATAGTTTCAAACCTTTTTTTTCCACTAACCACCTTTGATTCCCTGCCCTGGGTGGGGCCCAGGGAGTCCTTCCTGCTGAGCAGCCCTTGCTCTTGGCATTGGTGCTGGAGTTGAACTGGGAGCAGTGGAAGCAGCAGCCGTGGGCACATCTGCACATCAGTGCAAGCATCAAAACAGATGAAAATCCCTCCTCCATGCCAGTAAAATTCAGGAATACTAAAACAAGGCATGGGATAGATCAGCTTCATCTTTGCTCTATAATCATCTTTGAAAAAGCAAAGACAACACCTGTGAATGTTGTTGACTTAAAAACTGAGTCAAGGGGGACCCAGGGGACTGTGACATTCTACAAGTGTTGTCTGTGTCCACAGAACTGCATCACAGCTGTGAGGTATGAGGTGAGATGAACACTCAGCTAAAATGACTTTCACAGAACCAACCAGGTTGGAAAAGACCTCTGAGATTGAATCCAACCTGTGACCCAACCCCACCTTGTCACCCAGACCATGGCACTGATGCCACATCCAGGCTCTGCTCAAACACCTCCAGGGACGGGCACTCCACCCCCTCCCTGGGCAGCCCATTCCAAGGGCTGATCCCTCTCTCTGCAAACAACTTCTGCCCCATGGCCAACCTAAACCTGCCCTGGGGCAGCTCAAGGCTGGGCCCTCTTGTCCTGCTGCTGGTTCTGGCAGCAGAGCCCGACCCCCCCCGGCTCCCCCCTCCTGTCAGGGAGTTGTAGAGAGTGAGAAGGTCTCCCCTGAGCCTCCTCCTGTCCAGGCTGAGCCCCCCCAGCTCCCTCAGCCTCTCCTCCCAGCACTTGTGCTCCAGACCCTTCCCCAGCCTCATTGCCCTTCTCTGGCCCTGCTCCAGCCCCTCCATGTCCTTCCTGAGCTGAGGGGCCACAACTGGGCACAGCACTCCAGGGGTGGCTTCACAGGGGCAGAATCCCCTCCCTGCTCCTGCTGCCACACTGTTCCTGAACCAGGCCAGGATCCATTGGCCCTCTTGGCCACCTGGGCACCCCTGGCTCATGTTCAGCTGCTGTCAGTCAGTCCCCTCAGGTCCCTTCTGTCCCCCCACTCTGTCCCAACCCATGGGGTTGCAGGGGGTTGTTGTGGCCACAGTGCAGGACCCAGCACTTGATCTGGTTGAACCTCATCCCTTTGGATTCAGCCCATGGATCCAGCCTGTCCAGGTCCCTCTGCAGAGCCCTCCTGCCTTCCAGCAGATCAACACCCCCCCCCCCAACTTGGTGTCACCTGCACATTTTCCAGTGGTGGACTCAATCCCCTCATCCAGCTCACTTTAATACCATGGAAACACAAGCACATCAAAGCAAAGCAAAAAATCAACCTTTAACAGGGAAATGTGAGTTCCCATCAATCCTGTGCTCACCAGGAGCACATGGCAAGGGGGGAGAGCAGCCCTCCCTCAGCACACAGCCTGTCACTCATCTCAAGCTCTATTTACCCACTGCACAATCTCTCCAAATATCCTCAACTTCCACTGAAACCCAGGCAACCTTTTTGAGCATGGGAGGGAGAGCACAAACCTTGGTGAATAATAAGACGTGACCTTCTGGTGAGGGAACCTTCAATCATGAAACAAAACATGAGCACTACACTTCAGAACAAAAATCTGTGATGCCAGGAAGGTCACTTACACAGTTTTAAACCTTGTATGACAACAAAACACTTGAGTTTTCTAATATTTGCCCAAGATGTTACTGGTTTCTGAATTATAAATCATTATAGCCCAGAAACAAACAGAAAATGAGCATCCCAAAGCACAGTTTAGCAGGTCACAAGATACATCAACTAGAACAGGACCATATAGGTCAGAACAAATTACAAAAGCAGGATTTCTAACAGTACTCAAGAGGTCCAGAGTAACACAGGAATCCTTGCAGAACACAGGAGGGCTGGGAAATAGAACATTTTGAGGAGTTCTCTTCCCACTTGGAAATACATTGAACTTGTTGATTGCAGCACTGGCAGAAAAACCAAACAAAAGACACACCAAAAAAAAAAATAAATCTATGAAGACCCAAAAAAACCCCCTCAAAACCACACAAACAAAAAACCCCCACAAAATCAAACAAACAAAAACAAACAACAAAAGCAAAAAGAAACCCAAACAACAACAAAAAACCCAAACAAACAAACAAAAACCCCAAATCTAAACATATAAAACAAGAACATCCCCACCAAGCTTGCCAGCAGAGACCACTGGAAAATATGGCAATTCAGTTGCACCAGACCTTTTTACTGCAAAAATGGAATTTATTCAAACCTGGCAATAAAATTGATTAACATTAGTTTTCTTTCTACTCAAAAATAAGCTATGGAAATCAGAGCACCTCCAGTCCACATTTGTAGTTTCTGTATATAAAAGATGCAGATCCTACCTATCTGAAAGTTACAAAACAATTTGAGATTCAGAGTTAGGGGAACTTGTATTGATTCTGGAACAACAGTCAGGATTTGAAAATCCTCCCTAACTGTGCCGTGGAATAATCCCAAACCAACCTCATCAATCATGCAGCTGGAAAACATAAATAACCTGCAAATAATGGTCTCAGCTACTGCACTTATCCTTCATATTGCAGCAGGTCACCCTGGGTGAGGGGATCTGTTCTGGGAGAGATGAGGGTGAGCTCCTCCTGAGGGCTGACAAATGTCCCCTCAGCCAAAGAGCTCATCCTGAGGGAGCTGGGGGCAGCTCAGGGAATCAGCCTCAGACATTCCTGCCCAGGGATGGGGAGGAGGAGGATGGGGGAGGATCTTCACAAGCAGGAGTTCTCAAATCAACACTCGTGGGCACCATCCACAGCCTGGCCAGTTCAGCAAAACCAGTGTCCCACTGATGGTTTGGTATTTCTTGCTCACTCTTCGACCACCTTGCAGGGAACACAGTGCTGAGGAGTTAATTCAAGTTGTCAATGATTGTTAGATCAACACAGAACAAAACACGGGAATGAAGAAACATCTCTGAGCAAAGTTTCTGGAACATATCAAACTGCACAGGCTTTCCAGAGCAGACTTGAAATAAATACTAACTGGAAAGAGTATTTTATGTGCTGCAATATACTGTTTTCCAGAGATATTTAAAGGATATTGATGCCCAACGTATCAGAAAATCATTTCATATCCCCGTGTTGTGGGGAAAGGAGACAGAGCAGAGGAGAGAAAAAAAATGAAGAGGTGTCAGGCTATCAAACTGGGGACACAGAGAATAGGTATTACTCATTTTTTTTTTTTTCTGGAATAAACCTTAAAAGAGTCTCTGAACTGGAGCTGAGAAGTTTCTTCAGCTTCTCTGGGCAGGCAGCTGATGGAAGCTCCTCTCACACGAACAAGGATATTCTTTTAAGTCCAGTGACTGATCATCACCCTGCTGCTTCCTGCAACTTCGGCTTTTACTTTTAGTGGGAAGCAGCTTGTTCTAAGTATGACCAGAAAGAACAGAGAGGATTTGCTGCCAGCATCTGCCTTCCAGTTGCCACTCAATAAATAAAAGAGCCTCAAACCAGATCTTCAGCTGTAAGACCAGTTTTCCTTGCCTCGTGTTCATACCCCAACCTTCCTGCCTGGGATGATTCCCCAGCAACACACACAGGAGAGGTGATAGCAAACCAACCCTCAGCCTTTTTCCACATGTGGCTGAACCCTCCTGCATCCAGCCAGCCTTGAGTGTCCTGGAGCATCCTTCCAAGGACAGCATGGCCAGGCACTGTCCTTGGATGAGCACGAGAAACCACAACCTGAAAAACAATTGTTTCCACCTTCTCGTGTTTATAAAACAGAAATTCAGCCACACAGTTTTTTGCTGTGCCAAACTGCCACCAGCTTAATGAAAGAAAGCAAGTAAATATCATTAAAGCTTCACCAGGCTGCATTAGCAATAAAGGCTCTAAAAGAACACACTGTGCTCCTCCTGGAAGGCTATAAAATACCACACACTCCCTTTGTAATACAAGTCAGGGGTTTCCAAGGCACACAAGTGAGTTCTGCACATCATTTCATATAAGATGCCACAGCCAGGCCAGCTTCTATCACATCTGTATCATATTCTGCTTAACAAATTCATTTTAATGAATATATCCAAGTTGTGGTTTCTGCCACTGCTGCCAGGTTAAAATACCTTTGCTCTTGCTGTGACCCTCCCACCACACCACACTGCAAGAACAGTTTATGTTCAAACTAATTAAACCCATCCACTCACTGCAACAAAACAATTGAATTAAAAAAAAAGTCTTTTGCGTGTTTACCAGCTCTAATTGTTCAAATCTATCAAAGTAAGTAAAAGCAGAAATACCAAAACAGCATTTTCAAATTTAAACAGAGTAACCTGAAGAGTAATGATAGTAAAGAAAAAACAAACTTGTAAAAGCTGGGCACTGTGCAAATATCAGGAGTAGAAACTACAGAGTCAACAAGTCTAGAGGTAGGAAATGCCAGAATTTAAGAGAGTTTTTGGAAGCTTTGTAAGAAGCAGGCATTGCTTGCTACAAGCAGCGGTATGAGAATAAAGAACAGCTTCATAAACATGGGGTTTTATCTCCTTTGAACTCCGACAGGGCAATTAAAGCTCATCAGGAGCTCGTTTAAAACCAAAACAAACAAAAATCCCAGACAACCAAACAGAGACAAGGCCTTTTCCTCTGCTAAGGTCACTTTGTGACAACAGTGAAGTAGCTCTGCAGACAATAGGGTAGACAGGTGGCTGTTCTCTAAAGTTTTAGATGAAAACACTGATTTCTAGGAATATAAACAAAGACCGAGACATTTTAGGCCTTCTTATATACAACTGGTTCTATTACCCCCCTTAGCATCTTGATTTCTGTTTTATTAAAAAGTAGGCATTCTAAAACATCCTCTGCTTTCCAGGGAGCAATATCCAAACTTCATATACCAAGCACATGTTATATATAAAAATAAATATATATATAAAATATATATATTATGTATATAGAAAAATTAGAGACAAGTCACTGGACCCAAAAGCTCAGAGTGAAGGAAGAAAAATATTACCTTGGCCCCATGTTTGTTATAACCAATTTTATCTACTTTACCAGAGACTAAAACTTGCTTTTGTTGTACAGAATTTTAAGCAGATGTGAGCTAGGATAGTGCAGCCACAAGGAACAATAACAATTGTAGATAAGGAAGATGATGCTCTGGTGGGACTGGTGCTCAGTTCTTCTGAGGGAAGTGGATGGGGGTGGAAATTAAAACAATACACACAAAGGGGTCCTCGAGAGCTCTGGTGTGGGATCTAGAAAAAGGAGATGGGAGAGCTCTTGATATTTTAGGAGGGAATTCTATGATAAATATCAAACATATTTCATAAATATCAATCAATCAGATTGAGCAGGAATCCAAGATGCCCTCAGTGTCATTCCCTCACTCATGCCAGCCCAGTTTCTGTAAGGATGGTGGCAAACACCTCTCCAAAACCAAAAGACAAGGGATAAGGACATCCTGCTTGGAGAAAGACACAGTTTTGAGCAAGTTCTCCAAGCACACATATGGAACATGATCATATCCTCCTGCAATAATAAGGCCACAAGAGCAATTTCCTCCTAAAGAAGGTGACTGACTCCAGGACAAGCTCTGCACTGCAGATCCCAACAGAAACTGAAGATGAGGAGCCTCTCTTGCAAAATTAGGAAATCCTGTTACCATTAAAAACCCTCTGCCAGGTGGATGGAGGGCTCCTGCTCCCCACACTGGTGTCTCACACCCTCTCCTGAGGTACTTCCCACACTGCAGGGAAATCAGGCTTTTAACGCTCAGGGAACAATTCTTCTCTATTCAGGTTGGGGACCTTTCCCTCCACACCTCATCCCCAGGCTGTCAAACACCCAGAGAGGGAGCAGGTCATCCCAGCTGCAGAAATGAAGTGGCTTCTGCAACAAGAACTCTGAGGGTGCAGGTTTGAAGCCACGTTCTCAGCTGTTCAACACTCACAGAGGTTGGGACTCGAGGTCAAAACCAGGGTGGTACCAAAAGAAGTGTTCTCTGATTTGTGCTGCCCAAACCAAACTAGGTCTAACTGCAATTCCCTCTTTTTGTTGGGGGTTTTTCAGTGGTGTTTGTACTGTTTTAAATGCTCCCAGTTTTCATTTGTTCTTGCCTGGATACAAGGTGCAGGGTGAGATAAAAAGGAACATCCAAGGCCAGAGATCTCTTTTTAAGACAGATTGGCCATTGCCAATCTGTTACTGTTCAATGCCCAAGGTGATGGAACAACTTCTATTTTAGTTAAATGTATTTACATGACTCCACTCCTCCAGGAACATTAATTTTACTCTTTCCAGTCTGAGTAACTGTAATAATGCAGGAGAACATTGAACTTCAGTGCATTTACAGCACAGATGCTGCAGTCTGTCACCTTGATACATCCTGTCATTTAACACTCTCGATGCTTCCAGGCAGAACATTTTGCATCCACTTTATTTCTAGTGCTGTAAAGTTCCATGAGGATCCTGCCCTCCCCTGCAACGTTCCCATTAATATTTTTAATGCTTAACACTCCCAGTAGCCCCTCACAGCAGTGAGCATCACTCTGAGCTGAAAACAAACATCACTCAGAGCTAAATAGTCATCACAACGTGAATGTGAAAGACTGATTGGTAACTGGTGAGACACTGAAGGTTTAGGTCTGATAGAAACACCAGAAAGGAGATATTTATGCTTTGAGGAAAAGCACATCCTCAGGTTGTTTCCCCACTGAGACCAGAGCAGAGAACCCCCCTGGTTCTCGTAGATAAATAGACCAGAAAAACAAAGCCAGGCAGGGAGTTCTTGATTTCCTCTCTGCAGTTCAGTGTTAACTACACACCATGGTACATAAACCACCCCAGGAGTCACCTGGGCCAGGGCTTGGGACACCAAGGCTTCAAAAACAAAAAACCAGAGCTGCTTTATGTTCATCTGCCTGGAAGATCATACCCAGCAAGGGGCAGAAAGAACCATGTGGCTCACAGATGCTTCCCCTGCAGACTACGGAAGAGTTTTGCCTGCAACACTTGAGGGTTTATCCCACTGATTTCCAGTGAAAGTTGATGATCTAAATGCAGTAAAGTGACTTTTGGAAGTAACTGCTCAGCTCTGCTATTGGGCTAAGTCAAGTTAAACTAAACTCCGAGAATAAGCATTTTAACTTATTTAATGCACTTAAATGATCTCCTACATAGAATGGTTTTATCCAACACAGAACCATAAAAACATGGGATGTAAATTTGCAAGTATCCACTCTGCTGCTGCTCTAGCTGGGAATGTTTCCAACAGCACAATGTTTTCTTGGAAAGGAATAATTGAAGAGGTGAGCTTAGGTGATAATTTCTGACAACAAGCACAGGGATGCCAACCTGAACATATTTGATGATAGACTGCCCAAAGAACACAGACAGTCTGCTGTGCCTTCTGCCACCCCTTCAGAACACTCCCAAAGGTGAAATGTAATTAAATACTTAGAAAAGGAGTTTAGACAAAATCCCAGGGAAGTGCTCACAGCCCCAAAAACGCTGCAGCTGAAAACTAATCAGCAATTCTACTTTGAAACCCATTGCAAATTCATGCTGGATTAATTCTTTGTATTTAATGTCAGGAGATGGGTGGTAAAACAGACTATGGAAAGATAATTTTTTGAGATAAAGTTCACTGATAGTTTTATTTATTAGTCATACTGTTATAGCTTTAGAAAACAAGATAGTCCTGAGCCACATTCAGATGCACTGGTGCACTGTTGTATTTAATTTTGCAACCACCACCAATAACACTGGAACCACTCAGCTGGTGAAATATGATTTAGCACAACCAGCTCTGGCAAAACTAATTAAGAAAAATTAAGAATAACTATCATTCCAGTTTAATTATAAATAATACCCTGATACACCTGAAAAAATATCAGAATGAGAATTTATCAGTGTTAAAATTCTAGGAGGTTTTACAGCTACTAATGATCTCAACTCACTTTATCCAAGACAATCAAACATAGGCAGTATCAGGCAGAGAAAGGAAAAATAATGAGAAGCAAAATATCTACTTTATATTCCAAAAGTAGGAGGATCTCAAGGAGTCCCAACAAACAAAGGAGAGGAGGACACTTGCTTTGGAGAAAATACAATACAAAACCTTACACCAATAATTATCACCTAGACATAACTGACCAATCCAATCCTATCCATTAAGAGAAAAACACTTCTCCCTAAGCCAACTTTCAGTAAATGCTGCTCAAACATTTGCAAGAAATCTAGATATAGCCTTGCCTTCCTTTAAGAGGATTCTCAGATCACTGAAGGTAAGAAAAGGACAGAAATCCTTAATTTATAGCACTAGCTGGAAAAACTTTTGAACAACTCTGGCAGATCAGTAATAAATTAGTGTTATCTGGCTGCATATTCCCACCTACTGTCTCATGTAATGTGGAAAGAATGAAAAAGGAATAGAGGCAGAAAGGAGTAGCACATAAAAACAGCTTCCTCAAGTCCCCAGGGAGAAGAGAGAAAATGCCTTTAGTGTTGTTTTGCATGAGCTGCAGCCACATTAAATGTGCCATCACATCACCACGGTGGGCACTGGAAAGCTTCTATAGCTTCAAACTCTCACCTGAGACAAGAAGTCACTAAATCCACCTCCAGAGCCAACATTCCCCCTGCTTTGTCAGGGAGCAGCCAAGGTCACTTAGTCAAGTCAGGAGCAAAAGGAAAAGGGGCCAGAGACAGATCTGGAAACGAGGAGACAGCACAAAGTGCTTCCAGGACACAGAGCCAAAGGCAAGGCTATAGAAAAAACATAGATATGGACATCAAAGCCCTGCCAGAAGACAACCAACCAACTGACCTACCTCTGTGGGTCTGTGGGCACCAAGGAGGCAGGACCAGGGAAGGGCTGAGAACTCAAGACACAGCTCTAGAAGAGGGGAAGTTCCAGGCTCCAGCTTAAATAGGTGCCTGGCCCCAGGCAGGGTGTTTGTAGGGTCCCAGGTGAGGCTGGTCAGGGTGATTAAGACCCCATGGATGGCTCAGAGCCCTGGCCCCGGGCAGGGTGTTTGTAGGGTCCCAGGTGAGGCTGGTCAAGGTGATCACTCAGAGCCCTGGCCCCAGGTAGGGTGTTTGTAGGGTCCCAGGTGAGGCTGATCAGGGTGATTAAGATCTTGTGGATCACTCAGAGCCCTTGGCACACCTGGGGCTGGATCCTGCTCAGTCTTTGTCCTCCCAAGTAGTCCCCAAAACCCCCCAGCTGCTTCAGAGTCTCTGTGGGGTTTGGTTCCTGTCCTCTGTGGGACCACCAACAGCCCTGACCAGCTCCTCTGGGACTCCCAGATCTTGGGTTCCCTCCTGGCACCCTCATCCCTGTCCCAGCAGTGCTGTGGGTGGTGGTGTCCAGCTTTGGCTTTGATTGAGGGGGCTCAGGCACCTCCAACCTCCTCCCTCACCCTGTTGGGAGCACAAGGTCACCTTCCCCTTCTGGCAGGTAAGGAATGTTTTGTGGGCTCTGGGATAAAGGTTATGCCTCTTCCTTGGGCTGCTGGAAGCAGGGAGACCCTCTGAGAAGGCAGGAGCAGCAGCACCTTCTCTGGGGGAGATAACGGAGTCTCTGTGCTCCTGAATCAGAGTCCCAAACAGCTCCTTCCCAGAGCATAAACCAGGCTGGAAGCAGAAGTACAAAAGACAGTGTGGGATGATTTTCTAGACATAGCACAGCTGAAGGGAGAAGAGTTCAATTAAAGCTGAAAAAAGGAGAGAAGAGCTCAGCTGAAGCTCAAAGGGAGACAAAGAAAAACAGTCTGTCATGTTCCCAACAGCTCAAGAAATTTCACTTTGCATCAATTTATACATGTTCCTTTGGACTCAAACCTCTCTGTTTCTTTCAGTTATTTAGTCATTTGAATTTCAAAACAACCTCCCCAACATTGACTTAAACCACTGCCTTTGAGTCAATACATATTAACTTTTAAACCAGAAGATACAGAAAATGCTATTTAGAAACAAAAGGTAAAGCAAATCAGGGTGAAAACTTCCCATGACAGCTTCTTGATCTTTTCAAAGGCTTTGCCCAAACTACTCTGGCCAAAACTACCAGTTAAATTCAAGGTGCATTGGCAAAGAGCTTCAGTATCTCCTGAAAATCCTTTTTTTTTTTTTAATATTGTTTCCTTCATTTAACCAGTTTCAAGGATTAAATCCCTCTTCCAGCTCAACCTCTGCCAATGGAAATTTTTAAACCCTCTCAAAGCGTTTTCCTCCTAAATCACCAATTAGAAGGGAAGACAGTGAAAAACAAAAACTCTTGAGTTTACGACCAGCAAAAGATGGAAAGAAAAAAAGTTCTCTCGTTATCTGAAAAAGGGTTTATCTGAGTGATTATGAAAACATCATTTGTCCTGGAAACCTCTCCAGGCTGCAACTGTGTCAACATCATTATTACAGCATTTTTCCCTTGCTGGTTGGGGGATCCTTGATGGTGTTGCCAAGTGTCCTCGTCCCAGATATAAACCTGAGCTGTTTTCCTTGCTGAAGGATTTCCTGTAACTCTTCCCTCTGTCCTTCATAAGCTCTAAGTATGGGCTGTGTGGCAGAGTGGGTGTGACAGATTATTACTAAACCACTTTCCAAGCAGACAAACTTCTGGAAGTGTGGCAAGAAGGGTGTTCTAAAATTAATCATTTACTTTCTTTTTTCCCCTGAATTTATATTAGTTCCCAGCTCCCCTAATTTATCACACATTGATTGTTTGAGTTTTGCCTTCCAGCCCCAAATATTGGAGTATTTGAGCATGAACATCTTTTTTTTTTCTTCCCTAATTTTAGGCATTATACAGAAAAATCTGGGACACGGGAAACCTAAAATTTCAGAAGCTAAAAGGAAAAAAAAAAATCAAGTGATTAAGGCATCTTGTGATTAAGTTTTTTTAATGCTTGGGCAAAGCAACACTGACTCATTGTAGCCATGTCTAATGTCCCTGACAAGGCCAGTGCCTGGCCAAGATTTATCCTTAAAAGTTCCAGCTGTTTATGAGATATTTGAGGGGGGGGGGAATATGTGGCAATAATTATGTTGCTTCCGACCGAAAAATGGTTGAAAGGATTTTCCTACAAATTCCTTAAAATAAGTGAGCAAAACCAACTGTGGGCAGGAACTAAACAAGGCCAATTCACAAAAAAAAAAAATCAAGTTTAGGGTTGAAATGTTGCTGCACCTTCAGCTGTGGCTGGAGCTCCCCTGGGTGTTCTTGGGGTAACCTTAGGATATAAGGGGACATTGGGTTTTATCACAAAAAGCTGCCTCTGTGGAGCATGAAACTCGTTGTTCTGTTGTTATAGAGTGGCAATGCTGCAGAATTTTCAATGCTAAGACCAAAGGTAAAACAATTAAAAGAAAACAAATGTATTATAGATGCTTTTGCAGGTTTGGGGTATCCCATTTTTATGCTGTTTCTCTACAATTCCAGCCAGCTCTTGGCAAGGCTGTTGTACAAACTGAACTGCCTGACTTAAAGACTGACCCCAGACCATCTTTGCTGCTGGATTTTACCAAAGTCCTCTGGAATCAGTGGCTGGGCTTTAAAAGATGAAGCTTAAAATACTTCCTAGGTCCTGTTTGATCCAGCTCCTCACCTCATCTCTCCCTGTCCTTAAATGGTTGCTCTGGGGAAGATCAGGAGGAGAAGCTGCAAAATGAGTTGTCCCACTGTATTTTAATGGTCCAAATGCCTCTGTTTTCTTGCCTTCCAGCTCTGGAAAATCTTTTAGCTCAGTCCTTCCCCTTATAAAGTCACATATAACATAGAGAAAGGGAGTGGAACTGAGATAAACACAATCATTGTAATCATAAAAAAAAAAAAATGGTGGCTTCTCCACTATTTTTTTTAATTCCCAAAAAAACATTCACAGATAATTTTGCAAAACTCAGTGAGATACCTTTGGAATTTGTTCTGGCTTTGCTCATTCATGGCTTTGCATGTTCATTTGGGTTACACTCCCTGTGTATCTTGCACAGGCTGTGCATCTTTCCTCAGCCCAAAATAGGTTCTTTACAAATGATTAAACCCTGAACTGCAGATATTTGGTGCACAAGACAGGATTAACCTCAGTTTATCGTCTAGAGGTTGGGTATTAAGCCTAAGTGAAACATCTGCCTTGTTTTACAATCAGTAAAGACAAAAGTACCCTAAAAGAGTTATTTATTACATTGAACTTGCACTGCTACATTTGGTAGGAGGGAATCAAAAAGCACATTTCTGCCCTAGACTGTCCAACACTATGAAATGACTCGAGGGAAAACACAGTTTGATTTGTCTTTTCCAAATGTACAGTTAAATATAAATCCCTCTTTAAGGATCACTTTGATCCCACAGGGATCCAGAGTCCCCCTGTGAAGATTTTGGATGTGCATCTTATTGTACATCTGGGTTTAAGAATCCCAGTGTGCAAATAAAGCAGTTTGGCTTGACTTGCAGGCAGAGAGCCCACAGTGTGTTTATAGCAACAGTTCTTTTGGCTCCAGTTTATCTGAAGAGTCCCACTTTTGGCTTAATTAAATTCTGTGTAAATCAGAAGTGAAGTTATATTTAAAACTGGAGAGTTCTCCTGATGTAGAACATTTTCAGGAGTGCTGTGGTTTGTAGGGAAAGAGCATCAACCAGGCAGAGCAGACTGAGAAAAACAAAATCTGAGCAGTAACCTGGACCTACGTGCAGGCAAAACTCAGGCCAGGTCCTGTTGGCTGCACAAAAGGCCCAGAACCAAAGAGTTTGGAGTTCCCCAAGGAAATGTAAATGCTGATGAAGTCTGGAGGTGAATTTTTTGGCTGTAAGTTGTGCTATCCTGGGAACTCCAGAGGGGTTTTCAGAGCTGAGGTGGTGGCAGAGCCACAGACACTCCTGCCTAAGACTGTCCTGTCCCTACATGTGATTTCTGTGGGAGGAAAGGGCATGGCAAGCACGGAGGGATATGTGTGTGCTGTAAATTTTATATTGCAGGGATACATGATGACTGTGGGTGTGTTAAAGATGTGATACACAGCAGAGTGCCAGGGAGATTAAGAGAATCCTCAAATTCTTGTATTTTGGAAGATGAAAGGCAAAACACAGGAGTAGCATGGGAGAAAGTGCACCAGGGTGTCTTTGTGAGGTTTGCTGTCTTTAGAGCTTCCACCCCTGCATTCACATGGAATCACAGGATCAGTAGGGTTGGAAAAGACCTCCAAGATCACTGAGTCCAAGCTGTGCCCCATCCCCACCTCGTCCCCCAGCCCAGACCATTGAGTGTCACATCCAGTCACTGCTTGGACACCTCCAGGGGTGGGGACTCCACCACCTCCCTGGGCAGCCCCTTCCAGTGCCTGACAACCCCTTCCATGAGGAAATTCCTCCTGATGTCCAACCTGACCCTCCCCTGGCACAGCTTGAGGTCGATTCCTCTTGTCCTGTTGTTTGTTATTTGGGATCAGAGTCTGACTCCCCCCCAGCTCCCCCCTCTTGTCAGGGGGTTGCAGAACCAGAAGGTGCCCCCTGAGCCTCCTTTTCTCCAGGCTGAGCCCCCCCAGCTCCCTCAGCCTCTCCTGGTGCTCCAGACCCTTCCCCAGCTCTGTTTCCTTCCCTGGACTCACTCCAGCCCCTCAATATCTTTCCCATGTTGAGGGGCCCAGACCTGGACACGACACTCAAAGTGTGGGCACATCACAGGCTCCATTTGACTCCATGACTTAAAACAGCTCCAGAGATAAATCCAAGTGGCCCTTTCCCCCCCACAAAGTGCACCTGAAGGGCATCTTTTCTCCTGCCTCTTCCAAAATCCCTTTCTCAACTGCTCCAAGCTCTGAGGATGACCTGGGTAAATCCTTCTCCCTAGGGCTTCTCCTGGTCCGTAGCACTTTATCATCCAGACATGAAAAGCATAACTTCAGTGTAACCAGAGCACATAAGCTGGATCCAGATTTGAACACCAGGCTCTCACCACAGCATAAGGCAGCTCCCTCTGTGTCTGTGCTGCTCAGCTCAAAGTAATAAATGACAATAATGATATCATAGAGAAAGGAGAAGGAGAGTGCTGTTAGTTCCTGCTGGGAATTCCTGCTGCTTTCATTCTCATGTGAATGGCATCTCATTTGGATCTCAGGAATCCCATCATATTTCCATCAAATATTTCACAGTAACCAGTCCTCTTTATTTATTACTGTGACTGTTCAGCATCTCATCACTGACAATTAAATTTCTCTAATGTATTTGTTATAAATATACATAGAAATAACACATAATTGGCTTCATGTTCTGCTGTCTGGCACCATTTTCTTTTTGCTGTGCAACAGAAAGTGCAAATGGATGTGAAAAGTCTCTAAGATCTAATTTGGGGATCTACATGCAACTGGATCTAATTTTTCCTTGCACAATACAACCATATGTTGAAAGGTTGCCCAGAGAAGCTGTGGCTGCCCCATCCCTGGAAGTGTCCAAGGCCAGGTTGGAGCAACCTGGGCTAGTGGAAGGTGTCCCTGCCCATGGCAGGGGGTGGGACTGGATGATCTTTAAGGTCCCTTCCAACCCAACCCATTCCATGGATATAAAATGTAAACCCCTGGTGTAAGGGGGAGTTAGGGAAGGTGAAAAAGCAAAAGCAAAGCACTCTGAGTGACCCAGCCCTGGCTTGAGGTTGTGAACAGGAGCCCAGGGGAACTGGCATTAAACAGGCTTAGGAGCAAAGCTTGGAAAGGACTTCTGTGGTCAGGGTGAAGGCACAGGGGAGGGATAAAAAAAGGTGACTCAATCAGTTAGTTTGGAGGCAAGTTTTGCTCTGCCTTGGAAAAAGAGCTAAAAACAGTTCTCGTAGTTTGGTCAATATATCAACGTTTTGGAAACGGTGAATGGAAACTTAGAAATAAGGAGCACAGAGAGTTTGGACAACTCAGGCTGGTGGGGATGGATGTGTTTAGGCTGCTTGGTTAGTTGAGGTGAAGGACTAGGTCAGCAGAGCTTGCAGAGCTGTTTACATCCATCCTCCCCTGCAGCAAACATTCCTCCAGGAGTGTGTACATGCACAGAACTCAACAGGCAGAGTCATGGTGAAAAATTGTGTTGAAAAACCAAACAAAATTGGTCCTTAGCCTGCAAGTGATACCCCTGTGAATGTCTTTAGCAGAAGGAAAGAAGAACTTGATGTGAAAAGAAGGTTTTTCTGTCCCCTCTTCCTTCTCTTTCCTGGTGCAAGCTCAGCATGATTGGTTTGATGCCAGGCTTGCTCTCCAACATGCCTGTGGAGCAGGAAAGCAGCCCTGTGGTCAAGTCATCCAATTTGACCAATTTTCCTCATGTGAAAGAAATGATGTCTACATATCCTAAACAAGGTTTCATTTTCCATTCTCTAATCTTTTATCTCCTTGGAGGAAGAAAGGTTTCTTTTCAGAAGAGGAACAAATAGGAAGTAAGGAGGGGAAACCCATTCTGTGGTCAAAGTGGCCTCATTCAGCATTTTGTTTCTTCTCTGAAATCTACTGATATTGACTTTATATATATACTTTATATTAAATTACATATATTATATATATATAGGGAGAGAGGGGTTTGATCTTGTATCTTTTCTCAATTGCTTAAATCTCCTAAAAGTGAGTAAATCCCAGCTGATCACATCACTTGCCTTATGCTGATTCCAGGTTATTTCTCTTTTTGTCTCATCTCCCTGTCACTCCCTCTCATCCAACTTGCTCATAAATCCTGATCTACTTTGTGCCTCATTTCTTGCCATCCCTCAGCCACTCCCCCCATCACAGCAAAGAAAATCTGGGATGCCTCCTCTCCTGATCCACTTCCTGAAGGAAAGAGAAATCAGGGAAGAGTAATTGCATTGATAAACCAGGAGAAGGGGAGAGGAGGGGAAGTGATAATGGACCAGACTTGCTTCCAAAAATCAGAGATTGACTGAGCCAGGCCTATCTACTGCTGACTTGAAACAATTTAAACTCACAGAGCTGAGCTCTGGCTGAAGAAGCTTTGAGTCAGTGCTAAGAATGTGCAAACATTCAGATAAGATAAGGCCCCCTGAGCTTTTCTTTCACAGTCCTGAGGGTTTGAGGCTCTACTGGAATAAGAAGTGCTGTGAGCAAACATCCTCCCGGTGATACACTTTTATTTGGGGTTTTATTTGCTCCCTGTCTTCAGATCTCCCCCATCCTGGGCTCCTTCCTTCCTGATGGGCAGGACTTCATGGAGAGCAAAGCACTTGAGGGAAGATGAAGAGCAGTTGGAGGAAGCTTGGAAGAGAAAAACAAGGATGATCAAAGGTTTAAAAACAACCGTGACCTTTGGTGTGTGACGGGATGAACGGGGTTTATGAAATGTGGAGAGAGACAGAATGTTCTTAAAATACAGAAAATAGCGGGAAAACATAAAAATGTTCTCCATGTGCAGTGTAAATAAGAACAGAACTGCAAGTTTTAAATCACAGGAAAGGATATTTTCGGGAATGTAAGAGATGTTCTGAGGAGACTGAGGCACTGAGTTGCCATGGGATGTGTGGCATTGCTGTCACTGGAGAGTTTTAACAACAGAAGGGTCCAACTGGCTAATTAATGTCAGTCCCAAATCTGTAGGGGAGAAAATATCCCACTTTCAAATCAGTGGGATATTATGAAGAACATCCTGATGTGGGTTTGCTTTCCAGTCTCCCCCTCTAAAACAGAGAAGTTTACTACAATAAAAACATTTTGACGGCAAAAAGACCTTTAAAATATTGACATGTTTAAGCCCAAGTTTTGCAAAGATGATGCTTTGTGTGTTCTTCAGGTTTTGGTGAAAGCTGAAGTGCTTTTTTCTTTTCCTGAAATAGATGATGGTCTTATATCTCAAAAGGCAGCACATGAGTATTTTCTTTCCAGTTTTCTTCATGCTTATAACAGCATGGAATCCAAACAGGTCCTGTGTGTTTTTTCATGGTGGTGAATAAAAATCAGTGTTTTACTGAAGAGACACAAACCAGAGCTTCATCTGTGCCATGCTGGTCATCTCAACATAGCAAATCCAGACTTGTGCCTTAAGGGGACTTTGATTTTAAATGTTGTTCCAATGGCTGAGGTTTTGATCCTGCAGGATGAGGTACTGACAAAATTCCACCAAAATATCAATTGGCTTGGGGTGACTTGAAGCTGTCAAAGACCCAGAGAAAAGCAACAAGAACTGCTTTTCCTTCCTCCAAGCTCAAGTGGCCTGACAGTAGCATTGGCCAAAACCACCAGGACAGGCTCAGGAAGAAGAGACTTTGGCAGTGCTGTGGGCTGGGTTAGAGCAGGTTCAGCCCTGCCTGTGTCTGGTGGAAGGGGAAGGGGCCTGCCCTGAGCTGCAGAAGTGCTCAGGCTCTGAACCTCTGAGGCTGGTGGGTTTTAGGACTGGGCTCTGTGACCACCAAGCTCTGAGAACGGGCTCAGGCCCAAAGTGCCAGTGCAGTGTGAGCAGAGCTGTTCAGTGTTCTGGGTCAGAGAGAAGGATTGTGGTCGTGGTTGGCTGATGATTTTACACAAACCACCCTTTTTTATCTTTTGATTGCTTTGCAATCCTGAGCTGAACCTTCCACGTGTCAGGTGCTGCTTGTTTTTACTGAAGTTACTCATTTGTTCACGTTCACAAAACCAGAGACTTACTCATTGTCCTCACGTGTAAGTTCTTTTAAGCAAAGAACAACATTTTGAGAAGTATTCCTCATCATGCCCCATCCCTGGAACCGTCCAAGGCCAGGTTGGACAGGGCTTGGAACACCTTGGGATAGTGGAAGGTGTCCCTGCCCACGGCAGGGGGTTGGAACAAGATGAGCTTTCATCATCCCTCCCAACCCAAACCAGTGTGGGATTCTGTGATTCTACCAAGATTAGAGAGAACAAGCTCAGTTGTACAGCTCTGGGAACATAGAAAAAGCAAGAGAAACCCAAAGAATCATCTTGCTTTAATGTTTGATGCTCACTCAGATGAAAACACAGTTTCTGAATCCATGTCATTAGGATATCTCTGGATACATCCCAAGTTTGTGTTGGGACCAGTGTGCTATTTATGCTTGGCCTGGGCAAGTTCAGCTGAGGAGGAGTTTTCACCCATCAAGAGTAGGATTGGTGAGAGCTGGCAGGATGCTGGGATACCTCCTGTAGGCTCCCAAATATCTGGGAAAGCCCAGATGAAGTTCATTTGATTTGTTGCATGTCACTGTGTTAGAAAGTTTGGCTACTGACTTAGTAAAAGTAAATAAATAATATATGTCTGACCAATGTTTGGGGCATGAAGTATAAACTACAAGGCCCTGCTTGGAAGTGAAATCTGGTCCTCTTTATTAACTCTTTGCTGCAGAGAAAAAAAAAAATCAAATATTTAGAATTCACCCACGTAAGAGAAAACAAATTCTCTGCCTGACCACGGTAAGGACACTCCAGAACAGCAAGATTTGTTTATGCCTGGTCTTGACAAGACACTAAACTCCCACTCGAGTCCTTGTGGGAAATCCTGGAGCCCAAAGGGGTACACAGATCCAAATTTAACAAATCATCCCCCTTTCTGGATAGGCAGGAGCAAGGCTATTTAACTAAACATTCCTGACCTTTGCAGAAAGAGGCAATTGAAACCCTGTTGTGGAAAAAGTCCAACATCCTTTGGTGGAAACCTTTCCAAAGTGTTGCTGAAGTTTGTTTTGTGGAAGCTTTAAACAAAGCCTCTCTGGCTGATGGGTCTGTAGGTGTTGCATCCAAACCTGGAACAAAGGCTGGTGCACTGCCTGTAAAAAATTCAGCTGTGGACATGACATTGCTTCAGTGTGGGGAGGTGGGAAGAATTCAGTCCTAAAGTGAACACAAACATTGACTGATGCTGTTGGAGGAATCAGGAAAAAGGGCTGGAAAGGTCTTCTGAGATCATGTCCAGTGTGTGGCTCTGTCAGGTCTCCATATCACAGTGGAATCCATAAATACACCAAGATGGATTGTCAAATCAAGTTCCACTGCTCCTGGGAGGTTGTTGCTTTAAAACCTGACCTGTGGGGGTTAAAATTAATATCTCCAGCCTTGGCATATTCCTGCCCAACTCATGGCCATTTATTAAGGACAGCTTTGAGCAAGGCTCCCAAACTTCATTTCATCAAGATTAAGTTCTTGTGCCAACAGCATTTTTTTTTTTACCTGGCTCTCTCCCTTCCTGACATTTATACTCATAAACACCTCTCCAAATATGATGCCACCATGTTCCATTGCCAGATGACAGAGAACTGGATTAACAGGGCAACAAACCCTTCCCTGCCTTCCCATCAGAAATGTTTTTTTAACCCTCTCCAAAAACTTCCTACATTTTAAGTTTCTTCTTCTTCACTTACTTTCTTCTTCCTCATTTATTTACTTTATCCATGTTTTCCTCATTAGTTCCTGGTCTGTTCCAGGCCATCCTTTCTGGGATAAGAAGCATCCCTATCACATTTTTTTAGCTGTGGCTTTGCCAGACCCATCTCCCCCTGGTTCTGAGTCACTTGTTTGCCCCCTTTCCTCAGTTCATCTCCAGGAGTCCCCTGGGATGGGGAAATGCCTTTCCAACATAAAATGCTCTCCTCCTCAGTAATTTGTTTTTTATAATTGGGAATATTTCTAAAAGGGACGAATTTTTAAAAATTCCAGTGAATTTTTCCAAGCTGCGTGTTTGATTTACTGGAATATTCCATTGGCACCAAAGGTGGGATTTTGTGGTGTTCTCTGCCAGCATCTTGGCTCTTGGGAAATTCTGGATTTTTCGTTGCCATGGATTTACTTCTAGAGCCCTTTCCTTCTGTTAAATTAAGTTGGAGCAGATTATTTTCCTCTAGGCCAGAGGGATAATTGCTCTATCGCTTCAAGTTTCAAATCTTATTTGTAATTCTCAGAATATCCTCTGGATATCCTGTAGCCTCTCTGGATAAAGTGCTTTCTTTTTGTTGATTTTTTTTTTTTTTTTAAGAAATGCACTTTTAAGGCACTTTCTCAGTTTTTCCAAAAGATTCCCTCCAATATTTTATTATTTGTGCTAAACTGGGCAGTGTGCTTCTGATATTATTAACACAGATATGCCATTAACAAGGAGAAATTCCAAACACCAGAACACAGGCAGAAGATCCCTTTGGTTTTTCCTGTACTTTGCATTTTTAGGGAAAGACCTTGAGAAGAATCCAAATGCAGTTTATCCTGACGGGGTGGCAGCGAGGGCACGGAGGGTCAGTCTGTATTTCATTGCACCAGTTTTAGGAGAAGCTTCTCTGTGTCACATGTGCCACCTCCCTGTAGGGTTGTGTGAAGGTTGTGCTCCAGAGGGAGGCACATCCTTGGAGAAGGGAAGTGGGAGAACAGGGGGTTTCTGTCAGAGAGTGTCCAAAGGAGGGACATGAACATGGGGCAGGGCCTTGATTTGGAGCCTTGGGAGGACACTGAGGGCACTTGGGGTGTTCAGCTGGAGAAGAGGAGTCTGAGGGCAGAGCTCATGGCAGTTCCAGCTTCCTGGGGAGGGGCAGAGGAGGGGCAGAGACTGAGCTCTGCTCTGGGGGGACCAGGGACAGCACCCAGGGAATGGCTGGAGCTGTGTCAGGGCAGTGTTTGGATCTCAGGGAAAGGTTCTTCCCCAGAGGGTGGCTGGGCACTGACCAGGCTCCCCAGGGCAGTGGGCACAGCCCCAAGGCTGCCAGAGCTCCAGGAGGGTTTGGCTGATCCTCTGGGGCACAGGGTGGGACTCCTGAGGAGGGTCCTTTGCAGGGCTGAGGGTTGGACTGGATGATCCTTGTGGGTCCCCTCCAACTCAGCCCATTCTGTCACTGTGTGGTTCCACCTGCCCCTCATCCCTGTGCCAGGGTACAAAGGGGATGTGGGTGGTGGCAGCCCCAGAGGAGCAGCAGGACAGAAGTATTGGGCATATTTATGATACTGGGGTGTGACTGGCACCTAAATGTTGGACATGGCACCCAGCCAGGGTCTGGCACTGCCAAGGCACATCTTATGTCACTGTCAGCACACACCCTGTGCCCCAGGGCACCAGAACTTGGGGTTCACAATGCCCATTAATGCTCACCAACAACCCTCCTGGGCAGCCCCTCAGCTGCTGGATGTTGCTCCCTCATGGCTCAGTCCGTGCTGTGAGATCCAAGGACACACTGTCCCACTTGTCCTGCTTCTGGCCTGGCTCGGGCTGTGCAAATATTAACATTGGCTTTTCCCTTTCCCAGCCTGCCTCCTCCCAGGGTAAGACACCACAGGGATGAATAATGTGCCCAGCATTCCTTTTGGTGGGGTTGGAAAATGAGGCTTTCCTAGAGTTAGATCCAGAGTTGGCAGGAGCCTCTGCTGCCACTCTTGGCTTTTTGGACTTTCCAGAAGAAGCAACAACTTCTTTTCATTTGGGACAGCAGGAGGACTTCTGGAGTCACTGGGTACCAAAGAGTTGCATTTGAGGGTATTTCCTTCAAGGTAATAATACTGCTGAACATGAGATTCCCTCTGTTCTGCTCTGGAGCTGTGTGGGATTCAGGTACTCCCATGGTGAAGGGTAAAGGACAGGATTAACTATGGAAGGAGGCCCTAAGCAAGAATTCCCTGCTAAACTAAAGTCTAAAATTTGTTTGTGGGTATTATCCTGACCAAAGGGGACTATCTAGGCCATACCAGTCAAAACCTTTGGTGGGAAGAAGGAAACGTGGTTGATTCATAAGAAAAAAGGGTCAAAAAACATATGAATGTTATATTCATAAATATGGAACAAATCTTGACATCTCATCCTAAATCTAATTGCAGCCCTCTTTTTATAGACTGCTCAGAGCTCGCTGAAAATGAAATTAAAGCAGCTTTGATTTTGGCTACAACATAAAGCTGAAATACTGAAATAGCATGGAAAGACATTTTTCTTATAGTAATTTCTGACCACATGAAAATAAGGAAGTACTACAAATCTTTCAAGAAAGCCTGACTTTATGAGATTTCCAGCATCATTTCCAGATTAAACAGATTTGGCTCAATGCTCAAGCTTCCTCAGGCTCATCTGAACCAAACACATTTGCTGAGATTTATGTCAGTTTGAGCTTTACTCCTTATATGAGTCTTATTGCAGTTTTTTGAAAGCTCTATTTGTGGGTGTATTTAGGGGAACTGCAAAAGGCTCAGCCCGAATCTCAAAAGCCTGGATTCAGCTTTCAGCAGCAAACCTGGGATCACTGAGCAGATCAGGGAGAGTCTGGCAAACTCTGGACAAAGTTACAAGGAAAGGGAGTCCAGGTTGGATTTTAATTTTGACTTTATGCAGTTTAGAGAGGAGAGAATGTTGAGGAATGGGAACGCTGCTGTTAAGATTTCTTGGGTAGCTGGGATTTTTAGCTGGAGGGGCAACTTCTGTAAAATATTTAGGCATCCAGGGACTGTTGATTTTAATCAGAGGTAAGGACAATCTGGTGGTGGTGTTGTCTCATTGCTTTCTGAGCTGATGTCAGTAATGATTTCATGATCCTGCCCGAGCCAAAGCTCAGATATTGTCACTGAGCTTGGTGGGACCATCCTACAAGGGGGGCTGAATTATTGCTTCTCTGCACAGGGATTTAGGTGCCTTATTCCAGGTTCCAGCTGGTCAGGAAGGCTTGTGGTGGGCTGATGTGGGGAATGAGGCTGAAGAACTCAAGCCCAAGTAAGATCTCACCTCTCTGCTTGGAGAATCCCTTTGGACACCAGAGGAGTGTTAAAGACTGAATTCTGCTTTACCACTGGGATTAGTTGGACTATTTAAGGATTTTTTGGTTGTTCTGGAGAAAAAGTGATTGAATAAAGGCCAGGGAGATCTCTTTTTTTTTGTAATTTATTTGAATACCAGTGATATGCAGAGTCATAGTGTCTCATCTAGGAAATAAATACTCCTTTGGATGCTCTCTCTGGGTTCATTTGAATGTGAATGCACTGAGGTTGCACTATGGAAAGGCTGCATTTACCTCCCTGAATGCAGCGTTTTGCTCCCCGAGCAAATTTCTGGGCTGCAACAAAGGAGACGAAAACACTATTTTCTTATAACTACCGAGATTTATCCACTTTCTTTCATTCTACTTTTTACAAGAGTCAGATGAAGCCAGACAGGATATGTTTTGTTCATTTTCTAGGGAAAATTATAAAATAACTGAGAGTCTCCAACAGTTTTAAACAGCAAATTCCTGCAAAAATGAAATTGTCCTAATTCAGGAAAAAGAGACTTTCACCATAGTGCCCATTTTCTAAAAGCAATAATTTGTACCAGAGTGGTATTTGGGGGATTTTGGTTATCATTAAAGGCAATATGAAGTTTATAGAAAGGAGATTTGGCAAAGATGTTACCCATAACAAAGCCTAATCACTTGAGATGTATTCAGTATAATGAGACCCAAGCTGGATTTCCAAAGGATCTCAGGGCTCCCAGTGAGGAGGATGTTTACAGCTTTGGACCTTCAAGATTTTAACTTGATTATTTGCAGGCAACCTCCTCTGCCTACTTATGTAAGAGACCAGCAGTTGTGTAATGATCAGTGTGAAGTGAAAAGTCACATGATTTGGGGTTTGTTTAAAACTCAGATGCTTCTGGTTTCTTAATAGGTCGCCCCTCTCTTGTCCACACCCTCAAGGAGAGTGAATTTGATAATTTGAAACAGCATTTCATGCTTTATAACTTTGTTATGGCTTCCCAAACCTCCCGGACTGCTGGGGAAACAGCTTCCAGAATTAGTTATCTGGAATAATTACACACTTCTGCTCAGAGCTGCTCTGGCATTGATGGTTCAACAAGAGTTCTCCTGGTGAGCATGTTTGTCCTTGTGCATGGACAGCTTCCCACTGACCAGTTGGCAGAGTTCAGCTTTTAATGAGCCCCAGAGGCTTGGAATGCTCTCAGGAGCATGGATGTAACACAGAGGGATGGAAGGATGGATGATCAGAGGCTGCATTCACAAGCAAACACGTGTATATACGTGTGTGACAGAAAATAGACTTCTGGTCAAAACAAATCTGGATGGTGTTCCTGAGGAAATGGGGAATACAATAGTTCCCACACCAAGATCAAAGGGTTTCTGCTGAGTGCATGGTTAACATTCAGACCCTGCAGAATATTAATGCCCGTGTTTTGGGCCATCCCACTTCCTATAAGCAGCTTTTTTTCAAACTGCAGCTCCTCTGGAAATAAAAGAACGGGAGGAAAAACATCTAATTTGTCCTGGATAAGAAATATAGAATAAAATAACTACATTTCCTGTAATGTTCCATTTGATGACTCTTTGTACTTGTAGTAAAAACCATTGTTTGAGAGACAAATTGAGTGTGGCAGTAAACACAGGAAGGTTAATGAATTGCATGATTTCTGGCTCACTTGTTGGAACTGGGAAAACATGAGGGGTTTCAGTGTTTGCAATTCATAAGTATTTCCATTATCTACCCTGTGCCTCATTTTTCTTTCTCTTCTGGATCTAAGATCTTTCCTTATTGTTTCTTCATCACCATCATTTTTAGTACTCCCACTGTACCCCTTGCCCTACACTCCAATTACTCAAGTGGCAGCAAATCCTCTTGGTTTTTCTGCTCTGGCAGATCTATTAGAACATATTTAAGATTTATTTTCTCTTCAGGATGTGCTGAACTGAATGGGAAGAGCTAAAGAAGTATGAAAAACTGTTTTAATACAACTGTTGCACTACAGTGGTTTCCCTGTTGGTAGTAGATGAGAGCAGAGGTGATCTCTGGTACAGGTTTTGTCTCCTGTAAATACGATTCCCTGTTGGAAGAGTTTGGATTTGCTGAGCTTGGCTCTGTTCCTAGAGGCAGTTTTAGCTGAGATGTGGCCTCTCAGCATGGTAGAAGCACCACATCCCACAAACAGCTCCTTCCCTTCACTACAGGACCAGAACTGCCAATATTTTCCATAGTTCCTGTGCCATCACATTTTGTTGAGTGATGCTGATGGCCACGTGCACGAGCAGCATGCCTGCTCTTTAATCTCTGCTTTAAGTGGCTTAGATTTTCCTTGACACAAAGCAAGCAGAGAACAATGGATCATGCTGTGCCTGAGTAAATTCTCTGAGCAAATGTCTTCATATCCCCTGTGCACCAGCTGAGCCAGGCTTACCTCACTGTAACCACAAGAGAAAGCTGGATCAGCCCGTGGATTGAGCCACAGGTAGTGTCTGAATCCAGCTGCTGGTGGGAAAGGCATTTTTCCCCCTCTTCTCAAGTCTTTTCCCATACCACAGTGTCCACTGGGATGGCTGTGGGGGCAGAATTACATTGCAAGGACATGTGTCTCCTTCTCTGACAGTCTTCCATGACTTACAGGATAATAAAGTGAAGATCATATGTTGCAGTTACTCCTTGGAGTGGGCAAGACAAGCCAGGCCCTGCCCTGGGAGGCAGGACAGCATCTCTGATTTCAGAAACCTTTTGGAATGAAAACCAGAGGATTATTAAGTATTGTTTGCATGGAAAGAAGCAGAGTCAATGTCAAAATGGGGAAAAGCAATGTATGAGTGCAAAACCACCAAACAAAAATTGCTGTTTGGTGTATATGTTTGAGAGAGACTTTATCCCTCTGTTCTTTGTCTCCAGTGTCTGAGGAATGGTATTTAATGGAATGGGGCAGACAGGGTCAAGCCAAGACATGGATTTAATTCCTTACCTCTACAAACAAAACCATATTTCTTGCTGAACTCTGCATGATGAGAGGGAGGAGGTGGGGGCAGGAATTTAAACGTTACATCTGTTTGCAGAAGAAGAGATGGGAAAGGTTCACAGAGGTGATGCTCCTTGCAGGGATTTCTGCCTTTGCCTGGGCACTGGTGTAGCTCAATGTTTGCACTGTTACACTTTGTTTAGAGCACCACACAGGAACAGCAGAGAGGGGATTATCCATGGATCAAACTGCTTCCCCTTGGACACAAAGTGCCCCTCACACACAGACACTGCCAAACACAGCAGCACATGAGGGACATGATGGGAAGATGCTCTGGAGGCAAAGGAGGAGATGGTGGTGGGAAGAGCACGTGGGTGAAGACAGTGGTGACAGTGGTGGAAGCCTGGACAGGAGGAGGCTCAGGGGAGACCTTCTCACTCTCTGCAACTCCCTGACAGGAGGGGGGAGCCGGGGGGGGTCGGGCTCTGCTGCCAGGAACCAGCAGCAGGACAAGAGGGCACAGCCTTGAGCTGCCCCAGGGCAGGTTTAGGTTGGCCATGGGGCAGAAGTTGTTTGCAGAGAGAGGGATCAGCCCTTGGAATGGGCTGCCCAGGGAGGGGGTGGAGTGCCCGTCCCTGGAGGTGTTTGAGCAGAGCCTGGACGTGGCATCAGTGCCATGGTCTGGGTGACAAGGTGGGGTTGGGTCACAGGTTGGACTGGAGGATCTCAGAGGTCTTTCCCAACCTGGTTGATTCTGTGATTCTGTGATGACAGTGGTGCTCGTTGCTCAGAGGGGTTGTGAACTTCACATCCCTGGAAGTGTTGGATGGAACTCTGAGTAACCTGGTCCAGCTGAAGGTGTCCCTGTCCATGGCAAGAGCTTGGAAAAGATGATCTTTAAGGTCCCTCCAACCCCAACCATTCTGGGATTCTGTGATTTCGTCACTTACAAAACTGGAACTCAGGTGTCAGATTGGACAGACCAGTTGTTCTTGACCAACAGAGTGACTCCCCTGGGAATAAAAGGGTGAATAATCAGCAATCTCCCACTCAAGAGAAGCTTAAAATTTGTTTATTTTGAATATTTGTGGACATGTTGGATCCTCCTGGTCCATCAGCCTTGACTTTTGTGTTCCCCCATGGTGTTTATCAGCTCTGAGGGGACTGAAGATGCTGCAGTGATTTGGCGTTCCTGGGGCTGGATTTTTTACCAGCATCCTGCTCTGCAATCTTTTGGGGTGTGACAGCATTGATTGTCATGTATCTTCATGCATAGATTCGTGCCAAATATTCCAAAATAAATGGAGAGAACCCCATTTATTATTGCATCTTAAATTATACTTGATGGCTGAGAAACAAGGTGCTCAGATTGGTCTGGTGCAGGTATGTGACCTATATCCTAAGCACACAGCTACTTTTACCAGGATTAGGGGCATGGAAAATAACTATTTTAATGTTGAATAGCCTGTTCTGATAGTTATTCCACTCCTAGGTCATTTTTTCTTTAACCCTTAAGTAACCTCTGAGTACAGACCCTTTTCCTGCCACACTCTGGGAAGTTAGAAGGGCTCGCTGAGAGCTGGGCAGTTCAAGCCACCTCAGGATTTCTTTAGTGCAGGCAGATTTCCATCATGGAGCTTTCTTGGATGCTCTGCTCTCTCCAGATATATTCCAGCTGCTTCCCACTTCTCAGCTGATGCAGGCTCTTGATATTTTCACGAGGTAAAAGAAGACAGAAAATCCTTACTCCTTTTGCCTCCCCTTTCCTCACAAACACAAGGACTGACAGGAAAATAAGCACTCGTATGTCATCTTTAAAATAAGAGAGGGACATGCTTTCCCTGTGAAGTAGTGGAAACACTGACATCATGTTTGGAACAGCTTTTTTCCCCTTTTCCCTTCTAATTGCACCGAGTTTTTAAAGCCAGGGAATAAAATCTTCCCCTCTGGAGTGGGGGGAAGGTTCCCCAAAGGCTGCTGGTTGTCTGGGTTTGCTGGTGATTCACTCTGCTCCTTTTGCAGCTCATTGACAAATTCCCAGAACCAGGAGCTGGGAACTTGGGCAGCAAAGGGAGAAAGCAAAGAGTGAAGTCAGTTGGTGAAAGAACACGAGGAGGAAACGTTATTTATGGAAAATTCAGTGACTGGTTCCTTATTTTGGTGTTATATTCTACTTCTTTCCACTTTAAAGGAAATGGCTCCTATAGCAGGAATGACTCACTCCTCACATGTTGCCAGTGGTGTGGGTTTGCCAGTTCCTCATTTTACTGGCCTTTTATCTCAGCGTGGGGCAAGTGCACGTTCCAGATAAGACCAGGGAGGCAAAGGCAGAGGAGGGAAACAGCAGGGGGTGGAAAAAACAGCATGTTTTTGGTCAAGCATCAGTCCTGTGTGTCTGCAGTGAGAAGCTGCTCTTTGATGCTGTTTGAGCTGCCCTGAAGTAGCATCAAGGGGGTTGTCCTGACTTTTACAGGGTTGGGAGTTCTGCATCCTCACAAAGCAAAGGGAACTCCAGCAGGCACAGTGACAAGCCAGGTACAGCCCTGTGTCAGCTTTCACTGACAACCCTGTGCCAGTGCTAAACATTTTTCTTGTCTGGCTGTGATGACACCTGCTTTCCAGCTCTGGAATGCTCCTCACACAACCCCAAAGGCTCCCCAGTTCTTCCCTGGGGAGGATTTAGCCTTGTGTGAACAGAGGCAAGGGAAGGAGAGAAGCAAGTAATGTAAGGAAGTCATCTTTCCTTATTTCCTCTCTCTCTCTCCACTTGACACAAAATGACTGTAAAATACAGGAAAGAACATATAAATTGTTCAGGGTATAATATGTCTCATCATTCAGCCCAAGAGGGAAACCCAAAAGCTGCAAATGGAGTCTGATCTCAGCAAGAAAGAAAACAGGGCACTGTTCTCTTTGGGAGAAGACTTTAAATCCAGATGATTTTACTTTGTCTCTCTGTTGCCTGTCCTGAAATACTTGTGCTTGCAAGCAATACTTGAATTTTCACTGCTCTGAAATACTTGCAGAGCACAGGATTTAGACTCAGCAGTAACAAGGCTAAGGTTAAGATAGTGCTAAAGATGTGATTTTGCACTCCCCCAATCAAACCAATCCCAACAAAACCTTCCAGCAGAGCCTAAAAGATGTTCTGCAGGAAGAGCTGCTGCTGAGTGTTCAGTGACACATCTGAGCTGGTCTCAGTGCTGTGAATACACTGTTGGTACAATTCTACTGCTGAATAAAGGAGGTCAGGGAAATGAAGGAGGGCAATCAGGCCAGGACTCTTTGTTAAGTCTCTTTTGGGACCTCTTTTGGACCAATTCATTGAGATAAGTCTGCCCTACAGAGCTGCCAGCAGAGTGGGCATGAGCCAGAGAGCAAATCTGATGTTGCATGTGGGTGCTGGCTCCTGTCCCTCCCTTCTCAGCAGTATGAACACAGAGGGAGAGCTGGACTGCTCTGCATTTACACAGAGCCATCCCCAGGGCAGCAGTGGTTTGCTCTCCAAAGAACTCAGAGTTACTCAGGAACCTTTGAACCTATTTTAAAACTATTTTGGACACCCAGGGCTGCATCAACACAAATGTGAAGTTCAGAGTTTGCCACCTCCCAGATGTGCTGTTGCTACAGGACATGGGAGAAGTTCTCTGAAGTGGATCTGGGAAATGATCAGGCTTTAAATAAAACCTGTTCAAACAGTATGAACCCAGATAAATTCACTTATTTGCTTTAGAACACCCATGACCTTGAACACTTAAGGCAAAGAAGGCACAAAATATTTCTTTTGGTGCTTTAGCCTTGCTATGATTTACATCATAATCAGAAAGGAGTAGAACATGTAGGGGCAATACCATGTTTTAGTTAAATATGCTACAGAAACCCACCCTTGATGAGCTTTTTCAGCCATGCTCTGGTCCCATCAGTGTTAGTTTATAACTCAGATATTACACACATGCCAGAATCCTGCACAATCCCTCTGCTTTAGACAAAACAACAAGGAGGCATGTAGGCAGTACACAGTCCTAATCCCTGGATCCAGTATATCCAAAGTTTGGCCTTGTTTTTCCTTGAGTTGATGAAATGGAAATTCAAATGTTACTTTGACAGTGCCATAGGAAAGTCTAAATTAGGGACTGTAAATAGAGTCTGAGCTGACATTTCAGCTTGGAAGTTAGGGGTAGGAAAGAAGGGAAGCAGCCAGTACAAGTGCTCACTTGGATCTTGAGGGAAAACTTAACATTTAAGAGGCTTTTTTTCTACTGATACTGTAATTTGTAAACCCACATCTGAAGGCCATTTGCTTTTGTACTCAAGATATCAATTCAAAACACACTGTTATTTAACACAAAGTTATTTTTCATCCTCTTTTCTTACCCCCCATCTCCCCATTCCCTCCTTTGGATTCTCTGCAGTAATTCCTGAAACAGGAGGCAAATGAAGCTGTTTACCAGGCTGGAAAGATGAAAAGTTTTGGTAACCAAGCTCGACATGCCAAGCTGGGAGCATTCCACATCCCTGCTTTGTGTGCTGGCCTGGAGTTTTTAATTAAATCTGATCTAGTGGTCACTGCCCAGCCCTGCTCTGCCAGGCAGGATCCCATATCCAGAGGCTCTGCTTTTTAGGGCAGCATCCTGAGCAGCCTCTGCAGGGATGTTGTTCATAAGGACCTGCAAAGCAAAGCTTTCTGAGGGGACTGAGACACAGGATGAGTGTCTGAGAGAACTCACTAGGACTGGGAAGTGGGAGAGTTGCCCACAGATCTTTTAAATTGATTCCCTCTCACTTTAGTGTTATAAACACACGTCAATGCTTTTAGCCTGGTGCTGGGAGATATTATCCCCATTTGGTGCATAAGGAAGCTCCATCTGTCTGGAGAGGTACTGGTTTATGCTGGGAAACATTGGATCAAGCCAGGATAGCAAAGAGGAACCTTTGGGAAGTTAGTCAAGCTGGAAACCAAAGAAAAGGCAAAGTTTCCTCACGTGTCTTCAGGAAACGACCCTGATTTCTGCCCTTTGTGCTCTTGCAGCTTCATGTCCCAGAGCACTGGGTGTGACCCAGCTCAGCTTATCCCAGGTTGTTGAGACTGTTGTGACAAACCTCTGGGTGCTCCTGCTTCTTCACCATGTTCTTGTCCAGCTCTTTCCCACTTGAAATTCCTGTTGCAATGAGCCCATTTTCAATGGAAAGAGAGATCTGCATCCAAAGCAGTGTTGGCAGGTGGGGTTGGGGGGATTCTGCCCCTCAGGTGAGACCCCCCTGCAGAGCTGCTCCAGCCCTGGGGAACAGCACAGCAAGGACATGGAGCTGCTGGAGAGAGTCCAGAGGAGGCCCCAGGATGATCAGAGGGCTGGAGCAGCTCTGCTGGGAGGAAAGGCTGGGAGAGTTGGGATTGTTCAGCCTGGAGAAGGGAAGCTTTGGGGTGACCTATTTTGGCCTTCCAGGACATGAAGGGAGATATAAGAAACATGGAGAGAGACCTGGACAAGAGTTTGGAGTGACAGGACAAGGGGGAATGGCTTCCCACTGACAGAGAGTTAAGATTGGATATTAGGAAGAATCTCTTCCCTGTGAGGTTGGTGAGGCCCTGACACAGGTTGCCCAGAGAAGCTGTGGCTGCCCCATCCCTGGAAGTGTCCAAGGCCAGGTTGGACGGGGCTTGGAGCAACCTGGGCTAGTGGAAGGTGTCCCTGCCCATGGCAGGGGGTGGAACTGGATGATCTTTAAGGTCTCTTCCAACCCAAACCAGTCTGTGACTCTAAGATGCTGTAACAGCAACAGGCACAACATCCCACCTGGAACCCCAGGTGTATATTCAGGGCATAAATCTCTTTCACTGTGAGCTTTATTTGCAGTTTGAGCTGTTTTCACTCTCAGCAAACACACCCCTCAGAACAGCCTGTGCTTCTTTTCAGAGCAGCATCTCAAACAGCCTCTGAAGATGATGTTCATTGTGCTCTGGGTGGCAACATCTTCAAGTCCCAAAGGATCCGTTACCTGCTTAAGCAAAGAGGAAACTTTTGTCCTCTCCACTGGGAATAAGCTTGTCTGTCAGAGCTGCAAAGGAAGTGGATGATTTATATCTGCCTGTAGGATGCTCAGATCATACATTCTGCTACCAGTTTTCCTTTTCTCTTGGTGAATGCAAATACATTTAACTTGCAAGCCAAATTCCATCTCCAAGGAAAAGACAACGCAAAATATTCAATTGGGATGGATGGAGCCAGGATTTTAAGCATTTTCACCTCATTTTCATTTATTAGACACAGGTATTATGTCAGTAGCTCTCTGAAGTCAGAGTTGGGCTCATTTATGCTCGAGAGCAACCAACTCACATTCCCTGCTAGTTAAAACCCTCTATGAGGTTATGTGAGACACTTCCTTACAGGTTTTTTCCCTGTCTCCTTCTCGTGCCATTTCTTATCCAACACTTTATTGACTATTTTTCTCTTTTGACTCTTTTCCCATTAAGTTCAAAGCAGCCTTCATTCCCAAGCCTTCATTTCAGTTTCCATGACTTTTGGCCTTGCAACTTGAGGCTTTTTCACCTTCATAATGCATTTTGACATTTTTAATCAATGAAAATAAGGACCCGTTCAATGCCTTGCTGGGGCTTGAAAAGAAAGCTGTGACAAATTTCCATGTCTGGATGCCTTTGGCATCTGCACCTTTATTCCAGGTGATTGCAGACACTGAGATAACAAAGAGCTCTCTCCCAGGCTGTTGTTGTGCCAGGGGCTGATACACTTCCACGATTGCTTCCTCTTGAATTTTAATGATGTGCTGTTTGTAAGCCTTTCAGTATCAGTGAGTTCAGTGCTGTCCTGGCAGCTCATCCATCATAGATCTGTGGATATCCAGGAGGGGTTTGACCTTCCAGCTTATTTCAGCAAACAAAAATGTTCCTGCATCTTTCATGACCCAGCAGCACACTGAGCACTCAGCTCTGTGCTGTCATTTCACTCCTGCTTCAAGCATCCCAGTTTAAAGAAAAACATGTTCTGCCTGGGGTTTTTTGGAGGTGAGGGGGTTGAGTTTTGTTCCCACCTCTGGGATAAGTTTCTGCCATCGTGGAAATAAGAGAATGTTTTCCCAAAGTCCAGTAAGGAATAAGCTGTCTCGTTTTTGACTTTTGCCAGAAAAAATGTGGATGTTAAAGTCATGTGAGCTTGGGGACCTGCCAGACCCCCTCAGGTCACTCTAAAGGCACCTCAGTACTCCAACCTACACTCCAGCATGGCTCTGTTGGATTTCAGTAACAATTAACCACCACGGGCCAGCTTGCAGCAGAATAATCTACAGTTATCATCCATTTGTCCTCATTTAACATAAACAACAAACATTCTGGTGTCAGAGTTCATGTCATGGCTCCATGCTCTGCCCAGGACACAGCCCAGACATCCCCAGCCTGGGGAGACCCAGAAGGTTTCCCACCTGCACCTTTAGCCTGTGGATATGGTCATGGATTGCTGTGTGATCCTGCAGGATCTGATTCACTGTCTGCAGGGAATCTGGGGGTGAGTAACTGGATCTGTCTCCTGCTTTTCTGGCTGACATCCTCCAAACACACTCACATGTCCTTTAGGGAAGGTCCTCTTTAATATTAAACTAAACAGATGTCTTGGTGGTTTCTGATATCATAAGTATCCTTTCCTGTGAACTCATACTGCTATTTTTAGTGGGTTCATATCTATTCAAAGAGTCCTTTATTCCCTCTCTTTTTTCATCCCACATCCTCGCTGGTTTCTAGGATCTAGTTACACGTGTAAAGAACATTTCTTTCCCTGTGGCTGTGTCAAGGCATTAAGCTGCTCCTAATGGGATTTCAGGGTCATCATGTGAGTCTGGGATGCATCTACTTGGGGCTGTTCTGGTCATATATCTCTATTAAGAACTCTGCTGACAGCTATAGGCTGTTGGATGTTCTGAGTGCAGCTTTAGCCATGAACACATGTGTCAATGTAAATATAAGCTTGGATTCCAAGCTGCTGTGAAACAGAGGTATCAGAAACCATTCCTTGCAAAACCATTCCAGGCAAGGAACTTGTTGGTGGGCAGAGTTTTTCCTTCTGGGCAGTTGTTTAAATGGAGGAAGAAATTAGGGCTGGGGTGAGAACAGAGGGACAAAACAGGAATGGGGTGAGAATGGTCCATGACTACACTGTCCCTAAATCCACATAACCACAGCTGAAAATTGCATGAGGCTCTATTTTATTCCATGATTGGAAACCTGTGTGAGCAAGTCCTTCTAGGAAGGACCATGGGATGGTGACAGAGGGGCTGGACACACAGATAAAATCCTGTCTATTGATTTGAGCTCCTGAAAACCCTGCTGTGCTACCAGACTGAGGATTCAGGATACAGCCTGTATGAGTGTAAACTCCTAAATTTTGAGTCTTTTCTTCCTGGCTAAACAAATCCCCAGATGCCAAAGGACACAGGCTGGCTCCATTCACACAGTACAGCTGGGGCTCTGTTGTGTGCATGTGACTCCTAACACATAGTCATTAATTTTGTAAGCTTTTTTTTCTTTTTTTTTTTTTTCAGTTTAAGATGTTGGAAGCAGTCCAAGAACTGTGTTGTACCCCATCAAAATGAAGTTTTCATGGCATGAACGTGAAGATGCTGCATGCCTTGGATGTGCCCTGAACACATACTGGGAATTCCTGAGGGTACAAAGTCTCCTGGAGCAGCCCAAGGTAAGGAAACAGCCTGGTGAATTCTTCCCTAACAAGCTCTGAAACTTGGATTTCCAGAAATCAGTCCAGGTGTTGCCATGAGGCTGTTGGTGGGCACAGAAGGGGGTTGTGCCTGGGACAGGTGAAGTTGGGTGGTGGTGACTGTAACCACCAGAGTCTGAACTCACCCTGCTCCTTCTGGCAGTGCTGCCACAACCTGTGTGACCAGGGAGGGTCCTGTGAGGAGAGGCTGAGGGAGCTGGGGGGGCTCAGCCTGGAGAAAAGGAGGCTCAGGGGGGACCTTCTGGCTCTGGAACTCCCTGACAGGAGGGGGGAGCTGGGGGGGGGTCGGGCTCTGCTCCCAGGGAACAAGGGACAGCAGAGGGAACGGCCTCAAGCTGTGCCAGGGGAGGCTCAGGTGGGACATCAGGAGGAATTTCCTCACTGAAAGGGTGCTCAGGCATTGGAAGGGGCTGCCCAGGGAGGTTTGGAGTCCCCAGCCCTGGATGCATCCAAGGAAGGACTGGCTGTGGCACTCAGTGCTCTGGGCTGGGGGACAAGGTGTGACCAGTCAAAGTTTGGACTCGATGGTCTTGGAGGTCTTTTCCAACCCCAGTGATCCTGTGATGCTCCAGGGGCATTCCCTGAGGCTGGGGTTGCACTGAGCATTGGGCACACACTGGGTTTATGAGCTAAAGGCTGACACAGCTGCAGGAATCCAGCCAGTGTGTTTTTCTTGGGAGGGATGGACTGTATTGTACAGAAAAACCCACTTGTTGGTCAGCTCTTCTAAATTCTTTCTCTCTTCTGTCCTCTCTGAAAACTTCTTTTGTGTACTTTGCCGTGACCTTTCTCTACAAGTCACCTTATTCCCATCTCTCTCCAGCCATATTTCTCCCTGGGCTGTTCTACTTTCCAATTACCATTTTCTCACATTTGCCAGCCCTGATCTCTGCTCGTATCCAGCCCACCCACTTACAAACCAAACTGCCTTTGGGAGTACCTGCTGCCCTCACAGCAGCTTCCTTGCAGACAGACAATCCTCTGGGGAGCACCAGCAACCCTCCCAAAATGTTGGGAGGAATATCAAATTCTCATGTTCTCTGTGATGAAAGAGCCTCCTACTAGAAGGAGAAATAAACACTTCTCTTACAGGCAATGCATTCATTATTTGTTCCTTCTAGGGGCTCCCTCTCCTCATACCTGCCTTTGGGACACATAAATCATTAGTTTAACTTGATATGTGTATTTTCTAGTCTTCTGTTTTCAGGGCAGTGAATATGTTGGCATTTCTCCATCAGCCTCCCCACAGCAGCACAGTTATTTTGTTATCACTCTCCTCAATGCAGCACTTGTAAATTTTTCACATATTAGATTATGGTAATGTTGAAAATATTCTTTATTTGTTTGAGCCAGGACTCAGAAGAATAGTCTGATTTATCTGCTTCATGGGTGGTACTTCAGGCAGTTGATTAACCCAAGCACAAACTACATTATTTACCTTGACTCTCTCTTTGTGTTTGCCAACAACATTTAATGTTTCAAATTGAAATAGGCCAGAGAGAAGGAAGAGTGTGCTCAGTGGCTTTTTATCCTCTAAGAGGACATTCCAGGTTTGTACCTTAATAAAAAATCTTGTTCCAGTCCTTAACCTGAGAGGACTGGACATAGAATTGAGTCTACAGCTGATATGTTACAACAAATAATAAAGATGTGGTACCAACCTTGACAACTGTTCTACTCTGACCAGTAGGAAATAGGTAGAAATAGAGAACCTGTGATTTAGCAGAAGAAACCAAAGCTGTGCTGGATGTCAGGAGCACCCTGAGGTCACCCTCCCTCCCGGGCTCCTACAGGCAACCAGCAGCCTGAAAGGGTGAGATGTAATTCACTGTCTCAATCAAAGTCACAAAAGCAAATCAGGACTAGATTAAGCAAAATTATGTGAATTTTTCCTCACATTTTTGCCTGCATCAGTATTAAGAAAACCAGAAGTTCTGTACAAAAAAAGCAGTACCTTTTTTCTCATATTGAAGTGCAGATAAGTGTTTGGGCAAAGAGCCTTTCTTACATGGTAATAAAGTGAACTTGAGATCTACTGATGTAATGGGAACTGAACTGGAACTGGAACTCTGATCTGTCAGCATCAAAGTTTCCTTTAAAATCCATCTCGTGAAAGAGGAGTTCCCACGACTCTCATCCAGATTTAACCCTTCACAACAAAGCTGGAGGATGCATATTTCTTCCTGTGTGACTTGATGCTCTAAATCCAAGTTTTTAGGCGTCTGGTTCTGACTGTTTCCTTTAAAAATGTCCCTTGGTCTCGTGCAGCTGAGGAGCCCCCATCCTTCTGACAGGTTTGCTTCAAGCAGCTCAGCCAGAACAGCTCTCAAAAGTTCCAGGGCTCAGTAACAACGTTTTAACATGGATAATAAAAAGGTCAGACTCCATTTCTTTTAATCCCTGAGACTGAACTTCTCAGAAATGGGTAGGAAACAGTGCATTGCACCAGAAGAGAGCAAACAGCTGAAGTGGATGATGCTGCACTGCCACTCAAGAGCACAGGGTTGGATTGATGGTTCACAGGGCCTTCTTGTGCAACCCTGGCTGAGCAGCTTCAAACAGCATTATCTTTGGTAATTATTATTATCATTATATATTATTGAGGTCACTTGGTTTGTTCAGCCTGGAGGAGAGGTGACTGAGGGGAGACCTCCCAGCAGGAAACAACTTCTGAGGGGCAGCTCCAATCTCTGCTCCCTGTGAGCAGGGACAGCACCCAGGGAATGGCTGGAGCTGTGTCAGGACAGGCTCAGGTTGGATCTCAGGCAAAGGTTCTTCCCCCAGAGGGTGGTTGGGCACTGACCAGGCTCCCCAGGGCAGTGGGCACAGCCCCAAGGCTGCCACAGCTCCAGGAGGGTTTGGACAATGCTCTGAGGGCCAGGGTGGGATTGTTGGGGTGTCTGTGCAGGGCCAGGAGCTGGACTGGATGATCCTGGTGGGTCCTTCCAACTCAGGGTGTTCTATGATTCTATAATTCTATGATTCCCTTCACCAAGTAGGTTTATACTTCTCTCCCTGACAAAAGTGCTTTGGGAAAAGAAACGTGGTGGTTTAGGGGAAGGTGGACCATTGTTTGCTCCTGCAATTCAGCAGTGAAATAACTATACTTTATTCAAGATAACCATAAAAAGCAGTGAAATTCATTGTGGAAAGGAACAATTTTACTGTAACAATAGCAACAGTCTCCCCAGTGACAGGCACTGTGCCAGAAAGCCATAGCAGTGCTTGGAGAGCGCAGCCAACACAATTCATCCCACTTCTGAGGAACCTTCAAAAAGCCTCACGTTAGATTTGATATGTTGAGTGTGGCCCCAAACCCAAGGCCTCTGTACAACTGCTGACTTCATTATTTGGCATCCCCCTGGTGTCTGACTGCAGTCTCCCAGTAGAAGTTAACTGGGTGCCTTGGCTCGAGCTCCTTCCCACCCGTGACCCTCCTGTCTCCTTCTCTCTGCTCTCACTTGCACTATCTCAACCTCCCAGGAGTTCAAAAGGAGGGGAGAAATAAAGGGAGACAGAGCAGGGAAGTCCTTTTCAATTTAGAAACCATGTGGGCACCACAAGCTCTATCAGAAAAAGCTCCAAACAAGATCCATGAGAAGGGAATCTTCGCACTGACGTAAACAGTTGAATATCCATGTGGAGTTTGTCACTTGAACTGAAGAAGCTTTTGGATTAATCTGCACTCAGAGCTTGCCAAGGCCATGGGGGGAAAGGAAAGCTTGGGAAAAAGCTTGTTTGAGTTTGTTTGCTAACAGCACTTCAGAAATAATGGGCTGTGAGGGACGCAGGAGCTTTGACCAGGGCTGTGGACAATCAGTGCTCTGATGTGTGGAGTCGTGATGTGCTCAAGGTCAGGTTAACATGGAGCCAAGATGAAATGGGGAAAGTGCTGAATGTGCTTTAGTGTCCCCAGAAAACTTCTCTGGGTTAACTGGGTTAATTAAATTCTCTTTTGAAGGCAGTTTGTCTGACTGGGACTTGAGTCAGAACTGGCCTGTCGTAAAAGTGCTCATAAACTTATCAGGTACCACAGAATAAAGTTTGTTGGAGTTTGTGGACAACAAAAGTCAGCTTTGAAAATGCAGGAAAACACCCCACCCCCCCCGAATTTTGAAAGTATAATACTTCACTACAGGTTTTATAATCTTCTTTTCTTGGTTTTTAAATATAAACCCAACATATTAAGTGAATCCAGCACAGCACTTGACATTTTAACAAACTGATTGACTCAACACTGTCAGGCTTTTTCAGGCTGCAAATTCCAAGCATTAATTAGGATTTGTACTTTTCTTTTCTAATTGCCAATAGGAAGAGCATGAAATTTATTTAATGTTTTGAACAAACAGCAAGGAGAGATCAGGGCAGAAAGGCAGATTTGCTCATTCATTTCTGGAAAGAGAAAAATAATCAGACAGGTCTGCTCTGGCAGCAAAGCTCATGGAAGAGAATTCAAATTCAGGAACACTGAGGCAACTGTCCACACGTGGTTCTGAATGGGAATGCTGAAGGAATCTTGCCTAAAAATAACTTATTTTAGTTTCAAGAGCTTTTAGCCAGGTCAGTGTGTGGTTCAGAAGGCCACAAAGGGATGGGAATGGGATGGGGCAGCAGCAGGAGCAGGCTGGGGGAACACGAGACCTTCCAAAGTGTCCAGAAAAAACACATTATCAGACAGCACTGGGAACTTCTAATTCATAGGCAGAGCAAGTGGTTTCTCAGAAACTTTTCATAACACAGTGAATCACATTTCATATTTGTGATGGTGATATCTTCATTTTCCTTATCCTGGAAAGTTCTGCCTTAAAGGTTGGAGGAGTAGGTTCAGTTGGATCTCCAGTGTGAGACCTCAGGATGGGATTCTGATTTCTTTATAGGTGTTCAGTAGTGTTTAATTAACCATTAAACCACCCCCTTGAAAAGACAAAGTATATTCATGGAGTGCTACAGCATTAAGGAGAATTATCAGCTTGTCCCAGAGGGTGGAGGATCACTAGGAACAATGTGAGCCAACATCCTCAGATAATCTACTTTGTGAGCCCTGGTTATAAATATCCTGCCTTTGTGGTCTTTCTGTTTTGTTTTAGGAGTCATCTTTAAAACATCTAAATGTTCATTTTGGGGTTTTTAAGAATGCAAAGAGTTAATGAAGTACGTTGCTCCAGAGGGAAATCCATGAGTGAATTACAGCATCCTAGACACGAGTTATTTGGGAGAACAGAAAAACACAGTGGGAATACTCACTGGCTGAGAATGCTGCTGCTGTCATCTCACATAATTTGTTAATGTTTGGAGCCCTCAAAAAAGCACGAGGGAATTAAGCCCCTAAATTCCACTGGGACTTGGTTATGCTGCTTCCATGGGTTGTTTTGTAAACAAGCCCCATCAGAGTCACCTCTGCTCTTCAGCACATGTTCACTACTGAGGAAACCTCATCTGGGACAGATGTGGGTTCTCCAGTTCTGCTCTGGCACAGCACGAGGGGTTGGTGTGTTGTCCTCAGTATATGAACTGTGTAGTAATATGTTATAAATATACAGGCCCTGCAAGAATTTTGGGTTATTTCTCACCCCAACTAAGCAAAGCTATGCTGGGGTGCTCCTGTCATGTCACTGAACCTCCTCACTGAACCTCCCTGCTTTCCCCCAGCAGTGATGCTGCAGCAAGGGCACCCAGAGTGTCCTGCAGTCATCCTGGGAAGCCTTGTGACCTCCTCCCTGAGCAGAGGAACTCAGCAATCCTACAGAGGGAGACTCAGGTGTCCTATTCTTGAACTAAGACATCTCACAGCCTGGGCCTGGGCTGCCTTGAAGGCTGGGAGCAGCCCAGCAGACCCAGCTGGGATCCACTGATGAGCTTTGACTTGAGCCCTGGAGCCCAGGGAGCCACGTGCTGTGCTGTCAGGTCAGCAGCACCGAGGGGGTTCCCTGCACACATCAGCTGGTGACTTCTTTTGGCTCCTTTCAGCTCCACCCACCAGTGTGAGAAGGGCTCACCAGAGCCATATACCCCTCAGATTCCCTGAGGAGCAGCCCAGTAAAAGAGAAAAGAAAAAAACAGGGAAATTAAGAGGAAGAAATGTGTGTGTGAATTGTGAGGGTGTGGGAGCCCTGAGGACATGAACAGCCTTAATGCCCTGACCAGCCTCACCTGGGGTCTCCACCCTGCCCATGGGTTTAGGAGGTGATTTAAGCTCAGTCCTGGGAGTTGGCTCCCATTCCAAGCTGTGCTGTAGGATTGCTGGTCTTTGTCCCAGCTATGCTGAGCCCTGGGTCTCATTGATTTGGACCCCGACCCATGAATTGATTTCTTGGCTTGACACCAGATTTTCCTGGTCACCATGGACCTGTCTGTGACCACTGGGCTGGGGGTGACCCTGTTCACCCCCACTGACCCTAAACCTGCCCTGTCTTGCTTCTGCCTCGGCTTTAAACCTGATTCCTCACTGTGGACTCTTGATTGAACCTGGTCTGTCCTGCTCATTGCTCAGGGCTGGGGAGGTTCCTGCTCTTCCTGCCTCAGGATCACTCCTGGCTCCCCATCCCTTTGGAAGCAGCAGCACTGTGCCCTGACAGAGAGGACTGCAAAAGCCTTTGGATACCTGTGCCAGGAGCTTGTTGGACACAAGGGAAGAGTCTCCACTACAGGTTTGTTTGCAGTAGGGGGGAACCAGCCTCGATATCCCAGGGGATTCCTCCCGGTGGATGCACGTGAGGAGAATGCAGATGTGTTGAAGGTAAATCCTGAATTATCTGAAACATTAGAGAAATGCCCAGTGAAGTGAGGGGACTGTATTGAGAAGTGCCCTTTGAAAGTGTGACTGATGAATTCTTGTGAGATTATGAAGTATTTAGGAGCTACTCCTCTGGCTTGCCTGGAGAGCAAAACCTCTGGCGAGCGCACTGGTGGGAGCTGTTTTTCCTGTTAACCTCAGGCAGGTTTCTAAGCTGATTAAACCAGGCTTTGGGTAACGTGTGTCATGTCTCAACAGCGGCAGGATGAAGTGTTTCATGAGCTTCAGGAGCCAGAGCAGACTTTTAGTTACATCATCAGTGCTCTGGTTACACTTGAAAGCAGCTCTGCCTCCTGCTCCTTGTTCCTGCCAGCTCTGCCTTTGAAGTCATTTCTGGTGGTAGGTCCTGTGGCCCGAGTTCCAGAAGGGACTGGGGGTGCAGAATTAAGGGCTGTTATTCTCTATCTACACTGCATGGAAAGGCTTTGATATTTCAGAGTTAAGAATGGGTGGGAAAAGCTCCAAGCAGGGAGTTACCACCTCCAATAATTCAGGGAACAGTGGGGACAGGCTGTATTTTACACCTTGTTCCCTTCAGTATCTTGAAAAAAGTTTCTTTCCAGGGAAAATGAGCTGTTATATATTTTTTTTTATTTTGTTTTCTTCCTAAAGTGTCCTCACATTAGACAGGGCAATCAAGATCTGATTTCCTTCTCTAGCCACAAGGCAGCAGCTCATCCTCATCCCCTCATTCATCTGAATATCATCTGCAAAAGGAAACACCTTCAAGCAGAAGGAAAATAAAAATTCCTTGCCTCTCCACTGTGGAGAAGCCTCCTGTTTCAGGCATTGCCCTAAAAAGGTACAGCTCTGGTGTTCAGATTGCTGAAGTGAAATGAAAAATAAAGATAAATACAATTTGGGAACAGAAGTGAGATTCAAGTCACTAAGTTTTCTCCTTTCCCTACAGAATAGCTCAAGTCTTCATTATTTAGCACAGAGGAAAGAAGGAGACAAAGAGTAGATTAGAAATGAAAAACCATGATGTGTTGTCTTCTCCCCCAAAAGAATAATTATTTTAGATAAGGTACTTGGCAGAAAGATGATGCATGGCCTAATCTAGGGAGCATGTCATTGTTTAGCCACAGTTATCTCCTAAATGCTATTTAAAAATATTACCCCCTAGTAAATTAGGAATAAAAACTAGTTAGCCCAGTGCTGAAGGTCACTTAGTGACACACTGTTGGCCTGTGGGAGAGTCACAGGACTCTCTGTGCAAGAAATTCATTTCTGCTGAACAGTTTTTATACAGAATGGGTTGTTTTTGCCAAACTGGACTGGGTTTCGGAATCACAACCAAAATGAAAAGAAAAATCCTGGAGTTAATGGGCCTACACCCATTTCTGTATGAGTATTTTGCACATAATTAATGTGGACACTTTATCTACTTAGAAAATGGAGTGAAACCAACAGTTCACTTCAAACAGGCCACCGAAGAGTTGTTGGCTCTTCTCAGCCTTCATATGTTGTTTGCCTGTAACAACTTCACTGAGAATGTGCCTCCTTTTGTTAATGCTTCTGCTGTGATGTGTTCACAGAGCTCTCTAGCTGGACAGAAAGACTGATATAAGGTCAAATGGATATATTTCTCTTTTAGAGAAAAAGTTGGGGGCTGATTTTTTTGCTCATTAATCATTTAGAATGAAAAGAGACTTTTCTGTTCCGGGAGTTTATCACAAGCACTTTGTATTTGTGATGGGAAAGGCAGGTTCAAAACTCATTACTGTGTTTTGAGGCCTGAGACTGGCTTAAGTTAGAGATTTCACCAGGATTATTCCTGGTTTATCCTGCTCTTTCTGAGGGAAGAATTAGGATAGTTGATCTTCAGCTAAATAGAGACCCATGGAGGGAGAGAGAGGCACGAATATACATTTACAGGAATGTGGAAACAAATATTCTCTTATATACTTGTGATACATACTTAGATCCTCACCTGCCAGCGCATCAAACCCCTTGTCAGTCAGCACAAATAACCCTAAAATAAGATTATAATACTCTGAAATCTTTCATCCCAGAAACGAGAAGCTGAAGGAATTCTTTGCTGGAAGACTCGTAATCCCCGGAGTGATTTGCATTGTGTGCATTTCCCCACAATCGCTTTCATATGAGTATTGGAATGCTTCATAAAATCCCTTTATTTGCCTTTGGGGATGCTCCAAAACTCTTCCAGAAAGTCTGAAGTTTCAGGGATTTTTTTATATTTTTTTTTCCCTGGGATTATTTTGACTTCAAGCGGAACGTGCCCCGCTTCACTCCAGACAGAGGAGAAACAAAGTCAACGCGTTCCTGGGGAAGCTGAGCCCGTGTGGGTAAACACGGCACTTCCACTGGGAACTCCACGCTGGAGGAGGCTCTGAGGGGGCTGTTTGTGCTCAAGAGAGGCCCCTTTGTCGCTCAGGTCAGCAAATCATCATCCTGATCTGGAAAAATTCATAAAGCCCAAGGAAACGAGTTGGGGGAGCGAAGAATTTTCAGCCTGAGGGCGGGTCAGGGGCCGGTTGTTTTCCCGCAAACAAATGTGGGCCTTGTCAGAGCTGGGTTACAAAATGGAAAAAAAAAAATATGGGAAAGGGGAAAAACGTGTGGGAGGACTAACAGAAAACTGAAGGTTTCAGTGATGATGAAGTTTGGGACGATGGATGTGACAGTTGGGGAAAGTTTGTCCTCGAGTGCCAGGAGCCAGCTGGGAAAGACTTCCCTGGGACATGATGTGGATCCAGTGTCTCTAAGCCAAGTAACAAAGCTCTTGTTTTACCAAAGTCTGCCTCTAGAACCAGATGATATCAGGGTTGAGTCCCAGTCAATGAGCAGGACGGAGGGGGTGGATTTTCATGTCAACCTGAATGTTCTAGAGGAGAAGTTTTCCTTTGTGAAGACACTTCAGCAAGGGGTGTGAATATTGATTTGTTGCAGTGAATGCAGGGGAGGCACCAAGAGGATCAGAGGGCTGGAGCAGCTCTGCTGGGAGGAAAGGCTGAGGGAATTGGGGTGGTTCAGCCTGGCAAACAGAAGGTTTTGGGGTGACCTAACTGAGGCTTTTTAGTACCTGAAGGCACCACTAAGAAAGATGGAGAGAGATTATTTCCGAGGGCATGGAGTGCCAGGACAAGGGGGAATGGCTTCCCACTGACAGAAGATAGGGTTAGATGGGATATTAGGAAGAAATTCCGGGCTGTGAGGGTGGGGAGGCCCTGGCACAGGTTGCCCAGAGAAGCTGTGGCTGCCCCATCCCTGGAAGTGTCCAAGGCCAGGTTGGACGGGGCTTGGAGCAACCTGGGCTAGTGGAAGGTGTCTCTGGCAGGGAGGTTGGAATTAGATGATCTTTAAGGTCCTTTCCAACCCAAACCATCCTATGATTCTATAATCTAAAGAGGTTTTTTTTCAGCTGTAACCTGCCAAAACCGTGATTAAGTATTTACCCAAAAATTCTTAATACCTTTCATTTAAAAATGAATATTCTTCAAGGTAAAAGCAGATGAAATTCTTTTTAAAAGTGTCCTATTTCTCTACTGAGAAATTGTAAACAACTTTGCATACAGAAATGGCACTTGTTCACTGCAGCAAGGTCTGAAACTCATGGAGTGGATGTTAAAAGTTAGTAAGTGATCAGCACAAGCAGAGAAATATCCAGTATTGGCTCCCCAGTGCAAATGTGTCCCTGCTTAATTCACTAAAGAGCTCTCTAACACTGTGCAAATTGCTTGAAGGGTGAAATGGGAAGCATCTTGAAATCCTCCCTCACAGGAATAGCCAGGACAAATTATAAAACCTTAATAAAAAGACTTTTCATTCATATATTTAAAAATGGCAATTGAAGCTTTCTGAAGGAGATGAAAGTCTCTCTTTAAAATCTTCCTCCTGCAGAATTCCCTGGTCTTGAAAAAAATGAGGAAAGGAAATACAGACCTGAAGAAAAAAAATCTCTTTATCAGTGGGTTGTTATGAGATAAATTTTGCCAAGCTGTTCATATTTCACCTGAATGGCTGCAGTTTTCACCTCTTATCCCAAAATAAATGTAAGAGGATTTCAAAGCTTCAGTACTTCTGAGCTTTTTTTTCTTTTATCATACAACAAAATACTGAGTAAGCTCCCCTCTTTGTGGCTTTGGTGGTGAGGAAGGTCACTGGAAAGATATTACTGCAATTTTGCAGTTATCTGGAAATCTGAGAGTGTCACATTTCCTAGGGGCTCACAGCAATTGCTTCACATTGCAGGGAGTCACTGAGCAAATCAAGTGTCTGTTCCCTCTCCCACAATATTATCTAGGATATAGTAGGAATGAAAGGATTTTAGGATGACCTTTGTGCTGCACTGAATTCTGGCTTTCACCTACGTGGGGAGTTTGGCTACCACAGGTTGTGTCACCCTTTCTTTATGGCTACCACATGTTGTGTCACCCTTTCTTCAAGGTTCTTTGTCATATTTAAGACTTTGAAACAGCTGTGATACCAGAAAACATTAAATCAAAGTAGTTCCTAACTCAGAGCTGCTCGTTTGGCAGCACGGTTGTTAATGGGTGGTGATGAACTCCTGCCAAAGGGGAGTGGTTTGGTTATTTATTTCAATAGGGCCCGTGGATCTTTGGCATTTTACAGATTATATACCAAATATCTGATATGAGGAAGGGCTTTGACTTCATCCAGGGCCAATTGCTTGAGGCACAGCTGAAGCTGAGCTGGGTCAGTTCAAGAAAACTTCACTGCAGGTCATACACTGTCAGAGGACAGGAGGACATATGAAAGGTGGCTTTGAAGAAAAGCATAAAATAGGATTAAGAAGGTCTCATTTGGAAATATTTCACTGTATTTCTTGCTTCCACTCGTGTAAGGATGATATTTTCTGGTCTGGATAATTGGGAATAGCCCAACCTGCAGTAGAGGCTGAGGGAGAGGTACTGCCCAAGAGGCAGATGCTGATCCCTGGGAGCAGCAGCTCTCCCAGTGACACCCATGGGGATGGAGAGAGTCTGTTTATAGAGAAACCTTCAGCTGCAGCCCTGGAATCTTCTTGGAACAAGGCCAGTGGGATGTAACTTGTTGCACTTTCCTGCTAGACTCACTGGCCATCTCAAGCTGAAACTAAAGATGTGGGGGAAACAAAACCAACTAACTTTGTTTATCTTACTGAACCAACAGCATAAAATCTGGCACGAGTAAGAGTTTCCTGGAGGTTCTTTTGCCAAGTTATAAATCCTTTTCCTGGATGCACCATGTTTCCAGTGCCTTTCAGAGGGCATTCCTTCCTCCCAACCCTTTTAATAATATTTACCCAGAGGAAGCAGAGTGTTTTCCAAAGAATGATCCTAATTCATGCCTGTATAAATCCATGGAAGTCAGGGAAATTATTGTGTCAACAAAGAAAATGGTCTCTTTGTTATTTACAAGGCTGAGAGAAAATTGCCCACAAATAGGAGAGTGTATGAGAAAGATCAGGATGTGACCATTATAGAAGAGCCCACTTGGCAGATTGGTCCAATTTTTTATTCCCAAAGTTTCTTTCTAAGCACTGTTTACCATGTTATTAATCATGTTGTCTTTCTACATCTTCACTTGCTCCTCATTAGTTAATATTTATCTTGTTCTGCAATTCTCTGAAGGATGGGAGGGTGGGGTTTTTTTTCATAGATGTGGCAGTTCTTAAAATTGTTCTATTCAAAGTTCTATTCAAATTTGAAGTATTTTAAAGCACCTACGAGGACTGCAGGGATTCTGCAAATGTGGGAGGGGAGAAATGTAGCAGTTAAGCTGGCTGGACTTTCTGGAAGTGCTTCCCAAACAGCACTGGGTGTGGCTGAAAGGTATATTTCTTGCTCTTTTAAGCTGAAATTGGGCAGCCTCTGGAAAAAGGGAGTAGAAGACTTTACATTGGCAACCACTGTGAAGATGTGATTCCTGCTGGAGTGAAGCTGCAGGTCTTTTTTGAGATCAACTTTCTAAATTAACATAACAGATAATCAAGAGGAACACAGAGTGGGTCAGGTTGGGAGGGACCAGAGCGGTGACTCTTGGGGATGGTCCTTTTTAGGGCTAAGGGTTGGACTTGATGGTCCTTGTGGGTCTCTTCCAACTCAGGATATTCTGTGGGGCATCTGGTGCCACCTCCCTGCTCCAGCAGGGCCATCCCAGAGCACATGGCACAGGATTGTGGCCAGATGGGTCTGGGATATCTGCAGTGAGGGAGACTCCCCAACCTCTCTGGTCTCTGTTCAGTCACTACCCAGCAAAGAAGTTCTTCCTCGTGTCCAGGTGGAACTTCCTGGGCATCAATTCCTGCCTGTTCCTCTTGTCCCATTGCTGGGCCCCCCTGAGCAGAGCCTGGTCCACCCTCTGCCCCCTCCCTGCAGACCCTGATGGACATGGATGGGGTCCTCTCTCAGTGTCTCCTCTGGAGGCTCAGCAGCCCCAGCTCCCTCAGCCTTTCCTGGTCAGGGAGATGTTCCATCCCTTGAGCATCTCTATATCTTCTGTTGGACCTACTCCAGGAGCTCCATGTCCCTCCTGTCCTGGGCAGCCCAGAGCTGGACTCACCACTCCAGATGTGCCTCACAGGGCTGAGCAGAGGGGCAGGATCCCCTCCCTGACCTGCTGGAAATGCAAACCTCATTAAAGGACCACATTTACCTTCCCAGACCCACCTTCTGAACTCAAACTCTGCTCTGTCACCTGCCACTTGCCTTTAACTGTTTCCAAATCCCAGCTGTTCCCAGGTAACCCAGGTTAAGTCATTTATTCAGCCAACCTCCCCTCTCTGAACAGTGCTGCCATCCCAGTTGTGCCTCCTACCACAAAGGCAGAGGCACAGGCAAATAAAAGTAGGTCACTCAGCTGTCACAAGCATGAGAAAATAATTCTACCAGCACAGAAAAGCAGTGTGTTTGGAGTTTGGGGTTTTTTTTACTGTTTGGAGTTGGGTTTTTATACTTTGTTATATTTTTGCACACAAAGCAAAAACTTAAAAAAACAAACAAACAAAAAAACCCCAAACAACAAAACCCAACAAACTGGCAAGTAATCTGACCAACAGACTTGTTGAGCTTCCTTTAATATTTTAATGAGCTTTCTTAACTCTGAGAGAGAGAGAAAGCAAAGACATTTCCCTAGATCTTTAGAGAAAACACAGAATACTTCCAATGGAAAGTACCAATCTAGGAATTGTTCCCTAGAGTCCACTTAAGAAGATTGACATTGTGGAAGTTGTCTGGGGATGCAGAGATCTGAGGTCACAGGGGCTGATTTTGGTAAGGAAGTGTTTTGGAATTCTGCTTTCGAGAAGTTAACTAGAGCTGGTTAAGTATTAACATCTCTTTCAAATGAGAGTATAATCAGAAATAATTAGAATTAATTTGCTTGTCTTCAGGCCATTGCCTTATCTCTTACTGGTGGTTATTTCAGATGCTGGAATTGAAGTGATTTGTTAAACAGACTTTACTAAACAGGAAATAGTTTATAAATGTATTATGAAGGCAGGCCAGGAGAACATGCACTGTGTGAGTATGGGGCTGGTATTGGCTCTGTTGTGCTAAAGATCTGTATTTCAGACACTGAAAAGATTAAAAGTCCTCAAATTTGCTTCAGGTCTTTACCTAGTGTGTGGCAAGGTGTCAGTCCAGGTTCCAGATGGACCAGAAAGGGAGGAGAGCAGGATAAGCTTCTTAAATGTGGCTGTTTATTGAGCTCTCCTGTGTCCCTGACACTGAGGTTGGAGTCTCTGCAGAGCCTTGGGAAATGTGGGCTTGACACTGTCCAGGCACAGCCCCGAGCTCTTGGACAGCTTGGAGCTCTCTGACCCCTGACCAGAAACCATCACACCCTCTGTGCTTCAAAAACATCCGTGGTGGGGTTCCCTGCCTTGTTTGTCCTGGATGTAGATGGATTTCCAAAGATGCAGACCAGCCTGAGACCTCGGGAGAGGAACAGTCTGAGTGCACCTCCAGCTTTGTCCTTTAAATCCCTTTTGTGCTTTTGATATTCTGGTTTTCAGAGCAGAGAATCAAACCACCCTCCTGGCTTAAAATGCACTTAGTTCCCCTCCCTCCCAGGTCAGCATCTTTCTCTTCTTTCCACTGTGCCTGAAGAAATGTATTTCTCAATGAAAGAATTTATTTTAAAAGCTACAAAAGACAGTTGAGATGCATTTCCTTGGTTTTGTAAATGTTAAAGCCAGAAGCTTTCAGAGCTCTCTAAGAGATTCAGCTACTGTAGCTACTGTAGCCATTAACTGGAATGGCAAAGTGCTCTGCCAGCACAGGTATTTCTGGAGTTATTTTTATCTAAGTGTGTTAAAAGTTACAAGGCTAAACTTTCTGAAGTTAGAATCATAGTTCCTAAGTAACTGCATTTGGTTTCTTTATGTACATTAGGGTACAGTTTCCAAAAATATGATTAATTACTTTTTTTTCCATATGACTCAGTACTTCTTGTGAGGAGAATGAGCAACTACTCTTCTTATCATTTAGATCATATAATCACAGAATATCCTGAGTTGGAAGGGACCCACAAGGATCATCCAGTCCAACCCCTGGCCCTGCACAGGACACCCCAACAATCCCACCCTGTCCCCTGCCAGGGACACAGGATGAGAGTGACCTCTAATTTTTGGGTGTTTACTGAGAGATCCCCAAAGGCAGTTGGGTTGTTTTTTTTTCAGAGACTCAGCAGTGCAGAGAACTCTATTTATTCCCAGCTCCCACTGAGTTCAGCTGCAGCTTGAGGCCTTATGACCAGGAACACCCAGAAAGTGTCACCCTGGCTGAAATGACTGAGTGTGGTGGGTTCTGGGTGGTAAAAGCTGATATCCAGCCTGGGTCTCTATCCAATCACCAGAGCTGGGACATCATCTTTTCTTTCCCAGCAAGTCCTTCCTCACATAGCACGTGAGTCTTCCTAGAAATGAAGTGGGAGCCTGAGAGGTTCTATTGTTCCACAGCACTAATTCAGTGCAGGACACATCTGGGGTGGGTTTTTTTAACCCAAATGGAATAACTTGGAGTGTGTGGTCATGGCAGAACTAGAGGAGAATCAGCAGCTCTGCAGAAGGGCTAAGGACAGGAATTGGATAGACACAGAGTTTTGGTAGGATTTGCTGAGAGGAAGGAAGTAAAGATGTCTTTAGCTTGTATTTATGGGTCCTTTCCAGCTCAGGATATTCTGTGATATCTGCCTTGTTAATGCTGGTTTTCTTCTAGCATGCCTTCATTAGAAATATATTTCTTAGTCCTAACCTTTTTGTTTCTTGAGGGGTGGAAACTCAGAAGGAATATTGTTTGTCACCTCTGATGGACAAGAAGGTCTATTATGGATCCTACTGTCCTGCTCTGTGTTTGCCTTGGACTCCAGAGACACCCCTGGCACCTTTTCCTGGTGGCTTCTGTCCTGCAGGATCTGCTTTTCCCCCTGTGCTCTTTGAAAAAGGCTTTGAGAGACCCCCACTTGCAGTCTTTCCTCTCCAGGAGCAATGAGAGATCTTCCCCTTTTTTTGGGCAGGGTTCATGGATGCTCAGAGCTGGAGGGCTCTGGAGAATTTACTGGAACCATCTTCCCAGAGAGAGAAAAGCCAAGGCCAGTGTATGTGAGCTTTGGAAATTCTCTGTTTTCTTGGTTACATGTGCAGCTGGTTCCCACCACCAACTGCTGATGTAAAAGAGATGGGAATGTTTCACTGAGGAGAGTGAAGCCTTTAAGTGACACTGAGAATATTCACAATGACACCCAGCTGTTCATGTCCAGAAGCTCTCTCACAGGAGGTATTTTGCTCATTCCCTCTGTAGTAGTTTTAAGATGTTACTCTAGAAAGGGAGAGTCAGAGGATGGGTAAAAGGAGGGGAAGCAACTCCCTTTCTATGCAAAGAAAGGTCTCTATGAAATTTCTTATAGCTGCCTGTTTTCTCATGGCTTAATCTTTTAACCTTTAATATTTATTATTTTCCTCACCTTTTAATCTACAGTCTTAAGCCTGGGGCATAGTAATGATACACAGATGAGCTGAGAAGGCTCTTTTTCATTTAAGATGGCTTAAAAATACAGCTCTTGATCACCAGGCTCAGATACAGTTGTAAGAAATAAGATCTGCAGGCTTTGCTTCAAGTATTGCTGATGGATCCCAAATATTCCTCCTTCTGCAAAGATATCAGTAAAACAAAGAAAGTGTGATGCTTCCTGAGCAAGGGTTGTACTGAAAGGGTTGTGTGGGTCACCCACTTCAAGACTATTCTCTGAATTTTGAACTAATAATCATTCAAGTGTCTACTTTCAAGTGGGACATGAATAAGATGCTTCGACTTCTCTGTCTTATTTTTAACCAGCAAGGGGCACTCTGAGTCACCTCATATTCAGTTTGCAGGCTTTGGATACCAAAACAAACAGGCAGAAAGGTGAAAACACTGTCTCTGGTTCCGTGCCTTGAACTCTCTGGTTCCATATCTCTGATTTGAGTCACAGTGCTCACCTTTGATAACACTCTCCTGTAATTTTTCTGTCTCTTCTTTGGGTTCTTTTATTCCCAAGCCTCTAAACCGATGACTAACCCACCTCTAGTGTCTGTCTCCTGGAGTTTTGGCTCCTGTCTGAGGGAGCACTGATAAATCACAATTATTTTAAGAGATAGTGGTGGCCATGGAAACCGACTGAGATGAGAACACTTGAAAGGTGGGAGTGCAGAGCCTGAAGAGCTCTTGAGGAAAACTTGTTTATTGTTGGGTTTAAAACTCCCTCTCAATAGGAGTAAGAGGAAAGACTAAATGTGCTCTGCAGTGTTCTAACAATGAAACAATTAATCTGTTTCTGTTGATTCTGATATTCAGTTAATCTGTTGACTCTGGTTGATTGTTTCTCTGATAACCTTAAATCAAACTCGTGTTTGCTGCTAATCCGCTTTAACTAAAACAACAATTAAGCCGTGGGCAAACAAGAGGTGACAATCAGTGCTTTCAACCACATCTGTGGTTCAGCATTCAGTAACCTCAGACACTCCCTTGTTCAAAGGCAACAACGGTAAATCCGGGAAGGTATTTTGTTGGCTTTGACCTCAAAGGTGTTGGACTAGTCCTGGAGACCAAAAGCTCTGCCTGTTTACAGAAAGGGTAGATTACAAGGGATTAATAAAATATTAATTTTATTAATAGACCCATCCCAAGAGGCTCAGCTGCTAGAGGTAATCACTATTCTGCAGTGATTAATAACAAATAACACTCTTTTCTGAGACTGTTACCAAGGAGTTTGAGCTGATGTGAACATTTTTCCACAAGCAGAGCTTTAGCTCGTTCCTGTTTAGCAAAGAAATTGCTTTCAAATACATAGTCTGTGCAGATAACTAGAAGTGAAAATTGTGTCTTAATACCCATCTCCTGCAATCTGTCCCTTCCACAGACAGCCTGTATTTGTGGGAGATGACATTCCCCTGGAGATTTCTGTCACTTTAACCAGCACGTCCTGACTTCCAAATCACAGCCGTGGTGTTTGCACAGCTGTTTTTTATAGCCAGGTATTCCAACCACATTTAGATGCAAAAATCTTTCTAGTTTGCTTATGCTTGTGTTTCAGTGTTCAAAATACCCAACGGGCCAAGTGGTTTGACCTGTGGTGAAACCTGGAACTCCTGGGTGCTGATTCAGGGTAGAAGATGGTGTGGTCTGCTGGAATGTTTATTGGGTCCAGCTTTGTGAGCCTGACAATATCCATGACTTAGACAAGGCTTTGTTGTGCAGGTCAATTAGTTCATCTCCATCTTTCCATGCAAATGGGGGTAGGGTAGACTCAGAGTGAAGACTAAATGAAAGCTCCTCTCCTTTGTACCTTTGGGGAAATGGTTCTATCTCAGCGTCATTTGTCTTTCATTCCTCTCTTTACTCTCTTTTCTTGTCTTTGTTGTTTTGGTTTTTTTTCTATGTTCAGAATGTTAGATATTTAAATGCAGGTATTTGATGCCATGTCTTTATGTGCCATCTACCATAGTGAGGCTTGGTCTTAATTCAGGTTTTGACTCCTGCTGAATATGGTGAACCACAGAATCATGGAATGGTTTGGATTGGAAGGGACCTTAAAGATCAACTCATTCCACCCCCTGCCATGGGCAGGGACACCTTCCACTAGCCCAGGTTGCTCCAAGCCCTGTCCAACCTGGCCTTGGACACTTCCAGGGATGGGGCAGCCACAGCTTCTCTGGGCAACCTGTGCCAGTGCCTCACCACACTCATAGGGAAGAATTTCTTCCTAATATCCAATCTTAACTCTCTGTCAGTGGGAAGCCATTCCCCCTTGTCCTGTCACTCCAAACTCTTGTCCAAGTCTCTCTCCATGTTTCTTGTAGCTCCCTTTGGGTCCTGGAAGGCCACAATCAGGTCACCCCAAAGTTTCCCTTCTCCAGGCTGAACAATCCCAACTCTCCCAGCCTTTCCTCCCAGCAGAGCTGCTCCAGCCCTCTGATCATCCTGGTGCCTCCTCTGGACTCTCTCCAGCAGCTCCATGTCTTTGCTGTGCTGTTCCCCAGGGCTGGAGCAGCTCTGCAGGGGGGTCTCACCTGAGGGGCAGAGGGGCAGAATCCCCCCCTGCCCTGCTGCCCACACTGGGGGATCAGCCCAGGGCACGGGGGGTCCTGGGCTGGGCCATGTCCAGCCTCTCCCCCACCAGCACCTCCAGGTCCTTCTCCCAGAGCTGCTCCATCTGCTCATCCCCAGCCTGGATTGATCCAGGGGGTTCCCCTGCCCTGGGTGCAGCACTTTGATCTTGTTAAACCTCCCAAGGTCCCACTGCTGGAGCTTGTCCAGGTCCCTCTGGATGGCCCTGTCCTTCCTGTGTGTCACCTGCACCCTCAGCTTGGTGTCATTTGCAAATTTGCTGAGGGTGCCCCTGATCCCTTCAGCTCTGGAGTCTACAAAGGCTGAGCCTACAAATTCTGAGCAGCTGACGGGGCAAATCTGACTCCCCAGAGACAGTTTTGATGTTTGTCCTTTGACTGTTTGCAAGATTTCTGACCTATTCCATTTTCTTCAATACCCAAGGATGGGAATAGCCTGAAAAATCAGAATAAAACTCATTTCTAGTCAGAACCAAGTCCCAGGGAGATCTTACCCAACATGTTCCTTTGCGTAGGTGCTTGAATCCATTCCATGATTTTAGTCAGCTAATATTTATGGTCTTCCAACCTCTTCCCATGGCAGCAGGCTGGAGTTTGAAAGCAGTTACAAGTCTGGACTGATGTTTGTCTGTTTGTAGGAGGGAGTAACTAAGTGCTGACATTCAAAAACAATTCACTTGCTCTGCCTGAAAGAGTCTGTTGGGAGAAGCCCCTTTTCTCTGGGCTAAATTGTTCATACCCTGCAAGTGCCAGAATCAGCCTGGGTGCAGTTCTGAGACGGAAAGAACCTCTTTTGCCCAACTCGTGTCTCATGTTTTCTTCTTCTAGAGTCTTTCATGGAGGATCCAGCTCTTCCCTGGGAATCCTTAGATACGCCCTTTTCTGGAATAGCAACCACATTCCTTGCCCAAGATGTCTCACCACTGACCTCCTCAACAGGCAGACAGCAGGATTTCTAAATCTATAGCTCGGCTGCAAGTTGGCTAAAAAAGAATATATTATGCCCTCTTTATATTAAGATTCCTTTGGGTAATGTGTTTGGCAGCCATAGGTGGGTTTGGACACCTAGACAGGCTGAAAGTGTTTAAGAAACAACTCATAATTTTTATTCTACTCACCTTCCCATGTCACTTCTTGAGGTCACCTTTTCTTTATCTCAGTATTTCTTCTCCGTGAGCAGACCTTCCCATGTAACAGGAAGGAGCTGTTGCTGCTTCATCCTACAGAGCAACATTGAGCAATTCATACCAGAAATGCCTCATTTCAGCACATTTTGAGGCTGAAGCCCTCTCCTTTCCAAAGCACGTGTCCAGCTCACATCTTGACAGCAAAACAGCTTTTGTTTCTCTCTCACGGCTCTTTATTTTTGAAATCAATATGAAATCAATAAGCAAATCATTCTCTCCCCTGTTCTACTTCCCTGTGACATTCACTGCTCGTTTCTCACAAGCCTTGGAAGCACTTCTGGGGTGGAAATGGTTCTAAGTTGGGGCTCTGCAGTCAGGATTTCATCCTGATGTAGTTTTTAGTGCTTCTTTCCTACAGTTTGGAATGATGGCAGTGGGAGAGCTGGTAGGTACCACTGCCTGCCCTTGGGAATCAGAAATTACTCCTGTCTCTGACATCACTGTCGTGATCCTGGGAAAGAAGCTCAACATGATTGCAGGGTAGGCAAAAAGCCCTGAAAAAAAAGAAAAATTACACTGGTTTGAGGTTAAATCAGCCCTAGGACTGGCTGTCCTTCATAGCAAGACGTTGAGGGGAACAGTCACGCAGAAATCTGGCAGAGAGAGGGACCTTGAGATAGCCTGTGATAACCAGACTGAAAAATGAAGGAGGGGAGCCCATGGAAGTTGGCCTGGAAACACACAATCTAAAAATTCCATGTGATATCAATAAGTTGCTTCTCCTGGCTGCATTCCTCCAGTGCCTATTTATTCAGAGCTGTATACAGTGCTCCACATGCTGTGCATAACTTATCCTGCAGCCTGAAATAATCCTGCAAGGAAAAAATAAGCCCCAAAAAACACTTACAGATGCAAAGCTAAAGTCTGGGGATTAAGGGCTTAGCACCAAACTGCTGGGCCAGACCACCTTGCCTGGAAGTTGGGAAGCATTTTGTGATGTTTCATGTAATGTGCTTTTCTCTTCCCCTGTTATATCACCCCTTTAGCTTCACATCTGGACCCCAGAGCACCTCTGGTTGCCTTTTCGTGAACCTTATTTTTAATAGCTTTATTAAGAACTCCTGTAGAAGAATGAAAGTGAGGAGTTGGGATTTTATGGTGACAAGAACGTCACACTTTTTTTTCCAATTCTTGATCACAGAATATTCTGATTTAGAAGGAATCCACAAGGATCATTGAGTCTAATTATTAAGTGAATGGCCCACACAGGGATTGAACCCCCAGCCTTGGTGTTATCAGCACCATGATCTACCAGCTGAGTTTATTTTGGAGGTGTTTTTATCTCAAGCAATTTTTTTTTTGCTGGTGGCTCCTGAATGCTGCAGGGTCTGTGCTGAGCATAAAGAACTACAGTCCCACAGCACAAACAAAGGACTGAAGGATGGAAATCCTTGTCTGTGAGCCCAAAACTTGTCCTCTTAAAGGACAAGTGATCCCCCAGCCAGTGTGTGTTTCAGGTAGGGAGCAGCATGAACAAGAGATGATGTCATGGGTTTCAATCCTTCCTGGAGCTTTACAAAGGCTGGAGGACTCTCTGAGTAATGATTGTTAAAAATTCTTGATGTCAAGAGGTCACTGCTGCTGCTGCAGGATGTGCCAGTGACTCAAAGAAAAGGCAGAAGGCTGATGTCTCTGAGCTGTGACTCACTGACATCTGCCTTTTGCTATTTATCCCTGTGAATTCTCTCATTGACTTGCAGATTTTCCTTTCCATTCTCTTTTACAGTAAGACTGTTACTATGTCAGGCTATTTTTGGTCCTTCTATAGGCCACTTTTTCCACTGCCCTCTTCCACTCCTTCCTTGGGAAGGAGCTGCTGCTGAAACTCCCTTTCAGAAGGACTGGGAGGTGGGTCTGTCTGGAAGTGGGGGTGTTGTGAGACCCTTCAGAGCCAAAGTGCAAAGCATTTCCCAGAAAGCTTTTCTTAGAGGTTTTTGGAATGAGAGAAGTAGGTCTGAAGGGGCTGAGCTCCCCTTCTCTTTGGAAAGAAGTTTCCCCACCATTCCAGCCACGTGCTGCTGATGTTGCCAGTTTGCTCAGGTCTATCTTTAGCCTCCCACCTCTGCAGAATTTTGTTGTTTTTCATGTGTTATCAAACCACTCTGAATCAAACTCAAGCCTGTGATTTTGGGGTTGTGTTCTCAGCTGCCAGCAGGATTTCTTTAATGACAGTCTTGGGTACACTAGTGTTCTCTGCTTCCAAGAAATGCTGTGTGTAGGTGCTGGCAATGCCCCAGGGGTGAGGGGATGCTGACAAGGCAGAGTCTCCCCTCTTCCTCTGTGCCACCGTGGCCCAAATTATGGTGGGCAGTTCTCAGACATCAATCAGCTCAAAGCCTGGGCACTGGTGGGGGTCACAGTCCTCAGGGCAGCTTCAAAAGAAACGGTTCATTTAGACTTCAGTGCTGGTATTTGTGGTGAAATGGGCAAAAAGGGTTTAAAGGATAAAATTGAAGCTTTAACCATCAACTCTCTACTGGATAAATGATCCCAGCCTGCATCCCCAGCACTTGCTGGACTCTGAGCTTCATGCAACTAAACTTTTCCAGACTCTTTTACATTCCTTCCCTCCCTCTTGTCTTGGTTGACTTTGGCCAGGTCCTCTCTGTGCCTCCAGTTCATTCATCTCAGCCCCAAAGCCTCAGTCAGAGCTTTAAATGTTTTCTTAGAGATCCTTATATTTGTGGCCACAACAGGGAAATCGTGGCCTCCATTGGAAGAAAAAGAATCTTGCTCTTCATCTCTATATTTTTAGACACCACAATATAGCAAAATCTTGTGTGGATGGTGGGCAGGGAGAGATTGTAGAGAAATGAGGGGCACAGAATTCACCCCAAGAGAAGAGTTTAAACACATCCCACCCAGCAGCTTTTTGGTTATTTTCCCATTAAAAGGAGAGACTGGTTCATTTTTGATCATGGTAATTGTAGTTTACCCTCAAAACTGATGTCAAAGGTGACTAGAGTATCTTCATTTTTTTTTCATTTTGGTTCAGAAAGTGATTAATTTAGGTTTGAACAACACAGTGTTGAAACCCAAATAAAATACTTTAACTAGAAACACTTTATCACATTTTAGCAAATTCAAAGAACATTTTTCTTCATTAAATTTTTCTTTTAACCACTTGCTGTGTGCGATTTCAAAATTACATTGAAATTCCATTTTTTCCCACATGACAAAAGGAAAATGCCCCAGGGAAGTAGATGTTCCTGCTGAAGAACTGCACTTTGAGTTAAAATAAATACAATTATTGTACAAAGGGGATGAAATTCTTTTGCTTTCTCTGCTTTTTATACCACAGCCCTTTGGCAGTGAAAACTGATAACACAAATCACATGGGCTGGCAGGTGATAGACCAGGAAAAGCTCCTGAATTATGCCTTTTCCTCTCTTTTCTGGATTTTTCCAGGGACACTCTCCTACAGGAGCAGATAGGAAACAGCTCTACCTGTGAATCAACAGTCTCTGGTGATCTCATATTGATGCATAAAAGTGAAAATTTCAGCATTTCTCAAACCTCAGGTTGCTTCAGCTCTGACAAATGGGCTTCAACCACCCACAATGGAGGAAGGAAAGAAATTTTTCCATGTGGTTTCCACAGCCAAGGAGCTCTTGGCCCCTGCTCCACAGAGCAGAAGTCTCCATTTGTCTTTAAACAGAACATTTGCAATGGACTACTTAGTTAAAGGGCAGATCATTTGTTAAAAACTGCTTTCACCCACGTTGCACTTCTCCCCTGTCTGGAGGACCACGGGGTGGTTTTGTGAAGAGCAGAACAGCAACTGGACAATTTACACCAGGATCTGACCCAGAATTTCCAGGGAAAAGGAGCACCTCAAACTGTGGTTCATCCTGCCATGAGGCTTTCTTTCCTCTTGCATCACGTTCTAGGCTTGTTAAAACCCGTTTTGGAGATGTCACTTGGTGACTCAACACACTTGCAGTTGAACCCAGAAAAGAGAAATGAGAGCAGGGCAGGGCAAAGCCAGGGGTTATATAAAAAGGCATGTTTTTCAAATGTCACAGGACCATAGAACTGTTTAGGTTGGAAAAGATCTAAAGCCCAACCATTAACCCAACACTGCCAAGTCCACCACTAACCCACGTCCCCAAGTGCAACACCTACGTGGCTTTTAAGCACCTCCAGGGATGGTGACTCAAGCACTTCCCTGGGCAGCCTCTTCCAGTGCTTGACACTCCTTTTGGTGCAGAAGTTTTCCCTAATCTCACCCCTGATGCAGTGACTGGCTGTTGCTCGGGGAGATTTTGGCCTAATGATGGTATTTGGTTGTATCTCCACAGCAGCACCCACGGTCTGAGGGTGGAGACCTCCAGGAAATGCTTCCAGTTATCCCAGCAACACATCAGTGGGAGCACAGAGGCTGCTGGTCAGGGTGAATCTTTTTATCAAAGCCTAATTAACCTTGGTGCTGCTCACTACATTAACCTGCTAATGAAGATCTGTCTGTACAGATGAGAATAATTTCATATTCCTGATTTAAAATCCCTCTGTAAGACCTTCAAAGGTCACATGGTGACCTGGAGGATTTTTTTTATAGTCTTTACAGCCTTTTCCTGTCACCACTGTCTGGCAGCCTGATGTTCTGCTGTGCCAAGCTTGTCCTGGAACGAGGTGTCCATAACAAACCATCTCTGTTGAACATGACGGATTCCCATGGGATGTACGTGGCATTGCAGCCCTGGGGCACCTCCTGTTTGTGAAACAAAGCTTCACAGACAGGAAATTTTGATCAGCAAGGACTTCTACTTTTGTTTCTGGGTTGTGTGCAAGGAAAGCACCCTCAGCATCCAGCACAATCTTGGCCACTGACCATTCTTGACATCTCCCACTGCAAAACTGTTGGAAATGCTTGAGGGTGTTGTGTCTTCAGGACAGCTCCAGGTCCTTTTTAAGTCCACATTTTCCCCTAATGATATTCCCACAGGGTGCCATCCCTATCCCAAAGTCTTGCAAAGGTCCATGGGTGCTCCTGCTGTGCTCTGGACCAGCTGAGCCACTGCTCACAGCAGGGAGGAGCATCAGGAGAGATTTGAAGGGTCTGTTTTGGTGACCAGCCATGGGAGCAGAGAGCAGGGAGCACTCCAGCTGTTTTCAGGAATATGGGGAGATCTTTCTTGAGCCAGTTCTTGGTGGGTGGATGTCAAAGTTTATCCTGCTCTTTTCATCCTCCTCTACCTGAGATGTGAAAAAAGAATCTTCCCCCTGCAAGTCTCTGGGATGGCAGATGGAATGTGCTCTTGAAGCCTTTAGCAGCACACACAGCTTGAAGCAATGACCACACAGGTTATCCCACACAGCCAGGCATTCATAGAAGGATAAAAGGGACAGAAATCTCACTTTAGACTCAACCAACATCCCTGATTTCTGCTGGTGTTCTGGAACTCAATTCTGTGCACTCAAATAAATGTTTGGTCTTAGTGATACGGGGAGGTCAAACCCTCAGCTCCTGACACTCTGCAGGATCAGCAGGTGGAGCACTCTTTTTGTTCCAGAGCGTGGTTATAATTTACTTGAATGCTCCTGAAAAGAGACACACCTGGTTTTCCTGGACTGCTCCCAGGGACCCAGGACATATGTGAAAATACATCTTCCATCTGCTGACTTCTGGTCGAAGTTTGTTTCTGCTCTTTAAGGTCTCTCTCTCAAACTCCCAGATCTAGAGACAAAATTTTCATTAAGTGGTTCTGAGGAAGGAAAAATTAAAGAAATCCCAAAGAAATCACTCAGTTATTTCCAGCAAGGAATGCTGCATGCAGTCACTTAATCCCTGGGCTCACACTGGTGCTCATTCCTGTGTGGAAATCAAGATTTACTTCAACTTCCAAAGTGAATTAATTCCTCTGCTGCTCTGAATGACTTGTTTTGCTTTAGGAAACAAGACAACAGTATCCAGAAATGTTCTCATCTGAGCTGCTCACAGGGACAAGTTGCTGGAAGGGATCAAACATTTACTGCCCCAAAGGGAAAGAGGGGTTTAGGTACGATAAGAACTGGAAAGGCCTCAGGAATTGCACACCTCTGGCAGGGAGGGCAGGTGTTTATGGGGTATTAATTTAAGCAAGAAATTTAAACAAGAAATCTCTGCAGGAAAAATACGATGGGCCAAGGCTTTGCCTGGTGTAAAGCAGAGCTGCTTTGCTGGACTTTCTCAAGCTGGTTCCTGAGGGATGAGGCTCTGGCTCTAGGGTTGTGGGTGAACAGACTGTACCAGGTACAGGGACTTGGTGTGGACAATCCAGCTCTCTGTTTATGCAAATCTTTTGCAAATGTTTTCAAACCTTTTTTGAGACAAAAAAATGCTGGAAAACTCAATTTTTTTAAAATTATTATTATTTTTTATATTTTTTTTATATCTTGTGTTTTCTATATGTCCAAATAGGCTGACTGATCCTCAGATGTAACTTTAAATTTTCTAACTGTAGCAGCAGGAAGAGCCTGGAATGGCAGAGATACCCACGAGGGGACTAAAAAAGGGCACATCAATCAAGAGAGGCAGTTAATGCAAATTAAACATGGAAAAAACCAGCAGATTAATTTAAAAGTTGCTGGCCCTGATTTTGAGCATATTTTGTACTTCCCCAGTAAACACTCTGATATACTTGGATCTGAAGTGTTCCTAGATACTGGCCAAGCTGCCACAGTCCCTTCTAGTTTCCATGATCCATCTCCTTTGCAGCTAATCCAGCATGTACTGCTGACTTTCCTGACAGCTCCATCACCTTTGGACTGTGAGTCTGTGGTTACCATGTGTGCACATTTTTAGCTTTCAGCAAAAGCACCAAGATTTGATATAATGCAGCAGGAGACACGTTTAATAAGATCCTTAATTGAGGTCTGTCCCTGGCAAGGCAACGTGAAAACAGATGCTCACATTCCTCTGTTCCTTTCTAAAATCCTGAATCTTGTCATTTTAACCAGGAAGTATTTTTGCTTCCAATGGAAAAAAATATGAATCTAAAGTCAACTTGCTTAGATAATTGACTATGAAAATAGAGATAGAACCAAGTGATTAAACTTAGTGCAATCTTTCAAATATGAACCAAATGTATAAAATAGGGGCTTATCTTTCCAATAATCTAAACCCTGCAGCTTCCACTCTTCTGTGTTAATCTAGTTTGAGTTTAAAGGTAGCCAAGCTCAGTTTAGCTTATTATAGATAGTTTTCTAAAACTCAGCTAGACTGCAAATGCCATGTGCAGACAAGTCAAGATCTGACAGCCAAGACCACACCAACTTAATATTATTGTCTTATTAGACTAATCTGCCTCTGTCACTTGTCTGTCCTCCTGTCCCTGGTGTAAATAACATTATATAACCTGCATTTTGTTACATAGTGGTTCAGGAATTCAGGCAATTAATGAAATCACATTGTGTTTGCACATGTTTGAAGTGTCCAGGGCATCTGAAAAACTCATTTTCCTCTTCTCTGTTTGGAAGGGTTTAAAATCCATTTGGCCTTTGTGTTTGGGAGGTTTTTAAGCCCCTGTGAACTCAGCACAGGCTGAGAGACATCTCTGCCCTGAGTCTTTCTGTCACTTCTTGCTCAACCTGCCCATCTGGCTGTTCACCTGAGGTCAGGAGAGATGCTGGACAGGGGTGCTGGGATTGGTCTGAAACCTGTAGTAGGACCCTCAGTGCATTAAGAGTAAGTCAAGTTATTTACATCACTGATAACGTGGCCTTCTGCCCAGGAGTAACTTTCCAAATCTCTGTATTTAACTCTGTATTTGCTCTTTTCTAGCAAAATATCACAGAAAAGTCAGGGGGCTGTGAGGAAATGCATTTCCTTGCTAGAGTGGAACAGAAACTCAAGGTACAGTTCCCTTGTCTCTGGGGAGGGCAGGTCAAAATCCAGATTCTCCTCCATTACTCACAGCCAATGTATCATAGAATCATTTAGGTTGGAAAGGACCTTTAAAATCATCAGGTCCAGCTCTTAAGGCTCAGCTTAACTCTTACAATCCACTCTCTCCCAGTCTGGCAAGGCACAGGACTGGCAAGGACTGAGTCTGTGTAAACTCGAGCCTTTGAGTCTGAATAAACCACCAATTATCTCCCAAAGCCATGAGACACAAACCACACGGGTAAAGTCCAAGAGCCATAACCAGACCTCGATTATGACTATTGAAGGGCCGAAGTGGGAGGTTTCAAACTGCACAAACCACTTGGTCACAAACAGATCTCACCCCCTTGGAATTCTACAACTTACACTGAGCTCACGGAGAAGCTGAGGCAGCATCAAAGTTCAGGCCTGGAGCTGAAATCCCACCCAGCCTTTCAACATGCTCTGAAATCCCTGTAGCACTTGGTGCTTTGAGGCTGAATTTAGGCAACTCTTGGAGAAAAATGGACCAGACATCAGGCTCTGGTCCCTGTAAGTCACTGGGCACAGCTCCTTGTGCTGTGACAGCTCATCCTTCAGCTGCCACGTAGGTCTCTCCTTCAGCACAGTGGTTTCAGTTCACACTCCTGGCACTGCACAAAGTGCATTCAAACCTCACCACAATGCCTTGTTTTCCCTCATTCAGTTTTGTTTTCGCCAGTTCTGTCGGTGCCAAGCAGGACCAGCCCTTTGAACACTTCCCTTCAAATCCTTTTAGTTGGGAGTGCTGGGTGTCCCCTCCAGAGCTGACCAGCGAGCCCCTCACCCAGCCAGACCTGCCAAAACCCTCTGAGAAACTGCTCTTCCCTTCCCTCGCTCCCCACTCTGCCTTTTGTGGTTCTCTATTTAGAGCTCTGGAGGGAAGAACAGATGGAATAAATTGTCTGCTGGGAGCCAAGTGACTGAACCACTTTTCTGGGAAATGCTACATCTCTCCCTCTGTTGGGTTTGTGTGTGAGATGCCCAGAAGTCGCTCTGGTGTCAGGGGTGTCAGGAGCAATTTGCTTTGCAGAGGGGCCGTAAATCTCCAGGTCTGTCGTGCTTCCGGGAGGGCTCCCCGGGCAGAGACGCCTCTGGAGCCCCCTCACAGGGATTTTTCCAGCCAGCTTTCCTCAAACCCAGCATCTGTGTTGTCAGAGCACACAGGAACGAGGCCAAACCCCCCATCTATACATCACCCCTGCGGATGTGGCAAATGAGCAGGGGAAAAGGGGGAGGCACATTAAATCTTACAAGTACCATTTTGTTTCCCTTTCCTCCTTCCCTTCCACCCTCCTCCCCCTCTCCTCCTTCCAACCCCCTGCTTTTCTTCAGTAGCTGATGGGGGTGGTAAAATTCCAGGGGGCCAAGACAAACTGTTAAACATTGTGATTTCTAATGGTTCCTCTTGGAAATTGCTGACAGATGCTGGTCCTGAGCTCAGAACAGCAGAGGCTGCCAGCGTGAGGCTTGGGGCCAGCCATTGATTCCCTGTTTTAATAGTGAAATCCAAATCTATGGTAACTCTCCAGGCAGACACCATGTGCCACTTTTCTCAAAGTTTCTCCTTGTCTTCCCCTCTTTTTTTTTCTTATTCCCTTCTCTCCTTCACCAGACTTTACCCTTTAGTCTCCATTTCATAATTTGAATTCATAACTTTTCTCTGTGTGTCCTCCCCTGGCCCCTTCCTTCCTTTCCTGCTCCTTTTTGCTGTCTGCTGGACTCTGTGGATGCTTGCCCAGCTACAACTTAGAAAACTGTAGGAATTTCACTGATGCAGCAAGTTTCTCTTCGTTTTTGGAACCTCCAGCTCACAAGACAGCTTATTTGTGTCTCAAAATAATAGATGGATAAAGGCAAGGAGGGAGATGGGATGGGGGCTCGAGGTCAGGCAGGGTCTTGCAGAAGGAGACAGAGGTAAAGCTGCCAGCTCAGGGGAGGAATGTGTTTTGATTCCAGCCAGACAAGTAGCTGTGTTTGTGCACTCTGTGCCTGAACTACTGTTGCATCCACAATGTGCCCCAGCACCTGACAGAGCAGTCTGGGCTTTTTCCTCGCTCCAGACCAGCTCCTTGTCACAGAATGTCCCTGAGTGGAGGTTTTGCAAAGGAAGAGATTAGCCACGGTTTCAGTTTTGCTGGTGGAGCTTGGAAAAGCTCTGACACAGCCCCAGACACTGCCATGAGTTTGAGAAACAATCACAGGCCCTGGGCTGTGGAGGAGGGGAGGTGTTTGTCCCTAGGAAGGTTCATGGCATTTGGATGGAACTGGAACCTGCTGTTGTCCAAGGCACTGGGCAGGGCTATGTGTCCAATTTACCTTCCTTTTGCACTAGGGAAGCACTGGAAGTGCAGGGATGAGTCCCTGGGGGCTGGGGCTGAGCTCCTCAGTTTCAAGGAAATGCATGTGCACAGTTGGGGCCCCAAATCTGCTTTCTTTGGTCCATTCTTTGTGGGTGTTCTCCTGGCACAGGTTGTGGTGTGGGGTGTTCATGTTGGATGTGGGAGAACACCCTCACTGGGAGCTGGGGCAGCACTGAGCAGGTCACAGGGGTTGTGCCCTGGGGCTCCCAGCCTTGGCTGCCTTGATCCAGGACTGGCAATAGTCCAGTAGCTGAATGGGAGACTGGATTAGGAACCTTCCCAAATCCTTCCCAGCCACCACTCGTGTGATGTTCAGGTGCCAGTTGGTGGGGCAGGGTGTGAACACCAGCGGGCAGAGCTCCTTCCCTGTCACTGCTGAGATACCCAACTGGGGCATACCCCTGTTCCAACAGATCACAAAAACAGTGATCATAGAATCATAGAACCATAGAATCATAGAATCAGCCAGGTTGGAAGGGACCTCCGAGATCATCAAGTCCAACCCTTGATCCAACCCTACTGTGGTTCCCAGCCCATGGCACTGATGCCACATCCAGTCTTGTCTTAAAAACCTTCAGGGACAGAGAATCCACCACTTCCCTGGGCAGCCCATTCCAATGGCTGATTACCCTCTCTGGAAAGAAATTCTTTCTAATATCTAACCTAGTGATGATACTCCTCACCTTTGATCTTCAACAACACTAATAGGCCTTCAGACAGAATCCCACAGTTGCTTTGTGCTAGAAAGTGTGACCTGTTCAGAGCTTGTGCTGCTTATCCTAGCCTTCCTCTCCCCAGTGTAGCAATTAATGCATGGAAAGCCATTCCATGCCTTTTCCTGCCTCAAAGGACTCCAGTGTCTCCCCTCCTGCTTATCCAACAAAGAAATGTTGGAGACCCAGATGTGCCAGGGCTGTGAATCCCCAGCTTCTTGGCTGGCAGCATTAATGGTCATGCTCGGAGTGTTTTGCTGTCTCCTCAAGAGCTGTCAGCACCACTGAGGGAATGCCTCTCACTCTGACCAGCAGGAGATTAATGTGTGTGATCCTAAAGGAATTGTTTCTTCTGGCTGCTGATGTGCCACAATTAGCACCTTCCTCTCCAAGCTGGTTCTTGCTTCCTTGTTAATAAAGAGATTGTCGAGGATTTCCTCCCAGAGAGTTGGAAAGGAGCCCTGTCAGCCAGGCAGTGAGGATGGATCAGCCTGGGAGCCCTGCAGATATTGCACTGCTCCTGTCACCACTTCATTACTGTTGGTGGGGTTTATGGCACCATAAACATGGGGCTGCAGACAGTGAAACAAGGGAGCTCTTGGCACCTCCGAGGAGGCTCTCACGGGATGCAGGAATGAGTTCAGTGCCTATACAAAGCATCCCATAACACCAGACAAGAAATTTGAGCCCAGACATCCATAGGCTGGGCTCTGCATCCTCTCTCCAGGCTGGAGGATTATAACCAAGTTTCAAAAGAAAAGCCCATCACCAAAATGGGGATGTACAGCACTAATATCCTCCTGTCTCAGGGTTCCAAAGCATAAGAGATGCTGTGAAATGCAAAATTCTCCCATATTCCTCTTGCTCATATTGGTTATGGCTGTCCCATTCCTGAAAGTGTTCAAGGCCAGGCTGGATGGAGCAACCTGATCTAGTGAGTGGCCTCCCTGCCCATGGCAGGGGGTTGGAACAAGATGAGCTTTAGGGTTTCTTCCAGCTCAAACCATTGTGTGATTCACAGTTGCATCTACACCACCACCACTGTAAAAGGCAAGTTCTTCTGCATTTTTGACAGGGAAAGTCTGAAAGGTGAAGGAGCTACATATGAGCATCCCCATAAGTGGTTAAGCAAAGAAATTCAAGCAAGTGACTCACAGACTTCAGTTTGTGTTCATTGGTCTTTAAGCACTGGGGAGCAGGGCAGAGCCTGCTCGAAGCTGCAGCCATTTCTGAGCTGTGAGGCATCTGCAGTGAAACACAGTCCTCTCCCAGCTTCATGGGGATCATATTCACCCACAGTCCTTCTCCAGCATCAAGGGGACTGTGTTCATCCTGTCACATAATGCAAAAAAGCAGGAACCCCAGTGTAAGCTCTAGGTGAGTGTTCCTCTGGCTGTAGCAGGTGTTGGTTTGGTGCTGTTCTCTCCCTTCTGTAGGAGATACAACTATCCAAGGTCACAGTGCAGACTGTGGCAGTGACAGACATTTCACTCAAAACCAGAAGGAATTCTGTTGCTTCAACTCACAGGCACTCAACCACAGATGGACAGCTAATACCTAATGACAGAAACATGATTTGAGTCTTCCAGCTCTTAAAATCCAAATGCTGCTCAGAGACTGACAGCACTTGTCTTGCCTGTAAGACATGGTGAAAAAAATATCAGTGGAGTAATTTAATTCACTAAGAAACAGCAGTGAAATAGCACAAATACACAAAGAAACCCATTGCACTTTGATATTTTTGGCAAAGTCCAGGGCATGTGTAATTGTGTTTTTTACTGCTGAGTTCACTGCCTGATCATAATGAATAAATAACGTAAGAGCAAGTGAACTGTATGGGTATATATTTCTATAATTGTCTCTGTTGCACTTGCTATTTATTATTTATAGCGTAGTAACACCTAAATCCCATCAGAAATTGCAGCTCTGTTGTTTCAGGCAGTGTACCCACCCAAAGTATGTAACACAGCCTTTGTCTTAACACCTTAAATAAGCCTTAAACCTGCTTGGACTGGGAGATTGAGTATCATCCCTTCACCTTAAATATTAGGGCAGTGATCCATCTGCTGGGAATGGTTCTTGTGAGGGCACCAAGCTGCCTGTTCTGCAGGAATGTTCATGTCTGGCTGTGGGATGGGGGGTTTGAATGTGCACAGTGGCCAGAAAGTCCTTTATTTCCTACAGCAGCAATAGATGACACAAGTTTCAGATCCTCTTCTAAGGCCGAATTCTCCGTGTCCAAAATATAAAGAGAAAATACAACCCCGAAAAACAGCTCTTTTCATGTCACACAGTTGTAGTAAATGTGAAGCCAGGGAGGGTTTTGCTTTCCTACTGATCTGGTTCTTTGCCAAGAGCTGTGCAGACTTCACAAAGTCCACCCAAGGAGCTCCTGCAGGAGGAGGAGGAGGAAGATAATGGTGTCTTTTCTTTGAAGTGTTTTGTTTTCTGCCTGGAGATCCTCCCATGCCCAACCAAGCTGGGATGGGAGAGAGATGGGGAACAAACAGAGGTCCAGAACACATAAATAACCATGACAGGGCCTCTGCAGAGCTGAATTACTTTGCACATGGAAAGAACTAAGTGGGGTGAAAAAAAAACCTACAGGTTAAAACTCAGGAGACTGTCTGTGCTAAAAGATGACACATTATTAACAACACTTGTCAAAAATAAGGCCCTTCCCCCTCACACAGGATTGGAAACACATTGGCTGCTAAAGTAGACAGAGCCAAAATGTTTTCAGTACCTATTACACAAAATGGATGAGACCTCCAAATGAGAGATTTCTGTAAGAGGAGGTGGGAAAGGCTTGACTTTTGCTCCCCCAGCACTCAGGGAATTCTGCAGGCAGAGGGTAGCAAGCAGGAACTCCTCGCTTGCATCTGGTGTCAGCCACAAATTGGAGGCATTGATGACTCCAGAGCTAAAATTCCTGTTGTTCACCAAACCAGGAGCTGCACAGAGATCCCTGCTGGTCTGGGTGAGGAATGCCCCGAGGGAGATCAGGGATGTCTTCCTTGTCTTCCCCTTTTTCTGCAGCCGTAGGAAAGGACATAAAAGTCCGAGCCCCTGAGGTAGAGCCACGAGCATGTGCTAATGTGTGTCTAGACAGCCTGCCCTCCCCTCTCCCTCGGGTTTTCCTGCTGCTATCCTGCTCGATTCCAGATGGAAGAGGCAGTGTTGAAGTGCAGACACGAGGAAACAGTGTTGATGTCACTCATACCCTGATTATGTCACTGTGTGGCTGCCTCTGTTTGCTGCCCTGCAGCAAAATTGCATTTCTTGTCCTCCTCAGGGGCCTGTTGGGCACAACCCAGAGCATTCCCAGCTTCAGGCTTGGGTTTCCTGGCATGGAAACTGAGGTGTAGGATGGGCTGAGCAGGGTTAAGGCTTGGTCCTGTCACAGAGTTGGAGCTTTGCCAGTTGTTACACTCAGAGCCAGGAAGCATTCCTGGGTCCTGCAGTATTCCCTGGCTTCTTAATCACAGCCTCATAAACCTGGTTACATCAAACACCTTCTTATTCACACCTGCATCGTGGTGAGAGGATTAAAAATCAAGTGTAGGGCTGTGAGAGGGGTTCGTCAGCCCCCTGGATTGCAGAAGACTTTGTTGGAAGCCTGCAGAGATGCACCCTGTGTGGTCCAACTTGGCTTTGGCCTCACTTCCATTTTTAAGATTGGAAATAATAAAATTAGCAGTGAAAAACTAACATTTAAAAGGCAAACAAAATAAACCCAAGGGGAAAAAAAAAAATTAAATAAAACATTCTATTTTCTTCTTTTTAGCAAGCTCCTTTAAGCTGCCTCACATAAGGACTGGCTCATAACCTGCACTTAATTTCTCACTTAATTTTGATTAGTTACCTAATATCACACAAGCATCCTCAAATTGTTTCTTTTCTATTCTAGAGCTGTTTCACAGGTCGTGGTGCTTGCAAAGAGCCTGTTCAAGTCTAGATTTATCTGGAGATTTTGGTGACCTCAGTAAGTGCTCCGAGTATTTCAGTGCTGATTTCCATGGGAATGAGGTCCCTAAATTCCTTGCAAGGGAGCAAATGACAGGATGGTGACTGACCTCTACATGCTGTAATGTGAGAGTGGGCTGAGGAAACCTTGGTGGGTCACCTTTCACTGAGGGGCACAAATCAGCCAACACAGCAACTTCTTGATGTGTCTGAGCCCTTACATTGATTATTTCTCTGTTTCCTACCAGCAAAATGAAGATTTCAGTATTATTTCCTCAGAATTAGGATGAATCCACCTGTGTTCATAAGTCTGACCCACATTAGAAACATAGTGGAATATAAAAATGCCAGTAATTCAACACTAAAGGGGATGTGTGACTGTTAATTTGTGTGACTTGCTGGTAGCAGGGTGTTAAAAGCAGAGCTCACGTGTTCACCTGGAGAGAAAAGTGTTCCCTGTTCATTATTAATATTTTTCTAAAGATGATCAGAGCTACCTGGCACCTTTTGGAGATCTATGAATAATTCCCTCACATGATGAGAAGACAAATGATTTCTCATGTTTGCTGTTTTCCTTCTACATCTTGTTGGTAAAGGTTTTATAAAAGTGAGTGATGTCCTCAGGAATCAGCCACAACTCCAGGAAAGGCTCAGGTTTGGGTAGTTCAGCTTTTCCCAAATTCCTGGTTTCAAAGAGCCCTTTGGAAAGGAATCAGCTGTGAGGGACCCAGACCTTCCAGAAAGGTCTTTGGGGTCCCTCACTAGTGCAGACAGGGAAGGTAAAACCAAGAAATAACTCAGTGCAGAGCTCAGAGGAGCAGAAAGTGAGTGTGGGGTAAAACCAGGCAGTGGGGGAGATTTGCTTGGGGTTTATGGGGCAACACAGCTCAGACTGGAAAGAAATCAGAGAGGTGCATCAGGTGGAGGAGGCAGTGGTGAAATGTTGGCACAGGCACGGGGGTAGAGCAGGTGGGTAAATGGATATTTTCAGGCTTAGGGACAGTTTGTGTCCTTCTTGCAGTATAGGCAGGGCTCAGGTCTGTCTGAAACAGGCTCTACTTTGCTGAATCACTGAAGAAACTGCCTTAAAATCTTGTGATTCTCTGTGACAGATGCAGCTGGGAGCTGCTGCCCCATCCCTGGAAGTGTCCAAGGCCAGGTTGGACAGGGCTTGGAGCAACCTGGGTTAGTAGAAGGTGTCCCTGCCCATGGCAGGGGGTTGGAACTAATTGTCTTTAATGTCCCTCCCAACCCAAACCATTCTGCGATTCTGATTCAGAGCCTCTAAACGACAACAATAGCCCATCTAACCCTTCTATTCACGCACAATTCACTCATCCAGTCAGGATTCTCTCTTTTATTATTCCCCTTAAAAAACATTGCCCTGTTCCCGGTGTATCTCTGAGACAGGGCTGGGGAGCAGGACACGCTGTGATGGCTGTGGGGACCACGCCAGCTAGTGACAGCTACACGAAGTGCACTCCTTCCCTGACAGCCGCATCCCTTTTCCTTCCCTGACAGCTGGATCCCTTTTCCTTCCCTGCTCCTCTTTTTCCAGTTCCCCTCGCTGACGTCTGTGTGTAATTAGAGAAGAGAATATTAACGAGTAAATCATAGGAATTAAAAACGTCTCCGAAGCAGATGGATCCTGTTAGCTCCACTTTCTGAGCCTGCAGTAGTTTTCCAGTGCCTGGGACAAAGTTTGGGAGCAGTTGGATTTGCAGACATGTGGCAATTACACACAGCATGGCAAGTGTCAGAGAAGATACATCCAAGGTAGCTCAGCAAAGGGAGAAAATATTTTATTTCATTTTAGGATTAGGAATAAATCAACAAGTTTAGACAGATCAAAAAAATTACCCCTCGACTGAGAGCACAACAAACCAAACCTGACAAAAGCCCAAACTCACCCTTTTTTTCTGTCTCTACAGCTTTTTACTTTCTCTGTAAGAAAAATACTTCCTCCAAACCTGTACAGTCAGATGTTTGCCAAAGTGCTGGATGCCTCTGGGGTGATTCCTGTGAGGTTCCTCAGTTTTTCAGTTGCCAATCATTTCTCTGAGTGTCAGAGAGGGCTCAGAGTTCTGAGTCAGTTTGTTACCTTGAACACGGAGCTGTGATGTTCATATACAGTTATATCAGTTTATATCAGTTTTATAATAGTGGATGAATTAAAAAAATAAAAAGAAACAAACTATTAATAGGATTCAAAATGTTAATCAAGGGGGGGGAATTCCTTAGTTGCACTCTGTGGTTCTTAATTGAGGAAAACTCTCCTTAAGCAAATATCCTAAAAGTAACTGGAAGTTGTTCCTGCCCGTGGCAGATCTTTAAAGTCCCTTCCAACCCAAAGCATTCCAAGATCCTAGGAAGTATCCACTCTGCAGTGCAAGGTCATGGAGAAAAGCATAGAGCGCTTTGGCCACGGCTGATGGATGTGTGTGCTCCCAACATCCCTGTTTGCTTCCTTGTTTGTTTGGATGTCTCAAACCAACACTTGGACTTGCTCAGCCTTTCTCAGCAGCTCATCCCATGCAAAGCACAACCACTTTTAACCTCCACTAGAAGCCAAATCCAAGAGCAGAATCAGAAGGAGAAAAGTAACGTTCAGGCAATAACCCCAGGGAATATTGGACATGCCAGAGATTAAGGATGTGTTTCAGGGAGCTCCAGGAGGGTTTAAGGAGCACAGATAACATGACAGCTCAGGACAGCAGAATACCATATAACCTGTCTGGCAAAAACCAACTGTCAAAAATCCTCAGCACACATTTTAAAATCTTTCACACAAACCTCCCTTTTCTGCCAAGACAAACTTTCTCCCTTTGAAAAGCAAAAGGAGCTTTGAAAGAGCCTTTCTGCCATCATTTCATGATTAGTATTGATCTGCACCTCACTCAGGACACCGTGCCCTTGGCTTTTGTTGTATGAACAGTGCCAGGCAGAGCAGATGAGGCAGCCAGAGGATCTGTCAGGTGTTTCCCAGTGGGACAAAGTTAATCCTGTTGGTTGTGCAGCAGTGGAGTGACAGCAGGACTAACAGGATGATTCAGTTCCTCTGCATGGCCCTGCTCAGGAACTTAAACCCCCCCCCAAAAAAAGCAGATTAATGGAACCTTTTCCTTCTAATCCATCAGTTTATCTCATAAATCATATGATATGTGACATATTTGCCTCACTGATGTCTTGGGCTTTACTCCTGCTTGACTCCTGTGTTACTCTGACCTGTCATTCTGGCACTGTAGGAATGTGGAAACCTGTAAGGGAAGGTACAGAAGTCACCTGAAGGCTGAGAAGATGCTTAAGAACAAGAACATATATTGGTTATATATGTTTGATTGGTAAAAGAAAATATAGAGGAGTGAAGCAAATATGTAAGCACATTTCTGGGGGAAAAAATTAAAATGCTGGGCTCTGTTGAGCTCCTTGGTTATCCAGCAAAGAAACAGCAGATGGGTCTGAAGCTGAATAAAGTCATGTGAGAAATCCTGTGTTGCTGGATGTTTTCATACCAAGCCTTTCTGGAAGAGACATTTTAGGCAAACACAAATTCTTCTGTTCAGAATAACTGGGTGAAATGCAACGCCTGAGCCACGTGAAGTGTTGGATGTGGTGATTCCCCCTGACCACACTGTCCCACGAGGAGCTGAGCAGCCGGGCTGGGAGCGGAGGCAGAGGTTCAGTGGCTTTCCTGAGGTCATGTGGTGGGGCAGGAAAGCAGGAGCCCTGTCTGCTGCCTGCCCTGGCTCCCCTGGGGACTGTCCTGCTCTGCCATTCCAAGCTGTGTCTGCTCCTCCACACATCCTGCTGGGACACTAAAAGAAGAAAGGGCGGCGAAGGAGCTGAGCCAGAAGGGCTGAGGTAGTTTCCTGTTCACATGACGATTTTTTTGAGCTGGTGGGGCTGTCGTCCCATCCTTGTAATGGCAAAGAATGGAAAATCCTGAGTATTAATGTCCTGATCATCAATTCATCTGCTTGTTGGAAGTTTTGGGAAGACCCCTGCAGGTCGGTGGCCAGGTGTGCACCCCAACAGCACTCCCTGACCCTCTGAGAGGTTGGACTCCCCCTGGCTTTGACAGAACATGTGTCAGACCAACACATGCTGCTTGCAGAGGTACCTGTGTGTCTTTATTGCCACCCAACCAACAGGGAAACCGAGGCACAGGGTGGCAATGGCCTTTTCTGAGAGGTCACAGCAAGTCCCCAGCAGATCTGCGAACAGCAGCTCTGCTCCTGGCAAATGGGCCTTTTTGTAATGTTTTCTAGCTCCTGATCCTGACAGGAAATCTTGGACTTCCCCAACAGAGAAAAGGAATGAAGCTGAAGACAGAATAGTCAAACTTTTGCAAGACATTATGATTGAGGACTTGGGATTAGTTTGCAACTAGTTTGTGGATGACTTAAGCCATTTCTATTTTCTTTGTAGCTATTCCCCATATCTTACAAATGAAAGCTGTCAGATTTGTCTGATAAATGAAGTACCAGAGCCAAATAATATGCAGTAAATAATCAGCTCAGGATAAATCCTTCTTTGTTCCATTCAACTGAAAGGCACTTTTCTTTTTCTTGTTTTAAAACTAATTGATGCTTAAATTTTTGAGCATTTCAACTTTCCAGAGGACCAGTGTTTTTGAGGCCATGCCCCACAAAATCATAAAATAGAATCCCAGACTGGTTTGGGCTGGGAGGGACCTTAAAGATCATCTTGTTCCACCCCCTTCCCTGAGCAGGGACACCTTCCACTAGCCCAGGTTGCTTCAAGCCCCATCCAACCTGGCCTTGGACACTTCCAGGGATGAGGCAGCCACAGCTTCTCTGGGCAACCTGTGCCAGGGCCTCACCTGGAGGAATTTCTTCCTGATCTCTAATCTAACCCTTCCCTCTGGCAGTTTGAAGCCATTCCCCCTTGTCCTGTCACTCCAGTTCCTGATGAAGGTCCCTCTCCATTTTCCTTGTAGCCCCTTCAGACACTGGAAGGTGCTCTGAGGTCTCCACACAACTTTTTCTTCTCCAGGCTGAACAGCCCCAGCTCTCCCAGCCTGTCTCCATTTGGAAGGTGCTCCAGTCCCTTTATCATCTTCATGACTTGCTCCAACAGGTCCATGTCCTTCTTATGCTGAGGGCACCAGGACTGTGCACAGTGCTCCAGGTGGGGTGATTCCACCTGGAATAATAATAATAATAATAACTGGTGGCAGTGTGGGGCAGGCAGCACATCTGCAGTCTGGCAGCTGCTGAATTTAGGGGACCTGTTGCCTCCTGCTGAGAACTGTGGCTTGTTTGCCCTGGAGACTGCACAGGATCTTCTGGCTGCTCATCCCAGGGAAAGAGACTGTTGTGAGGATGAAGGTGAGAGTTCAGGGAGAAATCTCATGGCTTGAGTGAAATGAAGACCCAGTAGTGGAAAGTGTGAGAAACTGGGTAGCTCTGAGAGGCAGAGAGAGCAAGAATTATTATTGTTATTATTTGTTTTCCTCAAAGGAGAGGAAGGAACATGACATGCTGGAAAGGTTGTGCACTGCACAGCTTGAGGGGACAAAGTGGCTTTTGAAAAGCTGCTCAGTAGGTCAGGGGTGAGGAAGGAGATGGGAAAAGTCACACAAAGTATCTGCAGGGAGGGGGCAGAGGATGGACCAGGCTCTGCTCAGGGAGCCCAGCAATGGCACAGGAGGAACGGGCAGGAACTGATGCCCAGGAAGTTCCACCTGGACAGGAGGAAGAACTTCTTTGCTGGGCAGTGACTGAACAGAGACCAGAGATGAGGTGGAGTCTCCCTCACTGCAGATATCCCAGACCCATCTGGCCACAGTCCTGTGCCATGTGCTCTGGGATGGCCCTGCTGGAGCAGGGAGGTGGCACCAGATGCCCCATTGTGGTCCCTTCCAACCTGACCCATCCTGTGATGCTGTGAAACCCATGGAAAACTGCTTGTTCAGGCTCAACCACCTCCTTCCCTCCAAGAACAGTGGCTGGCTGAAATCCAAGCCCATAGAAGCCAAAGCAGGGATGTCTAAGCACCAAGGAAGGTCCTTCCATATTTATTTCCATGTCTCTTCGTGCCATTTCACACCACTGAGCTCCCAGAGATGGTGTCTTAGGACATGGGAGCTGCAGGACTGGATCTGGAGTGTTCTCAGAGGGACTGGAGGAAAAGATTTATATGGGTGTTCATCCCCTCAGGCACCCCCCCAGTTTGCCCCATATTTCCACTCTCAGTCTCCACAAATGCCCAACCAAAGCCCAGGATTCCACTCTGGGAAGTGGGAGCAGAACTGCTCTGAAGATTCATCCTCTTGTGGGGGTTTGCACAAATGCTGTTGCTGCCTGTGATGGGAAGGGCTGAGCACTCCCAGCAGGAGCTGAGCTCCACAGGGTCCTTCTCCTGAATCCCTCAAATCAGATCGTTAATAGTGAATAGTTTTGACTTCGTGTCCTGCACAATGATACTCACTCACCAAACAGTTGCTCAAAAGATGCTTCAAAGCCTGACAGGCGTCGCTGGAGCTGCTGTTTTCTTTTCATTTCGTTTTGTAAACTGACTTAAAGCCAATATCAATATTTATCTGCAGCGAGGGAAGTGTTTTGCTGCCAGGAATTTGACTGTACTGTTTTCTTCCGACTATAAATGGGGCAATTACTAATGAGAATATTTCTCAAATGAATGAGTGGAACATTAATTTCCCCTTAGCCCCAGTGCCTGGTCATCCCACAAATAACCCTTTATGTGTTTTTAAGTATTATCTGATGGTTAAGCTGCAGGTTCTATAACAGAACATGATTTTATGAGGATGTTTTGGGTGTTGCTGTCCCTCAGACTTTAGTTGCTTTGTCCATGTTAACTGTTGTTGCTGGGTATGTTCCTTCTGTGTCCTTCACTTGGAGAGATAAAATAATTATTTTTTTAATCACAGATCATAGAAAAAGTCTGACTTTAAGAAGTAGTTTAGCCAGTCCCATGCCCAGGGCTGGATCAGCTGAACCTGAACTGTTCCCTACACACAGCAGCACAACCTGCAACCTTGGCAAATCTACAGCTTCCTTAAATTATCCAGTAAATGGTTTATTCCCTTCCTTTTTGCAATCCCTTCCACATATTTGAGCACTGTTATCACGTCTTTCCTTTGCCTTTTCTTCTCCAGGCTTAAATGGACCGAGTCTCTTCCATCTTTCATCACAGGTCACATTCTCCTGAGCTCAGATCATTCCTCTTGCTTTTCTTTGGACTTCTTCCAACTGATCTTCATTTTTTTTGTGTGTGTGTGGTGCTTCAAGCTGGAGACTCTGCCAGCTGGAGCCTCTGGGGTGAGCAGGCTGGCAGCTGATCTGTCAGCTCACACAGAGCAACGAGGAGATAGAAAATAGAAGCCGATGACTCTGTGTCATCACTCCTGGCACATCTCCTATCTGTTAATGTCCCTCTAAGCTGTGTTGTTGTGTCCTGGTGTCCCAGCAGACACCAACACACCCCTGATGGCCCTTTCTACCTTTAGCCAGCTGGGCTGGGATTAATTTTCTATGGTGGGAGGTGAGTGGGAGCAAACCTGCTCCTTTGAAACCACTCATCATTATTAACCTACTAAGCCGAAGAAAAATGTTCTTTGATGAGAGCTCACGGCCCTGGGGAGGAAAAGATTGGAAGAAAAAAAGTGGAGAGAATGAGACATTTCATTAATTACCCCATAGCAACTTAGTGGGAGGCTGGATATTTTCCTAAACTCCCAGGCTGTTTGCTGCACACATCCTCCCCCACATTTTTGTCTACTTGGTACATAATTTCCATCTCTCTGCTGAACTCCTGGTGCTGCCACTTGCCAAGCTGCAATCCAGCAAATTCCCCCTTGCTGTTGAAATCAGAGTAATTTCTGTGAATCACTCGGGCTGAGAGGAGTCACCACGTGCCAAGATGCTCGTGATGGATGGACTTTAATGGAAGCTGTGACTTCACATATTTATATGTATAGATCAGCCTCCAGCTGGGGAAGGATTCCCTCTCCTCTATCGCTTCAGCCTGGGATGTGATCTCACCACATTTTGCTTTCTCATGGAAGCCCTCCAAGTAAAGCCTGGTTTACTGTGGCAAGCTGTGCTCTAGGCTCAGCTTTTGCCCTCCTCCATCCCAGCTCCTGAGCCAGTCCCTTCCTGTAAAGTTTGCACTGTGTCCATATAAACCACCACACTCCTGGCAGGGGACTGGAGCCAAGTCCCTCCACACCAGTATCCCAGATCCCTGGAACTCCTGCCTGTAAAGCAGCAATTAAACCCAGCAGTTCCACTTCTCTCTCCAAAACACTGACCTGAGCTGCTAAATTAGTTCCTGATTTGCTTTAACAGTTGCTGCATTTGGAGAAAAGCTGGAGCAGCCAGAGCCTAAGGAGGCAATGTCAGACTTTCTAACTAAAGCTCACACATAAATCCCTCTTGGAATGACACCCCTAAGGGGTGGGAATGATCCAAGTTCTCTCTTCTCTGCCCTTTGTTGCCCCTGAGCTGCTGCTGGATGTGAAGCTCTTCCTTCCACTCCTCCTTGAGCAGTTTACCAGGCATTTAAAACAGGGAAAAGATGTTGTTGTTTAGCATTTTGTTTCTTTAGGGTCTCACCTTCCTTATGATGTACAGGGCAGGCACTATAGAATTGTCTTTGAATATGGAATTTACACAGCTTGGAGTTTAAAGACCTGCTCTTAAAACAACTGAGATTAAGGCTGAAAGGAAAGTCAAACACTAACATCTGATATTTGTAAGGTTTTATCAATGTACATTTTTTAAAAAATGTACATTTTGTTTTTTTAAAAAACAAAACACCTCTGATGTTCTTATTTATTCAAGTAAATTGTGGGCAGGAGGAGAGATTAAAAAATAACCTGTCAATAATTCAATATTGATTTCCATATCAGACAGAGGGGAAATTTAGCTTAGAAATTAGGAAGAAATTCTTCCCTGTGAGGGTGGGGAGGCCCTGGCACAGGTTGCCCAGAAAAGCTGTGGCTGCCTCATCCCTGGAAGTGTCCAAGGCCAGGCTGGATTGGGCTTGGAGCAACCTGGGCTGGTGGAAGGTGTCCCTGCCCATGGCAGGGGGTGGAAGCAGATGATCTTTAAGGTCCCTTCCAACCCAAACCATTCTGTGATTCTATGAAAACATCTCTGTTATTCAGTATATTTGTCAAAAGGCTGAAAGTTAATGCTTTCTCCACACTGGAGGCAATTTATGTGTCTCTGGAATAGCCTTGACTTCCCTTGGCTGTAAAATACAATATCCTTCCCTGGATCCTTAATGCCATGTCTGGTGTCTGGCTCTGAACTGCTCAGGGCAGCTGCAGTGTGCTCTGGGAGGCCAGAGCCATTTGTTGGCATTCCCAGGGATTATCACCAAGGCAGACACACACACTGAGGAATAACCAAGGCCTGGTTCAGGCAGCCATGGCTTCTTTATTTGATACAAATTTGATCTCGAGCCCAGAACCTTCTCTGAACCCACCAGAGGTGAAAATGTCACAGAGCTGAAGAAATATTTGAAAACACACACAGTAAAGTTTTCCCACCCCGTTAAAATCAGCTGCAGAAGTTGCTCTGCCATCACCAGGAGCAGGAACAAGCCCTGGCAGAGGTGAGGGAGGGCTGCCACCTCCTCTGGAAAAGCAAAACACTACAGGAAACAAGGCAGAAACATGGGACTGACCCTCTGAGCTCCCCAGGGTCACCCAGGCCTGAATCACTGCGTGTGCAGAGGCAGATTAATTGGAACATTTTATTAATAATTTAAGAAGAGGCTGGCCTTTGGCCGTGTGTTCACCCCTGGCAGGTTTCTCACAGCACCTTTTCAGCCAAGGCAGTTCCAACATGTGACATCACCCAGAGGGACTTCCCTGCTTCCAGAGTGGGAAATAAAGCAGAGAAATACATGAGCCTGGGGTGACAAAAGTGCAAAGCACATACATTTACACTGTCACTTTGAGGCTGAGCCTGTCCCTAAATCCTCACGTGCTTTCCTGAGGATCAAACTTTAGCAAGGATCCATGCTTTAGCACATCCCATGTACTCATTCATGGAAGTGGGTGAGCAGTCAAATATGCTGTGTTCCAGCCTGCCAGCAACTATCCCCCAGCATGGTCATCTCCTTTTTGTGATTCCTCTCTCCCCATCACAAACCCAGGCCACTGGGTAACTGGGGAGTGGGAATTTGTTGCAACAAGCAGCAGAGCATCCTCTGTGTTTTCCTGTGGAAACTGCACTCAGCAGGATGACTGACTGCTTTTAAAACTGGGTTAAACTGGGGCTGAGCATTGTCCATCAGCCTTAAGCTGCACTTTCAAAGGTGGTTGTTTTTTTTTTCCCAAATTGAGGTTTGAATGCATCTCATGGTGTCCTGGAGATTTTGAGATTGTAGAACTGTGAAATCATAGAGTGGGTTGGGTTGGAAGCAGCTTAGAGATGATCTTGTCCCACCCCCTGCCATGGGCAGGGACCCCTTCCATAGACCAGGTTGCTCCAACCTGGCCTTGGGCAGATAAATATGATGGAAGTACCACAACAGTGAGGGAGCTGCAGACTTCCCTCAGAGTTAGGCAGAAGCAGTTGGCAGGTTTGGAGGTCTCTTCAAGGACTCAGATGACTCCTGTCTCTCGGCCATTCCCACAAATCCCTGTGTCCTGGGATTTGTGCCCTTCCTCAGTCCCAGCTTCCCAGTGATTATTAGTGGTGCCAATCCCCTAATAATGACTTTGGCTCTAACAGTCTCCCAATCCATTCAGTTTATTTTCAGAGCCTTTTGCTTTGAAATGCCAAAATGAATCAAATAGGTCCCCTACACAGCATTAGAGATGTAAAAAAGGAGTGGATTAGTGGATTTCAGTGAATCTTCCAAGACACTTGGACATGTAAATGCCTTTATTTGGACATTTAGAGCTGTAAGATGATTTTGAAGACCTTGGCCACGAGTTCAAAGGACACCTGGCTTTCTTAATATGATAGATATCCCTTTTTGGTGTTGTATAGATAGATCCTGCCTTATGGCTCTTTGTTGTTGCAGTACAAATCACAGGGTAGGAAACTCGAGGTTCATTTTCTGGGGTGCATCTCTCAGTAAGAGTGAGCTGTTTGAAAACTGGGGCTGTAGGTTTACCCCATCATGCAGCCACACCAAAGGCAGCATTATTCCAGTTATAACACTGTCCATGGCAGATAAGTCTGTGTTCACCAAGGCAGCTTCACAGCCCCAGGAAATGCCAGCAGGTACCTGTTTTTCCAGCTCATGCTCTGGTTGGTACAAATGATTGGGCAGAAGCAACAGTGCAGCAGCCTCAGATGTGTTTCCAGTCAGCTGCTCAGAAATGTGCATTAACTCTGAACTCCAAGCACAGTGACTGCTCCTTTTCTGTCAGGAAAGGCATTAAATGATACATAAACTTCCTCACAGACAGGAAATTTGCATCTTTTTAACTGGCTTAATTACCTTGAGCATCTTATCACTGGATAAAATACACCAGCCCACCTTACTCTGCTGTGTCACTGGGTTTTCAGCTCTTCCTCCTCCTCCTCCTCTGAGTAAACTCATTGTAAAAGAACAGATCAACACCAGTCCCAGTCCTACAGGTCAGAGTAGAAGTGACCTCTCTCCATTGGCAGAGAATGGGCTAAACCTAAATTTAACTTAACTTTAAAACTAAACCTAAATTTAAACCATGCTGATATTCTTTCTGCTTTCTGTCCTTACCAGTTTTTGAATGGTTAAAAGTAGGTTAAAGTACATGTTTTCTAAATTCTTGTTGCATTTATAGCTTTAGAGAGGAAGGGGTTTACAGGGTCAGCTTAGAAGCTGGTTCAGAGCAGTGCTAAGAATTGTTTCCAAGCTTTAAAAAAAATATTATTGCTTCCCACTCCCATTGATCTATGAAGAAAAAGACAAAACATTCCCTATCACACAACAATCACTTTCAAACACTGTTTTCTTAACGATGTTTTGTTTTACTGGAGACTCTCCTGTTTCCATCTCCTCCACTTGGCACATATTTCTGCCTTTCCAGTGCCTCAGGGACTGTGTTATCAGGATTGAGGGAGGAGGAAATTACAAAACTGGCATCCTGTAATATTTCATGCAGGAATCAAGTGCTGCTCTAGCATGAAGTCATTGGTTTTAGTCTATAAAATTCAGTGCACTTAGTTTTAGTTACTGGATACAACTTTTTAGACTGGCAGATGCACATGAGCTGAAGTGGATTCAATCCCATTTTGAAGGGAACTTCATGTTTATGTGTCACAGCTGCCAGAAATCCATGAGCCTCCAGGGACTTGGGGTCTTTCTTTCACTCCAAGCAGTGACAGATGTCAGGATTTGCCCTCCCAGCCCCGATATCCCTGGGAATCTGGGCCCAGCAACGTGCAGTAAAATGCTGACAGCAATCCCTGCTTGTGGCAAGGTGTTCTTGGAATTTTAACTAAATCCTCCTTGTTGAACAGGGAAGTTCCCAGTTGTCACTTGGCTGCAGGATGGGAAACAGGTGCCTGCACCCTGGATCTCCTTTGCCAAAGGAATGAGGTAGTGGGGACACCAATTAATTCCCATTGGGATCTCCAGACAGAGCTGAGTGACACATCCCGAGTGAGCTCAGAGAGCACAGAGCAGGGATCTCCCCTGACCAGGCACTGGGGGTGTTTCTCCAGGATTCCCAGACCCTCACAGGCTGGGAGTTGTGTAGAAATGCTGGAAAGTCAGCCAGTGCTACTGGGCCTGGACAGATGCTGAGGCAGAGAAAGCAAATGCATCCAGGATTCCCAGGCACAGGGGATCTTTTCCGCTGCCGTGTTTGAGCCACACAGTCAAAGTTCCCTCTTTGGGTCTGTCCAAATTTTTCATTCTCTATAAATAGGCAGCACTGGCTTCCCTTGGCAGCCTGGTTGGACTGTTTTCTCAGTGAGGACAATGAATTCCTAGGGCAGTCACATCTGCTGGTATCCCTGACGAGCCTGTCAGGAGTTGGGGCTGGTACTTGGATCCCTTCCATGTCTATTAGGAAAAAACTCCAAGTTTGTTTCCTGCAGGCAAAGAGCCAGATCTAATGACAGATAGAAGTGCAGACACTCTCAGGCAACATCAGGCCAGAGTTCCACCAGCCCCATTCCTTCAGATCCATCCTAAATTCCCAGTATTTGCAGGGAAAAGGCACGTTAAGCACCCCGTGTTCTGTGCCAACTGTTGGAGGAGCTCCAGCCCTGCTGTCAAGCTTTACCCTGGAATGCAGATGGAAAAGGGCAGATGATGTGCTTTAATTCTCTGCTGACTCACAAGGAAGAGCAGATTTTTCAGCAGAGGTTCAAGCCCAGGCCAGGCAGTCAGACCCCAGCAGCTCCAGCTGTAACATCTCATGGGCAGTGTCTGAATTCATTAAAAATCTGACTTTGACACAGCTGAGAGGCCAAAATGACAAATAAACTTTTGGAAAATCTTCACTCCCTTTGCAACTAAAATTTGAAATTTGCAGCCTCTGATAAGCTCAGAGGTGAGTTTCTTCAGAGCTGGACTCACTGTGGGGGTAGCAGAGGGTTTTCAGGTTGTTACCTTCTGCTGTTGGTTTTGCTTCTTTCTCACAGGATTAGGGAAGAGACAAAATCCCCTTTCCAGCCACACTTGAGAGCTGGCCTTACCTTTGTTCAAACAAAACCTTATAGCTGAAATAACCTCCTGTCCCTTCCTCCAGGAATGGATCTGACCCACTCCTTTATGCAAAATTGTGTAGAAAAAAAGCAACATATTCAGACAGCTTGTGAAAATGCTGCAGCTTTGGTTTCTCTGTGCCTGATGTCTCCCAGTGCTTTGCTCTGCAGGGTGACAAACCCGGGAGCTGTGGCAGGACCGTGTCACCGACCCTGCAGATAAATCCCGGGCAGTTCTCCCTCAGCCTCACACTCGCTCCCAAGATTTCACCCCATGAACTCTCAGGACTCTCCAGTCCTTTGCTTCCCGTCCGTTCTTTGCTTTGGGAAAGCGAGTGGAAAGACAGAGCGATGCGAATTGAAAGGTTGCCACCTCCTGGATACTGAGGAGCAGCGTCGGCCACTGGAAAAAGGAATTCCAGCAGCACCGGGGAAGTGCCTGTGTAAGAACTTTGGGGGTGAAAAAGGAAAAAGCTGGATGAGGAAGGAATTTTATAGTGCAGCACTCAAACCCACCCTCACAAATGCTGGAGTGCTCATTTTATCCCTCTGCTTGTGGATGCTGCTGAGCTTGGGAAAATAAGGGATGCCAGGATGCCTCTGTTCATCCATCCAATAAACATATATCTTCAATTTGCTCAGCCCCACCTGCACATCCACACAGTCCTGGTGTTGTGCTGGCCCCCTCACCTCTCCCTCTGTACAATTCTCAGCCATGGATTTTATCCCTGGGGAAAAAAATGGACCTGCCCTGGTCATCCCAGACTGAGGTCTTGATTTTTAATAGATTTAAGTTGAAAGAAATTTAATAAAACGCAACAAACCAGATGGTGATATGAGCAGCCCCCTCCTTGCTGGGGACTCACATTAACCCACAGGCACCATCCCTGCCCATGGCACAGGGATTGGAACAAAGTGATCTTTGGGTGTCCCTTCCAACCTGCTGCAGGGCTCTGAGACCAGCTGGAATAAAGTGTGTGGGATCTGGTTACAACTCATCTCAGGCTCACAGGGCACCCTGAATTAGGGAGGAGCATCCAGCTGCTGTCACTGTGCACTGTTACATCAGGTCTGGATCGTTTTTCCTTTCTTGAAGTGTTCAGAAATTGAATATCTGTTCTCAGACTGACAGTGATCACAAAGCTGTTCTCTGCTGTCTGCACAGGCAGTGTCTGTTATCACTCACTCCTTAGCACCACGTGTGAGGTAAGATGAAACCCCAGGCAAAAGACTGACAGCATTTGAGCTTTATCCTCCAAAATAAGCTTCAACCCCAGAACACAACCCATGCAAATGCAGCAGTGGGACCACCTGGAGCAACATCAGCCCTTCAACTCATATTTCAGTGTCTGCAGTGGCCTGGCACCAAGGTGCCTCTTTGGCTTGTCAGGCCACCATGACAAACCAGAAACCACCTTCACACTGAGCTAAACCAGGGCCACTCAAGACAATAGACCTGCTGGCACTGTTCCTGAAGCTCCAGCACACAGGTCCCACCTGGAAAAAGAACCCCCTCGCTCTGTAATATTGCAGTGGTGTCTGCAGCAAAACCACCAGGAGAGCCACGGGAGCCCACATCAAACTATGGCAGGGCAACCTCACGGTCTTCAGGTGTTCCCTAATTAGATAATCCCCTGCATGGGCAGCACCTGTGTCCCAGCAGGAGCTGTGGGTATGGGAATGGGCACCCTGGCCCAGGTGATGTCTGGCTTTGATTTGGAGACACTAAACTCAACAGAACTGAAGATATCCTGGAATTTTCCACTGGCTGCAGAAGAGACTTCAGTGCAAATCCTTGTAGTTCCTTTCATGTCTCTCTTCAGAAGACACCCTAAAGTGACTAATATTAATCCTATTGGAAATACTTTCATTCCCAGCAATACCAACTACTGAATTTTGTGACTTGCAGCTAATGCTCTGTACCTGGAACGAATCCCTTCCTTGTTCTCAGGATAAGAAATAAAATCCCCAAAGCCCTTGGAATAAGCCCTTGCTGTGCAGGTTTCATGGAAAGGCACACACAGGAGCCCTTGCAGACGTACTCAGTGCAAAACTGCAGACACAGGCTGCAGTCTGAAACACCACGTGCTTTTGTAGCAGAAGTAACATATTTACACTGTATAATTCTTGCATATTTATCCTTGATCTTTGACATCCTCTTTGCTGTGTCCACACAGCTCTCTCTAAATCCTTACTAACAAGCACAGTCTCTTAATTCCATTCATTTTCTTATGGCATCAGCCTTTCTTTTACATTTCTGTGTGTAGACTTGGCTCCTCCTTTTACCTTCTGTCTCTCCCCTTAGTGAGGACACATAGCTGGAGTCAATCAGAGTTTGGGCTCTTCTGATGGTATCAGTCAGTCTTGGGGGTCATAGAATCCTGAAATGGATGGAATAGTTGGAAGGGACCTAAAAGACCATCTCATTCCACCCCCTGCTATGGGCAGGGACACCTTCTACTAGCCCAGGTTGCTCCAAGCCCCTTCAACCTGGCCTTGGACACTTCCAGGGATCCAGGGGCAGCCACAGCTTCTCTGGGCAACCTGTGCCAGGGCCTCCCCACCCTCCCAGGGAAGAATTGCTTCCTAATCTCTAATCTAACCCTTGCATCTGTCAGTTTGAAGCCATTCCCCCTTGTCCTGTCACTCTAAGCCCTTGTAAAGAATCTCCCCATCGTTCTTATAGGCTCCCTTCAGGTACTGGAAGGGATCCTGTGTTGTCCCACATTTTAGAAGCAACACAATTATCTCACTTAACCGCTTTTTAAGATACATCTTTTCCTCTTGCACCTTCTTCTTAAACCACCAGCCTGTGAACACCAATAGTACTTAATCCTGAATCAGGGAAGAAGAGCAACCACCACCCTCCTCAGCCCCTCCAGAAAGTCTCTCCCCCAGCATTTTCTCACTACTACCCTCAAACCCTGCCCTTGACCCTACAAAGGAAAGGGGAGGGTTTGCCCCTTTAAGGAGCAGGACTGGGGCGATGCCGGGCCAGCCCAGCTGTGCCCAGTGAGGGTTTAAGGTGGGCGTGGGGCTGTGCTGGGTTTCACCTGTGCGGCTAGAGGGGATAAAAGACCCAGCGGGGTGAACCCCCCGCTCAGTTTGTCCCTCACCGCTGGAAAGGGAGGTTGCTCAGAAGACAAGGCTGGAGCAGAGCAGCGCTGGACCCCCAGGTAGGACACCCGCGGGACTCTTGGCCGGGCTGGGGGCGATTAAACCCACTAGATGGCGGCAGCTCCTTAAATTTGGGTGTTTGGCGTGGAAAAAGCGCAGGATGAGGCTTCCCGCGTGGAAGCTGCGGAAGGAGCTGGGAGCATCATCAGCTCCCGCACCTCGGGGCTGCGACCCGGGGCAGCCCCGCAGCCACACCGGGGGGTCGGTGCGGGTAAACAAAGGTGTTTGGGGGGTCCTCTCTGGGCAGGGGGAGGCTTAAGGCATCGAATGTGTAATTCCTCAAACAAACGCTGCAAAGCTGTGACCCGCCGAGCTTGTTCTCAATATCCCCCTCCCCTCCTCCGGACTGGGCTTCGCTGGGGGGGTCTGGGGGTGTGTGAGCTCCCCGAGGAGCCTCCTCGGTGGGCATTAACTGAGCTCAAAGCCCAGGAAAAAGAATCAAATGTGTGTAAATGTTGCGTGTAAACCCGAAAATGCCGGGGTTCTGTGCGGAGCTGGAGCAGCCCTGGGGTCGCAGCTCGCAGCCAAAATGTTTCAGCGGCTCCGGCTGCGACTCCTGCTGAGTTCAGGGTCAGCCTTTGAGATGCCAGCGATACCCACAGCTGGAGTGGGGAGGAGATTTGAGAGCTAATTCTTGGGTTGTGGCAGTGTAATTGGCTCCTGTCGGTTCAGGACAAGGAATATTGTTATATTCTAACACTCCACGAGCTGGGGGATTCCTGTCTCTTGCCTTTTGTCCTGAAGATTTAGGACTAAGAGCTATTTAGGACTGCTGGAACTATTAGTGCCTAATTCGACCAAGAGAATAAGGAGAACAGGATTTCAGTACCTAAAAGGGCTTCAAAAGAGCTGGAGAAGGACTTTGGACGAGGGCATGGAGCGATGGGACAAGGGGGAATGACTTCACAGCGACAGAAGGCAGGGCTAGGTGGGATACTGGGAAGAAGTTCTTTGTGAGGGTGGGGAGGCCCTGGCACAGGTTGCCCAGAGAAGCTGTGGCTGCCCCATCCCTGGGAGTGTTCAAAGCCAGGTTGGAGCAACCTGGGCTAGTGGAAGGTGCCCCTGCCCATGTTAGGGGTGCGGAACGAGATGAGGTTTAAGGTCCCTTCCAACCCAAACCGGTCTGTGATTTATGAGTTCATTTGAAAGGAGTTTGTGTAGCCACCACAAAATCCTCTGCTGTGTAACAGGCTACTCCAGGGTTAACTCTGTCGTAATTATGCTGCTTGATAAATGGGATCACTTATATATGCAAATTTACGGGATTTGCCTCCAGCCCTTCCCTGGAGCGGCACCTCCTTGTGGGGTGTGTCCTGACACCGCTCCGGCAAATGCAGCCCAATCTGTGCCTGGTGTGAACCCCGGACTCGTTCATTGTGTGAAATCGGTCCTGCCGAAACCTCCCCTCTGCAGCTGCAGCGGAATTGTCACGTTATGTTATTTACAGACTAGGTATAAATGACTGATGAAGGTCAGGTGAGAAAGTCGTGGCAGAGCTGTGAGGTAAATAAGCACCTGGTTCACGGTGATGGCAGGGAGGGGGAGGACAGTAATGCTGGCTCAGATGTCTTAATTCCCTTTTCACAGCTGTTGCCGTTGGATTAGTCCCTCCCTTTTGCACGGCTGTAGCTCAGGTGTGCAGTGAACTCCTCTCCCTTCCCAGGCTGCAGAGCTCATCCCTTTCCCACTGCAGCCGTGATCCTTCCAGGGGGGAGGGAGCGTTCTGAATGTGTCTGCCTGCTGTGCTGCTCTGCTCGGGTGCAGTGCTGGGAAAAGAGCAGCACCCAAATCTTTCACTTCTCTTTGGTTACAGATTTGCTGGGAAACTTTAAGAACTGGGCAGATCTAATGCCTGTTGTTTCAGACTCACGGTGTAGCTTTGTAGTAGAGTGTGCAGCCACCTGGGCATCTCTAGGAGCTGTACTGGGTGACACAGTTCTTGCTGCTGTTATTCCTAAGAGATGGAATGTGCTTCATCTCAGGTCTATTAGGTAGAAACTGGTTTTGCTCTAACGCTCTCCCAGTGTTAAAGGTGGCAGGGTGTGTCCTACTGAGCCCACAGACGTGACAACACAACTTGTAAAGCCACATCCAAGGTGTGGAATCTGCAGTTGGATTCTCCTCCTGTAGCTCACCAGAGGGAATCTCTTCCATGCTGCTCGAGTGCTCACCCAACTGTGCTGGGGGGTCTTGTTCATCCACATTCTGCTTTTCATGGAACAGTCCTGCAGAATCTGGGACAACCATTCCCTGAGTTCATTTGTGCTCAACCTCTTTTCCACCTACATTGAGGTGCGGTTTAATTGGGATGTGATTTTTTTTAACCTTTTCCTGAAGGGCCATTTGCTTCCTGCTTCCCTCCTATTGCACACAGAAACGTCGCTGTCCTCTGGCTGCACTTACCTGGAGCCAGCTCCTTTGCACAAGGCAGAAGGGAGCTTGTTAACAGCTGCCTCCGTGCTTAATTAATGATCCAACTTGATGGGGAGGGAATGGCTCCCTCCTGCCCAGCACAGCTCTGGCACTGCGCTTGTCACTGTGTCCCCAAATCTGCACTAAAATGGTCACTGCGCCCGATACTGACAGAAATGGGACGGATATTGGTGGTTTCCATGTAGCTCCTGATTCCCCTCCTGTGTCTGTTCCGTGCAGTGTTTGGGGGCTGAGTGAGGGAAGGGAATAGGACAGTGAATTTGAGGTTGTTTTGGGGTTTTTTTTCCCTCATTTGCTGAAGCCGAGTGAGTGGAATTAAATGTGACCTGTCTGAAAGCCAACCTTGTTTCCAAAAAGTGCACGGGGAGCTGAGATCAGAAGACACATTACAAACATCACAGTAGCATAACTTGAGGCAAGAGCAATCATTTACTTGACTAATGAATCCCCTGGGCTGCTAGCAAGAGAGCAAATCTCTCATTCATCTTCTTAATTTAATAAGCAGAGGGGTTGGCCTTAAGGGTAAATGAAATGCGTAGCGATCCCGTGAATGTTTCAGCAAATTGATGTACAATAAGATAAGGGGGATCCAGCAAATGGCTTTCCTTTATTCCGAGAGACTGTCACCGGGGCTTAGGGGAAAGGGAGAGAAGCTGGAGCTCAGGGCTCTGCGGAGCTTCTCCCCCCAATCTCTGCCGTCTGCACAGGCTGGAACATGGGAATTTTGTTAGGATGTCATCCACAGCAGTCGGGGCTGTCGTGCGCGGTGTTGCATGTGAGGCAGCCATCGGAGAGAGCCTGGGAAAGGCTGAGCAGGGAATGCTGCTTGCCCTGCCTGTGGGCGAGTTGTTGCACCTTGGGAAGGTTCATGGAAGAGCTGGAGGATGCCTGTACTTGTGGGAGCTAATGAGGCTCATTCCTGTCTTTCACGCTCTTAATTACTTCGGAGGAGAAATCAATGGGGTGAAACAATGAGACGCTTTAATGGCAAGAAAAGGGGGATTGTTGGTTCTGCCATCACAACAATTACCGTGTCATCACCTGAGCGAACGTTGTGCGTGAGGGAAGCTGAGGCAGAGGTGAAATCATAATATTGCTACGTATAATAAACTTTTTAGTACGGAAATAAAAACAGGGTAAGGAAGCTTCAGACACAGGCAATAAATCTGGGAGGTTTTTTTAATAAAACCCCAGAAGAGAATGCTTCTTAAACTTCTATTAAGCTATGAACCATATAAAGTGACTTTTGGGAGGCTGAGTAAAGTATAAAGAAGTTGAAAATGGGAAGCTTGTTCTTGGCTTTTGTTCGGGAGAGGATTTTAGGATTAGCTGGTTCATTACTACTGAATGTAGCTTGTTAAGTACGATCTTCCAAGGCCCTTTATGAGGAACACACAATATAGAGCAGAACACTGAGCTGAGGGATCAAAAAAATTAGTGGCTTCTGGCAGTCATGAATTTCAGAGTTCTTGAGATCAAACTGGATGGTCAGAGGTTCTCTTACTGGAGGCAAAACATAGAGATACAAGGAAGATCATGTATTGCATTGGAATCTGAAATAATTGCATTTGTCAACTCTGCCTAATTTGATAGGATGGAAGCAAAAGAATATGGATTTAAGTCTTGAACCTTCATGCATATGCATTAGTGTAGGTCTGTATTAGAGTAAGGTTGTTTATAGCAGAGTGCTTTTGGACTCTGGCCAGTATTTGCAGGGCTACTCTCCTGGAGCTTGCTGTCTTTAAGAACAATGCACAGAAAATTGCTCCTTTTAATGGAGGTAAATTGCTGTCATATGCTAAACAAGACGCTGGCATAGTGTGAGCAGTATCTATTTTGGGGTTCAAATTGCAGTTTTGAGCACTTCAAGGAATGAAGACCTTTAAAAAATCTGAGTATTGCAGCATTTCTGTCAGCACAGAGCAAAATTCCTCAGGAACACCACACTGGTGACTGTGTTTGTTGTGAACACACAAGGGTCCTTTTCACTTGGAAGCCAAGCCAAGAGCCAGTTTTCGTGTCCTGAACTTAATGTCACAATGCAAATCTGACTGAATTGGGCTGCTGACGTTTTGTGCCCTTTGCAGTCTTGTAGCTGCAGGAGATGGTTGTTGTAGGAAATATTTTCATTCACAGGAGAGAAAACAAAAACCAGGTGTTTGGGTTTCAGTGAGCTGGGGTGGGGAGGAAGCCCCCAAAAGGGAACAGGCTCATTTCCACCGTGTTTAAATAAGAAGCTTGACATTAAATGGTCTGTTCTGTCAGGGAGCTAAGAGGGTTAGGCAGATATGGTGTGGGCAGAGCTTCTGCTCACAGAAGAACCAGGGCTTGGAACAACCCTTTCCAGGTGTGTGGTGTCACTCCCTCACCTGTGGGGTGACTTTGAACTGGTCAGTAAACACCAGTCCCATCCCCAAATCAGGTTGAAGACTGAGAGCTGCTGGCACAAGAAGAGGAAAAGAAGTGTCCTGGTTCTGTGGTGGGGGATCCATGTCCCTGCCAGCTGGAGTCCCCGTGGTTTGGAGCACTCCTGCTCGCTGCTATTCCAGTTTAGCTGCTGTACCCTCATCACTTCTTGACAGTTTTACCAAAGGAACCCCTTGGAGGGAAGGAAGGGACGTGCAGTGGCTGAGCCTGAAGGACACCTCATTCCCTCAGGAAGAGTGTAGGTGTGATCTGCTCTTGCTCCTGGTTGTAAAGTCTCCCCCTCCCCTTCTTGCAGAGCTCATCAGGTGCCTTGGGCTGATGCAGTTTGAACAAACAGAATTATCCCTCTTGGGGCAGCCCCTTAGACATCCTAGTTCTGAGTGTGAGCCCCTGGATAAGTGACTTCTTGACTCCCTTTGTCTTGCTTCTCTGAGTATTCCAAAGCTGCTTTGCTGCTTTTGGGCCAGACTGACCCTTTGATGCTTTAACCTGTTCTCACTTGAGAGTGATTTTTGTGCTGGTGTATGAGAAAAATGAAATTTTTTTGGCTGCAGTGCTGCCTGTCATTTCCTTCCCTGGAAGGACATGGAGCTTTGTTAGATGGGGAGAACAAATAGGGGAATGATCGGGCTGATTGAGCCCTGTGCTCACCTCTGCACACCAGTGCTCAGATAGTGCTGTAGCTTGTGTGTGAGCCTGGAGAGCACTGGGGTGATTTTCAGCTCAGTTTGGTGTGCACAGCTCAGCCCAAGCTGGGAATTCGTTATCAAACTGGTGTCAGGCTTACAAGACATAAACTCTTTTGGGTGGAAGATCCCAGGCTATCAGGAAACCCCAGGTGTCCCCTCTCCCAGGCACCTCTTTGCATCCTTGAGGAGCACCTGGGGTAGTGTCCTGTGCTGTCCTGTGCATCCTGGGAGCTCCAGGGAAGCTTGTCCTGCAGTGGAAGAGCTGAGTGAGGGGCATATGGAAGTGCTGTAACACCAGCCAGGGCCTCAGTTCCCATATTTTGATGTCTCTGAGGGTGGCCAGTGCCAGATGTGTCAGAGAGGTGCCAGAAACTCCTCAGTGTGCTCTTTTAAAATGTCAAGCTCTTCTGTCTGTTCCACAGAGTGATGAGATCCTTTATGTCTTCAGCTGAGCCTCCATAATAAAAATGGTAGTTCTGTGCCTCATTCCAGAACTCTCTGGGTTTCACTTGGCCAGAAGTCCAAACCTCTCCTGTATTCCTGCCCCGGGAGGTTTAACATTAATGCATTTATCTGTGTGTACAAGGAGAAGGGAACATTTCTGTTTTTACAGATGGCGTGGATTCAGGAAATCCAGTCAGCTGGTGTGGGTCTGGAAACCATTCTGCCCTTATTAACACCCTCCAATGATATAAACAGAGAATCCCCTAAGCAAGGAACAGTCTAAATAAAACTTCAGGCCAAACCAGAACATCCAAGGTGTGCCAGATCTTGCCTTGAGGGGAGAGAGAGAGAGGATGGGAAGTGCCAAGAAAAGGGAGATCTTAATTTCTTAAAGAACGGCCCCATGATTAAGCAAAGTCTGTATTTTTGCTTCTCCCAGAAGGGGGAGAGGAGAGCCAAGGAAGGGATATCCTAGGGAAAGGGCATTTCTCTACCACTGCCTTGTCTCTTCTCTTGGAAATGATTGGTGAGATCTTAGCCAGGGATTGTCTAAAGACAGAGGTTGGAGGCCAGAAAGCCTTTATAGATCTGGGCCTGTGCTTGCTGTCTGCCTCAGTTTCCTGTCTGTAGCACAGAAAGAGCAACTAAAAATATCCATGTCCAGAGCAGTATCTGTGCCTGGGGTGGAGGTCCTGAGGTCTTGCTGTGTGGCAGGTCCTCCCAGGGTCCTGTAGAGAGACCTGGTGGCTGCAGGGGGGTTAACAGGGCTTGGGGATGTGCCACCTCCCAGCAGGGAGGGTGTTCCAGCTCAGGGTACATCTCTACCCTGTGCCCTCACCCTGGCCTGTGTTGGTCAGTGGATTGTGGGGCAGAGTGATAGTGAAGGGGGTGTTTAAGAGGCTGTTCCTATTTCCTGCCAAATGGATCAGGGCAGCTCTTCCAGGGCTGACATCTCCGATCAAGACAGATGGTGATTTCTTTCACAAAGAAAATGCTTTATGATTCAAATTTGAGAGCTGAATTTAAGGGCTTTTCCTCCTTTTCTTCTACTGTCTTATCTCTTTCCGCTTGCCTTTTATCTTTCTTCCCTTTTCGTTTGTGTCTGTTCTTTCCCTGTAATTCCTAATGTAAGTAAGAAAGAATTTAATATGCTGAGACGGGAGAGAAGTTGTTCCGTGCGTTGCAGCTGCACAACATGTCTTCATTAACTCCCCATGACATTCAAAATAGCTGGAGATAAAGACGAACTAAATCTGGGAAGACAAATATAAATACTGTTCCCCCCTCCTTCCCTCCGGCCCCTGCGCAGCGCTTTCCCCCCCCCCCCCCGGGGAGCGCATTCGATTACCGGAGATGAATGGAGCAAAGCAGAGCAGCGTTTGGGATGCTTTGCCTGGCGCTGCCATCAGGTGGCCCCACACTTCATGGAATGTACTCCCGGCCCCGGGTCCAGCCTTGGAGATGCTCCGTGGGATCTCCAATCCTTCCTTTCCCTGCTGAGGCAGTCAGGGAAGGTCTGCAAAGCCCTGAGCGGGGAGTGCTGCGTTCCCCTCGTCTTGCCTTTCAAAGGTGGAAAGGAAGATTTTGGTGTTTAAGGCACCAGATGGGGTGCAAAGAGTCAGGATTGTTCTCCTCCGTGGAATCAGAGAATATCCTGAGTGGGAAGGGACCCCCAAAGATCATCCAGTCCAACCCCTGGCCCTACACAGGCACCCCAACAATCCCACCCTGTCCCTTAGAGCATCGTCCAAACCCTCCTTGAGCTCTGGCAGCCTTGGGGCTGTACCACTGCCCTGGGGAGCCTGGGCAGTGCCCAACCACCCCCTGCCAACCCCTTTTACTCGCTGTGTAGCTCTGAGACAATGATGTGGTGTCTCCCCTGGAGTGTGACACAGGTTGGCAGCAGTGGGGAGCAGGAGCACTGGCTGGGAGAGGCTGCATCTGTGGTTACTTCTCTCCAGCAAATCTAGATAGGATTACAGAGAGCTCAAGGTTAAGGTTGGCTTTGGCTTTGTGAAGTGAAGCTGCAGGAGCTGTTCAGTGTGCCCAGGACCACCCTGACCTGTGTCCCCAGCACATGGAGTGTTTGAGTCTTGGACATGGGCTGTTGTGTAAGGAGAGGATTAGGGTTGTGGCTGCCTGAAAGTGTCCAAGGCCAGGTTGGATGGGTTTGGAGTGACCTGTTCTAGTGGAAGGTGTCCCTGCCTGTGGCAGGGGGTAGAACTGGATGATCTTAAAGGTCCCTTCCAACCCAAACCATTCAGGGATTGTGTGAGAGCTGATGTGTGAGGGCAGTGCAGGTGCAGAGGGTCTCACTGGGGAATCTGTTTGGCACAGGATCCTACCTGTGGAATGGTTTTAGTCATTATGGGTCCTGCTCACCAGCAGTGAATGTGTCTGTGTAGGGCTCGAGCTCCCAGAGATCTGGACTAAAACTTGAAGTGCTTTGGGGGGAGAAATCTCTCTGCCCTGGGGTTTGCAGTTGGGTACCCCAGACCCCACATGCTCTGACTCAGAGGTGCACAAAGAGCTGCTCATCCCTGGATCCTTTCCCTTACCTCCACCAGCCTCCAACTCTGTTTTTGTGTGGAATTCCACTTGTGTGGAAGTGTCTCTGTGATCTCTCAGAGCTTTGCTGCTGCAGTGCTGCAAGAGTTGGGGTGAGCTCAGATCACTGTGAGCTGGGCTGAGCAGCTTCCCAAGGAAGGACTTGCCATCTCTTTCCATTATAGTCTGTTCAGTTCCCTGCCTCTCTCTGCACAGCAGATGATTATCTTACAAAAGCATTTTGGGTTTTTTTTTTTTCCCTGTGTAGTTCAAATTATCCTTTCCTAAGTGCATTACCTGGCATTGGTGTGCACTGAACTTCATCTGACTTCATGCTGTCCATCCCCCCAGCTTTGTGAAATGTAATTGAAATGGAGTTTGGGCTGAGGGAGGCCTGAGGTTGATGTGGCAGAAAAGCAGAGGTTTGTGATTCTAGGGCTAGAGAAATACTGTGAGCTATTGCAGTTGTTGAGTCCTGTTAAATCCAGTTGTGTTCGTGTTACAGTGAATTAAGTGAACATCAGAAAGGAAAAGGCAGGGCAGAACCTCTTCTGTGCTATACCAGGCTTAAAACTAGAATAACTGAATAGCCTTCCTTGTGTGGGTTCATGTTTTATGTAAGGTCAGAATCTGTCCCTTAGAACTTGTCTAGAAATGGCTGCTTTTTTTTTTTTTTTTATGTAGTAGAGGCAGGCTGAGAGTGCAGAATGGGATTGTTATCTCCTGTCAGAGGACACAACCCCTGAGGGTTCAGTACAGCCCAAGCAGAGATGTGGACAGAGTTTTCTCATTAAGAACAGTATCTGCTTCCAAGGACTTGAGCAAGTTCATCCACACAAACGAGCTGGTGAATAGTCTTACAATTTGCTCTGGTTGTTTCATTGTTTAAATTACTCCGAGTAACAGGCTAATCATAAGAATTTAAGCTTTTAATAGGAATAGTGGGGGCAAAACCACAAACTACTGTTAAAATGAAGCTGCTTCTTGGGACAAGAACGGTACAATCCAGTCAACTACAACAGTGGGGGGCTGTACTTGGAAATCCAGGCAACACTTTTCCATCTCTGGCTATTAAAGGCTTCTGTGGTATAAAAACATATGTATGAAATGTATGAATGTGTGTTGAGAAGGACCCAGACCTCAGTCTGGGGAAGTGAACTCAGCACTGTTGCCTTGGCTTGCACAGGGTGGCTGAGATGATGTGTCCACCTTTTGGCTTGGGCTTTTATTGTCAAGGATTCCATCAGAAATGAATGCAGAGTTTCCAATGCTCCCCACTGCAGTCAGCAGAGGAAGGCATTTCAAAGGGTGGCCCTCTGATCCCATACAGGAACAGCAGCCATAAATCACCTGCTCATGTGCTGTAAGTGCTGGAATTTGGGCAGTGGGATGTTGAACCCCCTTGAAACTCCTTCAGTCTGGGATTTTTGCAGCCCCACTGTGAGGAAGGAGTTGTGTCATTGTGCTGTGTTTGCAGAGCAGACACCTGAAGTGTGGTGAGGGTCTGGCTTGATCAGCTCTCCAGCACCAACAGAGATGAAACAGGGGAGGCTGGGGGTTCTGTGGGTTACAAATACTCTGCTTGTTTTGCAGCAGTGACCAGCCAAGTCCTGCTGGGGATCTCTTGCTGTCCCTGTATTGCCTCACCTTTCCTGTGTTGGTGCCTTGTGGGTCTGTCTCTCTCTCTCTCTCTCTCCCTCTCTCCTCTTTGTGCCCCTTTTAATGGTTTATTTTGACCTTCGTGGGGTTTTTCCCTCCTTCAGTTCCCGTGACTCTCCCAATGAACAGCTCCAGCATCCCTGTACACAACCAGCAGCTTCAGGTAATGTTTAGTGGCAATTAAATGAGATTCTCCTCCCCCACCCTGCCCCTTTGTCACATGAATCTAAAAAGGCTTTTATGGGGGGTGAAATGCAGGGGGGAAATTAAAAGCCTTCATAAAAGTGAATTTTAAGAAAAGCCTAATGAAGGAAATGAACCTCCTGAGAGATCAAAGCTGAACCTGCTGTGCCTGTGCAGAGAGTTGAGGCTTTTTCTTATGTTTCCACTGGCATGAAAGCAACATGCACAAACATTTCTTCCAACAGCTTTAACTCTTCAGGTCCTGTGGGATTGGCATTAATGGCCTGTTTTTGCCTTGTCCAGTTCTAGGGCTCAGCTGTTTCATTGGCACTTTCTTTTGTGAAGCCTCATCTCCTCTGGAGAGGGCTGAGCAATGATCCATCAGACCCAATAGTACCAGGATGCCAAATTCTCTGAGGCCAGCTCTGGCTTTGTGGCATTGCCCTGCCTCTTGCTGCAATGGCACTATAAGGAAAATCAGAGAATCCTTCAGGTTGAAAAGCAGCTCAATGCTGTCCCAGGTAGGAGATCTGAAGGCAATACCCCTCCATTCCCCTGCTCTGCCTCACGAGGGGGATGGTATTTGAGGGGGGAAACGGCTGATCACCTGGTCACAGCGAGTTATGGAAACGTTACAAAGCCTTAAAATTCCATTTTCCTTAAATTAAAAAAATAGGGGGCTCTCAGTAGGCTCTGAGGGAGATGGAAATGTTGACTGAGTTGCATGTAAGGGAAGTTCCATTAATCATGGAAAGCAAACTGAAGGCTCTTAATATTAACCAATTTTTGTAGGCCAGACTCCCCATACCCGTAATTTTTCCATTACACATGTAATCTCTTTTCAGAAAAAGACTAGGTTTGTTTAGCATCAATTTTTGGGGGTTGTTGTGGATTAAAGACTGGATGGTTCAAATTTGTCAGGGGCTGGCTCTGGTCTCCTCTCCTCATCTCGTCACTTGTCACCCTTGCGCAGGTCCCAAGGCTCTTACTTTTAAAGTGTTTCCATGTGTTGGAGGATAGAATAAAACTGGGGCTGCACAGAGAGCCTTGTGCACTCACAGCTTCCCAGAGTGCTAATGAGGAACAGATTGGCAGTAAGTGCCTGAGTGGAGCAGTGGAGCAGGAACAACAACTTGCACGCAGCCTTATTTATTGCAGGCCTGTTTCTCAGAGAGAGGGAATGTCAACCTGGATTTGGACTTTCACCTAATCTTCTCTGAAAGTACCTGGAGATATTAAGTGGCCACCTACTCTGCTGCTGGACTTCAGTTTAAAAGCAGATCCTGCTCCTAGGAAAGCAAATTGCTCCCAGGCACGGTGGTGGCTGGAGGTCATGGCCGTGAGCCTTGGGCTGGGTATAAAACCTTAGAACCCAATCACTGTGTGGGAAACCAAGGGGATTTTACCCAGCCTGGAGTGCTGCTGGTGTTGGATTGATGGCAAGGGCAGGAGGAATCGTCCATCCTCCAATGGAAGCTGATCCTAAAGCAACCACAAGAGAGTTGGATAGAGGATGGTTTTCCCAGAAACCAGCTTAGGAGGAAACTGGGCTTTCCAGGGTCTGCCTGTCAGGAAACAACCCTTCTGGCTTCCATAGCAGCCTGTCTGAACAAGGAGGTGGGGAAGGAAACAATAGGGACAAAATCCAGATTTAGTGATGTGCACCCAGACTGGGGGAACTTCGTGGGCTTGCACACGCCCATGAGCAGAGCTTGATTTCTCAGGTTGGCCTCTTGCCTTTTAGTAGGAGTAATTCTGCCTGAATGGACAAAAGGGAGGATTTATTTGTGGACCAGCACACCTGTTGCATTGCTCAGTCTCTGTCATGGTTTAACCCCAGTCAGCAGCTCACCTCCACACTGTCCCTCCCTCTCCTCCCCATGGGATGGGGGAGAGCATCACAAGAGTAAAAATAAGAAAACTTGTGGGTTGAGTCAGAGGCAGCTTAATAAGTAAAGCAAAAGCCATGCAGGCAAGCAAAGCAAAGCAAGGAATTCATTCCCATCATGGGCAGGTGCTCAGCCATCCCCAGGACAACGGGGCTCCATCGTGCACCACGGTGCCTTGGGAAGACAAATCCCCTCTTCCTCCTTCTCCCCCAGCTTTACTTGCTGAGCATGAAGCTGTATGGAGTGGGATATCCCTGGGGTCAACTGTCCCAGCTGTGTCCCCCCAACCCCTTTTGCCCCCCTCAGCCTCTGCACTGGTGGGTGAGAGGCAGAGGAGTCCTTGACTCTGTGTGAGCACTGCTCAGCTATAACAAAACATCCTGGAATTATCAACACTGTTTCCACCACAAATCCAAACACAGCCCCATGCCAGCTACTAGGAAGAACATTAACTGTGTCCCAGCCCAAATCAGCACATTTTCCTTCATCTCTGCTGGTTTTGAGTGCAGTGTCCAAGGCCTGGTCTGCTGTGGTTCTCCACAGCAGTGCTCTGTTCTCCAGCAGCAGTCCTTGCTTAATACAGACACCAAGGATAAATATTCCTGCCTGCTGTTAAGTCTCTGTTTGTGGGAAAAGCTGGAGGTGTCTGACAGATCATCTCCCCTCTGCCACTGGGGTGCTTCCAGGAATCTGCAGTAGTATTGAATTTGTCCCAGTGAACTTTGTCACACTTTAAAAAACTGGTTATTGAATCAGTTTTCTAATTAGCTGCCTGATGGGAGTCACGATTATCCACGTGCATCCTAATGGATTAAAATATCTTTGCACTGTGCTTTCTCTGCTTTTTTCCATTTGCCCAGATCCAATCAGAGCCATGATGGAGAACACTTTGGCTGTTACAGCACTGACCAGGTAGCAATTAGCTGACAGTTACTGCAACCTAAAAACAGCCTGTCGTTTTAAAGGAGTCTTTTCTTCAAGGTGAACAGAAGAAATTCTTAAAAAGAGTTCAGTTCTTTTTTAACAGGCTGACCCAGCTGCTTCAATAGTGCAAAATTGACAGTGCTCTGATTTACCCTGGCTGAGAACTTCACCCTCTGCATTAAATTACAGAAATTACTCTGAATATTGCAAACTACAGTCAATCCCTTCCTGCCAAGGGATGAGCTCATGGTTCCTCACTTGTCTTGTGAGGGTTATGATGACCTAACCAGGACTGAAGATGCAAGTTCTTGCAGCATCTTTGGACTGTTGTTCACAGCAGGAATGGTGACTTCCCAGCAAACCACCCCTTTATCAGCAGTGCTGCGGGAACGACAATTCCTTTGTTCTTCCTGGAGGAATCTTAGTGTGTGAGAGAGCAGGATGGGATCTAAAGGCAAGTCCATGAGTGTCTGCTCACGTTACCTGGTTGGTGGAAGGTTATTTCTGATTCTTTCCTTAGCCTGTTCCTTGTTATTGCTGCCCCTGGAGATGGTGGTTCCCACTCTAACAGGGCAGGAGTTTTGGCCCTGCACAAACTTGTTTATTTGCTTCTCAGACTCTTTACTGCTTATGCAGGGAATGAGGGAGCCAGAGCAAAGCCATCACCTCACTTATGCTGAAAAACCTCACAGGGAAGGAGGAAACAGGCTCAAATTGAAGCAGATGCTATGGTGGGAACAATTACCTGAGAGAAACTCTGGGAGGGAGTGGAAGAGATAATGAAACACCTAGGGATTTGGGAGTCAGCTTTCCAAGGAGCAAAGGGGTTAGCAGTTTAGAGCTGGAGCTTGCAGCTGCAGTGAGAGTCAGCTTCCCTTTCTCTCTGCTCCTCCTTTCCCCCACTTTCCTCCCCCTCTGCTCAGGGAACGGGGCAGAAAGGGAGGTTTGGAACACGAGTCCCATTGCCAGTGCAGAGCCTGGTGCTGTGCTCAGAGTGCAGCTTGCTGAGCTCAGCTGGTCCCTGTGCCCTGGCCAGGACCAAGAGCCATGGGGGGGGGATTTCACTGGCTCCTGACCCCGTGGATTGTCTGCAGAGGAGCTCCCTCCCTGCTGGATGGGGTGTCACTGTCACCACATCCAAAGCAGTGTGAGCCCCACATGGGTGTGAACTTCATGCCCCAGGGCTCCAGGAGAACAAGAGTAGGAGAGGTGCCCAGTAATCATCCAGCTGTGGATTCCCTGGAGCCTGAGGCTTGGCTTGTTCCCTTACTATTCCACCAGCTCATCAGAAAGGGCCAGCTTTGTTTTGGGTTTACCTATAAGGCTTCAGGTGCTGTTGAGAGGGGATTTAGCATATATGTTAAGAGCAGGCTGAGCTGGGAGGACCAGGGGTTCAATAACTCACTGGCTTTCTGTACCTCTCCTGCCAAAAGCCCACTGTTAGTCAGGGTGGTTACCATTCAGTCCAGTAACAAAACCAGAGTTTGGACAAATGTCCATTCCTGCAAAACCCCCCTGCACTGCTCCAAGTGAGCTGCTCTGTGGGGTTAGGCAGCATCAGGAACTCAGTGGTGCAAGCAGCCACCTTTGCAATGCATTTGAAAGTGAAAAGAGGGACAATTTTTGGCAGCTGAAGGGCCCCCCAAGAGTTCCACTCACCTCTTGGAACCTTCTTCCCAGTCTAGTTTTAGATTTGTTCTTTGCCCATCCCTCTGTGCTTCATTTCCTTTCTGTGTCTGAGGGGAGAAATGCTGATTGCCAGGGAATGGGATGCTTTAGCTTCTCCTGGATATTCAATTCAGAGCCTAGTTTGAGGCTTTGCTGCTAATGTTGAAAGGCCTCCATGAGGGTTGACCTCTTCTCCCAGGGGTCTAAAGACAGGATAATGGAAAATGGTCTCAAGTTGTGCCAGGAGAGGTTTGTGTTGGATAATAGGAAAAATTCTTCACTGAAAGAGTGGTTGAGCATTGGAACAGGCTGCCCAGGGAACTGGTGGAGTCACCATCCCTGGAATTGCTCAAGAAATAAGTGGATGTGGCACTCAGTGATGTGGTTTAGTGGGGGGTACTCAGCCAAAAGCTGGACTCTGATCTTGGAGATCTTTTCCAGCCTTAATGATCCCATTATTCTGTGGTGCTGCCTGCAGGTAACACATCTTCCTTCTGAGCTGTGGGTCTTTTGAGCTGCTAAGAGAAATTTTGAGTGTTAAATATGTCTGATTTGTGAGAGATGGGCTGTGCCCAGAGCTGGATGGATTGAGAGACAAAGGAAAGCAGACCAGGAAACTACAGAAACCTCTGCTTTTCAGCCTGTGGTTTGTGATAACTTCTCAGGAGTTGCTATGGAATTTTTAGGGGAACCTGTCATCAACATGCAGAGATCTGCCCTGTGGGGGAGAAACCTGTGTTTTAGCAACTTGAATAATAATACAAAAAGCCAGTTCAATGATCCAGGTCTGTATTATGAATTTTTCTGTAAACCTAGTCAAAGCTGTCAAGTCTTTAGAGCAGAGAGCTTCATCTTGTGCACTATAAACCCACACAGAGAGGTGTGTATGGTTTGCTGCTGCCTTGTGAGTGTTTTTAATCCACACCCAGAGGTTCTGGAGGCTGCACTGCCTCCAAGCCAACGTGCAGTTGGGCCCAATCCACACGTGCCTTCTCTTCTCCCTCTTTAAATCCGAGCAAAGATCATAAAAGCTACCCCTGGGAGCGTGCTGGAGGTTTCAAATACTGCTTTACAATCCGGGAGATTACACTCTCATTTTTCTCGGCTCTGATTAACTGGGGCTATCACAGACAATCCCCTGGGCTCGGGGTAAAATGTGTCCAGCGAGCAGTTTCTGCAGCAGGCACGGGCAGTGCATCAGCAAGGGCTTCAAGCATCTCTTTGTTCATTATTTGTTATTGTTTCACCTGCCTTGCAACACTAATTGCAAGCTCTTTGAGTCATGGATTAGGGTGCAATTTAGTTTCAATTGTTCCAGGCTTTGGAAACTTCCCTATCAGCACTTGGCAAATCCAAGCAGATTCCCTCGGTCCTGCTGCAGCCACGTGCCTTCAGGAGGAAAAGATGTGGGGAAGGTTGTCCCTGTTAAACCAAGGCATTGGTGTGATCTTGTCCCATTTTTCTCTCTCTCTCTTTTTTTTTTTAGCTTTGTTATTTAGTAATTTTTCTTTATATTTCATCCTCAGCAAGGAAAGGGGTGTTTTGAGGGAAGCTTTGGCACTGTGCTGGGAGAAGCAGCTGAGGATCCTGCTTGCTGTTTAACCTGCTGATTTAGGTACTTTTCCATCCCTGAAATATTTTTTTTTTTTAATGCTGCAGCAGAAGCAGCTTTAACTCAGAGTAAAATTTGCAGTTAAGACAGTGAAATGTTTAGAAATGCTTTGTTTTCACAGTGATCAGGAGCTGCAAATTAACGTTTCCACTGGTGTTCCCAGCAGGAGAAGGAAAGGGCTGGGATTGAGGATGTGATTGCCAGAGAACAACTTTTTTTATTTAGCTGTTGGACAAGCTCGTGTGTGATCCCCTGAAAACAAACCTCAGTGTTAATCAGAGAGGAACAATTCCAGAGCTGAACACAATAGTAACAAGCCTGGAAGGGATTTCGAGAAATCCTGTAATTCTGCAGCTTGGAGGCAGGATCTGTTCTACCTGGGTTATTCCTCACATACCTGCCTAATCTGCTTTTAATTTGCAGCCAGGGAGTACTTCAAGAGACTGATTGAGGAGATTTTTTTTGTCTTCCTAATATTTCACCTTAATCTCCCATGGATCAAATTAGCCTTGTTATTCCTTGTCCCATCAACCAGGAGCAGAGAGAACAAATTGTTTCTGTTCCCTCTTGCCTAATTGAGGACTGAGGGGAACTCGTACATCTTTCCTAGGCAGGACACTCCCTGGTGGCTCTGCCTGGTGTCTCAGTCAGTGTTTTCTACACTTCTTATCCTTACTCATTTCCTGCAAACTTGCTCCTGTTCTGTGCTTTGCTTAAAAATGCAGCACAGACACTGGATGTGGTCCCCTTAACTGAGGTGAAGAAATATTCTTCTGCCTTTGCCTCCCTGACCAGGAGGAGAAATATTCATGTTTTTACAGGGTTCTTCTTTGTGTTTAGGGGTGTTTAGCTCTCTTCCCTCTTAGGAAATCCGGAAAAGGGGCAGTTCAGCTCTGTCTGGCCAGGCAGATTTGTGGGATGCTCTGTCTGCCAAGTGATTCTACAAAGTTGCTGATGTCATAGAATATCCTGAGTTGGAAGGGGACCTCCAAGAATCATCCAGTCCAACTCCTGCACAGACACCCCAACAATCCCACCCTGTCCCTCAGTGTTGTCCAAACCCTCCTGGAGCTCTGGCAGCCTTGGTGCTGTGCCCACTGCCCTGGGGAGCCTGGGCAGTGCCCAACCACCCTCTGGGGGAAGAACCTTTTCCTGAGATCCAACCTGACCCTGCCCTGGCACAGCTCCAGCTGTTCCCTGGGTGCTGTCCCTGGTCACAGGGAGCAGAGACTGGAGATGCAGACCCTGGTGAGCTCTGCCTTCAGTCTCCTCCTCTCCAGCTCAACAAACCAATTGCCCTCAGCCACTCCTTGTGTGACTTCCCTTTTAGACCCTTCACCACCTCTGTGTCCCTCCTTTGGACACTCTCCAACACCTTTAGGTCTTTGTTATATTGTGGCTCCCAAAACTGCCCCCAGAACTCCAGGTGAGGCCACCCCAGTGCAGAGCAGGGTGGGACAACCCCTTCCCTCACCTGGCCAGTGATTATGGGACTGGTCCCCCAGGGCACCACTGGCCCTTTGGGGTGTCAGGGCACTGCTGGCTCATTCAGCTCCTCACTCACCACAATCCTGAGGTCACATATGCAAAATAAAGATCCAGGGGATCCACAGGAGCTCCTAAGTCAGCAGTGTCCAGTCTTGCACACGAGATCACTTTATCACACAGCAGCCCTTGCACAGCTTTCCTGCTTTGCCGTAGCTCCACTGCAGGAGGGTGGATTTGAAGGTCAAGTGCTGCAGAGCAATTAGTTTCCAGGCAGCCAAGCCGAAGTAATTCTGACACCGCGGCACAAGAGGGTGCAATAGGTTTGTGATAAAGCCCAGACACGAGGTGGGTTTGCTCCTTCTGCTGCAATGGTGCCGGTGGAGAAGTTTTTCTTTGCTAAGACTTGTCTGACAAACTCAATATCTTGTTAATTGGTGGAGTTTGAGCTGGGTGAGTTTGCCTCATTTTCATGTCCTTTTCACTCCGAGTATTTTCCACAATTATGGTAATTAAACTCGGTGGGGTTTTAATTATTATTTTTTAAAAATAATCAGAGCTACAGTTGAATTATGAGAGTGCCAAAATGAGCCTGGCAAATCGTAATTTTAGTTTGCTGCATTATAAATCAAAAGCAGGCTTGATTCCCCAGCTTGCTGGATGTTTTGTTAACCAGATCACTCCAGCTCTCCTGAGGCCTCCTATGCCAAGAGCTGTCCCTGAACGAGCAATCAGGCTTTATAAATAGCAGCCTTAACAAGAGCATCACGGCCAGATGCTGCTGGAATAACTCAGGGAGTCGTGCACGAGGGGAAACTCCCTCCTGTGGGGGCAGCTGGGCTCCCATCCATCACCTGGGGGATGTCCCAGGTTCTGGAGAAGCTGGTAGGATGCCTGCAGATGGGGTCACAAGCACATTCCCATGTTTCTCAGATGTTGGGCTTTGCCAGCAGCTCCCCCCGATGCTTTGTGTTTACTGCAGCAGTTCAGGAGCTGGGTTTGATCTCTTGCTTGCACTCAGGTCTCCTGCAGGAGCAGCAGTGACTCCCCTCTGCCTAATTATCTCTAACTGGTGCAGTTGTGTATCCCCTGGCACTGCAAGGACTGAGCTGCCTCTGAAGGATCCCTCAATGTTCTGCAACAATTACAAGGGGTGGTCCAGGCTCTTGCCTTCCCTGAGGGATTTTGAGGCAGTAACTTGATTCTTTCTGTTTGCCAGTTCTCTTGGCTGGTAACACCAACCTTTCTGAGCAGTTGGAGTGATTGCAGACAGCACACTCCAGTGTTTAAGGTAAGCACTGATTTTTCAAGTGTGAGATACATCTGCAAGTCTCCAAACCAGTGTTATTTGAGAAGAACTATGTGCCAAGATCTGTATCATAGCATAGTCAGAAATTAGTCTTGGTCATTTAGGGTCAGTTTTATCTGGGAACTGAGGTGTGGTTAAATACTCTGGGTAAATGCTTTACTCAGGATCTGAGTCTGTGTCGTTTCCCACATGTGAGATGGTCACCCCTTGCCTGAGGGAGTACTTTGGAGCGCTGGATGGAAAGGAGTGTCACCATATTGCTGTGGAAGTGTTTTTATAGCACAAGAATCTTCTTCCCAAAATACCTTCTGCCTTGTGTGTTAGTCTCCCATAAGCCCTTATGTACAAGCCCAATGTCTCTTGCTCTGTCTCACCAAAGTCATAGAAATACAGGGGTTGGGATGACAAAACCAACCTAAAGGGACACACTTTGATCTCTGGGCATCCCTGTGTATTAGGGATGTGTTGTTTCATCCCCATGCTCTGAAAAAATAAGCCCTCTTCTTTCCAGAGACCTGAAAATTTTGCATTTATTTTGGTAGCTTTTTTTCTGATTTATTTGAATGTATTCCATATTGTGCAAGCTTTAATTTCTTCTGTTTCCTGATTGTCCCACTCCTAACTTGAGTTTTCAGATTTCTAGGTAGGGGGAAAAGGGAATCATGGGGGAATTCATCTCTAAAAAGGGAAGATAACTCTTTCACATCTGAAGCAGTGTTTCTGAGTGAAGTCAAACAGTTTCAGTGTACCTGATTCCCATCCAAACATCAGAGACACAGCATATCCCAAGTAACTGCTGATCATGTACCACAGGGGTGTGTAAACACATCACCCCATGGGTGGAAATATTTGGCTAAGGAACAGTTATTTGTAACCTTTAAATACCTGCAATAAGCTCACCCTGTGCTCAGCAGCTTCTGTACTCTGGTCTACAGGAGGTTATCAAAAGGCTGAGGAAAATAGATCTCATTTCAGGCTTTCATCTGAAATAAGACTTATAAATATATGTGGATAACATATTTGGAAAGCTCTCAAGTCCTTATGTGGGGTTCTGTGATGATTTCTGGGAAGATGCTGTCACCAGCAGCACATCCACACTGGCTTACTCATAACCACTGTGAGCTGGGCATGCTCTGCTGCTCGGACAAACAAGAGCAGGGATGGCCAGCTGGGTCACCACAGAGCTCTCAGAGCATCTTGAATTAACAATCAAATAATTCTCTCCCTCAACTTTGATGTCTCCTGAACAGGCAGCACTTGCTCTGAGAGCTGGGTCTGTTCCGAAATGGTGGCACCCAACTGGGTCCTTGGGATGAGATTTGTCACGTTGTGCACTCAGTTATACAGGGCAAAAAACAGGGATGTGAAAATTCTGCCATCGTGCTTGAAGTGTTTCCTTCCAATGAAAGTGATTTTCTAAACTCCAGGGCTGGAAGATCAGGTCATGTGAATTTGACTCCTCTTTTTTTGTTCCTTTTTCCTCGTGTTTTTGCCCGTGAGGTTTGTCCACTGCAATGATCTGCTGTGAAGTGAAATTCCTGGTTGTAGTGCACAGGGGAGAGGTATTCCACAGGAGGATCCAGGGAAATTAGTACAAGGAGTTGGGAGCTGCTGGTGTTTCCCAGTAGGAGTTGCACTGAGGAGGGGGAGAAAAAGAGACTCTCTGAACTTGTAACTGCCACAGAATGACCTGGGCATTCCTAACCCTGCAGGTATCCCTGGTCAGCACTTCTGCTCTGGGAAAACTGAACAGAGCAACTCCTTGGCTTAGTCAGGAGCAAAGGACAGCCCAGCCTGGCTGTCTGCACTCTGGAAGCTTTGCCTGAGTGAATTTTGCAGGGAATGCACTCAGATGTGAGTGAGAAATAGGGAGAAATGTCTTGGCACTCCTTAATTTCTTAGCATTAAGAGTTATAAATTCAATTAATGGCATTGAACTCTTCTACCTTTGCCTCTGTCTTCACAGTGTTGGGCTTCTTAAGTGATACTAGCTGGGAAGTTGTTCATTGTGTCCCCCAGTTCTCCAGGATTGTTGTCATGGTCCAGGAAATGTAACTGCTTTCAAATTCTCCTTATGTTCTACTTTGTCCTTGCTTGCTCTTCCTTCAGGCTCCCATTTGCTCTGTCTCTTTGATTTAGGGGTGATGTTAAGCCTATCTAGTCTAGTCTGAGCTGGTACTTTTGTGATGGGAAGCAAATGTGGGTGACTGCGAGTTTGGACTGAATCTGGGTCCCGTCTGTCTTTTGTGGGGAAGTCCAGGAGGTTTTTATAACATCACATCCTAGATTGTGGTTCAAGATGCCCCTTTACAACTCTCAAAAGCAGCTTATGGGGTGCTGAGACCAAATTCAGTGGTGGGAGCAGCTCTGTGAAGACATGGAGCTTGTACTTGCCCCGTGAGGATTGTTGGTCGTCACACTTAACCAGGGATATGGAAGGATAATGAGTGCCCTTAGCACTCAGACTGGGATAATTCACTCCAATCCTTCCCTTCCCAATGAAATAAATCTGAGTCAAGCTGCTTAGACAAAGAAGAGGTCTCAGCAAATCCTGCCCCATGGCTCTGTGGGCCCCTCAGCCTGTGCACCCCATCCCTGCCAAAGGTCTCTCAGGGTAGAAAACATTGCCTGCTTTCCTTCCTAATGCTCTTTTCAGCATCACTAATTCCTGTGACACTTGTTCTCCTGCCACCCACCTTCCTTTTGGGTGCAGGATTCATCTCACCTGAAGAAGGGGAGCACTGGGTGAGGGAGCTGGTCCTGGTTCAGGGCTCAGCTCCAGCTGCTCCTCCAACCTGCCTGTGCAGCTGCAGATCCCACTGTGGCCACTTGCTCTGTGCTTTCTGTGTCTTAGGAGCAGAAGGGGATGCTCAGGAGAAGAAATTTGTTTACTATTACAATCCCAAACTCTGCTTTTAAAGGATAAGGAGATGGCAATAAAAGGGTGATGGAAGCTGAGATCAGCTCATGGTGGTTATTTCCTGCTTCAAGCCATCCACCTACTACTTCTCCTGCCCTTTAACCTAAAGCCTGGACTTCCAAAGCTCCACAAAATCCCTTAAGTGTTGCTGCATGCAGCATTCTCTAGTATACAAAATATTCTTAGCTAAAAATATACTGTGAGGGCTAAAATTATACAGCTCTTTTCCAGAGAATCTTTCTAATTTCTGTAGATTTAGTACATGTCAAGGAGCGATTTAAAGGTCATCTCATTTCCTCATGTTTGTTTAAAGAGAAGTGCTGAAGGCTAACATTTTGGCAAATGCTTGCTATGAATTGAACAATTTGTACTTGGCTTTTTTTTTCTTTTTTTTAGATAATGGTGGGTTTCATCTTATGGAAGGAATCAAAATGCAGCTTGATTTGAAAAATAAGGGGTATTGCAAGTCTGGTGTGTGTAAGTAAACATAACTCCTGAAAAGGCAAAGATGTGTTTTGTCAAAGTCTTGGACAAGTTGGAAAATATTATCTTTAGCAATTTTTGTCTCCCTGCCTTTTTCTTTTTTTTTTTTTTTTTTTTTTAAGCATGGAGATTGCAAAATGTCTTTCTAATGGCTTGAATTACTGTTGTGTGACATCTGGCTGCACAGGTGTGGGAGCAGAATAGCTGACTCCTGATGGAAAGAGATGTCCAGGGAAGTCATATGAGGGCATTCCTGAAGTGCAGGATCTTGCCTTGAGCTCCTCTTTACCCTCCTCTCTTCCCAAAGCACAGATGTTCCACCTGAGCAGCTCAGGTGAGAAGGGAGGATCTGCCTCTGCTATTTTTGGATGGCAAGAGGGATAATCAGGGAATTTATGAACTGATCAAACCCTTGGCAGTGGGGAAGGAGCTGCAGAAGGGAAGGATAAAGGCAGAGGATTCAACAGAGGATTTTGCTGCAAATTCCCTGTGCCAAAGCTGGCAGGGGAAGAGGCTCATGGGCAGCAGGCTGGGGCGATGGTAACACATTTCTCAATGCTTGAATTTGGTGTATTGCAGTGTATGAAGCCAAATTCTCCTCTCACAGTGGGTCTGGAGCTTAATTCCATTTGTCTTAATGGAGATGGATTCCAGATTTACAGTGGTGGTAGAGAGTAGAGGGAAAAGATGCATAGAATGGGGTGGGTGGTGGAAAAAAAAAACAACACCTTTTTTCCTTTTTTTTTTTTCTTCTCCTACCACAGTTTTCAGTGAGAAATCATGTAGACAGCAGCTTCTAGTCTGCCAATGCAAATTGAGACAAATTAGAGGGTAGATTAACTAATTATTGTAATGTCATGGTAGCAGTGCTCCAGCTCAGGTTGCAGAAGGCTTTCTATTACCAGCTCTATTCTTCACAGTTACCTTTTAATTGGTAATGTATTTGTGTATAAATTAAGGCAAGAGAGCCTGTAGCCTTTTGTTTTATGGCCATTAAAGAAATGCTTCAATAGGTTTTGGACTGGGAGGAGAGAGGGACCCTTTACAGTGATGGGAACAGACGGTAATGCCTCACCAGGGGCACATTTGTAAGGCTGGAAATTCCTTTTTAGCCCTCACAGTGGAATACGAGTTAGATACACATCTGATAAACAGGCTATTTGAAATCTCTGCTTGGGGAGATGGGAAAGGGAAATGTGCAGCTGGCAAGTTTAAATCTGCTCGTGTTTCACTCCTTAGAAAGTAGAGGGACGCCAAACAAAAGGCTTTATTACAGTTATTTTAGTAATAACTAATACACATACCTGGATGTGGGTGTGGATCTCCCCTCAGACTGCAGCTGCAGGAAGAAGCTGAGCAAAAAAAGATAATTTTGCAGCGTTTGGGACATGACTAAATTTCTCCACGTCTCTGAAAACTTTGATGTGAGCTTCAGGTGTAAACCGAGCTTCAACTCATAAAGCAAAAAATTCCCCTGTAAATTACTAATCTGTGTTTTAATGTTTTATTTGAGAGGTGCAAAGGCCTCAAATACAGAAATCTGAATTTGAAATGTAGAAAGTCTCTGCTGCAGTTTTGATCCTCTTTTTGTGTTGGGTTGTCTTACCTGTGTTCCCTTCCCAGGCTTTTATAAATGAAATTATTAAGACAAGTAGAATCTTTTGGAACATCACCAGTGTGTGTATATGTGTATATATATATTATATATATGTATGTAAAATGTTGTAACAGTCATCCTGGGACCATTAGGTTTTTCTGGAAGGTGGGTTAAATAACAGCAGGATGGGAGAAACTTGGGTGGAAAATGGAATTTCCCTTCCAAGTGGAACCTCAGTGTTATACTTGACTATTCCAGGAGGTCTGGAGGGGCTTGTACATCCTGCCTATGTGAGGAGAGCCTGGTGGCTTGGGCTGCCTTGGTGACACACCCCTGGACCATCCATGTGGGGAATTATTTTGGGGATGGAGCACTGGGGGTTTTCTGGAGGTAAATCAGGTTATGGGAGTTGGAACCTCTGTAATTCCACAGGATTCCTTCTTGCTTTCAGCTCCTCACATTTATTTTCAAGGCCTTTGGATCTGGCCATCCTACCAAGGTGGGAATTGTCAGTGGACTAAGAGCTGCTGGCCCAGGTGGGCAGGTGGCCCTGAGGCTGCTCTGGGTGGCCACACTCCTGCAGGGCCCTGATGAACCATTGCTTTGCCTCAGGAGAACAACAAAAAGACTCTCAGCTCCATCCAGACTGAACTAAAAGCATGGAGACCCTTTCCTACTCCTGGGAGCTTTACATTTGCTTCAGTAGGAAGGGCTGTTAATTTAAGGATGCAATCGATGTGTGTCATCCAAATCAAAACATCTCTCAGGAATGTGATTCAATGGGATTCCTCGAGTATGTTCTCCCCATCTGGAACAACTTTTCCATATTTTGTTGTCTCATTGACTTTTCAGAATTTAACTGAAAATGTATTTTCACTTTTTTTTTCCCCCCTTTGGTAATGCTTAGTTTTCCTCTCCACTGCACTTTCATAGAAATCTGCAAATCATTTTGGAACAAACATTAAGGGGAGGGAGCCCTTTAAAGTCAGAGCACACTCCTGTGGGTTATTGGAGGCTTCCACTGCACTGTGATCCCACCACATTCCATCACAGTCTCTGGGGGACCTGGCATCCCTCTGATTTTTAACCCAGGAGTCCTATCCAACAAATTATCCTCAGATTAGATGGGAAGGATGTGTGGCTGATGAGGTGCTCACAGCCTGGCCAGCTGATGCCACGTCAGCCTTAGGGGGCCAGCCTGACTTTGTCAGGTAAATGCAGTCCCTGAAGAAGCAGGAGATAAAGTCCCCATTTGGGATCTGAATTGTCCCCTTCTGATGTTGGACCACCATCCTGTGAGGAACAGCAGCCTTGCCAAGTCTGCTCCTGCAGAAATCGGGGCCAAAACACTGTGTATGAATTCAGAACACAGAATAAAAATTAATTCCTAAATCCATGGTCAACTTCAGGCTTACTAAGATTTGCTGTGAACAAGCTACACATGAGATCAAGGCTCAGCTCAGCAGAGATGAAATTCCAAAGCAGGATTTTTGGGGTGCAAAGGTGCAGATCACCTGTTCTTTTCAGTGATCCATGTGAGCATAGAAAAATTGTTACACACACACACTGCTGTAAATGAGTTGTAAATGTGCTGAATGTGCTTCTTCTCAGGCACCCACCTGAGATTTTTAAGTTTCCCTGCATTGTTTCCTTCTCACTTTATTTCTTTAATGGCATTTTATTGTCTGACTGACTCGAGACAATGCAAAATTACAGATTATTTTCTTTTTACTAAATTTTGGTTTGGGTTATTTTCAGTAAAAGCCAGTGCCCTCCCCCTTGGTTTTCCTTGGATGCTGGGTGAGTGCACTCTGGAAATAACAAACAGAGAGACAGAGAAATCAGTCACTTAGCAGATTAAAAATACTGAGGGATTCTGTCCTGTAACATAAGTAGCTATTTAAATACTTCTTTTGTGACTCGCTGCTTCTCATGTGAATAATTTAGAAATAGTAATGAGGGAAGACTAAATAAGGCAAAGTATAAGAATTGAAAAGGAAGAAGCCAAAACTTGGGGTCAAGTGGAACTGTTTGCAATTTGCAATGTCTATGGGTTTAGGCAACTAAACATTTAAACCACAAAGTGATGAACAACTGGCTTGAGAGTACTTTGAACCTAATGTGGCCTAATTAACTCTTGTTTGAATTCTGGTCTTGGCCTAAATCTGATCCTACTGAAGGCAGTAGCAACATCCCCATTGCTTTATGCCTGTCCATGTAAAACTGGCCCAGTGGTTCCAAGATCCTGCTGATGGGACAGATTCAGAGGGAGAAAATGCTTCCATATCTGCATTAATTTAATTTTAACTTCTGGCACTTCACTGAGCTGGGTGACAGTTGCCTTGGTGTCCTGTGATAGACAAGAGCCAGACAGATGGGTGTGCACATCCTGGCACTGGGGAAGATCTTTTTTTGAAGAGGTGTTACCCCTACAGTGGTGAATGAAGGGGTTTAAGGTGTGCATGGCTCTGTTTGGCACCTCAGGACGAATGCAGACCTGTGCCAACGTGGTCAGCAGCTGAAGGAGGGTCTGCAGCCCATCACCACCCTGGCTGGGCAGGAGACAGGGGGTTTCTAGCAGAGCCTCAGTTGCCTGATGAGGAGACATCCCTTGATCACTCCCCAGTCTCCCAACTCCTGACATTGATACAAATAAGGCAAAATTTTTGTGTGAGTCTTGGCCCACCCTCCCTCCTCTGACCCCAGTGGGTGTGGGGTGAGCACCTCTGACATTCCCACTCGAAGTTCAAACCATTTCCTTTCTCGTCCCCTGAGCCCTCACCACGGATCTGTTGCGAGGAAAATGATGAGAAAATGTTGCTGTTCCTGACTTCTTGTTGATGGTGGCAGTGCTGGAGCTCTGGGTAGGTCCTACCTTTCATCTGCAAACTCACCTACCGGGGAAACCACTTGTGTTCCTCAAATGGAGATGGCCAAGAGTAAGATTGATTAAGGGTTCATTTACTGCTTGAAGGTTCCCATTTGTAGAAAGCATTAAACAAGTTGGAGTAATAATAATTCCTGAAATATTCATCAGGAAGTTTCCTCAGGTTTGGGGCAGCTCCATGGCAGAGTTGTTGGCTTGGGAAGATTGATAAGGTGCAATTACTTGTCTGATGAAGCAAATTGAAGTCTTTGTTTTCAACCATCTCAGTCACTCCCTTGCTTCTCCTTAAATCTCCTGTAGAACTGCTCTCCTGGTACTGCACCAGTGATGTGGAATGAAGCTGAACTTCAAAGTGCTGGAGGGTTTAGTGGAGCAGAATCGTTGTCCTCTGCTCAGTCCTGATATGCAAGTGGGCAAAGCCTGAGAGACAATAAATTTAGGTAGAACAACGTCCCCCTTCTCTGCCTTCTCCTTGAGTCCCTTACTGAAGAAACCATGGAATAGGAAAACACTGTTTGGAGAGTGGAACATAAAATACATAACCTGTTTTTTAAAAGCTATAAGAAAGTATTAAAGTTCCTAAATTTGGCTTTAGGTGGCTTTGAAATCTTTGAAATCACTGGCCTCGATGGACAAGATGTAGGTTGGTTTTGGTTTCTTTGTTTTTGAGCTGCAGGTAGATCAAATGGGATTCTGTTTACCTGGCTGGCAACCAAACAGGATGGCAAAGCCACAAGAGGAAAAATGTGCCATCACTTGAAAGGTGCCATGACCTGCAAGCCAATGAATGATCTTCCATTTAGGAATGTGCAGAAATGGCTGTTGATGGTTATTTGCAGCCCCTGCCGAGTAGGTTCTGGATTAATGTGGTGGTCATTCTAGATTTATTTTTCCTTTTTTTTAAAAAAGAATTCTTTTCTGTATTCAAATAGAGCAGAGGCAATATTTGTAGTGTGAAGTGCTGACTTAAGGGTCAGTGTCAGGCACTGAAATCACCATCCTCTTGTGGTTTTCTTTATTGCAAAAAAGGGGTTTAATCTGAATCACATTTCTTTGAACCTTTAACCACTCTTAGACATTTTAGTTATTTATTTCTGTAAGATTTACACTTCTGCCTGGACCAAACTGACCTCCTTTATCCAAGTTCCCTGAAAACTTGGAAGTTCTAGTCCAGAACTGGGGCTCAGCTTTGTGTCTTCATCCTGTTGCCAGATAATGTTAAGGTTTATAAGCAGCACAAGTAGCTACAATTTTCCTGTCAGTTCCTATTATAAAAACCTGATTTTTAGTTGATTATAACTTTGCCAGACTTGTACTGTGGAGCTGAAGTTTTCCATACTTGATTTTTTTTTTTATTTTGAAAGTTATAGTTAATATGGCTCATCTGTCTCGTTACAAGGGAGGGAGCTGGAAAATACAATGTATTGCCCATATGCTCCTTTTTGAACCAGCCGTTTTAGACCTAGGAATTTTCCTGGTGTAAGGAATTAGTTCAGATTTCAGCTTTCTCATTTTATGTGGCACTGAAGAATTCACCAAGAGCTGGAAGCTGGAGATCAATGTGTGTGTGTTTATATATATATATATGTATTTATAGCTGGTGTACAGGCTTAGCCATGAGGGCAATACATGAGGGGGTCAAACTCTGGTAATACAACTATTGCTGTTCTAGAATATCAAATTTTTGTCATGCTTAAATAAAGAATTTCAGCTTTCCTTATTTGCAGTTTTCACTTGAACTCTGGACTCTAAAGGTTTGCGCAGGAATCTTATCTCTTGATTATTGGGTGTAAAACACAAAAGCTGGATTGTTTTTTGGGGTTGATGGAAGACAGTAATAAAGAGTTTTATAGCTATAATGAGGATTTTGCTTATAAAAAGCGTGTGCATTTAAATCCTATTTTGTTTTGGCACGTTTTTTTTGTCCTGACTACGTGTTTTGGTGGTGGATGAATCCACTTTACACACCTAGTAAAAACTTGAGAACAGCACCCTGCCTGGAACAGTTCTGCAATGGATTTGAACCATATTGTGTTTACTTCTGTCTCTAGGTTATATTGCTGAACGTGAACACTTGTGAGAATGCAAAGAAACCATGGAAATAAGAGGGGGAGTGAACTTATTTGAACTTTGAGGGAAGAGCTTAAACCCCATTTAACTTATTGCAAACGTGAGGTGACCGCCCAGGTCTGTTCTTATGCACTTGGGATAAATGTTCCTCTCCTCAATCACAGCAGAGATCAGCCACCAGTTCTTTGTGTGTAAACTGTGTGCACAAGGGCTTACTTGGAGGGGGAGCTGGGGGGAATGATGTTCCTGCTCCTAAAGCAATTGAACTAATATGTTCTGGAAGAGGATAGAAGGGAAGAGGGATGGCCTTTGGCTGGCAGCTCCCATTCCAGCTCTGTACATTGTATGAAATGCTGGCTTTGCACCACACAGCTTTTCTCTTCCACTGTCATTTCTCTGCAGTCCTCTTGAAAAGCTGAGAATAATTTATCTTAGCATATGTAAGTTTGTTTTTTGTGTAATTACATATGTACCATCATGTTAACTTTTTGAGAAGGTTGTGCCTATTGTCCTTAGAAAACCAAAGTGATTATCGTGGGTTTGTTTTGTTACACAATTGTTTAAATTATAATAAGTTACCATCATTGTTTCTTGAGTCCAGCTGTGTTTATGGATTAAGATCTACTGACTCAAATATTTACAGTGTTCCAAAAATTATGAGAACATGCAGTGCTGGGGGTTTTCCATATGCTGCTTTATTTGACTTAAAGAGCTCTCCATCACCACTGGAAAAGGAGTCTTGGTCCAGAACAGTTTTGTAAGAGTCTGGTACCTCTTGTATCTGTTTGGACCAGTGCTGTCCACTGTCCTGTGATATGTAGAGGCACATCCAGGTTTCCAGGAGAGACCAGATCTCTGTAGGTAAAGGGTGTTGAATCCTTTGGAAAACCTGCCCCACTTGGGGGCACAGACCGAGCCCTTGAAATCTGGCTAAAGCCAGTGATGGCCACACCAAATTCTGCCCTGGGGTTTAATTATCTTCTTGATGTGAGTTAATTGCTCCTGCAAGGAGTGTGTCTGCAGGGACATCCAGTCAGGGTCTGGACTGGGGCAGCTCCCAGGGTGTCTGTGGGTCTCTCCACAGCAGATGTGTATCTCTAAGTCAGACCAAGAGCTGTCTTTGTATTTATGTTGTCCCCATGTGCCAGGAGCTGGTGCTACCCACACAAAAGCCCCTGTTTCTCGCAGGGAAGGACCAACCCCTCACTGAAGCTGTCAGACCTGAGCACATGCCCACAAGCCCATGTTTAATGTTTGTGCTCAAATCCTTCCTCATGTAGGGTCTGATCCTGCTGCTCCTGAAGCCATGAGCCAATATCAAATGGCAAGGGGATTAGGGGGAAACCTTCCCTCTGGACTGGTTGTTCTGGAACTGCCTGGGCAGAGCTGATTTATTTTGCCTTTGTAGCACCAAGTACCAGCTACTGCTGACAGCAGGTTATTAGATTTCTTGGGCCACTCATCAGCCACCATGGAAATTCCTGAGCTTCTAGGAGGGCAGGGGGACTGGAGAGGTTGTATTTCCCTGTGCTCTGCTGTAAATACAGCAGTTTGGTGGAAGAGTTGACTCACAGATCTTGTCCTGTGCCTGGAATATGCCCTGTCAGGGCCGTGGCTGCTCAGACTGGGGGCTCCTGCTACTTGTGTTGCACACAACAGATCTCGTGTTGGTTTTGACATCCCTTTTGTATTTTTTTTTTTTTTTTTTTGGTCCTAGCAGTAATAAATTTCCCATCATGCTCCTATTCTTCAGAAAAAAAAAAACCAAACAAAACACAAGGGCAAAAATGTTGTGGAAAGCTGATGAGATGCATGCCTGGCTTACCAGGGCACAGTGTGCAGACTGATGGCACTGGAGTCTTGTAGACCCTTTCACAGGTTGTTTTTCTATGTTCTGGTTACACATCAGTCTCTAAATTGAGTATAAGTGATCAGGGTGGTCACTCTTATGCAGGCTTTGTGTGTACCACGTCTCTTGAATGAGGTCATAACAACCATGTGTGCTTTACCTTCAGGTCTGAAACTACAAATATCTTCATTACCGTGGGAAATGTGTTGGGTTTTTTCCCCCATTTGTTTGTTTCGTTTTTGTTTGTTTAGGGTGTTTTGTTTTGTTTTGCTGGATGTGTAACTTAGTTTCCAGTGTTTTGCCAGAAGCCAGTTCTTTTTGACCCATTCATGTGACAGCACCTCAGTCACAAGCAAACCCACAGAAACAAAATGCTCTCAAGGTGTTGGTAGCCAGCCTGTTCTGTTCATGGCCTGGGACTGTCAGCAGGTCAGCCCCTGTGCTGTGCCCTTTTTGAAGATCTTTGTGTCTTTCCTAGAGCTCTGTGCTGTTTGTTTTCCATGTGATTACCTACAAGTCTGTCAGTGGATCCCATGACATGAGTGGTGTCCTCTGTTCCACGTGCCCGGGCTCACTGAGGGTGTGGATGGAGTCAGTGCTGCTCATCCAGTGGCACAAAACTTTCATGAAAGGATGTTAAAGTCTGATTAAAACCCAATCTGTAGCAACATTTTTGATCCAAACTGTTTAAAGAGAGCAAGTCCATTGTTATTTCCAGCACTGAAATTATAGTATGTTGTCCATTTCTTCACTCTCAAGTGATCAGACACATAAGCTTGTGCTTGATGTGAAGGAAGAGTTAAGTCTTGTCCTGAAAGATGGCTGTTTGTTTCATAAATAACACTAAACTCTGGGTTTGTGTCTGAGGGTTTTTTAAATTCTCATCTCTGTTGCCTGCACTGGTATAAAAGTTATTCCCCTGTGCATTGGAAATATCACTAATGGAGCTACAGCCGCTTTATTTTCCCCTGTACCGTGCTGAGAACTCACCTCATTGTGTCTGCCTAATTATGGAGTGAAATACAACCCTCCTTCTGTCTCTTTCTTGTTAATCACCGAGTTTGGATTAAAATATTAACCCAAAGCATGAAGTAGTACAACTATGAAAGCAGTCTGAAGACAAAGCAAGAAAGCCATCTGTTCTCTCCTTTTCTTCCTTTGGCATATGGAGGCATGTTCTAAACCCCACATATTCCTCTTGAGATGTTTGGTTTTGTTTCATTTATACTTAATTTTTTTTTTTCATCACGAGTGTTTGTGTGGCTGTATAGGTGTGAATATCAATGTAATGATACAATGGGAGGTTGGTTTTGCTGAACAGCTGCGCTCAAACTTTTTTTGGTAACTCCAGGACGAAGCATCCAAAATGTTTTCGCTGCTTCTGGGGCTTTGTTTTTAGTGAGGCTTTTGAAACTGCAAGGTTAAACTGAGTAAAAATAACAACATCACCCCCTTTTAATGTTGTTCAATACTGTTAGTAATGGTATCTTGTGCTTGGAGGTGAATAAATTGACCAAAGTGGTAGGTAAATGATATTTTTCTGGAATCCTGAGACAGCTGATCTGCCTGACAGAGGGATGGAGATAACTATTTTGCTCATACTTAAAATTATATTTTTAATTTCGGGGGTTTGCAGTGCTTGAAACAAGAGGAAAGTCCTGGCAATGTGTCATGGGCTCTGTCCTGCAGATGTATAAACACAGCTCCAGCCTCATCAGGGCAAGTTAGAAGCCAATCACACAATTTCTTCCTCCAGTTTAACTCAGTGGAACCTGCTCCCAGTGATGGGTATGATTTTCCATCCTAGTGCCACTGCCCTTTTCCAGAGGTGCAGCTCCATGCTATTTGTGAGCTTTTACTTGCCAAAATGCTGATTTCCAGCAGTAAAGGCTGTGATGGAATGAGAGAACGGAGGTTGAGGAGCGTGGAAGAGATAAATGGTGAGGGAGAGTCGAGTGCTTGAGGAGGGGGAGAGGAAAATGTGAATACTGCTAACCCTGAGCCTGATGCTGGTGACAGCCACTGTGGTCATGCAGGAGAAGGGTTTCACAGGGCTGAAAGTGTGAACAGCCCAGTGTTCATTAACATCTCAATGTTCACTCTCCATCAGTTGCTATAATGTCTATTTTTGCACACGGTATTAAAAATAAAGACTGTCCTCCTGAAACACAGTTCTTTCATCTGGGGGATTAGAGATAAATATCAGCTTAACACTCCAGTAATTAGCACACTTTTATTTTGCTGATCAGAGCTTGTGAAACTTGTGGAAGTTTGCATCAAATTTGACTTGTTCATTAAATCTCTGTTGGAACTGTGGCACAAGTCTGAAGGTATCAGATCCAGCAGCTCAGCTGTGCCTACGTAGAACTTGTTTGGCTCACCTGGATGGCATCAAAGTGTATGTATTTATTAAAAACAAGGATATTTTTAACCCTGATGAATGTGTGAGAAACAAACAGCTTTAAAAAAAAAAGCTATTTTGGATGATTCACTTAAACCTGAACACTAATGAGCATTATCTTGCCAACTGCGCAGACGAGATAAAAGAGAGAAAAGAAAATAAGCTATAAATATCTGGGATAATTCTTTTAAAGCCTGTTTTTTACCAAGTTGTAGTGGATGAACGTTTGACCAGCAGTCACTGTGAACATAAGACAGAAATAGCATTCATAGAAATCTTAGATGATAACACATCACTGGTTTCATTGTATATTTTCCGTTTCATGGTGACTACAGAGGACCAGAGTCCACAAAACAGTCTGTGCTCGTACAAAAGGCACCCCTGTATAGCAAATGAACAAAATGTTCTTGGATCAAACTCCCAGTTTTTATTTTATTTCTTTTTTAGGCCAGAAAAAGTTATTTGAATGCTCCCACAGCTTTCCTCTTCACCTCTTGTACTGTTACATCCTCTGACATCATACTGTGCTTCCAAGGAGAAGTTTATGGTGTCACGAAAAGGGGCTCAGAAGTTCAAGACGCTGTGACACCGAGAGAAAGTGTCTGTATGTTTTCAAACATTATGGAAATTGTAAGCATGCCTTCCAAAACTGTCAGAAATCTCTGCTTTGAAAAGACGAATGCCTGTGTGGGATTAACTCCTCATGTTACACATGTACTCTGGAGTGTGTTGTTTTCTCCCACTGCTCTCTGGAGCCCAGTATCTCAACTGGAATCTGACACACCACACCAGCTGCTAAACGAGGCCTTTCCAAATTGAGGTGTGTGTTTTCTGTGCTTTCCAGACCTGTTTTGTGCGAGTCTGATGGGAGTTGTCCTGCTGCTTTGGAACGGTTCACCTGGCTCAGCCACGACCCATCTTGGTGTTTGTTGGTGTTAACAAATGCTCGGGGATGGGTCCCTCCTCCCACTGCCTCCCAGTTGTCCCCATCTAAATTGTCTTGCTGGTGGAGCTGGTGCAGTAACTGGTGTGCACGTGGAGAGTATTTCTAGGAAATGTTATGTAAACCAGTTCCAGAAAAGAGACGAGCATAGGAAAATGATATTAATACTATCCCTAACGCAGATAAAATCCATTGCATATGTTATTCCTCTTCTTTTTAAGAAAGGAGAAGGAAATAATTCTCACAGCTGTTTGTGCTATAACCAATTGGCTCTGTGTATTCCTGGTTAACACTGAACAGCTGATCTGTTGCAGATCCCAAGACTTTTCATAACAAGATCTTGAAAGGCAGGTTTGCCTGGACATGAAACAAAACATGCTCCACTGAGGTTGGCACTCAGAGTATGAATGGCAAGTCAGAATGAGCACAACCAGCCATGACAGATCTGGCTTAGGAGATGGCCCATCCAGAAGGAGGAAGGCCATGAGATGGCCCAAGCTTGTCTGGTTTCAATTACTGCCCTAGTGGATGGCATGATGCTGTCAAACTGCCCCCTTCACACCTGACACAAACACTCTGAGAAGCAAGTGCCCTCTGGCTCCCCTGTGGAAGTTGTCCAGAGTTTGCAGGATGAGAAAGCAGGAGGATGGATGATGGTGATCTTCAGTGTTTTTAGACTAGTGATTAGGGTTCTCATAAAGCTGAGCTGAGACCTGTCTCAGACTCCAGTCTCTGCCCCCCAGGAACTCCTAAATACTTACAAGCTCACTAATCTTTGAGCAGGGCAGTGTTTCTGCCATGTTCAGTGTGGCACTGCATGAATCTGTCACCTGATGATGTTGATCTGTCTGTTAGGCTGTCTCCCAGATAAAGTGCTGTTAACACATCATCCCTTAAAGCATGAGACTCTCACATGGCACTGACAGGTAATATATACTTCTTTCCCTGGAAAAAAAAGATTCCTTTCCGTTAGCAATGACTCGCTGATTGCCTATTTATTTTCACAAATCTTCTCATGTCAAAATATTTTGATAAAAGTCTGGCCCACATTAAATAATCAAGAAAATAATTACCACTTCCCATTTCGTTTAATTTTTGACTGTCAAATAATCTAACAAGCTTATTTTTAGATCTCAAGAATGCATCTCGTAAGGTGCTGCAGTGAGTGAGCAAAGATGGTTTGTACTCAGGGAACGGAGGGAAGTGGCTGATTTCAAAGCCTGGAATCCACGAGGATTGAAAGGGAGAGAGTGCAGGGAAGGAAGGAACACTTTGTGTGCAATCTTGACCCAGCAACATCGGGTTAATGATCACAAAGTGGCAGCCAAATTGGTTAATTAGAGAATAAGTGCCTGCTGTTTACATCTGTCTCATTAAGTCTGAAGAATAAAGCTGCTGAGGAGAGGTACTGAGGTACTGAGCAGTGCTGGGTGCAGGGAAAGGGCTGGGGGTGCTTTGGGTACTGGGCTACTGGGATTGTTTCTGGGCTACTGGAATTGTTTCTTGGGTTGTTGACTGACTTCTGAGGTGGTTTGTGTTGTGTGTACTCAATCACTGACCTGTAAAATGTATTATTCTTAGTTTAATACCCTTGTCTGAAACTTCACTGCAAACCCTCTTCATTCTAACAAGCAGCAGGAATTTCCTGTATTTGTGCCAATAATGCTGAAAATGTCATTGCAGGGGCAAGGTAGGGAGAGTGGGAGGGAGTTTGGGTAGGATGGGAGAGTGGGATTGCAGGTTAAGGGGGGGATTTTCAGAGAATATTGGCTATTTGAACCAGTCTTTTGAGACTGTCCCCAAACATCTGACTCCTTGAACACCACTGTGGCACTTCTGGGACTGGTGGGAGGGATTGTGTGGAGTAGCCAGGATGAGATTTACAGGAACAGGGACAAGGCCTGAGTGGATGGGACTTGAGAAACCCAAGTGCTTGGGATGCCTTTTGGCTTATTACTGTGTGTCTTGTTTGTCTGGATGTTTTTCTGGAAGAAGGAGAAAGTCAGTGAGAAGATAATGACTCTGCCCTATTTGGTGATCCCCTGCTCCCCTGGCAGGTTCCAGAGAGGGACAGAAAGGTGAGGAGGGTGTGGGATGGTGCAGGCAGGGCAGGTCAGGAAAAAAATTCTGAGGAATGATTATCAGATTTTTCCTGCACAGGATGCACAGAGTAGGATTCAGGCAGTTATTAGATAGTCAGTCTGGAAAGGTGACATGGCACAGGGGAATCCACACTGGCTTTGGTAACAGGGAACTGAGAAAACCAGCCCTGCTGCCCATTAACAGGGAGCTGTAATGTGAGACCCTCCTCTTGTGATCCTTCTCCTTCCAAAGGCTGAGCATTAACTGTTTTTGGAGGCCTGATATGGGCAGAGTGATATTCTGCTTTGAGCAAGATGGGAATTCAAGGCATTTTCCAGAGCGTTCTGAGGCCATTAAAGGACTGAATCTAAATGACCATCTTTGTCCACTGACTTGGAGTCAGGTTGTTGCATCCTACAGCTGAAGTTTCCAGCCCCCTCACAAGGATTTGGGACACTTAGTCCCCCATGGAAGATTAAAATGAGATTAGAAAAGCTCAGCCTGCTCTTCTAAGTGGATTGACTCAAAAGTAGGGGCTTGGAGTCTTGTTAACAATCCCTTTCAGCATCCACAGGGAGGGAATGCAATATCTCTGGAAAAAGGCAGTATTGTATGTCACAGAATAGAATATTCTGCGTGGAATATTTATTGGAAAATGATTTACATTCCCTTAATTTTCCCCTACAACCGTCTGCTCTTTTCTGGCTGGAATCGTCTTCGTAACCACATTTCTGTTTTCAAAGCTGTTAATAGAGCTGATTAAATTTGTTCCTGGGAAATGCTTTTTGGGGAGGAAAAGGATTGTTCTTAAAGTGCATCTGATTAAAAAATGCCAAAGTTATTAGCACTTCACTTTTGCAAATGAATTCATATCTTATTTAAAATTTTAATTGAGTATGTATGGCTTGCTTTTTTAATAACTCGCCTGAAAAATATGATCCTCTTCCCAATAAAAACCAAACCGTGTTCACTACAGAAAAATCTAAGGAAAATTTGAGCTGAATTACCCTTTCCCTCCCAAAAAAAAGATGTTTGAAGAAATAAAATAGAAATATAGGTCTCTTTGGGCCCTTTCAAAATGCAAATATCTCTTAATGGGCAGGTTTTGCTTGGCTGTTAAATAATTGTAGCTGGTTTTGCTTCATTTGGTTTGCACAACCATGGCTTAATTCAAAACTCTTTATCCCTAATGAACCCTTCTGTTGCTCCTTCTGTGCTCACACGTTGGCATTTACCTGTTTCCTGGTTGTTTTTGTGTCTCCTTTCTCCCTGAGCTTCCTGTGGTGTGGATGGCAGTGATGTTTGTGCCTGAGCTGGGTCTGTCATGGAATCCTGGAATGGTTTGGGTCAGAAGGGACCTTAAAAATCAGAGAATTTCGACCCTCCTCCTGTGCACAGAGACATCTTTCCCCTCGAGCAGGCTGCTCAGAGCTCCATCCAGCACATCCCCTCTGTCAGAAAATTGTTTAGGTTGGAAAAGACCTTTAAGATCCAAATCCACCACTAAACCATGGCCCTCAATGCCATGTCTACACAAAAGTGGTGTCCCTGTAAGGCTGAGGGATGTGGGGAACAGTGAATGAGGTGCCTTCTCTGTGGCCCAAAGGGGTGGTGGAAGGGGAAGAGGGACAGGAGTGGGGTTGTGAGCTGGACCCTGGGGCAGGGAGATGAACATAGTGGACACAGTGACCAGGAATGGTTGTGCTCCTGCTTTTGTCTCCACCAGCACTTTGGGGGCTCAGTCCACCCTTGTTCAGCTCTTCTAGCACAGGATTGTGGTGGTTGAAGTCCAGCTTTACAAGGCACGACCAGACAATCCATCCCCTATCAAGAACCAGAAAGGTTAAAGCAGGGAAAACCCAAGGAACTCAGAGGGCAAGACTAAGTTTGAAGTTTCCAGCACATACTTGTCCTGGATTTAATTCTCACCATACACAAAGAAGGGCTCCACCAGCTGTACTTTGATATTGGAATTAGTTTGATTTGAAATCAGCCAGAGCACTTCCATCCTGCCAATAGATCACTTTTATGTCGTGTGTGGTTCCATTAGGAGAGATTTGATGTCACTGTCGAGGTAAAATTGCTGATTTCCATCTTGTCTGGTTTCCCTCTTTGTGCTTTGGCAAGTAAGGGAATATTTTGCTTTTTTTGTGCAGCTTTCCAGTGAATAACTAAGGCATCTCAGTAGTGTCTTAAAAAGAAAAGGCTGCCAGCTGCCATCTTCATGTTCTCAAAGTAAAGCACCACAAAGTTTTTCCCCTCTGCTGACTCGCAGCTCCTGTTTTCATTTATCAAGATGGGACTTTGTGGGATTGAGTCTCTAATTAAATAAGTTTTGAGGAGTCTGTAGTGTGGGTGTTGGGTGCTGGATGTTTTACCAGGGTGCACAAAACATTTCTGGGTTTTCCTTCCAGCTCTTTGTACCCGTAAATGTTAGTTACTCAGCTATTATTACTCAGTATTCCAGAAAAGGGCAAACTTTCTGCCTCTGGCCCAGGTTTGACTGAAAAATGTGCAGAAGGGGTAAAAGAGCAGCAAGGGAATGTGGAGAAAGGTGGTGTGATGTCATTGAAGTGTGGTCCCAGCTCAGCATCTCTTTTTGGCAGCACCACAAACTGCCTGTTAAGCAACCCCTCCTTCCTGGGGTGTTGTAGGGCAACATCCATCTTCCCACTGGTTTCTTTTCTCCCTCACATTTTAAAAAAGGATACAATAAATGCAAGATCCTCATTCCTGTGGCATTTGACCACTGCACTGCCGTGAGAATGTTGACCTGTCTACTCTGAATAACCAAAACTACAGTTCCTGCCCTGTGCCAAAATTAACTCTGCCTCCCAGGTGAGATCCAACCACCTTTCCCCCAACTCCCAGGCACGAGAGGATCTCTGGAAGAGTTTGAGAGGGGTCCTGTCAAGGGAGGCAATGTCCTGAGTGAAATATTCTGGTGTTGACAAGATCTTTGTTAAAATTCCTCAGACAAATCTATGTGGAATATAATTGGTTTGGATTTTACATTTAAAACACAAAACTAAGTTGAACTCAGAATTTTCTAATCATCTTCCAGGCACTGATACTTTTTGACTCAGCTCTTACATGTCCCATTATCAGTGATATGTTAAAACACTGCAGCCAAGCACCATATTCCCTGTGATACTGAAATGTATGACATACTTGGAGTTCTTTGCTTTTACTTTCTAATCTTTCAGCAACATAATACTTTCTGACTTCTCTCTCAGACCGGGGACAGCCTTTTTTCCTTCAGCAGGGAATTCTGGTTTCAATCAGGAGGTGTCAGCAGCTCAGGCTTTGGGGATGCAGTCAAGTAGTGGGAGATTATTGATAATTTTGCAGGGATGACCACACCAAAACACTGTAAATGGTTGCAGATACTCTGAGCCTGTGGCAGGCATAGGAATGAGCTTTAACATGCCACGAGGTACGAATGGGAGATGTTTTTACTTAATAAAAAGTAAAGGAAACTAAAAGCCACAAGACAAGCCTTTTCTCTAAACTTTTCTTTAGTTTCTTAAAGCCAAGTGTAATGTTGTGAGGTTTGGATCTGATAGAGACCCCAACTCTTTGTAAATAGGGTGGAAGACTTGGAGTTGAGTACCTGGTGGAAGCTCATTTCAAGTTTTTAGACAAGTGTCCAGCTCCTGCAGTCACCTGTGTTGTACTGAACCCTTTTTGCAACTGCTTTTCAAGAAATACCGTATTATTTTTCAGTGCAGGAGCTCAAGACCTGTTTTACACCTGTTCCTTACTGCATTTGTGCTTCCAGGATCCTCATCCAATGGGCATAATTTATACTGCCAGAAATACTTTTGCTGATGTTGATAAGAATTCAGGGTATGAAAAGGGAGATGATAAATGTGCTTTTCTGTGGCTGCAGGGGAAAAGCTTTTACTGCCACACATCACAAAAGCTGACCCTGTTCCTCACTGGGCTTGACACTGATGGCCAGACTGGCAACTTCCTTGTGTAGATTTAGGATCTGTGCTGGAGTCCAGCACCTCCCAGACTTTCACCAGGGCTCCAGCTCTTCATAATTTGGTGGGTTTTTTTCCTGGAAAGCCAGAATTGAGTCATGGTGCATGTGTAGCAGAGCATGGTAATCCCTTTTGCTTGTGCCCAGCAGGTTGGCCCCAGCTCTGCACCTCCCTGGAGTAGCTTTGGTGGGTTTGAATTTACCTCTTGGAAAATGTTGTGCCGGGAATTGGAAGAAAAGGAGTTGGGCATTAAAGGGGCCTTGAAAACAAAACTCTCCTTTTCACAGGAGGGTTTTAGGGTTGGTTTGGGGGAGGGCAGCGAGGAGCTTGTTGAGAGGTACAGGGAACATCTCATTAATGATTTACTAATGAGCTGTGTAAAAGTTCTGACTCTTTATAAAGTTCTGAGGATGGAAAATGTTTCTTGGAATGCTGCAGCCCCACAAAGGCTGGGGCAGATCCTGGCTGCCTCTGTGTAGGGTCTTTGATACAGCCTGACTTACCTCTTTACTCCAGTCCCTTAGGCCTTAGAAAAGATTAATCACAGTGTGGTGGGAAGCACATGGAAATAGCAAAGAGATGAGAAATGAGAGTGGGAGAGAGGAGGAAAAAAGCCCCAACATGAAACACTGTTTTCTTTCTGGTAGGGCTCAGGCAGGAATAAATTGCCAATGATCTCACTTTGGAGCAATGTCAGTTTATTTGGACTGACTCTGAGCTGACCATTTAGCAGGGGCTTCTCAGCTCTGGTTTACAAGGGAAGAGCCTTGTAATGACATGGATTTTCTGTGTAACAGGCACAGGGATCTGGTTTGGGGAGGTCCAGCCAGAGCCCAGCTGATGAAAAGGATGCTGGATTCAGCCTGGGAGTGCTGTCCCTGGAAATCAACCTGGACTTAGAGGTGATGCTGCTTCTCTGCAGTCCATAGGTGGCACAAGACACTGCTGTGGGTTCTGCAGGAGAAATAAGGCAGATCAGAGCCTAACAAAATAGAGATAATTAATTGAAACTTGTCAACTCTGAAATCAAAGTCCCTGGAGTGTTTAACAGCAAGGACTTGGGTAGGGTCCAGGAAGGACCAGGGTATGGTACAGATTTGCCTTTCCTGCAGTTCTAGTGCTTTCCTCTCTGTTATATCTCCAGCTTGGAAGAATTTGAGTGTTTTTCTGCAGCCAGTTCTTCAGGCTTTAATTTCTCCAGCACTAACTAAGGATAGTGCTGGAGTGAAGGCATGGATCTTGAAATTGGTGTAACCAGGTTCAAACCCTGGTGCTGCCAGTGACTTGTGTAGCCATCAGCAAGTCACTTATTCCCTCTGGGTCACTCTCCCTCTGTGGAATGGGGCTAATGAAGCTTTTCTTCTGTGTGTTGTCAGCACAGCTCTTTGGGATGGGGTCACTTGTGACACGTGAAGCCCCCCACAGAACCAGGCTGGTGCTTTGTTCAGGCCTGGGGGTGTTTCACAATGAAATATTAACAACACCACAAGTGGAAACTCCTGTTGGGCTTAGCTGGGAAATCCCTGTGGCTTCCAGTTCGTGAGCAACCTTTGTCAAGTCAGCAGAGCACACAGAGGCTGTGACCTCCCCAAAGCCCTGTGTGCACCTTTCCTTGTAGGGAATCTTGCCTGGGAATGGCTCTGACACTGTAAATCCTCCTGCACAGGCAGCACTCCCACACCCTTGCATTGTAAGGGAGAGCAGAGACTCTATGAAGGTGCTGCACCTTCACAACCTTGTCTTGCTAAGAGCTGGAAGGTACCCAAACATCTACCTAAGCAGAGTGAGCACTTTGTGTTTTCTTGGTTGTAAAGCTCAAGTGTTTAATTAATGTCTGCACAGGTGGTTAAATACAATAGCTCCCTCTGCCAAGTTACGAATCCGAAATTTACTGGAAAGAAACAAAAATATCATGAAGCCCGAGTTTATTCATGGCTTTTGCAGGTTGTAAATGTAAGGAAATGAGACCACTCATATGCAGATGGGCATAGCACATGCCTAGTGTGACATCAGAGGTGCCACTCAGTGACTACAGGCCTTGGGAGCCAGAGCAGTGGGCAGAAGTGCCCTGTAACAGTGTAGTTTGACACAGTTTGTGTTTTTACAAACTCTGTTCACTCAGTGTGACTCTTGCCAGCATTGCTGCAGAAAGGTTTATGTGCAAGAGCAAAGCATATGTATCTTAAAATAAGCTCAAAATCCTTCTGAAAAAGAGCTGTCATGCAGGGGGGCTGAGATTGGTGGGAGAGGGTTCTGTGCTTGGTTCATAATGGGTTGGGAAGTGACACCCCAAATAACAGTGCAAGGGACAAGAACCCAAACTGATGTACTCCCACTCTGTCATCTTTGTGATCTTGGGAAGACCCAAGTGACAAACAAAAATATAAATACTCTTCAAGCCACAGGCAAATTTTTGCCTATTTCTGGGTGTAAGGATATAAATATAGCTTACCATGAGCGACCTGGATCACCTTTTCCATATTGATCACTCCCTAGGGAGTTTCCTCCCCAGGAATAAAGGACCTAAAGGCTTGTAGGTAATGGAATCCTGCCCTGTGTTCTGGGAAACACTGGTGGGATGTCTTCAGGAACTCTGCAGGTGCTGGGGCAGCAGAGTTGTCACAGGGTGCTGCAGATGCCCCTTGTGCAGGTGGCAGGAGAGGGGCAGTCAGTGTGTGCCAGGCAGATCTGTTCATCTTCCTCGGTTTAGCACCATGGAAAGAGGAACATGAGGATGTTGTGGCTGTGTCCTCTCAGGAAATAGTCTGAAAATCACTCATTTGAGTCCTGACTGGTATTCCTGCTTCCAGGTCTAGTAGCAGATCACTCCTCTAGATTTCTAGGCAGAAAAACATTGGTTTGGTGTTCTCCTGCATCTTAGTTTTCATGTCATCCTCAGTGTAGGCTGTTAGGAAAGGGAACATTTGTATTCTGTTCCTGCAGGCTCTGTATGTACATAACCTTCCTGCAGCAGAAGTGCACTTGTATATTCATGAGTAACAGGCAGTGCCACACGTGGCTGTCAAGCCTTGGAAACTAAGACTGAATATGGAAATACCTGAGGATGTGCTGAATGTGAACAGCACAAATTGACAGGCTGAGCTACTTGAGGGGGTGAAGGGACATAATATTGTTGTATTATTAATACCTCTTCTGAGGATATAGTTCCCAGTGGCTCTGTGCCCTCCCACCCCCTAAATGCCCAGTGAGGAGAGTGCTGGACCAGCTCCTGTGCTCAGACAACAACCAGGACTGGTTTAATAATCAACCTGTTTTCTGGAACCAAGTTGGGAGGCAGGGAGGTACCTTCCCTGCCCTGGTGAACTTGTGTCTGTTAGCCATCAGGATCTATTTGAACCACCCCCAAGGAAATGATGACTAAAACAGCCCCCAAGTGACACATGTTCCTCTCTGATGCTTCACAGTGGAAGGCTCCAAGGTCTGTTGGTGAGATGGAGCTTCCTGCTGAGAGGACAACTCAAGTTGGCAAGAGATTAAATAGCACTTTTAACTGCCTGATACTGTGAAGCTTAAAAGAATTAAAAAAGACATGCAGTGTCACCTAGGGAGTAAACCAAAGCTTGCTGAAGCCCATTGAAAGGTTTCCCTTGAATTCAGCAGGTACTGGAACAAGCTGCCAGCACCATGCTGGTGTGACCTCAGGTTACAGCTGTGCTACCGCCACTAAAGGAGGCTGTTCAGGTTTGGAGCTCAGCATCCATCCCAGCACAGGCAACTGGAACAGAAAGAAAAGGGGTGGGATTGAATGTGGAGCTCATTTCTGTTCCTTTCAGTTTACAGAGTGGATTTATCACCCCGAGCTGAAATGATTTCTCAGTGTTAGACACCTGCCCTTCCCCACGGCCAGCTCATAAATGACACCGCTCTTTAATATAATGGTTCTGAAGGTACAAAGGGTAAGTTCCAGCTGAAGCAATGTTTAATTTGGCTTTTGTGGCTCAGACAGCTAAGGAGCTGTGGGCATGTCAGTTTGAATTTCAGCTCTGTCAGGCACCCAAACCCAGCTTTAACATGTACCACCGTGCCCCCAGACAGGGCCTCGCGCTTCAGGCAGCCCTGGACTTCAGGGAGCACTTAACATATGAAAGAATTTATTCCTGGTTTGAATTTGAGCAGCACTACAGTGCATTGTACTTTATTACAATGCTTCTGAATTGCTTTCATAATTTCCCCTGTGCCACCACCCGACTGTAATTTCTCTCCCGTGCAGCTCCACAGCTCCGGCACACGGCTCAGCCTGCAGGCTCCTCTGGATGCTTTGCATTCCCCCATCATCTCTCAGCCAGCCTGAATGAATTTCAATTCACAGTAATCCTGTATGGGAACCAAGTGTGATTATGTCCTGCAAGGGAGGGAAAACAAGGGGGAGAGGGATGAATGCTGGACGTGAAGACACTGGCACTCCATGGCAGGAGGGGAAGCTGTGGAGCCTCCAGCTGCTTGCTTTGTTTGTGCTGCTGGGTGTTTGGGGTTGGTCCGTGCTTTGTTAACTGGATTTTAGGGGAAAAAACATCTTTTGATTGACTAGAGCTCGTGGCCAGCCTGGCAGAGGCAATGGACAGCCTTCAACACTCACATGTGTTCCGGTTTTAATTACACATTTTTCGAGTTGAAGAGTTTCCCTTGAGATGTGAATAGTCTGTTTGGACTTCTGGAAACTGAGGTCAAATGAGAAGATGGGGTTTTCTTTGAAATAAATATCCTTCTGGAGCTGCAGAGCCCTTCAAGGTGTTAAACAAAGCTGTCAACAATGTTGATGTTCAGTCACATCTTGGTCCCGTGAAAAAGTCAGGATTATTGCATTAGAAAGGTGCTCAGCATCCAGATCCCTCATCCTCTGCTGTCATTTCAGAGAAGAAAAGTGGATGCAAAGTTCCCTCTTAATAAATGTGTCCTCATTTATCATCACTTACTGTCTTTGGGAAATGAGAGATTGTTTTTCCAAGTGATCCTGCAGCATTGGGAAGCCTTCTGCAGCTTTGACTCATTGTGATTATTCCCAAGTGTTGTCATCAGTTCTTCCTGTATTTATGTGAAATTGCTCTTAGCCCGTGCTTAGCTCCCAAAGCTGATCAGAGTGTTTTGAAGAGGAAAAAACCCCCATCCCCCATCCCCTGCTTAGGGTCTAAAATATGATTTGTTTCATTCAATCTCCTACTGCTGGGAGGTGCCAGAATGAACCTTCTGCAGAGCCCCAATATTCTATTTTTTAATTTGTCAGGCTATTGCTCATGGTGTAGGTTACATACATTGGTTATAAATAAGGAGAGGCTGAAAGAATGTAATAGAGATCACTAGACAATAATCATTAAACCTGTTCCATGCTCTTCTGTTCTCTGAATGTCTAAACATACTTTAGGCAGGATTTTCTGCTGCACTGAATGTTGTAGTTGCATCTCAAAGCAGAAGTCTAAAGTGTTTCTAAATTGGACTGGGGATAATTAAACTAATTTCCATGCAAAAACCTGTGCTCCAGATCCCAGTGGGAAGATGTGTCAGTTATGGTCCCCACAAACATTAGGGAGAATCAGTCCCATGTAACAATCCCAGACTTGCAGTTAGGGATTACTAAGTAAAAATGCAACTGCTTGTTATTAAAACTTAGAAAAGGATTCCTGATTTGGGCTATGCACACCAAGTTGTCCAAAGGCCAAGGTGGTCAGAGGGATGGAGCAGCTCTGCCATGAGGAAAGGCTGAGAGAATTGGGATTGTTCAGCCTGGAGAAGAGAAGCTTTGGGGTGACCTAATTGTGGCCTTCCAGGACCTGAAGGGAGACTTAAAGAAAGATGGAGAGACTATTTACAAGGGCCTGGAATGAGATAACTGACAACTAGAGCAGGAAATTTGCTGGGTGCCCACCTGGGCTTTCTCACCCTCTGCTTCATTTACCTGCAAGGCTCAAATGTGGATGTTTAGACCTAGAGCTGCCTCCTCATCCTCTGTTTCTACTGGAGAGAGTCCAGAGGAAGCCACAAAATGTGCTGTGGGGGCTGGAGCCCCTCTGGAACCAGGCTGGGAGAGCTGGGGGTGCTCACCTGGAGAAGAGAAGGATCCAGGAAGAGCTGAGAGCCCCTTGCAGGGCCTAAAGGGGCTCCAGGAGAGCTGGAGAGGGACTGGGGACAAAGGATGGAGGGACAGGACACAGGGAGTGGCTTCCTGCTGCCAGAGGGCAGGGATAGATGGAATATTGGGAAGGAATTGTTGGGTGTGAGGGTGGTGAGGCCCTGGCACAGGTTGCCCAGAGAAGCTGTGGCTGCCCCATCCCAAGGCCAGGCTGGATGGGGCTTGGAGCAACCTGGGCTGGTGGAAGGTGTCCCTGCCCATGGCAGGGGGTGGAATGAGATGAACTTTAAGGTCCCTTCCAACCCAAACCATTCTATGATTCTGTGGCAAGTGAGGCTGTTTAACCCACAACCTCCCCCTTTTTTCCTCCTGCTGACAGGTGCCAGTGCTGAAGTTCCATCAGATCCCTGAGCACAATCCCCGTGCTGAGGCAACAGCCAGAGCACTGTGCAAAGCCACAGTTGAAAAGCCAAGTTTATTCCTGTCAGCTCAGTTTAGTTTGGAGCTTGAGTGTATCTGCCTGGGGCAGCCATAATGTGGGGATGGGAATAATGACTTTCTGTATGAACAGGGCATAAAAACTCGCTGTATTCTCTTCAGCAAGTAAACACTCTCATTTTACACCAGGGCTTGTCATAAAGGCTCTTTTCTCTGATTCCTTCTCCATCCAGATGTTTCTCTGTTACCAGAAACATCTTCAGCTCTTGTGGCCACCACCAAAATATTCCCTGCACTCCAGTTTTAATGTCATCTTTTCTGTGCTATTCATTCTATTCCAAGCATGTAGTTTTTCTTTTTAGAAAAAGAGTGCAGCTACTTCTAAGAAACTTTCTCCCACACTGAATATCTTTCCCAAGCATGAGAACATTCTACCCTTTCATTTGCTCACCAGACATCGCATGATTTGCAATGGAAACTGGCAAGAACTTTTAAAATAATAAAAATAAAAACTGGGATCATCTCAGAGCTGGGAGATGAGTGCATTTGCTGAGAGATGTAGGGGTTTGGAGCACTGTGATTGAAGTCTCCAGGAATGTTAACTGAATTTTAATTTGCCTTTTACAAAACAGTATGTATGGGGGGAGTGCATGAGAGGTCAGAAGAAGGCAAGAGAGGCTGAGCCATGCTGGGGAAATGTGTTGTTTAGTGCACACTGAACAGGTTTGTGCTGCTGCAGTTTTCAGATTTGGGCTCTAATCTTCATTGATTTAACAGGGGCTCTCACGTGGTGATTAGTGTGGCATTAATTGTCCGTGGTACTCTTGGCAAAGCTGTGTGTTAACATTGCTCCTGCCAGGACTGCTGGGGCTGGGATGGGCAAAAGTGTGTGTGGATCCTTGGACTAGAGGATAAATGGTGGATGGCTGGGGGTGAGGCTAAAGGGGTGCTTGTTTCCCAAACTTCATGCTTTTCTTGTGTGCTTTGGGGGTGAATTTTTGGGCACTTATTTTTTTGGAATAGCTGTTGACTTACCTCAGTTCTTCAGGAATCCATATCAGACCATTGGCCTGGCTCTGTGCAGGAATTTGTTTCCCTAAGATCTCATGAATTCAGTACTCAAATTAGCTCCACTCAAATGAAAATAACTAATTCAAAGGAAGATTTGGTGACAGCCTCAAAACTGAGGATTCCTTTTAAACAATAATAGAAAAGGTTTGATTCCTCTCTGTTCCTTCCTTGGGCCACAGGTCTGAGCAGATAACTCCAAACCTATTTTCAAGTGCTGAAAACTTTCCATGAGAACATCCTGTGTGTTTAATGGTAGAAGCAGCATCAATGGCTGTGTGTGAGACCACTCAAACCAGTATGGAGCTGGCCTTTACTGGAATTAGCTCTGCCATAAGCATGAAGCTGAGTTTAAACTTGTTCTACTCTAATTATTTAACAATAATATTTATCTAAAATAATTATTCTATGTACATATATAAAAATATACAGCAAATAATTATTTTTTAAAAATAATTGCTTCTAAGCTGATCTTGCAGTAGTTTTTTGGTTTATACCAGGGTGAGGAGGTTGGCAATTAACCCAAAGAGAAGTTATACCTGAGATCACCACAGTGCATCAAGCAGTGGTGCTCAAGTTTGGTGGGCTTTTTTTCTTGCATGAAGTTGCCAGAGGTTATTTTGGATAATATGAGTAGCTAGAAAACCAGCAGAGCTCTGCATTGTTTGTTGTAGGTGGGTCAAGGTGAATTCCTCCTTGAGCATTTGTGCACAGCATCCTCTATAAATGACATCATCCCCTCCGTTTTCATCTCAAAGTACATGGAGTTCTTATCCAGCTTAGCAATTTCTCCTGCTGTTTGGTGCCCCCATGGTGCCTCCTGCCACAAGTGAAGCAGGGAGGAGGAAGGGTCATGCAGCAAGTGTGGGTCTGAAGTGATGCTCAGAGATGGAGGGGAGCAAAGCTTTGGCTTCACCAGCATTGTCAGACTTTGTTGACATCTCTCACTCAACCCTCAATCCACAAAGTGAGATTAAAAAAACCTCCCTAAACGCTGGCAGGGTGATTTCAGCATCATTTGTGAGGTATTCAAGCCCAGATCCTTGAAGAATTTCAGCATCTTTTTCCTATTTTCGAGCCGTTGAACGAAGCATCGAAATAAATCAATCTCATGGTTTTGGGCTGGCTTTATTCATGAGTTTTGAGCCTTTTGGTTTGGCAAAACCATGATAAACTCTTTCTGGATGGGGGCCAGGTTTCTCTTTGAAGTCCTGTGAAGCAGCACACGAAGCTCTGAGTCTCTCTCCACAGAAACAAGGGAGTGATGGGCTGGGAGCTGAGCACAGTGGTCCAGCTGTTCCCACACAAATCCTTCATTTGGATGAAAGGAGGCTGGAGCTGTTAAAATGATAGCAGTGAATGGCATCAGAAATACAACAGACAGATGGATGTAAATGTAACAGCTGTAAAAGGCCCATATGAGAAAACTGGGAGAAAGGCTAATTTATTCCACTTCAGCTGTATTGCATTGTCTTTTCTGAATGGATTGGGTACTTGGTGATCCAATGGCAACATAATTCCAATTGTAAAATGATAATGCTCAATTACCAAAGCTGTCAGGTACAGCCAGCTGGAGGACTGGCTGCTGGGATCCTCCATTTGCCCAGATTAAAAAGTGGGAAACTTGTTAGTAAGACAAAGCCTTGGGACATGGGCGCCTGTTGAAGTGAAAAAAAGTGTTGTTTCCTTTCTTTTGAAGAAAGAAGTTGTTGTTTCCTGTTCTCCTGCAGTCCTTGGGCACTGAAAAGGGGGAGTTTTCTGTTCCCCAGGTGTAAGGGAGAGAGAAAATCCAGAATAAAGCCAGCAAGATTATTGGGAGACAACAGTGTGTGATTGAGCTGGGCTGGTTTAGCTGAGCCAGGAGGGGATGGAGCAGCTCCCTACGAGCAACCTGAGACTCCTTGGAGGGGTGTAATCCAGACAAGGGAGATTTAGTGATGCTAGAGAGTAAAACAAGAGGGCAGTGGCTGTAAAACAGCTGTTTGGAAGCTGCAAGTCGAATATTAGGAGAACAGTTTTCCCTAGGAAGGAAGTGCAGGCCTGGGATGGGTTGTCTAGACAGGCTGTGGAAGCGCCATCCTCGGGGTTGTGGAGCCTTGGCTGGATGAAGTCCTGGCCTGAGCCAGCCTTGGCCACGATCCTGTGTTGAGCAGGAGGCCGAGAGGGTTCTCTCAGCCAATATTCCTGTGATAAGAGACATTGGAAGGGAAAAGCTGCATCTGCAAAAACACTTATTTAATGCTCCACATTGGGCAAAATTAGCTGAGGGAGGGCAATGCCATTTCTTAAATACATGGGGGAAAAAAGAACAACTTAAAAATGTAATAGAAGGGTAAAAAGTCCAGACGCTGTTTTGTACTTGTTAAAACAACATTCTGCAGCATCTCAAGTGATAGCCATCCATTTGTGTACATGTCAAACCATACAGCAATGCATCTGTCATAGCTTTTCTTCACTTTGAGACAATTAGGCATAGATTCTCTGGGTTTCTTATTTCCAGCCCTGTATAAACAAAATTTGGTTTATTATGTTTGCTCATTTGGGAAACAGCTGAGACTTTGGGTGTGTATTCTAAGATTTTTATTTTTTTTTTTGAACTCCCTTCAATATTTTTTCCTGTGTCATAATAGTTGGCTTGTAACAGCAAAGTGGAGTAATCAGTGGGTTGTGGTTGAAATCAGAACCGTGTAGTGGGTTGATCTTTTATGTCATTTATGCATACTAAAGAAAAAAAAAAAAGAAAGACTACTTGGTTGAATTTGAAGATAAGAGAAATTCTCCTGAGGAAAAAATTAAAGTGAATACTTGGAATCAACTGTAGTTAGTTGGCTTTCAAAAGTTCAGGGTTTTCCAAAGATTCTTCCTCTTCTCCCTGAAAAGTGTGAGCTGGATGTGGTTTTGTAGAGCCACGGGAGGAACAGGTGGGCAAGGATGGGTTGTTCCCATGCAATGGCAGTTCAGTGCTGGGAGCATCCCCGGAAGGGAGATGACCTGTGCAAGACAAACTCTGTCCAAGCTCAGTGCTGATGCTGTGGAGGTGATATTCTTCTGCACACAGACTTCCTAAACTCTTCTGTTGGATCTTCCCAAGCTGCAGAGTGGGGAATAGGATTTCAAGATCCACGTGAAATGGCAAAACTCCCGAGGCTTTTGGATCAAGGTTTCAGCTGTATTTTCAATAACTACTGTCCTCTCTCTGATTTTCTTTCCACAAGATCCCACTTCTTGAGGGCATGACTGTCACACCTGCCATGGGGAAATTACCTTACCTTGAAGGTTTTCAGCCAGAAACCTAATTCTGGGCCGGCTCCAGTTTGCTTCCTAATGGATAAAGGGTTGACTTATCGTGGGAGCTTAGTCACATCAAGATATTGCTCACTCCAAGCCCTGATTCATTTAGTTGCACAGGAGGTTTTTGAGATGATGGCTTCATCATGAGTCAGTTCTTCATTACCACATCCCTGCACGGCAATATTGGAGCTGCCACCAGAAAACAGATGAATGATGCAGGATGAGATGGCCCCTGTCTCTGATAATGGTGAGCGTGTCACGCCTCAGACACACACCAGTGCCTTGCATCAGGCTGCTCATGTGAGGGAGGCAGAAGCCTTTTCTCAGCCCTCCCGTGCTCAGATTATGCATAGAAATGGGAAAGTGACTTTGCAGCTTGATTTCAGCTATTCCTAACTATGTCTAATCATTCCTTTTGAAAATCTTGTTAAGGTATTCTCGTCAATTAGCACTTGTTTCAGTGAGCTTCATGGATTAATTAGATGTTGCATTACAAAAATAATTATGCCTTTTAACCATTTTCGGTTATTTACTTCTCTAAATGTTAGTTTTGTGAGGCAGACTGGCTTGGTGCCACAGTCATTTGGGTAGAATCTAACACAGATTAATGAGCAAACTTGAAAAGCAAGCAGTGAGTCCCCCAGTGTTTTGTAATTAAGCAGTTTGATTAAAAACAACTGGAACAACTCTGTGTGCTGAGAAACAAAGTGGAACAGCTCTCTCTGCACTGAGACCTCAGGAGCAACAAATATCAAACCCAGGCCTGAAAGTAATTTAGGGAGCTTGAAGTTTTTCTTGGCTACCTGATAGTTTCCTAGGAGAGGTTTTTTTGAGGAGCAGGCACTGAGGCAGTGCAGATATTATTCCCCAGCAAACATGGAATGACAGAGAAACACAGGATGACAGAGGGATGCAGCAGGATTTCTGAAGAAGGAACTTGTGCTGCTCTAGGACACAGCTCATGGAGTTCAGAGGAGCAGAGAATTTGTGCCATCAGCTTTAATGGAGCTGCGTGTGCCTTGCTGTGAGACCTCAGCTGAGCCCTCTAAAAGTGCCTGTGCACAAATAGCCTGTGGCTCTGGAGAGCTCTGTTACCTCTGTTGGGCCAAAGGCTGGGGGAAAATTCCAGCCCCAATTTTGAGGGAGCTTGGCTGATTTCCACCAGCTAACAGGCTCTGAGTAAAACTAGGCACGAGTGACCTGATTGAGCATCCCAGGGCTTCACTGGGCAGGTTTCTGTGCATGTGTGGGCAGTTGGTGTGAGCAAGGCTGGAAAAGCTGATGCTGCAGCTGAAGTGTGAGGCAGAGCTAAATGTTACTCCCCTTGCATTAAGGGCAAGTCAGGTAGAGAGAAAAATGCACATGTTCTTCTTTTCCTCTCCCACCATTACCTGCCTGAGCTACATTTCTGTGGCAATATGGCTCAGACATCAATTTTCTCTTATTTTCTAACCCATTTAGCTCTCTTTCACAGGCAGATCTTGTTTAGAATCAATAGCTCCCCACCATCAGCCCCATTTAGTGCGTATTCATTTATTGGATTTTGAAAATGGAAAGGGAAGAAGACTTAAAAGAGAAAATATGAGGTTTTTCATTGAAGTGCAGTATTTGAAATGCAGACCCTTTCTCTTGGCTTTAAGTATCACTACATTACAAAACACAGTTGAAATGATTCATGCTCCAGCTTGGCTTATAAAATCCATAAGCAGACTACAAAGACCTCTTCTTCCAAACCTGAGACATCAAATGCTGCTTAGATCATTTTAGTCAGCTCTTTACTCAGATTTTCCCTAAATTTGTAGCAGGTCACAAAGTCTTTCAGCTCTGGCCTCTACCAAGAATGAATTCCTCTAGGTGGAATGAATTCTTGGAGACCTCTGACAGTGACCTGTTCCCTCATTCTGCTGTTGCTCTGCAGAAGGTTGGTCACCTCATCAACTCAATGCAGCTTTGATGGCATCTGTAGGGCTACCATGGGCTGTCTGGGTTGTAGATTTGTCAGTCATTCCTGCAGATGAATATTTTGTGTTCCAGAGGCTCTGTTTAGAATTGGGATAGGTGGGAAAAAAAGAAATTTTAGGGAAAATTGCTCAAAGTCCTGTTGGTCTCGTCCTTCCCACCACTGCTGTGCCCCTCACCACAATAAATTGGAGTATAAAACTCTCACACCTTCCAAGAAACTTGATTGAATGAAGCATTTCTTTTATCAATAAGGAAAGTTGTATTTCTTTATCAACAATGACATTACCCCCTGGAAATGGGCAGAGGAAGACCATTAATGAAGTGAGATGGGCTACTCTTCTTTGTAGCTTAATGTGCTTTTGCAAGAAAAAGATCAAAACAGCCTGTTTTAGTATTTTTAATATATATATATATATATACATATATAAAATATATAAACCTGTGTGGAAGCTTTCCCTCTCTTCACAGTCCTGTCAAACACCCAGCTCAATGCAGGTTGAATGTTCCCTTTTCCCACATTCTTTGCCTCATTCAGGGTTGTTTGTGCCTTCCTCTCCCTCAGGACAGGGAGCACAGGAAGAAATTCAGGGAGGAAAATGTGCTCATTTTCTGTCTGTTCACTTGGCAAAGTGCTTGAGGGAGTTGTGTGGGGATGGGGGTAAGTAGGGTGTATTTAACCTCTCCAAATGCATGGAATGACCTTTGCATGGAAGTAATTCCTGGTATATATGATATATATATATACACATATATATATATTGCATTGCATATGAATACATGGAATAGATGTATTTTGCAAAACAGCTTTTCTGAGCCAACTCCAGCCCACAGGAAAATGCTTTATCAGGCAAAAGGGTAACCAGGGAACTGATCTCTGCTGTAAAACAAACACCAAACAGCATGTGGAGCTGGACAACCTGATTTGGGGACTGTTGCTCCTGATTTGCCTGAATAGGGGCAGGTCAGTGGATGTTCCTGCTCTAGGAATGTTGCCAGACTCCACACTGGAGATCCAATGAAGTTGGTATTGTTTGAGAAGGTCCATCAACATGGGAGAGGTTGTGTACAAAAAGTAAAATTCCATCACATGTGGCTCCTTTAAAGCCTCTGCCATGACAGGGTTGGAGAAATAATATTAATAATGGCACTGTCTTAAACCTCTGGGGGCAAATGTCTGCCCATTTGTGCATAAAAGATCCCAGGAAGGATCCAATGGGAATGAACACTAAAAGAAGCCCCTGGTACCTGGATGCAGTGCAGAACCTTCCCCAGAAACCAGGCCAAAGCTTTTATTGTGACATCCATTATCAAAAAGTGCCAGCACAGCCTTTCTCCTCTTGGTGAGGAGGATGTTTTCAGGATCCAGGGAAAAGAGATCCCTTCTGCACCTCAAACACATCAAGAACCAGAGGGAAAACCCCTTGTGTTGTGAAGTGTCCAGCCCAGCTGCTGGGCAGGTGTTTGGTGATGCTGGAGGCTCCCTGTGTGTCAGAGTGGGTAGTAAAAGGCAGTTTGTGTTTGGGGAGAGAAGTATAGACCCCAAAATTGAAGGTTAGCTAAACTGAGCTTGCAGTTTATTTCCTTTAAGTCCTCTCTTCCACTGGTGCTGAAAGGGACTCAGTGTGGGGGCAAACATGCAGCACAGCTTTACTCCAGGTAGCTCAAGGGCTGATAAATCTGCCTCTTAGTAGTCCAAGGTTCAGTGCAAGGTGCACGAAGGGAACCTGAGAGGATTTGTGCATGTGCAGGATTAATTTTGGCAGCTCCTGCTTCACTGCTTCCAGTATTCAAACAAACCAGATTAAAGATACCTTGTGTATCTTTGCTCGAACACCTTCCCCTGGCATTGTAACAGATATACTTTCATAGAGACTTAGTGGTGATTGCTGTGAAGCACCTGTATCACCTTTTCTTCCTCTTCTCCCTATATTTGCTTATCTGTTGTTTAACTGAATTTCTTAGAGCAGGGTTTAATCTCCTTAAATTCTTAGAAAACATCTGGCAAATAACGAATGCAAGTGTGTACAAACAGTGATAAACTCCACCTGGTAGAGGCTGCTCTTCTCTCAGTGCTTTCTACTCAGGATGGGAATCAAAACTGGAAAACTTCCCAAAGCATGTTTTCTTTCCAAACTTGGGAACAGTGGCCCTGAACTCGTGGCTCTCAAACCTAAAGCCCTGAGAGTGCTGAGGCTGACCAGAAATGCTGAGTTGCATCGTGTCTTGTGCTTCAGTGCTGCTGCTTATGACCCCCACAGGTTAAGGGTCAATGTATGTGTGTCAAACCTGACCCTGCAGTTGGGTGAAGCCCTGCACTGGGGTTACACAGGAGCTATCCTGGTTAGTGCATTATTTTAATTTTGTTTGCAATATGACTTTTCTGCTTTATTTCTGCCTTTCTAATGGATAACAGGAATTATGTCTGACTGTTTTTCTACACTAATGTGCGGCAGAGGTGTGAAAAATATTGTAAGCATGGCCATAACAAAGCTTCTCCCTAAACAGTGGAGTCTGCCTAGACCAGCAAAAAGTTCACCTTATTGCTCAGCAGATGAAGCTGCTAAATGTGCAAAGGCTCTGCCCTTAAGCTTTCCCTTAAGACTAAACAGCCCATCCTGGGGAGGTTAAAATAATGATACATACAGGCTTTTATTCAGAGTTTAAATTTCACCTACATCTCTCTGCCTGAGCTGTATCAAAATCCAGGCACTACTGAAATCCTCAGGAGAGCCAAAGGAAGATCTGAAGACCTGAATCTGAAGGCAGCCAAGAGGCAAAGGGACTCGGGAGAAATCCAGGCAGGCTGAATATGCTCTTTAGTGCCTATTCACATCTCATGTGTTGTTTAGCCAACAACTTACATTCAAGAATGTAATATCCTCCTCCACTCTTCCCCCTCTGGCCGTCCAGTCCTACAGCCCTTACATGAACTTCGAGTAATTCCCATCAAAGTCAGCTGGTTTGCTGAGTGAAGCTCAAATCTCCCTTGGCTCTGTGTTTGCAGCTTTAAGTCCTGGTAATAAAAGGGATTGGGGAATCTGCAGAGAATTGACAAACCACAGGCCAGCTCCATATCCTGCTCCCTGCCTCATCAGCCCTTTTCTGAAGGAGAGGTAACTCGCTGTCCAGCCTTCCCCAGCCCAGCAGAGAGACCTTAAACTCTGCTACCTTTCAGCTAAAGATCTGTCTTGAGATCCCCTTCCTTGCAGCCTCAGAATAAATGATGATGTTCCAGTCCAAGCAGGGCAGTTAATGAGATTCATTCTCATGATCAACAGCCTTTCTTGACAGTCTTCATCACATCCCTCTGATGATCTCCTGACAACAGTTTCCAAGGGAGTAAATTAGAACTGGACATAAAGCCTTCACTGGGAAGTGAAGGCATTGCTTTGTGCTTACCAGCTCTAAATGCACAAAGAGGCAGTTTTAAGCCATACACTTATCAGGCTTAGCCTGGGCAATGATTCAGACTTCCAAGAAAGATGCTGCTTAAGTGGTTTTATTGCTCTAAATGGGATTAAAATTCACTTTTTATCAAAGCATTGACATTTCTAAACATATCCTAAACTTACACTTCATCAAGAGTATTAGACTGCAGCCCACATTGTTCCCTTCTTAAGTTCAGTCCAGAGCTTAAGGTGTGTGCTAAACCCAAAGAGCCAATGCCTTGGAAGCACATGAGCTATTGTAGTTGCTTCCTGTGTCCTGAGCTGCTTTAATATTGTAGCTGGGCCTTTTCTGCCTGGAATGTTGGTGCTGTGGGGGTTCAAAATTGCTGAATTTTTGGTTGTCCAAGTCTGACAATGCGTGTTGACGTGGTGCATTAGAGATGAACCCAGCTGGAGCAGGTGAGAAAGCCCCTCTCCCAAATTTTGGGGCCTGGCCAGACAAGCTTGAAGCAAAGCACTGTGCTTCAGGCTTCTATTGATGGGCTTGAACTGCATCATTTATCCTGAGCAGCTTCAGGCTTGAACTGCATCACTTATCCTGAGCAGCTTCAAGCTCTGGGAGTTGATAGTGTGAATCCGTGCCTGGATCCAATAAGGCTTAAGATCAGCCTTAAATACAGACATTTCTGAGAGATCTCATTGGAAGGGAGGGGAATAGGAAATGCCAGCTCTAATGCAGCTTTCTCTTCTCCTTACTAATTGTTTTAGCTAATGAGGGAGATGGAAGCACTCATGGTGTTTAAGCCTAGAGGGCTGAATCCCAGCAGAGTTGACTCAGCTATTCATCTTTGCAAAGCAGAGAAGCTTGGTCGTGTGGGTAGTAGGAAATGAAAAAAAAAAAAAAAAAAGAGGCTTTCCATGATGAAAAAAACCTGCATTTGAACAATAAATATAAAAATATCCTTCCCCATCGCCCGCCACAACAAAAAGGGGGCAAAAATATTGTTAGAAAATGTTATGTGTGTTTGGAATTCCTATTTCAACAGTTTTGACCAAGCTAAAATAAAATGGTAATATCCAGAGAATAAAAGAATCCCCCAAAAAAGCAAGAGGGGAAGGTGCTGAGTGGTGCCTGTGCTGCAGCCCCACTGCAGAGTGAGGGGTGCTCTGTGTGCCCTGTTGTTGCCTCTGTAACAGCTCCCACTACAGCTTTTTAATTTCCTATAGCTGGAGCTGCTGCAGGGGATTATCTGCCATCTTTCATCCATGCTGCTTTTATTTACTTCTCTAAAACACTTATCTACATGTAGCAGCCTCTGGTTTTCTGGCCCCATGGCAAACATCCTTGTGGTGACACACAGGGGAGCTGCTCGTGGGGTGGGGCAGAGGAAGGTGCTGTTTGTGGAGCTGGGTGACAGGAGCATGGCCCAGCTGGGACACACCCATGTGATCTGTCATATCAAGAATGAGCTTTTTTAGACTCCAGAGGGGTTGTACCAACATTGCCATGTTCAAAACCCCTGAGATCAGCTGATAATGCCAAGGTTGTGGGACTGATCCCCCTGTGGGCCATTCACTTAAAAGTTGGCCTTGATGATCCTTGTGGGCCACTTCCAACTCAGAATATTCTGTGGGTCTGGGAAGTCATTGGTGAATATGTAAAAGCCTGCAAAATACGTGAAATTGGTGTTAATGTGTAAAAGCCTGTGAGTAACCATCATCTGAGCCACAAGATGTGATGGTGCAGGGTGAGCACTGACAGCCTGATGCTTTACACCCTCACCATGCTCTCATGCTGGTGCTGAGCAGTAATTTCAGCATCTGAGCAAACTGGAGCACTTAAGTATGGAATACATATGGCTGGATTAAGAGGTTACTGCTTGAGAAATTAAATTACGCTTGGCTGTGCTGGCTCAAAGTTGTTTTGTGATGCTGTCCCTGGTTTGGGAGGGCAGAGGTGCCCCCTCCTTGCCCATGGGTTTGGATGTGGCTTGTAGCAGCTCTGTCAAGCCTGCAGGGCCTGTGCATCAGCAGCCTCAGGATGGCACCTGGATGCAGTGGAAAAATGAGTTCTTTTATCTACTTTTTCATGCACACCTCTGCACAGAACTGGGCAAAGCCTGGAGCTTTCTCCAGGCACCTGGGGGTTATTTTGATATCTTTTCTCGAAGATTTTTTTTTTTTTTTAACCTCGTGTTCCATGTGTGTTTTGTAGTTGTAACTCCATTATAGGAAGACTGGGGGACTTCTCTAGCAGGCATCTGTCTGGATGGGATGCTGTAGGTCAGAGGCAAAGCCCTTTTCCCTATATATTTTTCTTTACAAATATCCCATTCTGGTTCTATCCCCTTTGCCCCTGAGTGCTGACGTCTCACACGTGTTTATTTTCCTCCTTTTCCTTCAGGGACTCCCAGGAATGTGTCTATTTTCAGCAGGGAGAGGTGCCATTGTAGCAAGTGTCATGTTTACCCTGTGACTCTTGTTTCTGAAAATGGAAGAATTTCCAAGGAAGAGCGGGGATGTCTTTAGGGGAATCCACTTGATCTGTCCCCATAGTTTTCGTGTTTTCTTACCCTCTGGGAGGGGGGTTCTCCCTCTAGTCAGAACTGTGGATTGACAGAGTTATTTTTTATTCTTAACTGGTTTTGAGAGAAGCCAAAAATGGTGGTTTCCATTAGTCATTTCCCGTGTTGTCCATGTAAAGGCCATGGCAGGGCAGGAATCTGGCCCCCAGTCCGTTGCCAGGATCCAGAAATCTGGGTGGGGGACTCTCCCTACAGACTGTACATTAAGGGGAATTCCTTTTCAGGGCTGAGGGGTCACATTTTTCCTTTGGGGCTGGGGAATCATCCTGTCCCTTCATCCAGAGCCTAAACTATGCTAAGCAGCTTCCTCAAGTTTGCCATGTCAGGGGCTCCCAGAATTTCATAGACTTGGTACAAAGTAAAGGAATCCTCATGGATATAACCAATACAGAGTAAGGCTACTCCAGAATGTGGATCTCTTCCTCTTTTGATTTCTGTTCTGATTGTTTGATGTTCACAAAACTGTGGTTAATTATCTATTTGTTTTCCCCTTTTCTCTGTTGCTTTTCAGTTTCCTGGTGCTAAGAGGAGGGTCAGGCACTAAAAAGCAGCTTAAAGGCTGCTTGTCAAAGTCTTGCAGGCCAAGTTGGCAGACAGGAATGGCATAAGGGTAGGAGGAACATTCAAGTGTTTTAATTCTGTGAGCCTAATGATCAGTGCTGTGTCATTGAATCATAAACTGCACGGAACATCCATCTGAGCAAAGACTTTATTTGTTCTCTGAAATGCTTTGCATGTTCTAAAGTGATAATGGCACTAATAGCAATAAAAAGGTATATTAAGTTATGGAGATTGTCTCTTTAGAGCAGAGAATACACTGACTGTGGGAGAGAGAACACTGTTGCCAAGTGCTAACTTGGTAGTGTATGTTCTTGTATTACTATCTATACTGTATGGCTTTGGGTGTATTTTTCTTGCTTATTTATTGCTGCTTGAACATTTTTGTCCAGAACATGCCAGGAGACATCAGACAAATCGTATTTATTCATAACTTAGCAGAATCCTCACACTCGCCTCTTATTTCTTGACACCATCCAAGCCTGTTGGAGCTGAACAGGCAGAAATTCGTGGTGACACAGAACAGATTCAAGTCACTTGTGTGTTAGAACTGGCTGTGAAGTGGCTCCAGACCCCCCTGAGCAGAGCAGACCTACCTGTGCTGCTGCCTCAGGGTTGTTGCCTGGCAGGAGAAGTCTCAGCACTACCAGCAAATTCCTGACTCTGTTCTACCAACTTGCATTTTTGGAGCTCTGGAGCATTTTTTTTTTCTCTTTGCCCACTCTAAATGTGTTGTTATGGTTTAAGGGTGGATATCAAGCCTTTCTTTGTACTGAAAGATAAGCATATAAAACTCTAGAATAGCTCAGAGCTGGAAGCCATAAAGGGTGTAACAGTTCTCCACTACCAGCAGTACCTTAGCACTGTGCAAGGAAGATTTCCTCACTAATTCTTCATTCTACAGAAATTGTGAGGCATTTTCAAGAAAGATACAAAAAAACCAGCTTGCCAAAAAAGCCCCATACTGAAATAGATATTTTTGAGTGCTTAGGAAAGGGAAAAAAATTCGCTGAGAAATTACCACAAAGTCTCTGGAGTCAAATATATGATTCCTGCTTCCCCTACTGCCCATCCAGGTCTTTCTTCCTATTAGTTTCATTCTTTCATGCTCCTTCTAATTCCTTTTAATGACATTGTTTACCTGGCCCTGTGGCTTCTTAACAACTCAAAGCCACAGAAACTGTTGCTCTGCTGTTTTCCAGGCTTTAGCTGAAGCAGAGTGAAAGCTGATCCTCCTTGTAGAAGTGAGAGCACCGTGAGTTTTTCAGCCTGTGTGGTTCCAAGTCACCGCTGTGGTGAGCACAGCACATGTTCCAGCTCCACTGGGCTGTGAATAAGGATATCCAAGGGGAAAAAAAATAAAAATAAGTGGGACGTGAGCTTTAGCTCAGTGAAAATGCCTCAAATTTTCTGGAAGTGCAGAATAAAAGAAGTGATACATATTTTATGTTTTAAGAAAGCCAGCACTGGTTCTCTTAATTTAAGTAATTTTTCATGTAGTTAAAATTTATCACAGAGAAAGCAAAGGCTTCAGCTGGTAAAAATTAGTGTATTTCCACAGAAGAACGAATCTGCTCTGGCTTATTCCAGCTCAGGCTTTTGACTTCCTACAAATAGTGGCATTGTGAGGTGGGGATGGAAGGAAGGAATCAGCCGAGCTGCAGCTTGGCAGAGCCCACTGTGGTGTTTTCAAGAATCCTGAATGCTCGAGCCCAGAATGGGCCAAAACACTCGTTTACAACCAGGATTAACAACTTAATTCCTCCCTGGTTGTTACGAGGTCACAAATCACCCCTGCTTGGGGTTGTTTTGCAGTTCCTGGAGGCAGCTCCGAGGGGTCGTGTTGGGGCTCCAGCCCCAAACCTGTTTCCCATTCCTGGTGCCCGTGGTGTTCTCGGTCACCCAAGTGACATGGGACACTTTCTGCTCCCCCATGGGGCAACCAAAGAATTTTAAGAGTGAGATTAATTAGTACCACACTGGCTAATTATGCTAATGGAGCCGCAGGTGCTTGATGTGGGTAAAACCCTGGACTTCTCCAGGGCGTGAACATTTCTTAAGGTTGTTTTGCCATGGACAGGACACAACCCTGTTGTGGTTGGCACCCTAGAAATGCTGAAGAGACACATCCCCTGCTCCAAAGCATTTACGATGCCAGGGATTTGGACTCCCATTGTTAACAACCACAGGGCATCGTGCCCTAGAACTGTAACACGATGTTCAGGAGGCAGAAACAACGATGCACTGGGAGACACAGTGAAAATCCTGCCTCTGTGGGGAACACTCAGCCTGCTTTGCACAAACGACCTTCAGAGGTGCTGGCATGGAGACAGGTTGGGAAGGGGCAGGGAAAGGATGTTGCCTTTTTAGTTTGCCCACGTTCTGTCTCTGAAACCAGTTTTACATCTGAGCTCTTCTCGTCCCACCCTCCTGTCCACCCAGGAAAATTGCTAGCAGTGAACTTGGCATGATGCATCTTTCCAGGCCTGATGTGATATAAACTGTGACTCCTGCTCGTGTGTGTTTGTCTGTGAGCACGTCAAATTGGCTTGTCTTTGAGTTTCCTTAAGAACTTCCAATGTATTGCTCTTTTCCCTGGTTATCATTCACAGTTTTCTATATATTTAGGAGTCATTGTGACAAATACACTGATTTTTTATGTTGAGTAGACATGGGGATCTCAGGTTTTAGTTGCCTTGGAGAAGCTGCATGGATAAATCACATCCCCACCTCTCTATTTCCTACAAGTCTAATATATCCAGTTGCAGCTTGCACTAAATGGTACAACCTCAATTTTCCCCTCCCTGAGACAGAAGCAAACAACCCCCAAAAGAAAAGAAAAAGGGAATTTCAGAAAGATTTCATCTTAGATGGTTTTGATTAACAGACAGACTTAAAGGACTGTGTGTGGAAAGACTCACTTCTGGTCATCACAATCTTCTGTAGCAAAGAAACAGAAGCCCTGCTTGTTTAATTTCCAGAAGGTTCTTGGCCTTTGTATTTTTCACAGAGAGATAAATAATTTTTTTTTTACTCCATAGTTCTGAAAAATGCTCTGAATGTCTTCCAGAGCTGTGTTTTAGGGACCAGAAAAGTGAGGATTGAGACTCGTGAGAGTAACCTGTAGTTGGGAGACTCAAAAGCATCCTTTGAGAAATGTAGGTGCTCTGCTTCATTTAATTAAATGCAGTACTTAAAGTGAGGGAATTGCCTCTGTGAAGTATCATTTATCTGTCACGGTTTTGTAAAGAAATGAGACAATTTAAAGGTATGCTAATCTTCCCCATTATTCTGAAGCTAAGCTTTCAGTAAGAAAAACTGCCCTTCAAAGGCAAGTGTCATAGTTAACACCTCTTTATAAAAGATAAATGATAATGGAAGAGGAAAACAATTACCATAGTACTTTCAACCACCAGGAAAGCCCTTGTGGATGAGGCAGAGGTTCTTAGTGGAAGATCATAACAGACAATACATCATAAAACAAACAACCAAGAATGAGGAAAAGCTGAATTTAACAGAAAATTATTTCCTTTTATTTTCATTTCACTTGACTTATTTTCCTGTGGCAATCAAAATTGATGTCTCTGGCAGAATTAGCATGTTTGTGACTATCTTTTGCTGTCGTAAATGTACTTTTAAAAAGAGATTTAAGGGCCCACCAGAGCTCTGAATCACCCTGTGGACAATCTTTTCTCTTGCACTATTGACTCCTAGGCAGGGAAACTTTCTCTGGTCCAGGCTGGTTTGATGCCTCTATTGTGTCCTGCTGCGCAATCTTTGAGCTGAAATTTTCAAGAGGCCCAGTGGGGATTCCACATTTTTGGCAAGGATTGGCCATAAAAATACCTTAGACCCATTTGATGTTTCCATCCTTTATGTGTTCTGTTCTCTGTTACCTCAGCACGAGCTGGCAATGGCAGGGGTCAGTCAGAAGACCCAGATCCAACAAAGTGCTCTGGCACGTGATTGCATTTAAGCAGAGAATAGGAGTGGCTTCAAATCCTGTGAATTGGGAAAAGGGATGATGTTGGTCAAAACAATGAACCCCAGAGCCTTGGATATGGATGGTGGGTCTGCCACAGCATCCCTGTGTGACCTTGCAGAACACCGGACCTTACTGTGCATGCCTGGTGATCAATATTTTCTTTATATCTTAGTGTTTGAGGGATTCAAAAGCAAGTGTTTAGTCTCCTGTGAGCTTTATCAAATTAAGTGTTTCAAATTGCAGTAAAGCACACAGTCGTTGGGAAGTGTCTGCAGGCAATAAGTGTTGGCAGCTCAGAAACCCCCCCGTGCCCTGGGCTGATCCCACAGTGTGGGCAACAGGGAGGGGGGGATTCTGCCCTTCAGGTAAGACCCCCCTGCAGAGCTGCTCCAGCCCTGGGGAACAGCACAGCAAGGACATGGAGCTGCTGGAGAGAGTCCAGAGAAGGCACCAGGATGATCAGAGGGCTGGAGCAGCTCTGCTGGGAGGAAAGGCTGGGAGAGGTGGGATTGTTCAGCCTGGAGAAGTCTTTAGGGTGACCCAACTGTGGCCTTCCACTGCCTGAAAGGACCCCACAAGAAAGATGCAGAGGGACTATTTACAAGGAGCTGGAGTGACAGGACAGGAGGGATTGGTTTCATAATGACAGAGTAGGTTTAGATTAGAGATTAGGAGGAAATCCTTGACTGTGAGGGTGGTGAGGCCCTGGTACAGGTTGCCCAGAGAAGCTGTGGCTGCCCCATCCCTGGAAATGTCCAAGGCCAGGTTGGATGGAGCAACCTGGGCTAGTGGAAAGTGTCCCTGCCCATGGCACTGGGGTTGAAACAAGATGATCTTTAATTTCCCTTCCAACCCAGGCCATTCTATGATTCCTCAACCCCTCCAGTTTTCCAGGCAGATTAGTGACGTATGGAAGTTGGTCTCTATGGTAAAACACAGACCTGTGGAGGCTGTGGCACAGGCAGGGCTGACACTCCCTCACAGAGAGTGCTGGAAGTGGTGGGATGTTGAGCTGCCTCTGGAGATCTTGCCCAGCAAAGTTCATCTGGGAGCAAGCCAGATGTGCTCCTTGGAAAACTGTGGACCGTGTTTGCTTGGATACACCCACCTGCTTAAGTCTCTGCCAGATGTGGAGTATTGTCCCCAGAGAAACAGTCTGGAGGGAACCACAACCCTCACAGGGTACAGTCCAGCTGCTGCTGTCTCTGCCCACCAACCAAAGCCATAGCTGGGATCTTTCCCCCTCCTTAAGCTCCTGCAGAACTCCTGCCTTTGCTTTGTGCCAGCCGAGAGGTACAATAATACAAATAATGTAACAGACTATGGAAATGTGTAAACACTTGTGATTTCCCCTGAGATTTTGCTCAGTGCAGTTCGATGGAGTGACTGAAATGAAGGAATATTGCTCAGTACCCTTAAGCATGTGAGATCTGACCACTAATACATTACCAAGATAATACTTTCTTATCTCATACGTATGCTGGGAAGATTGATTAGTCTTTGCCTGTAAAATGCTGGGAAACTGGGAAATGTTATTTGCCATAAATGCTAAGTACAGCTCTTACTGTGGCATCTGTGACTCAGTTTCTTGGTTTTAAATAAATAAAAGCCTATGTCATTAACAACAACAACAACAAAATTAATGCATAAGGGCTTAGTCAACTGCAGATCTGTAGTTGACAAATTTGACTTGACAAAGCTCAAGCAATTAAAAACATGAGCTGGAATCCTTGGATCCTCAAACTTCTGAATAGGTCTGAGACCTGGAACTCTACAGTGCTGAGGACTTTTAGCTTTCCATCTCACTGTATGTTTATCCTCCCATTTCTTTGCAGCCAGGATTGGTATCATGGCTTTCATCTGGCTGCTTATCTAAACATAAGGATATCCCAAATATGTGAATATTAAGGGTTTCTAAGGATCCCAAAGCAATAAGCAGTAGAAGTCTGTATGTCATCTCATGTACAGGGCTTAAATTTGGAGCAGGGTTGTGTTGCACCCCTTCCCAGCTTCAGTAGCCTGGAGGGGGAATGGGATGGACTGGGAAGGTAAATGACTTTATTTGATTCATGAAGCTTTGGTGAACACTGAGAGAAATGCCCCCAGGAGTGTTTCTTAGGTGGGGAAAGCTGGTGAAAAACCTCTCCACGGAACTTCTCCCTCTGTCTAAGCTGAGATTTGCAGAGAAGGAAAAATCCAGGTGGTCAGACTTCAGTGCAGATCCTGAAGGTCTTATTCTCTGAGATACTGAGCAGCTGGAAAGGACTTTAATCCCTGTGTTCATTCTGAAATGTTCATGTACCACCCACCACTTACTGCTTTCTGTTGGCTTCGTGGAGTTTTGCACTTCTTTGTGTCCTTTACTACCACATCAAACTGTTAAGATCTAGTGGATTGTTTTTCCATTTTATTTCCCCAAATGAATGGACAGATTCTGCACACTCCCTCACGAGGAGATAAGCCCAGCATCTTAATGTGGTATTGATCTGAGCCCTCTGGAATTTGAATTTGCTTGACTTTGTAAAGTTTGCATAGGTAGGATATCTGAACATCAGATGCCTGTCAAGCTGGCGACTGGCCTGTTTGATCTGGCTAACTCATAATTAATTGAGCTGTTAATGTGAGTATTTGATAAGAACACCTGGGGGTGTTTGGCACAAAAGTTGCTGCCGATGTGGAGCTTGACAGATGGATGCTTTCCAAATTTAAATCAGGTAGGTCTTAAACAATGATTTATAGCCGGGGAGAGTGGAATGTAAAGTGATGTGATATTTTCCATGTGAAGCAGTCTGGTCTTTCTTGAAATCAGGATAGAGGATGGAAATGATCTGTCTGTTCACAGCCTTCATTTTGGCTGGAACTGCCCTTTCTATTGTGCTTTTAGTGCTGAGTCTCCCTAAGCACTTTGCCATGACAAGCCACAAAATAGTTCAGATTATGGAGGCAACAGAGCAGTAATGATGCATGTGGCACCTCAGCAGTGATTTAGGGGTACACTCAGACTTGCCAGCAAACTTCACACCCCAGGACAACTGACTGCAAGCCCACAAGGATTTCATCTCCAGGGATAGGAGGAGGGAATATGAAGAGTTCTTATTCTCCCTGAGTTGCATCCACAGGGATCATCCCTCAGGCACTGTTAGGATTTCTGTAGCAGCTCTAGAAATGTGTCTTGCAGCACACTGGCATGTCAACAGGGAAGTGAGCAGCACCTCTTCTCTGCAGCATAACAAGTGGGACTGGAGAAAGAGCATCACTTTTCATTTAAGGAGCATGGATGGCTGGTGAAACTAAAGCATGCAGGGCTGGAAATGCATGGCATGGTGTGTTTGGTTGCCTCCTTATTGCCTGCCAGTGAAGCAACTTTCCATCTCCAAATGCTGATTTGGTTACTGCTGATTTCTTTTGGTGTGAACAGCCAGCACAGGAGCGGGCCCAAACAGTGCTGTGTTATCTCAAAGTTCCTTCTTCCTTCAAAGTCTGGACTTGCTGTTGATTCCTCATCAGCCTGGGCAGGTCTGGCCTAATATGGCAAAAGTCAGAGCTGACTCTGGCCCTTGAACCTGAGCTTGTACTTGATGAAAAGAGAGACCTGACAAGCTCCACACAGACAGTCTTATTCTGTGGGTGGAGGGGAATATACACCAAGAACTTATTATCTTTGTATTACATCATTCCCAAACATTTTTAACCTCAGTTGTACTAAGATTGTACGCAGAGCTGATTGAAACACCTGTTTTAACACATTCTTGGCTTGTTTTGCTCCTCAGACTGGAAAATTCCTCTGGGGAATGAATGCCTTGCTTGAGGAGGAGGGTGTAGGGAGCAGGGGTTGTGCAATGCACAGGGAGCACTGCATTCCTTTCTGCACAGGACGTTATATATAACATCACAGCTCCATGGCAAAGCTCACTGGAGGCCAGCCTTGAGGACAGAGGCTTTACTGTTTGCTTTCTGATCAAACTCATCAGATGCTGAGCCACCAGAAACGTTCATTTACTCAGTAAACGTCCTCCCTTTGTGGCTGATTGCAGCTGAAGTTAAGCCAGTGCCTGCCCATGCAGTTTTGGACTTTGTGCTGCTGCTGTTCAGAGAGGATCTGAACTAACCACTGAGCCATTGTGAGGCACATGTGAAAGCTGAGTTTCTCTGCCAATCTCTTCTCAATTGCTTTTGTTCATCCTGCCCATATCAGCAAATCAAAGGCAGCAAATTCCACTAGAAAGAGTATTCTTATTTCACAGGAGGTTCTGTTCAGTGTACTCGCCATCAGAGGCACTGCTGTACACCAAGTGACATCAAAAGGGATTGGGGCTTTTGTACTGAATTGGGTTGTATTCAAGTCAAGGCATTTTTAAAATTCATTTCTGTTGCTAAAAGACTGACTCCCTCTTAAGAAAAACACTGCCTGGATAGAAGATGAAATACAGAATAACTAGGCTGGGTGTGAGGGGGGACATCTCAGTGTTTCTGGTCCAGCCCTCCTGCTCACAGCAGGGCTAAGCTTGGAGTTAGGTGGGATTGCTTAGGGCTTTGTACAGTTGGGGTTTAGTTAACTTTAAGGATGGAGGCTGAGGTCTCCCTGGGCAAATTTGTTCCAGTACTTCCCCTTTTCTAGCTGGAATTTCTCTTGCTGCAACCTGTGTGTTTCCTCTTGCTCTTTGTGCATCTCTAAGAAGAGCTTGACTCCATTTCTCATTTAGCCCCATTTTGGTGCTTGAAGGCTGACCAGATGTGCCTTTAATCCCCAGGCAGGGCAAACTGAACCCTCCCCACTGCTCTTTGTGCTTCACGTGCTCTGATGTGTGGTCTGTTACCATCCTGGTCCTTCTCCTCTGAGCTTGGTCCAGCTCAGCCTCAATTTACTGACCTCTGTAGTTATGTCTGAGACACATTTCTAGGTTGATGTAACTTAAGGCTCTCATTCTTTCATTTTGCTAATGCTCAGCTCTACTCAGGTTATTTGAAACCAGCTGTTGCTGGGAGTAGAAATAGAGAAAAGAGTCGAGTATAGAGGAAAATGTACTCAAACTGTTTGTCCTCATAACTCAGTGCAGGCAGCCCAGGGAGGTGGGTATGAGCTTGCAGAAATACTCTGGGGTTTTGCACGTCTCCAAACACATACACTGTTCCAGCTTGCTTGTCAAATTCTGATGTTCAATATCCCAAATATCTCTTAATCTGATCAGATCTAGTCTGTAATGTTGACACTCTTATTTCCTCAGGCCCAAACGAGGTCAGTAGCCGTGTATCCTTCTCGGAGACAATCGGGAAATAATTAAAATCTGGAAATCATCATTCAGGCAAGGATGGAAAATATTTTCAATTTCCTAAGTAGCTGTGACAGTTTTCACATGAGTGCTCTCTTTCTTCTGAAACCCCTCGCTTTTCTCTTTGGCCTCTCAGTGTTCTTTGTTTCCCCACAAAAAAAAACTATATCCTGGTGGGAAGCAGAGGTAGGACTGGGAGGAGCATATCAGTGAGGCAGGAAGGCAGCCACCTTCTGCCCTGGACATGCTTATCTGTTTTTGCTTCCTGTAATATCAGTGCTGCAGAATCCTGAAGCTTTTCTCATCATTCCTTATCCACCTCCCACTTTTAGGACAGGGTGGGTTTTGCACTAAGCTGCTCTCAAGGGCTGGAGTCCAGAGCTGAGGCTGAGTTTAATAGCAGATTAGGGGCTTGCACCTAATGTGGCAACATCCCAAATTCAGGTGTGCTCTGCCACCTGAGGGGCTCAGCCTGGTGGGTCTCACAGCACCAGTGACCCACGTTCCCATCAGATAACCTGGCACAGGAGACCTGTGTGCAGCAATCAGCCTCGCTGGGGTCTCTGCGTGGCAGCCCCACCACAAGACCCACAGCCACGAGGATCCCACTGGAATCACAGCATACAAAACCCTCAGACTCGATTTAGGGACCTGAACCAAATTTCTATATGTATAACCTTTATTTCTGGCTCTGCTTGCGAAGGGTGGTAAAAGGTGCTGTTATTTTTGGAAGTGACTTGGGCTGTGCAGTTCTCTGGTAGGACTGAAATCCAGATGTCCCTTATTTCAGCTGGAGGCATTTCCATAGAAAAGCTTCTTTAACTTGTCACTGTATTGTAAATTTATTTTAGGGGGTTTAATATTGAAGTCTGCCCAGTACTGGAGTATTGGCAAGAGTGAAATCACATGAATGTGAAATGGAGGAATTTAAACAGTCAAAGGGCACTAAATGAATTTGCTTTCATTCTTCCACTGAAGGAGCTGTTCTCTGTGTTCCTCCACAGCATTTTGTGCCACACATACATTATAACTTCAGACTCAAGCTACTTAATGCATTCAGGCACTATTTCTAGTTCCTCCTTTTCTTCAACCCGCAGTGTCTTACTTAGCTAAAAATCAATTTGTTATTACATGAATTGCTGCAGGACATAAAGCTGTCTATGTAACTAGCCCAATTAATTAATACTTTTGCACTCTACTTTAATCAAGCATAATAGCCAGGCTGTTAAATATGGCCACTCATCAGTATTTTCCAACAGAGCTTATTTTTTGTGATTAAATTATTGTCACAATCTATCCTTGTGCCATTTCACTCCCTTCGTATTGAAATGAAATGTTCTCAGGGAGAGAGACAGGGAAGGGAGAGCAGTGAGGAGATGGAGGGGAGTCTGCATAAATCTTCCTAATGAACAAACTAGTCCTCAGTGATCGTGCAGCCCAACAGGTGACCCTGAACATGTCTGTGAGGATTTTGGTTTCATTTGATTGTCAATCTCATACAGAAGATCACCAGAGCTATGACATGGGGTCACTTGAAAGGTGTTTTGAGTGTGGTTTGTTCCTTGCAGGACAGATGGAGATACCTGGGCTCTCCATATTCCATAGGTGACTCTATTTTCATAGACTCATGGAATAGTTTTGGTTGGGACTTTAAAGTTCATCTCAGTTCATCTCATTCCAGCTCCCTGCCAAGGACAGGGACACCTTCCACTAGCCCAGGTTGCTCCAAGCTCCATCCAACCTGGCCTTGGACACTTCCAGGGATGGGGCAGCCACAGCTTCTCTGGGCAACCTGTGCCAGGGCCACCTCCTCCAGCTTTCTGGATGTGCTAAACCCACAGGTATGTGTGTATGTGCAGAAAACCAGGGCTGCAGAGAGCCTTGGTAGCCTTTGAGCCTGACAAATCAACCACTATTTTAACTCAAGGACTATCTGGAATTCTTGAAAATATAAATTCTATCTTGATCAGCTTTGCCCCAGTTGTTTATTGCTTAAGTCAAGCAAATATTAGGCTAAACTGTAAATATTTATGTATTGCTATTTATTTGCGTGCAGATGTGCACGTACAAGAGGTTCTTTACAATTGCTTTTACCTACAGTTCCCAACACTCTTGAGACATTGACTAAGTTTGGACTTGAAGGATTTCTGTTTTGGTAGGCTTTGGTTTCTTACTTTTTCAGATCTCTGTCTCTGTTTGTGCCATATTAGGAGTAGAGAGAGATAGAAGAGATGCACTAGTAAAAAAATAAAGGAGAAAAGAAGGAAGGAGAAGGAATCTAGTAACTGCTTAGAAAAGAAAACCCCAGTTCAACCAAAATCCCCAGTGTGTCCAATGTCTCAATTCTCCTTTTGGAAACAAAAAGCAGTTTTGACTTTCAGGAAATTTGGCCTTGGTGAGTTGAAACCCTGAATGAACAAAAAATTGCCGTGAAGCATCATTTTTTCTTCATCTGAAAGACCCTACTCTGGGCTGAAAAATAACTGAATGGGGAAAGATTCACCTGCTGCAGCCTTTGGTGCACGGAGGTTCCCTGTCTGTGCATCCATCCCAGGCGCTCTGGGTCGGCGGTTGTTGCTCCTCACACCTTCCCCAGCCACAGATCTCGCCTTAATTAAAAAAGCGGCCTTTTTACTTTCTCAAACGCAGCCTGAGGGGTGTATATTTTTTATTTTTTTTTTCCCCTCTCCCAGCAAAGATTGCATAAGGATTGCTAGCACGTGGATGCAGTGCGTGGTGTGCGGCAGCCAAATAATCCTGGATTTAAGAGTCCCTCAGCTCTCATTCACACGCCAGACCGTAACCGCTCTGATTTTCCCCTTTCAGCAGCTGCAATACCCAGGCACAATGGGGTGACTTAAGGTTAAGGATGTCGTTTCAGCTCGGACTTGGAATGTCCTTAGCTCGGGATGGGCCCCGAGCCAAATCCTTAACATTATTTTAATGTCGTTTTTCTTCTTCGTTTTTATGTTTGCATACGTTTAAAAACAGAGCAGGGGTTACTTATGTCACAGCTGTGCATACTTTCTAAGGCCAACGGATAAATACAGGCTTTATACTCCAAGAGGAAATTTTTTGTAGGACCGAAAATACAAGTTGGTCGGGAGTCTGGTTGGTGGATGAGATTGGCAGCTGTGTCTCCCTCGATTTTGATGGGATTGGGCTGATTTATCTCTGCCAAGGATCTGGCCCTCTGTCCCTCTCTGAGCTCAGAACTTTTTTTTTCTGGCTACTTGACATATATTTTTGTTTGTATAGAATTATCTATCTCTTCCCACCCATTTCCTACTTCCTGTCTCTTCAGATTTAGGGTTGAATTTTGCACAGACTGTATCTACTTATCTGATTTTTCTTTCCTAAAGGAAAATATTTATTTATTATTAAGCCAAACAAGTGCTGTGTGTTCTGACTTGGTACCCAAGTGGCTGAAATCTCAGCTGAGTGAAGCTTTTCAATTTGTTTACTGGAGTCTTCCCCAGAAACTTGTCTAATTTGTCTTTTTCTGATCAGGATTAATGATGTGCTAAAAGGTGTTTTAGTCTATTTTTCTGGAATTGAAGCACTGAGCCAATATCTATAGTATGAAGTGTCAAAGTATGAAAATGCTTTAGGAGAACCTTTTAAACAAATTGCTTTGCCAAATACCAGAGGAAAATATTGGTTTGTTTTCTTTGGGTTTGTTGGTTTGGTGTTTGGGTTTTTTTCCTTGTTTTCTTTGTTAAAGAATGGGGATTTTTAGTATTAATGTCTATTTTTTTTTTCTTAGTTTTCTTGGTTTTATCCCGGGTAAAAGTTTCAACTTTTTGTTTTTCCTACAATCAGAAACACTTTGAAAACCTGGAAGCCATTTTTTCTACCAAGGCACTCTGGGATTTTAGCAGGGGAAGGTCACAAGAACCTAAAAAACTTCACTTCCAGTTGTATACACTAAGTTGCAATGGCAAAAAATAAATGATAATGAGGACAGTTGAAACTTTGTGTGCCTGGACCAAAATTCGAAAGGATCAGTGGAAGGTTTTCCACTGACCTTAATAAGCCTCAGGTCAAGCTTTAGATTGCAAGATGAAATTCATTTTTTTGGCATCCCTCTCCACGCTGAAGCCATCTCATAAGCTTAGGGGCTCAGCAACAGCACATTTCCTTGCTATTTTCCTACTCTGCTTTGCCGTGGATCCCTCTGGAGCAGGAGAGGGTTTGAACGTGCTGCTCGTTTACAGATGCACAGTGCGATTCCAGCCCGGAGCTCCTACGTGTGGCTCCTCTCCTGCGGGGCCGGGGGGAGATGAAACATTCATGGCTCTGTGGCCCCCGAGCGCAGTTTGCTGCAGAAGTGGGTTTTTTCCCCTGCAGTCACGCCATCCCTGCCGTGCCCAGACTGCTCAGGTGAGCACTAATGCTCAGCCCCGGGACGTAATTGCAGCGTTTGTGGTCAATGTAACTCTGATTTGCCTCTCCTGGCAGATGGATTTCAAAGGCGTCCTCCTTCGTGTTGCTGCCTTCCCCGGGGGTGGGGGGAAAGAAATGTTGCACGCTCAGTTCTTTGGAAATCTGTGTTATTAAAAATACATATTCTGTGTCTCTGAAAGTAAGAAAGGTAGGAAGAGAGCACAAAGCAGAGAGAGGGAGAAAAGTCCTATTCGGAGCACCCGGGAGGGGTTTGTTCCTTTTGGATGTTTTGTTCACGATGAATTCTCCCTGAGCCCAGGGAAACTGCAGTTCTGGGGGCTGGTAATGCCAAACCTCCTATTTCCTCAGGAGAAGGGAGTAAAACTTTGAGGGGCTTTGTTGGAGAGAGCCAGACAGACATTCTGCATCCTGTCAGGCCCCGTGCCTTTGCTCTTTGGGGTTTTCCCCTCCCTGCTGCCTGAGCTGCTGCATCTGCTCACATGTGAGGGGCTGAAGCATCCCCGGGCTCAGGGGCAGCAGGAGCTGGACAGCCTTGCCCTGGCTGGTTGAACCCAGTCTGGTTTCACAGCTCTGGAGGGTGTTGTCAGTTAGAACATTCCCATTCCCCCCTGTTTTGCTGAGCAATTGTCCTGTGGAAGGGCCAGGGCCGTGGGGCTGGGTGTGCTGCTGATCCAGCAAGAGCACTTGGCTCCTGCCAGCCTGTGTCTCCAGAGCTGCTGGGACTCTCTGAGCTGACTGGCAGTTCTCACAGTAGCTTTCTTTCTCCACATGCTTTAGTAAAACGCACCAAAACTTGCATTTTGAGTGCTGAACTGTGTGCTGGGAGCTGCACTGTTTTTATGTGTGATGTGAAATTCCATAGTGGGGGTCCCTAACCTGAGGCTCCTGCTCTCTCTGGCAGACAGACTGTGGAATATCATTGCTTTTTAATGGATATATTGGTCATAGATGTGGCTCCTGTCCAGCACCCAGTACCTTCAGAGGAAGGGACACCCAGTTGATCAGAGGAATGGAGCATCTTTCCTATGAGGAAAGGCTGAGAGAATTGGGATTGTTCAGCCTGGAGAAGAGAAGGCTTTGGAGTGACCTAATTGTGGCCTTCCACTGCCTGAAAGGACCCCACAAGAAAGATGCAGAGGGACTATTTACAAGGAGCTGGAGTGATTGGTTTCATGATGACAGAGTAGGTTTAGATTAGAGATTAGGAAGAAATCTTTGGCTGTGAGGGTGTGAGGCCCTGGCACAGGTTGCCCAGAGAAACTGTGGCTGCCCCATCCCTGGAAATGTCCAAGGCCAGGTTGGACAGGGCTTGGAGTGACCTGGGCTAGTGGAAGGTGTCCCTGCCCATGGCAGGGGGTGGGACTGGATGATCTTCAAGTTCCCTTCCAACCCAGGCCATCCTATGATTCTATCTTCTGTAAAGCTTTCAGTGTCTTGACCCACCAAATGACTTCAGGGGTGTGTGAGAGCTGGATGTAGAGTTTTGTCTTTTCTACACCCACCTGCACGTTCACACCTGTCCTTGGAGGTCAGTTCTTGTCTCTTGTGCAGCCACTTCAGCAGCTCTCAGCAGTGATCCCAGCTGCTGTGTGGATCTTGTATCACAAAACCCAAGGAGGAGTCAAAGCAAAAACAACGCAAAATGAGCATCATGAAACCTTTACAAAGGTTTGCCCTTTGACTTCAAGGAATTGAAGCTGCAGTTCTTCCCAATGAAAACATCCGACACTGTCAGCAATTTTTCCCACAAAATGAAACGTTTGTGTTTGGAAAAGTGTTTTAGAATCACTGAACTTGGAAAAGACCTTTTAAGATCATCAAGTCCAACCATCAGCCCAGCACCACTACTCAAAAGAAAACTGTTTAATCTGAAAAATAATTTCATCAATCTCTGATATGATACAGACTTCACTCTGGAGTAACCTGAATATCCTGGGAGCTAAGAATTCTTATTATTTGTTTCCCTGAGAATGCTGCGTGTCTGTTGAAAAATAAACAGCAGTCTGTTATACCAATGCAGACAACAATCTTTGTCCAACCCTGCAGCAGGGGTGGGTTTGAATCCTGAAAGATTGGTGCATTGTTGGTTTTTTATCTGTTTCAGAGCCTTGCTCTTTAGTCTGAATAAACAAAGCCACCGGTGACGTGAGAATCAAACAGAAAAGCCATCAGTGATATGAGAATTTTGCTCGTGAATAGTGGGATCCAGGACCAAAATCTGTGTCATTGCATCCCACTTTAGGAGGGGACTTGAGCTGTTAGAACTGACTGGCTTTTTCCACACCATATGGTTTGTGGGGGTGGGAAAAAGTAAGTTACAGACATTGTCTGGTGAAATTATTGCTTCTCTTAGGCAAAAGAAATTAATCCTAATTTACTGAATTCCACAGCAGTTCTCTTGCTGAAACAGCCACACTTGTGACGGGCACAGTTTGAGCTGTTGGTAGAAATTGAAACTATGTCCAAAAGCTCGAGGCTGTAACTGCGAAGGAAAAATTAAAAACATGAATTATTTGGCTTAAAATCCTTTAGCAGAGAACAGTTATGGAGTTACATTTGCTGTGGGACAGACAAGTTCCACTCAGGTAGCTCCTGGAGCAAAGGGGTTTGTGGTAGGAACAGTCAGGAGCCAGGAATAAATCCTGTCCTCAAGTGAACTAAAAAGCACCGTCCCAAATCAATCTCCAGAGTCACTTTTGACTCGAGGAAGCAGGACCCAAGGACACGCTGCAGATACTTCAAACAGGGCAATTTCAGATGTAAATTGTTTTAGTTGCAGTTCTTCGAGGCTGCTGAACTGTATCATGAATTAAGTCCAAGCCTGAACAAATGCTGGGAAAGAATAATATGAATATTTCTAAATATGAAGTAGTGTCATTATTCTCTTAAACAGTAGCAAACAAAAAGTATAATTACTGTGGCAATACATTTTTTTTTTTTCTTAAATGCTTTTTTAGTAGTGGTGAAAAGTGCCAATCATCTGCTAAACTAGACAAGTCTTTTTCACAGAATCTGGTCAGATTTATGGCTATGGAGGGAATATTTGACTTGATGATTGAATAAATACCACCAGCAAACTTGCTGTCATTGTAGTCCTGATCAAAACCTCAGCATTTTCCAAGAAGGGAGGCAGATGGACTCACCCAGAGCTCCATCCATTTGCATCAGTGATGGAAATGTATCAGAGTCAGAAGTTCAGTGGATAGAGAAATAATTCACTTCTTTTTTTAACCAACAATAAAGTCATTCAGCTGAAGTGGAGACAAGTCATATCTGATATCATATTTTTATATCCTTTTTGCTTATTATAATTTATTTTTTTACAGATTGGTATTGCTCAGAGAAATATGATGCATTCTTCTGAAATTAAATTTGAATCTGTATCAAGGCAACTTAATCCCACTTGGAGCTGGTGGATAAAGGAGCAAATACAACCCTCCATAATTCCCTTGCTCATAGTTGGCTTTTCCTCACGCACAACAATTTGAAACAAAATCACTTTCTCTAATGAGAGACTATAAATTACTCCTTTAATGAGACGTTTGAAGAGTTAAATTCCCATGTTTCTCTTATCTGTAAGCCCTGGTACCTCAAGGGATGGGGAAAGATCCATCGTGCTGAGTTTCTGTGTTAAAATATCTCTCAGTATTAAGATGATTATTACAATATCATTAAGTCCCAGATGGGAATCTGGCCTTTGGTATGCTGAGTATTGTTTTCATCTAACGTTGAGAGTCTTAAAATGCTTAGAATTGAAACAAAAATTGGGAGGGGAACTTGGAACTGCCCAAAACCAGAGAGCAATGTGGTGACATAGTTTCTCACAGTTCCTCCTACGCTGTTCCTGCAAGTGCACTGCTTTGTGTTGCAGTAAGTTATTTTTCATCTAGATATTGACATCTGCATTCTCTCTTGGAAAAAAAAAAAAAAAAACAGCAACCAGCAAAAAACCCCAAATATTTGGAAAGGATCACTTATTTCCTTACATAACTAGCAGGTTGTAATGTGGTATAAAGAAGAAAGGATCAAAACCCCAAAAGTCACAGAATCCTGGAATGGTTTGGGTTGGAAGGGAACTGAAAGATCATCGAATTCAAACCCCTGCCATGGGCAGGGACACCTTCCACTAGCCCAGGTTGCTCCAACCTGGCTTTGGACACTTCCAGGGATCCAGGGGCAGCCACAGCTTCTCTGGGCAACCTGTGCCAGGGCCTCCCCACCCTCCCAGGGAAGGATTTCTTCCCAATATCCCATCTAATTCTACTCTGTGTGAAGCCATTGCCCCTTGTCCTGTCACTCCAGGCCCTCAGACAGGTCCTGGCCAGGGCAAACCTGGAGTTTGTGGGTGCTGGAATGTTGCTGTGCTCTGGTGAGGACATGGACAGCATCTGTTTACAAGATCTTTGTCAGATCCTTGAAGAGGGGCCACGTGGCACTTGGGGCCAGAGAGGCATCTGTAAGGAACCATTGTTTGTGCACAATTATGTATTTATATATGTGTTTGTATACAAAATATATCAATACACTCCATGTATTGATCCTGCAGACGCTCTGCTGGCTTAGCCCAGTGTGTTCTCTGCAATGCAATGAGGCTTTGGCTGTGATGACTGGGTTATTCTTCTCAAGAAAGGCATTTTATTTCGTTTATTCTCTGTAAACTGTCTAGTCGTTGCTCTAACAGCAAGACAATTTAAGGTATCAGCATATTTATAAACCAGTGTTTGTTCTATGTATCACTTGTGGTTAGAATCAAATTTAACACCAGTCCTTTGCCTCTGCCAAGACCAGCCCAAGGCAGAGCTGTCTCAGCAGAGATTAAGAATGTGTCTTCTTTTCAGGAGATGTGTTCTCTGTGAGGTGGACTTTCATTTATTATGTATTTATACAGCACTTAGCATCATGAAAATCCTGATCAGATTGATTTCTAGGACGGGGCTGAAAGAAATGTTATGCAATAACAGTCATTGTCCCTTGTTGCCTTTCAGACACTTCAGAATTTAAGCAGACTGCATTCTTAAAAGAGGACTAATTAAATAGAGTTGTTCTGCACAGAGAACCAGTGTTTCTCAAATGCTTTCAAAACCGTAAAACAATCTGTGAGTAGCCAACAAAAAAATATGTTAACAATGGCCAAATCAAACAGTGATTCAGAATTAGAATTAAAAGTCATAAAAACCATGTATGCATTAATCACAGAGCTCTGGTATGAATATTAATAGCAGCTGAGAGCTGTGAAATAACTGGTTTAGCTTAATTTTAAGCAGTAATTAAACATGTATCAGAACTTAACTCTATAAATATTTTATAGATAAAAAACTGTGATAAGGGCTAAGCTGGATCAAAGTGGGGGCTATTAGTGCCAGTTCTTTTGAGTTAGATGTGTCACCAGTAGGACTCAGATTGGTGCGAAAATATAATTTAGGAAACCATCTTTGCAATATCTCAAAGAGTGCTCGATCTTGCAGTCAGGTCCTTGCTATGCCAGACTTTCAGATACTTGGGGGAAGGTTAAATTTTCAAACTATTGCTGCACTTACCTGAATGATTTCTGCACTCAGGTTATATCAGGACATTTTCTTTCTGCCCTAACCCAGCTCTCAAGAAATTACTCGTGGCCAAGATGTGGTGCAAATGATAAATGATGGCTGCTCAGAATGGATGGTTTAATGGCTAATTTGCTCCTCACCTTCGAATCCATGAAAAATCCCAAAGAAATGCCAAAAAAAGTGAGCCAAACATTGTCCAGTGTTGTTTAGGTTTATGAATCTACTGAAAACAGAATTTTAACTGGTTTTGCAGACACTGAATGTTTTTTAATCTGCAGCAAAATAGGCCTAAGCACTTCTACTGTGCCAAGTATAAATCATCATCTCTTTCTACTTCTGTTTATTGTTATGTTAAATAATTTTGCTTGATTTTATATTTTAACGTTGATATATCAGAAATAGGGACAGCAGCTTGGGGAATAGATGGAAATGACCTGTGAAGTTAAATAAAATTAAAGAGTGGAAAGATTTTAAGCGACTGGTAGAAAATACTGGCAGGGGGGCTGGTAGCCCTTCTCTGATTGCAGCAGCAAAGGCCCTTTTCTAGCAATTGAACTCATCCAGGATAATGGTCAGATGAAATGACCTAATATTCCTTTTAACCTGAATTCCTGTACCATTCACTGACACATTGTAGGGTTCTCTCTGCAGCGTTTCCTAATGAGCTGTGAGAATGCAAAGGGTGCAAATGATTCTTAGTCGACCTCGTTGGCCTGAATTCGTGTTCTGTGGGGCTCAGGCCTCTGCTTCATTTCAGGAACTGCTCAATAACAGTTTTAGTAATTCACTGGTGTGAAAAGATGATTTAGTGTTTCGAACAAAAACACCTTGTCCTTAAAATGCACTGGATACCTCTTTCTTTTTCTTTTTTTTTTTTTTTTTTGGGCAGCATGTGATTCCAGGGCTCAAAGGCTCGCTTTAGGAAGCAAGGGATTTTGACATGAGGGATTGCATACCCAGAAGTTCTTCTGCGTCTTGAAAATCTCAGCTTAAACATCTGCTGGCATATAGATGGAGCCAGGAGAAAATGTGTTTTGTTTTGCAGAGCTTGCACATGAGCCTGAACCATGGCCAGTGGAGAGCTTGGACAGGGGATATTTGCAGCATGAGCTAGGGATGGGATGAGGGGAGCAGGAGTTTCTGAGCAGCAAAACAACTTTCCTTCGTGGTTTGATGCTTTATCAACAGAGAGATTGGATGGTGTGGGAGTTACCTTGGAAAAAATGTGTTAAATCAAAATTCTACCTCTATGTTGCAGAAGGGTCTTCAGAAATGTCAGACTTAGTCCCAGTGTCCCAGCTGAGCTCCAGAAGGCATAAACTGCATTTGTACCATGTGCAATTTTCAGTGGATGTGGATAAACTTAATCTGTTTTGCTGTGCCTGAGAAGCTGCTGCACTTGACCTTTGTGGCAACAACATTTTGATGGCAAAATGTTAAAGATGTTCCACGGGAGTCCTTCCAGATAGAAATGCCATTGAAATGTATTCTTTACATTAGATTTATATATAACCTGGCTGACATGATAGTAGAGGAGAAGTGGATCCTCAGGAGATGTAAATTAGTGAATGCCCATTTCTGTCTGCCAAGAATCTGTCTAGGATGCCTTCAGTTGTGTTGTTCAAGTTGTAATCAGACAGGATCTTCCAAGGTCTCTTTGTCAAGCACTTGGTTCTTTGTTTAAACCATCTTTTGAATCCAGAAGAGGTTTCCTTTGCTGGCCTTACCTTGAAAATTGTTCATTCCTCTCCCTCTGCCCTGTCAGGCTGTTCTTGTCCCCTGTGCTGCTCTGTCAAGCACAGAGCAGGTTTTGTTTTCTGAAGGATGCAAAATCCTTGTCAGGAGACAGACAACCTGGCAACATCCTACAGCAAGGCTGGTTGTCATCCTCCCAGGACAGAGAGAGGAGAAATCAGAATCACAGAATTGTTCAGGTTGGAAGAGACCTCCAAGGATGTGGAGTCCAACCTTTGACCAACCACCAGATTGTGGCACCACAGCACCAAGGCTGCCAGAGCTGAAGAAGTGTTTGGACAATGCCCTCAGGCACATGGTGGGATTATTGGGGTGTCCTGTGGAGGACCAGGAGCTGGGCTTTGATGATCCTTGTGGGTCCTTTCCAGCTCAGGACGTTCTGTGATCCTGTGATGTCACTGAGTGCGACATCCAGCTTTTTCTTGAACATCTCCAGGGCTGGGGACTCCACCACCTCCCTGGGCAGCCCCTTCCAATGCCTGACCACCATTCCCAGGAAGAAATTCCTTCTGATGTCCAACCTGAACCTCCCCTGGCACAGCTTGAGACCATTCCCTCTCCTCCTGTCCCTTGTTCCCTGGGAGCAGAGCCCGACCCCCCCAGCTCCCTCAGCTGCTCCTCATGGCACTGACTCTCCAGAGCCTTGTCCAGGGAAGTGCTGGCTGTCTGGAACTTCCCAAAATGCCTGGTGCAGGTCTCCTAAAAACCCTTTGAGAGTGTTTTATTGATAAGCCACTGTTTTAGACTGTTTGAATAACTTATTGCAAATAAAAGCCAGTGAGAACTGAAAGGTCACGTAGGCTGCAAAACCCAGCTTAGGAAGAGCTCTCCCTCTGCCTAAAGAGGCAGAGCTGGCTTGGAAAATTTTCAGTAAAAATATTAATATCTTCATGAACAGGAATAATCTGGATTTTTCCAAATTTCTCATGAGAAGGGCTCTGTTTTTTATAGATATTCTTTTATCCAACAACAAAGAATTCTATATTATGTAATAGCTGAAATTAAACGAAATATAGAGAAAGAAACATCAAGTAAAAACCATCTAAAGCAAAACAGGATATCTTTAAACTTTAAAAGGAGAACATTCCACTTTACCCAAACTGCTGTTTCTCCCTTTCTTCATTAGTTTTTTGCTCCATAGAAACTTTCTGCAATTTCAACTTTTTTTGGTCAGGTTTGGGCACGGAGGTGGAAGAAATCCTTGAAATCTTTTCTGCTCAGAGCTTAAAGTAAGAGAGGAATCACTCTGGATTGCAGAAAGGAGGCAGGTAGGACATGTCCACTGCTAAAATACTCTACAAAGTCTGTCTTTGTATCAATACAAAGAGAAATAACTTCCCTCTCGCCCCTGATGCTCGTTCATCCTCTGTATTTCCACAACTGCAGTTTTATTTGTGTTTTAACTCGATGAACTGTCGTTACAATTAGTTCTTAAGGTTTCCTGTGGAAGTTCCTTCATTCTGAGGTCAGAAAAGCTTCTCTCTGCTGAAAAGTTTCTGAGGGAAGGGGAGGCAGCAAAGCAGGGAACTCGTTAGCAAAGCTGGTCTATGCTCTGGATTGATTTTGTTTTCTCTAATGGCTTGGTCATAACAGTTGCACTCTAATTTTTGCACAGGGTTGTGCACATTTCAGGCAATGTAAATATATACATTGGCATGCTTATTAGCTCTGCTGTTTAAGTTGGGGATATTTGATAGTGTATAATAAAACCAAGTGGTCCTGTATACCATTTGTCATGCTGAGCTTGGACTCATCTCTTTGTACTCCCACTCCACCCTTTCCAACTTCATTATATTCCAAATGCTCCTCCTCGCTTGGAGCAAAATCAATCCTCGTTCTGCATTGGGTGGAAGAGGAGAAATCTGTGCTGGGATTTTCCTCAATGCACAGAGCTGTGTGCAGACTTAATACTTGCTTAAATGATAAGTGTGGGGCTTCCCCAGGGTGGGAGCATTGGAAGACAGCTGAGGTCATGGTCACAGCCTCAGCCCCCGTGTATTAAACTGCAGAAAGAAGGAGAAATATGAGAGGGCCCTTTTGCACTTATCAGGAAAGAATACTACTGTGAATGCTGCTTCCCTGAGCCTCCACACACTACAGGCAAAGGAGTAAATCCCTGCAGCCCTGAGAAGTGATTTTTTGTTGTTGTTGTTTAATCATCCCTTCGTTCCAAAGCACCAGTTTCTCCCCGTTGGCCCCATCTGTGTTTCCCTTGCTGAGGGCCTGGCCTGTGTCACTGGCTGAATGCATCAAGTCTGTGTTGGAGTGTAGAGGGTGTATTTTCTGAGGATTAAAGTCGTTTTGTGGCGTTTAGGGATGGGATTTTATTCCAGCACCTTCCTCAGTGGCATTGGAACAGGGTGCTCAGGACAGTGCTGGAGTTGCTGTCCCAAGAAGTGTCCCAGGCCTGGGGATGTGGCCCTTGGAGACACACTTTGGTGATGATTACAGTGGTGTTGGGCTCACCCTTTGACTTGATGATCTTGGAGGTCTTTTCCAACCTAAATGAGTCCATGATTTGCACCCACAGGGCCTCAGAGAGGTTAAAAAATGTGGTTTTCTAATTCCACTGGGATTCAGGTGCTGATTTACCTGTAGAACCTGCACGGATGCTGTGCCAGTGATGAAGCAGAGATAGAAGAACCCTCAGTATAAATGTTGAAGGACTTTGGTCCCCAGACTGTCTGTCTGGCAGGAGTTTGTCCTGCACAGGAGAAAAAGATGCCCCAGAGACCATCTTCCTGCTGTTGTATTCCCAGTGTGGGGAGATGATTGGAGTGTTCATTGTTCTCAGGGGTGTCCTTGGCCCTCCTCACCCCTTTTCTCCCCCCAAAGACCAATGGCTCAAGCAAAACCCTCAGAGTTTTCCTCTGAAGCTCTTGAAATTATCTCATGTTGCCAAAAGAAAGGATTTGCTGACAGTCAGAATCCTATTGGCAAACCTAGGTGGATTTATGATCTTGGGTGGAAACCAATTTGAACTATAATTTTACATGAATCTGATCCCTCTCCTGAGCCAGGCAAAACTTCGTGATTTTGGCTGATTTTTCACACTCAGCTTTTGAGCACTTCTGTTCTCATTTGAGCTGAAGATGCAACTCTGGGGCCATGATCCCAAGCAAACACTGTCATATCCTGACATTTGGGATAACACTGGCTGGATGTTTAATGGGCAATTCATTACAATACCTTTTGCCACACGGATTTAAAAAGAGGAGGAAGCTCTGCTTCTTTCCCCAATTTTTCATCCTTCCTGCTGCTGTAAAAAGATGTAAAAACTTCAAGCTGTAAAACTTCAAGCCTGTGCAAATACACATACCTTTGTTCCCTATTTCTTGATGTCTTTATAGGTTGGATGTCTTGATGTCTCCTGCTTGGTTGCCTTTTCCCCACAGGAGCACCTCAAGGGTCACACATTTGCTCCACAATATAAACTGAGGAACATGTTTAAAGCATCTGCCACCATCTCATGTTATGATGACAATTGTTATAATGATTAAAAGCTTTGCAATGTTACCTCCCCTACTCCTCTTAGTAGGGGAAAAAAAAACCTCATTTGAGGTTTTTTGGGTTCAGTTTCTGTTGCTTCAAGAGTTTCAAGAAGATGGACCAGGCTCTGCTTGGGGGGGCCCAGCAATGGGACAAGAGGCAAAGGGATGCTCAGGAAGTTCCACCTGAATATGAGGAAGAACTTTTTTGCTGTGCAGTGATTGAACAGAGACCAGAGAGGGAGTGGAGTTTCCCTCCCTGCAGATATCCCAGAACCATCTGGACACAGTCCTGTGCCATGTGCTCTGGGATAACCCTGCTTTAACAGGGAGGTGGCACCAGATGCCCCACTGTGTTCCCTTCCAACCTGACCCATTTTGTGATTCTGCTGCTCCAGAGGCTCGGTGTGAACACGGAAAATTCCTCGGGGGTTGCCCCCATGCAGGCAGAGGGGCTCAGTGGGTGCAGTCAAGTTGCTTGCAGATTGTCTTCATGCTGCAGCCACTGTTTGTAAACAGGAATATACAGAATGGGCTGAGAAATCAGCTCCAAAACAACAGGCATTGTTTGTGTGCTGAGTAACTCTAGTGCTCCATTAGGATCTGGGAAAAAAAACATGTTGTGTCCAGATGAATGTAAAACCAGACTCTACCCTGCCAAAAACTCCAACTGATACCTTGGGAAGTTCTGGAAAGTTTAGTTAATTTTTTTCCCCTATATTTGATTTAACTTGTGAGAGAAGATTTTTTTAATTTTTTATTTTTATTTTTATTTTTTAATTTCAGCAAACTAATGAGAAAGGTTATAAAAAATAATATCAAGTGATTGCTGGCTGGGTGCAACTCTCACTGTCATGTCAGGGATGCAACAGGGGTGTGTTCACACTGCTCAGGTCTGAGCCCTGTTGCATTTTTAGTGGGCAAAGATGGGTTTAGGCTTGATGTGCTGTGAAAGTGGTGCCATGAGCCATCAGAGTTTCTGCCATCCCATCAGGGGCTGTGAGGAGGATGCATAAAGAGCAATGTCCCAGCATGTCCCCTCATCAGCAGGTGACACTTGTGGTCTGATTTGATAAGGTGTCAAGAAGCAAAAATAACCAGTGTGATGTCTGATGGTGTAATGGGAGCCCACTGGTGCTTTGTGGGGTACTTTTTATATATTTTATATATGTTTATATAGATACTGATAGAAATTAGGCTGTGGTGCACCTGGCTGGGTCCAGAGGATCTGCAGATGACCTGTGGCAACAATGCAGATTCTTACAAGTCACTCAATTTTCATCTCCTCTACTCCCTGTAACATGATAAAACTTCTCTCAAAATTTCACCCCTATCCATAACTCCTGTAGGTATTTGGGCTCTGTCCCTGCCTTGCTCCCACATTTCTGGATATCAGTTGTTTTCTGCCTGAGCTGCACCTACAAGAGCTCTTTCCTCAGCTGCCTTGGGGGCTTCAGAGCCACTCAAGGTCAGTGACCAAGGCAAGGACAGCAGCAGCATTGTTTGTCATCTCAGGAAAGCACTTCAGTTGCTAAATGGATTTGAGTCGAGTTTGTTTTTTATCATCCTGAAATAACCACTGCTCAAACAATTGTAATTCTTCTGATGTCTTTCTGGAAAACATTTGGCTTGTTTGGCAGCGCAGTGTTGTGTAAATAAATATGTACCAAGCATCAAAGTCAAGGAGGGGAGGGCGAGTTCTCAAATAATTATGTAAATAAATCCACATAGCACGCTCTGATATTGGCTGCCACGTGCATTTATATTAATCAGTATGGACATTACTGACAAGTGAATCTATTCTGCTTCGTTCTCCTGAAGGTTTCCAAATTAATGCTTCGTTTTGCTCCGTGTTTTGCTGTAAGGGATGCAGCAGGAATCCAAGGCTGGCTTATCTCAGCATCCCCTTCAGGTGTCTCTGGGAGGCTGAGACCAATCAAACTCTGCATAAATAAGAGCACTCGGCATGAGAGAGTTTACAAGCTCCATCCAGCACTTAAAAAACCCACATTGGGAAAAAGTAAATACTCTCATTTGCTGGAATGGCCGTTATTTGTCGATCTCATCTTGACCTCTTTGGGGAGGCTAAAGGACGTTCAGTGACTATAAAGTGCTGAGACTTTTTGTGTAGAGCCCCAGATGCACTTTTTCGATGCTCCATTGACAGCAGCTGCAATTGAGCCAACTTGAGTGGCTCTCCATTTTTCTTTATCCAAATAACTCATTTGTTTGTCCAGGGTTTGGCATCCAGGCTTAATCACAGAATAAGTGAGAAAAAACAGTTGCTCTTGCTGCTTCTGTGATCTTTTCCCTCTGAACCATTAAGCCATTGAAGTGTATTTTAAGAAGATGGTAAATCTTTCAGTTTGGTGGTGCACAGGCTGCCTAAACTGTGAGGCTGGATCCTCAGGGAGGGTCCCACCAAACCTGGGGCTGATCACCTCTGTCCTTTAGGAAGAGGAGGACGTGAGCAATGTGGCAGGAGGTGAAGGTGATAAGGAATAAGGTGTGAGGATGCTCTTTTAGAAAGCATGGAAGTAATGAAAACAGCAGTTGGAGGTGATGTTTTGCCTTTGTGAAGTTTGAATTATGTGGCAGTGAGTCCACTTGTTAAAGCCATAAAGGTCAGAGCGAGGAGCTGGAGATGGAGGAGGAAAGCATTGTTACTGTCTTCTCACTCAGAGTACTGGAGAACAGGAGCTTAACTCATGTCTAGGGCACAAAATCACAGTAAATGAGAGTGAGATGAGCTTAGTATCTCACTGATCTTTGATTAGAGATGTTGGTCTCTTGGAGAGGCAAATTGCTGCAGTCCCAATGAATGTCTGGGTGACTCCAGAGACAGGAAATCAGTGGGGCAGGAGGTGCCACTTTGGGACCACACTTTGCTGGAGTTTGCCCATCTTTTCTTTTCTTTATGGCAGGTTCCAGGTAACACATGGGCTTGCTGGTTACATTACAGCTGCTGAGATTATTTGCATTAGAGTGGGGTAGGTGTAACAAGTCTTCAAACAGCAGTGTGGATCCCCACGGTTCAGTTTTTAATTGATACTGAATAGTTTGAGAAGGACCATGTGTTATTTTCAGTTCTTGGTGTGAGAATACACAGATTCCTTTCATTCATGCTCTTGGCTGTTCTCTTTGCTGTGGATGGGGAATCTGTGTTTCCACTGTACCCTGGAGGTGAGCAAATTTCCTTCCAGTGCCTGAAGGTGCTGCAGGGAAGCTGGAGAGCAGCTCTACATCAGGGAATGTAGTGACAGGAAAAGAAGCAGTGGATTCAAACAGAAAGAGGGGAAATTTAGGTTAGATATTAGGAAGAATTTTTTTTACTGAGGGTGGAGGGGCCCTGGCACAGGTTGCCCAGAGAAGCTGTGGCTGCCTCATGCCTGGAAGTGTCCAAGGCCAGGTTGGAGCAACCTGGGCTAGTGGAAGGTGTCCCTGCCTGTGGCAGGGAGTGGAACTTCAGGAATTTTAAGTTCCCTTCCAACCCAAACCATTCTGGGATTCTCTGATTTAAATGTGCACTGCGTGCATTGTTAACATTCCCTGCACCTCCATTTGTTCAGATGCTCAGCAGGAATAACACTGGTAAATTGATTAATTACATCAATTATCTTAGGGTTTTTGTTTCCCCTCTCTGTGCTTGCACAATTTACTTCAAATACCAGTGTTCAGAATCACAGTGACTGAGTTAAAGGCAGGAATGATTCCTTCTTTGTGGAGGGATCTCCTCTGGCCAAAGCAGGACATGGTGTCAGTTTGAAGCTGTTCTGTGCCTAAAAAATGGCTTTGGCAAGTCCTGCACCTTTACAGTACCATATGTTGGTGACTGAACTGCTCAGGTGTTCCCAGAATCAACTCTTACTGCTTCTTTATCCCTGTTCTTTCACTCCTCCTCCTTGCTGCATTTTGTGAAGCATGTAAATAAATGTGTTTATTGATTATGTGCCATTTGTGAAGGTGGTAAAGAAAAAATGGGTGTTTTTATCTGGTGAAAAAACCACAGCAAAACTTGAATAAGTAGCTTTCAGGGAAGCGAGGTAACAGACACACTGCAAGAATTGGGAGAAAATAACTCCTGAGAGGTTGAGCTGAGGGAAAAGTGAGTTAAGGAAGGCTGGCAGAGCCTTAGGGAGCCTTAAGGCCACAAGTTCAAACCATCCCATTCAGAAAGTATAGTAGGGGACTAAATGGGTTTAATCGTGAGCTCATCGCTGACCTCAAATGCAAGAAAGAAATATGCAATAAGAGGAAAGTGGGTCAGGCTCCCAGAATGGGAACAGAAGTGTAGAGGGAGCACAGACAGAATCAGAAAGGCCAAAGAACTAAATAAAGATACAACATTTAAGAGCCATTGGCAGTAAGTGGCTGCAGTTCTGTATCTCCCTTCCAGGAGGCTGCTCTGCTGTTCAGCAGGGAAAGGAACCCATCAACACATCAGCACCACAGATAATTGTTTAATGTCTTTTTTTCATAGGAAGTTCAACGCTAATTAGATGATTTCTGTAATTAGGACTAGTTATAAAAGCACTAAGGTCCCAAGCTAGATGTGGGAAAATGGGTTAGGGCCGACCTGGGTAATTTAGGTGTTTTCAAATGGGTTGGAAATACGAATTTAATTTTAGAACACTTACCAAAAAAAAAAAAAAAGGTATTTCAGTGCTGCAAGTGGGGTTAACTTGCAAAGGAGAGAATCAGAAGCCTGTGAAAAGACTAGCACAGTGAGTGTTCCTAAAAAAAGAAGAAAGAAGAGGAGTTGGGGAGCTAGAGAGCCACCAACTTAACATCGATTTTGGAAAAAGTACATGAACAAGTAGTCCAGCAACCTTTTTAAAACACCTGCAAGCTGACAGGGATAAGAAGAACGTGCCAAAAATCTCATCAAAGCCATCTAACTTCCTTGTGCAGGGCAGCAATAGGGCTTGTGGACAGAGGAGCAGCAGCAGATTTCTGTGTTGAGATTTCAGTTTGGGCTTTGGCAGCATCTCAGTGACATCATAAGTTAGAGAAACATTGTCTTAGTCAGTCTAAGGTCTTAATTACTTTCAGGAGGGCCATTGACTCTTTATTGATTAGAGTGGGGATCTAGAAGGCTTACCCTGGGCTTTGCCTCCTGGGCTTTCCACTTAAAGGCTTCAGGAAGTGTATAAAGGAAGATGGGATGAATCTAGGCCAGTGTTTGGTGCTGTCACTTAAAAGAAGTCCATGGAATTTCCAGCAGAACCATGAGTGGAGGTTTCCTCATCCTCAGTCCTAGAGATAAGGTGCTGAATTCTCCCCAGAGGAGAGGGACCCCCCGCTCTGGTTGTTCTGTGCTTGCCTTGCTGACAGTGGGTTGGGAGAGCAGATGTTTATTTGTTAATATGAGTTGTCTGTACCAGCTTCTTTGGAGGTGCCAACAGCTCCCCAGGATGCAAGGAACAGGGAATGAAGCCACTGTTGGATTAGGGATCTGGGATGACACCGAGCTGTGAGCTCCTCCATCCAAATTTTACAAATGCCCTGACTTGCACTCTTGCTGAATTCAGCCTTGTGCTGCCTCTTGTGCCCCAGCAACCCCGAGCAATAGCCTGCTTATTCAGTCTTACAATCAGGCCTAATTGCAAACCAGGCCCAGTGGTCAAAGGACAAGAGTATTACAAATGCCAAATATTTGTGAGAAGCCAGCCTGTCCCAGGGAGGGACAGCTGCTCCTAATTTTCCTGAGAGAATCATATTTTAAAGCTTAAAAATACAATAATTTTTGTGCATAGCAGGGCAGCTACTCCCTACCCAGAAGGGTTTAGTATTTGTGTGCCTTGGCCTGCCAGCCGTGAGAGGGGAAGAATACTTGTCTGCTCAAAAGGCAACTTTGAGACATGTTAAATTATTTCAAAATATGCCTTTGAGGCCTTCAGAAGAAAACTGCTGAATTGTGCTCAGCTTTTAGATACTGGATGCTGTGACAGGTTAGCAGTGCCCAACCTGAATTAAGCCAGGTCTAAGTCCCAGTGCACAGGGACCTCAGTGCACCTCCCAGCAAAACACAGGAAGGTGAAGACAGTGGATGTTTCACTCAGTCTGGGGTTGAAGGAGCCATTAAAGAAGGCACAAGTTCCCAAAAACTGAGGCTGCCTTCAGAGACAAGGGAGGAAGGAAGAGTCCAGCTGGGCTGATGGAACAGCCTGAACCCAGGAGGGTTGGGAAGGACCAGAGCTGGAGCTTTTGATAACACAGCTAAAAACTGTGACTGTGATTATTAAGGGGATATCCTTGGGCAGCAGGGCAGGGGGGGATTCTGCCCCTTTACCCCCTCAGGTGAGACCCCCCTGCAGAGCCGCTCCAGCCCTGGGGAACAGCACAGCAAGGACATGGAGCTGCTGGAGAGAGTCCAGAGGAGGCACCAAGAGGATCAGAGGGCTGGAGCAGCTCTGCTGGGAGGAAAGGCTGGGAGAGTTGGGATTGAGTTGGGAGAGAGGAGAAGCTTTGGGGTGACCTGATTGTGGCCTTCCAGGACTTGAAGGGAGCCTAAAAGTAAGAGGCAGAGAGAATATTTCCAAGGGCCTGAAGTGACAGGACAAGGGGGAATGGCTTCCCACTGACAGAGAATAGATTTAGGTTGGATCTTGGGAAGAAATTGTTCCCTTTGAGGGTGAGGAGGCCCTGGCAGAGGTTACCCAGAGAAGCTGTGGCTGCCCCATCCCTGGAAGTGTCCAAGGCCAGGTTGGACGGGGCTTGGAGCAACCTGGGCTGGTGGAAGGTGTCCCTGCCCATGACAGGGGGCGGAATGAGATGGTCTTTAAGTTCCTTTCCAACCTGAACCACTCTGTGATTTCTATGGTTCTATGCAATGGAATTAGCTATCACCAGAGCTGTGCCAGAAGCTGCCTGTGCGTTTGCTGCTATGAATTTGGGTCACTGAAACCCACTCAGAGCAAACATTGGCCTCGAGAAAACACACTTGTCCCCCTGCATCAGATGTTTCTCTTGCAGATGTTGTCCTTCTATCTCTGGTCAAAGTGACCTGGAATTTGGTTTGAAATGTTGATGTCTTCTCAATGCTCTCGTTGTTTATAGCCACAAGGTGGCATTGCAGATTAAAGGGAAAACAGCTCTCGTATTTCAGGGACATAGGAGAGAGGTGGGAGACTTGGAAAAAATTGTACAGCCCCGCTGAAATCCTTTCTAGGTCTTGGAGAGATGCAGGGCAGACTTGTCCTCTCAACTCTCAGGCCTCCAGTTTTGATGGCAGTGAGCACGATGTTTGCTGTGTTGTGATCATGAAGCGTTTCAACTGGTTGAGCATCTGCAAACACACTGGAGCTGTTCAGAGCTGCTGCTTCACTCCTGCCTCTGGGATGTGATGGAGTTTTAGAGCTGTGAGAAAGGTGATGGTGTCTCCTTGCAGGCTCTTTCGTTTCCGTTTGTGTGCTCGGATCCTGAAGAAAACTCGTTTGTTTCTTTCCCCCAAACACGTTTCCCTTGGTTTCTGTGCAGGCTCAAATTTGCCTGAAATCGGGGCTCTCTGGAAGGCAAGTGAAGTTAAACACTCAAACAAAGGTTTGAAGTAAACAAAGCTTTAAAGGCTGTTTATTTGTTTGCTTGTGAAGAGGAAGGTGACCTGAGCTTACTGGAGCTGGACCTTGTCTGTACTTTCCAGGTCTTACTGTGATCCAGAGCTCAGCCTTTTCCGTTCAGGGTAAGAAGACTTGGAGCAGGATGTTCCAAGGTGTTTGCTCCTTGAAATAACGAGGCACTTAGGAGATCTGAGTGAATCCTTAGGAAGCCTGTTTTGCACCAAAAAAAATGATAACAAATTTCCTACTCTGGAAATACTGACTGCTGCACATCAGAATGGGCTTCACTGTTTTATTTCCCTGTATTTTTTTTTTTTATTATAAGTTCCTGGCCTAGGGAAAGGACCTGATTTTTCCTCAGCCCCCACTATGTTGCTGTAATATAAATGCTGTATTGCTGATAGATCCTTTCTGGTCCCAACTGTTTTTATCAGTGCTTGTTGCCTTTGTCTGTATATACTTTCCATGTAAACCAGGAAAAGTGGCTCTGCTGAAAGATGGATCTTCCCAGCAGTGGAAAAAAGTGCTAAATGGAGTGGGGGAGCATCCAGCCAGCAAAGGAAAATCTTACCTGTTTTGGAAAGAAAGTGAAAATAGTTTTATTTTTGACTCTGCTTTGGGGACGGAACGAAAGGCAGATGAAATAAAAAGAGCTTGCTCAAAACATACCAGAATTGTTTGTTAGGAATTCTGCAGATAAATGGAAGCTAATTGACAGTGTTTCACCAGGCAAGAGAAATCCCCTTGTTCTAACTCTAACCAAAGCAGTGAAATTTTTTCATCAGCATTAACATGCACATGACAGCAGATAAAAACATGGTGAAGTTTTGCTTGGACAGTTTTTACCTGGTTGAGAAAGCCAGGGCACATAAATACCTGTAGATCCACAGATCCAGATATACACAGATGTGTTTGCACAGGAGTTTCTCGATATACTGCACTGGGACCAGCCTTTTTCAGACAAATATTCCCAGTGTCTTCAGCCATTTTGGTTTGCCAATTGTCCACAATTTTATCCTAGTTTTCCCCCACCTTGAGGTTACTGCAGGGATTGGGAGGCTCTTGCACACCCCAGCTGTCCCAAGGCTGGGAAACTGTTTTCCTCCATAGTCCAAAAGACTGTGGTGAGGTGGCCACAAAAGTGTGCAAAAATGTTGTTGCTTTAGATAGCGTGGGAAATGCTGTTCTTGACCAGTTCTTTGTTCTGGGACAGACCCCACAACTAATTTTGCCCCAAATATTCCCCTTTTCTCAAGGCTCAGCAGTGCAGGCGGGACAGTTTATTCCTGCTTGAGCAGACACTGTCTCTCACTCTGTGCAAAGCGTGGTCAGACTTGGACTGGGAGGCCTGATGGAATATAAACATCAAGTGTTTATTAAATACTGTGAATATTCTGCCCTGACATGTAAATAAGCAGTTGGCATTTGGATTTACAGGATGGTTGACCACAGTAGAGATACGTAAGGCTGATGACGACATCAGGATCATTTAAAAAGGTGTATATGCTCCTTCTGGGTGCTGGGTACTTCTGGGGGGAAGCCAACAACTAAATGATAGAGGTAGGATGAGGTGAGCAAGAAACCTGCCCTCCCCAAGGTTATTCCATAAGTGCCTACTGCAGAGTTTCAGATGCACCACTGGAGCAGCTGGTGCTGGCTCACCTCATCTGTCAGGCAGGGTGCTGAAGGAGATGTATTGCTGGACTGACCCCAATAGTGAATCCGATGTTCTTGGCGGTTTTTTCAGGCTCCCGACCTGAAGGGAGAAGTTGAACCTTTTGAAAAGAGAAAAGTTATCCATAAAAAATTCTGCACGGTGCACGTTTCCGGATGAGTGTTCAGGCCAGCATTACTTAATGCTGGAATCAAAGCTTTGGGGATTCACGGACATTTCCAAGGCTGCTGTGATACTGCAACCCCTGTGTATAACCTCATGCTTAACACAGGGCTTTTATTCACCTTGAAATTCTCTTTTGTTCTTCAGTCAGCTCCGTTCTGGAAGGAGAGGGGGGGAAGGAGTGGTAAGATTCAGCAGGATCTCTGGAGATAAGCAGATGCAAGCCCGGCTCTCCTGGAAGAGAGGCTTTGTTTGTGTTTCAGAGGAGGTGGTCAGAGAAAATTTGGGACAGTGTGAATGTTTTCTGGGGGAAAGATGCTGTTTAAAGCACCATCTGTGTGTAACGCACGTAACGTGCGTCACAGCAGGGAAACAAAATTTGCTGCATCCTGGGGAACACTGTGGGAACATGTTTGGTAGAAGGAGGCTGGTAGTGATGGGATCTCTCTTGTGCATCTTGCTGCTGCCTGGGAAGCACCCTGGGGCAGTCTCAGCCTCCCTGAATTCCCAGGGACTGCCCTATCAATGGGAAAGTTGCACTTCTGCTCTAGGGGTTTGCTAAACAACACATGGCCTGGCTTGGAGTCACAGAGGCTCTGCTACAGAGGGAAGTCACAAAACAATTTTTTTTTTTAATTTTTTTTTTTTTTCCTTCCTTCTATTTCCAAAAGGGAATTTTGCTCTTTTCCCTCCCTACCCAACCCCATGAACTGTATAGTGGCTGTCAGGACATTCATACGACATGGTGAGTGCTTGAATTCAGGTGTTTTCTGTAAACCTGACAGATCTTTGACCAGCAAAAATTTGAGTATTGTAGTCACTCAGGTACTGCTGCTTAATTTGAATGAGGGGGCAGGAAGAAACATCTCTCTGCTTCTGCACAACCAACTGCACCTCAGAAAAACAGCTTTGCTTTTAACAAATCTGCATTTTCTTTAAAATATTCCTAGTGAATATTGCAGAGTTCAAATGTGAAGGCCTTCCTCTGGAATGGCATTGAGTTTTGAAAGATTTACGTTGGTCTTCAAATCTGTAACCTGTTGACACACTACAAAGGCCTGAGATGGCTGCCAGTACCTCAGCACATTTTGAAAGCACAAACAGTGGCTTTAGTCATGGTTAAGTTGCATGAATCAGACCATTCTTCCTTGGACAGTCCTTCTGCAGATGAGGTCTGTTTAAATTTCTGTGCATCTGCTGTTCATGCTTTCATATGGGAGCAATTTTTTTACATGTGCATCAGGGAGGGGTGAGTAAGGAAACAGCGACACGTTGACCTCAGAAGCTCTCAGGGAATTTTCTAGAGCCTTGGGCTGCCTGCCTGGGAGAGGGTTTTTTTTGTGTGCTTGTTCCTCTGGTTATCCTGTGCACACCTCTCACTGATCCACCGTCCCTGCCAGGGGCTATGGAAACACAGACAGGGTTTGTGTTTGAAGGTGAGGGCTGAGGAGAAGGGAGTCAAAGGGAAGAAGTTTATCCTACTGCTGTTTTTGTTCTACCTGCTGTGGAGGTGCAGAGGAACATTCTCTCACCGACTGCCAGGTCGGCAACTTCTGTTCTTGGTGGATTCCCTTCAAGGTTAAAGGCAGAGAAATCACGACCTCTCCTTCCTTAGCAAGAAACCAAAACTCTCAAAGGCCCTACTGATCCCACTTGAGGAGAAAGTTTCAGTTCCATGGCTTGGAATGAAGCCACCATCAACCCCAGGGATGCTGAGCCTCCCTTGGTGCTTGAGGTGTCCCTGCCCACGAACTCTCTTGTCCCTCTTAGACACTTGTTTTAGCTCTGCTGTCCCTGAGCCACTTTGGTGACCAGGGTTCACTGCTCATAACTCATCTCTCAGCCTTTCTGGGACAAATTCAGCTGACTGAAAAGGTCATTTATTCCTACTTGTTCTTGGGGATATCAGGGCACAAGCAGAGCAGAGTAGACCTCTATGTGCACACACAGCTGGGAATGGGGTTGGGAGGAGCACAGGTGAGCAGGTTCAGTTCAGGAACCTGAGAATAAGTGTTATGTGTAAGAGTTACTCTGAGGTTAATATTTATGTTATGTAGGAAAACCTTAGGGGGGAAAATTTGAATTTATTTTGGACTAAAACTGTAAAAATTTGAAAATTTTTAATGGAAAACGATTACTCCCATTTTAAATCCCCCATCCTCCATGCATTTAAACATTGGAATGAAATGAAATAAAGTTGGATGGCTCCTGACTGGTCCTTCAAAAGCAAAGCAGGAGCTGACAGCACAGAAACTGGGGGATTAGGGCTGAGCCAAAGATTAAAGCAGTTACTCCTGAGCTTAGAGATGGTGACCTGAGCTAAGGTGTGGGCTCAGCTGTGCAGGAGCATGAACTCTTTTTTTTGTTTTTTCCCTTGGTTTTGCCCATATAATTTCAGAATTACAATTATGAAACACAACAACTATTCTTGCACGTGTAACTGAATACTTTCCACTGGTTCAACATCATTAATTTCTTCTGTATTTTATACTCCACTCCCTTAAAGTGCCTTTCTGTGGGGACTTTGGGCTCCCTTCCCCTTTTCTCCCCTTGCTGGATTGTTCATGTCTCAGCTGGGACAGGCAGAACTGTGTTTGGTAGTCTCAGAGCCCAGAAGCTGATTTTTTTGTGATCTAGTCACGGCCACAAACCTTGAAGCCTCCAAATGACCCTGTTTGTAATCCAGTGATGTGTTCTCAGAACTTCCTAGGCCACAAGGTCCATCCCTGAGTTGATGACTGCCCGGTCAGTGGACAGCCAAGTTCACCCTCACAGCTCTGCCCATGGGAATATGGAATTGTTCATACACATGACTTGTGTCTTGTGGTGAACAAGGCTCTTTCTGGAATGACCAATGCACTAGAAGGTTTTCTCTTCCCTCCCTTCCTTCTCACTGACCTTCCCCAACGTGTCCTTGCCTAAATCTGTAGCGCTGCACACGAAAGGAAGGAATTTAGGAGTGTGTGAAGTACTTGCAATTAAATGTCACGCAAGCCACATGTGGTTTTGTTGCTCCAAATTCAGCTCAAAATAAGTGGAAAGGATTACAAAATGAGGGAACAACTTGGGTCAACCTGGAGCATTAAACAAAACATGTTTTCCTTCAGTAGCACCCAGGAGTGTGTGATGGATTTTACCAAGTGGAGAACACAATGTGGAATCCAAGTCAGGGGCTCAGTCGAGGTGTCACAGGAGTCAGAAAGTTGCTTGGTGAGCCTTGCAAGTTCTGCTGCTTGAAATAGTTGCTCTTTGCTTTGTTTGGCTTGTGCTGCTGCAGAGAAGGGAACGTTTTCCACGCCCACTGTGACAGGACAAGGAGGAATGAAGGTAGGAGCTGGAAGTGAGGTCGTGGCTCAGGCTCACTAATGGGAAACCAGGCAAAGGAGGAGATGGGAACTGTTCATGTTGAGCCTCCAGTGAGCCAAGCTTAGAAGGCTCTCAGATTTTTAAGAATATTTAAGATTATTTCCCCATGCTGGACCATGCAATGGATGTCCCACATGTGAGGTTTTATTGCCCACCGCTCCTGGGGAGATGAGTGGAGTTTCTCCCTGAACTCAGTCAGACCTCTGACATTCCTGTGATCAGGAAATTAATTTAATCTCCCGATTAGGAAATTTTCCACTGGTTTTAACTGAGAGTTGCTCTGTGCTGGTAGAACTGCTCCACTCTCTCCACGAGCCCAAAGGCTACAGCAAACCTGACAGAGCCCTGTTGTCTTTGGCACGCTGAGCTCTGAAGTGTTTGGTGGCACGAACTGATGGAGGAAGGACGTGTGTCTTTTCCTGAAAAGCTGAGGGGAACGATTTGCTCTCTGTATCAGCAATGCCACTGCCTTTCCCAGCCAACCACTGCCAGCTGTGGAAGGCACGTTCCCTCCTGCCAGCCACTCATTGTGCTTTTGCAGTAGGAAGAGGGGGGATGGAAGAAGGGGGGATCTTAATTGAAAAAATAGGCCCAGGGCTTCAGGGACATAACAAAGTCAGTGGGAGTGTGTGAACAGCAATTTATTTTGTCAGTTCAAGTTACAGTCTTTCTGACATGTGAAAATTGCAGATGCCAGTTTCTCAATGTGTCACTGTGACACACAGCATCCCAAATAAATAATGAAACTCAGGGCTGGCTTTGCAGGGCTTCGGGAAGCCCAGGGAAATGGGATATAAAAATTGGCAGATAAACTGAGAGAGTTTTCTCTGACATAAGGGGCATGATCTTAGTTCAGCCTTTCACAAGATGATCTTCATACCTTTCATTGCTTCAGCAGAGTGTTCCTATCATCAGTGCAGTCTTCACAGAGTTTATGGCCTTCACAGCCTCTTTGGGCTTTGAAAATGGAGCTGTTTTCATGAAGAATGAAGCAAACTTTTCCCCTTGAAACTAAAGGATTGGATGGAGTGTGGCTGAAGTGTTGATCTGAGGCTGAGTAGATCTCAAAAGCAACTCGTTAAGGCCAGGATCCAATTAGGAACTTACCTGTTGCCCTGACTGCTTAGGAACCTTTTAAATGTTCCACTTCCATATTGTTCTTCACCTGTTAAATTGGAGTGATGATGATATTTAAATCTCCTGTGTTTTCTGACTTAGTTTAATCTTTTAGAAAGGAGCTCTCCTTTCCATGGATTTCTATAGCATTAATACAACTTGGCTCAGCCTTTATTATGATGTCTATATATTACAGCAGTAATATCTCATTTTGGGCAAATCAAGAAGTTTCAATGAGTTTTTGTTCACTGGGCTTACAGAAGTAGACAAATGGCCATTAATGATCAGGGGACCAAGTCAGAAACGTGAAGAGTTTATTAGAAGTTCAATTAGAAAGAAACTGTTCTGCAGAGAGCTTTGGCAGGAGCCAGAGTGGCAGCAAAGACATTCATTGCCCTTAAAAGAGAAGTCCTTAATAATGTGGCAAAGCTGTGAATGGTTTCCTATCCCATTTCCCCAGTTAATCTGGGTTAGGAGTCAACAGGGTGGTCAAACACAATGTATGATTTCTGAGGAAATCCTGAAAAGCTGCATTTGTTTTATCTAAGAATAGGAGAGAGAGAGGATATGACAAGTCTTCAAATGCATAAAAGGCCTGTGCATGCAAGAAAAAACGTGTTACCTTTGAAGAAGAATAGGTCAAGAAGCTGTAAATTTAAATTGCAAGGAGATCTGTGTCTAACAGATAAAGAAAACATCAACAAGGCCAGGAAAGGTGAAAGCTGGTGCTGTTACCTGCAGCCCATGGTCCTGGCAGGGGAGGATGGAAGGGAGTGAGGATACTGTCTAACCAACATCTAAAAGATAACTGCTAATAATTTTACCAAGTGTTTCAGGAGGCTCAAAGTCGATGCAGACAGGAAGGTTTGCCTGGGTTCATGACTTTGGAGGGTGTGTTAAGCTGACACTTGTCACCAGCAGGTGGGTTGTGCCCAGGAGTGTCTGACTGGTGTGAGAGGGTCCCCATGTTGGTAGGACAGCACATCACTTTTGGCTGCACTGTTGTCTCTTTCCATGCAAACTTAAAAAACAAGACATGGATTCTCAGGAGCTCAAAGCCAGATTGTTCTCCTTGTGCAGCCAGGGCCAAAAGGAATTTTGGTCACACAAGCCTGATATGAAGATATGAAACAAGGCAGAGATGGATCAGCTCCTGGTGCCACCTGAGCGAGCTCAGTCCATGGGTTTACCAGGACACTCTTAAATATGAAGTTCTTCTTTCCTGTGGAAAAGCATCAGTTGACTTTGCAGCAGTGCTGCACTGCCTTCCTTACTCTTTTGAAACCCTTTTTCCTTGGGAACTACGGAAAGAAACTGAATTAGGCTGCAAATAAATCTCTTTTGCGGGATGTTGTTCATCCCCAGCCGCCCTGGTCACACTCTGTGAGAGCATCCCTGGGTGTAGGGACTTGGAGAGAGCTGATGAGGTTATTGAGAGCCCACTTACCCTGATCTCAGCTCTGTGCTCGTCTCTCCTCTCAGAACATGCGTCACTGTACACTGTAATTACGAGGAGAGCTCACTGGCAAGGAAGGATGATTGCATCATTAAGACACTGGAACAGGAATAACTAATTCTGCTCTTAACTCCTCATGTAACCCTGGCTGTGACACTGGAGATCAGTTTTCTCATCTGAAAGGAAAAAAATTTCCCTACCTTGTTAATTTTATTTTCTTGGGTTGTTTAATGTTGCTGTGTCTACATTACAGTTTGAAGGGATAAAGACTTAAGGAGGTTGTGTCTGTGGCACCAGTGACAATCAAATTCAAACTGGATTTGAACTAAAACTATGTGTCCTGCAATAAGAATATTGATGTCAATAATAATATTTACAGTAAAACCATCTACAATGGGCTTGGAAGATAATTCATGACAGAAACTGCTAAAAGAAAAGTCTGTAGCATATAACAGGACCTGGTTCATTGTTTGTGTTAATTTGCAACCCTGACATCTCTCACCAAGTATTCTGGCAAGATTGTAGTGCTTTCAAGGAAAGATTTAACAGCCAAGTTACAGCACACATCTCATGTTGCTTTTAGTTTATTATTATTGCAAAATGCACTACTGAACACTTAGGAGTGCATCACAAAATAAAATGCTGTGGAATTACAAATGAATTTTGCTTGAGAGTTGAATGAGTCTGTGATTTAAAAGCTTTGATATCAATACCATTGATGTTTTCACAGCAAAGATGATGGCACTCGCAGGGTTTTCTCTTGAATTTGGAAGTTCTGACACGATTCTTAAAAAGTGAATTTTGGTGAGATTGTTATTATTTTTTCCCCAAAAGTTCAGCCAGCTATGAAATAAGAGTGGCTTTGTGGTTCCCCCCCCCCCGGTTTGCTGCTTTTTCCTCTTCTGGATCAAACATTTTTTATGAAGTCAACCTTTTTCTACCTCTGCTCCTCTCTCCCACACCTCTTCTCTTGTGGAAAAAAATTCCCCAGTCCTCTGGCTTTGTTACCCATCGATCTTGTTGCCAAGAAACTCCTCTGTCCATGGAAGCTCCATTTGTGTGTGTGTCACATTATAAAAAACTACTTTTAGCATGCAGAACTGTCACAGCCAAAGAGCCAAGTCATCACTTTGAGACTCACAGTGCAAAGCAAGAGGGTGGTGGTTTTCTTTAAATATTTCAGACAACGCTTTTACCAAAATGGGTCATTCCTCTGTCTAATCAGCGTGTGCTCCTGGCCACGAGCAGTTCTAGGTGCAAGAACTGCTGCAGTGGGCAGTAATGGATTAAATATGTCCACTGTGAAAGATTCTTCCTTAATTGCAATAGTTGGAGGTTTATTTTATGCTCTGATACGTGGCGTTGAGCCAGAGAGACCACAATCCACCTCCCTTTCCAAGGTCCGAGCGCAGAAAGTATCCCTTTACAAGAAGGGTGCTTAAGTGCTTTTCTGAATCAAAGCCTGAGTCAGTGCTTTAATGTACTCTGTTCATGCTTGGAAATGGCTTATATTCCTCTGAGCAAATTTCCTCTAAAGAAGCTAAGCCTACTACGGTGTCTGAAGAATTCAATGTCACACTGAAAACTTATCCCCCAGATCTGTGTCCGACGAGATCCTGCTTAATGGATGCTGCCTATTACTTACTGCCAGGCAGCATTCCCCTCCCTAGCACTGAGACAGCCTGTTCTCTCTCCAGGCAATGTGTCACATTTTCATCTGGTCACCTTTGGTGTTTTCCATTTCTACTGAAGGTTCTAGAGAAGGTCACTTCAGTGCAGCATCAGTAGCACCTCCATACCCATGATCTCATACATGTATTTCAGGCTGGCTCGAGGCAAGAGTGTGGTAGGACTCAGACTATCCAGCAGAAAGTTTAGGCAGCTGTCTCATATGAGAATCATGGAATAGCTGGAGTTGGAAGGGACTCATAAAGATCATTGAGTCCAACTCCCTGCTCCTTGCAGGATGACCTAACACTAATCACAGAATCACACCTTCCCCTAGCCCAGGTTGCTCCAAGCCCTGTCCAACCTGGCCTTGGGCACTTCCAGGGATGGGACAGCCACAGCTTCTCCCCGTGCCAGGGTCTCCCCACCCTCACAGGGAACAATTTCTTCCTAATCTCGAACCTAAACCTCTCAGTTTGAAGCCATCCCCCCTGTCCTGTCACTCCAGGCCCTTGTCAATAGTCTCCATCTTTCTTGTAGGCTCCCTTCAGGTACAGCTGTCATCCAGATGCTCCTTGAACTCTGACAGGCTTAGCTTTGAGACAGCTTGTTCCACTGATTGACCACCCTCTCAGTGAAGAATCTTTCCCTCATGTCTAATCTGAACTTCTTCTTCAGCTCCATTTCCTGAGCTGTGGGTCATCAGAGAGAGGAGATCAGCAGCTCCTGCTCTGCTGCCCGCCCTGAGGAAGGTGTGGACTGTTCTGAGGGCATCCCTCAACCTTTGCCACTGCTGCTTTCAGTGCACTGGGTCACATTTTCCTTTCACAAAGTGTGAGGCTGGTGCCCGACCTACCAGGAAAAGCTTTCTTGTGGATCATTTTAAGCCTCACCACCAACTGCAGCTTCCTTGTCAGAGCTTGAGGAAAATTCATCCCGGTCTTGCTGGGCTATTTTAAGGGTAGGCTTCTATGGATCTGCACGAGCCCATGTGCTTCAATTAGCTTTTGTCTGGCCTGAGCTGTTTTTGTTATCACCCTCTTTTTGCTGATAAAGCAGGAACATTTTTAGAGGTGATTTCCCCCCTCCCCCTTGCAGGAGCGCTAGGATGGATGGGAATGAACTTTGTCAGGTCCTTAGAGTAAAAGGAATTGTCAGGATACCTGGCTCCCTGTCGGTCCTGACAAATCACCTGGGAGCCTTGTTGCCTCAGGTTGCTTGGGTCTGCAAAGCAAGGCTAATATTTATTTCCATTATATATATTAATAGCACTTAGTAACTTTGAGCAAGGTCAGGACTTCACTGCATTACACACTGTGCTAAGACCTGCATATATTTAGTGGCTGTCTCATGCCTCCCGTGAAGAAGTGATGTCAGAATGCAGTGCCTGAGATCCACGGAATGATCCATAATGCATGATGTATTCCAGGGTTCTGTCCTGTCACTCTGGCTCATCTGATGGAGTGCATCATGGGCAGGAGATAACTTGAGCTGGCCTTTCTTAACTCGATTATCCTGTTTCAGTGTTAATACCCAGGATAAGGATCTGTGACTAAAGGGAGGCAATGTCTGAAAAACCTCTGCAAAGTTTTGCTGCTGGAGTCATAAACCAGGGAGAATAAAGCAGCACTGCCAAAGCATGTGCACCTCCAGCAAACCTGACCACATTTTGTCTGAATTTAAGCCTCTCATTTTCATCTGTGCCTTAGTCACAGAAGCCATTCTCCAGATGATCCCACGCTCCTTCAAGTTCAGACCAACAACTCCCTGAATTAATAGATCAGTAGACAACAACTCTGTGAACCTCCAGTATGAATTGATAAATAGTCTGTCTCCAACCAGTAACACATCCCAGATTTAGGGCTGCCTGACAGGCAATGTTCTGCCATTGCCACCATGACTTTGTTCTACACTTGAAACTTGAAAACCATGAAAAATAAAGAATAGTTTGGAACCTCTGGTTGTTAAATCACCAGAAGCTCCTACTGCACAATGACATTATGATTACCAGTGTCTATAAATCTACCTTACAGGACTTGGTTCTTCTGATGGGACCCACACTAGAGACAGGATAAGGGGTCTGTGTGTGCAGAAGTGACATGTTGGGGTGGCATTGCTGAAGTTCTGGAGATGTGAGTTGGAATCTGTGATGGGATGACTTTTTTGGGCTTCCTCTGTAAATGTTCATTATTGACAAGTGGTGTTTCCTCCTACTATCACACCCATGTATCCTGGTTTCATACTTGGAGTTAAGGGTCAGGGTGGGAGCAAACTGGGTGTGCTGGTGGTCACATAACTGTTGGTCACAACCAGCCTGCACTTGGTCTGGGGTTGAATTGTACTGCAGTGGGTGTGCTTGTCTGAAATATGAAAGCAGGAGTTGTCAGCACTCAGGGAAAGAGTGAAGGCCAAGGAAAACTGTAATGAATTGACAACCTCTGTAAAGGATAAAGATGGAGCTGCAGAACCAGTGCAGCAGCAGAGCTAAAGCTCTGTGTTAGCAGGAGTGCAGTGAGGCTGGTGATGGACTGATACTCATGTCAACAGAAGGTTGTCTGTGGAACTGAAGTCATGTGCGAGGTCTAAAGTGGAATGAATCTGAGATTAGTAACCCTGTGTGGAGAGTTACAGCTTAATATTGTGTGAAAATATAAAATAATTCATGAAATGACAGCCCAGTTGTGAGATGGTGATCAGTTGCTGAACAATGATATTCTGAAAGTTTGTTCAATGCAGAATTAGTCAGAACTCCTTAAAACCAATGGTGATTAAAATACCCTTTTAGCTTTCCTTGTATACATCTTTTTATAATAGAATCCCTTTCTAAAGTTTGAAAGTGAGGTAGAAGTTTAGTGAAAGCACTGAGTGCAGTTTGAGAGAGGCTGGCTCGTCATGCAGGGCAGTACTTGGGGGGAAAAAAGGAAAATCATCCAGAGCCTTCATTCCAAGAAAGAGTCTAGACATTAAGCCACTGCATAAAAAGCTGTTGGAAAGTCAAGGATTTCCTTACAAGTACTTGCAGCTTTCTTTCCTGGCTTCTTCTGGAAGTCCATTGACTTCTTGGAGATTCACAGTACCACATAAATTAGGTGGAGAGACTCCATGGGAAGCAGGCCAAAGCGGAAGATAGTTCTTAAATACATTATCTGTTTCATTCTTCTCCTTTATATACTTCTCTCCACAGCAACTGTACTCAGTGAAATATGCTTTGAAGAAAGTTGAATTGCCAAAAAAGTAAGATTAAGTGCCAGAAAATAGTAAAGTTATATTTTCATTCTCCATTCTGCATGAAACAATCCAGCAGAACTAGTAAATATGGGCGTCACGTTATTTCCAGTGTTGTTGCCTTGGCTTCAAAAGTCACCTCAAATTGTTCTGTAAGTGATGAGGTGACGACAACCCCAAACAAGCAGCAAAGCAGGCAGAAGGTCCTAAGGAACAGTTTGAATGCTGGGTCTATTTTAGAGCTGGTGGTTGTTTGGATAAAGGAACTAATGGAAATAAACCATGGCTGTACAGCTGGTACCCACTAATAGACCTCTGGATGAGAAATAGGCTGCTCCCAAGTGAGGTGTCCACGGCTGGTGGCGAGCAGGGACTGTCCATTCCCGACAGAAATGTCACTGGAAAGGTAATTTTTCCCATCTCCTGTTCCAGGGTTTAGGTGTGTCGGGTTCTGTCTGATTGTTCGCGTTGGCCAGTTCCCAGCTGCTTTCTGAAGATATTTATTTTTGTAACTGTTGCATTTATCAGGGTGGATTAGCCAAGTCTGTTGACTTCAGTGCTTTGGCACAGGCTGTCAGGAATTATTTTAGTAGTGCTCTGCCCTGGACCCAAGTGCATTTACTTTTCAACCTCTGCTCTCGCTTCCAAGCAATAACCTACTGCGGGTTTCACTTCCAGGCAGACGTTCAGTGGAGTTCCTCTGCCCAGCATTTTGTTGTACATTGGATTTTTGTTTGTTGAAATCAAAGGGAAGGAGAAAGGACCATCTCCCCCTAATGGCTTCTGGCTACCAGTAAATGGTGGCTATTCCACAAGGAGGTATAAAGCACAGGAGGATGTTTTCAGAGAAGTAATAAATCTGCTGGGATAGTCATGTGGAGTTCCAGCATCACTTGAGAGAGGGGAACTTCTGGCATTTCCTTTGTTCCATCTCAGGCATCATCTCCACGAAGTCTTGGATACATGAGCCAAATCCTCTGCCCAGCAGTTCCATCATTTTCCAGCACCAAAGGGTTGGGCCCTTCCTCTGCAGATTGTTTAGGGTGACACCATGCTTTATTTTCAGTGTTTTAGGGGTACCAAAAAGTCACCCCTCTTCTTGGTAAGCTGACTGAGCTTTGATAGTACCTTCAGGGCTGTGAAGAAGTGTTGACGGAATGTATTGACCCTAATGTTTTTCGAGGTAAGGAAGAATTAAATCTGAATTAAAGGCTCATTGTTTCAGACTTTGACTGGGAACTGAATATCCTCTTTATACCATTAATGCCAGAAAAAAGAGTCATTAAATTTCTGTCACACGACCCAAACTCACCTTTACGTTCACATGCACCTTTAAAGTAAATTCAATAACTGACTTCAGAGAGGGGTTTTTTTTTTGCTCACACAAATTAGTTTGTTCATTCTCCTAATATCCCACTTGCCTTCCCTGCGGGTGAATGTCACCGCAACCTCTGTGCTTCCCTCCCAAAACCCGAGCTCGTCACTCACTTCAAAGATACAATTTGCTGCCAAATACCTCACCTTCATCCATCTCAATCTAAACTCAGCAAAATGACCTCTCAAAAAGTACTCTACTGAGGCACTCTTTAATCAACATCTGTTTAGAGCTTTCCCCGTTAACTTCACATAGGCAGATTGTTTTCCATAATTAGGCACAGACAGGCTCTGATATAACCAGCTGACATATAGAATACATATTCATTTCTCCCCCTGACTTTTTGAAGGATCTGAGTAATGCAGAAGAAACACCTAGTGCATTTAATACTAGTCTCAAGAGCTTCAGACTTGTCTAAGAGAGTCGCTGAAGCACTTCAGGTAAAACTCATGTCTTGTTAAATGAGAGGCTTAGGACAGTGTGATGCTCTTGATGAACTAAGAGGCTGTATTTAGCTAAGAGATGGAGAGGAACTTGGAGCTCGTGTCTCCTTGTTTTCCTTTGCTAGATGGGCTATAAGGGGCAGAAATGTTTTTTAGGGACAAGATGATGATGACATTAATAGAACTACCCAATGCAAAAGCTTTCTGGTTTTGCAATTACAGCCTCGAGCAGCTACTTGGGGCTCACTGCTGTGGACTTTGCCTGATCTGTGTTGTCTTAGCCCATTTGTAAAGACTCTGGTTTAGATAAACACTTGAACACACGCCTAAACTTCTTCATTATGTAAAATACCCCTAAAGCTCTTTGTCTACTAAACTTGACCTTGATCTCTTGGTGCTGCAGCTCCCCAGTGAAAAATAGAAATGCGATAACAGCTTTATCAGCCTGAAAACTCCCAGCAGTCCCACGCTACTATTTCTCATGTAACATAACAAAACATATCTATAAACGTGAGAGTATTTACTGGCTTGATTCTGCCCTTTCCCTTCAGTGAAATTAAATAACAGCCGACTCCAGAGGCAGCCTGATTGATTTGAGTGAAACCAATGCTGCTGCTCAACAGGAGTAAGGGCAGGAGGAGCCGAGTCAGGCACCCAGCAGGTTCTGTTATTCCCCTGTTACTGCCACAGAGCCCTGGTTCTTTTGAGAAAGCCTGTTCATATTTTCTCTTTCACTATCTCCTCCTGATCTTTTTGCCTTTTCTCAGCTTCCTGGAATAGCCTCAAATCTTATCTGTCGGCTTTAAAAATCTCCTACTTCTGGAATTTTCAGGTTCCTCAAGTGAGCACTTAGAGCCATTGTGTCTCCAAACCATCTGCTATTATTGGGGGGGAAAAAAAACCACCGCAAAACACTTTAAAAACTGACAGCTGACTTTCAGAAGTCTTTAGCAATTGCAGCCCCAGTTGACATTATTGAGAATAAATAGCCTGAAATATTTTGGAAAGTCAGGGCACGGACTGCATTCTGTTACCTCCAGCCCCATAATTTTCTGCTGTTTTTCAACTTGTTATTGTTGAAGGTATCAGGGTTTGAAGGTGATTAAAACTCAATAGTTCATTTGGTCTTTAGCATATTGTTTTCAAGCATTTCCAACAGAACTAAGTGCTTAAATCCCATTAAATTGGAGTCTAAATGCCTTAGGTTTCTTTACAAATCCTTCTGTTAGGCGGCATCAGATATCAAACAGGCAAAACAAAAAAATTAAGCTGAAGCCAGGGTATTTTTCTTTCCCTGTGGGGAAAAGGGCATCCATTATGCAATGAATCTTCTTTTGTAATGGTTTGGTGGCTTTGACAAAATCCATTTTCCTTCATTGTCCTTTTACTTTACATAATATCCATAAAATGGCAAAACAGAAGATGTTGTAGCTGATCAAAACAATTAGGATAAAGCTCTTGAGTTAAAATAATGTGGCACAAAAAGGGACCTTCTGGGGCCAGAGCAACTTTCTCAGGAGCTCTATTCTGCGTGAAAGGGTTGGACTTGTCTTGCAGTCCCCCAAAGCGTATTTTGTCCGTTGTCTTCATATCAGAAACGAAAGATAAATTAATAAGGGAAAAAAGGAGCTGGCTTAGTTCCCCTCACATTGTAATACCCAGCATGTTGCGAGATAGCAGAATAAATGTTACAAGACAGGTAAAGCTCAATTCTACCATGATCACAGGAGATGCTGGAAACTCTTGTAAAATAAGATTCTATGAAATTAAAACAATTGAATAGGGGTTTTTTTGACATTAGGCCAGGGAAGACCTGAAACAAGATCCATTTGGGACACCCTGCTCTCATATGGATGCCTCTGGATTTCAGAGAGCAGTTCCACCAGGTGTAGGGTTGTACCCACACATACGGAGTTACAAGGATCTCTCAGAATGCAGAAAAAACTAATAAACCCACAGTTCATATAATCTGGCTTTACCTTGTAGCACACAAGCCTTCCATAGGGTGCAGAGGACACATTTATGGATGCCTAGACCAATGCCCCAGTTCCCAGTGATTTTTTTTACTGGGAGCTTGATTTTTGGTTTCCAGTGACTGTAACCACCCTGTTTCCATATAAACCCTGGGATGGTCACCTGAGGTGTGCCCTCTTCCCCTGCTCTGTGACCCCCATGAAAGGCTTTGAGGAGCTGTCCCAACACCCTGGGACAGCAATGACAGGGAGCAAGGAGCTTTTGCTGCCCTAATGTGGAAAACTCCGGGAGCACAGGCGGGAGATGCTAAAACTGTTCCGGGAGGCCTTGTAATTGGAATGCAGTTCTGTAGGTGGTTATTCCATTGGAGAGTAGTCCTTAATTAATCCCGAGCCTCCAGAGCACACTTCCTCATCCCTTTCTCCCCATCCCTCCCCTCACGTGGATGTCTCTGCACATTAATCAAATCACTTTTCTGTTCCGGCCACGGGCTGAACACGGGCACTGAATTCCTTGCCAGAAGTGAGAGCCAAGGTGTTTGATCAGCGAGCAGGGCTCGGGCTCTGCAGGCTCCCCCCCTCTCCCTGTCCCTGATCCTTCATTTCCTCTGATGTCATCACTCCAATTTAAACAGAGGGGCCAGGCTAAGAAGGCAGAAATTTCTGTTTGGATTTCAGCTCGGGCCTGCTCGGACATGTCCCCGTCCAGAAGCAGGAGTTCCTCTCCCAAACACGGAGCGTTCCTGCCCCCCTTCCCGGCACAAAACCCTTTGGCATGAGTTCACTGCTCAGAAACCTCAGTATTTACACAGGCTCTGTGACTGTGATTTACTCAGGGCCCAGCTGCTGATACTTATCTTCAGTTTGCTGAAGTCAAAGGTTGAAATCCAAAATTGCAGGAGAGCCCTTCTGCTCATCGTGCAACTTGTGGTTCCCCCCCAGCTTTCTCCACATTAACCCAAATTGAGTCTTCCTGAACTGAAAGTGTGAACAGGCCACTGTTACCCCTAGAAAATCTTTGCAGATGATCCTTTGAACACTGATGTGAGATTCCTTCCCTTAAAATCACATGTTCTGTTGGGAAAAAGACACTGCAGTTGGCATGTGTGTCCCACTGTTTGACAGGAGAAGTGAAGATGCTTAGAACATACAGAAGGAGGGCTCTGAAGAGCATAACTGCAGCTCTTCAGCACCAAAGGGCAGTGTGAAACTAGCAAATAATTTTCATTAATATTCCCATCAGAAATAACAATATCTCTGTTCTAGACCTGCAAAGTTTTTAAGTCGTCTTTCACTAACTTTCACCGAGTCTTTACCCTTGAATTTTTAAGGTTTTTGTGTTTTTGCAGCTGAGGATGGAGAACAAGAATCATCCTCATCAGAGGTATAATTTTTAGGAGATAGAATTTCTTGAAAATGTTGAGTTTTAACCAAAAATAGTGAGGGCTTTCATCCAGGACAAGAACACCCTTTAGTAATGCTAATCTTTCAGATAAAAAAGAAATCCTATTTTCAAGTAATACTCTGGAAAACCCCCACAATATTTTAATTAAATTAAATCACAATGAAATGCAGAAGAATTAAATAGATTGGCTGTCTAATACAGCTGCTAATCTGTCTCATGTTGAGATCACCCTGCACAATCATAATCTATTCTGTGTGTGTTGTTCCAGACCCATTACATCCAAAAATATTTTACAGAGTTAGTCAAATGCAGCATGAAACTCAAAGAAAAGGAGAATACTTAAGATCTCCATGCAAGAGATAATCATCTTGATTTCAGGTACAGCTTGGAAACAGGGAAGAATCCTCAGATCCATAAGGGAACTTCCTCAGGGCTCCTGCAGCACGTTCAGTAGCTCCTGTAAGCTCAGTGATTCTGGAGGCTCCGCAGCTTGGTTGTTGTATCTGGGGTTTGTGAGTTAATAAAGAGGAGATGGATGATGGAGGGAAGATGTTCCATCATCCTGCTACAGGCAGGGATGATTTCTTTCATGCTTAGGATGCAGCTTGTCTGAAGGAATTAGCAAAGCTGCCTTGGAGATCAGCAGGGTCTGCGTTGCCTTCGTTCCAGCAACATCCATCTGCACCAGTTCAGAGTTTAGGCTGAAGCTCCCCAAAGTGAGGCACCTCTCTTGCTTTGAGAATCTGGGATTTTTTCCCAGATGCTTTTCAGAGCTTTTGTGATTGCCTGACTCCTTCCATTTCTCAAATTCCACTGCTTTCCCCCTGGCCTCCTCTGACCCAGCTTTATCCTTCTTTCCTTTCTTGGGGCCTTTAACCTGCTTCTTGAACCACTTACCTGCTTTTCTGATCAAAGCATATTTCGGTGTGAGTTTGGGAAGAGATTCTTTTTAGTCAATTTGTATCAGAAACACTTGGCCTGTGCTACCAGACCACTTTGACATCATCATTCTTAGCCAGGTTTATCCAAATTTGCACATAAGTCTGTTTAAAGTAGGAAACCAGGCAGAAACAAGCCTTCTGCTTCCACCCAGACACGGCTTTCAGAAGTCCTCAGTTCAAATTTCAGCCATTTCTAATTAAGAGCTCATCAAACCTCATAAAACCCGCAGGGTTTCCAAGATCTCTTGCTAATGGCTGCGCTTGGGAAAAAAAAAAGGAAAGTACTTTAAGTTATTTTGCTTTCCAAGTGCACTGTGTACTTCTGTCGTCATCTTCCTTTTCTTTCTGTGACATCTGTGGACAAAATGTGTTCGGAGATGATTTGGTCAGTTAGATGAGAAATTATACATTGAGCACATTAGCATATAAATTTGCTTTTCAAAATGCTTTGGGTCATCAGCTCACACAGAGATGCAAACACGCACATGGGCTTGTGTGTACTGGTTACAGCAGAGTGATAAACTTTCTTAAAGGAAAGCAGAAACTTTTCCATATGTATTTATGTTATTTAGACTTCTGTTAATTTCTGGGGAAATGTCTTTTTTATTTAAATGGCTTTGAGTTAATTTTGAAGCCAAAACTTATGCATAAACTCATCTGCTCACACTATCTGAGTTTCAAGATAATACACATCCTGCTCTTGCATTACTTTACCCCCCCATAAATCAGTCCCCGAGTCAAAACCCCTTAAAAAAATAAATGCAAATATAAAAACAGCAAGAGTTAGGAGAGTTAGTCCATTACTTAAAAAAGAAGGAGAGGAAATAACAAATGATACACAGAGACTGAAGTATTCAGTGCCATTTTTGGTTGCTTCTCTGAAATAAAGGTTGATTGTGGCTGTATAATAATGCAGTAAGTTTTAACAAGGGGATCATCTGGAATAGCAAAAGACTATGCTGGCTAAAATTGAGATAATTTAGATGTTCTGCAATTCAGCAGGACCTGATGAAATCGACCCTGGAGGACTTCAGGCTTTAGCTGAAACAATCCCAGAGCGATTAGAGATTATCTTTCAGAGTTCAGGATGACCAAGGTAGAGCCAGAGGCCCAGGGAAGGGTAAACACGAGGTCTATTTTTAAATAGGGGGAAAATGAGAACCAGGGGGATTATGGAACAGTAAAACTGACTTCAATACCCAAAAAGTTTCTAGAATTAGCTGTTACAAGCACTCCGAGAATAAGAAGTTAATAAGAAACAGCAAATACGGATTTGTCAAGAGCAGATCATGTCAAACCAGTACAGTTTCTGTGCAGGGGAGATGAACTGGTAAATGAAAAACAAGAAGAGGATGTGATGTTTGTTGGTATTTTAGTGAGGCTTTGAATTCGTGGTATTCTTATGGTTAAAGTATGAGATATGTGCTCTATTTCAAATTGCCACGTTTTGGGGGCATGATTAGTTGTAAATTAAGGGTCAAAAAGTAGTTGTAGATCATTTTATTTCAAGGTGGGAGGGTGTGGAAAAGGGGGTCCCTCGAGGATCTGCCCTGGGGTTGGGAAGAGCTCAGTACTTTAATGACTGTCCTGCATGAAAATGTTAATAAAATTATCAGAGTTCATGTTGGGTGCGATGGCAGCGATTTGGAAAAGAGAAGCAAGGCTCTGAGTGATTTTTATACCTGGTTACATGAAATTTGCACCCTGAAATGCGCTAAAACCAAATCATAATGGTTAATGAAAGAAATACAAGTACAGAATAGAACGGAAAACAGAAAAGACTTTGCAAGAGAAGCATTTAAAAATCAACGTAATTAAGAAGGCAGAGTGATGGCAAATCCTAAAGTGAATACGAGACAACGTCATAAAACTGCCTCAGAAAAGACAGCTCCTGTAGGGGAGAGTTTTAGTGGGGCTTGTGGATAAAAGACAAGGGGTGAGTTTTACTTTTCAGGCGACCTTCGTGCAGCCTTGGCTGCGTCTCACTTTGGTTGTGCAGTTCAAGAAAAATCTTGACAAATTGGAGAGGGACTAAAGGAGAGCCATAGGAATGATAAGAGCTTTGGAAAATGCAACCTATGAGTAAAGATTGAAAGAATTGGATTTGTTTAGTCTAGGGAAGGGAAGACTGACAGGACGTGATAACATTCCCCCCAATCTGTAAAACACTGCTAGAAAGAGAATGGTGATGAATTGTTCTTCAGAGCAGCGGCGAGGAGGAGAAAAATAATTGGCGCGATTTTCAGCAGAGAGGATTTAGTTTAGATATTAGAAAAAGCTTTCTTAGCTTCAAGGCTATTCCAGTACTAAAACAAGCCATGTGAGGAGGTTACTGGAGCTGCTTCCTTGGAGGTCTTTAAAAACAAGTTAGTCATCTGTGAGGATTTGGATTGCCCTCTGTGTGAGGGAACAGGCCAGGCTGCAGCTTTGGCTATCTGCTGGCTCGTGTGTCTCAGTTTGGAAGTGCATTTAAAGATTAGACTGAACAGAAGATTAGTAACTGGCAGGTAGATGGAGTGTTGGTTGTTTGTCTCCTGTGTTTGTCAGAGGGATGATGCTGTAGATGCAGCTAAATTTGTGTAATAATGAAAAGTTTTATTCAACTACGAGGTGAATTCTATTCTTCTTGCAGTAGGAGAGGAACAAGGCAGAGTAAGTGATCTCATGCAGGTTATTCTCTGTTATATAAACTCACCAGTTTGTGTAACCAAACCAGGTGCTGTTTAATCTAAATATTCTCAGGTCTGGTGAGAACTGCCTGTGTCACCTCTGGTTATTTGGACAGTAGACAATTGGGAACAGTTGTTCCCTATGATCACAATCTTCCATGACAGTAGTGGTTTTCATATGTTTCTCTACCTTTGTTTTGCTTTTCTCCTTCACGTCGCTGTGATTAGTAATTTACGTGCTTATGTTTTTAAATGGCTTAATTTGTTATTTACAGTTGACTGTGAGATAACTGTGGAGAGTGGAAGCGGTGCAGTGATGCAAACACTTCCTGAGACTGCTGAACAGCTCGTTGCTGAAACAGGATAATTTAGGATGTAGTCCTGTCTTCCCTCTTTCTTTCTTTCTAGAACTGTGACTAGAAGAATCTCAGTGTAATTGGGTAATATTTGCTTTTTGTCCACGTGTCTGAAAGGGGCATAAAGTGCAAGCAGTTGTTGCACATAGCTTATGAGTCAATGGATGCAGCTTCTGGAAAAGGTCTAATACCCCAAACCATCAACATTTAAAATTTCACGATGCTCTTGAGCAAACAAACAAACACACATTTCTGCCCTTTCAGCCTTGTGGTATTTCCTCAGGGACTGGTCTGTGCTTCCATGGCAGGGAGGCTCTGCCAGGTGCTATCCCACTCCAAACTGCCTTTCCCATGGGATCTCGTGGCCTCTGGGAAGCCCAGCTTGTGCAGTTATGGGAAGCTGAGACACAACCACACACCTGTGGCCATACTGACACAGCACTCTGAGGCTGCTGGGTAGCTGTGCATTGGAGGTGAAGTTTTTTTTGTGAAGAGATCACCCCAAGCACAGTTTGAGAGCAGAAGGGGAGGTTGGCAGCTCTTCTGCCCTCCCAGCACCCTGTCCTCCCCTACCTGATGCTGTCTGTGTGTCTGAGCAGCAGGAAGCAACTGCCCAAGCACCAAGGGCTGAGTCCTCAGCTCTGATGTGTTTTTGGCGTTGGGATTGCTGTTTTCCATGCCTTGGGAGCTGGGATGCAGCATTAGGTTGGAGGGAGGTTGCACAGCTACTCCAGCACATGACCCTCACTAGGGCTGGACCAGCACAGTCCAGGAGGGACATTTTCCAGCTGCACTGACCAGTTCCCAAATCCCAGTTTTAAACCTGGGATGAAACTCAGTGATATCCAGAAGGTTTCTAGTTTGGAGGGGGTAGTGGTGTGTGTTCGTATGTGTTGTTTTGCTACACAGCTGCATCATCCCAGGATAAACTACCCTAACTAGAGGCAGGGACTGTGGACCAAGGAGATCTCTGTATCTCTCAGTCACTGCTCACAAGCAGCAAGACTCTCTAAAATCCCACCTTCAAGCTTTGCCTGGGGAACACAAGAGGTTAAAAGCCCAAAGCTGTGTGCTCCTTTCCTGCAGTGAATTTACTACTTTTCGGATAAAGATAACAGGAGAGATGTTCCCCCTCCCCACATACACCTTTTTTTCCCCCCTCCTCCTCTCTGATCCCTTCTCACCCCACCACTGCACACATCACTTATTCCTGCTACACGTTGTAAGTGGGGGAGATTTCTGGAACCAGGGGCCTCCTGCTTAATGCACTAAGGACTCGGCCAGGCCAAAAACGCCTGTAGCATATGGGGAAGGGAAGGGCCAGCAGTGAGCAAGCTTGGACAGATGTGCTATAGAGGGAGTGTGGTGTTAGTGGGGGTGGAGAAAGCTTCCCCCCCCCCCCCAGCCAGTTAGGAGGGTGGCCAATCGGGAGAAATGGACCCTTTTTAGGACCCCAACAGTTGGGGAGAGCCCCTGAGGCATTTTTGGCCAGGAGGTTGTGTGTGCACACACACACTCACACACGGAACAGTTCAGCAGCAGTCCAATCCCCAGTGACATGGAGCTTTTTCTTAATTCAGAGCATATTTCAGGCTTCAGTTTAAAGGGAGGGGGTAGAAACACCACCAAAAACCAACCCATAAACCATAAAGAATCTATTGAAACAATTGTAAAGGGAAAAAAAAATAGAATGTGGCTGCAGCCGAGGTTGTTAGGGAGGAGATGTAGGGGAGAGATGAAAAATAAAAGAAGCAATTACCATGTTCCTCACTGGCCTTGGATCAGCCTGGCAAAATACAGACCTGTGAGGGCACTTTCCAAAAAAACAAAGAGGTGGAGGTGTCTCCCCCAGCAACATCAGGTGAGATTCTGGTTAGAATGGGCTTCGTGGTGATTGTGGCTCTGCTCATTCACTCTTTCTCACATGGCAGCATCTCCTGTGCTCCTCAGGGTTGGTTTTCAAACAGGAGGTTAAAGCTGGTGAGCAGTAATTTATCTTCTTGTTCGTTCACGCTGAGCACCTTCATTTGGGGACCTCAAAGCACATTTGGAAGCAGAAAGCTCCCAGGCCCTGTGGTGAAGCCAGGCCATCTGATGAGACTCCACTCCACAGAAACAGCCTCTTACAAAGTGTTCAAGTGATTTTTAAAGGGTGCCTGGCAGGGCTGGGAATGGCACCTCCATAACCCCAACCCTCCTGCATAGAATCTCTACAATGGGATTTTTTTCTGACACCAGTTTTTTTTTGTTTGTTTGTTTGCAATTAGGAATTAATGCAACATCCACATCCTTATACAAAGAGCCATTGAGTCAGTCTCTGCCCCAAATATCTTCCAGTCTTCACTCTCAGGGATAATTTTCCTCCAAAGGCAATTTAGATGCACAAGACTCTTAGCACAGCTTGTTCATTACTGCCAAGGACCTGCAGTGCAGGATGAGTCTCCTCAGTTAACATCTGTTTTTTTGACCAAATTGCCTTAGTTGCTGCATGGGCCCACAGCTGATATAAAATGCTGAGAAATTATGACTATTTTTGTTGTTTGGGTGTTTTGACTCTACTTATTTATTTCTTTTTCTAAACCTGCAGTTCATTTTGGCATACTGAGCAGGATTTACTTGCAATTGTACCCAGGCAATTATGATGTTAAAAAAAAAAAAAAATTACTCCCAGCCTAGCCCAGTGCAGGGAGGTGAAAAACAGGGGAGGGGTGTGTGTCTCCTGAGGGGATCTTTGGCATCAGACCAACAGGAGCAATCGGCACTGGGAGGGAAAAGATGCATGTGCACATTAGGAGGCAACATCTGGTCCTAGGGCCACATGTTCCAAGTCCAAACTGGCCTTGACTCTGCTGCCACAGAGGGGAAATGCTGCCTCTGCACTGTCCTCCTGCACGTGGTCTGGGGTCTCTGTGTGCAGAGAGGTGTCTGTGGGGGGGAGGTTTAGGTACCCTGGCCCAGATTTTCAGTTGTTGTTCTCTGTCAAATAAGAGGAAAGAAAGCAGACAAACCAAGTGCAGTTTGGGAACTGAGCACCTGAGATATTTGCGTCGCCGTGTTTTTAAATGTTCCTTATGCACTTAAAAGTTTAAGGGACTGTGCAAGTGACTCTTTGACTGCTGTCTGGGCTCTGATTCCAGTTCAAATCAGTGAGAAATCAATGGGAGTCTGATGCCTGGAAATTACTCTCCTGCTGAGGGCTTGGAATGGCTTGTGTGCCGTGGACAATGAAGAAGCCCTTTGTCACCCAGCATTAATTGTCCCATCAGCTCTGTCCCAAGGAGTTCCTGGTATGGCTGTTTCTGACCACATTTTACTGCTTTGCTGCTCTGGGTTTCTTTCTAGTCCTCACCAGGGATGTCCAAGGAAGACTTTGAACTGAAAGCAGTAGCAGTAATTTCCTTGGCTTCAGTGGCAGCCTTTGGGGATTCTAACATGGGTCGTTTCGTCTGCAGTTAAACTTTGGACCTGAAGGCCCTGATTTAGGAATCTTGGATTCAGCTTTGTGTCACCTAAGGCAATAAAATGCCTGGCAGCCTGGAAGACTAATTGTTGAGATTAAAAGGAGACAATGTGGCTTGCTGCCTTTTCCAGGGGAGGCAAGACATGCAACCTCAAACCAAAACATCATTTATTGTCAGAGTCTCTCCAGCAGATTTGGAAAGCTTGAGCTCAGGACAGAAAGCAAGCAAAGTGCAAGAACAGGGGATCTCTTTTCCTTGCCCCTCATTTGATATTGTAGAATGAGTTGTTAATTTTTATACTCTGCATTCCCTCACACCTTTGGGCATATTATGCTTCTTTGTGTAATTCCCTTTGGACCAAATCTGAATTACCTGCCAGACCTCCTCAGTTTAGATTTAACTCTCTGTTGTATTTGCAGTATTATGCTGAACTATAACTCTTGTTTTGCTTCAGCTCTACGGTTTTTTTTCACTGACAGTGTTGTCAGGCACTGGAAGGGGCTGCTCAGGGAGGTGGTGGAGTCACCATCCCCAGAGGTGTTCAGGGAATGATGGGACGTGGCACTCAGTGCCCTGGTCTGGGTGACAAGGCTGGGATCAATCAAAGGTTGGACTCAGTGATCGTGGAGGTCTTTTTTAAACCTTTTTGATCCTGTGATTCCACTCATGCCCAGAAGTATGGATCATAAGGTGAGCAGGGCTGCAAGCTGGATCCATCTGGGCTGTACCTAGACTGAAAGGTTGGAGTTGTGCTGCAGGTAGAGGGCAGGCAACACAGTGGGGAAAAATCAAAGGAGACTTCTGACATCTTCTAGTTCTGTCACTGTGGGTCAGTGGGATCTCGTGCAGTGCAGGAGATTCTCAGGAGGAGCAAACTGTGACCTAACAGTGATGGAGACTGGTTTGGAAGGAAATGGTGCTTCTCCTCTCCACCAGTCCACAGTCTGAGCCCCAGACCCTCGTCTCCTTTGTCAGGGAGAGGAGCCCAGTCCGTGGTGCTGCCAGAGCACCTGGGAGAGGCTGCAGTCACTGAGCTCTTTACCAGAGCATCTCCATCCTCTTGGCCAAATGTCTCTGTGGGTAACTCCAGACTTCCTTGCTAAATTCCTCTTGAAGTTTTATTTTGATTTGTGTCTGTTCCTTGTGTGATATAAAGTTTTACTTTGTCTTGACTAGCACTTGCCATAAATGCATTTTTCACCCCCCAGTGTGGTAAAAGCCTGAGTTTGGGAAGTGAGAGGTTTTGGGAAGGTGGTGCAAAATGTTACCTTGTCCTCTGTTTAATTTTCATTCACTGTCAGGGAAGGGGATGGTGAACAGACTACACAGGCCCAGAGGAGTTTAGAAAATGCAAAAAGAGTTAAAAAGCCAACGCTTGTGCAAGTTAAGGCATGAATTTGGGCATCCACATATCTGGATATGCTGGTGAAATCAAAGAGCTGTAAGTTCGAGTGAGTGTTTGCAGCTCCCAAATTCAGTTAATTTATGACATGTTTAATATGTTTTTACAAATGTTTGTTGTACTCAAGTAGTGACGATGCTTTATTTGGTCAGTAAAATTCCATCCTGCCTGAAGTACGCAAAGACCTGAATGTCACAAGGATGTTCTGTGTCTAAGGAAAAAAATATGCACTTTCATTTTAAACAGTTCAAATTCTTCTTCTTTTTTTTTTTTTTAATAGAAACTTTAACCTGTCACTGAAACCACCAACAGGACTTTCCAATTCTCACCAACATTAAGGGATATTTCTGGTTTTTCTGGTTTACATTCTTCCTCTTTTCCTTCTTTTTCCTTTTTTCTTCACCTTCTTTCTTCAGCATAACAAGATTGGAAATTAGTGCTGGCTTGAGGCCACGGCTGCATCTACAAGGCCATTTAAAGTTATTGCTCTGTACTCCCTCTGGGCCAGTAGGAAGTTCAGCTGTGATCACAGAGAAAGAAACCACCCCAAAATGCTAGAAATAATAATTTTAAAAGAAAAAAAATCAGAAGAATATGGAGTTTCTTTTATGCATTTCAAGTTTGGCATGAAGAGAATTGTAAAAACAGGTAGAAATACTGAAAAGCAGCTTTTTGTGCCGAGGTGATGGGATTGCTCTGGTGAGATTTGTGGTCATGACCAGGAGGGAAAGTCTGTTTTACTGAGTTCTGGCCTTGGGCTTTTTGATAGGTAAAATCAGGAATTATCCTCCTGAAGCTGGTGGGGTTGGAATGATGCTTGGAATAATGAAGCTGCTGTGCAGTTGGAGTGAGGGAAAGCTCTCCGAGCATCCAAGTAGTTGGAGAAAGATTTGCAGCTTCATTCCCATTCCAGTTCTGAATTTTGCAAATCATCTTAGGGGTGAACCTGATCTGAAACAAACCTTTTAATGTGGCAGCATGGCTTGGACTGGGATTTGGGAAGGTGGACATAGGCTAGAATTTTACTGAAAGCACCTGCCTTCTTAGAAAATATCCTCTCTTGCAAACAGAGGACTTTTTGGCTGCAAACAGGGAGCTGAAGGTGAAGAAATGGCCTGTTTGTGTTCACACAGGTAACTTTGATTCATGTTACAAGTTGGTGGTTTGTTACCTGAAGCTGAATGACCTGGTCCTGTGAAATCTGTCCCCAGAATCTTTCTCTTCACTTTAGTACAGCAGAAGCTGCTGAGCAATATTTGGGCTGGTTCATCTTGGGAGACAAGGGGAGTTTTTGTCTTTGCAGACGGAAGTTGTTCTCTAGGAAGGAATTAAGGGAAACCTGAAGCACATTCACTTCCAGTGGAAAGGTGAAGAAATGTTCAGATTCTCTGTATGAAGAGGGAGGGATGTTGATTAATGGATTTAAATGTTCTCCAAGCACCAAACTTACAAACTATGGTCCAGATCCATGAAATCAGTTGTGGGGCAGGGAAATGAGGATGGTTTTAAAGAAATGAGCCACCAGAATGCTTTGGGTCCTCCTGATGTTTTCTGACTTCTAGTAGCTCTGGGTTTTCATTCCTTTGAAAATGTCAACTTTCTGTTCAGTTCTAAAATAATTAAACCCAGTCCTTGGTGGAACTTTGATATTGCCTGTCCAAAGGGCTCCACACTTGAAAAGCAGATCAGGACAATATGTTATGAGCTGGAATAATTTTGGTGTTACTTACATAACAGAACCCCCACAGACTCTGACCTTGGTGACAATCTCATTCTTGGTGCTGTGCATGTAAAATCAATGTTCCTTCTTGCCCTCTTAAATTTAGGGTCAATACAGATGAGACAAATTTATTACACATGCTTGGCTAATAGCAAATTCAAGCTGTTCTACACTAAGACCACTTATCCTATGGCTCAATTCAGTGCCATACCCATTTCTCAGACTGCTTTAAATCAATGCAGGCCGCCTCTTCACTCAGATATTAACATAAATATTAAAATTTAGGACAATTCTTTAAATTTCCACCCTTGGGTTTCCCTTTTTTTCCCTGTGGTCATCCATTGGCAGATGCTGCATAAGAAACCCCTCTCTTTCCTGGTTTTCATGAAGGGTTAAGGCACAAACAGCAGTGCATGTTCTGGGGTGCCAAGCTTTTTCTTGTGCTCCGTCTCCTTTTGATTTAAAAGCTTTGTTTATCTCTCTGTAAAGTCACTGGCAGGCCATAAAGAGATATATTGCCTTGGTGCAGACAGCACAGACTCCGCTCCTGGGAAAGCAATGGACTGTGAAGTTGAGTGTGAGCGTGTGTGGGCCCGCTCATAATTCAGGAAGGGTTCTCTTTTGGGAAGCTCCCAATGGATTCTGCCTGCAGCCGCTTGTGGCTCCTTGTAGGAGCAGCGTGCCTGTACCCTTGAGGGCTGGTCAGGCTCAGTGCTTTTGATGTTCTCATAAAGCCATCACTCCAAAACTTGGAATCACAAGGCTATTGAGCTCAGTCATAATAGAGTGGATAAAGTGCTCCCAGTGGTTCTGACTTTATTATATTTTTATTTTTTGATAGACAAATAGTGTCATGTCAGAGCCTGGCTTGCTGGGGCACTCCCTGCTTAGCCAGCGTTGAGCAGTGAGATACATCAGAATTATTGCCTGGTTTTGCTGCCAAGGGTTGAACCTCTGAGTGAACATTCCTTGACAGAAGCTGTGCTCTGATGTGTGTTTGCAAACAGTGTGTTCCCCCTGCACGTCCCATGGGTGCTCCCAGAAGCACGGGGGAGCAGCGCTCCCGACAGGGATGAAAGGTGGAAGAGAGGGAATAGGTGAATTATTTCTGGCTGGCATTCAGGCTGCAGAAACTGCTGATTTAGCTAAGCAGAGGGTGCTCAGGTTTAATCTTTGATGGAATTGATTTGTAATGTCCTTTTTGTTTATTATCAGAGGAGGAATCTACTGAAAAAGAGGGCAGAGCACCAAGTGCAGCTGAACCACTGCCAGCAGAAAGGTTATTGATCCTCTGCAAGGGGAGATAGGAAACTGCTTCTTTCATAGAATGGTTTGGGTTGGAAGGGACCTGAATGATGATCTCATTCCACCCCCTGCCATAGCCAGGGACACTTCCCACTGGACCTGCTTATTCCAAGCCATGTCCAGCCTGGCTTTGAACACTTCCAGGGATGGAGCATCCTCATCTTCTCTGGGCAACCTCTTTTAACAGCAAGTTATGGTTTGTGGGAATCCCCTACCTGGAACTGGGGATTTCCAGACATCTGACTCTAAACCTTGAGGAATGGAGCTGGGAAGAAGCAGACCCCTCTCTTGGAGAATTTCCTTGCCTGGAGGATTAGCATGAGAATGAGAGATCATTGCAATCCCACTGCTTCTCTCAACACATTAAGTGACACACAGCCTTAGAGGAGGCCCCAGAGATTAATGTTTTCCACAGATTGAGTTTATCTTTGGAAACTCTACCAAAATATGTAGACCATGGGCCCTCAGCCTGCCACCTCCTCGTCCCTGGCAGGCCGTACCCACCCTGGTTTTCCTTGTGGATGGCACAAAGAGGTTCCAGACTGTGTCCTCTGCAGCCCTGGGTGGCTGCACTGAAAAGGCTGTGAAGGACAGACCCTGTGGAAGCTTGTTTGCCTGGGGAGAAATCATTAATACCTTTTTTACAGCGAGGATAAATCTCTGAATGGCCTGAAAATCTGCAGGAAATTACTTTTCAAGTGACCGATGATCTGACCTCTGATTTCCTAATGATCGAGGAAGAGTTCAAGCCCAAGTGCTTGTATACTCAGAATGCCAAATTTATATATACAAAGCATCATAATTACTGCCATGGAGATTTACAGCGCTCTACAAATCATTAATAATCATAATAATAATATTTACCATAACTCTTTCTGGCAGATTAATTGCAATTCTCTTTGACCATCCTCAGACTACTTCTCTTACAACATCTTTCCCATTGGCATGAGAATGAAGTACACAAAACCTAATTTATTGACATTAAGGGTGGCTTTATTTCCATGTGTTTATTTGAGACAAAACCAGATATTTTGTACTGAAGGGAAAGCAGAAGCATTAATGAATCAGCAGATCTTTTAAGACAGTGCTGTGTATTATTTCACTTTAATTTGGCATTGGCAGGTGATGTGCTCTTATGTGTCTGTGACAGGCAGGTGTGATTCTGGTTGCTCAGTCAAGGTCCTATTTGCTTTATTAAGTCTATAAAATACATATGTGGCCCTTTGCATGAGAATATTTTCGGGCTTTCACATCTGTTTCAGGGTGGAATATCCACAGATGAAAAATGTCAAGTTTAGGCCACACTGACTCTTGTTTAGTTGATGAACTGAGGTGATAGAAATTTCTCATTCTTCTAAATACCATCAAAATGATGAGATTTGGAGAAAAGAAAAAAGTAAGAAAGTGTTCTCCCATTTTCTCTCTTTCCTGCTCCTCAATATACAAAGTTTGTGAGCAGTGTCAGATGGGATGGAAAATGTTAGCGTGCAATGGCATTTTTTAGTTTGAAATTTTGTATGTTAGCGTACTTTACTATCTTTCCTTATATTTTTATAAGATAACAGTCTATATAAGCTATGTTATTGTAGCAGTTTTATGCATTTTCCTGCCATTTCGTCCTATTCCTGCCAATGTCATGGGTTCCTCTTATATGAATTTTTCCATCCAGGTCTGATTTGATCCAGTACTAGAAATCTGATTTTAATAGATCTTTATCCCGTGGCAGATTCAGAGGATCCTAGAGGTTGGAAGGGACCTTAAAGATCATCCAGTCCCACCCCCTGCCATGGGCAGGGACACCTTCCACTAGCCCAGGTTGCCCCAAACCCTGTCCAACCTGGCCTTGGACACTTCCAGGGATGGGGCAGCAACAGTTTCCCTGAGAAAACTAACCTCCCTCACAGGGAAAGATTTTTTTTTCTAATATCCCATCTAAATCTACTCTCTTTGATTAATTCATTACTTTGAAAGGGCAGTTAAATTAGTGATTATGCTTCTTGACATTGTTCTGTTGTCTATTGAAAAAAAAAAAAGTCAGGCAATAGTAACACTTCGTGTCTTAGTTTCACTCTTTATTTATTCCTCCAAAGCACATTTTGGGTATAAAGTGTCCATTCCACTTGCAGGGTTGGCACAGCTGTGGGGTAGAAGAAATCATCTGCTTAGCTGTTCAAAGGAATCCTTCCCACTGCTTGATGGTTAAAAGAAGTCTGGCTCTGAGACACACCAACCACTCACATGTCTGGTTGAACTCACCGGGACCTGTGAGTAGCACATGTGAGTCAAAGTTGCAAAATAATGTAACCTCATATTGAAATACTGCTTGTAATATATTATACAGTAATTGAATCATTTGTCAGGCCAACACAACCTTTAACTGCATTCAGTTTTGCAGCATCAGACTCCCTGCTGAGATACAACAACCTGGATATTAAGAAAACTTCCACAGGATGACAGGCAGAAACCTCAGACACCCCCAACCACAGCTCTGCCTCATCAGACTTTCATCTCTGTGAGACAATTATGAAAGCTCATGTGTTATAATATAAAACATAGAACTATTAGTGCCTGCTGACATGGAGAAAAATGGTAATAGTATTTCTCTCCCACCTGCCTGTCCCTCAATTGAATTTTATAGCGGGTGTCTCATAATTTTTGTAGCTTTCCAGAAAAAGACTTAAAGAACCTTTTGTAAAAGAAAGTGCCAAGCAAGCTAAATGTAGAAGTTGCTGCCAATTCTGCCTTTAATACTTTTAAAACAAATACAGATTTAGAGGCACACTCATAGCAGAGCTGTGTGCCAAAGGCCATCGGAACGGAAGACATGTTTTAGAATATATACGCATAAAGTGGGTCTGATGAGTCACTTAATTTGTTGCCTGGAGACAGAATACATTTACATGATGTTCTTTAATCTATTTCTAATTTATATGATGTTCCTTGGTCTAATGGGTTGGTTCCCTGCTCTGTGTGTCCAGCAATAGACGTGTTTGTGCGAGGCGCGGTGACTCCCCCAGCGAGGACCGTTCCGTGTTTATTCACCTATTCTCCGTTACGTTCTCCGTAATTCCAGGGAGATAATTACCCCATGAATGCCTTGCTCGAGTAAATTAAAGGGTTTCCCATACAGTAAACCCTCCTGAGACCACAAGGAGTTTTCTGAGAACCCGCAGTGGCTCAGGTACAAGGAGACTCCCAGCTTAGCCGTAACCTTTTGAGGTCCTTCCTATTTTCATACCGACACCTACGTCATCACTCCCATTACAGAAAAATTCCTCTCCTCCGAAAAACCCCGCTGCTGGTGGAAAACCTGTCCTCACCCTATGAAAAGTAAGAGGTACCATGGGGATGTTTTTGTTGTTAGTGAATCATATCTGGTAGGAGTTGTTTCTTTTCCTTGTGCCACGGCTCCAGCCCCCTCCGAGCCGCCCAGCCAATTGCTTTGGCTGCAGCAGCCCGTGGAAGCCCAGAGTACAGTAATTGCTTCATTGTGTTGCTTTAAGAGGAAAGGAAAATAGTTATTACTGTGAGCAAGTGCTTCTGTGTTTTTTTCCCCTGTTGCTGTCGTGTGTTTTTGTTACGAAACGTATCCTATTCTGAAACTGGTGTTTTGAGACTTTCTGTTGTTGAGGTGGAAGGGTGAGAATGGGCACCTGAAGGTAATGCAGCTGCTGGTAATGAGAGAAAACACTGGCTTGGAGAAATACTCTTCCTTTCTAAAAAGGGACTGAAACTATTATTTGTTAATTTTTGTCCTGATCTCTTGATGGAAGGTACCAGGGCAGCACAGTTGTGTTCCTGGAAAGCAAGCCCAGCATAGGCTGGATGCTGAGGTGCTTTATCTCATCTGCAGTTGTACAAAACTTAATGGAAATTTGACTCTTAAACTGTACTGTACTGTACTTACTTTTTTACCGTCTGACTATAGGTGTAAACATGGAATTTATGGTCAGTCTGAGGTAAAGCTCCCGAAATTCATGGTGCTGCCTGTGAAGGAGCTGTTTTTCCATAGGATTATTCTGAGAAAAAAAACTAACAGAAAACAAGCCCAGCTCCAATAAACTGAGATATCCCATTACTAGAGATATCTAGAAATTTATGAGTGGAAAAGGTATTAGGTTGTGACCTGATGGTCTCCTGCTGAGGAGGCTCCAATGGTGATTAGGAAGGAGTGATTTCATCGCCAGGGGAAGGCTGCCGCCCTCATCCCTGTTTTATTTCTCACTGAGAAGCTGAACGTGGTATTCAGGACTAAGAGGAAAAAATGCCTCCCCACACATACACACAGAGTGTTATCACTGCCAGCTCCTCATCTTCAAAGACCCCCGAGTGAAGCTCTGTGTGACTAAGTCCACTTAATTCCCGACCTAAGAGAAAAAAAGCAGAGTTCAGAAGTTCGAGGAGCTCCCTTGCAAACCACACGCCTGTGGCTGTCTGGGCTGCAGGGGGAAGAGTTGGGCTGAATGGCTCAGTGTTTCAGACCTGGTCACACTCATGGAATGTCTTCTTCTGAGGCAAGGAGTGGCCAAAAGGGTGGAAGGCTGGTGGGACCTGAGCACTCTTGGAAATGCTGCCTTAGATGTCACCTTGGGAGAGCCGTTTGAGACGAAGTATCTGGAAGTCTCATCCCCAGTTCTGGGAATGTTTAGCATAAGATTGTACATTCATGGCCTTGACAGGCTCGTATATAACCCTGGATAGCATCTCCCTTTCCTCCCAACTTGTGTAACTGTTAATAGTAGTAGGCTCCCATAAAGCTTAAAGTACATAGAGCATTTAAAGCTTGTAACATTTATAGATTGCTACAGCAGCAGGAGAATCAAGCTAATGAAAGGATTGGGTGGGTGCCCTGAATTAATATGCCCATAATCTAATTCATTTTAACTTCTGTTTGCTGCATATAAAACCTCCCTCTCTCCTCCAGGAGCACAATTAGGACCCAATTCACAGGCTCGGGGCAGATGATGGGAAGGTTCCTGCACTGTGGGGCTGAGAGGTTTTGAACAGCAGGCCCTTGGCAAGGGCACAGTAGAGATGGTAGAGGTGGCAGAGGTCTTCTGTGGAGGATAGCAGGATGACTAGGGAAGGGGAACTCAGGGTTTGAAAAGTGAACAGGAGAATTAGAGCCAGGAGGTGCAGATAAAGTGTTGAGTTTTGAAAGGACTGCACTGTTCTAGTTTGAAATAGAGAGATATTATTTTTCCTACCTTCTCCTCAAAATTGTCTGATAGGCTGCTCATTTCCATGTGTAACCACAGACCATTTTAACCTTCCCTTCTCTGTCCTTCCCATTCCCTGGAGAAATTGTGTTTGGAGAACACTTCTTGTAGTTACAACTCTTAAGTGCAGTGAAAAGTATTTGACTGCACTGCCTCCTTTTACTCTTTGTTTCATCTCTATCTCCCAGCTGTTTTGTTTGTTTCATCCAAAAAGGAAGGATTGTTTTGTGCTCTGTAGATCATCCCTTGGAAGCTCAGAGGGTGTGGAGGGAGCTGAGGACCTGCAAGGAGTCAGGCTGAGGAGCTGGAGGGGAAAGCAGGATTTGGAGAGTGAGCAAGACATTGTGGATTGTTCTGACAGATTTTGTTGAACTGTGTTACTGGATCACTGAGTCCAAGAAAATATTACAACACATGTCCATGTAACAGCCAGTTCATACTTCTGACCTTTAAATTTTCTTTTCAGAAGCAATGTGTGACACTGGTTTCTATGTATGTACTCTGACAGCCCTCCCTATCTACTGGAGAGTTATGGAAAATAACACAACAACATAGTAGAAGACTATCAAATTCTTTTTCTTAAACCTCAATCCATGCATTCCACACTAGGGTTTCAGCAGCTTCTGAGTGCTCATAAGGTGAGGGATGGGCCTGTTCTAGGATGTGGAAAATTCAGTGAAAAACAAGGCATTAAAGAAAGCAATAGCTGGACATGATTGAATGGGGAGCACTGTTCTTCATGGACCTGTCCTGAACTCGTGCCCCAGCACAGTTTGAGGACTGGTGTTGTGCTTGGAGTAAACCTAAAACCAAAGCTGAAGCCACTTGTGGTCATTAAAGAACTTGTGGCAGCTTTCACTGTGCTGGATGAGCCACACTTTGCCCTGGTCAGACACATATTGGAGTGAGTCTCTCCCATGTGTTGATTGCAGCTATTTATAACACCTTTTTTAGGAGGATCTCTCCCTCCATCACTTTCTTTCTCCATTGAGTCAATGAGAGCAGAATGCATCTAAATTAAGCTTCTTTTCTTACTTCCCTTTTGGAAGCATGTTTTTTTCTGTTCACTAAGTATGTAAGAAGTCTAAAGAGATTAGTCTCACAATGTAGGCTCAGATAGGTATCTAAAAATAAGTGGTGTTTACACCCCCATTCTCTAGGTGTGTCCTGCATCCTCATTCAGATAAGATTTGCCTTGTCCCTTCCTCCTAAATTGCTATGTCATGTTAAAGTGTTTCCAAGGCAGCTGCACATCCATCCTGATTCCATGTGTTTCCAAGGCAGCTGCACATCCATCCTGATTCCATGTGCTTCTGTGAATACCTAGATGTGTATAGGGGTGATAAAATGTATTTTATCTGAAGGGACTTGCAAAATGCTGCCTTAAACAGAGAAGTGCTTGCATGGGTTTGCCTGTGTAAGGGGTGAAGAAATACCTGCAGTTGAGGAAAAATGTGGCTCCCCCCAGATAATACAATGAGCAACCAGTACCTGCAGACTTAGGGTAGGATTAAAGTTTAGGTGGATGGATGAAGCTGTGCTGTCCAGAGCTCCTGCTCCTGCCAAGGTGAGATCTGGACAATGGGTCCTGCAGGGACAGAGGTGTTTCCCTGCCAACAAGGACACTACAGACATACAGTTCACAGAATCACAGGATCATTTAGGTTGGACAAGACCTCCAAGATCAAGTCCAACCTCTCTCTGCAGCTTCTCCATTGCCAGGTTCCTTTTGCTCTGTCCTGGGTCCTGCTATGAGGTGCCTGTGACTGATATAATGTCTCTTGGAGGGCTCTGGGTGCTGCCTCAAGGGCTGGCTCTGCTCTCAGCCAATCTGCAGACTTGGGGTGCTCACACACACAGTGAAAGGGGTGAGGTGTAGGATGCAAGCAGCACATCCCACAGTCAGCCTTTGCTTTGTCAATCCCTTGTGTCATCCTCCAGCTAATGCACAGCCCTGACCTGATGTCTGCAGGGGAGAGGAAACCACAGCACTGAAAAGAGCAGTGCCAGCATTCATGGGACAGTCCCCTTAAAAACTCAAACCCTTACTGGGCTGAACCTGTTCACATTCCTTGTGGAAGAGCCATATTACAGAGTCTTCCCTTAAACAAAATACCTGCAGGCAAAGGTGATGAGATCCCACTCCTGAGGAGCACCTGCAGGGCCAGTCCTGTGTTCTCCAAGCCATTTCAGGATGCAGAGCAGAGCAAAGCTGGGCAGCCTGTAAATACCATTATTTGTTTATTTACGCTAGCAGAGCAAAGCTGGGCAGCCTGTAAATACAATTATTTGTTTATTTACACTGAAATTCCCTCCTGTTCCTTGCAGAGCCCTGGAGCCAGAGCTCCATCAGGGGCTGTGCGTGCTGGTTTGGGCAGGAAACATGGCACAGGGGGCACCTGACCTGGTTGAAAGACAGCTCCTCTGACTCATCAGCTGAAAGCAAAATGAGCTGTATATATTTAAAGCAAAGCTCTGTTTTAAAAATTAATGATCTGCAAGGGAGAGAGGAGAAACTACTTCTCTGTAATGCAGAAAAAGGCCCTGATGACCACAGCCTGGGTCCCTTTCCAGATGATGTCATCATCAGTCTAAATAATAAATTTTTAACGATGTGGAAAAAAAAAGAAAAAGGAGGAAATAAAAAAAAGAGGGGGACTCTGTTTCAATGAGGAGTAAAAGTAGCTGGTGGCAGCAGGGTCTAAGGAAAATATATGGTTGTGTGAGGTTTCTGCCCTGTGTAATTAGATTATTCCAGGTGTAGGAGTGTGCTGCAAAAGGCACATTGAAATGCCACTAATTGAGTGCTCTGTGTCTTCCCCTGCTCATACCCATGCAGAGTGGAAAACTGGGGTACTCGGGATACATAAGGCAGAGGGGCATCCTATAAATGGGACTGCTAATAATAGGCAGTTAAGATTGGAAGGGAAAGTGTGGGCTCTCATCAGCCCAGAGACTGGGGGATATTTTCCCCTCATAAATAAAAAGGCCACAAGAAATCTATTCAAATGGATTTGTGTTGGGTTGACAAATGTGTGCAGTGTGTGTTACCAGTGGAGTGCTCACATGGGCTCTTTAATGCAGTTTACATTATTAGCAACACATTCATTTTAAATGTGCTTTTTTTCTTCCCCAGGACCCCCCTGTGAAGGTGTTGCTCGTTGCTGTGGGTGAATTGTTCAGGTGAGAGGGTTTGGGGAGAGCTGGGCAGGCACCAACAAGGTGGCTTGAGGGTGGGGGGGAGACTGTGGCACCAGTGTGGGCTGAATGATGCTGTTTTTTCAGTTCATGCAGATTCCCCATCGTGGGGAGCCCTCAGGCATTTTCCATGAGATTCCAGCCAGAATTTTCACCCAAAAAAAAAAAAAAACAAACCCCAAACCAAACCTTAGCTAACACTGCAATTCTGCAGGAAATCAGAATGTATTTGATGGCATTTTAAGCTGTATTTTAAATGAATTGGTTTCCAGATCCTCCTGTTCAGGGCTAGAGCTCCAGTGTCTGTGTATTCCTGTCGAGATGACCCTCTCCATGAAGAGCTTAGGAGCTAAGGAGACAAGACAGCAGCAATTTCAACCTGGCAGACACAGGGGCTCACTGGGCCAAAAGCAACATAAGATTCGTGTCAAAGCTGTGGACCAAAACTGCTTCTCTTGAATCTCAGTCCTGCATATTCCCAATGTATTAACCCAAATCAAGCTTTTCGTGGACCTCAGCGATCCGAAAGTCGGGCCCTGAGAGGAACAGATGTGTTTCACGAGATTTGGGAGTTCATAATGGGAGATTTCAGTGGTTTTAATACCCAAATCCACACCTTCTCCTCAGACTGTAAGGGACAGATTTATGTCATGTTTTGTAGTGGGCTGATCCTACTACCCTTGGCGTGAGACAGATTTACTGGAGTTGTCAGGACTGATTTGCTGTACAAGTCAATACCTCAGCCCACCAGTGCCTGAAGGAAAAAAGGCCTGGGCGTTTAACACCATAAATATTTTATTCTTGCTCTGCCATACAAACCTTGCATGGCCTTTCAAAAAACAACTTGCTTCTATTATGCCCCAGTTTCTCATGAGTTAAGTGGGGATAACAACATTTATGAGAGTGGAGTGAGTAAGGCCAATGAAATAAGGTGACTCCTGCCCAGGAAGACGGAAAAAAATCATATTTTCTCTCCCAGGCCCTGTTATTTTGTTTAAATGAATTTGTTCCTTTTTGCTGTTTTCATTGCTCCTTAAATAGTGACTTGAATTTCCTTTCAGTTGTGTTCTGGTACACAAGGGCACACACCTATTAGACACCCTCCAGCTTTCTGGGTCCTTTAGAGTCTCTGTGTTGCTGCTACTGTTCCCTTAGCAAGGAAAAGAGGCACTTGGACAGTATTTGCTGGGGTTGAGTGTGACATTCACAGGACCCAGAAGAGATTCTGAACTTTACAATGTGACACTGGTCTTTCTGCAGTTACCTGGGGGTAATGCAGAGGAAGACAATAAATAGTCAGTCTCATCTGTCCAGGGATTTTTATTTTAGGTCCCTGGTGAGAAGAGCAGACACTGCTGCACTCACAGCTGGTTTTTTTCTGGCCAGGCAGGAGGAGACCAAGCGGGACTTAAATCCTCAGGTCCCTGACACGTGCTTTGTATTCCCATATGTGAAGGGTACGTCGAGCATTGGGTTTTGTCTGGGCTAAAGACACTCTTGCCCATCTGAGTCTGAAACACAGCTCACATTTCCCCAGCCTAATACAGGCACTTATGGGCTTTATTTTGTCATTGGTTTGCCCAGAGTTTGCCGTGGAGGGACAGTTTGTTAAAGCTTGGCCCAGCCTGTGTGTGCTGTGTCTTTGGTCTGTTTTGGAAGAGCTGGGTGTTCCATCAGTGAGGAGCACACGGGGTACATGCGTCTCTCTTTGTACAGGGCAACAGATGAAAAGGATGAGCAATTCCTTGCTGAAAAGGATGAGCAATTTTGATGGGGAAAAGGACACCGAGTTGGCACTGAAAACTGGCACTCCAAGCTGCCCCTGTTTGGTGGGAACAATGCTGGTGGAGAACTGGAGCCACCTCGCCGTTCCTTGTGTGTGTGGCACTGGCTGCAGTGGAGTTTTTTTGCCAGCACAGCGGATGCAGAGCGAGGAGAAAAGGTGGAGGAGCTGCCAGAGGCTGCCTGGATGTGAGCAGAGAGGAAGTGTGAGCCATTCCACCCGCCTGCAGGAACCAGGCCTTCTCCGAAATGTGAGTTACACCATTCCTCCAAACTGTATGGAGCAAGAAATGACTGGGAGGCCAGTGATTCATTCTGGGTTAATGTAAAGGTACCAGAGGGGCTAATATAAGGGAGAAAATTGATACTGGCTTTGCAGTGTTTGCGCTGCAGAAACGTGTACAAATGTTTCCCAGAGAAAGAGCGGAACAATCTGATGCAATATTAAAACAAAAAAATACCCACCCAGCAGCAAACAAACAGCCATGGGGACACAGGGGCTGGTTACAGTGTTTGGGTATCTGTAAATCAGTGCAGACTGCACAGGTATTTGCTTACTGCTGTACCTTTCATTGCAGCTGAGAGGAAAGGACCCTCGTGAGATGGTAGAAATTGTATGAGAAAACTTTGCTTGAATTGTAGCACCGTGATTATTGTGTCAAATACACTTTGGTGTGCATTCATTGAGTCACAGGAGGGACAGATTTGACCCTTTGGGATGAATACTCTGGGGAAATTAAAACTAGCTATAAAAACTATATATAGCTGAAAAGGCAGTGGTAACATTTTATACAGTATGAGCATGTTCTATTCTTTACAGAAACCCCTATCTGTAAAAAAGCAATTAGAAGTGCTTCCTTGAAAAAAAAAAAAAAAAAAAAGGCAATTGAACACAGTGAATGAACTGCAGGAATTGTACAGCTTCCAGAAAATGGTGGTAGTGAAGCATTTGTGGGATCCATAAAGTCACCATAAATTCCTAACTGAATATGGATTCACTCTCCAACTCTAAAACCACAGGATTTATTTCCTGCTGGCAGGGGAGGTGAAGTTCGCAGAGCTCGATCTGCCTCGAGCCAGCAGGTGGGGAAAGCACTGGTGTGTTCCCAAGTGTGTCATGTTCCCAACATCACCTTGACTGGCCACGTCCTTTCAAGATGAGAAGACAGGACTGGGGTTTGGTTTTGGTTGAAGGCCTGTCTGTGCTTTCAACACGAGTAGTTGTATATGGGTGGGAAGGTTTGCTAGCAAATACCCCAGTGGAAAAGAAGGATGAGGGAGTGGGAAGCTGCTGGTTTCACTCAGGAAGGTCAAGTTTTGGCGCAGAAGTTCTGGGATGTTTGGTGGTGCTTCATGTGTTTTGTGGTACAAACTTAAACAGTGTCCTATTCACCAGGGCATGGAGTGACTGGGAAGGGGGAATGGCCTTAAGCTGAAGGAGGGCAGGGTTAGATTGGATATCAGGAAGAAATTCTTCCCTGTGAGGGTGGGGAGGCCCTGGCACAGGTTGCCCAGAGAGGTTGTGGCTGCCCCGTCCCTGGCAGAGCTCAAGACCAGGTTGGACAGAGCTCTGAGTAACCTGGGCTAGTGGAAAGTGTCCCTCCCATGGCAGGGAGTTGGAATGAGATGGTCTTTAAGATCCCTTCCAACCCAAACCATTCAGTGATTCTCTGAACGTGGCAAAGGCTGCTTTGCTTCCTTTCCATGATATTCCCTTTGTCCCCCAAGCTGGATGTTTCATGGACTTGTGCTTTCAGAAGATATTGCTGTGGATGGTGGAGGGTTTTCTTGGGTTTTTTTTTTCCCCTCTCTGCACATTCCCACTGATCTCCTGGGTCCTGGTTCCAGCACAGTTCACTTCAGCCTCCTCTCTTTTAACTGTGCTGTGCTTCTACTGTGGGGTGTAAGAAGGATACCAGCTTTGACAGCCAAAACTTTTAGGCACTGACTACCTGCAGTAGTGATGGAAACATGCATGTTAGTGTGGATTTGAGGCAGGAAAAACTGGAGGATAAGTCGCCACTTTAGGCAGGATGAAGGGACATACAGACTAAAAGTCACTGCACTGAAATGGAGAAGTCTGTGGCTGCAGAAATGTGTAATTATTTGCACCCTGTCAGAGATGAGTGGCTGTGTCCCTCTCATAGTCATCTGCATAGCTGGGTGAATGTGATTGCATTGATTTAGTGTGTCTTCATGAGTCTTTTTACAACCACAGGAGCTAGAAATGTCTTTTGTTGTTGTTGCTTTTTTTAATGAAAGCTGACGTTCTGGAGCACAAGTCAGCAGGAAGTGGGGGTAAGTTTATTGGCTGTTTTGATGGGGCCTGGAGAATAATTTTGCCTTTCTCCTGCCTTTTGTCTATTCAGACTTGTAAATTCATTGAAGCAAGGGCTGCTTTCTACTGTGTGTCTTTATAGCACTTGCTGCAATGGATCTGGGCTCTCAGCTAAATCCCCTAAGGCTTAACAAAATATAAATTAGGATAATGGTATAATAAGTTAAATGTTAAATGGTCATGAGGGGTGGTTTATTTACATGAATTATCACCTTCAAAAAAAAACAAACACGAAAAGTCCTTCTGAAATCCTGGTGGGAGTTTTAGTATTGTGGCAAAAACTGTTCATTATTCTCCAGTATTGAGAAGATGGGGCAGTCTTTTACTGGTTGTGCCCTGTTTTAAGGGACAGGACATGGGCTGGTTTATTATACCTTAGAGCACCTTCCAGTACCTCAGAGGGCTCCAAGAGAGCTGGAGGGGGATGTTTTATAATGACATGGAATAATGGGATAAGGGGAATGACTTCAAACTGACACAGGGCAGGGTTAGATCGGATATTGGGGAGAAGTTCTTCCCTATCAGGGTGGTGAGGCCCTGGCACAGGTTGCCCAGAGAAGCTGTGGCTGCCCCTGGATCCCTGGAAGTGTCCAGGGCCAGGTTGGATGGGGCTTGGAGCAACCTGGGCTAGTGGAAGGTGTCCCTGCCCATGGCAGAAGGTTGGAATGAGTAGCCTTTAAGATCCTTCCAACTCAAAGCATTCTGTGATACTGTGATGATTTCAAACTTCTTGTACTTGTCAGTGGCCAGTCTGTCTGTCTGCCAGTGTTGCACTGGCTGCTTCGAGGTGACCTGCCAGCTGTGTAGCCAGGGCAGCTGGAGACAAGTTCTAGGCTTTGCAGGGTGAAGCAGCCCTGAAGTTGGCAAGTTTTCCTACCACAAAACAACTCTATTTGCAGGTTGCTCAGTGCAGTGATACACATCCTGCATGCCTCCCCAATCCTTGAGGGCTCCTGGAGGCCACAATAGCCTGGCTGCATCCTAGCACTGTTTGATTCAAACATTTGTATACCTGCCTCTCTGAAGCATCCACTTCTGTGATAGATCACCCTTGTTTTTCCACTTCCAGAGCAGACAGCACAGCTCTGACATGCCAGAGAGCCTCACTCCAAATATAGACCAGTGTAAGAGAGCCAGTGGTCTGTCAACAGATAGTCCAACTTGGGAAGAGGCAGACACAGGATTTGCTGTCAGCTCCATGCCAGTGACAGCACCACGATGTTACTTGCTGTAGATTAATGTGGGAGAAGGTCCTTGCCGACAACCCCTGCAAAACAGTTTCAGCCTCAAGTGGAATTACAGTGGTCCTTTTAGATCAGTGTATTTTTGCCAGCTGATCCCCAACAGCACTCCCAGCGGTGGGGAAAGCTGAGACTATTACTGTAAATACAAAAGGAAGACATACTTGGCATCCCTTTACATTAGAGCTGGCTCAGAAGAACGTCTGCGTAGCTGCTCCACTGCCAAGATGGATTGTAGTCAGATAGTACACATTGCAAAGGAACCAGAGCACACACTGAGATCTGTTGGGGTTTTTTAACAATAGTTTATTTGTGTTTCAAAGGGATAGTTACAGGAATCCAGATCAATATGCTTGTCCAGAACTGTGCCTTCCTATTTTAGGGCCTGGATGAATAGGGGGTTACTTGAGTTCACATGCATATTGAGGGATCGGTGCCTGTGGAAATGCAGCCTCCCAGGCTTGTTACTTTTCCTTTTTGAAAGTGAACGTGAAAGAGCTGCAAGACTGAAGTTGCCATTGTTCTGGCTCCTGAAGTTTTAGGGGTTTTTTTTTCCAGCAAAGTCTGTGTGGCGTTGCATGTCGTGAGGCTCTTTATGAAGGGTGAGGTCGTGTCTCACCAGGAGATGGTTGGAGCTGAGCCTACGGATTTAGACCGGATCAAACACCTCTGAAAGTGAAGGAAGATGAGGTGTTTCAGTTAAATGTTCTGATTTTTTTTTTGTGTTTTTTGGGGTTTTTTTTAATGAAAAATAATAGAAGTTCAGTCGCTTTGATGAAAATACGTTTGGCATTTCCCAGTCCTAGGTTTTGAAACCATCTGTATATTTTCGTGGTTTCAGCTCTCTATCCCATTTATGGGGAGAAGAAAAATGGTTGACTAATGGAGTTGGTCGCATGGGACCAAAAAAATTACATTCTGTTTCTGAGGTCTTTTGAAATGCAAACAATGGGTTGTAAGTTCTTGAAATTAGACCTGTAATTGCTTAAAAAATCTTGGTTTATGGCCTGTTTTTCTCTTCTGATCTTGATATATTTTTAAGGGACACAGGCAAAACAGGAGTTTTAATAGACAGAGGTGCTCAGTGTAAGAGTAAGATATTTTTCTATATAGACTTTCAAGCCCTGATTTATAGCAGGCAATCCATTTCTGACAGCTTTAAGCAAGTGTATTCCACTGCTGCACCTGGCTTTGTGAGGGCAAAATCACATCCTTTACTTGAGCTTATATGGTATCTCAGTGATGATGGATGATGCTGCTCATGCTTTGAATGGTGCCACTGCATTTTCTGTGAAGTGTGGACTCAACAAAAGTGTATCAGCAGACAGAGCCAGCTCCTTCTGAATTTCAATCTGTGACAACTTTCTCAATGCACACTGGCCTACTTTGACCCAAGGGATTATCCTGATGGGTGCTTCCCAGCGCAGCAGAGCTTCAGAGTTCAAATTCTGGTGTCCTCTGGCGCATTTCTGATGTCTCTGGCTTTACTGATGGCGTCCTGTTACAGGAAGAATTTTGGCCGGTGCATGATGTTCTCCTTTCAGCTGTTTTACATAGCTGAGGAGGACACCATCCTGACTAAGCACAGTTGGCAGCAGAGTGTCTGGTCTTTGCTGTGAGAAGATCTTCTTGGCTTACTTTTCTGCATTTTTTTTTTTCTCCTTCCCCCATGTGTTTGTGCATTATCCAGCAGGGAAGGTGGGGCAGGCACTGGTTGGAGGAGCAATAAGCACTGTGACAGTCCCAGTGGAAGGCAAGAGAAAGGAGTTGTGGTTTAACAGCCCTCACTCTTCATTGCATTAGAAGGTGAATGGTTGAGAAGGTTATGATAAGGATGTGGATTTATCTTCTGTTTGTCTCTGGTTTGGTTGGTTAGTTTTCACCTGAGCTGATGGGATGGGGGGAGTGGGGAAGACTTCTTGGGCAGCTCAGCACTGTGAGGGGAAGAAATGGTTTTACAGGTTGAACAAAGCAAGGCAAGATTGCCAGAAATGCAGGAATTAGGAACGAGGCTTGATATAAGTGATATGATGAGTTCAAAAGTCCCTTTAAAAGAAACCTTTAGCACATTTCTGACCCCACAGAGTTAGAGGACTGGTCCCCCAACTGCTGTGATGAGAGGGACAAAACCGGTATGGTCCAGAGGACTGTTGTGCAATCCTTCATGGCCCTGGCTGGGATTTGAAGTCCCTTGCTGTTCTGAGCATAGTAGAAAACTCTGTGCACTGACATTCCCTCACAGATAACTGGCTGGGAAAGGATTTTTTCAGGCCCACTACTCCACCTCCACCCACACTTGCACTCCCAGAGTCACCAAAGAAAGTTTAAAAATACTCTGCCAAGTGTTTTCTCAGTTAATTTCTTTAGGCCTTTTTGCATTTAACCCATGTTTTGATTCTTGATTTGTTTTGTCCCTGAAGAAAATATCCCTTCTGGGGGATGATCCTTAAGTGTTGGATTTGTGAGAGACTCATAGGAGACTGCCTTAGCAATAATCACCTTGTAAGTACTGCCAGGCAATGCTTCTCTCTGTGCACATTTGTGATCTGGGAGTCCTGTTCAGCACTTTTTGAGGGGAATCAAAACAGGGTTGGATTTCAACATCACTGGAAGAGAGGGAACACAGAGCACAGATTGCATTGCAGGGAAAATACCCAGCACATCATGTGTCTGCTCACTCCTTGTTCCTGTACTTGAGGGACCAACCTCTCTTTTTTGCTTTGGTGTAACAAGGGATGGCCTTTTGCTTCTGCTTTCTTGGGCTTTGAACTTGGGGAAGAAACGGGGGGATTCCACTTTTATCATATCTGCAACTCAATGCCACAAGATCCTCCTGTCAGGTCCACCTGCACTTCCAGGTGAAGAGTGGAAGAGAGGGCAGGGTGCAGCTCCAGGCTCAGCCCAAGTCACTTAATCAACCCCTCACTCTCAGAGACTGAGAAACCTGCTTGGGATATGCCTCTAGACCCTCCTGGCTCTTGTATGCAGAGGATCCTGGTCTGTCCCACCAATGATTCCCACCACCACCACTAAGGTGATGGGGGCACAATAACTTTGATGTACAGTCAGCAGTTCTTGTAGGAAGTTTACAACCTGTTCATTTATCAAGGTTTTCAATGTGTGTCTGGCTGGAGAGGAATAAACCCAGGAGATATATTCCTTCAGGAGGTGGGTTAATCCTGCTTCAGCAGTTCCTGGAGGGAGTGGGTGCCAGGAGAGCTGTTTCTGTACATCCAGTGCATTCAGATGAGGTTCAGCACACACACTGGCTTCCTTAGCACCTCTGCTCTTCAGCATCCCAAGAGAAGTCCCAAGTAAATTACCAATTACATTTTGTGCCTTAATTAAACAGAAAGGTGGGCAGCTTCACTGTGAGCCACAGTGTTAAATAATCTCTTGAATGATGACAGAGTCAGTAAGTTGGGGCACTGCTCGCTGCTTTCCTTCACATATCAGTGATTTATCACACAGATTCCCCTGTGAGTGGTGAGTTCTGTGTCATCCCAACCTGGCCAAGAGAGTTTTGGAGGTTTGGGGGTGGTATGAAGAGCCTTGAGCACTTACTGAAGCCAGAGGGAGCCCCAGGCCATCAAGGACTGTCTTCAAGATGCTCAGAACCCTGTGACATCTGGGCCCTGTGTGTAAGTATGAAAGCAAGGAGTGTATCCAAAATTTGTGCCACAGAGGGAAGCGTTGGCAACATGACAGGAACCCAAAGGTTGTGTTTCATTTGCATGTGTATTTGCATAATTGCAAATGCATGAGATGCACGTTAATAATCACTCTTGCATCTTTATCATTCTCAATAAGTACTGAGAAAATTTCTTGCTCTTGGAGTGCATCAGCAATAAAACCCTGCAGTGTCCTCATTCTGTAATCGTAGGGAATTAGGGACACCTTGGGAGGGACATGTTTTATCATTCTGTTGGATGTGTTTGCCCTTAAACCTGTAGTCCATAAAATTTTACTCTGGACTCATTCTGGGTAAGAGAAATTAACTGTGAAGGGAAGAGGACTTTGAAATTTTTATACCAGTGGGGGTATTTTGAGGAACCTGGAAAAGCTGGCACCTGGATCCTCCTGAATTTTAGTGGAAGTTCCACTGCCTCTTGCTCTGTTCAAAGCCTCAGCAAAAACTGATGGGGCCTGACCAAGGAGGAGTGTAACTTTTTTTGTGTGTTGTGTATTGGGATTGACTTAAAGCATCGTGTTGGATGGAGCTGTTTGCTCAGTACAGTCTAATACCATCCCTGCCACAAAAACTTCATTTCTCATTTAGTCAGTGCATAAAAATTGTTGGAAGAGGGAATGCTGAGTCTGGTTTTGCATGTCAGAAAAAGCTCTTCTATACCAGCTTGTCTGTTTTTCAGCCTTAGCGACCAAACTTCTCTCATTCTCTACTTTGCAATCATTTCTTCTGACACCTCTGCTCTGGATTATGCTGCCATGGCATCACTTAGTTGCTGAAAATCGCAGTGGTTATTGGATGGAGAGTGATGGATTTCTGCAAGGGATGAAATGATCCAGTTGTCTCCTGCAGGAGGGACCTGACTGTGATGGCCTTCATTTGATGGACCAGTGCTGTGTTCCAGCCTGGGAAGTCTGGACTTTGCTCATGCACTTCTACAATGTTTTTGTTACAGTTGGCCCAAAAATGAGAACTCAGTTCAACAGAAAACATTTTTCGACTTTCTAATGTTTGTTTTCATTTTTTCTCAGATTTAAATCTTTTAACATTTTTTTAAGTTGGGGGGGTGGAAGGATACAATTACATCCCTCCGAAACCATCGCTGTCCAGTGGCTTGGATTGAGATGACTCAAGTTCAGAGTCCTTCTTTTCTTTATCTAGGCCTTGAGTCAAATCTAGGTGGGTACCTTAATCATGTTAGAGGGTGTTCTGGAATAGATTTATGAATCCCATCTTGATCTTCTTTTAAAACAACAGTGTGGCTGAAACTTATCACTCATTTCAAGAAATCAGCATCTTCTCTAAAAACAAATAAATATCAACAGGTATCATTGATATTCTTCCTTTATCTCCTGTGCTGTAAACACAGTAATTAGGGAATATCAGCTTAATTGCTAAAGACAGGATAGCTTATGAATTTACTGCTGCAGCATCTCAGTCTAATTTCTCTCTTGGGATACTGGCTCCAGAGTCTTCTCAGTGAAAAAGGGAATCTTCATTAATTTGTCCAAGGAAGCAACAGCCTGTGAAGAAGTGGACAAGCTACTCACAAACCTTGTTCTGCATGAGAGGAGTCCCAGGGTTTTGCAACAAGCAGTGCCACGTTTCAGGCACCTGCTTTTCCTCAGGAGGACGAATCCGTTGCTCTTGATTGACTGTTCCACTGCAGCTTCTCAGGGGTGTGGGAAACTGCTGAGCTTTTGCATAATTGTCTCTTACACTTCCATTTCAGACGCCTTCAAATGTTTCTAAACTTAACACATGGGAGGGTGAGAAGGCATTGATTGGTTTCTCTGAGGCAGAGATCTCACGTTTTCCTTCGACGGGATTTCACTTTACCCTTCAAATAATGTTTGTGCCCTCAGAGTCATTGTGGCTTCTGTGCTTACTTTGAAACTCTATTGATCAGGTAATTAAAGTGGCTTCTGACTGCCTCAGGAATTCAGCAAGATTGAGACCTAGACTTTCTCATCTGGTTTCAGCAACCTCAATCTGTCCTTCATTTTAATCTTAACTCCCCACGTGATTCTTGCAGTTCCTTGCAGGTCTTGCAGCCTGTGCTCCTCAGCATCTCCAACTGTGCAGGATTTAGTCAACTGCAAGATTTTGATGGATCTCAGTCCTGCATTATATTAATCCCAGTCTTGCATTGCAGCTGCCTCATTTTAGTAGTAAACTGCTGTCCACAGACCTCAAGGGAGATTTTGGGAACCACTGTGCCCAACGCATGGACATACATTCCCTTGGCTTTTGCTCACCTCCAGCAAAGCAATGGGAATGATTTTAGTGCTTTTTATTTCAAATTATCCATCTGATGGAGACATGGATGCAATAATCATCATTCACTGTTCAAAACCATCACTGGGTCACTTCGTGTTGCCTGTGGATGATGCCAAAGGTGCTTGCAACAAAAAACCCTATGGAAGGATGTCTGGTTGATTGACTAAATTAAGTACAAGGTGAGCCAATAAAAAAAAGAAGCAAGACAGTCAACCATTCAATCTCTTTTCATCTCTGCAATACCTTTCCCAGCTGCTACTTCAAAGCCCTTCACAAAATTATCAATACTTTTAAAAGCTGTCAGGGATTGATAGTACAAATCCAGATGCAACTAAATTATTTTGGGGAAGAAGGGGTTTAAAAAAGGTGTTTTAAGGAATAAAATACACACTAGTAACAAGAGGAGGCAAGTCAAGAGTGAATGTAAGTACACTCTGGCAGAGAGCTTCCCAGCTGAGGAATATAAAGCAATAAGCCTATTGGCCAAAAGTTTTTGTCCAAGACTTCCTAAGTCCAGCATTACCTATAATCATGTCCAATCTTGCTGATCCAAAAGTCAGTTTTTCAACTCTATTCCGACTGAAATTAGAAACCCATATAGAGATCTCAGATTGGTGAAAAAAAGCCTGTTACTGTGCATGCCAGAGATCATTCCTGCTGCCACATTCTGGACCAAGTGCAATTTCTTCTAATAAAAACATTTCTGGCAAAGCTGTACATTAAGAGTGTAATCGAATCTGGATGTGAGGAAAGCATGCAAACTTGCTTCCAAGTCAGCAAGAGTTAGGCAGGATTTAATACTCCATGTATTTTTATTATGATATAAAAAGCTGTTATATTGGTATTTTTAATACATTTATCAAAAGGAAACTGCAAATCCAAAGTCACTTCCAAATTTCCCACTGATACAGGAATGAGTAGCTGAGACAATTCTGAAGTGAACTGAGGCAATGGGATTTTGTAATAGGGGTTTTGCTGCCAGGAGACCAGCACTGGGTTTGACTTTTAACCAGTTCACACCAGACCTGTGCAAACATTTCCCCCAGCATTTGCTGTAGAGTGAAGCCGATTTTTTTCCCCTCGTCCACTCTGTGCACGTTCTTCTGCTGGGTCTTCATGAACCTTTTAGCAACCCAGGGGATCTCCTGGGATGACAAAGCCAGTCACCAATCATGCACCAGCAGCTCCCACCACAGCCAGCACCACTTACTTAGGGGCCTAAGAATAGGAGGCGGCAGACATTTCTATTAAACCCTCTTTTTTAAGAAGAGCTTGGCTCTCATTTGCTTGCCTAAATAAGGTCCAGATTTTTCAGAAGAGCTCAATAGATTGCGTGCTGAACACTTGTGAAAATAGAGCCTACGTTTCACGTCTGCTCTGGGGCTCGAGGCTTGCAGAAAGCTGGCCTTGAATTTCTCGTTCTCGGACAAACAATGGACGTTGGGGATACCTTGGGGTTGGTTCTGCCTTCCCTGGTCCTGGGGTTTCCAGTGGTGTGACGCCATCCTGTGTGAGTGGCCGGGCTGGTGTGACATCCTGGGGATGGTGTGGGAGGAAACGGGAAGGGGCCTCTGATTTTGGAGACGGGCGTTTCCTTCCCTGCTCCACCAGAGATGGTCTTTGGCTGGGAGTTTCTGGCTGTTTAATGGATATTTGGGGGTCAAAAGGAAGCCAAATAAGATCCTTTGAAAGGACTTGATTTTGAGACTTCCCTCTGCTCTTTCATCCACACCTCAAGCCAGGCAGTGACCGTGGAGGCACTCGGTCATCGCTCAGAGCCACGTTCTCAGTTGGTTTGCCCTGACTTCTTGGTTTGTTTGCTTGCTTTCTAGAATTCTTGCCTCCCAGGGATTTGGGAGGACAAATGCATTAATGCTATAAATAGTGTTTGGGAGCCAAGCTAATAGAGAGTGTAAATCCCATGCACTGATTCAGAAGCCCACTTTAGAGCAGCCTGGGGGCATCTCACCAGCTTTTGATTCCTCCTCAGTACCAATTACTTTTGGATGCTAAACAACCCATCCTGAAGCTTGACTGTACTACAGCATCTTTCATCCTGAAAACCCTAAAACTCCCCAGCAAATACATTACATAAACTGTACAGGGATCACTTTACCCATCTTTAGAAAGCAGCCTTTGTGGGTTTGGAAACTGTGAGCTGAGAACAGCAGTGTTATGCAGGAAGCATCATTTTTAATCAGGATGTTTCATCTACAAAGTGAAAGCCTCTTGCCAAAAGCACTCTCATCTCTGACCCCTTATGCAGTGATATAATGTAGGTCCTCTTGGGGCGTGAGAGATGCTGAGGTCAGCCTTGCCATGTACTCTGAATTACTGATATTAAAGAGGATTAAATGGTATTTCTACCACCTGATACAGTTAATAAGACAGCATCCAGATCAACTGTCTTGAGCCCTGTAAAATAATCATAAGCAGTATCCAGTTCTATAATGGCAATAAAAGTGTAATAAGGTCTTCTAAACAGAGTAACAAAAGTTGAACAAACACAATATTAAAACACTACGTATTAGTATATTTTTTTTTTTAGAAGTCCGTAACAAGGAGATCCTTTGGCACAGAAACACAAAATCAAATTTAACAAGCAAGTTAAATAAGCAATTAGGAGTGGGGATTTTAAACTTCTTTCCAGTCTCTGTTGCTCTAACTCAGCACAAGTGGGGATCTGCCTTGTGTGCTGCAAACCCTCCCTGGCGATGGCTCTACCTGAACAGTTACCAGAGATTGGCAGTTTTAGATAAAAACTGAAGACCTGATTCTCATGGGGGGTCAAATTCCCCAAAGTGACCCTTCCTTACACACCAGCCTTGTGTCTGAGTGCTCACCCAAGATGTTGGAGGCCCACGTTCTCTTTATTCTGGGAGAATTCAGACCACAATCTCCTCCTTTCTAGAAAGATCTCTGCCTGGGGAGCTGGTTGCTCTGCACTGGGTGAGTTTTCCAGCATGGCATTTGTTAATTTTCCTGGTCTCTGAATCAGAATGTAAGAGTCATTGGATGAGGAGGAGGTGGGGGGCAGAAAACTTGAGGCCTTGTAAAAAGTGTCTTTGCCAGAGATAGGAGACCTGAGTTCCAGCTGTAACTCCAAGCTTGTCCAAGTGTTTTCCATGGCACAGCTGAACAAGTGAAGAAACAAAACCAGAGGAGTTTGAGGAGTTTAGAGGAGCTGAGTGAGGTGCCTTTAGGGTTGGCAGAAATTTTCAGGTTGCTGTTTGGAGCACAAGAATCCAAATTCGGAATCTTAATCTGAAGATCCAAGTCCTGTTTTGGCTTAGTCCTGATACACTCTCCAAAAAAATTACCTTGGCCTTAAAATAATGTGTGTACACCAAGCAATAGGCATGTTTTCTGCTGGATGAGCTCTCCCAGGAAACCGTGGTGTCTTTCTAGCTCAGCCACTGGGATTTTACTGGCAAACTGCACATCAATGTGTGAGGTCCTCAGAGGCTGCACACTGGAGGAGCTCCATGACTGATACTCCTGGTATTCACATTTGCACCACTGCCATTTGAATGATCTGGTCCCTTGGAGCCATAAAGAAGACAAGCCTCCCTCTTGGCTTTTCCAACTGCTGATTCTGTCGTGGACGTCCTTAAAATAAGGTGGGATTTTTAAACTGTTCCCTTCAAGTGTTGTTACAAGAGGGATTTGAGAGGGATTTTGCAAAACTGGACTGGTGTGCTGCCATCCCTGGCAATTCTTTGTTGATAATGGACTCCACCACCTCTAGAGTCTCTGTTTCTGCAATTATTGGAAATGTCATGGATGGCAAGTGATGGATAAAGTAAAGACAACCAACTGTTCTGGAGGAGTGCAGTGCCTCAGCAACATTTTGCTTTGCTGTTTTCATAGAGCATCTGTCTTGCTCAGGAGAGGCCTGTCCTGGTTTAACTCTCTGCTCAACAGCAGCAGAGCAGCAGTGAGCACTAGACATGTCCCTTTTTATTCTCCTCTGTATGACAGAATATTTCCCTTCTGCTGTTTTATTTTTCCCCAAGAAACTTTTATCTGTAGCCACATGTGCAAAACTCTCAAATGGGCTGTTTCAAATCTAGTCAAGGTCATTGAAAAAAGATATTTTTAAAGTGGTTAGGGCTCTTAAAACTCCTCTTGGATTCCCCAGAAGCAAAAAAAAGCAGCATTTACCCTGTAAGCCTTATAGATCAAGGACTTGAGTATCTTTCAACATCCTAAAGCCCATGCAGACTTTAAACTGGTATTCCCAGCTCATTTGCCAAAAGAAGAGGAAGAAAATGAAATGAACTGAAAGCTTTTGCCTTGAGGTCTGCTGCAACAGGGCCTTCAGAAGTCTGGAGTCGGAATTGTTTCAATCTATGTAAATATGGGGAAATTAAATTCCATATGTCCCATGCCAGATGCTCCCAGCTGCTGCTGCTGGTGTGGGGAACCGTAAGTAGACAGTTTAGCCCCATCAAGCAGGGGGGAGAATGAAAAATAAAAGGGGGGGGGGATTGTTATTTTGGGGTCGGGAGGGTAATGTGCACGAGTGGCTGTGCCAGTGAGCTGACAAGCCAAGTCACTGGACAGTTGTAAGTGCTGTGTGAGGCTTCAGGCTGGACGATCCCAGGGAGAACGTCGCAGTTCTTGGCGTGAGAGCTCGGACCTGATGCATATTGTTTATTTCAAAGCATACAGAAATCGTGTGCCTGTGGGAAACCGTCAGGTTTGGGCTGTGAGTGGCTCGAGTGGGTAAATCTGACTTTGTTGTAGCCTGGGAAAAATAGCCCAGAGCAGGGAAAGGTCCGTCACTGAACCCACCAGCCAGGGACTGCGCAGGCCACTCATCACCAGAGCCTGTGCCAGGACGTGCCCCACCATCACCCACGTTCATCACCTCAGCTCTGGCCTTTAGGCCAGGCCTGATTTCTGCCTTAGGTCGGGCTCACGCGTGTTTATTGGATCGGGCTGTTATTTATATCACGAGCCTCGTGCCGTGGAAGGGAGAGAAGGGGAACGACACAACCGCAATTTTAAATGACCCGTTCTTAAAAAAGCTCCACACGCCCTAATGAAACCAGAGATTTAGGAATCCTCGTGGAAACTCCAGCTACCTAAAAATAGGCAGTGCCCCTCTCGTGTCCACAGGGATCCTTCGCCGTGCTCTTGGCCGGCAGCGCCGCCGCGCCCCATCCCAGCTGGAGGCGTGTGGAAGTGCCGGGCTCCGGCTGGCTGCTCCTGCCTCCCTCCCCCTTTTTTTATGTTTTTTTCGGACGTGGTGACAAGTGGAATGGTCTCCAAAAGAGAGCAGCCTTGTGGCTTGTCCCGCCATCGCTGCAGACATTCAGTAAACACGAGGGAAGCCGGAGCCCCGCGGCCAGGGCGCGGGAGGGAGCAGGCGAGGAGGGCTGAGTGGTTACTCAGCATTTGGTGTCTGAGGTGAGAGTTACTGTGGAAAAACCCTGCAGTTTTATTGTTCTAACCTTTATTTAAACATAGAACCTATAACCTGTTTTTCCAGAGAATTTAAAATAGCGGGTTTTTTTTTTCTGCTCGCAACCGCCCCGTCCAACTTCTGAGGTATCACATACTTCTGTATTATTTTATGGAGTTGACAGAGGGGGAGTCTAAGGGGAAAAAACAGCTGCAATAGCCAAGGTAGTGTGTGGAATAAACCCGTGTGTGTGTGTGACTCGGGAGGAAGGTTGGCTGCCACGAGCTTGCCAAAGCCTGTTCTTGCTTTTGCCTTCGCCATCCTCCTCCTGCTCTCCCTGGCACGAGGGGCTGCCAACAAAAAAACCCGTTTGCCCACGCAGCGCCCGTGAGAAGGGCTCGGGGTGGCCGACCTCGTCCCCAGTGTCCCACCCGAAGGAATTACTCGTGTACTTCTCCAGCGGACACGTACCATTAGAACTGATATTTAGTAGTGGCGTGCCTGGAAAAAGGAGTTTGTGTGTGAGTGTGGTGGGGTAGAGGATGCCAAACCAGCGCGGGGGTTTCCTCGGTGCTGCAGGAGCTGCTCGGCCTGGCGCGGTCGTGATGCTCCACAGTGGGGTTTACCGGGTTCCAGGATGCAGGGCCTCCCCACCACTGCCCTGCCAGAGACAGGCAGCGGTGCTTTGGCTTCCTGTATGTCCTGGGAATCCCTAATGACATCCATTCGTGCTCCCCCTTGGTTTCCTGTAGCATGGTAGAATGCTTCGCTGGAGACTCTTGCTGTAGAGCAGCCGTGAGGAAACACAAGGGGGAATGGCCTTAAGCTGAAGGAGGGGAGGTTTAGATTAGATATTAGGAAGAAATTCTATACTTAGAAGGGTGGTGAGGCCCTGGCACAGGTTGCCCAGAGAGGTTGTGGACTCCTCATCCCTGGAAGTGTCCAAGGCCAGGTTGGACTGGGCTTGGAGCAACCTGGGACAGTGGAAGGTGTCCCTGCCCATGGCAGCGGGTTGGAATGAGATGGGCTTCAAGGTCCCTTCCATTCCAAACCATTCTATGATTCTGTAATTCTGTTCTCAGAGGGCAAACCCACACAGATCTGGGGGACAGATAGACCACTGTTCTCCTGGTGCTTCTCTCCCCGCTGTCTGTCAGATGCTTCCCTGATGTCATGGATTTAATTCTTCATTTGCTGTGTTTTTCAATAGCTGGCATTTTATCTCCAGGTTGACCACAGGTTGCCCACCTGTCTGCCAGTCTTGAAAAACAGGGATGAAGAAGTCAAAAAGTGTTTGAAAATCAGGGCTGAAACATAGAGGATGTATAGAATTAATGTCAGTTGTTAACCAAGTCAAAATGGTTTGGAGATGGTGGGTGGGTGGGTGTCCATCTGGTCAGAGTGGGTTCAGAAAGGTGAGGTGTGTTTGTGGGGAAACATTGGATTGGTTTTGTTTGAACAAAAGGAAGGAAACATTTTGCATTGAGTTGGTTATCTCAAGGTGAACCTGTTCTGTACACAGGGCACAAAGGAAAGTTTTCTTCCCAGGATTTGACAAGATCTGTCTGTTGGTTCTTCACAAGCAGGTTTTTCGTAGCCATCTACGTGGATAGAACAGCAACAGTCCTCCCTGTTTTACATGACAAGAGTTGTCTTGGTGTAAAATTGCAAAGGAGGTTAAAATTAAGGTAAAATTGCCTATCCTTGGCCAGTGTGTTTGGTGGATCAAGTTGAGGCAGAAGGTTGTTCATGTTTATTATTCCTTGACCGCTTGTATTGCGTAAAACACTAAAATCTCTTTGATGCTCTCGGAATAAACTTCCAAACTGTTTCAGATAGAGACCAAGGCAGCAGGTTAATCAGTGACTCAACCAATATATCCTGGTACAAGTTCTTAGATCAATCATGATTTATGATGGGAATATACAGAAAGGCTAAGAGAGCATTGTGTGGTTTCTCAGGGACAATATTCAGGCAGTAAATCAAAGGAGGCTGCTAAGGGTCAAAACTGAATAGAAAGTGCAGAGATGGGTTAGAAAGATTTTCAAAGATCTCTGCCTCTGTGTTTCCTCTGCTGCTGTCCAATATAATTATTCATCTAAGGTATTCACAGGAAAAAGTGACTTTTTTTTAGGTGTCCCTGGGTGAACATAAGTTGCTCATAGCGTGAGTGTCTTTCTGACCAATGTCTCTAAACATGTGGAATGTTAACTGAGCTTTTTTCAACCTCTGTAATCACATGGTATTTAGGTTTGCTTTGAAGTCCTTAGTGAAAGTTCAAGTTGGTTTTTATTTACCATAATTTATTTACCTACTTTTAACTGTGAAAAAGGGCACTTCTACCATGATGTCAGGGGCCCAGCCTTCCTCTCTGCTCCCCTCCCACAATGTGACCATTATATCAACATATGGCAAACATTTCTCCTATTCTGTGTTTACTCCCAGCAGTAAAAATTCAGTAAAAAGCCAAGGGCCTTCCATAGAGAGAGGAAAACTCAACTACAACCTCCAGGACAGGAAAAGCAAATACTCTTTTAACAAGAAAGTTATTGGGACATTGCTAAATATTTCCAAGAAATAAAATAACAAAGGAGCTTGTATCCAAGAGGAGTCACATATCTTCAGAAACTATAAGTATCACGGAAAAAAATCCTGAAGGATTATTATTGAAAGGTTAGCTGAAATTAAAAGCACGTTTATGCAGCCAAAAGGAGGTTTTGGGCTTTAATTCATTAGCTCAGGTTTCATTTACCAGGATTCCGCCCCCGGCACGTGTAATAAGATTAGTTCATTAATCGTTGAGTCCTTGGGAATTAACATACTAGAGGTGCTTTTCTCCCCCTCTGAAAAGTCCCCCTGGATATACAAACACAGCAGAGATTTTGTTGAATGTGGGATCAGAGCTAGTCGTGCCAGGTTTGGCTTGATGAGAATGACTGAATCCTATAAACAAGTGAACAGTGGGAGAAATGTATTAAGTAAAAAAAAAAAAAAAAAAAAATAAACCTTGTTTTGTCTTTTAGAGTTGTACTGCAACGTTTGGGTGATTGCAGGCGGAAATCCAGTGAATTAACTCTTTTGAAAAGGGGAAAAAAAAAAAAGGAGAGAAAAGAAAAGGATATATAGAGTGGCTTGTTTACAGAATAATTACCCTGGGAAGTCGGCTCCCTACCTGCCATCCCAGGAGAAAAGTGAGGGTGGAAGGTGGGAAGGGACCCAAGGAGCAGCAGGGAAGGTGTGTGGTGTGGGTGTGTGTGGATCCTTGGGGCCAGGATTGGGAAGAAGCATTTCTGCCTCCCAGAGAGACATGGTGGACAGCACCAGTCCCAGAGTCACCAGTCCCAGGGGCAGCCCTGACCTTGCTCAGAGGGCAGGACAGAGCCAGACATCCCACAGAACGTGCCTGAGGGTGAGGGGAGGGTCAGAAACGCGAACAAAAGGATTTGGGACTTGTCTTTCCTTCCCTCAGACCCTAAACAAGGTCAAGGCAAGTTGTGGCCCAATCCATTCCAGTGGGAAAGGGCCACCTCTGTAACAAGGTCTTTAAAAAACCCCGTGGGCCCTGCACCAAATTCACACTGTGCCAGGTTGTCCTGCAATTTAAGCAGATTAAAAACACATTTAACAAAGTGCAAGGAAGGAAATGCCCTGATCTCAAGTGGCAAAGGGTCAGAAGTGACATGAATGATTAGGTGCCTTATTGGGTATTTTGAGACGCCGTTGCTCAGTTCTGAGGTTCTTTGAGGATTTTGAAGCAGGGAAGGTAAGGCAGGAGGCTCTGGACTCCTGGGAATTTTACCTGCCAGAGGATATTCGGCTTTCCTTTTCTTGTAATTTCTGAATTGATTTTTCCTTCTCACTGCAATCAGATATAAGCTCTTTTGTAACAGGGACATATTTCTCTTCTAGAACTGTAGGAAAACATTCCTGACACTGGCAAAGGAGGCCGGGAGAGATGATTTATGAGTAGAAGATTAAAAAGAGTTAAATATTGCTAAATTTGGTTTAAAATTACTAAGTAGGTATATGATAACTATCTTCAAACACATAAATACTAGAGAGAAACAGCAGTGTCTGGTCTGAGCCAACAGAAGCAAATCTGTAGGCAGGGGAAGGAAAATAAGTAAAACTCAGGGCAAACATCAAGAGAAAATTCCTTGTAGTGAGACCTCTCTAAAAAATCTCGAGGCACAACAATGCTCCAGTTGTAATAATGTCGTAAAAGTGTCCCAGTGCTACAAATATTGTAAAGAGAGCTGGGGATTTCCCATTTATTGTGCCCAGGTGGGATTAAATAACCCAGGCAAAGGAAGGCTTGATTCAGTCATTAGCCCCTGAGAGGATCTGGAAGGAGAGCAGGAGCAAACAGGGTGAACCTCTCAGTGCCAATAAGTGGAGGGAGACGATGACCAAAGGAAAGGTGAATGTGAAATTATTCTATTTGGGCTCAAAGTGCCACGTGAATGGTGAATGCTCTTAATGAAAGCACGGCTGCTTTAGTAACCTGATACCTCCATTACTATTTTAGGCTGTAATTGTAGCTAATAGGAGGAAATGGATTTATATTTTGCTGGAATGCATTATTTATCAGCAAGAGTTTTAGGATTCGTGCAGCCTTGTGGGGAGAACTGCTTGATAAAGTGCCTGAATAGACTGAGGCAGATCCTCTGTGTGCACTGGCCTTTTGGGTGTGATCCTTAAATCCACAGCAAAACAAAGAAAGAGAAGAATAGTTGTGTAATGACATGGCCAAAGGAGGCTTTTTAAAGTAAAGGCAGCAAGAAATACAAGATGAGGGTGCAATGTCCCTGTGGGATGTAGATGTATAGGGAAGAGGGAGCAGAGAGAGGGCAAAATCTCCCAACCATTCCTAAGTCAAGGGTGCAAGATGTAGAGCAGGACTGAAAAAAAACAATTGCAGGGACCCTTTCCAGACTTGTTGAGCTGATGGTGAAGCCCTCCTAAGATCATAAAGGTTCAGGGGACACCCAGTTTCCTGGAGCAAAATCCTGAAGCATTTCCTTAAAAGAAAAACTTTGTCACCACAGGAGAAAATGTTGCTATCCCAACAAGTCCTGCAATTCCTCAATCTTGAGGAATTTTCATTCTGTGCCAGAGAGGGAACAGTCTGAGTCTACAAATAATGTAGGAACACAGGAGAGAAACACAACAATTGTGGTTTTTGGGAAATGTTTACAAGCAAAGGGAACTGGGCTATGAAATGACAGGACCTGAGGAAATGGCCTGAAGTTGTGTCAGGGGAGGTTTAAGTTGCATATTGAAAGAAAGATTCTTCCCCCAGAGGGTGGTTGGGCACTGCCCAGGCTCCCCAGGGCAGTGGGCACAGCCCCAAGGCTGCCAGAGCTCCAGGAGGGTTTGGATGATCCTCTGGGGCACAGGGTGGGACTCTTGAGGATGGGCCTGTGCAGGGCTGAGGGTTGGACTGGATGGTCCTTGTGGGTCCCTTCCAACTCATCACTTTCTGTGATTCTGTGAAACAGTCACTGCAGTACTGTGGTGGAATCCCATTGTTCAGGACTTCTTTGGAGCAGCTGGACAAAATCCTAGAAAACGTCTTTAAAGACAAACCTGTGCTGGCAGGGAAATGAGCTGGATGCTCCAACTGGACTTGTCCAGCTCCAGCCCTGGAGACACGAGCCCAGCCTCCCAGGAGGGGAGCTGGGGCCCCACTGCCTGAGTCACTCCGGGCAGACCCACGTTCCCTTCCGATCCCGTTGGGCGTCTCCGGCCCCGGAGAGACTGTGCTGGTGTGTTGGTAATTCTTCCCTGGGTCAGGAGTCGTTGCACAACCTGCCCCTTCCGTTAGGAAGTGAGACACCCTCATGAACAACCAGCCAGGCACACACCAGACGTGATTTCTACCCCATCCCTGCTGTTGTATCATCCCTACCTACGTGTTTGTGGTGGCTGCTTCTCTCAAGAACCAAGGGAAACAAAGGCAGCTCTTTTATATGTTGTTTTTCTTAGTAATTTATGATTAATGGGGTAAATCTTGGAAGCCCTACCCAGGGGTTTTCACTTTGCGTTACCCAGGCCTTCTGTTTATACTTGTTTTGTAACAGAAATAAAAAGTATTTCCTTTTAGCCCAAGGCACCTAATCAGGATTAGGACTGGAGGGGAATATTTTGCATTCTTGCGTTCCAGGAGTACCTTGATGTGGAGTTATCTTTTGTCAACTGTAGATTGAATGTTCAATTACACTACTCTTTTTTTTTTTTTTTGAAAGGTATTTTAGGGCCTATCTGATCAACTGATACTGAATACAGTTATTCTCTGCACCACATTTCATGGATGTGGGTCGTCTTACGAGTTCTTGAGCTGAAAGTTGATATTTGTAGAAGAATTTGGTTTGGGAAGCTGCCTCTCTAAGGGACCGAGGGATTTTGGGGGGGTGTATAGTCACTGCTGGACAAGCTGTGCAGCATTCTGGTCTTGTCTGGCACTCAGGTTCTGGGTCTCAGTCTTACATTAAGCTCAGACTAACAACTCATGCTTTTAGTCCCCAGTTTATGCAGTATCTGCAGCACAGGAGTGACCATATCTACCTGCTGGCATTGCCTCCTTCTCTGCAGACCAATGGGCATCATAATGTTCACAAGAAGCTGTGCTTTAGGTACAAACTCAAAGCTCTTTTGAAACAGCATCTCATTTGCAGCTGCTTGAAATAAGTCTTATTCTTACTCTGAAGGGGCCTACAAGGAACCTGGGGAGGGACTCTTCCATCAGGAACTGGAGTGATAAGGCAAGGAGTAATGGGTTCAAGCTGAAAGAGGGGAAACTTATGTTGGATATGTAGAAGAAATTCTTCTCTGTGAGGGTGGGGAGGCCCTGGCACAGGTTGCCCAGAGAAGCTGTGGCTGCCCCATCCCTGGAAGTGTCCAAGGCCAGGTTGGACAGGGCTTGGAGCAACCTGGGCTAGTGGAAGGTGTCCCTGCCCATGGCAGGGGGTGGAATGAGATGGTCTTTAAGGTCCCTTCCAACCCAAGCCATTCTGTGATTCCATTCCCCAGTGGGTGAAGATGATTGAGTGGCAGTAAGACAGATGTCAAATTAAGGCAGAACATGTCCTGGATGCATCTCAGTCAGTGCCTCTTTATCAAAGCCAGACTGAATTGTAGAGCTTTTCTGCAATTACAATAATAAGCAGCTTTATTTAAATGTAATTGCTTTAACTGAAAATATCCTAATGTGGGGCTTTTTGTTCTGTCTGGTGTTTGGAAAAGTCTCCATAGCTTTGAGTCACCTATTTTTAATTTTTAAAAGGTTTATGTCTAGTTAAAGTACAGACATATTATTACGCATCAGAGTCTTAGTCATTTTGTTCTGCTCTTGCATCCTGGTGTGCTTATTCACTTTGGTTTATCTGAATAGGGAGGGAGGGAACCTGAGGAGAGTGGGAAGGGTGCACAGATTGAAGAAAGGACCCATTTACATTTAGAAACAGTTGGGCTTTACTCTTTTTTTTAGATTTCTATTTCATTGACTTATTTCGAATAGTGATATAAGTGTGAAATAATGAAAAGTCTAGAAACCCCCTGTTTTTTCTAAGAAGCTTTCTGATTGTACACTGGATTGGAGAATCCCATCGAGCTGTAACATCAGATCTCACCTCTCCAAATAGCTTCTCTATTTACAGAGCGTTATTTGCTATTATTTTTATATGAAGGGATTACTTGTTTCTGGTTTATTAATATTGGGTTTCCCTTCGCGTTCCTGTGACTGCAGCGTCCTCAGAAAGCAGCGTTGTTACAGCAGTGCTTGGCAGACCTCACTGGGAACCCAGAAAAACTTCCAATCCCTTTTACCTTTGGTTTTCCAAGATTAAAATTTGCAGCAGGAATGTGTACATTTGGCTTATCACCTAAATATCCAGGCTGGTGCTGCTGGGTTTGGGCTGCAGTGAAGCTCCTTCTCTGCTCGGTCGCCTTTGCTCCCCACCCTTCCTGTTTGAGCTGTGGTCTGTTCAGCCACGCAAGAGCTTTTTGGATCAGGGCTCCTGAACCTCCTCTCGACCCCGTGCAGGGCTCCCTGCACAATGTGAGTCACTTCAAAGTTTGGCCTCGTTTTTCCTGAATGTTGGGTAAATGACATCACTGGGCTCTTGGTGGGACAGCTGTGGGCTCCTGGCCTGGAGAGAGGACACGGAGGTGATGCTGCCCAGCAGAAGCTGCCACTGTGTCCCTGAAGCAACCTCTGTACCTGTGTGCTCCCTGTCACATTGTCTTCAGGCACTGTCAAAATTACTAAGTGCCTAAGAGGTGATTATTAAATAAGGCTCATGTGTCAGGAGAACAACTCAAGTGCACTGTGTGGAGGAAAAGCATTGGCCAGGTAGAAGGACAGGGCATAGGAAAATGGTGAAGGACACATCTGTAAATTAATATGAAGAAAGGAAGCTGAAATTCCTTTCAGCTTGTCCTGAACTCAGCTCTCTGTTTGCTTGTTGTTGCTTTTACCAACAGGGAAGTCAGCCTTTTAAATCTCTCTCCGCTGTGCAGGTGGCAGTGTAAGTAGCATAAAACAGAACTTGTCAAGCCCAGGAATCTGGCTTGTGGAGAGCAAAATCCCAGAAAGACGGAAGAAAAAAAAAAAACCAACAAAAAACCCTCAGCCCCAAAACAAAACAAAAACACGATACCTAAACCAGACTTCCACTTCTGGGATCAGATCAAAACAACAAAAAGCCCAGAAAGATTAAACTAAGCTCAACTCAAATTAGTTTATTGTGTTGCATGTTTCTCGAGGCAAAAGAGTTTACTTTGGAATTAAAGCACACCCAGAGAACACAGCCCTGACTGGACACTCGGCGCTAATGGCTTGCAGAGGAGTTCAGGGAAGTTGACTCTAAAAAACAGATGGGTGTCGAGAGGCACCGTTGAGGTCTCTGCATTCCTCTCCTCGTATCGACATGGGGTTGTTGTGCTGAGATGGTCAGAAACTATGCAGCTGTTTGATTCCTCTGCCTGAGCAGCTCTGCACACCCCCTAGGGCCCTACAGACAGTGTAAGGCAGCCCCTGGCTGGACCATCCTGCTGCAAACACGGGGAGGGCTGGAGGACAGGGAGGGTGCTTCAGGGGTGGAGATAAACTGCCCATGAAGGGCTCTGGGTGGCTCTTTAGAAGTGTATTTGCCTCCATTGTTTCTTGTGGCTGTGGGGCTGCTCTGTGAGAATTCCCCCAAAAAGATTTCTCTCGTAGCATCGGTTTTGTAACATCTTGGCAGGATCCTGGCCACAAGCAATTAGTGGAGAGGTGGCATGAAATTGAAAAATGAATTCTGAAAATATTTGCTTTTTTAACTTTCAGTGGGAGCTTTCGTGTCGTGTTTGGGAATAGTTCCTGTTTTATCCCAGCTGGGTTGGAGTTTCTGTGCTTTTCTGGGTTGTTCATCTTTCTAGGTGAGAGAAGGGCATTTCTTTATGCTGGGGCTGTCCCCACAAGTCCTTAGTGAACCGGGAAAACACGGGATGCCATGACAGGAGAGGATCACTGTGAACTCCCTGTGCACTGGTCCCCCAGGGAGGCTCATCTGGCACAATGGGGGCTCATGAACCTCCAATAAGTTCACATAAAAAGATGCTTCCAGGTGGGAGTGAAGCCAATGGTAAAACATTTGGAAGCCGCTGCCCCAGTGACCCTCTTATACAGTAGCAGACGGTGCAGCCTTCTCTGTTACTCCAAGGACTGGCAAAGGAATGGAGATACTGCCAGTCTCAGGTTTCTGTTTCATTTACTTATTTGTAAGGCTGCAGTCTTGGCAATAGGAAAATGCCAATGGCTATTTGTGCAGGAGCTGCTAAGTTCCCTTCCACAGCATCTCTGGGCTGTCTGCCCTGAGAAGGGCATTTCTTTCAAGGTCATCTCCTGAGGACCAAGGATTGCTGTTTTAGAGGAGGACTGAGTCTCTCAGGCAGTGTACTGAGACCTTTCCAGTGTGCCTGACTGGGAGGGCTGGGGTGTGAACAAAAGGACACTGTGGAGAGCTGGAAGAGTGGCTCAGATGAAGTGGCTCCTCTTTCATACTACTTCTACCCCAAGCTCCTCCTTTACCCCATGGTAGCACCCAAGACAGAGCTGTGGTCCCTTTGGAGAAGGCACAGGTAGGATTACAGGGCTCTCTGGGAGCAATTAAGAGGCAGCCACAGCAACCCTCCTCACTGCTCCAGCTCCTCCAGGTCTGGGGAGTGCCTGGGCAGGACCCTGTGCTGGCTGGCAGGTGGAAGGAAGGTAAGAAGCAGGGGGTGAGTGGTGGGTTGCTTGGAGGTGAGTTGCTGAGAAAAACAGCAGTTTAGAGTCCAAGGACAAAGTGTCAGAGCAGTGTGATGCTTGAGGAAAAGGACAGCCTGGTTTTCCTTAGTTTATTTTCACATCTGACCTTTTGGTTAAGGAGTCCAGTCAGTCCAATTTGTTCCAGAATAAAGAAAATACACTGAATTTAATTGATGACTGGCAGTGGAAGGTTGTATTTTTGGACTGGGGTTGTGCACTGAGGGAACCTATTCATTAGCTTTCCTAATATTCTGAATATTAGTTGCTGCTGTTGCTGCTTTATGATTCTGGTTTCGTGTGAGTAGTGTTTATGTGAGTGCTCTGCTTTGATGGCATTGGATGTATTCCCCAGGAGCAACCCCTGAGGAACGGTGAAACAAGGTGGAACAAGCACATGATAAACAGAACCACCTGACTCTGCTGTGGCCTCACATGCCCTCACCTCTCTCTTGCAGTCAGATGAGGTGTGATGTGGGGTTTCCCTTGCTCTAAATCTTTGTGCCTTTATAGAGAGTTTGAGGTAAGAGGGGGAAACTGCTTGGTTGGGTTTGTTTTTGTGGTTTTTTTTTTTTTTCTTTTTTTTCTAAAGGTCTCTCTTGAAATAACATGTAAGAATCAATAGAGCTGCTAGTAGCTACAGTAGGGATTATTAATCCCACTTTTGCAGAGGAGTGTTGACTGTTAAGGATGGATCCTGGCTAGATCATCTCTAAAATACAGCTGGGATAATCAGAAATTAAAATTCTAACCAGTGCTTTACAGGTTTGGGGTTTTCTCCATGCTTGTTCTCCTTGCTGGGGACTTGGCCACAGGAAGGGCTGTATTTGATGAACTTTCTGTCCAGTCCCAATGAAAACAAGAAATCCTTGGGAATCACCAGAAATCACTCCAAATCTCATTTATTAAATGAATCAAGATAGTGAGGAATCACACTGCTGATTCTTCCCAATATCACATTATTGCTGGAGAGGTGATCCCTGAAATCAGCCAGAAACTGGTGGACTTGAAGCTGGAAATGAGCTTTAGCAGGACTCCAGGGAGCAGTGGCTGAAACGTTTCTTTCTCCTTCATGTATCTCTTTGCTGTGCATTCAAACTATTTCAATGTGCTATAGTGTGGCATCAGGGTTTTTTTTTTTTTAATTCCTCATGGATTTGAGGGAGGATTTCTGTTTGGAAATCTCTGGTTCAGGGTGGCTTGTGAGGAACAGAGAAGGAAAGCCCGTTTTGTGTTTGTGTAACATTTGCTAGAATTGGTTAAACAGACACACATCAAAATAAATGCTGTAACCTTTCAATAATGTTTAGTCTCCCTGAGAATGAACATACTGTAAGTATGTGTGTTAAGCACACATCATTAATAGTCTCTGTGACATTTGGGCTGGCTCCACACAGGAGATGAAGGGCATGCCCTGAAAATGGTATCAAAAGGGAAAAATAATCACCTCAAGTCACAGAAATAAAATTTACCAGAAGTTGCAGGAATAAAAATAGGTTATTTGGGTTCCTTTGATTGAATTTGATCTCTGTGATGTTGCCATTAGAGGACACAACTTAGGTCCTTCCACAGCCCAGGTTTCTTCTCTGAAGTTGTGACAGGAATGGGTCCAGAAATTCCCAGAGGAGCATCACTGATGATGGATAATTTTGGTGTCAGTTACTGCCATTACTTAAAGGCACTAATTTATTCATTTATTTTAATTCTGGCTCTCTCTGATGGTCTTTTCTTTACTCTTTGGAATTATACAAATGTGATCATCAATACCTAAGGGAAAATTCCCACTATGGTAGACTTTATCTCCAGCTGGTTCCCCATATCAAAGCAATCCAATGGTCTGACAGGGGAAGGAATCTTCTGCTTCTGGAAGCATGTGAATGACCATAGCCTGCCCTAAAATGAACAGCAGCAGGGAGGTGAGGCTGGCCTGGGACACAATTAGGTTATTCCATAAAAGAAGAGCAATTTTGATGGAAAATAGGATAAAGTCAGTGAAGGTTCTGTTAACATGGAAGGCTGTGAATACAGTCTTGAAGTAGCATAAACAGGATTTTTTTGTTGGGCTTGTTTTTCTTTTAGGAATCATGCTTTGCCAGCTCACTGTTCTCTGCAAAACATCCCCTGCCCCGATGGTTTTATTTTTTTTATGAACTCAGTGGCACTATTTTCCACCAAGACTGAAGCTGAAAAAGACTGTGACTTAATTGAAACTCTGAGCTGCATCAAGTTCTGCTTAGGCTCCAGAAACCTTGCTTATCCCCTTGTTATCTCTTCTTGTCTCCCTTTATCTCTCAGTGATAAGAATGGTTATTATTCCTGGACTACTGAGCTAAGAATATTTCAATTGTTTATTGGTGTACGAAGGCTGATGTGATTTTTGTGGTGGATCATATCATCCTACAATAAACAGATAAAGTGAGATGGAATGCCTCAACCTGGAGGCTCACTGGTGAGTTTTGACAGAACAAGAGTTCCATGGGATTTTCTGGAGGGCCCTGAGTTACCCCAGACTTGGCCACAGCTGCCTTTAGGGGTTTTGGACAGTTTCAAGAGTCACTCTGGGTGGCTGCAGAGCATGAAGGTTTCTCCTTGGAGTGGACATACACTCAGTTTAGAGAAAAACTGTTCCTCCTGTGGTGCATTGCCCAGCCCTGGGGGTGTAGTTTGGGTGAATGTAGTTGTCATCAGTTTATATAACTCCACCACATCAGCTATGTACATCTTGCATCAGCCACAAGGTTTGACTTGACTTTTTTCTGTGGCTCTTCACATAAGCTGAACTGACAGAGAGGTGCTGCAGATGAAATCTTAGGGCCTCCTTGGTGATGGGAGGGCAGTGCAGTCCAATGCAGATCTATTAATTTTGTATCACCTCTGCATCAGCCACGGCCTTGGGGAATGTTCCAGGCTGGACTGGAACAGGCTGAGATGGGAGCAAACCGGGGCATGGCTCAGACAGACCTCATTTGGCTGTGGCTCTGCCGACAGACAAAACTGGTTTTCTGAAAGATTTTATCGTTGGGGTGACTCAGCACCATTAAACTTGAAAGCAATAGCCAAATTGGTGATCAGAAAGAACTTGAGGACCATCACTCAAAGTGTGATGGGCTATAATAAGTCAGAGTGGCATCCAGATGACTCATGTTCTTGCAAGTTTTCAGGCTGTTTTTCAAACACAGAAGGGGTTTGGATAAGCTTCTGAACTGGACCCAACCTTCCAATGGTTTGAGGTTCACCTATTACTATTTTCTGTCTAACTTAGGCAAAGGCTTAAATTTAGGGAAAAAAAGAGAACTTAGTGTGTAAACATTAAGCACTTTGTTTAAATATTAAGCATTAAATGTTACATGTTGGTTTTTTTCACTTGAGCATGGAAATATGTAACTTAATTTGCAGAGGTGTGGAAGCCAAATCAATTTTGGGACTGGAGTGAGCTCAGCTCATTGCTCTTATGATGTGTGTGTTCTTCAGAGCTATAACCAAAATGTTTGCAGTTTCACTCTGTGCCTCGGAATAGTCAATATTTGGGATAAAAGAGAAATTATTTGCAATTGTAATGTTCCAGTGGTAGGAAATGAAACTGATGATGTCTGATTGCATTTGAATAAGGACAAAACCCCAATTCTGTAAAGGCTTTTGTGAGTAAACAAAGCTTTGCATCCTGGCAGTAGCTGCATGAAACAGCAATCACAAGGTATATATTAAGAATGTACATATACCTTTACAAGACTGGAGATGTAGATATTCTCCCTCTGAAAGCCAAAACAGCATGAAATAAAAGTGCAGAATTTGCCACTGGGATGTTTGTTTGGGGGAAATTTTGGAAAACAAGGGACTGTTGCGTAAAACCTTTCTCCTTGTTGAGGCTTGTGGTTTATCCTCCTCCCTCCTCCAACAATTACAGTTTCTCAAGAGCAACCTAAGAATTGTTGAGTAAAAGGTCAATTATCTAGTATGGTTCTCCCTAGAATTGCTTTTCACTCTGGCTGTCTCAAGGATTTGATGCCGGAAACAGCCCTAATTTATTACAGAAATGAGCTTGCTAACCCCGAGCTTCAATCTGGGTGCTTGGCTGGGGAGAGGAAAGGCCTTGTCCTCTGTGAAGAAGCAATAGCCTGTTTTGTTTGTTACCTCCTTGCTTGCCATGTTGGTGTCCAAAGAGCAAAAAACATTGCCACAAATGAAAACAGGGATGACAGCCCGATGAAAAATCCTCCTCATTTACTTCAAATAGCATCCAGATCTACCCACTTTTGGATGGGCTGCTCTCTTAACCTGTTTGCTGCATGCTCTGCATGGATCCAGCCTAAACCATGGCATGATTGAGCAGGATTTGCCAAAGCAGACCTTCCAGTGCTGCCAGCAGGAGAAAATGTAAAGAACTTAGAGGACTTTTCTAGCTTGATGCATTTTCTAGAGGTGTCTTTTCCACCTTCCATCCCCAACAAAGTCCTTTCCCACAAGCTGTCGTGTCTCCTGCATGATGATACTGCTCTTATGAATGTATCTGTCTTTCAGTATGTGGGAATGCCCAGAAATGAGAGCTGAATGGAGAGTGAAGGTGTGAGTCAGGGACTTGGACAGCAGCACATTTTGTTGGATTTCCTGTAACCAGTTTGTGATTCAAACCTATCTTCAGTTGTTGGTGTCTGAATGTTGTTGCCAGCAGATGATTGTCCAGGCATCCAGGTGGTTTTGGCTCTGGATGTGTCAGAAGCAAACAAACAATTCCTCTGTCATTTGTCTGGCTGCGGTCGTTGCACTTTTAGGCAGTTTTAACCAAAGACTGTTTTCCGTGTCTTTGCCCATTCTCAGCTGCAGATGTTTCTCAAGGTCTGGACTTCAAGGCTGGTTTGAGGCCGTGGGTATTTTCTTGCATGGAGCACAAAGCTGTCACTCCCCAGATCATCAGGGAGCCCCTCAGACTCCCCGTGAGCCTGTGAGTGAACCGTGTAGACCGAGCTTTCTAAGACTGAAGTCCCAAAGCTCACTCAGTGGGCAAAAGGAGATGGATAAGGCAAAGTTGGGCTCTTGCTTTTTCTGGAGGTTGAATCATTGTCACCTCCCCTCTGGTGATAAAGGAAACCTGAGAGGGTTAACCTGACAAAACCGGTGTGAGTGCCCCCCATCCAGCAAAGCCTTGCAGCCACTCTGGTGTTCAAAATGTCACTGCAAGGTGCAGGATCCAGAGCCATGGCTGGGAAGGAGCTGTGAGTGCACTGCAGCTGTCTGGACTGTACCTATTACGTGGATAAGCAATCAGCTCCTGTCTCCAGGGCTGTCAATCTGGGACCTTTCACCAGCACTAAATTCGCTTTTAGAAAAATAAAATAGAGAGACAGAGAGATTAGTGAGACTTCTAAAATGCTTCAAGAAACTTTAATGTTATTATGTAAGCAGAAAGATATCCAGCAATTCCTCAGCTATTTAACATAATAGGCAGTTGCTGACAAACGACGTTATCGAGCGAACACTCCTGAGTGAGGAGGAACGATACGATCTTGCTTAAATTGTATTTTAACAAACATGCCTATCTAACAATTAAGCTGGAGCAATTTTACCCTAATAGATGCTTTTGCTGCTTAATATAGAAATTTACATGTTCATTTGTAGCCCCCAGAGATCACACAGCTGCCAGACTCCCAGCTGCCACCACCCCATTCCTCCCCCTCCGACTCGCTCTCGGCTCTGGCTACGAGCACTTGATCTAACGAAGCACTTCAAAATACAAATCCCACTGTTTTCTTGGCCGTGGAGCTGAGCTCACTGGGCCGTGTTTGAAGCAGGCTGCCTGCCAGCCAGACACCCTTACTCACCTAAGCTAATTTTACTCCATCTGATGGCAAAATAGCCGCTCCCCCTCCCTCCTTATCAGAATGCTGTTGCGTTACACGCAGCGACACGACGGCCTGCAAAGGGCGATCCTCCTCCACACGCCTGGCCCTTCACCCTGTCCCTCCTCCTGCTGGGCTGTGGGGTAAGGACTGCCCTGCCTGGGGTCAGCTCTGATGCTGTGCTGGGCAATTCCGGGCAGGACGGGCACCAGAAGAGGCCGTGGCTCGTCGGTTGAAACGCTGCCATCCGATTCACGAGGCATTTCCCAGATAAGGAGCTTACAGTGGGAGGTGGCAACAGGCAACTTGGGCACTGGCAGCGTTTTTCCATTCTCCAGTTACTCCGTAGTTCAGCTTGGGACAGACACGAGCCTGATGTAATACACTGTGTGCTATTTCAAGGAAACGGAGCCCATGGCCTTCAGGCCAGCCCTCGGAATGTTTGGGAGATAAGAAATCCCCCTCTGGATGTTTCTTGCAGGCTCAGATGAGAGAAATAGGTAGTGCTTGCTTTTAACTCTGCCAGGGAAATAGGGTTGTTTCACCCAAAAGCCCGGGAGCGAGGTGCCCGTAGCATTCCTTGGGCACACACGTTTTGGGGCACTGCTCTGGGAGAAGGTGGCAGGTAGAAATAAACCCGTGGCTAGTGGTGGAGAGTTGGTAGGGAAAACATGGAATTCGTTCCCTCTGGGCTGCAATACCAAAAGCCACACAATGATAAAGGTTCTTGGCTCGTTTTGACTGTGGTGTAAAAAGTGAAAGGCTTTGGTTTACCTTCAGCTCTCTTGTTCTGTCACGTGGATGAAGGATCTTCTGGATCCCTTTTGCTGGGCACAGCTGGAGGCAGGATACTGAGCTGGATCTGGGTCTGATCATGAGGTTCCTCTTATGTGGGAACCAGCAGAACTGTGTCACAAGTAACTTGTCCAGCAGCAAGAAGAAAGCCCAAACTTCTCTCTGAAATGATTTGGCATGAATAATTCCATAAGCTACAGACAGAGGGGCATGTTCTCCAGTATAAATCAATTTATGTTTTCTAGGGATTTGGCCTAGAGCTTTTTTTCTGACTTGCATACCATTGTGGCACTTTTGTAAAGCATTGTCAGAAATAATTCATGGTGGATTATCTCATATTGTGATCAGCTGTCCATACCATAACAAGGGGCGTCCAAAAAAGTTATTTCCTCCCCCTCACCCTTGCTGAGTGATAACCAGAGGTGCCTGCGAGGGTTGGAAGGACAGGGAATCTATTCCATTTGTTTTTCCATTTGAAACAAAAACACTTTTACTTAACTATAATCAAGGAGGGAGGTGACACCACTGCACTTGGCAAACAAACTTATAATAAGTGCACTTGCTGGCAACAATTTCTAGAAAAATAGACTGAGTGTATTGATAGCAGAGCACAATCTGACTGGTGCTTCCTGCATGGAAAAGGGAAGGAGCATCCTCCCAGAATCTAGAGTTGACCTCTCCTCTGAAAGGTGACAGATGCCTTTGTTCTTAAATAGGCCCAACTAGAATCAGGATGATGGAGATATACAATGAATTTGGGGAATTTCTCCCCTCCCAGAGGGAAAAAAATGAAGTAACTTCTGACATAACTTTTGGAGGACAAGAAGTTACCACTGGAAGAGGAAATCCCCAGGCTGCTCCAAGGACAGGCAAGACACCACATTGGCATATTTTCAATGAACACCTTTTCCCCAGTCTCCTGCAAGCTTTCCAGAGATGAACCAAAATGCCCTTGCAGCGAATGATCCCAACTAATCCAGCTGCTGCAAATCATAGAATGGCCTGGATTGGAAGGGACATTAAAGATCCCCTCATTTCAACCCCCTGTCATGGGCAGGAAGACCTTCCACTGTGGAGATCAGGAGCAGAAAATTAACTCCTTGAAGCAACAATTTAGCCAAATATGGAGGTGCTACTGCAGACAGCAGTGACTGCAGGATTGAGGAGGATGTCTCTGGAAAGCATCTTCCAAACCACACCCAGAGAGGGAAAGCAGAGCCTCAGATAACACGAGGCTTGGAAATACCTTCCTCTTCCCAGCTTGTGTCCAAAAACTCCTGGAAAGAGGCTCCTGCAAACCTAGAAAAAATTTCAGCCTGCAGAAGAGTTCTGCTGTCATTTGTTGCAATGGCCTCTTGTCACTGCCACCTCCTGAAGTCCCTGCCCCTTAAGACATCAGGTTAGACAACAATTTCTGCGTGGCTCAAAATAGAGCGTCAAATGCAGGTGTTTGGTGCTATAAACATAAATGGAGGTAAACTTGGTCTCAAAACTTCATATGGATTATAAAACAGAATGCCATCGCTCTGAAAAGCTGGAACAGAAATATTGGGATTCTTCCCAAAGCTTTTGTTTTCCCTTTGTTTTCGTCTCTTTTGGCCAAAACTGTTAGTTTAATATTGTATCGCTTCAAGAGAAATTTTGAACGGTCCAGAATTTCACTTACAGTTTAAAAGCCCCAACAAAACCCAGCATAAAACTGCAAACCTACCTTAAAACAAATGCCCTCAGGTGTAGCTTCTTCTGAGCATAGGCCAGGTGCAGGATAACAGACAAGGTTATGATTTCCTAGTGCTGCCAATATAAAACTATGACTTCTTTGCAGTTACTCACGCAGGCTGAAATTTTTCCTGCTGCTTCATCTCCTTTAAACACTCGAGCCAAAGTAGTCTTCTCTTTCCAGGAACAAATTGGGAGGAAATTATTTTGTATTGCCCATTAAAAAAAAAACCCAACTCCCAGCTGTTCGAATGTGAAACTCTCAAACATCCACACAAAAAGTACTTGACATTTGTTAATAGGATGTGGGGCCTCACTCTTCCAATGTGCATTTTTCTCATCCGAAATTTGCAGCTAATTCTCCCAACTGTGTGCACGGTTTTGGAGATGAACTATCACTTGCTCCTGAGTTACCATGGCAGAGGAAGAGCCTGCTGTCCATGCTCATGTGCCAAAACCAGTTCCATTTGCTCTCCACCCCAGTTCATTCCTGGGATCTGTGTGTGGAATGGGAAGCACGTGATAACAGAGCACATGATTGTGGCATCGGGGACGTTGTCGTAGCGTGTGTGCACATGGGGAACAAATTCTAATTGCACAGCCAAGCATAATTCAGGGATTTCCTAATCACTGAAATCTTGACTCTGCAACCATCTGAATTGTCTCCCATCTGTGGTGGTGTAATTCATGCCTGGAATTGCAACAGACGGCTGGGGCTTTAAACCATGATGCGGCAAAAAACTGAAAGAGTAAAAAATTGAGAGTCTTGGGGACTGTGACGTTATAGACTGTGTGAAGTGTCAGCTGCTGATCTGAATATACATGTGGCATTACCTGGCTATAAAATACAATTTTTCTAGTCAGTATTATAAAAATCTCTGCTTCTATGTTTTGATGGCTCACTGCTTTCTCTGGGGTAGTAGCCACTCCTCGCTGCAATAACTCTTGCAGCTCTGCCACGTGGATCATCATCATCCTTAACCTGCACTGAGCAGAGGCAGAGCACAGGAGGAAGATCTAATCCTGTCTTTCTTGCAGGCTGCCAGCTAAGGATAGGTGATAAAAGCTTGGAGAAAGGAAATGTAACTTTCCCCCCGAAATCTTTGGCTGAATTTACATGGTGAGCCCAGTGTTTTACAGGAGATTCATATTACCATTGCAGAAACCTTCAATTTCTAAACATCTCTACAATTCCTGGCTTAACAGCACCAGGAATGTCAAAACATCATGTCAGGGGCTGTTTTGATGATGTCACAGTCCAACCAGGTGCAAGATGTAAATCCTAGGAAAGGTTTCCTGCCCTTCTTTGAGTTTTGAAGAGTTGTGGAAAGCCTAGAGCCAAGGCAGCAAAACATCTGAATTTTGGGGACAGTCCTTCAAACAAGCCTTCAAACTTTTTGGGGGGCTGTAAGTGATCTAAGGACAATACCAGTATGCTGTAGTATTATCCCTCTGGACTCTCAGTATTGCTGTTATTTGGGGATTTGTTGGTGTAGTGGCAGATTTTTTTGATTGCTCTGTCCTCAAAGGAACAGAAGCCATATATAAGCTGAGAAAAGTGTGGAGTCTGTGCTACTATAGATTTTATCTTATGTTTCTCTTGTGTGAAAGTTTTGAGAATCATCACATAGAGGTGAGAGGTGAAGGGTCTGGAACTTAAGTCCTACAAGGAGAGGCTGAAGGTACTGGGGTTGTTCAGTCAGGAGAAAAAGAGACTCGGGGAGACTTTATTGTCCACTACAATTACTGGAGAGAAGGTTGTGGTGAGGTGGGATCAGTCTCTTTTCCCAGGCAGCTAATGACAGCACAAGAGAAAATGGCCTCAAGTTGCACCAGAGGAGGTTCAGGGAAAATTTCTTCACTGAGAGAGTGGTTAAGCATTGGAACAGGGTCCCCAGGGAAGTGCTGGAGTCACCAACCCTGGAAGTGTTCAAAAAATGAGTGGATGTGGCACTTTGCAATATGGTTTAGTGGGCATGGTGGTGTTCAGTCAAAGGCTGGGCTCTGATCTTGGAGGTCTTTTCCAACCTTTATGGTTCTATGATTCTGAGGAACTTGGGGCTGACATTACCCACCTTCTGGTACAGGGTGTATCTGCAGAACATGCCACAACTGCAGGGAATAATGCTATAAAGCTAACATAGTGATTTTCAGGAAGTTTCTTTCAGTTAATGTCATCACTTGAATTTATAATCAAAGCTGCCTGTGACATCCTTTTAATCTAGTAATGGTATAACTCTATAACAGTCTATTTGGAACGTCAGCATTAGGGAAGAATGAGCTGGACAGCCGGAAAATGTGCTCATCCCTAATGCAGTTATTAGTTCAAAGAGAGGAAGAGTGAGTTGCTGACTACATGTTCAAAGTTTTTTTCCCCACCCTGGGGTCCATTTTCATCCCTAGTGGAGGTGTGGAAGAAGGGAAGCCGAGGCAGTGACACAGCTCCTGCCTTTAGCCCTTTCTGGAAAAACATCCTGTTTGCAACAAATATCCTTCACATCAATCCCTTCGTTGGCCACAACCCAGAAAACCTCCTGCTGATGGCACAGTCCTCTGCACAGCAGTCACAGAGGCTGGTGACAGCCACTTGCAAGGTGTGGCTCTGACTCATTCTTCATGTTTGTGCCGCTTCCTCCTGCAGATCCACCCCAAAACACATCCCTGAGGGTGCCCCATGGTGCCTTGGGCCACTTGGTCCTGCAGCCAAGCCTGGGGCCCTTCCCCATGTCGCTGTCTGTGCCTGAAGCTGCTCCTCTGCTTTTTTCCTTTTCAGTTTCTTGCATCCCTTCAGGAGGCCTTGAGGTCCCCTCCATGCTTTCTGCCCGAACAGCTGGACCAATGCCACTCTGATGTGTCCTTCTCAGCAGGAGATACCCCAAGATGAGCTCAGCTGGTTGGATCCTGGTGCTATTAATGTCAAGGTTATGGGTTCAGTCCCTGGGTAGATGATTCACTTAAGAGCTGGACTTGAAGATCTTTGTGGTTCCCTCCCAGCTCAGGATATTCTGTGTGTGATCTAGATGTGTGACTGGACACCTCCATGGTGCAGGACAAGGTGAGAGGTTGGGAATGTTGCATCCACTCCCTGTTTTGTGCAAGGACTGGCAACCAAAGCACTGGATTCATCAGGAGCTGCCCTGAAGGCTCTGTTCTTCTTTCCTCTGTCACCTTTGTGCACTGCTCTGAAATCTGGGGACACAGTGCTTCTAATGTGTTGATTTTTTTAACCAGTTAAGAAGCCCAGGAGGAAATCAGTAATGGTAGACAGTTGGGATTATTTCTGAGCCGTGTTTTATTCCTTAGTCAAGTATAATGGGACTGCAGGAGGTTTTATGATAAGCTGTAAAAACTCACTGCTGAGTGTGGTGGTTTAATGGTAACAGGGACTTTCAAAAAAGAAGATAGTTTATTTTTATGTAGCATCCTTTAAGGAAAAAAAAAAAAGGAAAAGGAAGGAAAAAAATTCAGGAAAAAGTTTACAGGGAGAATGTAAAATAGGCAGTGAATGCTTCCAGGAGCTGTATGTTGATTTGGAGGGAGAAAGGGCAAAGTGGTATATAAAGAAGGACAGGTGCCATTTACAAGTGGGAAGGATGAGGGGAGAGTGTGGAAAGTGAGTGTAATGGGAGAAGGAAAAGGGATGTGGAGGAGTCGGACAATACAGGAGTTGAAGGATGCAATTATGGAACGGGAAAGAAGAGGGAGGTGAATGTTACATTTGGGGCTAGATATGGAAGAACAGGTTTTGGCAGGAGTGGAAAAGATGGGTTTAGTGGGAGGTGGCTGCTGGGAGAGGGAAGGGAGAGGAGGGGCAGGGGCTGTGAGGGAAGGGATGGTGGCTGGGAGAGATGTTTGTCTGACTGAATTTTGATGGGTTTCTCTGCTTCTTCTGGAGGTGATGGTTGTAGCCTGGTATGTGATTGGTGCAAATTTAAGGATATGCAATTCCAATATTAAGTTTACTGGTTGTGCCACTAGTTTTTGCACCAGGAATGCTCTTACCAAAGATGGGCTCTGCATGGGATTTGCATAGAAAAAAAGATTGCTAAGCAGAAACAGCCTCAGGAAGACCAAGCATCCAGACTCCTCTCTCACTAATAAGTACACCCAAAGTTAGCACTGTCAAAGATAGTCCTTTGTGGTTTTAATCCTAAGTGATTATATGGCTTCTGCAAAGTGCCTTGTGATGACAAACCTCAAAGAAAGGCAAGAGTTCATTTGAGCAAACAGATTTACTTGTATACAAAATAAGCTGAGAAAGTGACTCTTGTAATCCCTTTGAGCACTTGGGCCAGGAATATCCAGACACAAAGACTTGGCATGTGGCAGGATTAGAAGCAGCTCTGTGATGGCACCTCCTGCTCTTCTTATTGAAGAATGAGTTTTTTGCTTCCCTGTGAGGGTGGGGAGGCCCTGGCACAGGTTGCCCAGAGAAGCTGTGGCTGCCCCTGGATCCCTGGAAGTGTCCAAGGTCAGTTTGGACAGGGCTTGGAGCAACCTGTTCTAGTGGAAGATGTGCCTGACCAAGGCAGGGAGGTTGGAATGAGATGATCTTTAATTTCCCTTCCAACCCAGACCGTTTGAGGTTTCTGTGAATCTCCCAACATAATTTTAAAGTCAGAATCCAACCACCAATCTGAAGTCCAGCACCAGATTATTTCAGTTGCAACCTCCTGTCAGAAGTTGGTGTTAAGCCCTGATAATGTCACCCCTTGTCTCAGAGACCCCACAGGTCTTTAAAAATGTGGAGATAGGGAAGTCTGGAGCCACTGGCAAACTGAGACAAGAAATAATTTTCCTTCCCCTGAAGAATGCAAATGAATGAATTTTATGCAGATTTTATGTACTTGGCTGAAAAAAACAACACAACCCCCTCAACCAACCAAACAAATCCCTAAACAAACCCCAGGATGTCTCATGAGGGGGGAAGGAAATAGTGAGAGAAAATACCAAAGTGCCTGAAGGCCAAAGAGCTTTTCCTCCTCACTCTGAAGAAGAGTAGTGTGGGTTTAATGGTCTCAGGAGGAGGGATAAGGAAGCTACAAGCAACAGAAGTAATTATAGTAAACTGTTGTGGTTTAACCCCAGCCCCACTCAGCCACTCACTAATTGTACTGGGATGGGGGGGGTGAGAATTGGAAAAGTAAAAGTGACAGAACACATGGGTTGAGATAAAGACAGTTTAATAGGCAGAGCAAAAGCTGTGCAGACAAGCAAAGCAAACCAAGGAATTCATTCCCCACTTCTCATCACAGGCAGGTGCTGAACCATCCCCAGGACAACAGGGCTCTACTGTGTATGACAGTGAAGACAAATGCCTTCACCCTGAATGTCCCCCTCTTCCTCCTTCTTCCCCAGCTTTATATGCTGACCATGAAGCCATAGGGATATCCCTGGGGTCAGTTGGGATCAGCTGTCCCAGCTGTGTCCCCCCAACTCTGGTGGGGTGAGAGGCAGAAAAGACCATGACTCTTGTAACTGCTGCTCAGAGATAACAAAAAACGTTATCCCTGAGTTATTGACACTGTTTCCAGCACAAATCCAAATCACAGCCCCACACCAGCTACTATGAAGAAAATTAGCTGTACCCCAGCCCAAAGCAGCACAACTGTGCAGAAAATCAGCTGCTCTGAGCAGGGTTTTGTCCAGGCCATTTATCAGTGAATATTCTTCTCGTTTCCTTTGGGCCATCCCAAGCAGAGTTTCCTACACGGTGAAACCACTGACATCCCAAAGGTGCCATAGGATGTCACAGGTTCCCTCCTGGCTCTCTGCCTCCAGGGAGGCAGGGACATGCCAGCAGGAGCCAGATGGATGAGGGGGGTGCTCCTGCAGGGAGTCAGATGGACGAGGGATGCTCTTCGTGCGAGCCTTGGTGTCGAGCTGTGCCCCGGCCGTGGAAACGCCACCGTGGATTTCCATTCAGTGCCTTTTTGCCTGAAATGAACCACTGGAAAAAAAGTAAGAGGGAAGAAAATATCCAGACGAGCCGCCCTGTATTCCTCTGACCTGCTTCCCACCCGGAATGTGCGTGCTGTCTACCGTAGACATTAAGGCTGTAAAAGCTCATTGTCAAATCAATTCCGCTCTCACCGAGACCGGAGAGACCAGCAGCGCACCTTGGAAGACTTCAAATCTTGCCCCTCCCTGATGATTTGCAAAGTTTAATTTCTGTAATGGGCTCTGGTGACAAGAGGCATTCACTGTTTTTCCAACAGGAATGGTTGAATGTATGAATGAGTCATTCTGTAGGCGGGAGATATAATGGCAGCCTTCGATATCCTGATCTGAGGGTGGGGAGGTTGTGTGGGAGGGGAGGAATGGGGTACACTTGAAGTTAAATTATCCACCTTGCTTCCCCTCACTGGGCAGCCCCTCCTTCTCTCCAAGTCCCTTCCTGGCCCAGGATCAGGAGAATGCTGAAAGAAGGAAAGGGAAGGCTGAGGCACCTCCTGTGGGAGATGAAGTTTATAATATATGCATTTGCCTGGAAATGCCATAAGAAATTAATATTACAGAAACAGTGGGACTGCATTAATATTTTAATATTAAATGAATATTTAATTTGAAAGCTTTGATTTGAAAGTGAATGAGACAGCCATGACATGAACAGTTGTGCTGTTCCTGTTAAGAAATGTTAATGATTTATTGACAATGTCGGTAGCAATAACTTTACACTGTTTCAGTTACATAATGCCTTTGAAATATTGGTAAAGTGATTACTGAGAACAAAAAGCAGGCTGGCTTCAGCAGCCCTTTTGGGAAGGGTTTATGTTAGAGGGAAGTTGTATTTCCTCTGGAAAGAGGATCCCACCCTCCCTCTCTCTCTCCAGCAGCAGCATCTCACACCAGTTTTGGGCGTCCCTCTTGCCTGAGGTACCCCAAGCCAACATGTTGCTCTGGCAGTGGCTCCTGAAGAATAAGGCTGATCCTGGAGGGGCTTCCCACAACTTCCCACAGTCCCTCCTGCCATGGACCTTGGTGCCTTTTATAGCCAAAAATGGCTTGCTCCAGGGTTTCTTAGGGCTTTTCTGGCTGAAGATGACTCAGCGGTATCTGTTAACTTTCATGCATTCAGTAATCTTAAACATCAAAAACAGCTTAATCGCTCAAGCAGGTTTATTTTGTACATTTTAAAGGGCTGTTGAAGCTGTACCTGTAGTTTCTGGGAGCTCTCTTAGGATTTTACTCTGGGAACAGAGTGGTGAGGGAACAGGAAAGCAAACAGGTCTGTTGCCTCACAAGCATCCTGAGTTTAATCTTAAATTGCAGCTGAAATGAGAAGTCCTGGGCTGAATGGGGCTCCTGTGAACCTGAAGTAGATGCCTACAGCCTGTTGGCATTGGTTCCAAGGACTCACTGCCTGCAGTTTTTAAACCCCTTAAAAACTCTTAGAAAAAGCTCTCCTCTGCTGAATAAATAGGGATGTGGAATATTTTTGTGACATGGTCTGTTACCCATTAGCTCAGAACAAGGAAAATTCATCTAAAAAATAATTAAAGAGACACTTTGGCATGGTGTCTTGAGAGCTGTACCATGCTGTAGGTTCCCAATTCCAGAAATGTGTTTCTTCTTAGGGCCAATCTTTGCAGAAAATTAAGAGAAAAATGAAACCTAAATTCACAATGTGACCCAATCTAAACAGACAGAGTGCTTTTTCTTCCTTCTCTCCCCCCTCTTAATTTCATGCTGTTGTTACAGTCAGCCTTAGTAAAAGTAAGTTGGTGAAATGAGCAAACAACCCCCCAATATAGGATGTGGTTTAAAGTACTGGATCTCGAGCCTGCTAATCGTTCTCATTTTTCAATTGCATTTCTCTGATGGCAGTCTTGGTGAATTTAGTGTTGGCAAAAGATTCCAGACATAGAAGGATGGAGGCTTGAACTTGTATCATACATGTCAGCACACATTTTTGTCTGCTGGGACCTCTGCCTTGGTCCCTCTGAATCATGGAATTAGGATGGAAGGGATCTTGAAGATCTCATTCCCACCTCCCTGCCATGGGCAGGGACACCTTCCACTAGCCCAGGTGGCTCCAAGCTCTGTCCAAGCTGACCTTGGACACTTCCAGGGATGGGGCAGCCACAGCTTCTCTGGGCAACCTGTGCCAGGGCCTCACTGCCCTCCCAGGGAAGAATTTTTTTCCTAATATCCAATCTAAACCTACTGTCAGTGTGAAGCCATTCCCCCTTGTCCTGTCACTCCAGGCCCTTGTAAATTGTCTCTCTCCATCTTCCTGTCAGCTCCCTTCAGGAAGGCCACAGTCAGGTCACCCTAAAGCTTCTCTTCTCCAGGCTGAACCATCCCAATTCTCTCAGCCTTTCCTCATAGGAGAGGCTCCATCCCTTTAACCATCTTGGTGCCTCCTCTGGACTCACTCCAGCAGCTCCATGTCCTTGCTGTGTTCAGATGGATTCTAGGTGAGAGGTTTTTTAGGAGTGAAGGCTCTTGATGTTCTCCAACAAATCCTGTCACATGAGGCAATCAAAAGGGATCAGATCAACTCGATAACCTTGTCAGGTGTGGCCAAGGTTAGGAGGAGACCTACTCTCACTGCAGCCTGGTAGGAACTTAGCATGGAAAGTGTAAATGTAAACTCCTATTTAAGTTCCTCATTTCCACTGACGCAGCTGGAAAAGTAGGGACCAACACACCTCTCCAGCTCTTGATTTGAGGTGATTTGTCCCCGCCTGTACAATGGGACTCATTGCCCCACTCACCTTTAGAGAGGAAGTTTCCCACATTCCCCATGAAGCCGTTGCTGTAAATTCCACACGCAGCTTTTCCTATTAAAAGTTGGCAATACACTGTTTGCCACAAAGCATGCACTGAATTGGAGCACATGACATTTTAAGGGCTGAGATATTGTGAATGCTCCTCACAAAATTGATTTCATTTGTCAATAAAAAGCCTCCCTGTTTTTCATAGGAACCGCTCAGTAAACTGTTCTGACAACAACTCAAGGTTGATCAAATTAAAATCAGTCCAAGCTTTTTTTAGAGATGAACTGATCTGAAAAGGTTTTGGTATCCTAGGAAGTGTCACTAACCTTTCTGGGCAGGTCCTATAGCATTTAATAACAAAGGGTACAGTCTTGTATAAATATTGTGAACTATGGAATTTAATGAGATTTGTATTGCACTATAGAAAGAAATGTACTTTAGAGAATTAATTTTGAAGTCTGTAGGTTTAAATGTTTTCTAAAAATAGTGTTGAATATATACAGGGCTTTGTGCTTCTATGTCTATTTAGTTTGGGAGAATGTTTTCATGTATTATTTGGTGCACTTTTCATTTTCCTAGTCCTTTTTTAAGGCATTGGTGGCAAAGGAATGAAAGGAGGCTATTTTTTGCTCCGGGATAAATTTTGATATTTCAATTCCAGTTTTTTGCCTCCTGAGGAATTTTCTATTTTCTTGAGATTCTTAACCAGGTCATTCACGTACTGATGGGTTTAATTACCTGCCTGAGCAGCATCTCTGAGCTGCCTTTTCAGCAGCCCAGCCCAGTGCAGTGTGTCCAATTCTGCTCACAGATGTGCCCGTGCAATAAGCAGCAGCTTTAAAAGTGGGATACATGAGATCTCCTCCAATACAAACAAGGTTAGAGTTCTCTCAGATCCGGTTCTCTGCAGCTTTTATAGCTGTCCATATGATGTTTTCTGTTTTCTCTGCGCTCGTGGGCAAACAGGGTTTGACACTCCATGGGGAGCTGTGCAGCATCAGAGGGATCTGCGACGTGTCGCTGCAGACCCGGGTATCACCTCAAAGAGCAAAGGGAGCTTTTTGAAAATCCTGTTAAACGCATCAACAATGAGCTGGGGATAAAGTCAAAACCCTGCTTAGACATTTCAGCTGAGAGCTGCCATACAACTACAGCCAGTGGTGGGTCTTGGCTGGAAGCGTATTTATACATTTAGACAGATAGAGATGGATTTCACTAGTTTAAACTCAGCTTTAGTGCAGACGAAAGCAATAGGGGGTGGCGGGGAAAGCACAGGCTGCCACCACCCTCACATATGGCAGTTGTTTCCTATAATGCTATATTGTATTTATTTCATGCAGTGACATATCACAGAAGGCCACCGATGCCAAATTCTTAGCCATAAAAAACCCCAACCTGCAGCTTTTAGTGAGGGCTGTCCTCCAATTTATTTGTGTTTTGTTGTTGGTTTTCTTTTTCCTTCTGCTTTTCATCTGTCTGGTTTCTGTTTCCGCTCTTTCTGTTCTTCCCTCCTCCGTTTTGTTTTGTCTTGTCTTGTTTTTTTTACCATATTTGAGGAATCTCAGTTGCACTGGGAAGCCCGGGAGGTATGTGTGGAATGTTCGGATTTAATACATCCTTGCCTGAGATTTTTTGACAAATCAATTAATATCTGTGGGTTCTGGGGGCAGAGCATTGGGGGGCACAGGAGGACGAAGCAGTCAGGGTGCAAGGCTGGAACGAGGACGGGGAAGTTTGACAGCATGGCTGGGATCAGGAAGGGAGGACTTGGGAGGGGTTGCTTCAGGTGTAAGGGGATGACAGATAACTTTATGAGATTTTTCAAATTCTGGAGCAAAGCACATGACTGCAAAGACTGGCTACACCTTGCAGGCAATCACCTTGCTCTGCAGTGCCAGATCCTGCCTTGCTCTGAACTTCAGGCCCCAGGTATGATCCACAGCTTGGCAGAGCTTGGTTCCAACGCCACGAGAGTTGTTTGAACTGATGGAGCCTCCTGTGCTGGCTCGGGGCAGGAGTTGACATTTATAGGGATTGATTTATAGGGAATCTCAAGGACCCAAGTGCAGCTGAGGTTCAGATGCCTATTGAGGCTTGGGAGTGTTTGAGTCAAGGACTTGGTGTTGTGAAGACAGGACCAGCTGCTCCATTGAGATGTGCTGCTGAGGGCGGGGACGGCCTGGCTGGGAGGGTTCCCCTCTTGGCTCCACACCTTGCGTTCATGGGACTCTGTAGCTGTGTTTTTCAAATGCCATTCAAATGAAAGCAGAAAGGGGAAATCCCATTTCGCTGGGAATAGCTCTCAGAGGCAGAGCAGTTTTTCCTCTGAATTTTCTCTTTTGGCTCCCTTGCTGCAGAATGACACACAGTGTCTCTCTCCTGATCAATTTGTTTGTCGTTGGCTTGATTATCGTCTTCAATAGCAAGACACGACAGGTCTCCTTAATTAATCCTGTTAGTACTGGCTTTGGAGCAGAAATTTAGTTTAGGAAAAACATCTGGGTATGCTAAACTTTCTCGAAGATGATGCCTGTGAATACCAAAACATGGCCTGATGTATTTGAATTTTCTAGATTATTCCTCAGCCTTGTATTTCCATCTGTCTGTCCGAGTCCTCCTCCTCGTTTTTCCCCACGTTATGTGCCAGCACCAAATTTTCCTTCTGGTTTTCAGAGCAGCTCGTGTGGCTCTGCTCAGACAGCACCACAGTGTGCTGACTGTGCTTTGGGGGAGCTGAGAGAGCACAAGCAGAGCCCCCACATCCATCCCCACCTCCTGGACCCACCTCTCCTCCAGTGGCTGATGCCACCCTGCCCGAGGGAGCCCACCCTGGGGGGGGGGGGGCTGGAGAGCCCACCCTGCCCCTTCTCCTGTGTTCCTCCTCCAGGACTGCTAATACTGACCTCGCTCTCTTTAATGTTTTTGAAGTGATATATGGTTAGAGAAGATGTCAGAGCAGAGCACTGGGAGAGTGATGACCTCCCATGTATCTTCTGAGCAGGTACCCAGGCAGCAGAGGCCCCATATGCCTTCCCAAGGCAGCCCCCCTCCTCCCTCCACACCCAAGCAAGCTATTTATCTTGTGGAGAAAACATCAGTAGGTCTAAGAGGATAGTTTAGGCTCCAGAGCTCATCCAGTCCTTGACCTCTGGGCCGAGACTTGCTGTGGGGTGGTGACTAATTAACAGCAACTGCAGTGCTGTGGGTTGTGTTACGGACACATGGGTGGAACATCTGCTAATGTGCCACTGTGTTTACAAAGGCAGGGGACCCCTGTGGAATAAGCAAGACCACGTTTTTTCACTTGTAGGGTTATTTGAGTGTCTGGTGCTTTCTGATGAGTCTTTGGTTCAGTGAAACAGGAATTTTTTCTCCCGTGTCTGCCTCGTGATTTGGTCTTGACTGTTGTGGGAGCCTGAGATGCTCCTGTGCATTCCTGACCTGGATTTGAGGTGGCCCCAGCAGCTGTCAGGGTGGGCTTGTGGGTCCTGGCATGGGTGCAGGTCTCTCAGGTTACAGAGAGTAGCAAGACAGCCCAAACACACTGACAATGCTCGGGGATGAATAAAGCAGTGGCCTTGTGCAGTCCCTCTCCTGCAGCCATAAACCAGCCCCCAGTATTTGCAAATCACCAGGAGATGGAAATCACCAGGAGGTTTTCCCTTCTCGGTCGGTTGACTGCTTGTCTTGTGTCCTGTTCCTTCCCAACCAGGTCTTGTTCTCTTCCCTCATCATTTGACCCAACCCTGGAAACACTGGAGGGTGCAAAATCTTTGGACGAGACTTGATGTTTGGGAACCACATAACACATCTTTCATTATGGAAAACCAGGGGGTCTCCTCATGCACTCCTTGGGGTTTTACCTGTTTTCACAAGAGCAGCATTTGGTATCCTCCTCGTGGTCCCTCTGGAATTCCTCAGGGGGCAAACAGTGCAGGAAGGATAAAATCAGTGCTCTGCAGTTCAGGGTTTCACCATCCTGGTTTCATCTGAGGACTTTAAATCTCTCTGGGTGAACGGACTTTTAAAACAGACACTATTTTAGGCTCCTTACATGAGAAGGGGGAAAGAGGCAAAGAGTTTTTGTGTTCTTGTTGGGGTTTTAAACCTGTGTGAGAGGGGGCAGGTGGCTCCAAGCAGAACTTTAGATAGAAGGGCAATGCCAGGAGGGTCTGGGGAGGGTGCTGGGAGCTCACCCCTGCCAAGGGCAGGCAGGGATGCCCTGTGGCCACCTCAGTGGTGTGGGGCTGGCTGGGCATGGTGCTGTGGGCACTGGCTGAGAGCCAGGAGGCCCTTCCTCCTCTCAGTATCTTTTGCTTTAGGCTGTGATTTTGCTGCCCCCATGAGTCTGCTGATTTTGAACCTGCCTCCTTTGCCTGCCTGGTGCTCTGCCTCATTGGGATGTGGCCCTGGAGAAGCAGGAGGTGAAGGGCCTGGCCCCAGAGTTGTCCCACAGGACCCACTGGGGCTGTTCACATAAGCCTGGTGCATCCTCCTGTGTGTGTCTTGGGTCACAGGGACGTGGCCTTGGAGTGGCATCACATAGGAGAGGTCTGTAGTTGTTCTGCTCTTCATGCCTAAGCAAGGATTTCAGCCAAGGTAGGATTTCACTGCCAGGATTTCACCTGGACAGTCCATCCCAAACACCCAGAATGCAATCCAAACCAAAGCAGACCCACTAAATTAATCAGCATTTCCATGGTTTAATTGAAGAATGTGCCCCATTTCTTACATCATCCACTGTGTCTTATTGCTCTCCCCACAACGTTGTAGGACAGAGATTGTTGCCCCACCCCCAAGAATGTATTTCAAGAATGTGGTGAAGAAAATACAAAGAATATGTAACTTTTCTGGAAATATGATATTTCATGAGGGAAATTTGAAGGATAAAGTAACCGAATTCCAGGCAAACAGGCATCAGTATTGTTAGGAAATACAGCTCTCTGCAGGGCAAAAAAGAGTGGCATGCCAGGTTTAAACAGGAATTTACAGCCACTGACTGCAAATTACCTTATAAAATTACTGAAACCTTCATAAAGTCGTCAATTATGCGTTTAGTCTTGATTGTCATTTATTGCACTTCTTAATTGTTCAGTAAACTTTTCTGGATTAAAGGGTGTATTTCAAATTGACACGAAGCTGTTTTATTGATGTAAATTAACACAGTGCATGTTTTAGGTATGGGACAACTGAGGGACCAGCAGTAGAAGAGACTTTTATCCACTAAAAAAGGCATTGTAGTGCTGATGGTGTGATTCCTGCTCAAGGTAGTGCCGTTGTATGGAATGATAGGTTGTATGGAATGATAGGAATGATAGTTATAAATCCTTAAAATCAGGATTGTAACCAGCATGGAGTGCCACAGTGAAGGCAGAACACAGACTTTTAATCGCTCTTCTTAAAATAGAAGGAGGAAACTGATACAGAAAACATTTAAAAATCTGGTGCATTCACACTGTGTCCACATCAGGTCTTCTGTTAAATCTTTTCCAAGATGTTTGACATACTTTGCTGTTGGTTTTCTTTCAGTTATTAACATTTCTGAGTTTCCTTGGGCTCTCAAGGAGCTGTAGCCACGTCCCACCTAAAGCAACCCCCGTATCCCCATCAGACACCGAGCAAGTGGCTCTGTCTCCTCAGAGGTGCTGGACTTCATGGGATTCACAACCCAAAAACCCCTTTTTCTTTGAAGTCCTCCTCAGCTCTTTGGGTTTCATTCCTTGCTATTCCGTGGAGGCAGCGTGATTCCGATCATACCATTGCTGATTGCATAAAATATGCCCTGAATCCAACACGTTGCATTAAAATCTGGTGTCTGGGCCCTGTCTGATTCTGAGCAGAGTAGCTGTTGGACTGTGTTCCAGCCATCCCCAACCCAAGCCAAGTTGGGAGAGACTTGACTGGGATATCGGTGAGGGGTAAAGACCATGCAAACCTCTGTGTGATTGATGGAGTTGTGCACAGTAAGGACAAATATGTACAAATACTTGCCCAAAATAGTAGGGCCTCAATTCAGCTGTAACTGGCAGACTTTCGAGCTCAACTTTAAAGAAATATTGTTTTTAATTGACCTTCGTGTGAGTAATTTGAAGAGCCAACGCTGCTTTCCACAAGGAGAGTTTCAAGTGTGAAAACTCCCATCATATGTAAAATTAGTAATTTTACTGTATCATGAGTGATTAAACCTGACCCCCAGGGGAGCCAAAAATAATGCAGTGTGACTTCCTTGCCCAATTAACACAGAACAAATGTGAAAATGTGTACATTACAGCAAATTGTGTGCTAATTGGCCTCAGAGAAATACTAAATACAAGGAAGAAATGGGCATGTAATTTCAAACATATTTGAGAGGTTTCACAGTCTGCTTGCAAATAGGAGGGGGAAAAAAGTCAAAATTTGACAAAACCATTATTTGTTATGATTTATTCACTCAGCTCTGGTCTTGAACCTGGGAGTTATTGGCAGCTTCAGCTAAGATTCCTGCTGAGTATTTCTCCTTATAATGACTGCATACAGCATTTAGCTCAGTGCTATTTTTTGGCATAGTGTCATAAATATCTATTTTCATTCTTGTCTCTATCTGTGTAGCTGGGCTTAGGTGCTTTTTTTTTTTTTCCTTGTGAAAATACCTCTAGGTGCAGGACAATCTCCTGCTCCCTTTCCTTAGGAGAATACTGCACCAGAGTTCAGCAGCAGGATTATTCTCCTTGGGTAGGGACCCCTCTGCCAGAAGACCAGTGCATCACTCAACTACTGGCCTAAGCAGAGAACAAATGTCCATCTGTGCAGGGTAGAATTTCATCTGCTGTCAGGGAAGTTAGATCTCGACCCACAGATTTCAAGAATCCAAGATTTACTCCCTACTCCTAAAATCACATCTCTGTTTTTTATCACACTGAGAGTTTACATATCACATTTTCTTTATGCTTTCGCTGTGTCTTAGGAATAAAACTGATTGAATGTGTAATTTGTGTGCTAGAGGTAAATCCCATCTTTTCATACTTTCTTCTGCCTTCCCTAAGCACAGAAAGCAGAGCTTTGGGCTTTTCTCTGCAGCAAGAATAGCCCAGAATTTGATACTGGGGCTGCAGGTGTTGTGGTTTGGTCACAGTGAAACCCTTTTGTAAGAGGTAGAAAGTCAAATACGCCCAAAATTAAATGGTGCTGTACCACCAGATTGAAGTGTCTCAGTAATTTTCTTTGGTGACTTCAGCCAGGTCATAATGTCCCAAATAAACATTGTTATTTTTCAGAATTTGGGGTTTTTTCAGTCCAAAAACTGGAACCAGAATTATTTAAGCCTGCTCTTTCAGACTCTACATGGGCAAAGTTCTGGGGGACTTCAGAGGAGCTGTCAAGTGCAGAAAGCAGTCCCAGCAGCAGGAACTCTCCTGCTTTTAGCTCTTGCTGAAGCTGAACAGGTTCACTTTAAATTTTTGAATTTTTTGGTGGAGTCGCTCTTTCCTCTCTGTGTTAAATTAGAATAATGAAGTGCAGCACTTCAGCTCTGATCTTAAACTGTCTCTGCCGAGCAGATATGGACACAAAAGTGTCTTTTTTGTGTCCCTTCAAGCTCTTCAGGACATGTATAGGAGTTTGTACCGTGGTATCATTTATTTCCTAGTTGGAGATTTCCTCTTGGTTGCTGTGAGGCTTAACTGCTTTGAGGTCTTCTGTTAAAAACTTTGTAGATGTTGCCAGTATTTTGTCTTTCTTATGAGCAGAGCTGTGGTGGAGGGAAGGGCTGTAGGACAGAGAGGGGCTGCTCAGCCCTGCTTCTTGTTGACTTCTGGTAGGACTTCATGGATTTATTTACTCACCGTCTCCGAAAATGTCAAAGTTACACTGTTGAGTGTTTACAAATTAGTAAGAAACTTAAAATAACATCTCCCAGAAGCCTTGTGAGCATTCAACAACTCGTTCTCATTGGAAAAAATGGCTTTTCATTAATGTTGTAATGTATATTTTGAGTGTAAATAGTCAGAAAACCTGGTGCTAATAAGGGAATCTGCAGAAGCTGAAAGATGACAGTCCCAGGAAAACTCTTGTGCGTGTTTGTTGTTAAAAGTTTATAGGAAAGCAAGATGTGACAATCGTTAATTTAGAGGTGGAAGAGGAGGGTGATGTGAATGATTGGCTTTGTGAGCGAATTTGGTGTGATGAAACTTGGTTCTCCTGGATTTCTGAGGAGGGGAACAGTGGCCCGTGGGCTCGGCGTGCGCTCCCCTGCTAAGTCATTTCCACCGATTAAGTACTTCGAAAAATCCTTTTTGTTGCCATCAGGGGGAGCTTTTGAGATCTTTCGAGAGTGAAAAAAAAATATTTAAAAAAAAAAAAAAAGAAAAAAAAAAAAAAGAAAGGAGGAAAAAAAAGAAACGTCCCAGCTCAGAAACAGAGATCTCCAAACCAACAAGCAGCCAGAAGCTTACCTGTGGCTACAACTAAGCCAAGGAAACCAGGGGAGCTGAATTCCTCAGGCTGCAAAATCAGCAATATTGAGAGAGGATTTTTTGACTCAATCCACCAATAAAATTAATCATTGATTTTATTTTTTTTAATTATTATTTCAAAAAAAAAAAACCCAAAACAAACCAGGAGTCTTTGGAGCACTCAAAAGCCAAATCCTACTCTGTTGCTACAGCTTCTGGAAGGCAAATGCTCTTCAAAAAGCTTCTCTCCTTTTAGCTCCTGATGATTCGATGGGGACCTTTGATGCAACATTTGGATTAGCTGCACACAACTGCACTGAGGGGGACCACAAAAGGGGGAGCCTGGCTGATTGCATAACTTTGGGAAAATAATAAGAGGAAAAGAAAGAATTAGAAAAAGAGAGAGAGAGAGAGAGAGAGTGGAAAAGGGAGAAAGAAAGAAAGCAAGCAATTAAAAAAAAAATATCTGAGACTCAAGTTTCAAGACTCTTTATGTGCTGCAGAGGAGCATAAGGTTTACCAGCAAAGTGCAACGGGGAGTCTGAGAGGAGAAATAGCTTTCTCTTTTGCCAAGAAAAAAAAAAAATAGGAATGTGTGTTTTGGACTGGACTGAGAAAGAAAGCTGGGGAGATTGCAAAAAGGGGGGTGCAGGATTTTTGTCACATTGATCCATTCATCTTGATTGTCTTCTTTAAAAAAATAAATAAGAGGGGGGGAAAGTGACAGGGGGGCAAAGAGGAAGAGAGGAAAAGAAGAGGGGGAAAAACAAAAGAGCAAAAGTGTTTGAACCTCTGGAGCTATCTGCTCCTTCAAGCTGATTGATTAGTCATGATCCCTGCAGTTTTAATGGGAATCATTCAATTGGGAAGGTGGAGCACCCTAGAGTAGATTAGCATATTCTTGTTTACTCATCTTCTGAGGGGCTTTTTCTCTTTTCTTTCATTTTGTGGAGAAGAAGGGAGGGGGGGAGGTTGGGGGGAAGGAGGGGGTTGTGGCTTATGTTATAAAGGAGGCCAAAAAAATAAATAGATTAGAGCATCTTTTGGGGGGAGGGAAATCAGTGGGTCTGAGTCTTGGAGAAAGCTGGGGGGGTTGTTTTGGTTTTTTGTTTTGTTTTGTGTGTGTGTGAGTGTGTGTGTGTGTTTTTTTTAAGAAGAAAAAAATAAAGGGAAGAAAATCCAGCAGAGAAAAGAAGAGAGAGAGGAATTCCAGCTGTGGAGGAATAGAGGAGAAGAAGACAGATAGAGGAGGAAGAACAGAGAAATACATTTCATCCAAGAAGGAGTTTTGATTTATTTGATTTTTATTTGTTTTAAGGAGCAAAAAAATCTATAACCAGGAAAAAGAAAGAAAGAAAAAGAAAAAAAGAAAAGAAAAAGCAACTGAGAAGGGTTATAAAAAGAGCAAATACCAAGAAGGGTGAACAAGAGAAGAAAGTCAAGGCAAGGAGGAGCCCAAAGCTGGCAGATCGGGAGGATTTGCAGGGGAGAAGGGGGGGGAAGATTGGAAATGCAGCTCTGGAGTTTGCTGCTGCCTCTTGCGCTTCTCTGTACAGCCCTAGCCAGTGGACCCGAATGTGGGATGGACGAGCGCTCCCGCAGGGCACGAAGGGACACCAGGCACAGCCGCCAGCTCCTCCACACTGCCCCGGGCACCTGTGCCACCAGGTTAGCCCGAGGAAGGCGCTCCACTGCTGGGCTGGAGCCTGGGCATGTCCCCCGCAGGAGGCAACAGCGGGAGGTAAAGGACGAAGAGGAGTCCCTTACCCCGAGCAGGGCGCTCTATTTCAGTGGCCAAGGTGATCAGCTGCGGCTGAAGGCAGATATTGAGCTGCCCCGAGATGCCTTCACTTTGCAAGTGTGGCTGAAAGCCGAAGGAGGACAGAGATCTCCGGCTGTCATTGCAGGTAGGTAGTTTGGTCGCGCCTGTGGCTGCAGCAGCAGCAGCAGCAGCAGCAGCAGCAGCAGCAGCAGCAGCAGCAGCAGCAGCAGCATCCCTGCCTGCCTTGCTCCGTGCCGGGAGCCCGGCGGAGCAGCCAGGGGAAGGCGTGCGTGTGTGCTCCGGGTGGGGGGGGGTGTGTGTGTGCCCCGCGTGTGCCCCGCAGCTCAGACCCACGGAGGGCAGTGCATGTGCAAACACGCCCGGCTGCCTTCACCAGCCGCGCGTTCGGGGGAAGGGGGGGGGGGGGGAGAGATCCCGGAGCTCTGCGAAGCGGCTGAAAAGTGTTGTGTGCTCGCAAAGGGAAAGAAAAGTTATGTAAAGTTTTGCATAGGGAAATGGCAGTGCCCTGGGTGGTTTCTGTCTTTCTGTGTGCGCGGATTGAGATGCAGATAGAAGAGCCAGCTCGCCCGGTGGGGTTTTGTCTAATTTTCAGGTTGGAAAACTGTAAGTAGAGCGTTTGAAAGTAGCTTGTTTGTATGTATGAAAAGAAGTGGATGTGTCTGGTGTGTGGCTGCAAAGAAATGCATATCTAAGGTCCCCCTACGATTTCCTTAGTTTTATTAGCTTTTTAGTGTACTTCACTCGTAGCCCTTTAGATGCAACGTTAGCATGTGGTTTCCAAAAAGCTGTAAAGGAACTTTTAGCTATTGTGAAACCTCAAATGAATCAAATGAGTTTATAAAGTTCCCAACCCCTCGACACTCAGCTAGGGCTGGGACTCACACTGCAGCTAGAGGATGTGTTGAGTATTTTTGTCTCCCCTTAGAAATGGCAAGTGTAACATCAATGATTCTGAGGTCAAATAGCCCTATAAAATCATTTAGTACTCAAAGCAGCTACCAGTCAGCGCTGTCTGAGCTGGACAATAACGAGGAATATTGCACTTTTCTTATTTAAATTTTATGAGCCCATCCTGAATTTGGGTCCCTCTCGCCGCGCTCGCTCCCTCTCCCCCTCCCTCCCTCCCGCCACCTCCCGCCCTTTCCCCGCTTTAGTGATAAAGTGCAGCAAAGTTGTCGTGAAATCGGATACTTTTCGGAGGGTTACAAACCCTTATAAATGTCGCCACATCCATCTTTGCTCTGAAGGAAGTCATAGAAAATGGAAATGCCCTTAGAAAAAAAAAAAAAAAAAAAAAAAGGAAAACAAGCCAGAAAGAGAAACGGCTCTGGGGGGGAGCGGGGTGGGGGAAGACATGTTTTACAGTTCTTTTGGCAAGGAGATTCCCTGAAAGTACAAAGTTTCCATGTCCTAGGATGCCTTAAAGAGACAGGGAGGATTTCCCCTTTCCCTTTAACTGGAGTGACTTCCTAGCGGGAGGTAGCGGTGCCTGTGCCGGCGGTGCCGCCAGCCCCGCTCGCCTTGTCCCCTGCCACCCTCCCTCCTGCCACATTCCCGGCTCCGCTGCCCCATCCCTGACCGGCGCGGCTCCTCTCTCGCAGGAAAGTTGCTTTGTCCGAAGGAAAACAAAAACTGAGACCAAGTCAGCAGTGCTGTTCCTTAACTTTCCCCAGTCCCGGTTGCTCTGGGAGGGGGGACGCGTTGCGCGTGGGGCCGCCGGGGTGGGCAGGAGGTGCCGGGCATGGGCTGGTCCCGTGTGCCTTTAGAGGAGTAATTTCATAGGTGAAATAGGTTATTACTTGCTTTATTTCCCCTGGCTTTCTCATGCTCCACTCTTCTGGTTCCCACTCCTAACTTAAACCCCAGGGCTCAAAGTGCTTCCCTTTCAAGTTAGGGAAGGCAGAATTTGGGTTTACACAGATCTCATCGGTAGCAAAACACGGTCAGTGCAATTTTTGATGTGTTTAATCCAACACCTAAGACCCCAGGTCTGTCTTTGGTGCGAGTATCTCTAATTCACACAACAGGGAACCTAAACAAACACACACAAAGATCATTTGTAGTAAAATACTTTAATTGGATGGGGGAGGTTGGGTTGTTGCCTGTATAAAACACTTGACCCATTTTATGCATGGAAATAACATTCCACTGTGAAAAATGAAGAGAAATGCCCCAGTTTTGCACCGTGGAGCTTCCAGCTCAGCTCGGGAGGACTTTGTGATTTTTATTTTATTTTTAAGCTCCCCCTGCCCCCCTCGCACGCACTCTTGAAGAGGAGCCAGGTTTGGCTCTGTGTGTAAACACCTGGAAGAGGTCCAAGAGGAACTCACTCGGAGTATCCTCCGCACACCACAGCCTCCCAGACCTGCAGCAAGCTTAGGGAGAGATTACGCTTCCCTCAATGAGGAAATCAAGGGTTCTGGCTGCCAAAACTCTTGGCTTTCACATTTTCACTGCTCTGGGATGTGACAGACTGAACAGCTCAGTTCTGCTGTTGAAGCTGCATCTGTAGGACCCCACCGAAATCAAGATCCCACCTGGGTGTGCGTGGGGGGGAAGGGACTGGGGCACATTTGCTGGCAGTGCCAGGAGTGAGTTTCTCCCCAACTTTCATCCCAGTTGCAAAGTGGGAAACTGTGTGGCTGTACAGATCCGAGGGAGAGGGCGGGATTGACTAGAAGACAACTCTTTTTCAGAGTTGCCCTCGTACCTTCATCTACTTTCTACCCCCCACGTTCTGCCCGTGCTGACTGCTTCCCTTCCACCCCTCCTTGCTGGCTTATAAGTAATCCCTGCAAGTCCTATAGGAGCCCCATGTGTGCCTATAGGGGAAACCTGTTGTGTCTGTTAAAAATCTCGTGTAGGACCCAAGTTGTTCTCGGCTCCTGCTCCTGACATAGCAGAGTTGTTCTGCTAATCCAGGCTACAGGAGTTTCTGTCTGGAGCCAACTCTCCTTACGTCACCCTCTGCTGCAGTATTCAATTTGTTTTCATAAATGGGTAATTTTACAGCGCTGTTAAGTGGGTTCGTCATTGTGCCGGGCCATGCCCCGTCTCTGATGATAGGCAGCCCTGGTGCCGGGCTCTGCCAATTTTCACGCTGGTTGGCAGCGATGTTATTGCTGCCCTGTTTGACTCCGCTGATATCTGCTCTGGCATTTGTCGGGGAAAGCAGTTGGGAAAGTGGAAGCCTGACCCACGGATCTGTGTTAAGCCAGGGCTCGGTTTTTGGAGCCGGGCTGGGCTCGGCCGGAGCGGCTCCCGCGGTGCAGCTCCCGCAGGAGGAGGCAGCTCCCGGCTCCCGCGTCCCCACCTCCCTCCCCGGGCCACACAGCTCTTGGACAAACACCCCTTGGATGCGCGAACCTACCACACAGCACAGCACATCCCTCCTGTAAACACGCACGTGTGCACATGGTATCAATCATTTCGAGTCTGAGCGCTTTCCCCCGCGGAGCCTTTGAAAGCACCTCCGGCTGTGGAGGAAGGAGTTAAGGTCGGGCTGTGCTCAGGTGATAACGCACACGCCGTGCGAAATAAGACCTTTCAAAGCTCCCTTGACCTTGCTTCTGGTGTAATCAAAGATATTTCAGTTCTGCTTGTGGAAATGCAACCCCGTCCTGAGAAACGGGATCCTCCTGAGTCCCTGTCAGGGTGTTTTCTGGCGTGTGGCTCTGGAGTGGGGTGGCTCATGTTTTCACAGGAGTGAGATGTTGACTCTTTACTGGCTGGGAGCTGAGAGGAGCGGGATGAATGATCGGCAGCGGGAGCTGGAGTAAGAAGGCGTGTCTGCTCTGAAGAGTGAAAGTTATTTGTGTTTTGGTTGGGTTTTTTTTTTCCCCTTCTCCGTTTCATTCTCCTCTGTCTCTCTATTCCTCAGCCTGCCAACAGGGAGCATGATCCCAACTTAATAAAGCTTCGTATGTAAGGGAGTGCCTATGTTTTCCCAACTTCAGTCCTTGATGAACATTAAACTGCAGCAGAATGCAAAGGGAAAGAAATGCCAAAATCAGCACGGTGGAGCTCACTTTTAAGCCACTGCTTTTGCATGTAAGAGACTGAGAAACATCTGTGTCTGGGTCCAATAACTGGGCAATTAGAGAGATATGTAATTGGCACTGCTTGGGTCTGGTCCCTGCACAGAGTTTAAGAATATATGTTTACTTTTGGGGGTCAGTTTGGATCCCTTCTGGAATGTTGGGGTCTGATATTGGTTTAATGCACTTCAGGTGGAGTCAGTGAGCTGGGTCCTATCCCCAGAGCTGACCCTTGTGGTGGCCGTGCTGTAGCTTGAGGATGTTTTTAATAGAGGATTTACTCTGAGTTTCGCTGGTATTAAATAATGAGCAGACAGATAATGCAGCTCTTTCTCATCTTCAACAGCCTGGTGTCTTTTAGTGGCGTGAATGTTCTTGTTCTGATGTGTAATGAAGTACTAGAATGAAGGGCATGAAACACAAAACTTGCAGTTCTGTTGTTTAACTAGGGCTGGCATGTGCCAGGTCCCAGGGGAATGGGCATGATGGTCACAGTGGAGTGACAGGAGCTGGAAAACCTGCACAGATGGTCCTTCAGGGTGACAAACCTCCAACACACCATTGCTGAAGGGTGCAGGTAGCTGTGTGGGTTTGGCTTCCCTGTGGATGGGTTCAAATGATTATCCACTTCATGATTGTGGATCTGGATAGGGTTTGACTCATAGGTCACTGAAAAAATACCTCATAGCTTGTCATTTACTAAATATTTGCATTTGAACAGCGCCTTTCCTTCAACCTGTGGAAGCTGGGACAAGAATCAGAAAGTGGAAAGGAAAAGAATTTTTCTTTCCATAGGATTTCCAGTTTTAACCAGTGTCATTCCTTTGACCAGCTACATACCAGAGTCAGAATAGCACAGTTAAAAGAAAGTTGATGGTTTTTTTTTTCCCCTTAAAGCACTTACACATAGGCTGCTCTAATTAATTAAATGCCAATAAAAGGAGGAGGGAAATTTGACTCCGTGTGTGTGGAGCATGGTAAATTTAGCTTCCTAAATGATGTTTGGCTGTCTCCCATAGGCATGGAGATGTGTCCTGGGCTGAGTTTGCCTCTGCAAGCTTCATTTCAGCCTGATTTATTTCAAGCCAGACTGCTTCAGTCAGAAAAACTCGCGTGAGGCAGAACGCAGGCAGAGAGCTCGCTGTTTGGAGAGAGCAGGAGCGGGGCTCTCCTCAGGGATTTGTGGGGATGTCTGGAGAAGAGCAGAGCTGAGGCGGGCAGGCCTCGGTGCTGAGGGTGAGAGGAAGCCCTTGGAGAGCCTTTGCACGCTAAAGCATCTCCAGGACAGACCTGGGTGGTGATTGGAGCATCCTGGGATTGGGGTGGAGCTGCTCTGCAGGTCCTCACGTCACCTCCCTCCCTCGTGGTGCCAGGAGAGGGTTGTAGGTGGCCAAGGGGGTCCCAAGGCTGTGGCTGCACCCAGCTACACTTGGCACAGTGAGGGATGAGCTTAAATCCCAAATACCTGTGGGTCCCACTGAGCACTGCAGCGCTGGGGGGCTGGTGCTGACTCCCTGGAGACCCCGACCCACACAAAGAACAGGACAGCTCTCCACTCTCAAAGCTGACCCAGGTGTTTGCTGATGCAGCTCCACGAGCTTCAAGTCCATTCACCTTTGCCAAGGGAGGGAGAGATCCTTGGCTGGGGGTGTTGAACAGCAAAGAGCCAACTGCCCGTGGGCACTGCCCTGGTCAGTGGGGCCCAACCCTGCCAGGGCAGCCAGCTGGGTGGAGCAGGGAATTTTGGTGGAGAAATACCTTCTGTGGAGCCTGAGTCTGGATACATCAGGATACAGGTGTGTTGTGAGGGAGGTGCAGCCGCAACACCTCCCTGAGCAGCTTTGACACAGATGTATCACATGCACTGGCAGCCCAGAATTGTATTAATTAACAAATGAATGAATTAATGTGTTAAACATGGCCATCAGGCAAGGGAGGGGATTCTGCCCCCTCAGGTGAGACCCCCCCTGCAGAGCTGCCTCCAGCCCTGGGGAACAGCATAGCAAGGACATGGAGCTGCTGGAGAGAGTCCAGAGGAGGCACCAGGATGATCAGAGGGCTGGAGCAACTCTACTGGGAGGGAAGGCTGGGAGAGTTGGGATTGTTCAGCCTTGAGAAGAGAGGGTTTTGAGGTGACCTTTTTCCAGGCTTTCAGTGCCTGAAGAGGTTCTACACCAGAGCAGAGAGGGAGTTTGGACCAGAGCCTGCAGTGACAGGACAAGGGGGAATGGCTTCCCACTGACAGGGGGCAGGGCTAGATTGGATGTTGGGAAGAAATTCTTCCCTGTGAGGATGGTGAGGCCCTGGAATGGATTTCCCAGAGGATGCCCATCCCTGGAAATTTCCAAGGCTAGGTCGAATGGGTCTTGGAGCAACCCGGTCTAGTAGAAAGTGTCCCTGCCCACGGCAGGGGGTGGAATGAGATAACTTTTAAAGATCCCTTCCAAAACAAACCACTCCATGAAAAATATTGCAGGACCTAAATGTGATTTAGGTGCTCTGAAGACCATTGGATTAACTGAGCACTTTCACCTTGGATTTTCATGCTGGCCTGAGCCAGAAAAGAAGAGCCAAAATACAGTGGCTTTTTTCAAAAAGATATACTGAAAAAAACCCCAAAACTAAACCCTTCCATGACTGGGGTCAGCTGAAATGTTCCTGTGTAATAGTTTTGCTTCTAATTTTATCCGTTGGCTTGTTCAGCTCCTCTTTTCTTTTCTCTGACAGAAATTATAGGAGCAGAAGCAGAGAAGGGACCACCTGGGTTGCCAAATTCAGTCCCCTGCAGTGTCGGGGATATAACAGCAGATAATTAGTCCAAACATTTGCAGAATATCCACTTAGTAGGTTCTGATATAGCACAGGCCACAGAAAATTTCCCAGTGCTCTACTATAAACCAAAGATCTTTAACTAAGACTGAGAGTCACCACTATAATGTAAGACAGGAAAAGAGAAGGACAGATTGACAACATCTTAAGTACCTAAAATCCAAAACATTGGTTTAGAAAACTGTTAAGTATGAGAAAGAAAAACATCTGCTGGTAAAAGGTATCAGCTTTCTTATTTTCAGAGAGTTAAAAAGGAATCAGGTGTTTTGACAGTTACGAAACTTCTATTGAAATTTTAAGTTGGAATATTTGCCAAAACTGATCCTTTCCCACAGATAGTCTGTTTTGATTAATTTCCCTTTTTCCTGAGAAAAATATTTGATCAAACATTTCCCACCCTCCTCTGGTCTTACCCTGTGTGGCAGTTCCTCCATCCCGCTGTAGCAGGAGTGAACGCCTTCACTTTGTCACATTTTTACTTTTTCAAGTCTTGTATTCCAGATAATTTAGAAAATCCATCAGAAAAGTTGTGTTTGATCAAAACCCTCTGTGTTTTTCTCTCAACTATATCAGCAAGTCTAATATAATCTTTTCTCTTTATTTACCCTCCTGTCTCAACGCTGCCATATTTTTCATGTAGTGCTGTGTTTACATGGTCAGTATGTATTAACCTTTCATATATTCAAAATATATTGGACTTTTGTATTCCCTAGGTTCTGGGCATTTTCTTCATGCATTGTTCTAGGCACACAACAGTTGGCTGCACTGTCTTTTTTTGTTTGTTTTCCAAAAAATGTGGCTTCTAAAAATGAAGGTGTACCTTCCTCCTGCCCTCACTCGTCCGTTGTTCTGTGCCCATTTCCCTATGTTTGATCTGGATATGAGTCTTAGTTTTATTTCATATTTCTGTGGAGAAGAAATACTTGATTGTTTTGCTATTTTCTGTGTGTCCCTACATTTCTCTTCTTTTCCTCTGCTGTGAGCATGCATGCACATACACACACAATTTCCAAAGCACCTTTGATTTTCTTCCCAGATCAATAGAGCATTTAAACTCCAATGATCAAGGAGGAGCAGCTTGTTTATTTCCCCACATATTCTGACACAAGTGGCACATCTTGTAAACTGCTTTGATTTGATGTTAGTGCCTATTATAAAGTTTACTCTCCCCAAAGCCATCCATGAAGTCAAAGTACTCTTATGCTGCACAGGAGCAGAGCAGAACTCAAAAAGGCAGGTTAAAAAGAGAACAGGAGTGAATATCTTATCTCAGAATTTTGCTTTCTGCTGTCCTTTTTCATAGTCATAAGAACAATTTGAGGACTGTTCAGCATTCATAAGGTTGGCAGCACCAAGGGAGGGTACACTCTTTAGCATAATTAAAACTGAATGAATATAAATTCAAGTCAATTGTTCCTGGGTGAGAATGGGGCTGAATTTGTGGTTACACAGGCAGCATGGATTTGATCCTAAACCTGGTTGAGATAATGGAAAATACCATTGAACTTGGCTGAGTCTGGTTTAGGTTCTGATTTCAGAGAGTCTTCCACATCCCTCCTCTACAACCTGGACCCTTCCATGATCCTTGCTTCGATCTCCTTTATTTTGCCATGCTTTCTTACTTTGGAGGTGAGAGAAGATAAACTGTGAAGCCCAACATCAGAGAAATTGTCCTGGGGATGGGAACATGTTTATTTGGTTTTGCTATACTCCAAATCCCAAACTGGCTTCTGTCTCTTTTAACCTTTCTGTTGCTTTTTTTCTTCCTTTTTCCTTTTTTTCCCCCCCCATAGTATTAAAATTCCAAACCCTCTCTCTGGTTTTCTCTTCCGCAGGGTGATGTAAGTGTGTGACTTTCCCGTCCAATCCCTCCACCCTCTCTTATCACCAGTCTCAGTTCTTTCCCTACTATCTGGTGTCCTCGATTCCCCTGCTTTCCCTCCTTCCTGCTCCTCACAGTTGCTGTTTTCCTCCTCCCCACCACGCTCGTGCCGGGGGTGACCCCGCGCTCCCCGTGGTTCTCGCCGGGCGGTGTCCCCTCCGTGAAGACCAAGGGTGGCCACAGGTTGGTGGCTTCAGCCAACTGGTTTTGGAGCAGAGGGGTAAGCAGGCTGTGTGTTTTTGTGCTCAGCCAGGCATATGCTCATGCATATTTTCCAGGAATTATTGATATTGTTCTGTTTAATATCCATCCTCGCCGTGCACAAACAAGGAGCGGGCGGTTGTTCTCACAGAGAGGGAGCGGAGGGGGAAGTGAAACTGAGAAGCATCTGGAATTGGCCTGGTGAAGCAGCAGCTGAGAGATATGATACCAGCTCATGAAAGCAAAAGAGTTGCTGTGTTAGAGAAGAAAACCACTGTGTTCTGTGCTGATCACCTCCCGGGGCCTGGTAGGCTTTGCTCGAGTCTCCTCATGGGTGATGCTCAGGGCTCTTTTATCTCCTCTCCTTCCTCCACTCTGCTGTGTTTTTCCTCCTTTTCTTTATCTAATTGATTGTCTCTGTTTGCTTTAAATCACTTTCCCATATGGATTTCTCTCTTCTGACCCATCTTCCCCTCCCTCATCTGACTCCCAGGAGTCTTCTGTCGTCATGGAATTGGGAGAAGAGCAGCCCCGTTCCCGACACCGAGCATCAGCTGCCGGCTCCTTTCCTCCTTCATTTTCTTCCTTTTCTGTCCTCTGCTGTTAGTGTTGGAAGCATATTCACAAAGATCATCCACTGGATTGAGGAAACAGATCTTATCACCGTTATTTTGTTTGTTTTATTTAAGACAGGGAAAGAAATGGAAAGGCCTTCACTGTTACCAGTTTTGAATGGAGTTTTTTTCTCCTCTACTGATGTATCCTAGTGCCGTTATTTTCCTTTATCATTGCAGCAGGGTTGTGGTTTTATAATCCTGCTAACTGCCACAAAACATCCTGCTGATGGTGCTGATAAGTTTCTCAGGCATGAGAGAACATTGCCCTTAAAATTGAGGAAACTGAGGAACAGAGGGATGCTCTGATTTCTCCGGGGTGGGATGGTGTGCTGGTGAAAAAGCCAGAAATAAAGCCCAGCAGCAGCCCTTTCATTATTTGTTCTTTAATTTTTTGGGATGATGATGGTTATTCCTCAGCCAAGGTTGTTCTCACTGTTAAGTCACACACCCGAATTCCTGTAGGACATTTCCTTGTAGCTGTGGATGGCTCTTCCCTGGGTAATTGCTGTACTGAGCCAGTGGTGGTGGTGGAGTTTGTCACCTGTCACACTGCTGGAGGCACCATAGGGGCTGGAGGAAGAAGACAGGTGACATTTGTACCATGAGTTCTTTGGAGACAGCAGAAAATCAGACGGTCTGGAATTACTATCTCTGACCCAGACACACTGGTGATGTTTGAATCAGCACAGGTTATTGTATTTCTCAGGTGGAACAGCCCATAATGGGAGAGAAAAGCAAATATTAGCAGAACCCCATAGTTCAAAGTACTCTCATTTAAATCGAAATACTTTCATATTTTTTATATGTCTGCACATTGATTAATGTATTGACTTGCTGAAACAGCTTGTGACCCATGTAAGCTGTAACTGCTTGTCTTCCTAGGAAATGCTGGAAATTTGTCTCTGGATATCTCAGGTTATTAAGTTAAGGACAAAAGCAACTAACTTACCCCACAGTTAAATAAGGACCAGGTGAGAGGTTGTAGAAGGGGGTTTTCACAAGGCATGTTGGTGCCCCAGAGGGTTTTGGGGAGGGATCACCATTTAACGTGCACCCTCATGGCTAAACAACTGGTGTTTCTGTTGTGAGCATCATCAGGGAGGCTGTACATCATACAATCCCTGTGAGTTTGTTCTGAATTCAGCAGCATCTGTGCTGTGTAGAGTCTGAGGTGTAAAGCTGAAATCTGGAGCTTGCATTACTACTGTCTTACATGTCATCTGTCTTGTGCATAAACAGAGCAGCCTCTCTGAGGTCAAAACAGCTCCTTTCACCAGTGATAATTTAATGGGAATTATTTTCAGCGTAAAATAGACAAGAATTGGAAGCCTCCTGTGCTGTAGCTCCTGAATGGAGATGTTCAGGGAGAAAAAGAGTAATGGGAGAAAAAGCAAATGTCAACTAAATGCTTTCTGCACACGGTTTTGAAACGTACTTGGCAGAGGGAAGGGAGAGCAACACAAGCCAGATTCTGCTCTGGAACACACCAAAGTAAACCTGGAGTAACTCCTTTGGAGAGGAAAACGGGGGAGAGGAGGGGGGGGGCTGCTCCAGACCTGTGAAAGTGTAGAATTTGGGGCAGACACCAAGTGCCTGCAATGGGGAAAGTGAACAAGCTGAGAAGTGGCTGTTGTGGAGAACAACCTCCCACCACCGTCACCGCTGTCGGTGGTTTCTTTTGGGTGTGTAGTGGTTATGGTGATGCAGTGGGAAACACTGGTACAATGTGGGGCTGTTTTTGCTTTTTGAAGTGTTTTCTGCATATACCTATATCGTAATCCCTCTAGACTGTGGAATTAGGCCACGTTACCAGTTTTACAGTGAGCCCTTTGTGTTTCCGGCAACAAACACTTCTGAACTCTGCTCTCCAGGCTCGTGGCCCTAAACTCCTTCACCCCCGCCCAAACTGTCCCATCTCCAGCAATAATATTCCCTCCTCTGTTTATAAACAAACACCCTCAGAGGAAGTTCACGGGAAGAAAAGTTAGTTAATGAAAATCAACCACGACTTGGGTCCAGCCTGTGGGTTGGAGCCAGCAGGGTTGCTGGATGTTTCCTACTCTGCATCTGCTTGTAGGAGTTTCTTTGATTAGATGTTTGCCTGTCTGTTTGACTGTGTGTCTTTCTCTTCTTTTGCCTTCATCGTGGAAAATACGAAAAAAAAGTGGGGGAAAAAATGACAGTCTCAATTTGCTTTAAAATCAGTGTGGACAGTATTCTGGAACCCTGAGCAGGGAGGTTGGCTTCAATGAACTTGTAGAACTTTTTCTTGGTAAATCCACTGATTTTGTCTGGTTTGTTGTTGGGTTGGTTTTTTTTAACACCAAAATCTCGATTCTGTCTCCTGGCAAAACTCTTGCTCTTGAGTTGCGCAAAGGCTGTAAAAAAAAAAGGACTAAAATAGCCCAAAGGATAATTGCCCTACTATAGTCTGAGCACGGGGATGATGATACATCTGGTGTTGCACATCCTTCTCACAGAACCACCCGCTGGAGGAGGTGGGAGTGAGCAGGACCCAAGGGAATAGGTAGCACAGGACTGTGGTCACCGTGAGCATGAGCAAGGGACAGATGGGCACAGTGATGGCACTGTCAGCTGGGAAACACAAAAGGTCTTTTGACTTGCTGCAGAGGTCCCACAAACCTCTACCAGCACAGGAGGAAGCGAATAAAAGGTCGATTTTCTTCTGACTGCTCCTGGGTCGTGCCTTTAGTGCTGCACCTTGGTGGTCTCAGGTGCAAGGTGTGGTTATGATGTGTTTGTTTCCTTTCAGGAGACACTTGGATCCTCTAATAAGTCTTTCTGGCTGCTCAAAATGCATGAGAAAATCATCAGATAAAGGAAACCTCTGGGGGTGAGGGAGGCAGCACTGCTCAGGGCTGTGGTTCCTCTCTTGGGCAGAGGTGTGGTGTCAGTGCAGTGCTCATGTCGCTGTTTCAGGGTCCCCCTCTTCCCTAAACAGTGTCTTTGGAAATTGGGAATAAGGGATTTTTTTATAGATATAAGAGATGTGAAAGTTCTGGTGCCACTTTTAGTTCTAAGAGCCTTGAAGTTTTAAAAGTACTACAAAAGGTCTCCAGTGCTGGCAGAATCTCCGTAACTTAAAATAGGATGGTTTAAAATAGTCTTATCTGCTGCTTTTTGTTGAAAGAGCAGTTTCTCTTACTGTACAAATATTTTCTGTCAAGTCTTATCTGTAAGACTATTCCAGTGTGGTCTCTCCACCTCCTATCCCAATGGGGGGAAAGACAATCAGAAATGAGCATTTCATATCACAGAATGGACAAAGTTTATCAGCTGTTGCACAATTCCTTTGCCTGCAGATTAAATAAAGGAGCAGGGTGGAGTGGCGGTGGAAATGGACCTGATTTATACTGGTGAGCTTCCTCCAAGAATTCCAGGGGAGCTATCAACAGTTTCTCCTCGGAGGATTCACTCTTAGCCTTTGAAGAGTTCTGAATTAATGAAGAGCAGAGGATCTTCTGCTGGGGAGACTGGAATTCCCCACAGTCCTCTTGCTGGAGATGGTTTAATCAAACAGACTGTTTACATTTTGTGTCTCACCAGAGCAGTGCTCAAACAGTGGTGGTCTTCCACTGCACACTCCAACGCTGGGGGTTTATTTTATTTTGTTTTAAACATCAGCATTCCACCAGTTTTACTGGGGAATGGCCACATGCAAACACCTGCAGGCTCCATGGAAAAGGCCAGAGAGGGAAGCAACAGCAGCTGCATCTCGAGGGAGGCTGTGTTTCTTATCCAAAGATTTCTGCAGGGTTGGAATTTGGCAGCAAAGGTGGGCTTGGAGCACCTGCACTTGTGGAGGAAGAGACCTTGTAGCAGTAGGAGGCTGAGTGCTGGACCAAAGTCTTCTCTCTGGCTCGAGCGCTGATGGCAGAGGGAGAGAAGCAAAAGTCTTTCTGCCCCAACCTTGTGTTTTGTCTCACACTGTGAGGGTGAACAGTTTCTGTGCTCACAGACTGAAATGGGAGTTACGTATTCCATGAGAGAGAGGGAAGAAGGAAAGGGGATTAGGACAGTTCTTCCTACCACCACCCATCTCTCCCCTCCCTCGGGATGAACATCTTTTGCACCTCTACCAAGGAACCACCACTTTATTGCACATCTGTGCATCCAAAATTGGCCATAAACATCTAGTCAGGACTGAAACTTGTGTTCAGATGCTTATTTTTGTTTAAAATACTTTGATATCTCCTGGAAGTGATGTACTTCCGCTCCCCATGCAGAGGATCTTCTGTGCATCATCGAGGAGGACGCACGTAAGTAGGCAATGTGGCCAACATTCTTCCAAACCCAAGCACTCCAACCAGCTGTTTAGCAGGGATGTTATTTATGGAGAACTGTCAATGTGTTCAACACATGGTGTCCTTTGCCCCGACGAGCCAACAGCCTGGTTTTTATGGAGTTTCTCTGACACTTGTCAAACACGGGTGACAGGGCAAGCTCAAACAGGCACACGGCCTTATGTGAAAATTGTTACAGAAGGGCATTGCAACAAGATGCTCTGTGAGGGAAAGAGAGACAGAGACCAGTTGGCAGAGAAGAAAACAGAGGCGATTTGTGAAGGGTAGAGGTTTCTTTTTGGCTGGTGCTTTCAGAAAGAGAACAGAGATTTCCTTCAGCGATAAATCAGATACCTTGGGAGAAAGAAAGGGTGTTTGTTTCAGCAGTGATGCAACTGCTGTGTGAGAGAAGCAGGCTCCCTCTCCTGCTAATTCAAGCTGCTTGTTTTGTGGCACAGCGGAAGTGCACAGGTTGCTCTGGGGTTTTACTTGCTCCTTTGCCGTGAGGTGCCTTCAGCTCTGTCCTTTCCACCTGCAAAGGTGGGATAATGGTCCTCAGCAGGCTGCAGAGAGATGCTGTTTGTAAGGATGAGGTAATACCATCAGGGCAGTGCTTTCATCATGAATGAAGCTGTAAAAGGCAAATGCCACTCGAGTGTGTACCAACTAGAAGAAATGCTCAGCCAAGAAGCCCCCTTGGCCAGGGTTGTGCTGTAAAGAGAAAACTGAGGTTGTGGAATGCCAAAGAGACAGAAAGGCAGAGGCACATCTTGCCAGTCTCCTACTTATGTATTCGTCCCATCTTTTTTCTCTTGACTTGTGTCAGCTCGTATTCATGAGGATCACAGGTATTTCTTCTCCCCTGCTGAAAAACAGATCCCTTGCCTGAACGGTGTGACTCTGGCCCCATTCCCTCCTATTCAGCACAATGCAATCTTGGCTCTTTACTAGTTAATATTTTCTGTCAACAACCTGCAAGAAAACAAAAATCAGGGCTGATAAAATTTGCAGATGTTGCAGAGTTCAGGGAGTGGTAAACAATGACCAAAACAGGACTCTCAGTTGGGTGTTTTCAAAAACTGAGAACATGCAAACAGTATGCATTAGAGTAAAGCCAAATGTGAAGTCATATGTATGGAGAGATGGGCAGCAGGTCCCACATAAAGGATGGATGGTGGGGGAGGGCTTTCACCTGGAAGTTTAATGTGTAGGAGTAACTGCCTGCTGGAATAGATAAAGCACATAAATGTGAGCTGCCAATGTGCTGCTGTGGCCAAAGGTTTAGAGTCATCCTTGGCTGTGTAAACAAGGAGGCTTTGAACAGGACTGGGGAGGTTGTGTTGTCCTTGTATTGACACTGGAGTTGCAATTTGTCCCATTCTGGTGTCCACAGTTTAGGAAGGATGTTGTATGGCAGAGGATCTAGAGAAAAAAAATTTACAATGGCAATGATTAAATGATTTGTAACAAGTCAAAGTATTGGACTCAAGAAGATTAGGAGGTCACTTGATCATCATGATCTTTAAATATGTGTTTGGGGAATATTAAACTGGTAATTGAGGTTGGAAATTAATAATAGAGGATATGAGTAAATCCAGTGGATGCAGATGGAGACAAAGCAACAGGGTATTTTAGCAGTATTTTTGCCTCAAGAATAGTTAAAAATTGAGGAAACTTTCTGAGTAGAATGGTGGACTATATCACCACAATTTTCAATGTAAAATTCATTGTCTTCCCAAACTGCAAGGTCTTTAAAGAGGAGTTAATTCAGCGATCACCCGTGTTGTGTCTGAGAGCTTCTAATGTCAAGGTATTCTGGGTTTTTCAGCTATTACTGCAAAAATTAAAGCCAACAGTAAAGCACAATCAGCATTAAGATGCTAATTTCAAATCTTCTAATTTCTCAGTATTTTTATTTGGGTTCTCCTTGATATTGTCAGGACATTTTTAATCACCACAATATTTCCAGCTCATTGTAGAGTTTCCTCAGCGTCACTGTGGTTGAATTTTGAGGCTGTTCCACGTGTCAGTTCTGTTAGTTCTGTTTAGATATTGTCACCTTTAACCAGAATGATGTGCTGAGCAATGACTTGACTTTTCCCCTTTGAAACAACCCAGTGCACTAGTCTGAAAACCACCCGAAAACCAAGATTGAAATCTTTTCTTATTGAAGGCAGTGGGAATTTTACTGTTGCCCTCAACGATGCCAAGAATTTACCTCCAGAATGCAAACTTTGGGGAGCAAAATCAAGGTTTCCCTCTGGAAGGTGGAGCATTGACAGCATCAGGTCTGAGAAGCCAACACAGCAGACAGCCCTTGAAAACAAAGAAGTGAATGAGAAAATGGAGAATAAGCCCAGGGTGACTCTTGCTTGTCATCTCCTTGCTGGGTGGTCTGTGTCTCAGTCTCAGGGCAGAACAACAATCCAGAAGGGCATGTAGGCTGGGTGCTGGAATGACCCATAGCTGAGCTGCAAATATAAAATACAGACCAAAGACATATCAAAGGTAATTAGCGTTCTGAGACAGGATTTAATTTCATTTGAGCCCATCCCAGCTGGTGACTGTTCCTCAAAATTCAGATTTAAGCCAAATGCCCCAGTCTGCTCCCTCAAACCCATGTGCACATGTATATATAGGCCCCTGCACAGAGAAAACAGTGCATGTACATGCTATTTGTTAGTTCTCATTGCTCTCGTTCCAAATTTAACCAGAAGTGGAAGGGTTGAAATAACATAAGAAAGGTTGGACATACGATATTTCCTGCTGCTCAGCTAAATACAAGAATTGCCAAAAATCTTCCAAGGTAGCTTGTTTCTTTTACATTTTTCTCCCAGTTCTGCAGACTTGAGAAGGTCAATTACTTTCGAGAAGGATTTGGCTTTGGCAACGCTTATGGAAAGAGAAGCAGAATTATGACCTTTTGGAGGTTTGCCCATCGCTGTCCCATCTTGTCCTCTGAGAACTAAAGGGCTGAATTTTCAGCTCCAGCCTTCAGTTTAATAGGTGTGAATTTGTTTCTGTGCACTTCTAAGACATCCTGGGTATCTGTGTGAGAATTTTCCTTTTAGATGTCTGTTTATTTGTGCTCACAGATCAAGTGATCGCTTGATATTCGTAGAGCAGAAGCACAGGCTCAGGTATTTCCAGGAGGAAAATCATACCAAAACAAATGAAATTGGATTCAAACTGAGCAGAAAAATAGAGCTCTAAAATTATATATTTAGGTTAGTATGTGGTGACTCCAGCCTACCTGGAATGCATACTGCAATAGTTATATCATGGTAGAGAGACAGGGTTTTTTTTTTTTTCAGCAGAACGTTTCCTAGAAAGCAGAAATATCTCTGTGGTTTTGTGTATGGGTTTGGAGCTTGTGTGCAAGCATGGAGCAGGGAATTTGAGGCATGAAATAGTCATGATTAGTGAAGGCCCTGATCCCTTTGGAAAGCAACAGCAGAAAACAGGCACAATCAGCTCCCTTCTCCCCTCTGCTGTTGCAGCCTCCTCTGTGTATTGTAGCAGAGAAGCTTCTTTGAAGGCTGATAAATGCCTCAGTTGTTTCTATTAGTACAGGAAAGATGCAGTCATATGGGAAAGCCAGATGCAACCAGACATTTGGGTCTGGATAAGATCTGAGGTATTTTTACAATAAGATATTTAATTTTCACAGGGACAAAGCCCTTGCAAGGTATAAATCAGTGTAAATGCACTGGAACCGCTCAGTTTTGCACTCACAAAGTGTCTGCCCAAGAATGTTCTCAAAATCCAATTAAATAACTAGAACTGTTTCATGTGGAAATGCCCCTCAATTACAAAGACAAGTCTAAGCTATCATGATGTGATTTTTACAGTCTCCTCGCAGGGTGCCCTAGTTTGCATTCATGGAATTTTTTTGTTTTTGTTTTGTTTCTGTAATAATGTGGATGTTGGCCATCTGTCTGATCCTGGAAAGGTTGTAAGGTTGTCCCCGCTCCCCAGGTTCTCTTCCCACTCCCTCACTGATCATAATGCTTGATTTAGGTGCCACTAGATTTCCCTCTTTGTTCTCCAGCCCTTACCTCCCCCCTGCAAACACACAGGCATTGTGCAATGGTGTAAAAGCTCTTCTGGTTGCAGCTGGGAGTACTAACTGCTCAGCTGGTTCCAGCGCTGCCCTAAAGCTGCTGTAAAGGTCAGAGACAAGGGAATTTTAAAAAGCAAAACAAGCTGTGTTGTTGTCCCCCCCCCTTTCAATCCTGGCTGTGTGTTTTGATCAGCACCACGAGCAATCTCGTGTGCAGACCTGCCCTTCTCCCAGCCCTGTGATTCCGGCCGTCGAGGGCAGCGTGTCGGGCGTTTTTCCAGCACGACTCCAGGCTTGGCTGCTGCCACAGCTGATTGACTTGCAGTGCTTGTCAGACACAAAGCACATTTTGAAAGGAAATGCCATATTGAACTCCCAGGGAGCTGATGGGTATTGTGCACGGTCATCTGATGGCACAGATGTGTCCCTAATAATCCTTCCAGGAGAATATTTCCTCCTGGGATGCTCTGGCCATCTGATCTGCTCTGAGGTATGCTGACCTATCTTGACCCAGTTTATGATCAATTCTCTCTGCTGTTTTCTGAAAGGAGCCCAGAAATATCACTTTATCGTTTAGATTGCCTGGAAGTTATGGTACTCAGGTGTCTGTTCCTTCCACAGAAGATACTCTGTGGTTGCTCCCAAGCATTAACTCTTACAAAAGGCAGGAAAGCCACTCAGTGTGAGCAAGGGTAAATTCTCTGTAGAGCTTTGATAGCTAATCAGTATTTGGCAAATAGTGCAGGGAGGAAGAGATTTGTGGAAGCAGAGGTGACTTGTGTTCCACCAAACATTCCTGGGTATGTTCATCCCTGTGAGTACAGTGACCCTTGTGCTGTGTTGTCTTAAAAGTCCTTTTTTGGAGGTTTGTGTGTTCTTCCAGTCCTGGGTCTGTGAAAGAGGGATGGTTTCCATGCACTCCCCCTGATGTGAATCCATGTGTTTTGCAACACCTGCTCTTCACGTGAGAATTGGTGCTAATGCCGGATTTCCCTGAGGGTGAATCAGCTGCCTCAGGTACAATGGGATGGTTAATTCGTAACCTGGTTGTGCTGAGCAGTGAGCAGAGATAAGCTTGGGAGTTCAGAGATGTGTTAAGATCCCTTTCAGCCAAACCAACAAACTTGTTGAGGGCTTTCCACTCCTTTTATTTGAAGGGTTTTCATAAACACTCAACTCTGCTTTATTACCGGTGGGTCACACTGGAGTGTCTAAAACTGGCAGCCAACAATCTGAATTTTTGTTTGGAAGCAAGTTGGATGCAAAGTCTCCCATGTTTATGAAAGACACCAGGGATTCTCTGGTGGAACATGCACAGTTTGATTTTAGGTTAAGAAATACCCAAAGTCTGCCTCTGCTGTCCTCATCCTGTCCCTGTGTGTGTGTTACAAGCATCTGTAACAACATGAACACATACTGGTTTTTCAGTCTTCAACCAAAAATATTCAGTTGTTTCCAAGAACAAGGTAGGAGAAATAAATTGTTTTCTAGATGTTAGGAAGTCCTTACCCTTTTTCCCTGGAATGTTCCCATGATCTCAGGCTTTATAGCAGGGGCTGAAGTTTGCCCCTTACAAAGGATATGTGTTTTTTATCCATCTAAAAGCCCACCCAAACCTGGTTATTAGAAAAGCTTGTTCACCAAGACCCAGCCTCCACTGGTTCTGCAGCTTTCTTATGAAATGCTTGAGGAGACCTAGATCAGAATCCAGCCTTCCCAACAGCCCTTGTTTACGCTGATACTGTAGATGGAGGAACTTTGCAGCAGCAACACCCGGTCTGAGGATGCCCCTGTTATAACACCACAAGGACTGCAGCTCACTCCTCTCTGCCATGTGGCTACAGAGCATCCTGTGTTCACTTACACTTCAAAATCCTCCCGATCTCGGAATTTCTCACTAAGCCCAGCCTACCAGATGTATTTGCAGAAAGCTCTTATATACTGTTAGCGGGTCTACTCTCACAATAGGCTCAGTGAAGTGTCTCTAATATGATTGTCCATGCCAGTGGCTGCTCTCTTGCAGCCTACATGAATTTTGTTATCAAAAGGGAAGGATTTATGTAATGTTCATAACTAACCAGCCGCTATAAATTCATGTCTTGCTGTTATAGCCATTCTCAGCTCCCTCTTTTCAGGCTTCAAGGTGTTTCACTGAGCATATGAGGGACTGGGAGTTTGAGAAACAGTACGGAATATATGCTTAATTTAATGCTGAATTGCACCGATATAAAGATTTTGATATTAAAGAGCCTGGGGCCAAATTCTCAACATTAATTAGGCATAGCTGTATTAGATTCTATATTGCTACATGATGAAGATCTTGTCCTTCTGCCTGAGATCTGAATCCTATTGCACAGGTTGTAAATGATAATATCTGGTGTGAATTCAGCTCGACTGATAGCAGCAGCAAACATCCCCTTTTTGCTCCTTAAGTAGCACATTGCCACCTGAGCAAGTCTCAGGTGGTTTTGCTTGAGCCACTCCTTGTCTCAGGGGGTGACCTCAGGAGGCCTCTTGGCTGTGTTGGAAATGGTATAGACAGGGATGTTGCCTTAAGTACTCTGGACTTTGAATTATTTAACTCTTGTGGAAGGAAGTGGGGGCTGGGGGAAGCACGGCAAAGGAAAGGAGAGATGATTTCTCCCCTTTGTAAAACTATATTGGGTTCAACGTCACACCATGAAATATCCAGTGCAGAACTCAAGAACTGCTCCAGTGGATCTTCACTGACTTATCCAATTGCATGGAACATGGGGATACTTAACCCAAATCTGTCGGTTTTAATTATTTTCCTCTGGACAGATAAAAGCTTTCTATAGGTTCCTGTAGAATATTTGCTCTTTCAAGCGTTCGTCTGTGCTTTGATACTAAACGATTAAAGCATGCTAAAGAAAAAAACAGCCCCAACCTTTAGCTCCCTGTTCTTGGGCCCCCTGACTGCAGCTTTGATTGTTGACCTAAATTCCCCTTTCATAACTGAGTCCTGTCACCTCTGGTTGGAGTCTCCCAGCAAAACAGGCACGGCCAACTTTCAGAAGTGCAGGGCACTGTTTTCCGTCCTGCCTTGCAGGGCTGTGACGGGTTCCACAGCACACCTGATGTGTTCAAAGTCAAACTGACCTCCCTCTTCCCCTTCCCCCACCTCTACCTCCTGGAAATGAAAGCATAACAAGGCTTTTTTTTTTTTTTTCCCTAATTTTGCCTTTTTTGTTTGTTTGTTTGTTTGTTTTCTTTCACTTCCCATTGCTCAGCAAAGTGAGGAAACTTTTTCTGCATAAAGAATTAAATTAATTAATTCTATGGCTGGGCTGATAGCTGGGAAGATTGCTGTTAGCAAGTCATAAGAAACAGCTCTGAAGTGAGTGAGGGAGGCCTGGAGTATGTTATTTATAACATTAAAGTGGATTACAGCAGCTTGCATGGGCTACTCTGGCCTCTCTTCTGTCAAACTCTGCCCACAGATTGCTACTTCTGACTCCAGCAGCTCCCATTCCCCTGTGGCTGCTCCCATCTCACTTACAATGCCTGCTGTCCTCACCCAGGACTGCCTTCCAGACGTTCAGCAGCTGATGCTCCACGTTCTGTTCGTGCTTCCAAACCCTGTCCCGTGCACAGGGCCCACCTGAGGATGTAACTCCACTTAAATCCCCAGAAAAGTCCTGAAAACAAAGTAGCTTATAAATGCTGACGTTGGTTACAGACTCCTGGAAGAGGTCACATGGACAGTCATAGAGATGGTGAAGCCATTGTGGGTCAGTAGCCAGAGAACTACTTTTGACTTGTAAAAAGAAAAAAAAGAGAGTCTGTATTTCTCATTTTCCATGTTTGGCTTTTGGCTGTGGGCCACTGGAGTTGATTTTTCCAGCTTTCCCCTCTCTTTTGATGCCTAGGAATTTACTTTTCCTATAAGGGACAAACATCAGGGGACTGGAAGGAGCCTCGTGGGCCACTGAAGTCTGTCTCTGGCCAAGCATAATGGAATGTGGCATCTTCCTCTGATCATGCACTTCTCCAGAGTCCTCTGAACAGTGACTCACTCCTTTGTGGAGAAGGGAAGATACCAGTGCCTATTACTGGGAAGCTGAACCAGCACCTCTTCTTTTTTTTAAAATAAAACATAAAATTCCACTTCAATCCCTTGGGCTTCAGGAGCAAGAGCTTTACAAGGAACAAACCACTCAGACTAAGGAGTCAGAAGGGCTGTCAGTGTTCTGCTTAGCTGTAGCTCCATCCCTTTCTAGCAACTCAGGGCAAGCAGAAGTGAAGAAAACTGTTTGCTGCTGTATGAAACTTGTACATATTTTTTTAATCTAATTGCTGTGGGGAAAACAAACATCAGATTTATTTCGCACCATTTCTTGGCTCGGAAACATCAGGCACATTCGCCAAATTGTGGTTTTCCAGTCATTGGCTTGAGTCTCATTTACCATGAGGCCTCTTTACGCCTCTCTTGGTTTGTAAAGGGATATTAAGTAGCTAAAAATGTCCTCTACCGCATTATTGTAAAGAATTCTCAGTATAAATGAGAATCTAAACTCTGTATGTTTTTCATGTAAGTGTTGGTTGTGGTCACAGCTGACTTGAAGTTCGGAGTGTCAAGCATTGTGTGGGGTGATTTTGCTCAAAACCAGCCTTGTTTGGGGTAAAAGAGGCCTCTTCTTGTTTAAAATGTTCTTAATTATGTCTGAGGAATAACTCACGGCTATGGAACCTTTTACTAAATTGAAATAAATTGTGAAAACATCAAATTATTCAGTTTTCAGAAGTTCTGGCAATTATTTCACATGTCCCTCTTCCAATGGCTTTGCCCTTATTAGTTGTCATAGAAGAAGTAATAAATTCCTTTATTATGACATCCAAAGTCCCAGCTGAAATTAGTTTCATTGTGCTGGGGACAAAACGGAAAAGTGACACTCCCTTAGCCGGAGGATCCTTAGTCTAAAGCCAAAAGTAAAGTGAAGGATTGGGAAAGTAGGTACAGCATTCAAGCAAAAGAGGGTCATAAAAAATGGATACAACTTGCAAGGGAGTTGGGTTTCTTATCCCAGCACAAGACAGTGTGGTTTTCTTATCCCTTTTCTTACTCTTTTTTTTTTCCTTTCTCTTAAGAATAAAACAACTCTTGCTGCTGAAAGGATTGTGTTCAATCCATCTTTTCATCAGGAGTTGGATGTCTGCAATAGTAAAAGTTTGAGAAAAGAATACTGTACGTGGCATATGGATTCAGTAATGACCTTTGCCCTAAACTAGAAAATGCAAGGAACTGGAATAGTAGAGTGTTTTAGTTCAGCAGCTTTCATACTGGCATGTTCAGCGGTGTCCCTATTGTCACTGTTTTTTTTCTTTTTCTGCCCTCCTTTGGCTCCCTGTAAATCTTGAATTGATGGCAGCTGTTTGAGCCAAACTCAAGACACGTTGCATCACATCAGGGTTTAAAGGCTCAAAGGCAAGGGAGGATTGCTACTATTCTGTAGTATTCCTCCAGCAGCTCCATCTGTTCCAAGGTCAATCACCAGCATCATGCAGCACTTCAGAGAGAGGAAGATGTTCTTTAATGCTGGCTGGGAAACTGAATTTCCAGTCCATAATAATTTATTGGTTCTTTGGGGGAACATTTTTAAGCCCCGGTCAGTGCAAAGAGCAAAGAATGTTGACCCTAATAGGCTGTATAGTGGACTTCCCTGGAGCTGGAGATCTGTTCCAGGACTTCCAGATGTCTGTCCAGCCATGGGGATCTTGGATGCCTGAAGAAACAGGTGGAGCAGCTTCTGTGTGTGAAGCTGCCCTGTGGTGCACAGGCCTGGAGGATTTGGATTCTGGGTGGCAAAGGTGGCAGGAGATGGTTGGGACAAGTTGACCTTCTGTGCTTCAGTCAAAACAGCCAAGGGAGTCCCTGAGGTTCCCCTGGCCATGCTGAAGACAAGCAGCTTCTCAGACCAAATTTCTGTATCACTTTTGCTGCTCTCACCATTTTGGCACATCTTGTCAGGCAAAAAACTCTCTTACAAAACGCCCGACCAGCTCTAATGGTCTTATTGTAATAAGTTGAGATTTTTATGACTTATTTGGGAGAGGGACTTGTCTTGCCAGCTGTCTTCTTATTCATTGCAGTATTATCCACCCACTATCGTTGGACAATACCTTCATTTGAGATTCATAAAAATACAGACTTTTATGGGCTCTCATACATCTGAAAATGAATGCTTTGTGAAAGTATTTATTCCATAAAGAAAAATTTGAAAACACTTAAAAAATAGACTCCAGAAGGTTATTGGTAGCTTTGGTTCTCATAATATCACGAGTTTCTTGGTTAAATATCCATCCCAGCAAATGTCATTTTTTTTTAGCACATTTGTTTTTTTCCTTCCCTGGTTCTCCTCCTCTTCTTTCTCGTGATCTGAAGTAGAAGTATAAACCAGAAGCTGGTCTTGAAAAGGTTTTGAACTGAGTGCGCCCTACAGATGAATAAACACATTACCTTCCGAACCCTGGGATCTCTCTTCCAAAGGAAACAGGAAAAGGGGGAGCTCAGAGTCCCTAGCAAAATACCAGCATGCAGAAAAAAAGGCCCGCTTAAAATGTTTTTAACTTTCCCATCAGAAGAGGTTTTTTTACAGGGGAGGGAGGAGGAGGAGGAGGAGAGGGGAAGGGTGTGAGGAGAAGGGGGGAAGGTGGGTGCTGGGAGAGGGGAGGAAAAATACAGTGAATGCTCCTGTAACCTTTGCTCTGTTGATACTAGACAAGACTGCACTGCTAATGAGTGATTGTTAACAGATGGCCGTTGAGCAACTTCGTCAGAAGCAGAAGATGTTATTTGGTTGTAGTGTGGGGAGGGTTAGGGTGCAGGGGTGAGGTAAGGGGATATTTAGTCTTTTCGCGAGGACTGAACTGTCAGAGATTTATGATTTTCCTTTAGGCTTTTGGAAGGGGAGGCTTGGGGGAAGGATTGTTTTCTGTGTGCTGATAGCAGAGAGGCCGTTTGGTGCTGAAAGCTCCAACGATGAAGTTATCGGTTGAGGGGTGTCCCTGCAGCCCTTGGCCGTGGAGAACCAAAAGATGGGAATGTAACTTGCTGAGCCTCATGTCCTAAACTGAGAAGTAGAGGGCTCTTCCCATCTCTTGGAGCTGTCTGAAGACTGGTTGAGAGCACTTTGAGTGTGGATCCACACTTTGTCTATAGAATCATAGAATGTTTGGGGTTGGAAAGGACCTTAAAGACCATCTTGTTCCAACCCTTCTACCATAGGCAGAGACACCTTCCAGTAGATTGGGTCGCTCAGAGCTCCATCCAGTCTGGCCTTGAACACTTCCAGGAATGGGGCAGCCACAACTACTCTGGGCCTATGGGAAAAATCATTAGAGTACATTCCATGTGTGCATTGAGTTGATAGGAAGCTGTGCATGTGAGGGAGCAGGAATCTTTCTGAATGTGTCTGTCCATCTGTGCATGTTTTTTGCCCTTTCCCAGTGTGGTGTATACCCTCTTCTGCACATCCAGCCTACCAGTGTATGCCATTTCCTTACTGGTTTTGTTGGGTAGGGCTTTGAAGGTAACCTGAACACATCCCATTCACTCTCTGTAGGATTTCTCTGCTTGAACCCATCAAGATTATTGCAGCTGCTCAGTGTTTCTCAAAGTGTGCAGTATTTGGATTTTATACTTATTTCTCCTCTGGACCTTGTTAGATACAGGGTTATGAGTATAAAGTATGAGTGACATCAGCAGGGATTGCTTGTCAAGGGATTGCTTGTCGTTGTTTTCAGCCACTGATGTATGGCTTTGAGGGAAGGTAAGAACCAAATGCACAGTCCAACATCTTCCTGAGAGGAATTTGCAGAGGAGTTTTGGGCTTTGGTCAGGAAAGGGGAATCCCATTTCTACACTTCGCTGGCAAATCTTGACCTTTAATAGGAAGGCTTAACATGACCTCCCACAATCGTGCACCAGATGATTTAAAGTCTTTCTAGTGCACCAACTGTCTAACAGATGTAGGTGAGTGTGTGTATATACATTTAGAGAGATATATTTATACAATTTAAAGACTAAACGCCTTCGCTCTGTCATCCTTATTTATTCATCTTTCTTTTTTTTTTGGGGGGGCGCGCAGGACTGTATGACAAATGTTCTTACACCTCCCGCGACCGAGGATGGGTCCTGGGGATTAACACCGTCAGTGACCAGGGGAACAGAGACCCCCGTTACTTCTTCTCCCTGAAGACGGACCGTGCCCGCAAAGTGACCACCATCGCGGCACACCGCAGCTACCTCCCCAACCAGTGGGTGCACCTGGCTGCCACCTACGACGGGCACCTGATGAGGCTCTACGTGAACGGCGCCCAGGTGGCCACGAGCGGAGAGCAGGTGGGCAGCATCTTCAGCCCCCTGACCGTGAAGTGCAAGGTGCTCATGCTCGGGGGGAACGCCCTGAACCAGAACTATCGGGGATACGTGGAGCACTTCAGCCTCTGGAGGACAGCCCGGTCTCAAAAGGAGATCTTGTTGGACATGGACCAGGCGGTTCACAGGCAAGACACGCCCCTACCTCAGCTAGTCCTTCAAGACAGTTTACTGAATGTGAAAAGCACCTGGTCTCCCATGAAGGATGGTAGCAGTCCCAAGCTCAAGTTCAGCTACCACCACGGCTACTTGCTGGACACCAGCCTGGACCCTCCTCTCTGCGGGCAGACGGTCTGCGACAACACCGACGTCATCGCCAGCTACAACGAGCTGCCCCGGTTCCGCCGCAACAAAATCGTGCGGTACCGCGTGGTGAACCTCTACGACGACAAACACCAGAACCCCACCGTCAGCCAGCAGCAGATCGACTTCCAGCACCAGCACCTGAACGAGGCGTTCAGCCGCTACAACATCACCTGGGAGCTGGAGGTGCTGGAGGTGATGAACTCTTCGCTTCGGCACCGGCTCATCCTGGCCAACTGCGACATCAGCAAGATCGGGGATGAGAACTGTGACCCTGAGTGCAACCACACCTTGACTGGCTACGACGGAGGGGACTGCAGGCACGTGCGGCACACGCTCTTCAACAAGAAGAAGCAGAACGGGGTGTGTGACATGGATTGTAATTACGAGAGGTACAACTTCGATGGGGGGGAGTGCTGTAACCCGGAGATAACAGAAGTCACCAAGACCTGCTTTGACCCATATTCTCCTTACAGGTAGGCAATTTCTTAAACAAGCTTTCTTTGTGGTCATATTGATGAATGTCTGTCTCGGCATTGATCAGCCTGCTGGCTTGTTGAACCCTTGTGTTGCTGCTGTTATGGGTTTTTGGAGTTTGTAATGATTTTATTTTTTTTCTTAGCGTTTGGCTCACATTACAGTTATCCAAATGCAATCTCAGTAATGGTCTAAGCAGCATCTAAAGAAATTCTGTGCTAAAGACTGTGAAATCAGCTCAGTTGGTTAAAACTTGGTGCTAATAATGCCAACCAAGGTCGTGGGTTCAATTCCCTGTATGGGCCGTTCACTTAAGGGCTGGACTCGATGATCCTTGTGGGTCCTTTCCAAGTCAGAATATTCCATGAATCTGTGACTGAAGCAGCCAGCTTTGGGAGACCCGTTGGTTTTTGGCTATGAGCAGTATATTGTAGCACTGTGAAGTTTATTTTAACCACAGACTCTTAGGAGTGGGGATTGGATGTCATGGAAAGCTCATGTGTATTTGGAGAGGGAGGAGCCCTCCCCTTAGGGAGTATTCCTCCCTAAGGAATACTCTTAGGTAGACTTAAATTCTGGAGGACTTTGAAGGTAGGTAGGTAATTCTATCTCTTCATGCTCTGTGTACAGCTTTCTGTAAGCACTGCTTGCAGGGGCAGCTGAGTCTGTAGGTTCTGAGGAGGGAGGTGCTTCCAGGTTCCTGGCAGTGCTGTTGCACACATTGGGTGGGCACTGGAACTCTTCTGTGCCCCCTTTTACTTATATATGAAAACAGGGGTGATGCACCTTCATTGCAAGTGCCAGGACAACTTTCTGTGGGTGGATGTGAGTTGATAAAATCCTGAGCTCCTCAGCCAAGGCCTCCTTATGTTTTAGTTTGAAGAGTGGCATCCTTGAATAACTTGTGTCATTTGAGTTCCACGTGCCTACTTTACTCCAGATTTTGGTCATCTTCAGATAAATTTATGTGTTTAAGTAATAAAGTGTTACCTTTGAAGGAGTTAAAAACATAAACACAGAAAAGATGGAGGTTAAAGCTGAAATTCTGTTGTCTGTATTCCATATCATAGTTTTTTTAGGGCAGTTCATGAAGTAATAAAGGGGAACCTCTAAATGGTCAGAACACACAATGTTATCAACACTAAAGTTCAGGTTAATAAGGAAAGTATGAGCTGTTCTGGAGTCCCTTCCATTACAGCATTTCAGACTATATTTATAGCTTCCTTAGTAAAGAGAAGTTTTTAAACAACATTATCAGCTCTACTGGAGCTTTAAATACACATAATTAAGCTGCAAAGAAAAGCTTCCTTTCCGTGTTTTTTTTTAGCTACAGTGAGGTTGTTTTTTAAAAAATCCTTCTAACTCAGCTTGACTTCAGTCAGTTACCAATGAATAAAGCTCAGATGAGGAGATACTTCAAATATTAATGCTTGAAAATATTGAAAGGAAAAATACAAATCTTTTAATACTGTTCAACTGGAGAGGAACACAACCAAGCAAATATCATCAAAGGCATAATGCAAATTGGATTGTTTTAACACCGTAGTTCTGAGAACTCGAGGTGTTAGTTATAACAACTAGGACAATTTTTAGGAAAATACATTATTTTTAATTTGATAGTACCCTTTTATCACTTGTACTGTGACCAGCATAATACCCATGTAAAATGAAACAAGAAAAGCCTTGTAAATTATAGTTAACAGATCTAAAACTGTGTCTCAATGTTATTCTGATGTACAGAGAGGTTTCTATTTCAAATGAAGCTTTTTTGCTGAACAGACTGTGCTTGCACAAGCCCAAGTAAGAAAATGAGTTCCAAAATCTGAGGTTACCTTAACACCACCTAGTTGCTTTTCATACAGTTTTAGGTTCCTTTTGGAGACAATCACCTTGCTGAGCTTGTCTGGGGGGTTTGCATCTCATGGCCTTGAGCTCGTAGATCTTCTACATGTTCATTTTGACTTGAGAAAAAAACTCTTCTTGCCTTGAAATAATGAGGGAGGCCTGAAGGTCCTATTCCATATGGTAGGACCTGAGAAGATCCATAGATGCTCCAAAGATCTTATTGCAGCAGTCAGATTTCATTGATTTGCCTTTGCACAGACATTGTAATGCAGCTTTGATCACTGACAATGACACCATGGAGGGCAGTGGAAAGTATTTCATCTCTCTGAGCCTTTTTTTGGTGGCCAATGTGCTTGGGCTGAGCTCAAACCCACCTCTGTGATGGCTGTTTGCTCTCAGAATGGTAAAATAGAGCATTTGGGCCTGTGGACCTACCAATCAGGTCTGTAAGGCTGGGTGACACTGCTTTGGGTATTTAAGTCAACAAATACAGATTTAGGGCAGTGACTTTGGCAGCAAAGCCTTCACTGACTACAAGGGTGAAGATTCAAACCCTATGTTTGGCTTTGGGATTGCCATCAGCATCACCCCCTGAGAGAGAGATTTCCTTGTCAATTAGTGACTAAGTCAAAATCCGGTCTGCACCATCTGGGCCCATTTTGCCTCACCAGTCCCTCTTGTCATCACTGTCATTGGCACAGAGTCCTCAGTCCCCTCTGGTGCAGGCCTTGCACCACAGCACTGAAGACATCTCCACAGCCACAGAGAACTCGCGTCTAATTCCAGGTATTTCCTCTGCCAAAGTTCAGTCTAACAATAGCAGAAGAAAGGGAAAAGATCCTTCATTCTGGTGAGGAAAGGCAGGAAAGAAATATTAAATGGTACCAATAAAGAGTTTCCTGAACTCTGTGCTGTAAAGGCTCTTCAGAGCCGTCCCTGGTACTGGGGGAGCCTTCAGGCACTGCTGGGTTTGTTCCTTCCACACCCTCAGTGTCAGCAGTTGTAGCCAGCTGTTCACCAGGCACAGTTTATTCCCAAAGTGCTTTTGTCCTTTGGAACCAACGAAAAAGTGCTAATGCTTGATTGATGCTGTTATAAACAGGAACCCTCCTCAGTGCCTCTTCATCCCCAAAAGATGATGTATCTGTTTCCAGCCACTTTCCTTCTTCTGACTGTCTCAGTTCCAAGCTCCATCCTGGGACAAAGTTGCCATTAGCCTTGATAGGGCCTGTCCATGCTTTCTGACTAAGAGATACCACTGGAACAATTCCAAGACACCTCTGATCTGTGTTACAAGTTTCTTGTGATCCTTTTGGCACGTTGGACAAAGAGAGCTCAGGTACTTTGATAGTACTTCAGTCACTGTTGTGGTACAACTGTGGTGACTTTAAAGCTGATCCCAGCAGCAGAGCTGGTTGGGTTTTTTGTGTTTCCAGCTTCTCTTTGTGGCACCTCTCCAAAAATATTTGCCTCCAAAAACCTCATGTTCTGTGCCATAGCCAGATAGTGGGGATGTTGGTGCATAGAGGTTTAAGTACATTTAAATTTTCCAGAAGGACAACACTGAGACTGGGAGCTCTGCTCCTGGAGCTGCTCAACAGAAAAACCATAAACATTGTGGTACCAACCAAATCATCTCTCCTCTGTTTTAATAGCCTGCAGGGAAAAAACAAAGGACTGGTTATCATTAGCCACACAGCAGGCTTTATCCAAGAATATCTGCCTCGCTTCTTTTTATTAATTTTATGAGGGAGGGACAAAATGTATTTTGTCCCAGCAGAAGACTTACAAATACTGTTCCACTTCTCTGCAATTCTGGGAAATTAAAACATGCTAAGATCATACAGTCTGGCCCAATACAAAGGGAAGGAGCAAGGACAGACACACTTGCCAAAAAGACACATTCCTTGTGTTATTTGGTATATTGCTGGTTACAAAAGAGGGAAGGCTTTGAGCTCATGACACCTACCAGGGCTGCTTTCCAAAAAACTTGAAACGAACAGCAAGGGGTCATAGGAAATCATGCTCAGTAAATGCCACTTGATGTGGTGAGTTCTTGCACCATCCTATGGTTAACTGAGCCATTCCTTTTATGTAATATTGGGTTTGCACATCAGGCTTCACCACAGGATTGCAAGGACAGATAAGGGAGCATTCCCCTTGGTGCCTGCTTAGGAGAATGCTGATGAAATTCCTGAAGCAGTAAAAGCTCCCTGGATTCATACAGCCTACTGAATACTTGCTGGAAATCCCCTCAGAATAACTGACCCGGGCACAGTCTTTCTCAACATCCACATGTGTACCCTGAAGGCTCCCACAGCCCTTCAGCTCTGCCTAAATCAAGGGCAGGGATGAGCTGTACAAGTTCTGGTCTATCTGAAGCACCTGCCTGCAAACTCAGGGTGACACCAAACCAAGGAATCAGAATGGTTTGGATAGAAGGGACCCAAAAGATCATCTAGTTCCAGTCCTCCAAGAGCTGAAGTCCAGTGTCTCACTGACCTCACCCTCTTCTGTGGCCTTTTCCAACACTTGTTTTGGGCAGTTCAGCAAAGCTCAGGTTGCATCACATCAGCTTGCACATTGCAGTCATATGTAAATTAGGCTCTGAATAGACATTTGAACAATTTGTAGGAATTTCCATAGTGGTTCTGAGCAGGAAGGGGTGTGTCAGAGCCGTGCATGAAGAACACACCGTGCTGTGGCATGTGGGCTCCAGCAGCAGCATTAGAAGGAGGAGGTGGTGGCTAATCCACAGCTCAGGGCAGCCTTGAACAGGTAACTGAGCTGTGGCTGCTCTCCAGGGCTCTTCTATGGACTATTAGATCAGCCTCTTACTTCTTTTTCCTTCTCTTCTGCTGGAAATCTCTTCATGAGGCTTACTCGAAAAATATGGTCAACTTGCCCTGGAGGAGGGGGGCACACTGAATGCCCTTTTCCAGGAGCTAGAGTTGTAAGAAATACTCCTTGATTCCTAATAAAGGACTAATTTCCACTTAATCCTAAACACTAAAAAGAACAGAAGAAATTCATCAAAGCTCTTCAGTTCCGGGAGCTTGAGAACTTAATCCCCTGCCTCGAAGAGACCATTGTGCAACTCTTGACATCAAGGACTGCTGCATTCACACAGGTATCAGACAGACATAGAGCAAATACCTGAGGTTTTGTCTAGGGATTCAGTGTTAAATGTCCAGTTCTTTAATTACCAGGGCTGTTTAGAAGGTGAAGAGTAATGCTGTCAAGGACAGAGTTGCGGTATCTTGGTAGTTGTCACCCAAAAGCCGAGTCCCAACAGGAAATCCTCTGTTCTCTCTGTTTATTCTGTCCTCTGTTCCAGATGTCAGGGATGTTAATCAGCTGGGAGGAGTTGCATCTGTTCCCATGCAGGCAACTGACATTTATAAGTCTAGTATTGAATTCTGATACAGACAGGACTTCAGTGCTAAAGAAACTATTTCTATACGATTGCACACCCTAGAAGCAGTAGGAGTTTGCTCCATTTAGCCTGACCCACAGTCATCTTTTCCAACAGATTTTTTCACAACACATTTTTTCCCCAAGACTCATAGAACTTATGGTTTCTTTCATGGACATTATCCATTATGGAAAAAGATCACTGTCTGGTCGAACTGCAGGATGCTTGGGATGAAGGGAGCCTGTAAAATCTATGGAGTAAACTGTCAGAGATCATTAAGAATCCTTGTGGGAGACAACAGATTAAAGTATTATAATACTCTCCAGTGCTAATGCAGACCCATTTGGCTCTGGAACCCCACGTGGAAGATTGACAAGTGCAGAGTCTGCAGATGTGGCAGGGACTGAATTTGTCCCTCACTGCTGGGCAGCACTGCACCCTCCAGGACCAGCTGCCCCATGGATGCTCTCCAGCAACCCCTTACCAGCCTCTGCTTAAGGAAACAAAGTGGAGCTCATCCCCTCCCATGTTCTGCAATGCAGCAGTGTGTACAGGCTGGTTTATTCTCTTTATTAATCAATTCAAGTTGTACTGTCTCTCACACAGCCCCACAGCTTGATCACGTCCCACATGCCTCCTTCAAGTGCTGTGGGGCCTTGCATTAATCACCCTGTTTTTCTGCCACATCCATTTGTGTATAACCTCTCTTCACTTGTGGTTGTGAGGTGACCTTTGCATTTTTAATTAAAGGAAGCTGAAACCTCCTGTAAATTCAGGAGGTTGCCCCCTTCACACCGAGGGAGATGCACAGTGAATTTCTGTGGCAAGCTTAACCAGGTGCAATACTTACACTTGCAATTCCCATTCTGTCTTTCAGTCTTCTTTCCTGATAGGCATTGAAGTCCAATTCTAGCAAGCAATAGCTGCCCTTTGGGGAAAAACAGAGCAGCCACCACCACCATACTGAATTTACAGCATCTATGAACAGGATGCTTTTGACTTTGCCTCTCACATGGATTGCTGGACTTGGGCAAACTGTACTTCAATTGTTTGTTGGGTTTTTTTCCCTCCTAATGATCCCTTTACTATTGCTGCCAGTGGAAATGGATAGAAACCTTTCAGAAGGGATGATGCTGGCTTGTGCTGTGTCCTGGGGGAGTTTGCTCTGTGCAGCCACACTCCAAACCCTCAGCATTACTGGTGCCTTCACATAGTGGGTTTTCAGGGTTCAGGAGAAAGGGGTGAGAAGGATAAGGTGAATTTTCTTTATATATTCTAATCTGAAAATGTCAATATAAGCAGAGGTTTAAAGACTGGCCTAGCAGCTCTGCCTTTGCCTGATATCTGTGAACCTAATGGTGGGGGAGAGCCAACCCAAAAGTGTGATTATTCAGGAAAATAATGGTTTCTGTAAGTAGTTTATATTTTTTGTGTAGAAAAATACCTTTATGCCACAGAGGACTTGTCTGCAGGTTCAGCAGATGTGATTGAAAGTCTGGGAAAAGAGATGCAAGTTTTGAACAGAAGAAACAGATAATAGTCATAGAATTACAGAATGGATTGTGTTGGAAGGGACCTTAAAAATCATCTATTTACAACCCCCCTGCCATGAGGAGTTTCTCAAGGCTCCATCCAACCTGGCCTTGAACACTCTCAGGGATGGGGCAGCCACAGCTTCTCTGGGCAACCTGGACCAGGGCCTCCCCACCCTCACAGGGAGGAGGGTGGTCTTGCTGTCCAGCAAGGACCAACAAGGTGGGGAAACCACGCAGATGTCTCAGTTTGTCTTCTCTTAACTGCAGCGAGTCAGTTGTCCCTCAGACACTCCAGGATCAGGACAATGTGGAGCTGTCCCAGCACTTCTGCACCTCCTCCACCACTAAGATACTCTTGTGCAGAGCAACTGCTGAGGCCAATTTCACATTATGTGTGATGTCCTCTCCATGAGATTTGTGTCAAGAGACCCACTGAAATCATCAGATAGTCCTAAAACTTTCTTTGTGGGCGATTTGAGAAGGATGATCGTAATTTCCACAGAGCTCTCAGGAGATGCAATGATGCAGAACCTCAAACAGCTCTGTCAGGGTTACTGAGGTACGCTGGAACCACTTCAATGTTTGCAACTTGGTCATAAAACTGTGCTGTAAAAATGATGCTGATAGCCATAGCTGTGTTTCTTCCAGATTCATGCAGAAGATGGATATATCCCCATCCCACAATGTGGTGGAGTGTTTAGACCAGGAATATAAGCCACTACTGTCAAAAGCAATTGTGTGTTTGCTTGATTTCATCCCTGCCTGACAGGGAACTGCAGGACCCACATACTGTGGAGGAAGATTAGGAGCACGTGCTCTGCTGGGGTCAATGAAATCCTGTCCTTCTCTTTTGCTCGGAGTAGATTTGCAATTTTGAAGTTTCTCAGGGTAACTCAAGTGAAACTACCTAGTTTGCATATAATTTCAGCACTCCAAATTAGCATAAATTTGCAGGAAAGTGTTTTCAGGTTCATTAATAATGGATGGGTGGTTACACCACCGGTGTGTTTGCTCTCAGCTTCCAAGAGGATCGGGGTGAGCTGCACTGAGGAAACTTCTTGGACTACTTAAATGTTTGGGGTTTGAAACTCTAATAAAGCTCCAAAAAGCCAGGAAATTTGGAGTGAAGGCTGAAACTCCATACCTAGTGCACCCTACTGGGTCTTTGTATTTCAGAACACGTTACGTTTGTTCCCTGAAATATCTCCAGTATGGAACTCTTTAGGGTGGAGTTTCACCTTTAACTCTAAATTTCCTGGCATGTGTGAGTTTGAAGTACGCGTTTAGCTTTTCCCCAGTGCTGTTTTTAATTTTTAATTTCCTTTTTCTTTTAAAGGAGGGACCCTGCTAGAAGGACCCCTACTAAAAAAGGGACCCCACTGAAACCAAGATTAGAGGTTTTGGCCTAATTGAGTCTTTCTGAAATTCCTTAGGAGAACTAGATTCAGCAATTATTATTTTTTTTTCCACAGTTGTTTTAAAGACTCATGTGGCCAATCCACCCCAGTGTAAAAGATCGATAAAATCCTCACCCTGCAGACCAGTTATTTCAGAAGGTACCCAGATGTTTGTGTAGCTTATAACAAACCTTGGAAACACAACATCTCCTGTAAATTGCAGTTAAAGGTCTGGCCATTGACATGGGTGAGCTGTTTGTTGTGAAATGGATTATTTCCGTTAATTCAGTAATTGCAGAAGCAGCCCATGTTTGCTGTTGACACTTGTTGGGTTACATCAGTGATGGTAAAATAGTGGAAACAGCAGTGGTTTGGAATGAGAGCAGTGGCAATTACCTGCAATGCTTTTAAAAATAATTTTGGCCCTAGATGTTGAAAAGATGTGTCATCGCTGATTTGTGTGAGGGCAGCTTCAGCAGGGTTGAATTACAAGGCTTTTGGAGAATAAAATTCTTTCTCCTGCCTCAAAATGCATCTTTGGAGCTATACTGCCAGTAGATAATACGGAATAAATTTGCTTCTCGTGCTATAACCTTGTTGTGTCAATAAATTGAGGACTTCAGTGAGAAGCCGTGGTAGTTAGTTTTCCCAGCTCAAGACTTTCTTCGTTTTACAAATCAGTCCTATCAGCTTTGCAAGGAGGATTTATCTCAGCAAAATGTCCCTTGGGAAATCTGAAAAGTGCTGAAGTTACGTGGCACTGGGTCTCTGGGTTCCTGCAGCCTCAACCCAGGTGGGCTGGGAGAGTGGACATCCCAAGCCTGGCTTTCAGAGGACTCGAGAATCCTGTGCCCTTTCTCTGCTCATCCTTGTGATGGCTGTGGCATTGCACACTTTGCATGGAAATCCCGGAATTCTCAGTGTTCCTTGAGAATTTTCAAGAATTTTAATTAAATTTCAAAGTGAAATCCAGGGAGGATTCCTGCCATCAGGAGTCAGGTACTTTGTCACCAACCAGCTGCTCTGTGGTGGGACTGGTACCCTGCAGCACTAGAGAGGATGAGGAACTCCCCGTATCCTCTGCTAAGCTGAATATTTCTCATTCCAGCACATAAAAGTGCTTTGCCACTTTACCAAGATTCAATATCCCTCTCCTTTCACCCTTTCCAGTATGGCCCCATCAACATCCTTGTGTTGTATTTCCAGCCTCGACTTTGTAATACAGATCACAGCTGGTTGGTTTGAATTTCCCCTGAGTTACCCAGGATGCTGCTGAAAGCACAGGAAGAGCAGAAACGCTTTAATCAGTTAAATCCATCAAACAAAAGAGACAAAAAAAGAAGTAGACTAGACCTTAAAATTTACCCTGTGACCTTTGATACTCACTGCGATGACGTCTTCGTCCTATTTCTTTAAGTGCAAGATTTTACTGGGACTTGGCAAGAAGGGTGAAGCGAGGAAGACACGGGGGGGGGGGTTTGCTGAGTTAAAAAAGGAAAAAAAAGAAAATGTCAGTGAGAAAATGGAAATACCCTGATGTTCTCCAGCCTGGAAGAGCCGTCCTCTCTCTCCCTGTGTTGCAGGGAAGGGGCTCCTTTTCCATTAGCTTGACTATGGCCGTGTTTAATCGGTTTGCTCTGACTTGGAGCCAAGAAAGGGCTTTGCTTGTGTGATGCCGGGTCCTGCGTGTGTTCAGGCATCCACAGCTGTTCCCTTGCAAGGGCTGGCTTTTGACTACTGAGGTATTTTTTTAATAGCCACAGAGGGCAACTATTAATAGATGAGATTTACCAAAACACAGAGCTACGCAGCATGGTGTGGAGGGGAACAGGGGAAAGACACAGCAACCTGTGTGATTTATGTCAGGAAAATTCCATGTTGAAATTATACTGGAAGAAGGGGATTTAATCTGTTACTTGGGCCATGCCAGCATTTCTCCTCCTTTAAGGACCTGCCTCATCACATGAAACATGTTGCTGAATTATTTCTTCGGCATTAAACGGCACAAATTGTACAAAGGATGAAGATAAGACACATAGACACAAAATGCCAGCTTTTTCCAAAAGGAATCGGAGACATTCCTGACCCTGAAGACATTTCAGTTTGATCAGATGTGGGAACAGGGGTAAAATATGAAGAATTCCACATTGTGTGGAAGGAAGAAGCTGATCAGGAGTTTGCCTCTCTGTTTATTGATTCATTTCTAATTTCCATGATATGATGTAATGAGACTGGTGGCCTTGTCAGACTTGCAAATTATATTCATGCATCAAAGAAGACAGGCTAGTGAGCAATGAGCAGAGTGGAGTGAGGATGTCAATTTAAGCTTCCTTTGCAGTCAGAACTCAGACATTGATTAAATATCATAAAATCCAGATGATATCAATTAAAAGACCCATCACTGTAATCACCTACACATTTTTGTTCACCTTCCAAAGGCATAAAAGGGAATTAAATTCCCAAGCCAAGACCCACTGACTGGCTGTAGAGCGTGGGTATCAAAATCCCCCTTACACTTTGAAAAGCTTTGCCTTAAGTTGTTTTGTGTTTCCTTAATTAATTAATTTGTTTTGTTTATTTAAAACTGAGTCAGAGAGAGATTAACTGGTGAAAAATTGTAAGTAAATAAGGAAATATGCTACACTCGTTTAGAGAATGTGGGTAGACATTGAAAAGGGCAGAGCTTGATTTGCTTCACGTGAGCGTCAGAGAGAATGGAAATATTTCCAAATATCTGAATTGCTGAGGTTTGCACAACGGGTTGAGAACAGTTACAAAACTGCATTTTTCTGTGATCTCCTGATTTCCACAAGCTTGGTGATGCTCTATTCCTGTCTTCAATCCCAGGAAACACAACGGGAGGCAAACATAGGCACGCCCGAGAAATACTGAGAGTTAATTACTTCTGTTATTCAAAACACCTGAATATGTTTGGGCTTGGCATTTCTGGTTAAGGGGGTTTATTTTGCCTTTGTGCTGATCCCTCCTGAAATGTGTAGTGTCACTGTTATTGCCCTGAGAGCTGAGGATAAGCACTGGCTATTTGCAGTTGTTGCTCAGTTAGTTCCTTAGGGAACGAGTTGTGCCATCTGCTCACCGCAGGTATAGACACACAGCATAGGCTTGAGTGAGAGAATTACATCTTAAAGTTTTTATAATTGCAGGAGAAAAGGTCAGATCTTCCACTAGGATTCAGGGCACCAAGTTTAGACCCTGAAAATAGGTATTTGAATGTCCTTCACAATTCATATCAGGCTTGCCCATCTCCCTGTGTTCCTTCACAGTCATTCAGTCTTTCCTATTTTTGTGTACATAGTTTTGTTCCAAATGTATGTTATGCTTTCTGTCTGGACTGAGTTACACATCCCAAGCTCTTTGAAGTCCATAGAAAGATTGAACTCCCAAAGATTTTGGTCCTTGCCTTGAATCTCCACAACCAGAGCACGAGTGAGGTCGAGAGCTTTCCTGAGACAAAGGGCAGAAGGTGAGGGGAAAACTCCTACAGAACAGCACTGCACTAGAGTGAGTAGAAGAAATGTTTTGGGTAAGGATTGATGGCAACAGTTCACAGCATTATGAAAATCACTTCCCTTTTGCCTCCAGCATTTTTACCACGACTGTGTCCGTGCCAAAACCCAGAACGCGCTCACTAATTCTTCCAGAATTGATCGGTCATGATAAACTTCCAAACACAGAGTAAAATGCCTCTGTCAGACACATCAGAGTGTGTTTCTCCCAGTTTGCCTGAAGAAATCTGTGCTGTTTGATTCAGAAAAAAAAGGGCTGGAAGTTCCTGGCTCCCTCTTCATACGCTCAGAATTCTTCTAATAGATTTACTGCTGGGGATAGATTTATTCATGTGTTTTTGCTACAGAGTGTCTTATTTGTGGAGGGTGATTAAACATTGGAATGGACTGCCCGGGGAGGTGGTGGAGTCACCATCCCTGGAGGTGTTCAAGGAAAGGCTGGATGTGTCACTCAGTGCCATGGTCTGGTTGACAAGGTGGTGTTTGGTCATAGGTTGGACTCGATGATCTCAGAGGTGTTTCCCAACTTTATTGATTCTGTGATTTTTGTCTTAAAAATTCAGACTAAAATCTTTAGCTCTTCTCATCTTGATCAGACACAAAGTTCTCTTTTCATCCATCTGGGAACAATACCTGAAGCATTTCCAGTGTTTTGATCTAGAAATCCATCATGAGGAGATGATACAAAAGGTGCTTCCAGGATGCCTTCTCTTCCCCCACAACTGAGTAAGGCAGCATGTCAAGTTTTACAAAGTTCTTGGCATGTGCTTGAGCTGGCATGTGAGTTGTGGAAGTGAGGGAATTCATAACAGTCCCCCTCTGCCTTTGACAGGGAGCTGCAAGACATTTCATGCTAACACAGGCTTTATAAATGTGGTTTATAATTTGAGGTCTATGTGTGTGGAAATGGGCAAAAATGACAACCTGCAGGTTTTGCTGGATCCTTTGCAGAGTTGGGTTTTTAGCCATCAAGACTTTAAGTCCTGTAGTAGTTGATAGTGACACATTACCAATAAATTACAGCAGCAGACCAGGGCAAAAGCTGATGTGTGGTTGAGATAAGCAGAGTGACAGAGGTTGCAAATGTTATTTATGGGGAAATTAAACTGTGTGGCCTGTCCACAGTGGTTGTACTCAGGGCGAAAGTCTGTCAAGAAATCTGCCATAAAGGAAAATTAGAGTTTTGCCCTTCTTGTGTTATCATTTGACAATGGAGAACAGATCTTTGCATTCTCACAGCCCTTTGCTAGAGGTCTGGGTTTGATTCAAGTGGATCCACAGGCTCGTGATGCCAAAACAGGCAATTTCTGCGCTCATGTCTGAAGGCCAAATATATGGGTATGATTTCCTATAGTTTACAGTTACATGCTGGATCAGTGCTGCACGTTTCATGAGCTGCCAGTCCAATTTAGCAGGGTCTTGGGAAGTGTGTCCTCCAGGGAGCGCTTACAATCAGCCTTATGTTTTGCACTGATAGTGCCTGTTTTCTGGTGCACGTGTTAGCAGATCCATATGTGAGGAAATCCAAACGTCCTTCCACCCAGCTAATAACCTGGGCATTAGCTGTGGCTGCTGCCCACTGCTCATTTAAGGAGCTTTCTGCTTGATGCATCCCCCAGCTCAAGAACCATCCTCACATGTACAATGAGGTCTGTGGGATCTGTGTGGAAGTTGCAGGTCCTGCAACTTTAAAACCCAGGTTTTAAAGGTTTAAAACCCAGAGAGTCTGAAAGTTCCTGAGTGTTTGGAAAAGGCACATTTACATCTTTCCTCCTGCTTTTCTCTGGCTCAACAGAGGGAAATGAGGGGCAGGATTTTGATGTCAAGGAGTTCATTATGTTAGTGGTGCCTGTTACAGCCATTGCTGCCATGTTTTGCTGGATTTAGATAACACTCTGTCCACAGTATTTTCTTTCTGCAACTCTGAACTATTTTCATTGCAGGTGTGTTGTTGTTTCTGCCAGGTCACCTGGCAATTTTACTGTGGATTCTGGGAACTTCAAAGCTGAATGTTCTTATGTAAAACTTCTGTTTCAGTGACTGACATTTTCAGTTTCCTTGTAATCTCTTCATGGCTGGGAAAGAACAGCTTTTGTAGATCTCATAATATTTAGTAGCAGACTATTCAGTTGTTTGGGTTTTTTCCCTTAAAAAAGTGTGTTCAAGAGTTTGCCGTTGAAGATAAAGACTTATAGGTATGAATCATCAATATCCCTGAAAAAAAAAACCAAACAAACCAGAGACCAAACAGAGCTAAATATTAGGGAGAAAAAATATCTCATGAACTTTGAAAATGTGAGGCTTTTAGTGCCAGGGCACAAGTTTTTCTTGGTTTCCTTGAATTGAAGTCTCCATGACCAGACTATGTTCTTTGTGATCTCACTTGGGTGTCTCCTACCCTTTCCTGCATAAGATGAAATAAGAGGAAATTTCAACCAGTCTCATTTGAATCAGGTTTTAATTTCTTTCTCAGAAAAGAGGAAGATTGGGATTATCCTAACCATAAGCCACTGATGATCTGCCCACAGCAGCAGGACCAGCTTCATGCACAGCCCTGCCAGGAGGTTAAGAAATGAGATTTGGAAGTCCATGAGTTATAAAAATAAAACCAGAAAAGAAGCGGCATCTCCAAAGCAAAAGTGATGTTTTGCAAGCTGCATATTTGGACTGGTTATTTTGGCCCATCAACTCCAGAAGGGCCTGTGCAATAAACATGCTTGGTCCTTCGTGGTTATATATGATTTTGTTTTATTTTTTTGTTGATGTCGGCTGGATTCCAAGTCTCTCTTCATTCCGATCGCAATGTATATCTCGCTTTGTGGCACGGGGTTTATGTGCAGGGAGGATTAGTGTCAAAAAGTGAGATGAAAGGAGCAAAGAATTTGATCTTGTTCTTTTTCCATCCTGCATTTTTTGCTGTGTGTTAATTGGGAAAGATGCTAAAGGACCAGCCCCTTAAAGTCCCAGCTGCACACCCGGCAGAGACAGTGCCACGTGAGCACCCCGTGGCCACAGTGCTCCCCACCCTGACCTTCCTAAAAATCCCAAATATTCCCACGATAGGTGACCCATCAGAGCCCACCCAGGCAGGGTCCTGACCCATCCCATCTCCCTGAGGTTGCTCCTGCAAGGGCAGATGGCACAGGGAACTGGAGCCCAGGGCAGAGCAGTGTCCACTCCATAGGGTAACCCCATACTTTCCATGGACTCTAAAGAGGGGACACAAAGTGCTCCAGAAGTGCCAAAACAAACCAAGGTTACTCCAACCATGACTCCCACAGGTCTCACCAGCAGGGCACGTGTTTGGGCAGGCTGCAAATGTGACCTCCAGCCTGACCCAGGATAGAGATGAGAAAGACAGGCTGGAGTTGAGTATTGGTGGTGGAAATTTTCAGATATCTTTAATGTAGAGAGATGCCCTGAGTTAGCCCATAAATAAAGAAAATTAAAGAAAAAGTCACAAGTTGCCTCTTGATCTCTAACTTCCAGTCTGACTAGTCTGACTCCTAGCCCTGCACAGGACCAGTCACACCAGTGACTCTTGGGAATATTCCTGTGCAGGGCCAGGAGTTGGACTCAGTGATCCTTGTGGGTCCCTTCCAACTCAGCATATTCTGTGATTCTGTGGCTAACAGAGGCTCTTCTTAACTCTTGCCCTGATTCAAGGCAGTGATGACAAGCTGAATTCCTGGTCTCTGGTGCTTGACTTGAAAAAAAAAATCAGGTTTGTTCTGGTGACTGTAACCAAACTGTCCTTTACTTGACCTGTTGTGCAGTGTTGCTGTGCCTGTATCTGTTGGTTGTTCTTGGAAGCTTTGTGGTGAGAGGTGGTGTGTAAATACCAAATCTTATTAGGACTGTGGGTGCTCCCTCCTTGAAAGCAGAGTCCTGTTTCCACAACACAGTCTATTTATGAAGTTAATGTGCTACATTGTCATCAGAAAAGGTGAAGTTGAGGGATTCAGGAACGACCAGTTCATAACAGGGAGCTCTGATGTTCCATCTGTGGAGCAACCGGCCTTCAGGACTTCTTTGGAGATTGTAAAATACAAGTCAAAGACTATAAAAGATCAGAGAAGGCTTGTAAAATACAATTAGTGGCCACCAGCAGAAAACTTCAAGGATCAGCAACACAAGACACCACTTATTTAATGGAAGGATGGTCCATATTATCAGAAAATGCAGGCTCAAGAGGGCGAGTGGCTGATCCTCACTGTCACTCTGATGACTGTGTTACTGTGAACAAATTATTATCTTGATCTCAGTTTTCCCCTTCAGAAGACAAGGAAGAATATTCTGTTGGCCTATTCCATGACTTCTTCAGTCATGGTAAAATTTCTAGAGGGGAGGCCCAGCACAAGGGGTATTGTCCTGATTCAGTCTCACTTCAGTGGGTGGATGGGGTTTGGAGCAGTGCAGGGGCTGGTGTCAGGGCTTTGACCAGAGTGGAATGTCTCTCTTCATGTTTAGGAAGCATTTTGAGGCCCAGAGGGGAAGCACTCTGCAAGTGCCAAGCAGTATAACCGATGGTTAAAATAGCCTAAAATGTATATATATATATATATATATATATATATATACACACCTTCCTATATGGGTTTAAACTCTCCCATTTACATGAATGAGGTTTGCTGCAGCCAAAAAAGGTTTTCATAAAGTGGCAAAGGAAATCTCTTTTAACAGAACGGGCTCCTGCAAATATCCTTACACCACTTCTTTCTTTATCATTTGACTTTTCTCCTTGTTACAATGCTTCAGCCTGAAAGAGTCTGGAAAAACATCAGGGTAACCAGGGCGGAGGGAATATCAGATGGAGATGAGGGATAGATAAGAGGCAAATTACAGTACATTTCTCATGGGTCATTTGGCTCTAGTCTTGAAAAGGAGAGGGAAAAAATCCCGAAGTAGTAAAAGAAGGAAAAAGAGACAATCAAAACAAATAAACCTGCCAGTGTTGCTGATTTCAAAGGTCTGTGAACTGTGCATGTACACTTCATAGTGCTTTGCTGTTTTAAAGAGATGCATCTTGAAATGTTCCGTCCTTTAATCCTACTCACTGTCTCAGAAGTTAATTGTACAGTAAGATCACAATTCTCTTTGCCAAGGCTTTCCCTTTGTTTTCTTTTTAATTCCAGAGAGCTGGCCAGCCAGCATATCTTTGCCTAGTTCTGTGCAGTTGGTTATTTTCTGTAGTATATTATGTAGTTCTGTGTAGCTTAATAATTTTTTATGGTCATGCAAAGAAATGGGACTTTTCAGTTCTTGCTGCACGAGTGAACTCAAATGTTGCTTCACTCTTGGACATGGACCCTGCAAAGGCAGAAGGTTCAGGGATCAGATATTTATGGTCTGTAGCACTGCAACTGTCTCTAAACCTACAAAAAGGTTTTATAAAGTGGGGTATGAGAAGTGAGCAGTAAAGGCTGGATGGATAAAGAGAGGAAACAAATAATGTTGTGTACGTGAACAGCCACCTCAGCTTTTTGCCCAGAGCTCAGACAGAACATGTTTGACATTTGAAAATTTTTGCATCATCTTTTTTTTTTTTTCCCCGAGCCTCTGCTCTTTTTTATCCTGGCCAGAACCAGCAGCAAAAGTGCCGGGGGGAGGAAAAAAAAAAAAAGAAAAAAAAAAAAAAATCTGTTTTCACTGTATTTCTGAATCTGAGCCCAGGTTTGTGAAGGATTTGGCAAGGATTTCCAAACCTTTGAGAGAATCCGTGTGGAGATCTGAGGAAACCCGCCTCCCTCCTTAGAAAAGCAAGTTGGCCAGAAATTGGGCAAAAATTGGTCGTTTCAACTTGAGGTTTCCTTTGAGATTTTGGATTTGAACCTGAAACTGCACTTTGAGAATCAAATTTTGCTCTGACTGACTCTAGATTTACACTGGAGCAAATACATCACAGGCAGTGCTGATGCTTGTGTGCAGCCCAGTGAGAGCAGAGGTTGGCTCAGAGTTCAGGCTCACAGGAACCAAACCAGGAGAGGACCCAGCACTAAGTTTGGAGCAGTCCAGGCATCAAATGTATCCCAACCTGTTGCTGTGGTTCAGCCTGTTGAGTAGATTTTGCATCCACAACATCCATAAGTTAAGTGATTGCATGGAATAAAACTGTGTCATTTATTGGAAGTCTTTTACGTCAAGGTCAGATAGGGCTGAGTAGGGTTGTGCCATTAGGGTTCTGTAGATGATAATACTGAATTTTAGAACTTAGTAGCAAATAATTTCCTTTGTGTATGGGGTGGTTTATTTTTTTTTTCCTTTCAGGTCTAGAGATTTATAGAGCAAAATGTTACAGTAGAAGTGTATTTAATCCAGTGTTTCAAAACAAATGGAATGAAATTGATAACTGAATAGCTGTAAAATTTCCCTGCTTTTGAGCAAGGAGGTGCTCTCAGTTTCTGTTGCAGGATAAAGAAAGCCCAAACCCAAAGGTTTCCCATATTTTGCACAGTAAAACTCTTAATTTCTTTCTATATTTTTAAAAAATATTATTTAATAGGGTGAGTAAAGCCTGAGTCACTGTCCTAATGGTAGAATTAATTCAGTTTGGAAAAGGGCAGCCTGGGATCAATGAACACTATTTTGTAGCCAAGTAGCCTTTTATTTTGTTGGATGTGTTGCTTAGGGTCAGTCTTGACTGTAGATTCTGTCACTGTTGGAAAAACCCCCTTGTTCATCTTTAAGCAGCTCACCTGGTGCATTAGCAGTGTCACAGAGTTCAGCACAGGCTACCAAACCTACCCAAGGAGCTGGATTTATATTTGAACAATTATCTTAAGTGGCTTTTCTTGGATCCTTATAGTTATTATTTTTTTTTCTTTTGGCCAAAACCTTTCTCCTTTCTTGTAACGGGAGATCAGGTTTGGGGGCTGGAGAGGACATTTTGCTACAGTGGATAAACCAAAACTCTTTCAAAGCTGCCAAGCCTGCATGTGCTGACAGTGCCTGCAATTTATGCTTGTGGACATGACCCAGTGACTGCCTGGTTTGGATGCAGTTGGAATTACAGTTCCACTCTTGGATTTCAGTGTGAACACAGGCAGGATCTGGATCTAAACTGGGACCTGAAGCCTTGTAATGTTCTGGCTCCATTTCATTTCAGGCTCTGTCCCAATCACTGAAAGATTTATACCTTTATCAATAAATTAGCATGACTTTTACTACACTTACAGCAGTGTCTTAAATTAACACTAAACTAAATGTAGATGAGGCACACTTCCTGCTGCACATAATTTATGGTAATCTGTCTGAAATGAGAAGCAAAATTGAATTTGCCTGCAAAAACAGATCTTTAACATCAGGTCAGACAAAAATTTTATCGCAGGTCCTCTGCTAAAGAGGGCTCGTAGGTTGTCTCTTTTTTTTTCCCATTTTGTACAGGTTTTTAATAGACCTGTAACACTTTAGGATTAAAAAAAAACATAAGTGTTTGAAATGTTTGGAGGTCTGAAATCTCTTCTGTGTCTTTATGTGAGGTTGGAGGTGACAGACAGGACAAACGTGGCAGTTACATGGCACTGATAAGCTCTCAGCTTGAGGGCTGTGGCCCTTTTTGAGGTCTTAAAAAATAAAATAAAAAAGAATTAAAAAAAATAAAAGCAGTGGGAGAGGCTGGGGAAATAAGGTGGGCTTAGCCTAAAAATTAGATGTTTTACAGGAGATATAATAAGCTTTTAAATAAGCAACAGGTTTGGTAGAGCAGAAGGGAATCTAATCTCCCTGTCTGTGGGGAATGGCACAGTCACACACATCTGTATGTATGTACACCTTGAGAAAAAAGCTTCCTGACCATAAAGGAATTGAAACATGGGCTGCAGGTTGGTGGGGCAGTGGCAGAGTCCTTGTCATGTGTGGTCTTAAGGGTGAGCTACATAAAAATTGGCTTGGTGTGACACAGAGAGATGCCTCAGCCCTGGGGTGCAGGGCTGGCAGGGGTGGTCTCTGCACATCCTTTCCAGACTTGTTTTTCTGTGACTCTCTGACAGAAGGCAAAAGGCAGATTATACACTGGCACCAACACTGCATCTCCAAAAGGAGAGTTCCATGTCTAACCACCCAAGACTGAGAAGTCACAGGGGGAAAAGCTAAATTACACTTGTGCACATCTGCCAAATGGCCCCATTTCAAGGTCAGCTTTCAGTGCTGCTGCAGTCGTGGCTCTTGCCATTATCTTCAGGAAAAACATAATTTATCTCAGAGCCATTCTTGCTATTCACTGCAGACACTGAAAATCTCTGTGTGGACACTGCACCCTAAAATTTTGGACCCTCTGTGTTGCTGGGACAACCAGGACAGACACTTGGTGGGTGCCTGTCCGCACACTGACTGCTGTGCTCTTTGCTCCTCTAAGGAATTAGTGTCAATCCTGGGGTCCAGGATGAGAGCTGGAGGGGCAAAGGGAACATCCAAACCTGCACCATGTTGGGAATCACACCTGGATTTGTCACAGGTTGCTGGCAAAGTGTTTCAAGGCTGTCCCAAAAAGCTTTCTGCTTGTCTGCTAGATTGCCCCATGGTTTAGGCTGGTCTGACAGCTCTTGGGAGAGCAGAAACAAGGAGTCTTGGGAAGAAGAATCCCTATGATTCCAGCAGATTTACCCTGTCCTGCCATATGCTTAACACAGTAGGTAAAGGGTAGGACACTGTGTGTCAGCATTGAAAATGGAGACATTTGGGGGCTGACTTCCCAATTCAGGAGATGCTCTTGGGTTTGGTTGTTGTTGTTTGGGTTTTTTTAAGGATGAAATGTAGTGCCTTCTATTCCTAACAGACTCATCAGGCAGTTGGAGACCATACAGCATAATGAGCAGATAGCAAATTTCCTATTCTGTATTTAGGTGGGGTCTTGCAAATAATCCCTTAAGCACCCTGTTTGTTTTCTTGCTGTAAAGGGATACTTGTCTTTGAAAGAAAAAAAACGAAACAAAGTCAAATAGAGAATAACTCAGAGCAAACAGTAGAAAACTGTTTCCTAACAATAAGGGCTGGAAGGCTCTGTGTTCCTTGCAAAAACAACCACTAGTGCTGCACCCCAGTCACACCAGGGAAAGATGGGAAGCCACTTTCTGACCTCAAAGAAAAGAAGGAGGAAGAGTTTTCAACTCAGTAACCAAACTGCTCAGCTCTATTCACCAAGGCCAGATTTATTATGACTAGAATTGAGTTTAAAAGCCATTGCCAAATGTGTTTGTAGCTCAGAGCAGAGGTTGGTGGCTGGGTTTGGCTTTGGAGCTGAGGTGCAGCAAAGGGAGCTCCTTACAGTGGCCCCCAGGGGCAGGTGGGGCTGGTGGCCACGGGCTTCACCTCGTTGCCTGGGGACCAGTCACATCCCAAATGGACAGGAAATGGGTTTGACAGATGAGCCAGGCACAAGGATAATGGCTGGTGTGACTGATGGGGTGGGTAGGGCCACGGAGAGATGCTGCTGGATGAGCTAAGGACTCCATTAGACTGAAACTGGAGCACTGTGTGGGACACAATCACTGATTGAGGGCTGGGGTTTGCTGGATAAGAGTGAGCTGCTGCACAGAACAGTTTCAGAGGGCTATTTACACTGCAGTGGATGAAAAAAAAGCAAACCAAAGCTACAAATAAGTCGATGAAAAGATCTGTGTGGGAATGTGCACATTCCCTGATATGATTTGGTGTCCCAAATGGCCTTAAACAGCCCATAGAATTTCTATGTCTAAAACAGATTCCAGCAAAGGAGACCTTTTATGATGCACTAATAGGCTCATTAGGCTTTCTGGAGCAAGGCACGCTCACAGCATCGTATGTTTTTTCCATTACAGGAATTACACGTGTTTTGTTGTGCTTTGGGTTTTGTTTTGTTTTCCACATAGACTTGCCCTGACAGTTCCCCCATTCAGGTTTATATTGGAGGTACCATCTCGAGCCAATGAATTTTATGAAATATGTTGCTGGCACTCACGGGGAGATGCATAAAGGAAATATTCTAATGACAGTTGGAAGGGCTTTGATCCCTTTCCAAGACTGCACTCATGTCTTTGAAATGCGAGTTTGGCAGCGCTGGAAAGGCTGGGCTCCTTGGCTCCCTTTGGCACGAGCCCATGTGACAGACATTATGTCCTCTATCAGGGGACCCACATAACCTTGAGAAGTGTAAGCAGCGCTCACAGATTGCGTTGGGTCAGATAGTCTGGGCTGATAACAAAGCAGCCGAGGCAGCAGGGGGGAGTCAGCCCAGTCCAAAGCAATAACTGAAAACTATTTTGACCTGGTAACTGTTGGGTCTGCTGCCTGCGGCTACAGAGTTGGACATGAACTGCAAAAGTAGTTAATTTATACCTCCTTGAGTGTAGGAATGTGGCGATGATGGATAGGGATGGGAGGTTATTAGAAACATGGGGAGGAAGGAGAGGATGGAATTCCAGCTCGTGTTTTTATCTTACACACACGCACGCTGGTTCCTTGCATGCTCTTGGCTGCCTCGTGTGTGTGCACAATCCAAGCCCTCACTTACACACTCACACCTCAGTTCCTGTACATGCAGGCACATGTTCACACACTTACAAGGGATTTGCCTGAGCTAAGGGCTTGAGCATGTTTACATGTTAGGGGTTGCTGACTGGTTTCACAAAGGGGTTTGCATTTGCTTCCTTCCAAACATGATCTATTTACACCTGCACATCCCGTGCAGATCCTTTGCTAAAAATCCTCTTAGCATTCTGTTCTTCCACCCCTTGAATATATTCTGTTCACTCACAGCCTTCCCCTGACTGGCAGAGAAGTAGTGGTCAGAGAAATGCTATAAACCCAAGTCCAGGACTTAGTACGGTGGATTTACATAAGGCTTGAGTCCAGTCTCAGTGAAGCATTGACATCAGTGGCTAATGAGTTAAATGCTGTCTGCTCTGGATGTTTTCTGCTGCAATAATCCATGTACAAAACGGCCCTAGTTGTTGAAGCACAGGGGCTGTATGCAAGAGGGAGAGTCATTGTGACTGTGCACTGAGATAAATGGGGATAGGATTGTGTAAACGATAAGCAAAGAGACAGCTGAGAATAAAGAAATATTAGTTTAGATTATTTGAATGAGTGAGGATAAAAATGGTAATCTCAGGAGGGGAGTTGGGTTATAGTTACTCCTACAGGGATTTGTGCATACACATAAAGCATCTGCATCCAGAGTCAACAGCCGCCGTCTCAGCACGGGCAGCAGGACTTTCCTTCCCACTGAGATACAAACACACAAACCTTGTTCTACTCAGACACTCTCAGTGCTTCTGTTTCTGCACTTCTCTCTCTTCCCACATCACTCCCACATCCTCTCTTACGCTTTTGCTCCCTGTCTTTCACCGATGCTGCCATGGGTGCAGGTGTACACACTGTCACCTTCCCGTGCATGCACCCCCTGCCATGGATTCCCCCAGTGCCCTTGCTTTGACATCTGGAGATGCTCTCCCACATAATTTCAAACTATTGCTCGTGGATTTGTCTAAGCCCATGTTTGGTGAAGATGTTTTCAAAGGCACCAAGAAGATCCTGGAAGTAGATGGCGCAGAGTTTCAGGGCATTGTGCAGATCCATGCGGGACACGCTTGAGGAGCTGAGGGGAAGGTCTGTGTGTTTTCCATAGATGTGTTGGGAACACTGAAGAGATGAGAAATGTGTAAAGGGTCACAGTGCTGACCTGTCCTTCAGGATGTCACCCGCATCGGATTGTAAGATAAACATTGTATGGAATGGAAACATCCCCTTCCACTGGTGTCCCCAAAGAGCACATCTTCCTCCATGAGTCAGCGAGGGCCTGGGGACACCCAGCCATGATCTATTTTGGAGGCAATGACTTCAGCAAGTGGCAAGGGAAGCTATTGTGGAAATATGAATGTGTTTTCCATTGGGGAGTCCTCCAGGGAAGGACAGAAAGATCTTGGTGCTGAGCCAACTCCCCTATTTTTTTCTTCACCCTTCTGGGAACAAAAGCCTTGCAAAGTATGCAGGGAACCCTACTTGGTGCTTGTGAGTGTGTGTGGCTTGTGAGAGCTGCGTGAGCCCTACACACACCACACACAAACAGAAAGGGGGACTTGGGGAAGCAGGAACCAACCTGCTCAATGCCATCGTGGTGTCCTTTCCTTATGAGCTAGTCATCTGTGCTTGACTCAGCGTGATCTCTTTCTGTTGTTTCCACCTGAACACAGAACAAGGTAACCCTCTTTTAGTTTTTCTGTTATCACAGCACTTCATATCAAAAGGCAGTGTGAGCTAGAAACACAGAACCATTGGGTTTACTATTATGTTTTGCTTTCTCCAGCTTTGCTGTGAGTTGGGTCATAGTGGTGCCCCTGAAAGCAGTGTGACACTATGACCTGTGCATCAGCAAGTAGCTCTTGTATTCCAGTATTGACAAAGTCTACTCCTTTAAAGGAGTGAAAAAAGTGCTTCCAACAGGCGTCAAGATTAAGGGATTTGCTTTGTTTGCCTGCAAGCAGATTGCTCTGTAACCTCCAGGCATCCCAAAAGCAAAGAAGAAATGCTACTCACCTTGGGGGGACCTTTATGTCATGGTACAGTACCATTCCTCCTGCCAGGAAACCTCTTGGCACAACTGTGCTGGCTGGAAATAGCAATTCCCAGCCATCCATGGGATGTCAGGGTTAGACCATGTCCATCTCAGCACAAGTGACTGCCACTGGTGCTAAAGGAGGTAGTTTTTGTGTCAGCCTGAGGATTGGAAACTTGTTATTGTGAAGGAAAATTAGAGGTAACAATACCAAACAGCTTAGAGGAAATGTGCAAGGTAACTGCTGGTGTAAAAAGATTTAGTGACCATAATACTTGGTTAATTACATTCATAATAAATAGATTCCTAGACTTATCTTGAGAATGTGGACAGCTTTATGTATTTACCTTGGATTTTGTGGCCTTAGTTAATCAATGGCCTGAAGTGTTAGATGAGATTCACTATATGAATGCTAAGTAATCGAAGTTTGGGAGGGGGTTATTAAAACATTTCAGGTGATTGATACCCAGGATATTATAAGATCTTTGCCTGGATTGCAGCACTTCTTCAATATTTTGTTGCTTTTGTGTCACCTTTAGGAAAAAAAGTGCTTTTCTTTTTCTACAGGGCATACTTAGATGTCAATGAACTAAAGAACATACTCAAACTGGATGGATCCACACACCTCAACATCTTCTTTGCCAATTCCTCTGAGGAGGAGCTGGCTGGAGTGGCAACTTGGCCCTGGGACAAAGAAGCCTTGATGCATCTAGGTGAGTGATAAAGATGTTTCTTCTTCATAAAGCATTCTTTTGAGGCACTAAGAAGGAAAGACAAATATGTGTTAAGCTCTGTTCTGATTTCTTATCATTCCTCTAATATATAGTCAGGGGAAAAAAAGTATTTCACGATTCCCAGATACTGGCTCACAACCAGGAAAATATTAGGTTATAAACCCAAAGCATATTATGGTATTTGTAGATGATGTCAAGCTGAAAGTATTTCACCTTTTAAGTGAAGCTACTTTACAGGGCATTCACTCCATGGGAGCAGTTTGCAAAGAGGATTGGGGGATAGGTGTGGGGATGCCAGACAGAGGTGAATCTTTAACCTCAGCCTGTCACGTTCTGATCCTTAGCTCATTACTAAGTATTCAATTAACTTTCCTCACAAACTGTCGTTAAAATCTGCTGCTATTTTTCCTCCACCAATGTGCAAAAGAACAAACTGCTGAGGAGACTGTATTTCTAATGTTCATTTGAGTGGAACTGGAAGGAGTTCACTACCCTGCAGACTGAGTGTTTCATAACCAGGTTGCTGAGTGTGGCTGCTGGAACCCAGGGATCCAGACAAAGCTCCTCAGCCTCCCCAATGACTCACTGCCACCTGCAGTGCCACTGGACCCGTGTTCCTTGCAAAATGTCAGATGAGCCTCAAAAGGTTCACAAGGCACTGACTGAGTCTGTGTGTGCTTCTCTTAACTGCACAAACCCCCCTGGGGCTGCAAACCTGATCTGGTTGCCTCCCGTGAGCAGGGATTCTCAGGGGTTTTCTAGATATTTCTCCAGCTTTTCCAAACCTTCCTAGACTGGAAGAGAAGTCCAGTTTCAGCCAATTTAATTCTTTGTGAAAGGCTGTTTCAGCCAGTTTTTATACTACCTAACCCCATGTTGAGCTAAGTGAAAGAAGATATGATGAATATACACCTAAATGAGGAGAGCAAAATACAGTGTTTATTATCCTAAAACATACAACGAGAGTTGAGCTGTAGCCATCAGTCAGGGAGGCTCTTCATGCTCAGAAATACCCCAAAACCTGGATGCTAACATGTCTTTATAGTCTTTATAGCAGAGAGAGGCTCCATGGTCAGACCAAGCAGTTGGAACTGGCTGCCTTCCTTCAGTTAGTCAATGTTTTATTACAACATCCAGCTCTGCAGCTGCTCTGGAAGAAGTGTGAGCAAACTTCCCTTCCCAAGGCCTGGCAAGGACACACATCCAGTCTCCTGCTGAGCTCAGCTGGAAGTGAAGCCACTTCCACTCTGCCTTGCCTACAGCCCCATCTCCATGGGCTCCTGCTGCCAGCACCCAAACCAGAAGGTTCTGTAAATGCCCACCAGTGATGACTCCCCAGGGCAACATCTGGCAAAACCAAAGATAGATCTTAACCCCAGCCTTGCCCAGCACCCACAGTGATGTGATTTCTGCCACTTGGGAGCACCACAACCCCCTGCTCCAGCACTAAGCCCCACAGTAACTCTGCTTCTGGTTGTGCAACAGTGTGGGTTGCTGGTGGGAAACATTAGCCCAAAGTGGAATATGGCTGCAATAGAGCTGATCCTTCCCTAAATGAGTATTTTCACAGCTTCCCTTGGTGTTGCCATGGGAGGGAGGAGAGGACACGGGAAGAGCTCCAGAGCGCCAAGAAGAACCTCCTGCAAGAGGGCTGGGGCTCTCCCAAAGCCCTGATGAGTTCTTCTGTCACTTCATTAAGCTAATTGTCAACATCATGCCCCAGCAAAACAATTTAAATTCAGCTCCTACAGTGTATTGACAGAGTTCATTGACCAAAAAAAAAAAAAAAAAAAATCTCACGAGAAAAAAAATTAGACAACCGATTAAAGTTGACTTGCTGTGGGGAAAAAAAAAAAAACCAACAACCAAAAACAAACAAACAAACAAAAAAAGTAAAAAAAAAAAATTCTCATAATTTCCTGTCATAATAGCCCTCCCAGACCTGTGCTTGGTTTGTAAGAATTCATCTTTAATCTTTTTTACTCTCTTCTATAAATCCAATATGTACTTAATAAAAAATATGAAATATGTCCTGTGGTGCAGATCTAAAGGCTGGGATAGAGATTGTCTGGGTGAGGGAGTTTATCTTTTCTGTAAAACTGCAATTGATTTAGATTCTTGACAGCTGTGAAAAATATAAATTTTCAACAAAGGCAAAAATAAAATCTCCCTCTCCAGCTGCCTCAGGGTTCTCCAATGCCAGAACAATTTCCCCAGCCTTTATTAAAGGCACATCCTGCTGGAATTTCACCAATACTCCTGCCACTGGGAAACTAACTCTGGAATTATCTTTGGGATAGAGACCGCCACAAAATATGCCAGGGTGCTCTCTGGGTGTAAATGGTTCCACCTGGGTAGAGAATTAGAACATGTGTTATATAAAGGGAGAGAGAGGGATGCAAGGAACATGGGAATATTGTGGGTAGGTTTAATTGGGAATATGGAGAACTAGTGGAAGGAGAAGTTCAGTGCTGTGAAAAGGATGTGCAGACACTACATGTGGCATAATAGACATGATGTTGCAGCATGATAGGTTTTATTCACTCTTTTTTTGTACATATTTAAATTTTCTTGTTTGTTTTTTTTTTTTTTAATACTATATATTGCTTATTTGTACATGCCCATGGGACTCACATCTGCCATGTGCCTGTGCTCAAAGGGGAAATATTTTCTCTCTTGCACATAAATACACATGTGTGTCCCTTCAGGACATCCAAATTGCTCCTTCCTCTCACTTCAGCACTGATAAAAATTTCATCTGGAGTAGTATTTGTGTTTGGACATTCTTCTTGGAGGAAAACATGAAACAACTGGGAAAATCAAAGGGGAACCAGTCAGGGAGGTCTGGGAAAAGGGCTGAGCTACAAGGGAAGGTTGAAGGGATTACAGTTATTCAGATTGAAGGAAAAGAGCCTAAAGTGGGGGCGATGACAATCTCATAAAAGCTGATGAAAGAGGAGGAGAATCTTCTGTTCTTCATATCCGTGCGAGGCAGGACTTGAAGTCATGAACTTAAACTGCCAAAAAATCAGTTCAGATTAGATGTGAGTTAAATCCTTGCAGCCATAAGGATACTGAGTGCTGACACTGATTGCTGGGGCAGTCAGGGGTTGTAAAGAGGCATTAGGCCAGTGTGTGTGAGGGATCCTATAGACCTAATTGGTCCTGTGTTGTTTGAGAGTGGAATTTAGATGACTTTTTAGGATCTCCATGGTCTTATTTTCCTCTAATTTCACGGTTATTACAACCAAGTCTCCAAGCAGATGAGAATGAAGAGTCTGTGGTGCATCAGAGCTGGGTGATCTCATCTCTCCTGCACTACAGTCACTGATAAAGTTCTTCCTGCAAAAACCTTTTCTCTCGTCATTGTCACTAAATTAGTAGTGTACCATGCCCAGGATTTATATCCCACTATAACTTCTACAAAGCAGTCTCCTCGTGGTAGGCAGTGTACACACCAACAGTTTTAAATAAAAGGCTTGAAAAAGTTGAGGTCTAAAAGCTAAATAAAGAAAAAATTAAATGTATCTTAAATCCGAAGGTAGAGCTAACTGAGGTAAAAGTATAATTCACGTGATTAATTCAGTATACTGTAGAGCCTCACTAATTTACCATTTGCTTAGTTACACATCCCATAATTCATACAACAAAACAACCACTGTTATTTTTCTTTGCAAACATTTAACAACCATGCAGTTCTTTCAGAATTATCACATTTCAGGATTTCATATTTTTTGACACATTAGACTTATGCATATTCATCAGGGGACTGTTCAGCTCAGATCAAACCAGGCTTTCCTGAGTATCTGAGCAGAGTGTGTTTCTGACAGTTAATTTAGAGCTGTCTACACAACACCCTGCAAAAACTGTCCCAGCCCTTGTTTCCCTCTGTTGTCTTTGTCCAGCTATTAGTTTGCAAATATTGGTGCAAGCTTCTGCGATTTCCAGGGTGTTTCAAACATTTAGAGGCTTCTCTTGTATCTTTACCCTGTGGAATAATATACAGAGTGGTCCAGGTATGTTTTGTTTGACTTCTGGCATCAAATACATTGCTTACACTTATCTGAGCAGAATCGCATTCTTTAAGCACATGAAATTATTTGAAATGGCACAGTAGGAAGTAATTTCATGCAGGATTTCCCTCGAAGTTAACAAAAACCCAAACTGAGAATATTCAGTTGAAAGGCCTGATTGTCACTGTGTTTTCGGTTTAGGACACTGGGCTTTGTCCCATGAATCCTCATCCTTAGAGCAGCAGCTTAAGGGTGAGATTAAACCTTTGTGTGCAGGCAACATGCAAAAGGTTGTCTGTGCTACAGAGGACCTGATGAACTGCCAGGGGATCTGCCCCTGGAATTGTTCCTTTCCCTTTCTCTTGCTGTTGCAAGGGAGACAAGGCAAAGCTAAGAAGCTGTTCTCTTTTCCCCTTGCAGGTGGCATTGTGCTGAATCCCTCCTTCTATGGAATCCCTGGCCACACTCACACGATGATCCACGAAATCGGGCACAGCCTGGGGCTCTATCACGTCTTCCGGGGAATCTCGGAGATCCTCTCCTGCAGCGACCCGTGCATGGAAACCGAGCCCTCCTTCGAGACTGGGGACCTCTGCAGTGACACCAACCCTGCTCCCAAGCACAAGCTGTGTGGGGATCCCGGGCCTGGCAATGACACCTGTGGCTTTCACAGTTTCCTAAACACGCCCTTCAGTAACTTCATGAGCTACGCAGGTACGGGGGGTTCCCTGGTTTTTTGGGAGGGGTCTGTGGTTGGGCAAGAACAAAGAGCTGCAGTATTTCCTCTGATTTCTGCAGTCATTTCAGGTGGGGCTTTATGCTCACATGTATGTCCATAGGTCTAGGACCAGGCTGGATGGCCTCAGGAATCCCTTCCAGTTCTCCTTTTCTTTTTTCCCAGTTTTCCCCGACTTCATGTCATTTCAGGTGAAGACCAGGCAGAAGGTTTGGGGGAGGGAAGAAAAGGAGATAAGCATTAAGAAAACAGCTTCTAAAGGCTCTACAGCAAATCTGACACTCTATTTCCCTGGGGTCTGGATGCCTGATCTATGAGGTCTTCCTTGAAAAATCCAACTTCAGAGATTGTTTATCCTCTCCCAAGGAGATATTGAGTGTCAGATGAATATTGATACCACCAAGGCTGTAGGATAAACCTGTGATAGATGGACAACTAATGTGACACTGCTCGTGTCTCCAGGTGCCTGTTGAAATGCCATGTTTAGGTTTGATTTGGAGTCATTGTTGTTCAATCAGAATCACTCACATCCGAGTTTCATCATTAGGGTGTGAAGAGTGGGATTCTGCCTGGTCAAGGTCTACCAGTGTGCTGTGGTGGTTTTTGCTGGGAATGCAACTACAAGGGCTCTGTTTAAATGTGGTAAAGCCACCCCTCCAACAAGAACAACCCCCTTAAGCTGATGTGGTTGTGCTGTGCAGGTGTCTGCAGGCACAGCAGTGTGCCAGCTCCTGACACACCTCACAACAGAGTGTAACACAAGGAGGGCGTGAGCTCCTGTGACCTTGACTCATCAGATGGGGCTGAGGTGGGGTCCTTGCTGCACCCCCGGAAGTTCAAGGGGAGTTCAGGAATCCTCTGTTATTTCCCAGAAAGAACAGGGGATACCTTGACTCGTATTTCCCTTTATTTTGAGTCACAGTCTCGCTGTGGTGAAGGTGTGTGACAGCGAGCTGACAGCATCAACAACATTTTAAGTGTTGTCTGTACTTACAGACACTGAAGGGCACCTTTGTACTCCAGGCAAAAACACAGATTGCCCACTCAAAAGGTCACTAGAGTGCTTATTCTGTAATAAAACTGTAGAGAAGCAAAGTGTTTAATGTCATCTGGGGCACGGATTGAAATGATTTATAACAGAAATGCTTTTATGCCCTTTGTGGCACCAGCTAAAAGTGATGCTTAGCTTTCTATTTATTTTTCTATTTGTTTAGAGGGTATTTTCAGGGACAAAACACACTGAGTCAGCTCCTTAGCTGCGGTGCCTGTGGTAGGGCAGGGAGCCTGACTGCCTGGTACAGCCTCCTGTAACATCACACAGATAAGTCAGGGCCTCTTCAGATGACAAAATCCACCCAACGTGCTGTGTGGATGTGACAAGGGGTGGGGTGTGCTGTTCTGAACACTGAGCTCTCTCCTTCCAAAGAGAACTTACCAATTGACTCAGAAGCTGAGCAGGAGGCAGACCACAGAGATACCTGTCTGCTCCTGGGAGCTCCATGTGTGCTGGTGTTCTGAGCTGAAACCTTTTTTTTTTTTCCCTTGAAAAATTAAGTGAAGCGACATGATAGATATCTCTAGAGCTCATGCATGAATCTGTTTGCTCTTCTGTTGTTGCCAGTGGAGTAAAATATATCAGGATATCAGATTGCTGTGGAAATACCTTTGAAACATGTAGGTTGAGGTCATGCAGCTCTAAGAACTGTCTCTTTCCTTTCTATTTTGCTGCTCATGTACAGTTTGATCATCTTGTGTTTATCTGTCTGTCCCTGTCTAACATCCATCTGTCCAGTTACCCCCAGCTCTGAGCAAAGCACTGACTTAATGGGTAACTTTTATTTCCCTGGAATAACAAGTTACGATGTCCAGAAGATTAAGTACTGTGAGAAACAGGACTTGTAAATTGTTTTTACAAGTCCAAATATCCGTGCTGTTCCCAAATAAAAGATAAGTTGGTCTTTTAAACAAGTTGTCATGAAATCATTAGGAATTCTGCCTCGGAATTCTGTTGGAATAATCACCCCAGCAAAGTACTGAATTTCTCTAATTATTACTTTATCTGAGGATCTGGAGCCTTTCTTGATACTGAGTGAAACACCTTTCTCCCTCTCCTCTCCTCCCTTCTCTGCCCTCAGGACACAGCCTGTGCTGGTGTTTAAACACATTGAGAATGCAGGTCATCTTTCTGCTGTGCCATTGTTTCACTGCTTTGTCCTATATATATTTTATTGTTCCTTTATGATGGCTATTAAGGGCCTTTGTCCCCTTCTGTGCTTCCGTGAAGAATATTTATGGCTTTTACAGCGCTCTCAGGGGCAGACCGTCGATAATTATTGAGGAAATCCAGAGGTGTCATATTAAAGCAGCTTTTTGCATACCCACAGGGATTTGGAGGTATTATCAAGCAGGTGGTGTCTGTGTGATCAGAGGAGGGTCCCTGCTCAGTGGAACTGGGAGAGATGCAGGAGAACATGTGAACTGGGGTGTCCTCACTGCGGGTGGGGGCTGTTCTTGGGGCAGGATCCCAGCCAGAGCTATCTCCTTTTCCTGGCATCTCTGGGAAGATGTGGTGAGATTTTAAATTACCCAGAAAACACACACTTCTCTTTAGAACAAATTCATGTTATTTTTGTTGCTCTGGAGTACCACACAAGACTTGAGAACATCAGAGCATCCAGTGATGGTGTTACAGTATTGAACCTCTGATGTCTCTGAGCAGCTTTTGGTGACCTGCATCTTCCCAGAGAAGTGCAGAGGTTGACCTGTGCAGAGCTGTCATTGTTTGTGTCACAGCAGCGTGCAGAGGTCCCAGCTGGGACTGGTGTGGGCTGGGCTGGGAACTCTCCTTGTGAAGAAACACTCTGTGTTTTCAAGAGCTTTGCATCTGATGGGAAGAGTACCAGAGAAATGGTTAAAGTGCTAACACCAAGTTCCTCAGTGTAGCTTTTCTGGGTGACTTTGCACAACGTATTTATTCCCTCTGTGATCTGCACAATAGAGAAACAACAATATTCTGCTTCTCCTGGGGCATTGTAGTTGTAAAGCTGTATGGTGTTCAGAGGGCACTCGATGTGTTCTTGTTGCCAAATCATGTTTGAGGAAAACAAGATGAAATGAGAAATGGGTATTTATGGGAAATCCTCCAGCGCAGTTATTTCTTCATTTTGAATGAAAAAGAAATGTGAAATATCAAAACACGTTAGTGAAAAGTTCTGAAAGGGGTTAGAATCATAGTGGTAAGTGGGGAGAGTCTTCATAGAACTAAAGTTCACAGAATTACAGAATATTCTGAGTTGGAAGGGACCCACAAGGATCTTCAAGTCCAACTCTTAAGTGAATGGCTCATACAGGAATTGAACCCACAACCTTGGCATTATTAGCAACAGTGTCTAAACAACTGAGCTAATCTCAGGTTCAGTTCTGTAACTGCACCAAACATTTACATTTTTAACAGTGTTTGTAATGATTGTTTGTAATTCCAAATTGATCTTTCGGAACATTTTTATTTGTTCATTAGAAAATTTAAGAACTTTCAAAATTATGTATTTTTAAAGTTCTGTGGTGTTTTAATCAAAGAAATCTGAAGAAGTCTGTCACCTACAGTCTGCATGACTCTCAGTCAATGCATTATCCTGACTCCAGCCATCCTTTGCCCTTTCATCCTTTCTCAGAGGTATTATCTAAAATGCTTTTAAACCCAGAGGTCCACTGGTAGCCTCAATTCTGGCCAGAAGGTGCTGCACTGAGGCTTTCTGTTCCTTCACCTCCACGTGTCTCTGTCTCATCTAGGGATGATCTCTGGGTGCTTCAGGTGTATCCCAGGTCAGAGGGATGGAACGTTTATCGGCTTATTTTTTTTTTTCCTTTTTAACCTTCCTTTCCTTTCCCTGGCTCCACAAGTGATGGCTGTGCTAATTTGTTCACAGGCCATTAACTTATGAGTGCTGTGAGAGCCCATCCCAGCCCTTGCAAGAAGCTGCTGTTCACCAGGTCGTAATTCTCTTGCTCCCACCTCCTCTCCCATGTGGTTGATGTGGCTTCTGTTTTAATTCCAGACGATGACTGCACCGACTCCTTCACTCCCAACCAAGTGGCCAGGATGCACTGCTACCTGGACCTCGTCTACCAGAGCTGGCAGCCCACCAAGAAACCGGCTCCTGTTGCCATTGCCCCCCAGATCGTGGCTCGGACCTCCACCTCTGTCACCCTGGAGTGGTTCCCACCCATCGACGGCCACTTCTTTGAAAGGTGATCACTCGCTGCTCTGTACTCTCGTGCTGAATTTGATGGGAAAGGGAGAAATAGGGACCCTGCTCCGGGATCACAGCTTGATCATGTGCTGTGCTCAGTCTTAAGGCTCTTTCCTAAATTGGTTCATACTGAGGAGGTTATTGATCTGTTGTCTGCTCTTCCTTTCTCAGCCTGTAGCTCTCAGCTGAAGGCCATTGATTTGCCATGTAAAGGGCATCTCTTTCTCCATATGTTACGGGAGGAATTTTCAATCAAAGATTCCAGCCCTGTGATTCCTGCTGTTATTGCTGCTCACGAATACCTGTGGGCTTCGGCTCTGCCTGCGTGTTCCCTCTCCTCCTCTTGCATGTTTCCTTGGCAAGGACAAAGTGGATCTTGTTTCTACTCCTGTGACAACACAGAGCTCGTGGGCTGTGGAGTCTCACAGGGCAAGGAGGTGGCTGGGCTGGGGACGGGGACAAATGCTCCCTCCTTCCCTGAGCTGTGGGTCTGAGGTGGGAATTGTGCAAGGCAGAATCAAAGTCCCAAACCCATGAATATCATGAGTGTCATCTTATAGGTCAGAGTAGGGGGGGTGTGCGTTTATGTTTGTGTCTTATAGACATGCAATATGTGATATCAGTAATGAAAAATTAGGTGAATGTAGGGCTCTGGGCAGGAGTCACAGCACATTGCAGCCCATAGCCAGAGCAGCTCTGCCCCAGGATGAGCTGAGCAACTGGGCAGTTCATTTAAATGCTCTTACACAGCTCTTGGATGAGCAGCAGGAGCTGTGGAGTCCTGGCAGAAAACTTCCTAAATGATTGACCTTCTCGCATTACCATTAGCTCACCTCCCCTGTTTGCATTTCTTCTCCACCTTCTGCTTTGTTGTTTTATAGAGAGCAAACTTGGAGTGTCCTTCAGGAGCACAGCAGTTCAGAGCACAGGAGACCGAATTTACAAGCGTATTAAGACCCAAAGAGCTGCCTCAGCACTGCTGCTTTGTGCTGGGAGAGCACCTTGAAAGCCTCCATCAGGGATGAAACTCCTTCCAGCACTGCCAGGACACCCTGGCCATTTCAGTGCCCAGCTCACACTTTATCCCACAGGGCAGAGAGCTGTTATTTCCTGCTCGGATGAGATTTTCCACCTTTATTGCAGATTGATATGGGGAGGGTAATCAAACCCTAATAGGAATCGATAAAGAGAGGTCTCGTGCTCTGAACAGCGTTTGCTTTAATTGCAGTTTTGTAACCGAATCCTTTTATTCCCGACCTGTGAAAAGGACTTTTGTGAAGTTCTGAAAATTAATTCAGAATTTTTCAGCCCGTAATCATTTTCAGGCAAATTAAATTTCTCCAATTTAATTTAGATTTCAGAAGATGCTTATTGTGTGTTAAATAAATGCCATCTGCCTCCTAAAAACACGTTGATGCAAAGTTAATTGTTATGTAACCAAATATGCCTTTATTACATATTTCTTATAACTCAATCAATATGTTCTTAATAACCTCTAGTTACTTGCTTCTTAAATAACACACAGTGGATAGCCTGCTAAATCTAAAATTTCATAACAGAGTTATCATATGTTAAATAAAGAGTGATTTTCCAGGAAAAAAAAAACTCCTTTGGGCTTTCAAATCTGTGTGCTCAGTATTACTGAAGAGATTTAAAGAGACAGCCTCAAATACTTTGAGTCCAATTCCTTGTTAAAATGAGATTCCCACTGCTGATGGAAACAGAAATGTTGCCGTGACCATTTAAAAATGTCACTGAAATATATAAATGATCCTGTCTCAAACATGCCCAGATTTTTGATCCGTTAATCAAAACAAGGATGACAGTATTATTGTAGTGACTAATCCTGGAAAGGCTCACGTGCTGAACTTCCAGTGCTGTTGTGTCCAGCTCTGCTCGGTTAGAGCCACATGCCTGTATCAATTTGTGAAATTGGGTCACTGTGCAAGACAAGTAGGAGGTAAAATTGGCCAAGTATAATCTTATCTGTGTGTGGGAATACTGTAAATCTTTGCAGATATTTTTACACAAAGTGCACACCATGGCCCAAATTTTACTTGCCTCACTTGAATGAATAAACTCATTCACTTCAATGGGACTATTCATGTAAAAAACAGAAGACTGATACTCAGCTGCTGAGTGCCTTGGGCCTGGTTTCTAATGCACAGAGGCCCCTTCCTTGCTGTTTTGACAGTGTAAAAGGGCCTTCAAAGCATGAATGGCTCTGGCTACATTAGCAAGTATTGTGGCCCAATATAAGTAGATCTCCAGTGCAAAACAGTGGTTAATGAAGACCTGACGTCAACACTGGAGGGGTTCTGGGGGGGTTCCTGGTGCCCCATGGTGCCAGTGGTGGGAGCACATCAGGTGTGGTCCTGGAGCACACCTCCACTCTGGTTTCTCCAAAACTCGTCCAGCTTCCATGCCCCAGGACTGACCCAAGTGCTCTAGGTGGGCAAGGGGAGGAGTCTCACTTCAGCAGCTTGCTCCTGATCCAGATTACAATGCTACTGGAGGCGTAACTCAAACTCTTTTTATGTCTCTTTTATTCTCCGGAGCTGTGCACAGGCAGTGACCTCTGCCTAATGAAAGTCAGGGAGAGAAAATTTAGCCTTCTGTTTAAAAATGCAGCACTGGGCTGGCTGTGTCTGTGTGTGAGGTCCTGACAGGTCTGTGGTTGAAGGGAGAGGAAGTGTGGAAGTAAAGACCATGTACTTAGATGCAGCTCTGCCACAGGTGCATTAGATGCTTTTCTCATAGGGTGTCCTGTTGATTAATTATGTGGATTTAGGGACAGAGAGCAATGTAAACTCATGATTTCTGTTAATTTGGAGTTGGCTATCCTGTGTTCTCATATTTTGGCAAGAATAGGTGCATGAGCTGTGCACAGCAGTAAAATCTTCTTCCTGACAAACCCTCCTTACCTCTTTAGAGTGTTCAACTGATGTTTGCTCTTTCACTCAAGAGAGTCATTTACCTGCACATAAATTTTCCAACATGCTTTGACCCTAAACTCCAGTAGCTGGTTGAGCTTCCAAGCATCTCTAGTAATCAAATATAACAAGAACCAGCATTTCTTCTTGTAGCTATTGCACGTGGGATTGGAATACTTACCATTCTCCATCCTCCCTTTCAAACAAGCATGAAAAAATGTTGCATACACATATAATAATATGTAATAATAAAATAATAACAGAGCCAACGAAACAAGTGAAAACAAGTGAGAAAAGGAGAAGCCTCTTCATTTCCTGGCTGCATCCATTAGATGTGTTCATCCATTGACTGTTCTCCTGTTTGATATGCACAGTCAGATGTAAACAGTTATTGTAATAGGGCTCTGCAGCAAATTCTGCCTGGGCAGAAAACTTTGAATGCATCTTCTCTTCCAAGTTTTCATTGAGGTGACTGCATTAATTTCCATGAATCTGATGCTATCTCATTCTTAGCAAGCAAATATTTTGGTCAGTGTGGTGTCCCAGATTGAGATGACTGGGCTTGATAATCACTGGCTTAAACCTTGATGGAAAGTTTCAGTGCCTTAGAAGGGAGAGCACTGATTCTGAATTTCAAGTAAGCAGCTGCAATTTAGCCTAAAAACAGGCACTTTTTACCCAAAGCAGTGACAGATATTTAGTGGTTTTGAGTTGCCCACTGAACTGGTGCTGGCCCTGAAGGAAATTGTCTGTTTTTCACTAGTAATCTTTAGATTTGGAATCCACTTCACTGAAATATCATGCTGTAGGAATGAATTCCTCCTGTGCTCTGAACTTCATAAGCTGGAATTTCCCCAATACTTGGCTTATTAGAAAACAGAGAAGTCTAGATTTTCCATTACCCTGCACTTTGGGGAGTCATGTGCCCTGGTGTATAAGGTGGCAGATATGCTATCATTCCTAATTAATAGTGCTTTGAACCAATTTATGCTCATTTTTCCTTGTTGTCCATGGCTGCATAAGGTATAAAGGTCTGGCTTAGATTTTCATAAGCCAATAAATGTGATTCCATAATTAGGTTTGACATTCATGGCTGTTTGTAGGATTTGTGTGCAAGAGTCTGCAGACCAAAAACTTTAACCCAGGAGTCATCCCCTGTGTAAGTCCTTTCAGCCAGTGGAGTTACATCAGGGTTGAGTCTGGCTCCCAAATTGGAAAAGTAAAAAGAGAAAGTTTGCTCATAGCCTTTCCCACATGATGCTCCTTGTGATTTCTCTTACCTCCAAGTCCTCACTGGTAAAAGGAAATGTTTGTCCATAAGCCTACCATTTTTTTCCACCATGGCAGCCTGTGATGAAATTGTATAGCTGCTAATTTGAGTGAAAAGCAGTCCTAATTGTGGAAACTTGGCTTTCAGAGCCCTGTCCTCATCCAGGACCAAGTGCTAATGCAGGAGTCTCTTTGTACAGAAACTGAAAAGTTATTGTTGCAGGGACTTCTGTCCTGGCTAGTGGTGGATGTGTCTGAAAAACAACTGCACAACAATACTTCTACATCTTGATTTTTCAGTGCCTATTATTCTGGTTTCTTTTTTTTTTTTTTTTTGCATATATTATTCAGGCAAGTTGAGTTAGACACTTAAACCACTGCTAAATAGACAGCTGGGAAATGAAATAGGGAGGCAGTGTCATGCCAGTAGTGCAGGTGGGTGAATGGGACATGGAGAGAAGTTGCTCACAACACACCCAAATTTTTTCTTTAAGAGTGTTACAGATGACACAAGGAAGAAGAGGGCACTTTTGCCTCCCTCTTCTTTATTCTACCTTATTGTCACATTTAATTCTTCAGGTGTTTTCAGCAGGTGCATCTCTTTCTGCCTGAGACAGTCATTTGCTGTCTCTTTGTGGGGGTGGCCACACTGAAATGGGTATGAGTTTTACCACTGATTTCATTCCAAGTCCCATCTCTGACAATCCCTGCTTCTGCCTGATGAAGCCAACAGAAAGCTGACTTTCAAATAGATCCCTGTCAACAAATGGGAGATGTTAAGCTGTGGAGCCAGCTGAGGGTGTGCCATCCCTGCCACCGAAGGGAAAGGCGATGGCACAGTTGGTGAGCTCTGGGAGAGTGAATTTACAGTCCTGGTGTCCTCACTGAGGATCCAAAACAACTTCTGCCTGAGGATCACAGTGCCCTCTTCAAAGCAGCGCTGAAACAAATCATGCAGTGGTGGTTACGATGGCGAAAATTTGCATAGCTGATTGTAATAGTTGATATAAATTATCACAGTAATTGACTCAATCCCTACTTACTCGGGTCGTGTAGAGAGTACACTGTGTTACACACAAATTGTTTGCCTAAAACTTGTCCTTTCCTAGGTGCGTTTGATCATTAGGATAATTAATTTTTAACTTTCCTTTTTAGCAGGAAGTGTTACTTAAAGCAGAACAGTGAATTCTGAATAGTAAGCAGCTTACTGGGATGAATAGCCACACATTCTGGGTCAAACAAGGTTTCCAAATTTTGTGATCCCTGTTTCCCCTGCAAAAAAAAAAAAAAAAAAACAAAAAATCGACCTAAGGGCATATTCTATTCTGTATGTTCACCACCCACCCCTTTTCCAGGCTTATAATGATCAGGGCTGTGAGACACCTCCAAAAGCAGGTTCTTGAATACTTAGCAAAGCTGTGCTTCATAGAGCAGCTCTGTCTGATGGTTTCAGAGCCTGGGACTTCACCCTTTCCTCTAACCATCAGAATGCCCAAAGCCTTCACAATCTTAAAGGTACTCCAAGTTCAAGCAATAAATAAATCCATGATGGGAGCAGAAATAGATCTGAAATCTCCCGAGGCCAGTGTCTCTGCTCTAAACACTAAGCAGCATGTATTTTCTTTTGTGGGTGCAGAGGGGAAAAAAAATAAGAAAAAATATAGGTGAATGTGATTCCCCAGGTTGCTGTCATTTTGTGTTGGATGGAGGGCACACAAATGGTGTCTACAAGGGCTCTTAGCTTAAATCTGCAGAAGGTCAGCATCAGAAAACACTCTTTTCAGTGCCTTGAGAAAAAGAGGGTTAAGTGGACCTGAATTCTAAGTCTTATTGCTTTTAATATAGTTGAATAAGCAGCTCATTCAGCTGTTACTAAGTTGGTGTGTTTTCCTGTTTTCCTGGCCTCCTAGAGAAGTGGGATCAGCATGTGACCTGTGTGCGGAAGGAAGAGTCCTGGTGCAATATGCCTTCAGCGCCTCGTCCCCCATGCCCTGCGATCCCTCGGGGCACTGGAGCCCACGGGAGGCGGAAGGTGAGTCACAGAGCTGGGGGCAAAGACGTGGTGGGGGACAAGAAAGGCCAAAGTCAAAGGAGAGCCACAAAGGCAGTGGGAAAATTTGGGGGAGAGTGACTGATTATGCCGGCGTGTAACGTGAGCAAAATTCGAGGACAGAGAAACACCGTGCCCTGGGGTAATGCCATGGCTGAAATACCTGTGTTTTGGCCCCCGGGTCCTGCCCTTGCCCATGAATTAAGTGAATTCCGGGAGCTGAACATGAATTTCACAAAGCAGCAGAGTACCAAGAAATGCTGACTGTTCACATCTGTCGGACGAATTCCTCAGGGGAGCTGTTTGCTCCCTCTACTCCAACTCCAAAAGTGAAGAATTGTTATTTATTTGGGCCTGATTTTTGCTGCCTTTGCTTGTGGTGATTAGCAGAGAGCTGCAGCAGCAGCCAGGCTGAAAGGAGGTTGCCCTTTGGGCAAGTACTCTGCAGCAGGAATGCAGGTGACTATGTCAGGCCCTCTCTAGTTCCGGGTGTTTTGCAAGTCAGTCTTATTGCTTCTCTTCGAGTGTGTTGGAGGGAGAATGGTCTGCAGGGCTGGTTGTACAGTGTCATTAGATCTCCATCATTAACTCTCCTCCACGTGTACCTTCCGCTCCGTAAGTAGCTGGATGTGGTGGAGCATATTTAAGATTATACCAGGCAGAGGTCAGTCATCACAAATCATGGTTTGGAAAGAGCAGAGTATTATTTCAATCTATCCATCACGAGCTGTTCCTTTGGGAGCAGCACATTGCTGGCCCAGATTTCACTGTAAGCACAAAGGTGGGCTCATAGAGCCCCAAGACCAACCCCTGGATTTTGCAAGGTTGTCATACAAATACCTCCTTCTATTAAGGGCTTACTTGTCCTGCAGCTAGAGCGCGTGGGAGTTATTCTGCAAGGAAGATTATTTGTGATAATGTGGTGATACATTTAGTGCTGGCACCCAAGAGCCCTCCCTCGTCCCGAGGTCAGCACGTGCAGCGAGCTGGATCCCCACTGCTTGATGGGACAAATGTCCCCTGCCTCACACACCCATGTCCCAGGGTGGGGGCCCAGCAGAGGTTGTGTTTCACTCCAACTCAGCCCCCAGGTTTGAAATAAGTTGCCCAGAGAAACTGTGGCTGCCCCATCCCTGGAAGTGTCCAAGGCCCGGTTGGACGGGGCTTGGAGCAACCTGGGCTACTGGAAGGTGTCCCTGCCCATGGCAGGGGGTGGAACAAAAAGCTTTAAGGTCTCACCAACCCAAACCAGTCTGTGATTCCATGACATCCAAGGCCCAGGCTGCTGGGCACAGCTCAGAGCACACCTGCCCCTTGAGTGGATGCTCCATCCTGGGAAGCAGCGCTCCGGCTGCGAGTGTGACTGGATTATCCAGTAAACAGCACTAGTGAAGTTTGGGTGGCTTGCAGCAGTAGTTCAGGGTGGAAGGTGGAATTTCCACTTAGCCAAGCATTACAAGACTTTGAAACTTGGTTTCATTTGGAACAAAACTTGAAACTTTTGAAATTCTCCACGGAGGAAAATTAAAAACAAAAAGTGTTTGAGGCTGGTCAAAATGTTTTGTTTAGCTCATAGAATTGCTCTTTTGTGAACTTTGGTAAAATTATGACATTTGAAAATATACCTTTTTAGTATAGAATCTAGGGCAAAAGCAACTTTGAATATCAAAATGGAAAATTTTGATTCAAGGTGCAAAAGTGAAAATAATTCTTCCAAAAGTGTCTAAAAACAATGTTCCAATAGTGTTAGAACTTTCTTGCCATTTTCTCTTCCAGAATAAAATTTTGTCCAAATAAACCCAATTTTGCGAAGTGTTTTGATTTTGAGAGGACTGCATATTCCATTGAAATGTGCAGTTCCATCAAAATTTCTCCAACAGCCTTTGATTTGAAAAACTTGTAGATCTCACCCGTCTTGCCAGCGGCATCATTCCTAGAGAAACTAAGCTACTCTAAGATTTATTACTCAGTGGCATTTTGCATTTAATTTCCTCTCCTTGCAGAGTGTGCCTGCATGTTCTTAACTATGAAGGGTGCAGTCTGATCCTTATCTGCCTCATTCAATTGCTGTGGTGTCATTGCTCTGGAAAAAAAGAATAAAAAATTGGGAATCCTGTCCCCTTGTTGAGTTGTCTCCACTTTAGGGTGGAAAATACACCGAGTGTATGGTGTTTGTTGCTCTGTGATTTTCTGTTGTCACTGCCACACTCCCTGACATTCAGGATCTCTGCCTATTTGCACTCGGTCTGAGTTACAAATAGCACAGTTAGATCATTGTCTGGCTTCTTTAATTGTCTATCTATGAGTACCAAAGCCTGCAAGCTTTAATTTCACTTTCTGCAGGAGCTCATGGAACCTGGTTGGTCTGATCTCATGTTCCTGAGGTCTCACAGCACCAATACACTGCTACCCCAGGGAGCTGGTACCAGCAGTGCTGTGGGTCCTTCTCAGTGCCCTGCTTATTCCTGAGCATAGTTGGATCCAGCCCCCAGGCTGAGGGATTCTGTGGCCCTTTCTCAGCCAGTTGTGGCCCTTGCACGAGAGGCTGTTTGCTCCCTGGCAGTGGCTGTGGGAAGGCCCTGGAGATCCAGCAGTTCTGATTTACTCCTTACCTTCACCACAGAACTAGAAAGCTTTAACCTACCTGGATTCTCACCAGCAACACCTGCTGGATAAACAAACCTCACAGCACCTCCAGAAGTCGGTCAAAGGAATGTTTTATATAAGAAAGGTGATTTTGGCTCAAGCCCAGAACGTTCCTTTGCCTGCTGTGCAATATATGCATATATCAGTCAGTTCCTGCTGCCTGGCTCACTGCTGACTGAGAGAAGTGTGAGAATACAATTAAACCTGTTGCTGCCTTAGGCTGCTCTAGTGCCCTGCCTTTCCCAGGGGCCATTATTTCACTCGAGACTGATTCATTCTGTATTTGCAAGGGGAAATGTCTCAGCTGGACATTGGAGTCCCACAGGATGGTTCCTTTGTCTTGGCCACCCAAAATGTGGCAGGTGAGTTGCAGTTGTGACAGCAGCTACACCCTGAGGCACTGCAGATCCCAGCTCAGGCTCTGTCCATGTGCCAGGACAATGCCAGGACATTCATCCCAGCCACTGCACTGAACTACACGATGAAGGATTGACACGCAGGCTGTGGCTGTGGACAACATTTTGGGGAAAGACTCCCTCCTAACCTGCCACCCCTGCTCTCTAACCAGGAGACGGGGTTTGGCTTATCCTCACAAACCTCACATTCCTGTCATGATGTTTCTATGACTGACCTAGCTGACTATCTCATAAGCCAAAGGATTTTCAGAATCTGAGTGCAGAGGGGAAAAATAAATTCTACACAGTTTCTTTTTATATACAAATATTTGTAATTTTCAGAGTACTTATCCATCTCTAGAAATCCAGTTGCATGAAATAGGATTTTCATCCTTTTGCACAATTTAATGAATGTTTCTTACTCAGTTCTAAGTGTTTGATGATATTTAAGGAATAGTCTCTCTATCTCAACTTCATTGAGGTTTTCAGTGTATGAATGAATACATTCTGGCTCCCATTTTGGGGTAATGATCTGCTCTAAGCTCCCTGGAGGCTGAGTCCAATTCATGTATCTCCAGGGATCACACCCTGATCTACCCAAACGTGTAGGTTTGTTTGGTATTTAGGTCTTGCAGAGGCCCAAACGGATTTGCAGGATCCCAAACGGGTGCCATTTTTATACTGGGCTGTGAGCCATTAAGTCCATTTTCCTCTCTGTGAGATGGCAGTGGTGAGGCTCACAGATCTCTCCAAAGCCCTCTGAGATACTGGAGTTAAAAAACACCTTCTCAGGGCTGCAGTCAGGAGTTTGCTGAGAAAGTCAGGGGAGGGCTCAGCCGAGTACACACGGCCAGGAGTGATGGGAGATAACGGGAGCTGAGTGGGGCACTGGCTGCTCAGGGTGATGATACACAGGGCTCAGGAGCTTGCCAGGGGGAAAAACTCGAGACTCTGGCTTTCTTCAAACTGTATCTCTGCTGTGGTCCCTCCAGACGCTGAGCTCAGTGGCATTCCCACCACTCTGTGGCATGTGAGGAGGGAGGAGGGCTGTGGGGTGTGTGTGGGTGAGGGAGAAGCATTAAAAGTTGGGCATCTGCAGGGCAGTTGTGTTGGATCACAGGAGGGTTGCCTGAGATGCCAGGAAATCTATTCTGCACCTGGGTTCATTGGGTAGGAACAGGAGAATTCCCTGAGCTGTTTATCCTTGACAAAAGAGGTGCACTTCTAACACTTCATTGGATCACAGACAATAAGAATAACCTTCACACATTGCCCTTTTCTCTTGAAATTAGTAGTGATGTCCTGTTTGTCCATGTTTGCCCAGTGCTTTATAATGCTTTTTTCCTCAGCTGCAAACAGCTGTGCTCTCCTTTTTTTTCCCTCTGCCTTCTCCATTTCTCTCCTCTCCTCTCCTCTCCTTACCTTTCTTTATCTTTACTTTTCCCTTTCTTCTTTTCTGTATTTTGCTTCTCCCTGTCATGCTTGCTCCCTTTTTGGGTGATTATTTGGGAAGGAAGAGGGTATTTATAGCTCTCACTGGATTCTATTACCAACTGTTCCACCCGTCTGACCTCTCTGGATCTTGCAGTCCACGACTCCACGCCAAATTGTAATGTTACCATAGTATTTGGGAACCCAGCAAGCATTGTGGCTTTCATTAGTTTTTAGCACTACCTCCCATGTAGCTGAACACAGCCACCGGTGAGAAATGTGAAAGTACAAGTGCCTGTTGTTTCATAACAAGCTCAAAGAGACAGCTCAGACCTGTGCTCCTTGTGCCTCCAAAAACCAGTGTGTAGATGTCACAGGAGTTGCCCCTGAACAGCACAATGCAACAGCTTCTTGGAACCAACAAAAGCTCTATTCTTGTCTTTGTTAGAGAGGAAAGGATTGTATTTTGGAGTGAGAGTCGAGGGAATAAGCAGGAGGTGAACCAAAGGCAAAGTGACTCTGCTTATCAGGTAAATTACCAAGTGGAAGGGGTAGAAAATATCATTGTTTGGCACAGGGAAGGACACTGGAAATAGGAAATTCAGGGGCAAATGCACTGACACAGTGTGTGTTGCATGGTGTCCAGTCTAGCTGGGCACTTAAGCAGGGTTTGTGTCTCTCACCTGGCCAGGAGAGGCTGGTGTTATGCTCCTCCCCATGCTGGCCATGCCTGTTCTGCTCAAGTAAATAATCATTTTCCTGGGCAGATATGCTCTCCTGCCACCAGTCTGTCTTTTAAAACCGATGCCAATGACAACCCGTGTTCTCTAACTTCTTTTGTGCCCTCTCTCTGCTTCCTCCTTTCTTCCCAGGGCACCCTGATGTGGAGCAGCCTTGTAAATCCAGCGTCAGGACGTGGAGTCCCAACTCGGCAGTCAACCAACACACGGTGCCCCCAGCCTGTCCCGAGCCCCAGGGCTGCTACCTGCAGCTGGAGTTCCGTTATCCCCTGACTCCAGAGTCTCTCACAATCTGGGTGACATTTGTTTCCCCGGACTGGGACTCCAGTGGAGCAGTGAATGACATCAAGTTGCTCACCGTCAGCGGGAAGAACATTTCCCTGGGGCCGCAGAACGTCTTCTGCGACATCCCACTGACCATAAAGCTGGATGCAGGACGGGTGGGCGAGGAGGTGTATGGAATCCAGATCTACACCCTGGATGAGCACCTGGAAATTGATGCTGCCATGCTGAGCTCTGTCCCCCACAGCACGCTGTGTGCAGACTGCAAACCCATCCAGTACAAAGTGGTTCGGGACCCTCCCTTCCAGTCTGGATCTCCAGTTGTCATCTCAAACCTCAGCAGGAGATATGTTGACACGTAAGTAAACTGCTTTCCAGAGAGCTGGATCACCTTGTTCAGATCAAAACAGTTCCCTGTTCTTCTCATCCTGCTAATGTCCAGCTTTCCAAGTGGCTGTGAGGATGTTGAGCTAGACAGACATGCCAAGAGTTACCGAGACAGGATGTTCTCATAGTTTCTCTCTGAAACCAGGAGCATCACACTTGAGTGAATAGCCTGTGATTTCATGGATAGTTTTTGAGAAATTTCTGGGCTGGTTGTGCAGAGAGAGATCTGTAATTCAGGTTTTCCTTAACCAGAAAGGATATTGCAGTCTACCTAAGCCATGATACATTAAATGTTTAGGCTAACCTAACTGAGGACCTCTGGAGTAGCATGGTCATCATTTCCTTGGGAATCTTTTGAGAGTAATATTTTGATGGAGAAGGAGAGAGCAGGGCTTTCAGTGCCAAAGCACTAATTATCTGCTAAAGAAAGTGTGCAAAGAAATGCACTTGCACGTTCAGGTGTATAAATGTGTTTCAGCCACTTCTATTTTCTGCTTTTGAGTTGTGTCAGTGTGAGATTGTTCTGACATGGCAAACATGCCAAATGCCCTGGTTTGTTATAGGAAGTGAGTTTCATCCCAGACACAGTTACACTCATCTAGTCAAAGGATTGTTGAGTCAAAGGATGATTGTTGAGGAAAGCCCAACTTCAAAATATTTACTGATTTCAAGGAGACCCGTGATCTACCCATAGGCATTCTACAGTTAGGAAAACATCTTTGGCATAACATGATTCCCTGGAAGTGATTCATTCATCTGTGGGAACAACATGAAGCTCATTTGAGAAATGAACACCAGATAAAAGGAAACCTGCTAAGAAAACTGCACTCTGATTTAGAAAAGATGATCTAATTAGTACAGCTAATATCAAGGAAGCATACATCATTATGGTCTTCTAAAACATATTTAAATATAATAAAAATGATTAATTAACAATTCAGTAATCATGAGCTCCCATCCCTTTCACAGCCCAATTATACAGCTCAGAAGATGCAAATTGTCCCTATGGATTTAAAAACTCATGGTAACTAACAGTAATGAATCTAACAAAAACCCAGGACATCACTGAGGTTACTCATGTGCTGAAAGTTAAGCGTGTGCTTAAGTGCTTTCTTGGGTTGTAGCCTTGTTCAAACAATTGCTGGCACTCAGCATGAGATGGATATTGGCATATTGGAAATGTGGAAAACGGTGAATTTTCCCAAGGTTTTGCTGTGAAAGCATCTTTGCCTGAAACCTGGCCCACTCCAATTGGAAAATGGGACTGCTTTGGTTTGAAATATTTGCATACCTTAGCACAAGTTCCCACAGAAACAGGTCCAGTTTTGACTTCATAACACAATGTGAAAGAAAAAAAAAAAAGGCCCAAAACATAACTTGTATTCTGAGTTCTATTTCTTTGTCTTTTATTATGATTTTGTGGGTCACTTCTAGCTGAAGTGAAAGAGTGCTCTAAGAATTAAATCAGTAGCCTGGGATTAATGACAGTTTTCCTGGGGGTCTTTGAATAAATCCCATGGGGTAGCAGTACCCCTCTGTACGTCTCACCTAGTTACACAGCCAGCTAAAAATCAGATGCAACTTTTAAGCTAATCTTTCTGGGCTCTGCCTGAGATCAGTGGACAGAAATGGATGCTTCTGGAAGCTGGCACAACCAAACTCCCAACCAAATCCCAGCAAAACCCTCTAGTCTTGACAGGCTCAGCTCCTTTGTGTCTTACCTGGGACTACAGAGAAAATCCTGCCAGTGAGCTTTGACAGGACACTTGGAAAGCTGAGTTTCAGTCCCTGGGTGAGGAGGCAAATATGCAGGTTCTTAAGCACTTGTAGTTGGTTTTGAGGCTGTTTTGGCTGATTTACTGTGAGGGTGGTGAGGCCCTGGCACAGGTTGCCCAGAGAAGCTGTGGCTGCCCCTGGGACTTCTCAAGGCCAGGCTGGACAGGCTTGGAAGCAACCTGGTCTGATGGAAGTTGTCTCTGCTTATGGCAGGGGGTGGAATAAGATGATCTTTAAGGTTCCTTCCAACCCAAACCGTGTTGTGATTGTGTGATTCAAGACTTCTGCATATGTTTGAAATGTTGAGAAGTGGGATGATTTTTTTATCATAATACACATAGTGCACAGCACTGATCTGGATCCCCTGGGGATGGGGGGCCCTGCAGATTCAGAGGCTGCTGCTGGGCCCACACCTTGAGATGCAACAAATTCACTGAGACTCTACATGGGCTTGTGGTTATCTGATAGAGACAAAAGCAACATGAATTTTTCGTTAGCACCTTGTGCAAAGAGTAGCCACAGTCTTTATAAGTCCCTAAGCAGGAAGGAAGGGAAGATGCTTCAGGAAAGTCAGGGACAGAGATGTTAAGCCATGCTCCTACTTATATAAATGTGTAAAGGTGAAGGGAGTCTCTCTCAACCTGTTCACATCACCCTGTTTGTTGCATCCTGTACTGCTGCAGTTCAGCATATCTGTGCAGCCAGACTTTACAGCCCCTTTATCTCTCTGTAAACCCCAAGCCAGTCACCCCTCCTTTGTGCTTTTGCATGTTTTCCGTATTAAATAAAGTGACACCCCCACATGTTCTATGGAAGGTTATTTTGAAGGCAGTCTCATATCTTCACTCTTGCCTCCTCTGACCTTGATCTTCACTTTCTCTTTTTCTCCCAAAGAAAATATTTGCTTGCGCTGTTATCTGTGAGCAAGATCCTTTCCCCAGGTGTGGCGATGCTGAAAGAAAAATTAATTTCTCTTACCTTCTTCCTGTCAAAGAGAGGGAACTTCCTTTTAAGCTGAGAGGAGAGACAGCCTTTAATGGATAGCCCTTGCCTAGTCAGCACTGGGTGCTCCACAGAGGAGAGCAAATAACTAGAACAGTGGAAACATTTTATTAAGAAATGCAAAATAATGCCAGACCTTCTGTTCTCAAGCTGAATTTTAATCTGAGATCTTGGCTCAAGTCAAGGCTTAAACATCCATTTCTAAGGGACAGGACCTCAATTCCACTGAGTGTGATCAGCCAGAATTGCTGGTATCTGTGATACAAAATGAGAGACAGAGCCTAGGAAGAGAGGAGAAAGCTAAATAAATCAGTGGGGGGAAAAAGGAGGTCAGGCCAGGTGCAGCACAGAACTGCTGAGTCTTCACACCACAGCGAGTGATAAGGAAGGAGTCTCATCTGCAAGTCTCAAAGTCTCAGCTCACAATTTAATCCAAATGTGGGTTGTGCTCATATGTAGAGTGTTCTGCTCTGGCTGTCCTCTAGAAACAGTGTGTGAGATGGTCACGGTGGTGATTGCTCTGGCCTCCCTTCACAGTCACTGGAGCATTTTTATGCTCACAGAGTTGCTGTTGGAAAGTAATCACTGCTCTTGAGTTCATTTGTGGTAACCACTGATTTTTTTAAGAGCTCAGTGAAAAGTGAGTACCCACAGCAAGAGGCTCTCTGGGTGATGTCACAGGCACAGTTAGGTGTCAGTCCCACCAGGCCAGTCTGGGCTGAGCAGCCCCATGGCACTCTCAGTAGCCCAATTTGTGATCAGTGGGGAGCCGGATGTGCTGGTGAGATCTGTGCACTCCCTTCTTGCTGACCAAGCTGAGAGACACTGAGGTCAGTTTTGAAATGTTGTCAGAATAACTTAAAAAGTTTCAAAGAATCGGAAATTTTCCCAACTTTTCTGCCACAGACTTTGTAAGAAGCCTTAAAGTGTGGTGGAAGGCGATGGATCAGGTTGTCTTTGTGGTGTTAAACTGTAGGGTTTTTTTCAAGACAAAGGCATTGACTGAAATAACCTCAGAAAGAATCCCAGCATGAAGCCCTGGTATGAGTTTTGGGTTTGCAGAGGTGAGCATCACTGAGAAGCAAGTTTGCAGTGCTGTGATATGTTATTCTGAGCCATTCCTAGTAGAGCTTTAATACTGAGGCGACATGCAGAGATGCTGCATTCATACTTTAAAAAAAGTGAGACTGAGAAACTTGCATTTTCTCATATAGGGAATAGGTTTTTCTTCTCAATTTTGGCTATTTTGCTCTTACATTCTATGGTTAAACCTTTTGTGTTGCTCAGTAATAGTTGGAGGGGGTTGGCCATCATCTACACAGTTGTTCAAGTAGGTACAATATTTTAACATCCTGTTAGAATCAGGGCTTCCATTCAGTGCTGAGCTTGTAAACTCCATGTCATTTACTGGGTTTTAACTCTGTTTTAACAACTAAGACAGTGGAATGCAGATCTCACTGAGGCTTCTTGGAGTGATTACAGAATGACTGAGAAATTGCCATCCTTGAGATGGCAGGTGGCTGGAGGGTTCCTGTGTTTCATTGTTCATGGGACCTGAGCAGTTCATGTGCATTTATTGATGCATTTGCCATTTGTTACTGGTCTCCAGTCAGAAGGGCACATGGTCAGTGACTGGTCAGAACCCCCAGATGAGGAGTAGTTGAAGGAAACAAAGACAGTCCTCAGTTTGAAGGTTCCTACAAATATGAACAAGCAGAGAGGCTGGATAGTCAGCATTGGCTATTCATAATGAGTAATAACACCAATTAATTGATGTGCCTTTTAGCCTCTGAATTTAAGAGGAAGTTTGCATTTACATGACACAGGCTCAGCTGAACAGACCGGAAGAATAAAAATATCACACTGATGGTATCTAAACCTAAGTCCCTGTAGAACGCAACACTAAAATTTCACAGCGACATCTGTCCTTATTATGGCATTCCTTCCTTCACCCCCAAGATCTCTTTCTCTGTTTTCTGGAGGTCTACCAGCCAGAGGAATGTATGATCTAAAGCAGCTGAAATGAATTGCCACATCTATCTGTCATGAAGATAATTAACACCATATTTCCACCCAAACAAGATACAGATCACTGGGTGGTTGTTCTCCCGACACCAAAAGCTGAAGCCCCTATTATCGCATCTTCTGCTCATCCCTCCTCCACAATTGCCATGCCAAACCTCTCTCGATATGCCAGGAAATACTGGGGAGTATCTAAGATAGGACTGAAATGTTAAGAAAACACTTTGCATGCCCAGATTTATCTGCAGGAGCTGCCAGGTTGTCCGTGCGATATCAGCACGCTGCACATCTGGATTCCCAACAGGCTTTAGAACTCTTTATGGTGTTCCAGATGTCCTTGTGCACGAATACTTACCCAGCTACCCTGGAAAGGCCTTGTCTTGATACATGCAAGGACCTCATAGGCTTTTTTCGTGGGTACATCCCACTGGTGGTTCATGGTTGCCTTGCAATTGAATAAAGCATAGAATCATAAAGACATAGAATGGCCTGGGTTGAAAGGGACCTTGAAGATCATCTCATTCCAGCCCCTGCCATGGGCAGGGACACCTTCCACTAGAGCAGATTGCTCAGAGCCCTTTTAACTAACTGCTTCCTTCTCTCTCACTTTCAATGAAGAGTTCCCAGTTTATCCTGAATTTCTTGGTCCTAAAATGTGTAATATTGTCTTATATCAACATATGGACCATTTCAAGACATGCAGACCTGTAAGTTAATCATTTCTACATTATAACTCCCTCCTTCTCTGCATTAACTGAGCTTATTTACCAATTCTAGGAGATTTCTTTCCTATAATTGCCCAATTCTCCCTATTACTTTCTTTAGTAATATGTTAGAGATCCCTGGCTATATCCATATGAAATTTTACAGCTCATCTCCAAAAAAACCACTTCAATGGGAACTCTTCACTCTTATTCACACTTTCTTGCTCATTCCTAAGAGCTTCCCTATCATTAACTTTCCATGCTAGCTTTCCATGGACAAAGCTATTTTGAACTTTCCCAAGAGGCAAACACCCTTCTGCCCCACCAGGTTCCTCTTACCCCTGAAATTTCCAGTTTCAGGTACAACATCAGCACTGCTAATTCTTGCCTAGTTCTTCATCTGCAGTCCTTGCATTAAGGAGTGTTTCAGTTGTTCCTTGCTCATTTTAGTTTCCCAGATGGAATAGTGGCCGTGCTGTCACTGTTTGAAAACCTTCAATCAGTGAAAAGTTTTGAGTGTATTGGAGCTGCCTGTGTTCAGTTTTGGCAAAGTTTGATATGCAGCTGGTGTAGGAGAGTGTAGCAGTCCTGGTGTTCAGCAAAGGTGATGAGATCATCCATCTCTGTGCCTCTCCCAGGCCATGCCTTGTCTTGGCTGTGTCATCAGCTCCTTCCTCGTGCAGCCAGTATTGATTGCCCTGTTTCTGCTTAATGAACCTGAAAATTTCCCATGATGAAAGAACAGGAGCAATATGGGACAACTGTCTGTCCCACACCTTCCCTTCCAACAGTAGGAAGCTGGTCATAGGTTCATCTGACCCTAACAGAGGTGAAGCGCTGCTGGGAAGGAGACTCCTCCACCCTGTAGCAACTTCACTGCCAATATCCCTCCAGGGAAATTCCTTCCTTTCCCAGACAGTGGGGCCTCACCTCTGGCTTGCACGGGTCTGGGCAGGGAGGCAGAAGGGTGACTGATTCTGCTCCCTGTGCCAGGTAGGAGCACACAGCCCTGCTCTGCACTTAGGGCTCAGCAAGCCAGGAAGAGGAAAACTGCTTCTATTCCACCTCCTGTTCCTGCATCTCTCCTTCACATATGTTGTGCTTCTAAATACCGAGAGAGTGGTTGTTATTATTTATAGCTGCCAGTAGCATGCTGGGTGTTTCACAGACTAAAGGCTCCAAGTGCCTTCTTCCAAAGAGCTCCCAGTGAAGTGTTGGGGGCTGACGGTGCTGCAGCTCTCAGGGGTGATGCATCTCCACTTGGCTGATGTGATTTGACAGCTGGAAGCCACATTCTGATGGCTTTCCCTCTTTCCTGCTTTCTTCATTAGAGGTGCCAGGTTATCTCTGCGAAAGAAGAAGCTGCTTCCTGACCCCCCACACAGAGCACAGAGAGCAAATTTTTTTCTCTTACCACCCTCTGCCAAATTGCCTTAACCCTGCCCTGGAGAAGGGAAAGAACAATTTGACACTCTGTGCCCACTGAGGAGGCAGCTTTCCCGCTAAGCCTGTGCAAAGATGCCCTTTGGTGCCAGCAGCAGTGATAGATTTGTGATTCCTCGCTGTTGCGGTTTCTTATGTAACGCTGTGACTGTAGTTGGCACTTGACAAGATCCGAGGCTCCTGTTCTGGCTCGGCTGCACATGATGCAAGAGTAAGGTGGGAAGGGCAGGTTTATCTCTTTATGGCTTTGCCATCCCCGGGACAGGGCAGCCCAAAGGAGTTTTTCCTGGGTCTGACTTTGAAGGGTGGGATTGGTCTGAATGACCTCCAGCTGCTTCTCTCAAAGAAATGACTCACGACTGTCCCGTTTGGGGACAGACACTTTTCTCCAGGATCAGCTCTGCTCCAGCCAGAGACTCCCCAAGGGCTGCTGCTACACTGGATTCACATCTCTGTTGTACCTCTTGGGCAATACACAGAGAGATCAGACCCATAGACTACAACCAACCCGTGTGCAAGTGTCCCTGAAAAATGAACATTAACAGCTGTCCTATTATTATCCAAATAGATACTATTAGAAATTGATATATTTAATCACTCCCAGCCAGGGTGGAATTTGAACTCATGACCTAGAAGTAGTAGCAGAGTTTTCAGCTGCAGAAGGAAAAAAAAAGAAGGTCAAACAGGACTTTTCCTGCTGGGCAAAATAATTTATTGCAGGTGAAACAGTCTCAGATATGTGGTAAATTAGGCTGTGCATTATCTCATGGATAATAACTTCTCTCTGATGTTTGCCTTCTTGTGTGCATCTTTATTTTGTGCTCTAAATAAGATAAGAAGCACCAGAAATCTCCCAGGAATAACAAATGCATTTTCTTTGCTTGATTGAGGAAAGAAATATTGGACAGACATGTGTTATGCAACAATTTAAAAATAACTCTCTTGTAAAACTTGGAGTGAGCCTCAAATACCGCAGAAGAAGCAGAAATGTGTTACCTACCTTTTTATCAGTCAGCCAGTACAGCTTTTTTCAGCTACTTTCACTGAACCATTGGCCTGATCATTTCCTGGGCATTTTATTTCAATATATTTTCCTAGGAAATACATTCCGAGTGTCTGTTAAATTTGAAGTTACACTCAAACAGGCAAGCATTTGGAAAAAATGCTGCAGTAAGACTGAAATACCTGTACTGTCCTTAATACCTTGTTGGATCCAGCCACAGAAAAGACAAGACAAAGGTGTCCAAGGCCAGGTTGGATGGGGCTTGGACCAACCTGATCTAGTGGAAGGTGTCCCTGCCCACGGCAGGAGGTTGGAATGAGATGATCTTTAAGGTTCCTTCCAAACCAAACCAGTCTGGCATTCTGTGATTCCAGGGGTATCACTGCACAGCTGATCCTGCTGCGGGCTCAAGGCACCCATCGTGTGATTGCTTCACCCAAACTTAATCTCAGTCTTTCTGATCAGGATCTTCTTAAATATATGGTGGCATTGACCATCCCCAATTCCAGCACTTCCCTGGAGCTTTTTGTGATGGGAAGGGCAAGGTGGAAATAAAGCTGCTTCTTCTCATCAAATTGTACCCCAGAGGGGGTGTCTGCAACTGGATACCCCAAATTACCAGGCACTACTGCAAATACTGGCCCCGGGAGCTCAGTGCAGTAAACCAGATCATTTACTCACAATGGTACAGGATTTTTTTTAAAATGTAAGACCAGTTGCAGATGTAATGACAATAGAGGAAATTAGCTCATGATGGGATTTTAGGAAGAGGCTAGTGGAAACATGTTCAGTAATGTTCGGTTATTAAACCATTAGAGATCCCACTGGAGACCAGCTAGTAGGATTTCTCATAATCTGAAGTGGTTTAAGGCAAAACACAGAGCCCCTGAGGAGGGAAATGACAAAATGTTCCTCTGGAATAGTCCCCTCATCTCCTCGCCCGTCTCTGTGTGACAGCACATGATCTCTCTCATGTGTGTGCACATGCACAGATCAGCTCCCTCCCTCCTCCTGAGGGGCAGCAGTTCTGCAGCCCCCGAGCCTGGACCCTCCAAAGCAGCATTTCAGAGAGATGGGATGGTAGAGGGGAAACCAGAGAAAACTGCAAACATATGTGTTCACTTGGGGCCCAGTCTAAGCCCAACTCAAACTGCACAAAATACCTTCCACTGGCTTTAGGAACCTTCGGATCAGGCGCTGCAAGTGTCTGCTCCCGTGGCTCTGTTCACCGTTTTGGTGGGATTACAGGGAAACAGGAGGGTATTAAGTTCTGAAAGTCAGGTCTTGGCTCAGGCCTGTTGAAAACAAATCCTAGAGGTGAGGTCTGGGTTCGGTGAAGGTGAAGAAGGTTATTCTGCCAAGCTGGCCACCCTAAATTGGGAAGAGCCTCCTCCTCAAACCCGATGGGCTGAGGGCAGCACCTTGAGTGCTCCCAGCAACAAGCAATCGACAGCCAAAGGTTGAGGGGTGTTTGCTGGGGTCACAGACCCTGTGCAGGGTGTGCATCAGGCGCTTTTCCCACAGTATGGCCTGAAGCAGTGCCAGATCCCACAGAAATGCTGCCGCTGGCTGTGCCGCACGGAGACAGCTCGGCACAACCGGGATGTCGTTAATGATGTGAGTAATCAGGAAGGGCTCATGGAAAAGCACGATGCAACAGGTAAAGTTCGTCAGTGCCGCTGATGATAATGGCCTTTCCAGTAATTAACTTGTCCTGACCTGCCTGCCCGTTGTGTTACTGTTTTCTCCCTGTCGCACCGGGACACCGGAGCGCTGTCCTCAGGTGGAGGATACTGGCACCGTTCCCTTGGAATCAGTAGAGAAGTGCTGGCTCCCACCAGTTGGAAATAGGGGATTTCTGCATTTCGTGTCCCAGATCTTTCCTTCCTCAGCTAAAACATACCAACCTTACCTCCTGGGGTGGCCACATCTGAGCCCCACGTTGAGAAGCGCTCCCGTCTCGCTCAGGGTCTGAGCACAGCACTGAAGAAGCAAACACAACACATTTTTCCCCCTCCTTCCCTGCTTCTAATAACAACCAGGTGCTCCAACACTTAACCTGTGTGCTGCTGTGAAATTGCCTGTCTGCTGCAAACACCCATGTGAGGCCCAGGGCCTTGAGGATCTACTTTATCCCAGGATTTGTAACCTAATCTCAGTGAGATTGTCCATTTATATCAGCCACCTTAAACCTTCATGTTTTTGTTGTTGTTTAAACATGAAAGGAGAAAATGGTCTCTTGGCATTGATTTTTCTTTTTTTTTCTCTTGAGGAAAAACAAGAACTATCTTTAAGGCCTTGGCTGCAAACTTTGTTTTTTATTAAATGTGCTACTGTGTTTTAAATTGGTACCAGGGCAGATACTTGGAGGATTATATCAAAGTCTGCTGGAGTTAATCAGTTGCATAAATATCTATAGGTTTGCTACTTACAAAGCTTAATGGTTCTCATGTGAAGGACAGAAGAAAGAGGTCTGTGTACAAAAAAAAAAAAAAAAAAATGTTCAAAATCAAATGTGTTTAAGGTCCTAAACAGGGCCTGGGTTTCAAAGCAGAGGTGCAACAGCCAGACATATAGTCCTGTGCCAGGGCCTCTTGTGCAGGTAGGAGCTGGTCTGGGCAGCAAATGCACACCTTTGCACCTCAGAGGATCAGATGAGCAGCTGAGTTGCAGTGGTTTAAACCTGGAGCGTTTTGCTGAGTTACTTGAGGTTTACACCAACATAAGCAACATCAGAGCTGTAGACTAATTACCTGGTTTGAATTTGTGGTGGTTATGAAGAGTTGGTGGTGACTTTGGTTCACAGAAATATTCCAAGAAGCAAAGGATATTTTCCTAATAGATTGGATCCCTCGACCTCTGACTCCAATCCCAAATCTGGGGGGTATTGCATAATTGGGGAAGGTGGTTGGTGTAGGTGTTAGTGGAAATACCTTCCTGATACATCCAGAAGCAAAAGTTAAGTCTGGCATCATCTTGATGCCCCTGTTTTGCATCTCTGTGAGCACAGAGTCCCGATGGTACAGAATGTACCCACCAAGTACTCAGCTGAGATTATCTGTTCAGGTTCTGGGCTGTTCTGTCATTCTTCCTTGGAAAAACCCTGTTCGGGTTAAAGCTGGATTTGGGAGCAGAAATCCACTGTACAGTCCCCATCTCCCTTCCAACTCATGAGTGTTCATTTAGTACTTCAACTACCCTGTTTTGCCGTGCTTGTAAACAAATAAATCATAAAAAAGCTGGAGGGCACAGAGCAAACCTGTGGCCCCTGTTGGCACCTGCCTCACTGTGGATAGAGAGAAAAGCCTCTCCAAGGCTGTTTCCTTGGCATTTATGTCTTCTGAGTCAGCTCAGTATCTGAGAGAGAAGCAAGAGAGTTGTTTTGAGGCCTTTGCACCTGCCATGGTGCTGGGCTTATCCAAACAGAGAGAGATTGGACCGCAGCTGAAAAAACAGCCCGGCGCAAGAGCCCGGGATTTTTGACGTCCTTCTTGTGTTTACAACATCCCACCCTCCTCTCTCCCGACTGCAGTCAGGCAGGAATTCTCTTCATTATCTTCTGCCGTGCTTCTCATGCCATTTTTATTAAAAAAAGGAGAGGCAAGGCAAGGGGGGAGCGTGTGCAAGAGAGAAGGAAGAAAACAGCCGTATTTGTACAGCCAGTGACAATGCGGGAAAAAAGATGGAAGTTTGGGGAGCAGATCTATTTGGGTTGTCCTAAAGTGACCTCATCCTCTGGCTTACTTATCAATTGCTTTTGGAGCACCTGAGCATGGGGGAGCTTGTAAACACCATGGTGTTGGTGGATATTTGGTGTCATTCAGGACCTCTGGAAGTGGCACCGGGTGTTTTGGAGGTTGTGAGCAGCATGTGGGGACAGACTGGACAGCTCTAGCCTGAAGATGGGATGGTTTAGACCTCTGGGTCCTCTGTTTGTGGTTGTGTTCAGTCCACCTTGGCAGCTGATCCAAAGAGCAAGGGATCCCTTGCAACAAGGGAAGATGCGGAGTTGCTGCTGTTTGCTGCCAGAAGATTTCCTGTTTTGCTCAGCAAGGCTTCCTTGCTAGAGAAGAGCAAAGGTGACAGTGCTAGAGGGAAACAGGGACATCACTGGCAGACCAGGGCTTGTTCTGGGCTGCAAAGAGATGTCCAGGAAATGTTGTCTTTTGACTCTAGAATTTGGTGGGTATTTAAGGTCAAAGCCAGAAGAGTCCTTCATGAGGACACTTGAGGTGTAGAATGTGCGTGTTTCACATGACACTGCCTGTGACAGCCATAATTTAATTGGGGATGCTTAAAACTTTGTCATCTTGTCCTTAGATAACAGGAACACTGTCTGCTTTCATTGCTGCCTGGCCATTTATCTTTTCATAGGGCAGGAGCTGGGCTCAGCCTTAAGAATATTTGAAATTTTGCTGGAAACAAGTCTTTGCTTTGTGAAAACACTCCTGCTGTTATTTGTAGTAGGAAACACATATATGCCGTTTTAGTAGGAAGAGAGGCACGGGATGTTTGCTTCCCCTTGATGCTTTCACTGCCTCTTGAGTGTGTGCTGTGCCCTCAGATACTGAAGCCCCACGGTGTGCACAGAGCAGATGTGGCTGGGGCAGTGTCAGCTCTGCTGGAACTCAAGGGCATGTGTGTTTCTTCCATAAATTCAGTGATCCTTTAAACCCACCTTGGTCTGAGTAAAAAAAAAAAAAAAACCAACTTCCCACAGGTATAATTTTCCCTGAAGTTTTCCAGGAACACCCAAACTGAGAGCAGAGGTCCCTCCCCTGGGGGACAGAGTGAGATTAACCCAACTGCCCAGCCTCCCCAGCAAAAACATGAAAAGAATTAGAGGGTTCTGTGTTTCTGACCCTGGATCCATCACTAGCCACAGCAGGCAGGCAAGTTGCCCTCGTGGTGCTTCACACAGCACGTCCTAATTCCCCCTCTAAGCAGGGCTTGAGTCATTGCTTTTTAATAAGAGTCCTCCCCACAGGCGGAAGCTGCAGCGATCAATGCGGCTTACTCACTTCTCGGAAAGGTCATTAAAAGACCATAGATATAAATTTAAAAGAGTGTTTGTTCGCATCCTCGATGTTAAAGATGTTCTTCTCTCTCACCTCCTTAAGTAGCACCGCGCGAAGCCGCCGTGTGCTGGTCCTGCCCGACAGCAAAGTGCCCCTTGTCGCTGTCATTGTGCCATCAGCTCCCGGGGAAGGCCAGAGAGAAAATAAATGCTCAGAATTCACACTTTTATCACCACTTGGAGCGGAGCTTGCCTTGCTGACATCTCCAGATAGAGTCTGTAATATCGACCTTGGTATCATATAACTATATAGGAGAGAATAAACTCTTTTTGTTTGTTTGTTTTCTTCTTCCTTGTGCTCCTCCCTCCCTCGCTATGGGACTGGATTACTGCCCGAAGTATTTCACATATCATGCCTTTAGCAGCTATATTTCTCCGAAATATGGGTACTTTGAAAGAATGTTAAAACTCCTGGTTGCTGCCAGTATGATACATTTAACAGTTCAGGAGGATATGAGCATCTCAGGTTCCAGTTGTAGAGATGTGAAATGCCACATCCAGCTCAGTCAGCTTTTTGCCACATCAGGCTGGGGTGAGCTGAGAGCCGTGGCTTGACTTTTGAGTTTCTAAGGTGGCTCTTTGGTGCTCCAGTCCAGGCACATCTCCAGCTCTGCCTGTGTGATGCTGGAGGGCACTTTTGGAGCACACGTGTCTCATTTCTGAGCTCCTCTGGGCATGGCTGGTTTGTTGGTGCTGCCCTGGCTGTGGCAGCCTGGGGCTCCTCTGCTGTCCCCCAGCGTGGGGAAGATTGTGAAGCTTCAGGTTGTTTCTACCTGGGCTACCTGAGAGGGGATTTGGGATGTTTCTCATCCCAAGGATTGTCCCCTCTGGAAATCATGTCCTCCAGGCATTTGTCTTCCCTTTCTTTGCATTTTAACCTAAAACAAGGATATTACCTTCATAGCTCATGGGGTATCATGAGCATATATAACTTCACAGATCTCATTTTCTACCCCAACTGCAGAGAGGTAAGGGGAACCAGGCTGTGCAAATACCTAAATGTATGTGTAAGGGGTCAGATACTTTGTGCACCTTCTTTTTTGGAGAAGAAATGGCCCTTTTTTGTGTCAGTAAACTATAAGGATCATCTGCCTGTCATGACATATCATTTCCCCAAGGGCTTTCCATCTTTGAGCAGCAGGTTGCTGTTGGATATCTCCCCTCCCTGGTGTGTAGCAGGTGACAGGGTTAGACCACAAAGCAGCCAATCTGCTCCATGTCCACAGGACCCTCTCCCCATGCAAACTTTTCCATTCCCAATCCATACAATTAAATATGCCAGAATTCTCCCCAATTAGTAACTCTCTTTTCCAGTTTTTTGTCTTATTCACACACACATTCATCTCCAATCCCCTCATAGTTCATAACCACCATATTCTCTCCTGTGCTTGATTTAGTTCTACATCTTCTTCCATTGTGTCCTCCAAACTTCCCACCCTATTCATAAACAAATGTGAACTTTTCCTGTTGTCCCTTTGCTTACATGTACACAAAACCACACAGAGACACTAAAACACACACACAGGGACACACTTCACCCAACTACCAGTGGGTATCTGTAGAAATCATATAAAAAAATCAGAATCTGAACACTCTCTTTTGCACTCAGCCCACCAAAAAGCAGCATGGCTTTATTTATTTTCTAGCTGTTATAGCTGCCCCAACTGTTCATTTGTTAACAGTCTTTTTCGAAGAACTGAACCTTTTTTGTGGTTAGCACAGATCCCCAGTGACAAAATCCACATTTCTGCAAGTGTACTTGTTAATCTTAAATATTTTACGAATGGTTTTGAGACAGAACTTGAGAAATAACTGCCCTGTACTAATCAGAGCTTGGCTCTGCTTTGATTTTATCAGTATATATCAGAAGCTTCTCACTTTAATAAGAGGATTTGTCTAGGAATGAAATCTAGAGGAAACTCAGTGTTATACAGCAGTGTGTGTTTGGCCACTTAAATTACTTTCCATAATTCTTTTTTTTTTTTTTTAACAAAACTTTAAACAAGCCCCAAGGGCAGAAGTTTAAAAATTTTCCCTCTGATTGAATAAACACTCTTACCAATATCTGGGTAGACATCCCCCCCAGTCTGTAGGTGAATTAATATATTGTTTGTGCTACATGAACTCACAAATTTTGCTATTAGAAGCCACAGACTGTTGCTGACAGGAATAAGGTGCTGGAGGAATGAGAAAGCCAGTTGTGCTTTTGTCCCACTGAGTTCCACTCCCATTTCACTGCTGTGTTTGAACAAAGAATCAGATCCCAGTGCAATTCCTTCAGTGCCAGTTATTTTGCGGGCACAGTATCCATGAGAAACAGCTTTGTTGTAAAATATAATGTGGGATATTGGAGTTTAAGTCATGCTTGTTAATTCAATGAATGCTGTAACAAGATACTTATTTCACCTTGAAGACTGAAGATTTCAGTAACTCAGCCCATTGATACCCACCTCAGTGGCTTTGCTGCTCTGTGTAGTAGATGTATCTCCTCCCAGTACACACCCCATTAATATGTGCTTTTTGACCAAGTTCCTGTGACAGAAAGACACATGTATTAGTGTCAGTAACTGGGGCAACGTGAGTGTAGTAAGCAGAGGACTGGCAGGGGTTAGGGAAGAGCTGGGCTGCCTTATGGGCCCTGCAATTAGCCTGATTGATGACTGAGCAAATCATTTTGCCTTCACTACTCCCCGGCTTTACAAATTGGATACAATGAGGATAAGGGTAATGAGTTCCTTTGTGGAAGGTTTTGAGTTTTGATAATGTAAAAGACATTGTAAAAGAGCTAAATATTTTTATTAGGCTTATATTATTCCTGTACTGCATATAAAAATTACTCTTCGTTTACAGATGCACAGGATTTGGGTTATTATGGCTTTGCATAAATATGTAGCAATTTGCTCATTCTTTCTGTGAGTATTTCGATGTTAATACCATGATCCAGTGCTGTCGTGTGGACCCTATTTTTTTTTGCTCAGAAACAAAAAATCTTTTTAACTCTACTTTTTTAAATACCCATATGCAAAGCGGATTATTTATTTATCTATCACTGAAACATCCCCAGTCCCATTCTGTCTTAAGCTAATAGTCAAGTTCCCACTGGCTCCAGCTGCAGTTGGATTGAGCTCAGGGCTGCTCAGGAAATAATGAGTGTTTACAGGGTATTTTAAGTTCCCTAAATGAACTGTGCCACAAACTTGCTGGTAATGCTGTCCCTGGTGTGACAGACAGGAGCAGAAGTGTCCAAGGCTGGACACAGTGAGGCACAGGGCTGGTTCCTCAGGTGTTGAAGTACATGGACTGTCAGTAATGCTCTTAGTGTTTCCCACTGCCCGTGGTGAGGATTGACAGTGCCATGGTGCCAGTGCCATGCCATCCCTGCAGTGGGTGTGAGCAGCAATGCAGAAAACTGCATGATTTTCATCAGGAAATGGTTTAGCTGCCAAATGGTCAAGAGTTTGCACCTATTTCAGGGCTGTGCACAAATCAGGCGTGGACAGAGCTGACCCGTGCTCACAAGGAAAAGACACCCAGCCAAAAATCCATCCCATCGAAAAGAGGCAGGAACATTCGGAAAACCTGAATGAACTAAACTTTGCTTTTTTTAGCATCCAGCCCCCACTTCAGTACCTCCTTCTCTGCCCTTTGCTGCTGCCTTTGTTGTACCAATCACTCAGTATCTCCTCTTGCCTCGCAGGGAGCTGAGTGACAGGACCACGTACACGTACCAGGTCGTCATTGTTTCCGGGATGGAGGAGAGTGAACCTTCCCCTGCTCTCGTCTATATCTCTGGAAGTGGATACTGTGGAGATGGGATCATCCAAATGTAAGTCTGGAGCGAGCAAACAGATAAATCTGGGCACATCTACTCAAGCCAGAATCAGAGACTAGAAAGGAACCGATGACCTCTGATGTCTCCTTAGTTCAGGCCAGCTCTCCTCTGTGGATAATGACTCATGTGCTGATGATTACCAGGATGAGGACATTTAATTGTAACGTAGGCCCTGCTATCCTGGTACCAGGAGATACAGACAGAGATACAGATAATGGAGCCCAGACAGCAGGATCGATAGGAAAGTCCACTGTGTGCTGTTTATGCTGTTTGCCCATGCATCTGTATCTTTACACATGTAAATGACATTTCCTAAACAGGGCTGAAGTAAGTGCTGGAAAAATCCACACGGCCTTGGATGCTGCCCTTTTACTTGGTGTCCCCTGTGTCTCACAGCTGGGGGACAGGGTAAAACCCTGCCACGTGTTGGGCCAGGTTCCTGGTGCAGCCTCTTGTTTGACCGTCCACCAGAGCTGGGATGCATTTGGAGGTGATAGATTTGGCCTCTGAGAATTGTATGTTCTCAATCAGCTCCCTTCTCTCGTGGGCTGCCAGTCCCCAGGCCACTGAAAATGTAAAACAATCCTTCACAACTGTGTTAGGGTTTATTCTTTTCCTATGTTGGCCCTTAAGGCCACTGCTTCAAAGCTTCCTGGCATTAGGTAATTTAATTATTTAAACTGTGGAAGTAACAACAAGCAAGTGCTTAATCCAGCCAGTGTTCTCTGCTTGGAATAATGCTGATCAGCAATCACACAGCACAGCCCTGTCAGACGATACACCTGGCAGCAAATATTTGCAGGATGAGGCCCAACAGGCAAGGAAATCAAAGAGAACAACCAAACAACATATGAATCCAGGGCAGACTTGGAAAGAGAGGTGGAGAAAGACAGATTAATTCTGCTTTACATAACTTTTCTGCTACTGTTATGTTTGCACATTCCTCAAACATCACTTGTGGCTTTGCAGCAAGTGTCAAACAATAGCTGAGCTGCCTCAGGAGCGAGCAGGAACCAGACTGTGTCACAGCTTGGTTGGTTGTGGCCCCACTTGCAGCTGTGGCAGCCCCTTTCTCATCTGGTTCCCACTCTTTTCCCCACACGCTGCTGCAACTGTGGGGGCTGGTCCAGTGACACCACCTGCTCCCTGTCAACCACTCTCCTCCAAGTGCTGTCACCTGGAACAGCCCAGCACCAGACTTTAAGCCTTGTTATTCCCAGCTGGGGTCACTGTCTGGCCCTTCCAGATTTAATACAAAGAGTTTCAGAGATTCCTGTTCTCTTTTTCCCCACCTGCTGAGCTGCAGCCACACCAGCTATGGAGGAAGTTGCTCATAACCTCATCAGAGAACAGCAAGTGGTATCCACATGTGCAGCAGAGAAGTGGCCAGGCAAGTCTGTGAACCAGGAATGATGAAACTCAGAGCTGGAGCACAAGGGAGGATGTATTTTTGGGGTTGGCATAGAAAGCTGTCGTACTAGTTTTCAGGACTTTGGGGTTCTTCAGCGGGGTTGCAGCAATCATTGGAATGATACTATTTGCCATCTGACTGCTTTTTTTGCATGTGTGTGCCCTGCCTGCAGAGAACTGGGGGAAGAATGTGATGACATGAATAAGATCAACGGGGATGGCTGCTCCCTGTTCTGCCTGCAGGAGTTGTCCTTCAACTGCGTCGGTAAGTCCAGCTCGGAGCCCTTCCACTCACGGTGGGCAACACCTCCATGCAGAGTGCAGGGGAAAAAATCGACAGTATTTTCAGCATTTCCAGCTGAAGAGTTGTCATGGAAGAGAGAAAAAAGGTGGAATTTGTAGGTTTGAAAGGCGAACATATCTTCCCAGCTTCTGGTCATTTTGATGGGAAATTGGTTCTGCTGGCTTTGAAACAGCCTGGGACTTAGGGCTAAGTCAGCCATTGTGGGACTGATCCAAAGCCCATTGAAGTCAGTGGGTGGTTTTCCACTGGCTTCAATAGGCTTTAGATCTGACTACGTGAGAAGACATGAACTGATTTTTTTTCTGGTAAACAGGAGGAGGAGTGAAAGGGGAAGGGACTGAGACCAGAAGCAAGTCCAGCTGAGGTCACACCTCCTTTGAGTTGCAAATCAATATCTGAGGATCAAAGGTCTGGCTAATCCCCTTTTTCAGAGGTGAAAACTACTTAATCAGATTTCATTTGCAAGCCTGGTTTGCTCTGATTAGCAAAACCTGTAAGCACAATGGCCGGAAGATGCTCCAGCTATTGGGGATAGCAGGGCTGCAGTTGTGAGCTTTACATATTTATTAAACTCTCTAAGAATGCTGGGGACAGAGAAGGGAAATGGAGACCAATTTACACTGCACCTTCTGTGGGGTAGCCCCACGATGTGGGGTTGCTTTTCCCAACCAACAGGGCTCTGTGAGGTCTGGGAAAGAATGAATCACACAGAGCTTCAAGAACCAAGGTTAATGTTTATTAAGGGTCGGCTTTTTCTCAAGACATTTTATGAGAGTCCTTATCTGGACTGACCAAGAAAACCCTCTGTCCCATGTAGTGATCCCATGCCTTCAGCTCAGGGCATTGGTCCTAAGCAGATAATACAATGTTGGCAAGTCTGAAATTTGTTCTTTTTGGCAATCTGACCATTATCTCTTGTGCCTGGAGCAACACATAACGGACCTCACAGGCACCATGTTTCCCTGGGGTGGTAAGCTGGGGACTGGTTGGCTCATCAGAACAGCTACATTTTTACTTCAGCATCCCACACTGTGCGACTTGAGGCCTGATTTGTTGATGTGCTTATTTACATACGTAAATAGCTCTATTGAAATTGAGCATATTTATAGTCCAGGCTAATTGTGACTATTGGTGGTCTTGAAGTTTCAAGTAACTTGCTGCCTTAAAGCCTCAAGCACTTGAAAGATGTTAGTCATAATATTTTGAAAGTGAGATAAACACTTACGTAAATGTTTTGGGTTCTCCAGGAGTCAGGCGTAGTGTGAGGCTGGTTCCAGCAAGGGTTTGAGCTGGAGCTGGGTGGTTGTATCTGTATCACCCTGCTCACCAGCAGGTCTGAATTCCTTGCTCCAGGTCTGCACTTTGACCACATCCCAGTGTTATATTTGGGCATGACTGACATTTGTTGGTTCTCAAAAATAAAACAGGTGGTGTGGGCTGGGCAAGAGCTGCAAAATGTTCCAAATAGGTCCATGGACAGGAGTAAGAGTGGGGTGTCCCAAGCCTTGGACCACACAGTGGTGTCCTGCCAGGGGGTGTGCAGGAGTCTGCTTTATGCCTGTGTACATAAAATCATAGAATTGGTTATGCTGGAAAAACCCTTAAGATCATCAAGTCCAACCATATCATCCATCCACCATCATCCATCCATCCATCCATGGTCAACCAACATGTTCATCTCCAGGACCAGCAACGGGGCTGGTTAAGAGCGTGGAGCAAAAGCTGTCTGACAGCAGAATGATTGGAAAATGAAGCAACTAAAACACACACGTGGATTTTTCTATGCCATTACAGAGGAAGTGGTTTTTCAGATTTGCTTGCATTGGAAAGGAAAGGGGAATTCCAGGGGTGAAAAGTTGTTTGTTTGTCATGGGCTTTGGAAGGTTGTGGGTTTGCACGGGTCCTGAATTACAAAATGATATCAAATTGCCTGTGAAATACCAAATCCAGGGACTCACTTAGATGAATCAAACGAGCTGACTCAAAGGGAAGGTGCAGGCACACAAATGTTTTGTTGTGAGCTGTGGTGGTGAGACTGCTGTGGTGGTGGGGGTCTCAGTGTGTGAGCAGGGTCTGCCAGGGCAGAACTGCTGCTGGTTTTTGCAAACACTGCCTGCATCAAGTCTCTAGGAGAGGTTCAGAGAAGGTAATACCTGGGAAACAGGTCTTGTTGGCTTTTGTGACTGCTGGACCACCACGAATTATGACACCGAGAGCTAAAGAGACACTGCTGGTTCATCTTTCAGACAAATGAACTGTGCTGATTTATATTCTCTTTTAACATATCAAGCACTAAAATCTCACCAGAAAACATAAAGATGTTGTGCAAGTGAGTGGCTGTTCATATTACATAATAAATAATAATAAAAAAGAGCAGAAATTCAGCATTCTCCACAGTCTAATAGTAGCAGACCTGATCCTCTGCCTTAAGCCAAACAAAATTCTTCTTTGATACTGGTGGGGTGTTTTCTTGGAAAATACAGAATTCTCAGGTCTCTGTTTGAGGAGCATAGAAAAAAAATAATTGTAATTTATTTCCGTGTTTGCAAGGCTAACACATGTTATAATCCTGTAGGACAAGAAGTAATTATTTCAGACAGTGTTATTTTTGCAGTGATGTTCTTGTTGTATTATGTAGCTCTTTAGAGCCCCGGGAATCACTCCCCTTCACCAAAGAATTCAGTGAGCCTCAAACACATGTTCAGAGGCTTTGCTGAATCGGGGGCCTCAGGGTTTGATCTTGCAAGTGCTTTCTTCCAGGCATGTTTCTGAACTACCACAAGGCATTCTTTAGTCTTCAGCAAATCTAACCACAACAGTGAATGCAATGCCTGTCACAAATTGGCTGCAGGATTGGGTCCCACGTGGCTGAAAATAATCGCTAAACATTTTGTTTGCTGAAGGCAGGACGGAAGGGGCATCATCAGGGGGGGTTCCGTAGCAGGGGGTGCAAAGCCCAAGTGGGCTCCTTCCTCCCAAAGCAGAGACCACGGAAGTCACCTCGCTTGGTAGAAGAGAAATACAACAGAGCCCGCAAGCACCACCAAGCTTTAGATTTAGAGCCATGAATCACAGCATAATTTAGGTTCGAAGGAGTCTCTGGAGGTCTCTGGTCCAAGGAGGGCCAACTTCAAAGTTAGATCCAGCTTCAAAGTTGGAGCATGTTGCTCAGGGTCATGTTCAGCTGTGTTCTGGATATTTCCAAGCAGCCTGTTTGCAGGTGTCCCTCTGCCTCTCTTGCTCCCTTTGCCTTTTAGGATCATGAGGTTTATGGGGTTTTTTAATCGGTCCAACTTTCCTTTGACTAAATGGCACAAGGCTCTCAAGACACTTTGCTCTAGTGCCTGTAATAAAATTAGACTTCTTTTTATTTTTTGTCTTGGTTTTGTTTTCCCTCCTCCTTTCCTCTCTAATCAGATAACAGTGGATCAATCTGCTCTGCCAGGGAGGAGAGGGGGTGGGGGAAGGAAGGAGGGAGGCAGGGAGGAAAACTGTGTGGTCTTACTGTCAGGCTGTCCTGGCCTTCTCCGAGCACAAAGCCGAGGAACAGAACACAGAAAAGATTAATAGCGTTTTCTTCCTGCAACATGCTGAAGAGCGACAGTGAGATTAATTAATTAATTAATGGAAGCATCTGGCAGTGCTCCTTTTTTTTTTTTTTTTTAAGTTCTGCAGTGCACTCGTCCTTCCCCATCCTCAAATTTATCATCTCTACCTTTCCCTCCCCCCTCCCCTTGTTTCGTACAGCGGATTTTACATATTTTATCCCCTCTGCACGGAATTCGGTCCCACGGGGGAAGTTTCACTTTGCCTTTTGATTTGTAGGAGACAGGTGATTCCGAGTGGTGTCCGTGTGACTGATGCACCCCTCTCCTACCTCTCGGCTGCTTTTCTTTCACCTTGCCCTTGATTACTCCCGGGATAACCGATTTTCGCGGTTACCGCGGATCTCAGCCAAGTTCAACCTGTGTAAAGCAGACCCCATTTGTAAGAGTTATGACTCGCAGTTGTGGGAACCCAGGGCTTAGCTCTTGATCCGTTCCCAGCGGAGCAGTGAGAAATGGGTGTCTGAGGCACAGCTGAGCACCTTGTCCTTGGCGTGCACTCCCACACACCCCAACATCGAGCGCACGCACATCCAGATATATGTGAGGACGCTGAGAAAGAGCCCGGCTTTCATTTGCATTCCTTTTGTGGAGTGGGATGTGCATTATGCATTGATTTAGCTCACCAGGGCTGAAGAAAGAGAAGGATATAATAAAAAAGATGCAGAGATCAATAAAAAAGGAGGGAGGGGGAAGAGAAAGTAATATGAAAAGAGATGAGTAAAGACTGATAGACACATTGAAACACAGCTGGGAAGTAGCTCCAGAACTTCTGTCTCCCTTTAAGTTTGCCAGGTAATTTATGGGGTTTTCAGTCCCATCTTATTGGTGTTATTATTGCTACACTTTATCTCCTTTGCTTATAAGGGACTCTTGGCTAAAGCCTTTTTACAGGAGAACAGGGCAGCACTTCCACTGAGTTCCACATGTGAGTGGTTGCCCTGAAGAATGGGAATGTTTCAGGTTAGACACACGTCTCTGTGGTGTGTTGGATCGGGGCCTCGGGGATGTAAAATACAAAGAAAAGGCACAGAGTAGAGGAAAAGAGAAAATAAATATATCTAGCTCTTGAATTTACCACTAGTTTCTGGCATGCTTGAAGCATTAGTCACCAGTGGTTGTGCAGGGAGAAGTATGATTTTAATTTGACAATGATCCTTAAACACCTTTTCTTTTGCTCCTGCTTGGCCTCAAATGTTTGTCTGCTACCTTACAAATCTGGATCTGTCCTCCTCCTCCTCAGAGGCCTCTCCCTCCAGCTGTGAGCCTTACCTTTGTGGGAGCTCTATCCTTTACCTCTCCCATTATCCATAAATTAAGCATAGCACTTTCCCCTAATCTTATTGTTTGGTGGGCTGCATTGCATTCAGGGAAATGATTAATATTCATGAGCTTGCTATCTCTGTTTGGTGCATAATCCTCTGGGGAAATTGCAGTGTTAAATGAGTGACACAAACCTAATTTTATATGTCTTTTCTTTCCTTTCTTTCTTTTTCCTTTTTTCCCTTTCTGACAGAGGAGTAATGTGCTTAAAATAAATTGATGGATGACCATCCATATTCATTGTGGGCATGCTTTGAGAGCGGTGCCTCGCTCCCATCCTCTCCCCCTCCCTTCCTCATACCATTGCATAGGAACACAGCTTTGGCTGCTGAAACTGTGGCCCCACACAGCAGCTAATGGTGATTTTGCCTTCTTTCATGAGCATTAAATAGGCCTTGGCTGACCCTGCCGAGGGCTTTCAGTAGAACAACAGCATGGGAGAAACTGAGCCACCTTGCAAGAGAAACTCAGCATCTCCCAGGGCATCAATAAGGTGAAAGCATTGACCAAGGAGCTTGGGAAAGAGTGTTGCTGTTGTTCAAGCAGCTGAGGTTCTATAGCAGAATTTCATGGCAAATAGTAATGAATTTACTGACCAGGCTTACTCAGATGATATTTGTGTGACTCCTTCAGCTCAAGGCAAATACTTTGAAGCTGAGTGTTTCCTGCAGCTCCCGGGAGTGTGGCTACATGTTCTAAAATGTCTAAGCACTCCTTTGGCAAGTTAGTAGTCATAAAGTCTCTTAAAGTGATTTTCAAGACTGTCATCATTAATAGTGCAATCCTAGGAGATTCAGCTGAGGCACAGAGCAGAGAGAGCAGGCATCTCGGGCAGCAAAATACAAAAGAGAATGTGGGGTTTTTGTGGGGGAGAATGTGGGCTGGAGTGGTATTTGCCTGCATTTTTCCCAAGGCCAGTGACTCCAGCCCAGCTCAATCCAGCTTTGGTTTTTAGGACACAGCTACAGTGAGAGCCCAGCAGCAGAATTACTCCTGCGTTTGTTGCATCCCTCACACATTACTCTCTGTGGATCAGAGAGGCTGGTCGTAATTCCTTCCTTAGAGCATCCTCTGTGACTCAACAGCAACTTGCTGTGCTCAGAGGATGATGCTGAGCACAAGACCTTCCTTTGCAATAACATCCAACCACATGCACAAACAAGCAGTTTCTTTTCCTTGGGTAATGGCACCGCTGGGTTTTTGCTCTTGGACTCCTCCTCAGCCTCCCAAGCATGTCAGGTGTTGAAAAGGGCCACCCTGGCCACCCTTCTCATGGTTGTAGTCGTTGCTCCTTTTTCAACAGAAACCTTTTCAGTTGAACAGTCTCCAAGTATAGCTGATAAATCTGTATAGTATCAAAATCCACTTGACATCACTGTTCTAATTTATCTGATCATCCAGGGAGGGAAACAAGGTGAGGTGGAAAGAGAATGTGTTGTAGTGCTCTTACAATGTGCCTGGTTGCCTGGGCTTGGGAATGGCCACCTTGGCTCCTGTTCTTTGTGGTGACCAGTGACAGAACCCCGGGGAATGGCCTGAAGTTGTGTCAGGAGAGGTTTAGGCTGGATATTAGAAAAAAGTTTTTCCCCCAGAGAGGGTGGTTGGGCACTGAACAGGCTCCCGAGGGCTGTGGGCACAGCACCAAGCCTGCCTGAGCTCAAGAAGGGTTTGGACAATGCTGTCAGGCACATGGTATGACTCCTGGGGACAGTTCTGTGCAGGGCTAAGGGTTGGACTACATGATCATTGTAAGTCCCTTCCAACTTGGCATGTTCTGTGTTTCTGTGGTTTTAAGGATGGCCACATTGGCTCCTCTTGGCCATGTCTGGTTGCCTGGACTTGGGGATGGCCACCTTAGCTAGCTGCAGAACAGACAAGATCTTACTACCACTGCCAGCAATAGGAAATATCCTTTCTCTTAAGTGACACTCATGTTCCTGGAGGTGAAATATCAAATTTCAGTGCCGGGCTCCGCGAGGGAGCTGTAACTGGATCTGTCTGCAGCCCGCGGATCAATTGCATAATTATGGTGCCCCGACCGCTCTATCGGAGCTCATACCGATGAGCCGAGTCACGCCACACAAAGCAAGCCCGTCACACCCAGGAATGTATTTCCACGAAGCAGCTGAATTGCCAGGGAGCCACACTCCACAGAGCCTGCCTGCTGCCTTCAGGAGATGCTCAGACACGATTGTCATCTTCCACGGAAAAAGCCTCCTGCGAGGCCCCTGGATGTTCCGCAGCGGATTGCGACACCCGCGCTGCCTTCACTTCCAAGGTTTCTGTTTTATTTCATTGAAGGAAGACGTCACAATTGTATTGATGTGCGACTTCGTTCGGAAAGGTCTGCCCGAGCTCCGTGTAATGGTTTTCCTCTCTTCAAATCAGGACATCCAGGAAGGAAAATAACTCTTGAATATTTTACTGTAGCAGGAAATATCTCTGTCTCTGCCTTCTTCAATATTAAAGAAGAGATTAGCAGATATCCTGGAAGCAGGCCATGTTATTCACTCTCTTCCCACTGAAGCCAAAGGTGAAACTCCCATAGAAATAAATGGAGCAGGTTCTGCGGTCACTCAGCCGCCGGGTTCATGTGATCTGCAGTGGAATTATTTCTCCCTTTGCGATAGAAACCTCTGGATACATTTCTCCTCATCTGTGTGAACATAAACACCGGCGCTGGAGATGCCGATTAAGTGACGTGGTGGTAAAACGCTGCTTCTGCAGAAGTTGCTGACTTTGGTGAGCCTGGGGTTTGGCCCTCACTGTGTCTGAAGGCCTGCACACCTCTGGACAGACCTTTCAGGGGTTAAAATACGAAGCTCGTTCTGTTCCAAGAATTTGTTACTCTGAGACAATGCTTCTGCATTTTTGTCCCCCCCTTTTTTTCTTTCTTTCTTTCTCTTCTTTTTTTTTTTTTTTTTTCCGGACAAACAGTTATGTGGCATGAGGCTTGTTATAGTTGGAAACATCCCTAAGTAAACAGCTGAGCTTAAAAATACTCCTTTTTTTTTTTTGTCTGGCCTTTTAAAAAAATAGTAGTTGTTGCACAAAAGAAGACTATGCCGATGCCAATCACTGCGTTCCAGCTGAAAACAGGAAGCTGCCCCCAGTGTCTGTCCCCAGAACTTTGACTACCCTGCTTGGACATTAAAAGCCTTGTTGGAGGATGTGCCCTGTGCCATGAATTGGATCTCTTCATCTCTCTTTTTTTTAATGAGGTGAAAGGCTGCCTATCTCTGATAAGTCTATATCCTGCATATTTGCTTCCTGGCCTCTACCAGACTTCATTTGTTTTGCTGATGATTTTCCAGCTTCTCTTCAAATAGGTAACAGCGATGGCAAGTTACCTGCTCATCCAGACCTGCTCTGGCAGGTGCTTCCCAGTGCTCCCTAAATCCTCTGCATTATCTTGAGCATCCTGTCGTTTCTGAACCCCAGAGGAGAGGTCTGTATTTCAATACAAAAGGCTGCCTCTTGCACTGTGCTGGGGCAGCTTAGGAAGCAAGGAGAGACGGAGTTTGCATCATTTTCTAGTGCAACACACACGAGCCCCAAGATCATTCTAGATCTTAAAACCTTAAAGAGTGAGCAAACCAGGTCTTGCTGACCTGTTTCTCCAACAAACCCCCCATCTCCAGGTCGGTGCTGCCACAGAGCCTTCAGGGATTCCCAAACACCACAGAAATCGTAGCTGAACTGGAGACTGCCTTGTCCCACAGCAAGGGCAAGACAGGGACATTGTTTTGGCCCCAACATTTTTGTGCCTTCAGAAAGAACTTTTCCAGGGAAAAGGAGCCTGGGCTGCCTGAATGAATACACATTCCCTGAGCTCAGCTGAGAATCCTGCAGCATCTGTTGTCAATCCCCCAGAGATGCTCTCTCCTGCTGCCAGGTGCTCTGCCTGCAGACATTTTGCTGTTCTAGATTTAAGCTGGATTTCCAGGCAACTGATTTTTAATTTTTTGAAGTCATTTTTCCGTTGAGGACAAATCAGATTTCCTTTATGTTCCCTTCCTCCATATCTACTTCAAATCAGATTCATATATGAAGTGAGAAGTCCACGGTGTTGATGAACGTAGTCCATGGTACAGGTCATGCATGACCAACACATTTATATGATCTTCAGCATGTCTTGGGATCCTGTAGACCACTGTGGGGACAAAAACTAGCTTATATTGTTAAAAAGAGAACAGAAAAGACACTTTGTATCATCTCCAGCTACTGCTTCCTAGAAATACTCCACCTCTGACACTGCCCTCCCCAACTTTGAACCTGTAGGACTCTACGGATTTAACTGAGCTGCATTCACACCACTGAGGAAAGGGAAGAAACCTGTTTTTATTTTGTGAGGGTAATAGTAGGAAGAAATAATCTGGTTGTCCTTCACTTTGATCGTGAAAATGTAAAAGCCAACACATAACCTACCAAGCATCCAAGACCATAGGAAGAATCTGGAGTCAGAGCTGGTGCTCAACATGTGTGGAAGGAAGAATCTCTGCTGCTTTTTGGCAGCCCACCCAGTGATGCACCACATTTGGCTGTTGAAGGTTGATGCCCTCGTGTCTGGGAAGGATTTAATCACATCCCCCTCTTTGCCATCACTCAGAATTAGGAAGCTCACAGGGAGGAAAGGTCCTCCCCTCTTCTCACCAACGCTCCCCTCGAAGCCCAGCACTGCAAGCTGAATGATGTGTCAATAGCAGGACTTACAGATCTTCCTTAAAAGTAAACTAGGGTTGTGAAGCCACTTTCCCCCACCATTTTTCAAAGCACACAAAGGCGAGTGGGTGCCTCATCTCTCAGCTTTTGTGCGCGGTGTCATCCCGCCGGCGCAGGGTGAGGCAGCTCTCCAGGGCCAGCACAGCACAAGGGCTCATGACAGTGCAGTTCAGCAGGACTTTGTTAATCATTTAGGCAGCCTCCATTTAATTCAGACATCCCAGTCTCTGCGCTCGGTTCCTCCCTCGGGTTTTGCAGACTCTGAGCAGACAGATTTATTGGGGTCTTAGGCATAATCAGGAACAAATTAGCCTCTGTTAGGATCACACACTGGCCTGGATCACAGCTATTCAAAGGCTGCCTTCCCATCCATGTGAGTTTGAATTAAGTCATCGGGTTGGAGTAGGTCTTGAGTATTCTTTTATCCCAAACACATGATCTTATCAGAAGCCCATTACGTTTATCATCGCATTAGGAGGGAACATTTGGAGCCAGTGCAGGAGTATGCTGCTATATAAATGTTGTGCTTACTTCAGTGCCTGTCGTGAAAATAAGTCAGTGCTCTGGGAAGGCTGGGAAACACTGTCTAAATGCATGTGCCTAAAATTAGGCTGTGAGTTTCTCTGGGTATGTGTTTGCAACAGTGGGGTGGCTGAGTCAGGGATGTGTAAAGAGAGCGTATGAGTGTTTGTGTGTCAGTGTTTCTGTCAGTGTGGGTGTGTGGCAGGATGATGGTGTTTCACTGTACGTGTATATCTGACTGTGCATATGCTTAAAGGCTGAAGGTCAGGTCTTTTTAACATGGTAGGTATTTTCCTTTCTTTTTTTTTTTTTTCCTTTTTTATAGAAATAAGCCTCTTTTCATAAAATTACAAAGAAACTCTTTTTCCAAAAATACATATTTTCATAGTTTTGGCATTTGTTTTTGAGGATTCTGATTGCTGACCACAGTCTTTCCAGGGCTGAATATTTCTCAGAGATTTCTGCTGAGTCTCTCAACTTAAACTGGGGCATAGTGCTCTGAGGTGGGTGAGCCACTTAGGTTTATCCTACTGTTCTTGGGTATAGCAGAGACCCAGAGCCTTGATATGGGTCTGCAGAGAGAGGAGCAGAACGAGAGAGGCAGAAGGACAGGGTGAGGGAACCAGGAGTTTGCCTCCATGGCCATCACAGTGACACACCTGCTCTGCCCCTTCCTTGAGCTGGTCAGACACAGAGCATGGCTCTCCCAGGGATGAATGAGCCCTGCTGGTGTAGCACTGTGCCAGCATCAACAGGCCCTGCAGGGAACCAAGGTGTGCTACAGGGATGTCCAGGGTGCACAGGGATGTCCCAGCTGGGGCTCTCAGACCAGTTCAAGCAAACATTCCCAGCTGGATTGGTATCAGAGGAGCAGCAGCAGGGCCCTGCTGGTTCAGGGCTGTTGGGCTCTCAGGCTGTGGGAGGAGGCAGGACAGCAGGGCCAGGGGGCCAGCCCTGCTTGGTTGCCTTAGGGCCCATCTGCACATCCCCCCGGCCACCCCGGGGAGCCATTGTCATCCCCTGTCTGTGAGCACTGTCCCCAGCACTCCTCCTCCAGGCTCTTCCAGGTGTGTGGTAGATGTTCGGTGGCTCCCAGACAAATGAAGATTTTAAGATGTGACATGTAGGGTCAGGAAGTTTGGCCACCCTGGGAATATTCGCTCAGGCACAGGGCTGCACTCATACAGCTGAAACATTTCCAGACATGTGCTGGCGCCTTTTTGCCAGCTCGGAGCACTGGCCCAGCAAATACACAGTTCCCTGCACTTATCCACGTACACAAGTTGTCCACAGAGGTTGTGATGAAATGAAACCATAATGACATTCTTCCCTGATAGACTTCTCTAGTCTTTCAAAGCCACACTCTCTTAAAGATGTGGAATATTGCACAGGAGGAAAAGGAGTGAAAGTCATTAAATAATTGAATAGCAATAAACCCATTTTTTTTGGCTCATGATGGTATTTCACTGTGTAAACCAGGAGGAAAAATAAACAGGGGATTTAGGAGTTTAGAAGTAGCTCAAAATTGAGCAGCCATCAGATTTTCTGACACCTAGCTCGAGATAGTCCAATACTACTGACAGGATTCTCCTTAGGGATCATGTCCATCAGCCCAGCTAGCAGCTCTGGCTAATTTCCTACCCTTTTTTCAACAGGCTTATTTGCCAGACAAAAATACAACAGGCTGTCAGAACTGGATACCTCTGGGGACTGGCAATGATAATACAATACAAAATAGGATACCAACAGGTCAAAGGTTTCCATTTCACAGAGTACTCTAATAACTGAAAGTCGTTATTGCTATGCAGTCTGTTTGAAAAGAGGAGATGGATCTCAGTTCAGTTTTTAATGGGCCGGTGCTACAGAAACAACCTCAAAAATTTGGCATCTTTGTTGGCAGTCTCATTAGAGAAGCCACAGAATAAATGGACAAGGATAATAAAGTCTCCTGCTGCTTTTGATCCTTTCAGGTCAAATCTGAGTCATGTTGGTTGAAGCTGTGTGTGTATGTGGCAAGATTACCCCTCACACTTCGTATAGTGTATCTACTTTGGATAAACAGATCTGTTTGGCCCTTTGGTCACTACAACTGTCAGCTTGGCAGTTTTCACAATCCCTACAGTCACGGTTGCTGTTGTTGTTTATTTGCAGATATCTTTAAAAAACAAAAAGGGAAACATTGTAGACCAAACCCTCCCCTGGCGTTTTTCCATCCAAGCTGGTGGAATTATGCCAACACCCACATTGTCTCTCTATGTATTTTCTGTCTCTGCTTTCTTCTGTCTCCATCCTTTTAAAAGGAGAGAGATGAAAATAAGCAGAATATCCTTAAGATTGGGAAATATCTTGAGGGAATTACCCAATACAAAAGTTGACTATTGTTGGTTGGCTTTTTTGCAGTCACCTTGCTATGGCCTGGAAGTGACCAATGCTCCCACTTCCCAGTGACCTGATCCAGCACATACACGACCACTGATGGTATCAGTTCCTGGCAACTACACTGCAGGTATGTGTAGCCAGTCCTTTGTGATTCTCCCTCTCTGCTTTCCCCTGCAGATGAACCCAGCAGGTGCTATTTCCACGATGGTGATGGAGTGTGTGAGGAATTTGAGCAGATGACCAGCATCAAAGACTGTGGCGTTTACACCCCCAAAGGCTTCCTCGATCAATGGGCTTCCAACGTCTCCGTCTCGCATCACAGTGACCAGCAGTGCCCAGGATGGGTGGTCATCGGTCAGCCAGCAGCCACCCAGGTAAGGAAAGCATGTTCCCTTTCCTCTCCTGGAAGGGGAAGTCCACCAAGGAGCAGTGTTCTTGGGTGTAGCTCAGTGGTCAGCATTCATGGGTGCTCCTTCACCAAGGAAGGCCCTTGACAGCAGTTTCCCTCTTTCTGAGCCTGATTAATAGTGATGAATCGAAATTCAGTTCCAACCATCCAACTAGAACTGGCTCAAGTTGTGGCCTTCTTGATTCAACAAGTTGTGTAGGAGTCACCTCAACCAACCATCACCACCTAAAAGACAGATGGGCTCTCCACAGTGTCTGCAGGGTATGATCCTGTGGCGATGAGTTCTGAGGGCTAATGCTGAATAATACAAAAGTGTGTTCTTTTTTTTTTTATAGTTTTGTGTTTTCTGCCTCCCAGTTTCATAAAAGCACTCTATTGTTCTATTCTGAGAAAGGTCTCCTCCATTCCCAAAGACATTCATTAGCTTTAACCCCCTTCTCCCGTGTCTTCTTTGTAACATAAATAGCTCCAGTTACCATAACTTTACCTTTTGTCTCTCTGAGAGAATTAGATCCAAATGAGTTCAAAAAGACCTCAGATAAACGCCTGGAAAACAGAGCTGTACAAGATGCAGATGCAACAGTCCAGATACAACCTCACTTGAGAAAACTCACATTGCTTATTAGTTTTTTAGAGAATAAAGCAGGGAAAGGATATTCATATATAAGAACTGCTTCATATATTCCTCCTTCAGCACCCACCGTTGACCCTTGCTAGAGACAGAGCATTTATCACAGTAATCAACTTAGGTTCACTTCTGGTAGGATGCAGAAAAGTTGTTCTGAGAGTCTGATTATCCAGGAGGTGTCTTGAGTGGGCAGTGCAGAGAGGAGTGCCGTGTCACAGATATGTCAAGCAGATTTCTCCATGGATAGTAAACTCTAAGCTTTTCCAGTTGGCTTGCAAGAGAAAACATCTTTATGCAAGAGAATTGGCCTTGTTCACATTGCACAAGTCTGTAACAAATTAATGACCAGGTCAGTTCTGAATGCACAAAGCGTGGTCAGCTGGCGTAGTATCAAGACAGAATCTCGAGCCCAGTGTTGCCTTTTTGTCACGGTCTCATTTATTATTTCACACTATAAAGGGAACTTTCCTCTGGACCCCTACCAGTGCCTTCATAACTTCTTTCTCCTTCGAGCTCCCTGTGCTGCAGTGCAGGCCAAAGAGCAGTGTCTCCAGTTCAGGTGCTGCTTTTTGGGCACGTCCCCAGCCACTCCATCAGAGAGCTGCCCTGATTTTGTCTGATGCACTGGTAGGAACTCAGCCACTCCACTCAGTAGGTAACATATGGTCCTGTGGTGGAAAAACCACCACCCAGCACACACACAGCAGAAAGCCCTGCTGTGTAGCCACAACTCAGGCGTGTTTGTTGTACCCAGATGAGATGAAGTTGTCACAGCCTTGTTAAAAAAAAAAAAAAAAAGGCAAAAAAGCTGTTGTATTTATAGGCAGAGCACTAACATATCACACACTGGCAGAGTGAATGGGAACATGCCTCCTCTTATTGCCTGGCCCCCAGGGAGATAACAGTGGGCTATTTACTTCCAGCAAAAGGAATTTTTGCTTTAGCTCAGCTGGTCCCATTACACCAGTTTGAGTGCATGGGGCTCATTGACCTTTTTAATCATATATGTTGAGAAAGTCTTTGTTTTCCCCAGGAAGAAGACAGGCTTGCTGGCTTGGGAAAGCACCTGACTTGTCACTCCAAAGGGGTTAGGTGGGGCAGCAGGTCATCAGTCTGTTAGCTAGAGGAGATGAAAATTAACCTAAGATCTCCTCTAATCACTGCATGTAATGATCACTGGTGTGTAAACATGTTTGGCTTCATTATCTGCACAAGCACTGAGCCTTAGGGGTTTTCTGCATTGATGAAAGGAGCACCTTTCCTCACCCAGATACCTTTCAGAGTAGGTTGTGTTGGTCTTGTGCAAACTTTTCATGTTGTTGCTGGGTAGCTTCCTGATTAATCAGAGTGGTATTTGTGTTGGCTCCTCATCAGGAATGCCATGAAAGATATGTTTGAGTGCAGTGCACAGCAATATACAGAATACATAAGCTGCCTGTTGTTGGCCATCCCCATTTCTCATAATTGCCCCAGCGCTCTTTAAATGTTTTAAAGGTGCTTTAAAACATTTTTAGCATGCTCTGACTTAAAATGGTTCTCATCCTTAGATATCTCAGCACTTGTTTCTCTGCACAACTGTCATAGTTTTGTCAAGGTGTTTTCTGAGGGGTTTGCAAGGCAGGTTGGTTGGTTGTTGTGGGGTGTCTCAGCAATATCTGCCTCTGTGTGCTTGTTTACTGCTGGAGGATTGTTGATGAGCACAAGCTGGAGTCTTTTGTTATTGTAGGGTTGCTTCTGTGACCTGTTTGCTTAGTTCAGTGAAGATATTGCCCATTTCTGCAGTTGTTTCTTCCTTAGATGCCCACACTGGGTTATTAGTTTGAGGTGGATCTTCCATCACTTATTAGTGTGAGGCTACCAAATGGCAACATACTAAGGGAGATAAAAGAGAAAGCTCACGGTATAAGATTTGTTTAGAACAACAGAATGCTTACAAAGAATGACACAGTCTTGGCAAAGAGATACAGATTTGAAAAATGGAAAGGTCAGACAGCCCCCCTTTAAACAATCGCGCTTTCTGCAGAAGCAAGACTGAGGGACAGCCACTTCTACTTTTTCTGGCAGCCACCCTTCAGTGCTGATTAAGAAATATTCTCAGTACTGACAGCATCATATTCAGAGCCAAAGAGGGCCACTCAGCAACACTGTGCCAGCACAGAAGTGCGAGCACCAGTGCAGGGCATTTCTGCAGTTGGATTCCAATCTGGAATCGTCTGCAGACCTGGAAGCAGATGCTGCTCAGTACCTGTTGTCAAGGGCAGGAGGAATTCAGCAATAAGGGCTCTGCACACTCTTGAGCCGCTTTTTTTCCCACTGCTTCTGCTGGGAGTTTGTAAAGAGCCTCTCCTTGTGTTTGAAATACCGTCAGTGTTGATGTGCAGAGCAAAGGCAGGTGGGTGCAGACCAACCACAGGAGGCTGGAGATGCCATTTCTCCTTTCCTCCTCTCCTGCTTTTGGAGAACTGATTCAGCTGCAGTTTCCTTTTGGGTCTTCACAATAGAGATTATATAGGAAGGGACTAAGGGACCTGATTCCTGATCTTGTTATTCCTGTCACAGCAATGTGTGCTCAGGACTTGGAAATTGGTTTGTGGGTTGGTAATTTAGAGGGCCAGTTCCTCAGGAACTGTCTTTTGTTGTGTTTCCTCCCAGCTGTGCAGTTGTTTAGAACAAGTAACCATATATATGTATAAAATATATATATATAAAGTATATTTTTCTCCCTATGTCATTGTTTGAGCTTGGATTTCCACGAAAAAGCTGCACAGCTCAGGCACAGTTAACCAAAGAGGGACTCTTTCCCAAGGCTGCTGGGCACAGACAGATCCTGGGATTTGCTTTCATTCCCGGACTAAAGAACACACCCTGTTCTCCTCTGGGTACCCCACAGGGGCTTCTATGGAGTAAGATGTTGTGGAAGAGGATTCTTATTACATCTTTCCCACAAACAGAGGCCCCCCTCCTGCCCCTGTTACAGTTCCCACAATTGCACTCATCCAGACTCACTGCAACAAACCTTCCACCAGCAGCAGAAAGATGTCTAGAATTGCAGTATGTCTGGAAGAGCCCACAAAAGGAAAAGAAAGGAGCACAAAAGTATTCTGAATACTAAAAGAAATAACATGGTAGAGCAAGGGCTCCAAGAGCGGTAAGAAAATACCATAAGAAAATTGAAGAGAAAGATGATGAAGTTCTCTGCCATGGAGTTTTATTCTGTCTAATAAATATAAAGCCGAAGATAATTCCCCAAAGATAGAGCAAAGCCAGCAAATAGAGTACTCTTGAACAGGAGTGGGAAGAGAGGAAACCTGCAACTTTTAATGGAGAAGCCATTCCTTCCCTTTGGGGTGATCTTGCTGAGAAGAGGGAGGGTGTCTGTCTGTCGGCTCTGCAAGTGGCCCTTTTTGAACTCCCCAATTCACAGCCAAGTCCTGTTGCTCTTCAACGGTAAGAGTTTTGTTGTGGTTGGAGGGATGAAAAAATCCCCTTTTCTAATAAGATGATTTGCTTTGCAAATGTCTTTGTTATTTATAGCCGAGCCAGACTTTGAACCACTAAGCTCTGGAGGATGAGGGCAGAATCCCACTAAGAAAAACCATTAATGGAGGAACCATGAGTGAGCAGAGACCAGTTCTGGAAAAAGTTGAACTGGACACTGTGCACAGGCTGTCAGAAGAGGAATGTAGGTCTGCTGTACACGGGTGAGCTCATTTCCAGTACTGGCTGATCCACCAAAGGGCTTCAGCTTAGGTTACAGAGTCTCCAAGTCTAAAGTTAGTTCAAGGGGTCCAAAACTTTGTCTTCATTTCCCCTGGAAACTACAGACCAGCCAATTTGGGTTTTTGCCTGAAGGCTGGAGAGTTGCATCACGGGCCTGGCTCTGACTGTCAGGCAAATTCAGGCTGGAATTCTCCTGCCTTGGATTAAGTGATGATATTTTTCATATTTTTTTCAGTGTACAGTGATTAATTAAGCCTTATCACAGCCACACTGCTTGATTTCTGTTCTGTTTAATGGAGGTGGAAACCAGAGCACAGAAAGGTAAAGCTACTGTTTGAGGATTAGACCTCAATATCCTTCAGAGATGTTGCAGGCACTGGGCATTACTGAGCCTAAACCTCCCCAGCACCAGGAAGTTCAGGATGTCTTGAAAGGGAAATGTTCATATCTTGGATAAAAAGGAAACTGTTCAGGGCCTGCTGAGAGTTGCTGCCTGGGAGCAGAGACCTAGAAGGGGTTTGGAGTCAATAAATCTGCATTTTAGCTCTGTCATCCCCTCACATCATCCCGTTTGTGAATTAATCAGGCTTTATCCTAGCACAGTTTGGCTGTTCGTTCCCAGCACAAAGGACTGAAAAACTGTCCCACCAACTCCTTGCTTTAATGACTTGCTTCCCACCTGTCTTCCTGGGAAAGCTGGATTTTGCACCCTGTCTTCCAAAGGAATTCCACTGGTCTTTATTCACATGTTTTCCTTGCTGCTCTGCCTTGCTGGAGGAGGGGGTCCCTGTGAAGGGTCCACACCAAGGTGAGGGATGCTGCAAAGATGTGTGCTAACATCAGTGCTGGGACTCAGGAGTGATTTCAGTGTTCTGGGGTGGTCTCTCAAGCTAAGTAAAATTATAAGTGGGATTTCTAGGTAGGTTGGCTTGAAAAAGACTCATTGGTAGACAGATGGCTGAGGAAGAGCATTACCTTTAAAGTCAATTCAGAGCTGTCTGGAGGGAAGGGGATCCTGCCCATCACCTGGCTGCCTGTTACAGACAGGGCTTCCCTCCCTTGCACCCCTCCATCCCCATGTCTTCCAGTGCTCCTCTGCTCCTGGCAGTAGTAAAGCTCAGACCCCATGGCTGGTGTCGTAGCCTCTGGCTCATCTGTGTAAGGGGAGGACAGAGAGAACACAATGAGATGTCAGAGGAGATTCCAAGCAATTTTACCAAACACTCAAGGGATGTTTTTTTTTTTAGTTTCCACTCCCCCCTTCCCCCCCCCTACTTTTTAGAATAATTTTTCAAGAACACATATGCAAGTCATCTAAGGGAAACAGAACAGTGAGTACCAGGGGCTGGTACACTGTGTTCCCTTTGTGTACTGTAGAGAAAATAGATAAAAGAAACAAAGAATGATGCAGAGAGCAAAGCAGCCATCAGTACTCTCAGAGAGGTTCAATCTGACTTTTGCAGAGATGAAGGTCAAACCAAAAATCCTCAGGTGCCGGAAATTGGTCCCATCTTCCTAGAACTGGGAGACATTTACCACTAATGAAAGGAGATCAGAATTCCATGCCATTATTTGTTTCTAGAAGCAAGAAGAAAGGCAAGAAAGGAATATTGTCTTGGACAGTAATAAGGATTATGTGCTTCTTTGGGAAGTAAATCACCACTCATGATCATATCTGCTGTACACCCAGCCACCCACCCAGATTCCAGGCGGGAACAAGAAAAGAGCTTGGCCCCCCCTGGCACCAGCGAGCCGGGAAGCCGGACCCCCCGACAGCAGCAGTGCTCATTAACATGCACTCCTCTGAAAGGAGACCCCCCTCCTCGGCCCTTGCCCCTCAACCTGCCAGTCTCTCTGTCTGCTGCCGCTGCTCACAAGCCTTTAGATGCAGAGCATGTCCAGCTGTAAGCGTGGGATAGCTCCCCTGCATCCCATCCGGGTTGTTTGTCTTGGGTCCCTCTCCATTCAGAGCGGAATGATTTTGCATAAATGCACCGACACGTCTGCTTTGTTCCTGCACGGAGGGTTCTCGGCTTTTCTCATCCCACCCCCGCCCCGGCCCTCTTCTCCCTACTCCCTGGCATGTGTCTTCACCAGCTTTTCCATGATTTCCCTGTGCAACAGCAAATAAACCTGCCTGAAGCAGTGCCAGGCGATCCGGGGCAGCTGAAAACACCCAGATAGATCTAAACCAAGCGATCGGAAGGAGGGGATGGAAAAGAGTGCAAGAGCAAAGCCATAATGGCCTTTACTATGTAATTTGGTTTCATGTTCTGCGCAAGAAAACATGTCAAATATGTAAACAGCTCACCAGGGTTGTAATGTAGCTACAAAGCCACGGATATACAGGCAGGCAGGGTGCTGTTCTCCAGCAGAATGGAATGCCATCCCCAAAACCACACGATCATTTCTTTAAGCTGAAAGTAAACTTTCTCATGCCAGGAGCAAAGAATTTATTTTTTCTTTTAGAGGAAGGATTGTCTGCTTGTTCAGAGTACCATAGGCATCTTAGCCCACATTAGAGACCTCGTTAGAGACTCGTACTTGGAATGCCAATGAATTTTAGGGTGTCCATCTTGAGATGTCTCTAAAAGGAATGGGTTTTGGTGACCCAGCACTGTCCTGAAAGTCTCTTGAGTCAACCCCTCTGTCCCCACCTGGAAATAAGTATCTGCTTTAAAAATAATTTAAAAAACCACAACCAAACAAAAAGCCAAACTGAAGACTATTTGGATAAATTCTTGAGCTGCTTCAAGTCTCTGAATTGTGCTGCCTTGGTTGGAGCTGTAGCTGTTGAAGAACCCCACATCCGCCATCCCTCCTCACTTTTGGAAGTACTGCCTGTGGAGCTGGAGCATCACTGAGGTCATTTCAGTGGGGAATCTGATAAGAAGCCGTGATTCACCCTGCTAATTCAAATTCACATCTGGTAAGTGGCCCAGCTCCCTGTGCTATCAGCAGGAGTCTCCTGGGGACTGGGTTTCCACCATCGCCTCAGGGTCCGGCTGCGAGCTGCAACGTGTGCCAGGAAACAGTTTTTCTGCGTGATCAGTGCTATTATCTGTCCCCACATGTACCTCCTCACTGGGAGAAGCCCTCATTTCAGGAGAACATCAAGTTCTGCTCAGCCATTTTCGTCACTGGGCCAAAATCCCTACACTTAGCACTTCAGGCAGGGAACCTTATTTTTCCATTTTTTGATAATTAACCCTTGCATCATCACATGCAGAGAAGACAAGTTTCTCTTCAGAGAGGACGTGAAGCACAGGGCAGAGATCACCCTCTTCCCACCTTTCTCCATCCAAATACCTTTGAAACATCTGCCCTTCTAGCAGAGCTGCTCTGCTCCTGTGTCCTGCACTGTGTGCATGCTGTGACTGTCCCAGCTGGAAAAGGAAAGCCTCGATCCATGGAAATTTACCTGTTTCCCAGTGGTTGTTTATGATGAGAAAGGCTGAGCCTGGACTGCTGTGAGTTCCTGCATCCCCTCTTTCAGATGATGCTCATACTTTAATCCCTCCAGTAACTTCTTCTGAGAGCAACTCCTGTGAGCTCCCATTCTAACCTGGGACATCAAGGATTAAATGCTCCAAGTCTTTGCACTTAATTTGATGAAGTTTGAGATTTATCAGAGCAAGCAGGGCTGTTCCAATGTTAGAGGGAACTGACAGGCTTCCCCAAACAAGCCTTTGCTTGGGTGGAGATGTGCACAGGCTGGAGGCAGCAGCTGGTGCTGCTCTATGGACTCTCCCTGGATGGTCCAGCTCATCCAGAGGGATTTGTTTGCACGATGGTTGTTCCATTACTCTGCAGTTTTGGTGGGAAAAGCCCAGTGAAGCAAAGGGAGCACCTTTTGATTTGCATACCACAATCTGTGTCTTCAGGTATTAACAAAAAAAAGCCAGAGGGTTTAATCTTGATTAATACAGGTTGGCACAGAGCTGATGAGTTGGATGGGAACTGAAAGGCTCTGCTGGCTGAGGTGTGACTGCTGTCAGCTCCCTGGAGCACATGGCAGCTCCTCCAGGCCTCCTGACACACTCCCAGGGAGCCTCTCTGCAGCCTTCCCTCTTGCTGTTAAATTCAGGGTCTCTTCCCAATGCATCATCTCCCTGGATGTATCCAATTAAGGCCTGTTGACAGCCCAGAGCAGACTTACACCCTTAGGATTAGAGGCATGTGCATGTCTTCATATAGGGAAGGACAACAAGGGGGTGTCTCGCTGGCGCACTGGGAGTGTGGTGGGGGAAGCTGAGCAGCTTGGAGAGGGAAAAGGAGCCAGGGAGAGGGAGATTTGCACCCTCAATTGTCCTTGCATGTGGAAAGGCTGTGTGCTGAGTGTTGCATGTGGTTTCCACAGCGTGTTTACATGGTCCATAACCCCAAACAAAGCCGAGAAGCACGACTTTAACTCTGGAAATAAAAGCGCTGGAAACCCCTGGTTTTCTGCACATGAGAAAGTTTTGTTCTTTAAACACACAGATGTTTTTAAATGAAAAATCACTCTTTTGACCTTTCCTGAATGTGATCATGTGGTCGGGGCTGACATTAACCACTGCACGGCTGTTTGCTTCAGCCGCAGGCGAAGCTTAGCGAGAGGTTTGCAGGGCTCAGGGTAGCACCTGCCTTGTCTCACATCTCTTGGAAGTGGCTCCTGTGCCCCATGAGCTTTCAGAGTGGTTCAGGGAGTTGTGGTAAGGTCAACAATACTTAGGGTCTACTCCTACCATGCTGGAAATGAAAGCATTGGGGTTTTTTTCCGTGCTTGATAGCTGAAAAAGACGGGGCTTAATTTTTTTTCCCCTATGTATCTCTCTTCCCATCAGGAATGTTGCCCGAGTGCTTCTAAGCATCTCTGTCCACCTCAGGCAGTGTGTTATCCTGACTGGGAACTCTTCATCGAGCCAAAGTTCTTTAGGGATTAGTTGTTGCTGCCTTTGGGCTTTTTCTACCTAGCTGTGTGTTTTCTTCCTCCAAGCAAGTTTATAGGACCAGCTTTGGGAAAGAAGGAGGAGATGTTACCAAGTGGATTGTACCAAGCCCAATCCTGCTTTGCCTTGAAGGAGTGCCAAACCAGCAAAAGTACAATGAATCTAATGAGTCAGACCCATGAATATAATACCAAAAATACATCTAAGATCCTCCTAAAACGTGGCACACGTTCTGCCTTTCACAGTTTGATTTTCTGATGCCAGCTGCTCCGGAATAAAACGCTCCAGTCAAAGGAAAAAACCAAAACCTTTAGCTTTTGCTCTACTCCTCAGTGGTGAAAGCTCATGGGATGGGATTGTTTTCCTTTGCTGCAGCACCCCACGGCCAGCCTTGGCTGTGCTGTAGTGGACCTGGCTGGTTCAAGTTAGAGACGGGCAGTTTGGGAACCTGAGTGTGCAGCCAACAATAATGTTCTGGCTCCCGTATTTGTTTAACCTCGCTCTCCAGTGGATGGATATACAGTCTGCTAAAGCACTTATCAGTCTATAATGCCTTCACACTTCTCTGAGCAGTAATGTGGAAGTTGTAGACAGGAGCTTTTGCTGCGGCTCGAAAATGCCTTTTAGCTCTAATGAGCCTGATATTTGCAGAACTGAAGGCATAAGGTCTTGTTTGGGTGCTGATGCTTGATCCTGTCTGTCTAGGCTGTTGAATTTGGGTGCTGTTCCTACTGGCAGATGTATTTGTGAATTTGAACATAATAGCAGAATGGAATTCAGGACTAATTCCAAGAATTCTGCCTCTGAGGTGAGACCTTAGCAGTGCTGGGGTGGGAGATGCTGTTGTTTGAGAGCAGCATCTTTATGTCCCTCTGCTGTGTTGAAGAAATAGCAGAGGTCTGAGAGGGAAAAACAGTGAAACATGGCAAATTGCTGGATTGCACTTCCATGTGCTTCACAGGAGACCGTGTTCTGCACTTGGAGCTATCCCTTGATTTCACATCCCCTCACTGTGTGTCACTGAAAGGCAAAAGAAGCAGGAGCGAGTGCAAATTGCACCCAGGAGCTCTGAATCCTGGGGTTTACTTGGGGGCTTGTGTAAGTGGGTTGATTTTTAAATCCCATCAGAACAATTATTTCTTCTTTTTCTGCCTCTGTTATTCTGTAGTTTCTGGCCCTGGCTTAGCCAGAGTCTTTGGTGTGATCCTTTGAACCGTGCAGAAATCATCTGGTTAGGGTTTTGTTGGAAAATCAAAACTCCATATTGTTTTTTTCCACGGGTCCAGCTAGCATCCTAGATATTTGATTACACCTGGCTGGCTGTCAAAGCCAATGTGAGTTTGGGATAGGGCCAGTCAGAACTGATTTACAGTTTTTTCAGGTATGCCATGTGAAGTTTATGGTTTGATGTGATTTTGATTTGAACTCACCGGTTTTAAATGAAGTTTGCTTTGAATCTGGAGATAACAGAAATTCAAAGGAAAGCTCAAAGAATGCGGGTCTGCATGATTTAAAAATGGAAATATATTGTTCATACCGACTCTTTGGAAGTGAAATAACTGCATTTTTTGAGAAAGCTGAAGTTAATAACACACATTGAATACACATGCAATCTGGGCCATCATTTAATGGAAATCCCTGTAGCTCCTATTTGCTTGCCTCGAACTAAACCAACTTATATGACAAAATGAAATAGCCCTTGCAGCTCTTACTCATTTCTGAATCACAGCCCTGTATTACATCCAAAACTCTACCCGAGGAAATTTCCCTTTGGAAATGAACACTACCATTTTTATTGTAAAGTAGAGGAATTTATCATTGAGGAATTTATCATCGAGGAATTTATCTTCATGTCACGTTGCAGACAAACTATTGATGCCATGTTCTGTGGTGTTGTCATACACAGAAAGGTCACTTTCCAATTATTAAAAAAATCCAGCCAAATCTTCAGCTTAAAACTGGGGCTCTGTGCTAAGAAAGCTGTAATAACATGCTAATTGAGTACTAAGCCTGCAAGGTCCAGACACGTGGGCTGCTCCAGGTTCAAAGTGGACCTGGCTGGGCTGAGACTGGACATAACAACTGGCAGTGGGGCTTTATTTCATCCTGCAGGAGATGTAAGCTGCTTCCCAATCCCACAGCCAAATCCTGTTCTTCATTACACGGGGAAAATTGACAGATGAGATTTCCTCTTACTCCTGAGCCAACTGGATCTGGGAGCAATATAGCATCAGTGTGTTACCCCAGGAGTTTCATCAGCTTTCAGTTAGTTGATAAAGCTTTTTCTATGGATCACCTGCCTTCATTCCTTTGTCCTGGAGCAGGACACGCTGCAGTTTTCCATCTTTTGCCATCAGACCTTTAAGCACCCCAATGAAAACAGGCAAAAGCTGAGAAAGAGCACAAAACTTAGTAAAACCATGTTATCAGACCCAGAGGACAAGGAGAAGTTTGGGGTAGAAGCTGCAGTTGATGAGCATCAGAGGTGAGGGAAAGTTGCTACTGGGGAAGAAGCAGTAGGATTTTAGGTAAGGCAACTGTTAAAAGGGGGAGGGCACAGCTTTACCTCATCATTTTATGCTTAAAATCTATGCTGCTGAATCTTGGATTCGGTTTTGGGTTTTTTATTTTATTTTCTGCAACAGGGTATTTCAAATTCATTGTTAGTGCATATAAAAATTAATATATGTACCAATTTGGAAAAAAAAAAACCCAAACCAAAAACCTTTGAAGGTTTTCCTTAGGTCTTAGAGACCAACCTGGAATGATCCAATGCTGACTTTCATAGTTGGGCAGACAACTGTAGACTCAAATCTTCTGATGGGATAAATCAAGAACACTGATAAAGACACTAGTCCTAAAGCGTTTCTGGCCAGAACCTTGAAGAAAACCCAGACCAGAACTCCTGGTGCCCCTTGAGCAAGCCTGTGTGTACAATTTCCATCTGAGCTTTGTGGGTTTGAAATGGTCACAGAAACTGGCTGATTTTTGAGGTGTTTGTTGGATCCCAAATGGTGGCCTTTTTAATGGTTCGGTGCCCACTAATGTGGGCAGTTTAATTTTTCTGTAACTCCAACCCAGTTCCCAGACTAAATGAGAAGAGCAGTGCAACAGCTTTCAAAACAGATTGGAGGTCTGTGCTGCAGTCGGCAAACTGGGTGGTGTCCATGTGGCAGTCAAGCTGCCTCACAATATTGGGCAATAAACAAGCAGGAACCTTTCTGATATTTAGCAACTGCACCATAGTTTCTCATCCTTGGGTAAGATTAACCTTAGGTCGGCAAGAACAATAACATATTTAAGAATAAAAGGTCTGGGTGACTGCCAGCCCCCTGGTCTGGCAATGGAGAAAGTTTTCATCTGTAAGGGATGTGTTAAAATGCTGCTTATGTCATGGTTGGGATTCTCTGGCATGTGTTGAGTTAAATATAAATAACATTCTGCAGAGCAGTCAGCTAAAAATTTTGGATTAATTAGGTTTCAGTATTACTGTTGAAGTCTGGTTTTTTAGCTGGATCCTCAAGCAACAGAAGATGTTCTGTTTGTGCCTCCACGGGTTTTTATCAGTCCATGAGCTTTTCTGTGCACTTGTGCAGCCTCACTCAGGATGCTGTATGCTCCACTGGGGGTTTTACCAATAGATCCTGTTCCTGCTTGCTCCTTGGCTGCTGTTTTGCAAACAGGACAGGGTTTAGCCCATTTCAACCCAGAAACTCCCTGTGTTGTGTGTCTGGGTGCAGAAGTGACAGCAACACAGTCCCCAGGAGAAAGGAGGGGGCAGAGACAGCATTTGGGGCACAATCACCACTTCCACCCTCCTCCCCAAAAAGGAGGATGCTCCCAAGTGCCCGACAGACCAGTGCTCATGATGACCCTTCTCAGCCAGACGTAGCTTGAAGACACGGTCTGGAGGAAGCCCCATGGTGGGACAGCAGATGGGATTTTGGGAGCAGACAGATCTGTGCGCTGGAGATTTGCTCTGTTTCCAGCCGCCCCTGGGCATGCAGACAGGCACGTCCACCCCAACCACGGTGTCAGCCCTGTGCCAGAGCTGAGCAGGGCAGCATCCTTGGCTGAGGAGCAGCTTTGCCTGTCTGCATTTAGAATTATTTTGATGTTACAATGACGAGAACCACCAGTGTGTGCTGAGCCTGCAGTGCCTGGCTGTGCTCGCTCGAAGGGGAGGTCAGAGTGGGATGGTATCAGTTTGTATTTAACCCACTCCTGTGGGGAGGGGTATCCTCACACCTGTATGTGGCTGTTTGTGCCTTCTCTTTGTAACATCTGAGCAACTTTTTGTGCCTAATACCCTCAACATACCTGTGTGACATGGGGGAATATCATCCTTGCCTTACAGGTGGAGAGCTCAGTATTGGAGAAGCCAAGTGCTGCCCACAAGGCTGTCCTGGGGCCATGCACTGGGCACAGTCAGGCTGGAACCTATTCCCATGCCCAGTCCACAGGACTGATCCTTAACCTGGAGTTCAGCTGCAGCAGGAGCCTGTCAACCCAGCTTCACTTTGCCTGAAGTCATGGGATGGCTGGGAATCATTCACAAGGGCGCCTTCCAAAATTTGCTCTTTAGCAAATTTTCCCATATTACTTTGAAGGAAATGGAGCTGATTGCAATAGTAAATGTGTTTTAGATGTGGCAAAAAACTAAGTGCTCCCAATATATCACTTTTCCCTTTCTGCTGACACATTCCTCGGTCCCCTTGAGTAAGAAGAGGAAAACAGGAGAGGCGGTTTGAAGAACGTGGCGTGCCTGTGATTGACAGGGGGTTGTATAAATCAGTCAAAGGGAAACCTCCAGGCATTCCCTCTTGTGGGAAGATCCCACAGTGCTCTCTGGCCTTGATCGTTCTGTCTCTCGATGTTTGTGTACAGAATGTGTGGGTGGGAGACGAGCTGGATTTGAACCTCTGAGAGGAACAGACATCAGCTCCTTTAATTGAAAGCAGCTTCCTAGGGAGGGGTATGACATGGGCTTCCAGTAACTAGACACAAATAGTCCTCGCATACTTTGGAGCACATACTAAGCTCCTGTGGATCCCATTGCTCTGTGGGTCTGAGAATCTGGATAAGCCCCAGTGAGTGAAGTTTGGAGTCCTGTGTGATGCCGTCATTCTTCAAAGCAAATACTTTAGAGCTTGGTAACACCCTGAAACGAGAAGTATGTCTATCTGTTCTTCCCTCCACAGCTGTCAGGTGCCTTAGCTGCTGGTTTGCATCACTGTACCAAATTGGAGAGTGCATTAGGAAATAATTTATTTCTTATAAGTGTGAATTCCTATGAATAGCTGTGAGAAGAGATGATGTTGTCTTCCAGGCCATTGGAACTTTTAGCTTAAAAGTGGTGGTACTGCAGTAATCATAAAATCATTCAGTTTAGAAAAGACCTCTAGGATCACTGAGTCCAACCATTAACCTAAATAATATGGGCCTTCAGGCTGCTGCCACATTCTAGGGATGCCTCAAAGGCAGAGGTGTGACAAACACTCCCAGCAGACAGTTCTCAGACTTGGCAGTGATGGTGTGACACTCATAGCCTGGGTAGAGTCGAAGTGGGGATGTATTTACCATGTGTGTTAGAGCCTGTTGGGATGGTGGAGGCTGCAGGTGACAGGGACTGTTTATCCACTCAGATTGTTATTGCAGAATCTTCAAGAACTTTTTTGCCATTAGCTAAGTTCACTAGCTGACAGCTAGTGCAGAAGAGGCTCTTGTAGCCACTCATCTCAGTTAGACTTCTCCCACACTTCTCAATTATACTCTTCTAAAAGAACCTTTTACCCCAGGACCACTTTGAACCACTTGTCTGGGTAGCGATGGCTCAGCCTCAGCAGGGGGAAGCTTATCTAACCTGTTCAAACCAGGCCAGTCTGACAGTCCACACACCTCAGCTCACGTGGCTCAAACACAGGCTTCTTTATGCAATGGCCAGATTTTTGCTAATATTCCCAGGCAGAAGCAGAAAGTGCTGGAGTTCACACACGCACACAAATCAAACAAGGCATTTTAAAGTTATCAGAGACTTCCAACCCACCTCAGCGGGGGTTTATTTTGGGTTTGATTCAAACTTTTGGTGAAGGTCTGGGTGATTTCTTCATACAGGTTTTCACTCACCCGTTAAGTGGCACTTAAAAAGCACCGAACGTTTCTTTCAGCCACCTCTTTGGACCAATGGAGCAGGAGGAGATGTAAGAATAAGAACAAAATCATATAAAAGTAATGAGACCTTTGTTCATGTCAAAGAGCTCTCTGACCATATAAATTGCAGATGTGGGTAAGATAAATTCTCTAGCTGGAGAGGTATTAAAATAAAAACCATGCTCCCAACAAGAGACGGGCTGCTGAAAGCGCAAGAAGGGAGAGTTGCGAAATGGTACATGTCGAATTGCTGGCCTGGATTTCAAATGCCAAAGATAGTTTATGTAAAGCCTTGCTCTGCTGTAAAATGTAACAGTATCCACTGGCTAGCCTCAATGAAGCTTGGTCCCAGTTGTTTCAAAAAATAAATAAACTAAAAATCTTCTTCCAGCCCATTAAAGCTGATTTATGTTTTGCCCATAGATTCCTCTGTACTGGATCTTGAGGGACTCAGATTATAGAGGGGATTACCTCACTTTTAGCCAATCTGGTTTCTCATTCCCAGGCATCCCAGGCTCTCTTTGCACTGCCCAGACTTTGCCTGCCGAGACCAAGAGGGCATTTCCATCCAGAGTTATTGAGTGGACACAGGATTTTGAACGGTCAAAAGCATCTCTGTTAATTCTCCTGTTTCACCTCAGGGTTTTCTCTTTGGTTTAATAATCAGAGGAATTGATTAGAGGAACAGTTTTACTGAGAGCCCGTCACCACCTGGTTGCTCAGTTCAGGCTCTGGTCTTGGAAAGAAAATTAAAAGTGTCCCCCAGACAACATAATTCCCAGCCCAGGTGGTCTGTGGGATCCATCCTAGGCTGTCCTGTGGCCAGCACAGGTGCTGGGGATGGTTTGGCCTCTTGGGTTACCACTGTAGCTCCACTGCCACTATTCTGTGTGGCCACAAGGAATTCCCTCTTATCCCCATGACTGCTGAATCAGTGAGTTCACCAAAGTGTTGTGAATCCCAACAGGTTCACCCCTCAGGTGAGGCTCCTGGAGCCTCAGCAGGAATCATCCTTCTAATGCAGGAGTAACTTTTTGCATGGTGGACATTTCCCTTCTCGTGTTTGCTGGGGGACTGAAGGCTGTGGTTGTGCATGTTTCTTTCTTGAAGCAGCTTCACTGAAGAGTTTTCAGGGTGAATCCTACCATTCCTTGCAGCTTCATTTTCACATCTTACACACTGATGGCACTGCAAGGCTCTCTGGTACTCAGATTCTGGCACTTCCTTTGAGCTTTTCATTTGTGACAGCACTTGGGATTCATCTGCTTGTTCTTTGCTGAAAAGAGCAGTTTGCTTCCAATCTCACTGCTGCCTGACATGGAAAGGGGCAGAAGAAGGTGATTCCACTTGCAGGACTAGTTAGCAAAATAAGAAACCAGTTTGCTCAGATTGGGTTGCAGAGGCAGGACTTTCCTAGCTACCAAGTTTACACATCCATCTGTAAATCCCCTGGGGTTACAGGAACACCAGGTTTAAAAAGGGCAGTGCTGGAGCCCTGTGAAGGAATCTCCAGACTGTCTGTGCTGTGAGCTGGGATGTTCAGAAGTGATTGTCACTTTGACTCCAGTGGGAAGAGCCATGGTCCTTTTGGGTGGGGAGCAAAGTTGTTCTAAATGCTGTCAAAGACCTCGTACCAAATCCAGAGGAAACTGCTGGCTGCTATCCAGCTGCTGGGAGTCTTTAGCTCCTTTTAACATTTCAGTTTTTCTTATTGAGGTGGAAGACCTGGAAACTTAACTTCTGAATAATCTTGAGGTATTCAGAGGCGTCGTTATGGTGCATTATTTTATTCTAGCAGTGCACCTGGACTTTCCTCCACACACACTTTAAAGAGTCATAACCTTTCCTTACTGTCATCTGTGTCTGTTTTGGTGCTTCTTTTTCCAGGTGTGCCGGACTAAGGTGATCGACTTGAACGACGGTGTCTCCCAGTACGCCTGGTACCCCTGCACAGCCAACTTCCAGTACTCCCACATGACACAGACCATTTTCTGGCTCAAGGTAGGAAGTGCACATGTCACTCAGGAGTCTCCTCTTTGCCTGCCTGTACAAAGTTTCTCCAACAGGCAAAATATCACTAGGACAGCCTTCCCAGGACCGAGCTGCTCCTTTCTTTGAAGTATGTTTGGAGCAAAACAGCAAAACAATGTCTCTGAGCACTGTCTGGAGACTCAGTGGTGAAGTCCCCTCCCATGTGACAAGGCTATTGAATTTCTGAGGGGTTACAGCTGCAGGGCTGTTTGACTTGAGTTTATCTAGTTTGTGTAGGAGAGATTGGAAGAGAAGATTTCTGTGTGACCTGGGATGGGAATTGCCCTTTTAAAAGTCCCGGACTGACTCCTGGGGATTTTTTAAAGCCCACCGTAATTTCCCACCTCAGGCTTTGTGGGTTTTGTGTTTTCCCAGGCTTATTTTTCCCAGCCTATGGTAGCTGCAGCGGTCCTAGTTCACCTAGTCACTGATGGGACCTATTACCTGGATCAGAAGCAGGAGACCATCGGTGTGCAGCTGTTTGACACCAAAGAGCAAAGCCACGATCTTGGTAAGATCTTTTATTAAACTCCCTCCTTATTGCTTGCTTATCTGATGATGCCCCTGTTCACAAACCAGTACTCCTGCTCAGTTTTTTTCAGAATTAGACAAAAATATGCTTGTTTAATTCTCCAAGCCCTGAGTCTCTCTAGAGTTTGTTGAATATGATGCATTATTTTATGCAGACATTTCTCCATAGCTGTTCACTGTGTGTTCAGAAGTGATTAGCTCCTTTGTAGTCATTAAAATCAGCACTGTTCTCAGTGCTTCACACCAGCACTACCCTGGAGACACACTGATGGTGATCCAGATGAGCCCCTGGTAGCAGGGAGTGAGGTATCTGCTCCAGCTGCTGCTGCAGCAAACGGTTCTGCTTCACAGGGTGTGTTGGGTGATCTCTAGTCCTGCTTGCAGGGAGGTCTCCACAGCTTTTTAGTGGCCAGCATTCTTCATGTGAAGTATTTCAGGTTTGATGAAGGTCTAACACCGAGGCCCTGGTGTGGCCTCAAGCAGAGGTGCCTGACAGAGGCTGTGGATCTGCAGCTGTGCTGAAGTGCCAGGATGGGCCATTTTTGTCCCTACCCTTGGCACAGGGCCCTGAACCTGGGGAAGCTGTGTCTGGTGGATTGATTCAGGCTGCATTGAAGCTCCAGGACCAAGGAGCTCTCTCTAGCTCCCAACTCCGTGTCATGGCAGGACTTGCATAATCCCTTTCCAGCTGTTCTCTGCCTTCTTTTTTCCATTGGGAAGAAAGCTGACCAGGTCACCTCGAGAGCAGTTTTTAAGGAGACACAACTCTCACCCACCAACTTTCTGTTTTATCATAACTTTTCAATTTTGACAAGCTGAAACTCAAATGAGCTTCCTACTAGAAGGGACACACACAGTGACAGGTGTTGGATGGGTATCCAGGATAATATGGAATTCGTTGGGGTGTGGAGGAAAAGAAAGAAAATATATGTGGTGTCTGTTGTTCAAGAATAAACTGAAATTTCATAGCAAGTTGTGCAGGTTGAGTCAGGATAGCTCCCAGTTTGCCAGAGCCCTTGGATTAATCTTATCCTCCTCCTTTCACAAAACAGTGGCACATAACTCTTTCCCTCTGAGATATAAATGATGGATACACGAGCTGCCAACAAATACTTAATACGACATTTTATAGGGGCACACAGACAGATTGTGAGAGGAAGAGAACAAGAAAGAGGAGCAAAGAGGAAACTAAGGGTTAGGTTTTGAAATCCTCAATGAAGTTGCAACATAAGTTTGGCAGGGCTCATCCTGATGCCTGGACATCCTCAGAGCTGAAATGCTGCCTTCATCATGGAAAAGCCCCTCTGACCTTTCAGAAGAGGCTGCCTGGAGCAGGGGAGAGGTGTAGGTAGGCTATCCAGCAGTTCTCACTCAGGCAGAGCTCCCCATTGCTGTTTTGTCTGAGTTCTGGCTCTGGCATTAAGTCCTTTTCCTGGATATTGTCTTTCATGTGTTTGAACTGTCACCTTGGAAAGCTGGAAACTGCAGCTGAGATGCAAGTGTTGGCATGCACTGGGTGCAGGATTGACTTCAGACAGTCAATCAGTCTTATGTAGAAATTAGTGGCAAACTAAAAGTACATCCAAAAGAAAGTAATAATAATTTAAAGCTCCATCAGTCTTCAGTGTGATAAAGACACTCCCATGGGCAAAACACATCCTATCCAGACCTGCAGTTTCCCACCTTGATCAGAACAGGTTTTTACCATGTGGATTCCCAGAAAATAATGTGATGCTTATTCTGAGTCCTGGTAGGAGATGGAAAGGTTGGAATGCCAAATACTTCAGCTCTGTTAGTTCAGAGCCATTGTAGACACCAGGGTTCAGCTGCTGAGCATCAAATAGGTGGGTACAGAGCTCCAGAAATGGGGGTGATCATGAGACAGCTCTGATCCCCTGCATGGCCACCATGAGGGGTCTTTAGTTACTGAAGGCAGGTGAGTTACATGACCCTGACCTGTTCAGCCCCCGTTTACCTTGTGTGGGGCAGAAAGCACCAGCAAGTGCAGCACAGCTCTGAGGGTCTGTTTGCTTGTGGGCACCACCTGAGAGCGAGGAATGAAATGGAAGTGAATAAACAGCCTCATACCATAAGTTCTTTCTTGGCTTTCCATCAGAGAAGGCAGAAACTTTCAAGGAATTTGGGAACCCGGGATTTTGAGTATTAACTGCACCTGTTTGTAAGTGAGAAACGTGCACCGTTCCACAAGGAGCTGATATCAAAAGACCTGTGGGAGGCAAGTAGACAGGGAGGTTATTCCAGGGTCAGGTAAAGACCAAAACAAAAAGAGAGTTGCTTTTTTATTTTTTTTTTTTTTTTATTACAGGAAGATTTTTTTAAGTAGAGGGTGGGAGATAGAAGTTTAAAGAGCGTGGTCAAAAGTCTGTCTTAATTCACAGGAAATCACTTTCTAAGGAGAAAAATGAAAACTTTTTTTATTTCCCCCCCTTTGAGTCAAGAAATCCGAACTGGGAAGAAAAAAAAAATAATAATAACAGAAATCCCTGAGCCAGTTAAACATGCAAATAGAGTTTATTTTATTTTGAAAGTGTATCAGGGTAGCCAAAGAGCCTGGGCCAAAGCCATTGCTGGGGGAGCTCCAGTGAAGCAAATGGATCTGGAGCCAAGCTGATCCTCGGAGTGATGCCACGGAGCCGCAGAGGCCGGGCTTTGCAGGCAGCGTCAGGCCATGAATCTCAATTAAGGAGTTCTGAGGCCAGCAGACAGCTGTCTGTCCTCTGCCTTACCCCTGAGATGGATTTGGCCCATTTGAATTCAGGTTGCCTCTACCTGAAGGTGGGAATTTCTTCCCAGCTGCCACTGAGTGCCTTGTCTGCTGGAGAAAAGGGATTAAGAAGTCTCCTTGTCAGCTCTCTGGTGTCTCCGTGCACCTCAACCTTGAGACATTTTTATTTTCCCCAGGCACTATTTCCTTCTCAAGTGAGATCCCCTGCAAAATCCTCAGTGGGACCATCACCCTTGTTTCTCTCTCCAGCACCATCTTTGCCTTTTCTACCCAAAAGCAAGATACCCTAAGGCTCAAAACCATCAAAAAAAAATAGAATAAAAAATGGGCACATTTAGTGTAGAGCTCGTGCAAAGAAGTTTACCACGGAGTGCTAATGACATGCACAGCTCCAAACAAGCCACTGGTGCCCTGCCCCTGGTGCACAAAGCCACCCAGCCTGCCGGCACCGTTTGATGCACCAGATAAAGGCCCCAACTGTCCTCTCCCAGACCAGTTTGACAATAGTGCAACTCCGCTTCCTCCGTGATGGTTGCTCCTGATTTAACAGGGCACAATAGAAACGTAGCCGTGGTCTAAAGAAACGCCTCTGAGAGCCTGTGCCGCGCTTGTGGAGAGAATGGCAGCCTTTCTTCAGCTGTCTGGAGGGATATACTTCTCCACTAAGCTCTCCAGAGTGATTTGGGAAGCCCCTCCAGGCAGCTTACCATAACTTTTCAGCTCTATAGGGCCATTCCTATGGGTGAAATGCCTCTGAAGTGCCCACTGCCTCGGGAAGCAATTGTGTTAAGTCTGACCCTTCCTCTGATCTTGTCTCTCCTCTGGCAGGTGTCCACGTCCTGAGCTGCAGGAACAATCCCCTGATTATCCCCGTCATCCATGACCTCAGTCACCCTTTTTATCACACCCAGGCTGTCCTCATTAGCTTCAGCTCCCAGTTTGTGGCCATCTCCGGGGTGGCCCTGCGTTCCTTCCACAACTTCGACCCCATCACCATCAGCAGCTGCCAGCGAGGACAGACCTACAGCCCGGCGGAGCAGAGGTGAGCCCGTCATCCCGCTTCCTTGTGCCTCGCCACCCACCGCCCCCCGCGCCGGCCGGGGGGTCAGGGGGAGGCAGGAGGGGCACAGCAGCTGAACCCTGCCGACCCTTTTGTGTGGCCGCTGAAAAACCGGCAGTGTTCTCATTGATCGGGATGGATGGGACATTTAACCCGCACGGGGATGCCGCTAGTGAATTATTTCCTCTTCCTTTCTCCTCCCTCCTTTATCCCGGGCTCGGAGCTGGGGGCCGGTTAACTCCCCGTGCACTCCCCAGCCCGGCATCGCTCTCGCCGCTCACACACCGCTCCGACCCCAGCGGCTTTGTGCTGCCCAAGGGCCACGGGGACCTCCCACGGAAGCGACTGCGCGGAGACAAAGTGATGCTTGTGCCCCAGCAGGGCCGGATCCTGCCGGGTGCTCAGCAGATCCGTGGCCATCGGCATCTGCAGGGCTTTTACAGCCGGGCAAGGGCCCTCTGCACCCCTCTGCATCCAGCCCCTGTTCTGAAAAGCTCTGTGGGACCCCCCAGGATGAAAGGTTTATGGCTACCGTTTTATTCTTGTTGTTATTACAGACACATCAATAGATCACCACCAACCCCTCTCAGTCTCTGCTTTACAGCATCCCACAGAGATTGTGACCTTTCCTGGCCTCTGGTGCGGCAGCTTCATGGATCCTTTCAGCGAGGCAGTGAAAAGAAGAGGAGAGAATTTAGCAAAACCCCTGAAAGAATAATTTTTTTTCTTCCTTTGTGAATTCAAAGTTGTGAGCAGTCGTCATACCATAGCGGCAGCAATAGTAAAACAAGTTGCATATCCCAGCAAACCTCTGCTCAGCCTCCTAAGCAAGCTGTCAGGTTTTTTGATAATGTCCTGGCTTGTTTTGAGGACCTGCTTTTATTCCAGGAAAGGCGGGAGGGTGAGAAGGGGGAGAGGGAAGGGAAAATAAAATAAAAAAAAAAAAAAAGGAGCATATCTATAGCTAAATCAATCCAGTCAGTGTGTTCTGACCTAGATTCAAGGCTTCTGATCGTTCTATGCAATAGGTTGTATAAATTCAGAGGCCCAAAGACAGCCAGGATCAAGTTTCAGATGAGAAGTCTGGTTGTGGAAGTTTGGCGAATTCCCAGTGCAGGACTGGGACAGAAAAAGAGCGAGAAAGACCCACTGGAAGGAGATGGTGAGAAGCAACAGGGAGCTCGAGAGGGCTGAGACACAGGACCACATTCCTCCTCCCTCTCAGATTTTCAGTAGGAATTGAACCATTTGTTCACTTATGGAATTAGAAGTGCTCTGTGTTTGGAAAGTTATTTCCTTAATAAAAAATGCATTCCCCTAGGGCAAAGCTTCAGTGAGCCTCTGCAGCCCAGCAAACCAACCTTTAGAAATCTCTTGGGGAAGAATTGCCCGCCTTTTGCCTCTTATTTTTCTTCCTGATTTTTTTTTCTTGGCATTGTTTTGTTTTCGGGATGCACTGAACCCTCTCAGCCCCTTGCTCTCACAAACTTTCATCCGAGCCTCACTTGTTCAAAGTAACGTCTCAATTCTGGATTCGTTATAAAGTTTCCCATGTCTGTCAAGGAACCAGAAAGTCTCTGAAGTAAAGCCCTGATCCAAAGGCCGTTGAAAACAGTGGGATTTTTCCACTGATGACAGTGTACAGTGGAGAAGCCCCAGTTTGCCTTGTGATAAGATCATTTGGGGTGACCATATCTGCTGTCTTCTTTACAAGAAATTCCAAGCAATTCAAGCGTCCAAGGTGTAGAGGAAACTGTGCATTAAGTTATTAAGTTGTGCAGCCAGGAAATAGGTGACACCTTTGCTGTCACTGCTGTCTTTTTCCTCAGATATTTTACCCAATCCAGGAAGCACATAGGAGAGATTTTTAAAAGTTATTCTTAACCAGCTCAGTTGCTGGATGTGGGTTTTCTGCCTCCTGTGCTCATGGTCTCCCCATCCTTGGAATGCCAGTTCCACACTGCCCATCCTTCCCTTCTCCCCTTTCCCCAGCGGTTACATTTACCTAATATGATTTTTAGAGTATTTATTTAATTTTTAAAGGAACTCTCCCTCCTATGTGTAAGCATCAGTTTGACTGCTTTCATTTTCCTTAGGTCAAGACGGATATTTTTGCCTGCTTTTGGCTTCTCTCTGCAAGAGGTATTATTTCTCTCTCTTCAAGGAGAATTATTTTGCTTGGAGAGGATTTATAGCCAGATGCAGACACTTCTAGGCAAGGGTGCAGATTTTAAAATTGAGAGGGAAAAGAAATATATTGGCCCTTAAAAGTTAACACAGCCTTTATTTTGAAGGTGAATGGATCCCTCCCATGGGTTAGTGAAAACTTAATAACTGAAAATAAAACATGTGCTCACTCTTCTTTCTTGAAGTATGTATCCTAGTTAATATTTTAGAGAAAAAGGAGCTTAAATGTAAAAGTCCCATTGAACTTTATAGGTATCCTCAGTCATCATTACTTTTTTTGAAAATCCATTCCATCCTCCTAAAGACATTTATAGAGAGTTTGAAAAAATCCCCTACTCTGTACTTTCCATCTGCTGGTCTTTCTGCTGCCGCTGACCACGGGCTCTTTTTTTTTGTTTTCAGCAGAAGTTTCCCTCACTGCTGGAGACGAGCTGTAAAAATGACAGGCTTTATTTCCACATTGCATCCTCAGACCAGATATAACGGCCTAGGTAGTTCTTCTCTTCCACTTTATACCTCAAATTATTATACTTCCATGATTTCCTGTGTAGCCTTGTGGCGCGGACGGTGAAATTGGGTGTGAAGAAGCAGAGGTGTAATTTCCCACCCCTGGTGCACTGAGGCTGCCTTTGACAGCAGTTCTCAAAAATCAGGATTTTGTCTTTTTTTCTGGGTAGGAAACATCCCTGGGGGGGGCTCCCACCCCTGGCAAGGCAGTTCTTGTGAGGTGCTGCTTTGGTGGCATTTCCCTGCTGTGGTCACCAGACCTCTCCTCTCCTCCATCACACCTGGTGCCATTGCTCCTCTCCTGGAAACTGCAGGCAGGAGGCATGAAAGCCCAGGCAGACACCCCAATTCAGCTGTCAGAATTTTGAGTTTCAGGAGTTTCCATCTTCCTAATCCCCCAGTAACTCCCATGTTCCTACAGAAGACAAGCCCCACTGGCTGCCCATAGCTCTCCAGTCTTTATGCCCCACATTGTGCAGCACCTTGTGCTCTCTAGTCAGCGTAGCAAAAAGATTTCTCTTTCCTTTGTTTGGTTAAGTCTTGCCACAAACTCACTCTTATGGCTTCAAAATTGCTTCTGCAGGGGAGATTTTGGGTTTACCCCCCTCCAGAAGTGAGCACACCGGGGTGTTTGACACCTAGGGGGGGACCAGGCCCACCCCTGGTCATCACACCATCACCTGCCCTTGCTTCCATGGAAAGCCATCCTCCAAGCTTCACCCTTCACTGCCCCAAACAAGCCCCAGGGAGACATAGCCCCACTCCAGCTCTTCTCTTTGTCTTGCTCTCTCCTGCTGTCTGCTTCCCCAACGAGAAATGATGAAGATAAATCTTCAGCAGCAGAACAAATGCAACTGCTCTTTACAACTCCAGTTGTGTTTTTCGTTTTTCTTTTTTCTTTTTCCTTTTTATAAGGGGAAAAAAGGGTTTCCTCGTCTCTTTTTATTGTGAATTAATGCAGCTTTCTCTTTCCCGGCTCGGCCGCCTTTCCCCTGCCCTGCGTTCTGTCATTAAGCACAATCTCTGTCAGCTTGCTTCGGGTGAAATTAATGAATTTCTCACAGAACTGTTAATCATAGAAGCTTTGGTCCGTGACATGTGTTATAATTCAATGGGTTTTTAACCTTCGCCCCATTTTGGTAATTGGCAAACGGCATCATTTGGCTTTTATTAAAGTGGAAGGCGATGCGTTTTCTTTGTTTGCCTGGACAGACTCTGGCAGGGAGACCTGTGGGGCTGCAAACGCCCAGGGACACGGTCCCACTTCCAAGCTGGCAGGGTGACGGGGCTTTGAGAGCTTTATCAGTTCAATATGGACCCCCCCAGGCAGGAATAGCTCACACGACGGGGGGCAGGCAGGCTGGGGGCAGAGCTGGTCCCCGTGGACAATTTGCCCTGACACTGGTGGGGACAGCGGTGAGGACTTGCTGGCTCATCCTTCTCCTTCCCCACAGCTTACCTGGGGTTGGAGGAAGTATTTTCTGTAAATCTCTGGGTTTAGCTGCATTCTGACTCCCTCAGTTTGAAGTAGGGGTTGCTGTCAGAAGGACCATAGGTGATACCATCCTCTTGGTCACTCTCATGGACCAGATTTGAAGGCAAACACCTCTTTAGGAAAAGGCTTGATCCTTCTTCCAGTGGCACAGGTTCACCAGTTGCCATCCAGCTCTCAGGATTTTTGAATACTTTCTTTGAGATTTTGTGTTAATACAAGAGGTGACATCTTTTAGCTGAAGGCTGAAGAAAACAAATTCATTGCCGCCTCTGCAGTTCATACTTGATTTTTATGTCTGCAGCAAAGAATGGGGCTAGCAACATCTGCTTTTCAAAATACTGCATGTATGTTTGTTTTAGAGAGAAAGAACCCACTCTTGCCTTTAGAAGAACCTCTAGAGAGGAGAATACAAACCCATTGTAAGGATAAATGTGTTGGAAAACCCCTCAGAAGGCTACGGGTGTGTGAGCTGAATGTGTGGTGCTTTAGAACAAAACCAAATTGCAGTTCAGATCTCCAGCCCAGCCTGTCCCAGAGTGTCAAAAACGGAGTTTTTCCCATATACAAGAGATAATGGTGTGGCTCTTCTCAAGAGCTTTTATGCTCACCTGTCATATCTGTGTCAGAGCTCTCATGAAGGAAACAAATAATTAAGGCACCACGTTAAGATAATTTCTTGGAAAAGTGCTTGACCCCGGGGTTAGGAAAAGAAAGTTTGGCTGCTGTAAGCTTCTTGAAAGAGGAAGTCCTGGATTGGTTTTATGTGAGGAAGGAAGAGCTCCACTTAATTGTTATAATTTTCTATAAACATGTTAAAATACAAATGTTTCTAGGATTGTGTCACTAAGGCCCCAATTTAGCCAAGCCCTCAGCTATTTGCTTACATCCCCCTGTAGTCAAATCTATCAGTGGGACTTAACTGTGCTTTTGAAGTTAAGCACATATTTAAGTGCCTTGCTGAACTGGGGCCAATATTGGCACAAAGAAATACAGATTTAGAGCCTAATGACTGAGCTCGTTTAGATTAGGGATGGGCAGAATGGATTTGAATAAAGCAAGAACTGGCTCAGAACTTCAGCCTGCATGTGAAGCGAACTCAATTCAGGGCTTTTTACTTCATTGAAACAGTCTGCCTTGATCTGTTTCTAACATGCAATGGAATGTGTGCAAGAAATCCACTGCTCCTTGCACCCGCCTCGGTGTGAAGATATTGTTTTAGGAAATCGTGCTCTGCCAGGGGAAGGGAAGGAACAAGTGAATCCTGAAGTGGACCTAGTAAAATAAACACTTGTCAGGGAATATCCCAGACACCAACACTTGTTCAAGTAAATCATTAGAGTGGTCCTTGGGTCCCTTGTGTAGCTTTGGTCCAGATCAGCTCATGCTCTGGGTAAGGAATTTGGGGAGTTAGGGTAGACCAGGGATGACTTGAAATAGGCTGTTTTGATGAAGTCACACAATATTGATTGCAGGAAAACAGGAATTCCTATGCCAGGAATCAACATGAGTTAAAGCTTAAGAGATTTCCTTCTCAGATGCTCTTATATTGTTTCTTTCCCGAGGAATGCACAGTTTCTGGAACATGTGATGATTGACCACTGTTAAATGGCAGAACCCATGCAAGAGCTTCTGTAATCCACAAATGGATGTGATGGGTTCTTTGTCTAAACTTCCTACTTGGAGATATTCATTTCTCCTTCTTAATTCTGCATTTGCAGAACTCAATTCAGGATCATGACTTCAAAATTCATTGGGATTTATGGCTGACAGTAGCTGATACCAAATTGGAACCAGTAGCTAGAGAACCAGAAATATTTAAATTGGAAACATTTGGTGGCAGTGGTTGTTTTTTTACAAAAAGTGAATGGTTGTATTGTTTGTCACTGAAGTCATTCATATAGAGTTACAGACAGAGAGGGCTGCCCAGATGATCTGCTAACCAAGGCATAATCTGGAGCCTGGAGGGGGTGGCTAAAAATGTTCCCTGGCCATTTCAGGAGACCACAAGGGGACTTGTAAACAGAAAGAAGAACATCACAATAAGTGTTTCTTAATGCCTTTGTCTGTGGTGTTTCAGTTCTGTAGGACTTTTAAGCCCAGGCTTGCTCATCTGGTGTCCTGATCTGAACTCAAGAAACCGGATTCTTTTTCTCCTTTACATTGATGGAAATGAAAAGCGATGCCACTGACTGTGGTGACGTTTCTCCAGATTTCCCTCTGTGCAAATTGCAAAGGTTTCCTTAGGCTCATCCTTCCCTCTGAAGCCATTCAAGGCCAAATTCAGTGCTACATTAATTCACATAAGTATTAGATTAAATAAATCTGTTATTATTTTATTTTTTCAACTTTAGTGGAAGATGGTTTTCAGATTTTGAGGGAGTTTTGCAATGGGGAGTCAAGGTTTGCAATATGTACTTTTGAGAAGAGTGGCTTGGCAATAGTGCTTGCTTTTTTCCTCAATGAGTCAACTTACTTGTTGCTGAAGCCCTGGCACAGGAGGAACTTTTATTGCAGCCTCACCATCCGAAAAATGGAGGGGAGCAAAGTGAGGGTTCACCTTCATGGATCAGTGGGACTGGGACATGGAGGGAGGGTTCAAGAACACATCATTCATCTTTTAATGCTCTCACTCAACATCCAACTTCAGATATTCTTTTTGAGGTCAGTTGAGGACTTACTCAACTGGCAGTGCCATGAGGTTGGTAAGGTTTGTAATTCAGATTAGTAAATCTCGGGGAGCTGCTACCGAAACAGAGTAAAGTCTGTAGTTCACACTCCTGTGTTGGGCATTTGCAAAGCAATTGCACATGGCTGTTCTCCTCACCTCATTTCCCTTCAATGAGGCCCACCTGGGCATGAGGATATGCTGCCCACCGGCTTTTATGGCATTTCCATCCACAGTCTTATTGATCAGTATGAAGTGATATCAAAGGCAGTTTAAATCTGTATGTCAGGCTGTGAGTTGCAGTGGCTGGAAAACATGTGAAACCCTCGGTCTGGTGGGTGGGGATCCTCCTTGAAGGCAGGATCACTCTGGGTAGGTCAGCTCTTGTCTGTTCTGCAGAAGAGATGAGCATCAGGGTTGTGGTGCTGATGGACAGGGCGCTGTTTGCTGCATACAAAGGTGTGGAGTTGGCCAGCACAGAGGTGGAATTCTCCTCCCTCAGTCCTGTCAGTGGCCATACTTTGTGCACCATGAGGAAATAAGATCTTTCTGAATGTAGAAATGGTTTATGGCTCATCACACACCAGGGAAGGGCCGGCACTGAACGAGCAACCTTAAATTACCAGCAGTGGGCACTTCCCATACAGCACTAGTCTGGGACAGAGAAATGAGTTGTGGAGGTACATAATACTGTCATTTAATCTGATCTAGAGCTCAGTAGAGACATGTGCAGATGTGCTTCTCTATCAGTAACATGGGGATAACAATACCAGCCCAGGTGTCTCGCAGGGGTGTCATGAAAATTAATTAGATAATGTCTGCACAGTGTTTTGAACACAGCAAAACACCATGTACGTGCTAAGTCAGGGCTTACTAAGCTGGACAGGGTTTTGGTGGTTGTTAACCCTTTTTTCTAGGACACAGGAATAGCTTGCTTGTAAACCATTTTAAAATATGTGTATTGATGCTTTGCTTTCCCTTCTTTCTATACCTTTCTGCATTTCAGGGTCTTCCCTACCCACATGGATGGTGAAATAAGTCAATGTTTCCCCTCCTCAGAACTAATTTATTTAAATTAAATTCATTTTAATTTTCAGCCAAAATAAATCACTTTGTAGGAGTCCTTAACCCCAGAAATTTTGTCTGTAATCCAGAAAAAGTCTTTGCACATAAAATCATGGAATGGTTTGGGTTGGAAGGGTCCTTTAAAGCCCATCTAATCCAACCCCTCTGCAGTGAGCAGGGACATCTTCAACTAGATCTGGTTGCTCAGAGCCCTGTCCAACCTGGCCTTGAATGTTTTTAGGGATGGAACATCCACAGTTTCTTTGGACAACCTGTGTCAGTGTTTTACCAGTCTCATTGTAAAAGAATTTCTTCCTTCTATCTAGTGTAATCTCCCCTTGTGGTCTAAGACTCTCAGCATTTTCATTGCTGTTTAGTTGAGGGACTGCCCCATACTCACATTTGAACATGTGCTATAATGTTTGACTCAGGTCATCAGAGATGGTGAAAGATTTTGTGTCAACCAACCATCTCTATGTACGTAAAAATGAAACAAAAATCCCTTTGAACAAGTTGTGCTAAATGTTACAATAATTTTCTGGAGGGAGAACAGGCAGTTTCCATCCGGGGAAACATTTTATGGATGGCAGGACAGCAACTGGAGAGATCTGAAATGACAGCATGCTGCTGAGCTTGATAAGAGCTTATCAACACAGCTACACAGCTGATGTTTTGGTGTTCCTCGTGAAGTGAAATAAAATGAATGTGATGATTTCAACCGAGTTTCTCAAAGATAAGAGTGTCTATCGCAGAAACCCCTCCTCACACATACACCCAGGCACTTATCACCACCAATATCAGGCACTCCTGAATTCAGCAGATTTAAAATTGGATGGGGCATAAGGACTGCTCCTGGAGGGAGAGTGTTTTCACGGGATGGGCGGATGATACAGGAGTGGGAAGGTCATAGTGCGGATGAATACTGCAGAACACAAAGTAATTCTGCAGAATTGGCAGGCTCTTCCTTTTTGCCACAAGACCTGTAATTTGCCTTCACTGTCCTCCCTGTTGCCACTGCCCCTGTCCTTCAGAAGGCGTAACAAGAGGGTGTGGAGCCCTTTGCCGGGCTGGGTTCGGCGCGTTCTCCGAGTGACGAATCTGTCAGTCAGACACACTTGCTCTTGTGGGAGGAATTGAATGAATTCACTGACAATACCACTTCTTGTCCCCCTCCTAGCTGTGTCCACTACTCCTGTGAAGCCACGGACTGCCAGAAGCTGGAGATCGAGCACGCAGTGCTGAACTGCACCGGCGGCTGGTACAACGGGGCCCAGTGCAACGTGAGCTGCAGGACCGGCCACATCCTGCATGTCCAGAGGGATGATGATCTCATCAAGAGCCAGGTTTGTTCTGCTGGGGCTTTGTATGACAAGGGATGAGCTAATACATGTGGAGAAATTGAGAAATAACCCAGCCTAAACCCCGAAGTCTCAGCTCAGCCCTGGGACAAGGTCGTATCCAAATACTTCTCATCAGAACAGGAGCCCTCTGACTCTGTAGGAAGAGATACTGACAATGAACAAAGCTCAGATGTTCTTCAACTTTAGAAATTTTCAACCCACAAAGTTTAAATGTGTGTTCAGTCCTTCTTTGATCTAACTGACTCTACTCAGCCAAACAGTGTTTCTCGGGGCTGGTGTTTTGGGAATGGGGTGTTTGTGTTTTTGCACAACCAATTTCTGGGCAAAATACCTCCCTTTTTAGTCCTGGGATTGAGGCTAGCAGTGTCTTAACTCCTTTGCAGTTTTTCAGTCCATCTGCTTCCAACCACACACTGATGTGTACGGTATGGAGGGGGTGGAAAAAAGCACCCAAACCTTTTTGCTTCCAAACAAATCACCAAAAACCTTCCCTGGTGTGGGGCAGGTGGTGTTCCCCATCCTCTTTATTAATGCATGGATTACAGAGGATGTCCTACAAAAGCAACATGCAGTGAGGGGCTGTTGAGGAATACTATAGAAGTATTTAAACATTAAAAAAATGAAGGTACTTCAGGCTGGGGAAGGTGGATGAGGTGCATGTGCAACATGGCCCAGCCTTGGCATGTCCCTGGGAGCAGGGTGCTTGGGATAGGTGGGTGCAGACACCCCAGTTTGTGCTCTCAGCTCTAATGCTACTCCAGATCCTGCAAGTGTGATGTGGGGGTGGTTTCCCCCATCAGCACCTTCTCACAAGTTGTGGGGGCAGCACACACATCTGGGGCAGCACACACATCTGGGGCTGGGGGAGCCAGGGCAGCCACACTCAGCAGCCTGTCTGTATTTGTGAAATACTGTGTTCTTCATAAGCTCGCAGAGGGGGGAGACAGAGTGGAGGGGAATGAGTCAGCCCTTTCAACTCAATTACAAAACAAATACAGGACCCCGCGAGCTGGGCCTCTTCCATCCTAATTGGCATCAGCACCAGAACCCCAGCTCCAGCTGAGCATTTTTACAGAGCAGAAAACAAGTTCTCAAACCAGCCTGAATGGAAGGGATCTGCACATGGGGTCCATGGGGCACACAGGGGTCCCAAACCAAATAAAACAGCCTAAACACGCTTCACCAGCACCGTGTTATTTAAAGGCAGGAATTACCTTTTGGCAAGGCTCGGCCGACTGTGCATGGTTTTGCCCCGAGAAGTTTGGTTTCAGAGCCTTGATCAGACTCATATGACAGGAGGGGAGGATTTTAGCACCCCTAGCTAATGTGATTCACTGCCTATTACAACACACTTCCTCTCACCCTGGTCTGCTATTGCACTTCCTCGTCGTTTTTCCACCAGTAAAACCCCCTGAGGCCAATGGCTTTGTTTTGCTCAGTGCTGTGCATTCACTGTTCAAATGAGGGAAGGAGTGGAGCATCCTAAAGATACTCATGATCAGCTAAGCACATTAAACATGTGCTTTATAAGTTTATTTGTGCTCATCAGGGATCTGTTGAAAAGGAACAGACAGTTTCTTTCACTATCATCTTGTTTTATTTCTTTGTGTCAGGTGCTTCAAGACAGAACTTGTGGAATGTGTAAGCAAGATATGAACTATAGAACCCATGGTTTGGATTTCTCATGTCAAATTGCATTGTGCTCCTTCCACAATTGCTTCTCAACTTCAGCTCCTCTTCCAGTCACAGGCATTTTGGGGTGAGAAAGGGCTTGTGGCTTGTTGTCCATAATCAGAGGGACTTGCTGCCATGATTGAGGAACCCTGCACAAAGCTGTTGGTTGCTTCACCCTTGTCATCTAGTTGGATATCTTGCCTGTTCGACTGATTTGAGGATCTGGAGATATTTTTTTTTCCTCATTTAACTGTCAGTGTGTGGGGCCGCATGAGGAAGAGGAGGAGGGAAAGTAGCTTTACACACGTTGGTGTTTCACACTCTTGGGTAGGAAGGAGGCTGGGGTGAGGTGCAATGTCTCGAAGAGCAGACTGAACACCAGTGGCCCATGGCCACTGCATGCTGATGAAGATGATTCACAGGCCAGTGAAAACACCTTGGTTTAGCATCTGAACCACATTTGTCTTCCGTATTTCAATGAAAGACAGGAAAAAAAAAGGGTGAAGAGAGAATTAAAAGCAAAATTTTCAAAAGCACCTCAGAAATGCAGGGGCACAAGTCACATTTCAAATCAATCTTTTACATCTAAGGGGTCTTTGAAAATCTTCTTAAAAGTTTCTGCACTTTCTGGCCTCTGTGTCTTCTGAAGCCACCATTTTAATCAGTCTTAGGGCAAAACATTCATTCATTCCCCCTGTGAGAAACTCCCATTCCCAAATTCTGTTAAACTCCGTAAAATCACCAAACCCTAAAATCCATCAGCACTCTGTGCAGCAGAAACTGTTTGCTGCTTGAAAATAAAAAGAAAGCTGAGCTGTTTACAGACTTGGGCTCTCCCTCATCTTCATTTAGGGACTTCAGCAACAACAACAAAGGGCTTTGCACGGTGATGGAGCAAAATCCTTCATGTATCTTTCTCACAAAGAAGATCTCGGGATGTTTTCATTCCCCCTCCTCATTCCCACCCCCCACCCCGACAACTCCATCGCTCTTTCTTCTCTTCTCTCTCTTTCCCCCTTTTGTTTTTCACTGCTTTCCTCCCCCTTGTCCTTCACTGAAAGACCCACTCATTCAGTTGCTTGTTGTCATCTCTCCTTGAAGCCACCACCACTGCTGCTCTGGTCAAGAGGTGTTATTTAAAACCCAGCAGCTCCCTAATGTTGTGCAAAGGCATCATCAATCATGCCAGGAAAAGAAAGCACGGCTCATGTGGGTTCAATTAGAGGCACAGTAGTGGGCAGAAGTGGAAGAATACTTAGAGGGGAGGGCACAGCTGTTCATTTTTAAGGAGAGGAAACTTCACACGTGAAGCATCGCTTGAAGAAGGAGCCGACTGGAATCTTGGGCAGCAGGAAGGAGACATGAATTCTCCCAGGCTGTTGCAAGTCCCAAGGAACAAATCTTTCTGGCACCAGATTTGTTTAAGTTTGCATCCTCTTCACTGTACTGCACACTGTATCTTTGGAGGCCCTATTTCCCCCCCCCCCTCTTTTCGCCTTGCCCACCCTCCCTCCTTGCATAAGCCTCTTTTGGAAGGCAGGACATGAAGGGAAGCAGTTGCTGTGATGCCAGTCAAAGCAGCACAAAGTGCCCAAAGTGACAGCTAATAAACCTGACGAGAAAGCCAAGTGCTTTGTATGGACTGCTGTGAGCTGGGTGACCTTGTCAGATCAGACAGGCGAAACAGGCACGTGCCTGCTCAGCTCCGCGTGGGACATCCACAAAGGCAGATGCAGATGCTGCCACTAAGACCCAGTGCTGGATCCAAAGGCAGCACTGCTGAGGCTGAGTCCACTGGAAATACCCCTGAGGTGTGGCATGGAGCTGGGGAGAGGTGGGCTTCTGCTCAGCCTCTGGGGGTCCTGCCCTGGGCCCTGCAGTGATCCCACCCTCAGGTGTGACACCGCAACAGAGGGAAGCTGAGAGCTGGTGGGTGCCACCTGCAAGAATTTCTGTGGCAGGTTTGTCCTCTGTGCTTCCAATCAAAGCCACCAGTCTTTCTCTCCATCGCAGGGAACATTCTGTGTTATGTTCTGCTGCTGAATTCCATGTGCTCCCATTGCTTGAAGTGATGACATGATAGACATGCTCTAAAATGTGCCATTATTATGTCTGACCTTGAAAACCTCAGCTTCCATCATACAAAGTGTGGAACAAATTAACTGGGAAAAAGCTGAGAAGCCAGGGTCTTACCCACGTGGGCACAGCTTCTCTGCATGGGAATGGTCTTCCCAGTGTGCCAAGAACAGGAAAAGCCATATGGGTCTGGAAGGACTCTTACAGATTAGGTCAGTGCTTTTGTAGGGAAAGTACCACCAGGAAAAAGCCAGAGATGAAAACGTGGAGACAATAATTATTATCTTTTTCACATCAAGGTCTAGAACATGGGGACAAATAAAGGAAAGTGGGAATATGGCTGTAGTGAGAGATCCCTTCCAAGGAGAGGGGATCCCAGGCACATCACATTCCCAGCAGGCTCTAATGTCCTGCAGCTTTCTGCTAACAAAGGCCATGGCCACAGCTGAAACACTCTCACAAGTGTTAGCTCAGGCAAAGCATTACTTTTTGTTAGATGTGACTATCTGTTGTGCACAGACATTGCCTCTCTTTAAATATTTGTATTATATTCCTGCTTCTGAGTTTGCACTGTTTATTTGGTGGTATGCAGAGGTACATTTGATGTGCAACCCTGTCATTAGAGAAACTCCTTTGTGCAGCCACTATCAGGTCGTAGGAACAATATTTTATACCACCACTAAAAATTTAATTCTTGGAGTTGAACCTCTTATCATAGAGTTTCCCTACGTTCAGCATGGATCCAGCATCCAGCAAGATACTATGCAAGGCCTATGTCTTTTCCATAACATTTGGATAGCCTCTGACATCATTAGCTTGAGTTTATTGACATCAGTAGCTTGGGTTTATGTTTTAGAGTTCCAGCAGCCACAGTGCTGCTGTATTATTTGGGAAAGGAGGCTTTTTTAAATGCTGGAGCAGCTCATCCTGGAGAGCAAATGTGTCTGTATGGTTTTTAGGACATGAGAATACGCTCTGTCATCCCTTCTCCTGTGGCCACCACACTGTGACTTCCTGGAAGCACAGGGGTCTTCAAGGAATCAACTGCCTACATTTTATATACAGTTTTTAACGTTATCAAATATTCTGATAAGCAGCAAAGGCAGAATTAACAGCCACTTGGGAATGAGAACGCAGAGAGTCACTTCACCTGAGCGCTCCGAGAATCCCAGAATGTGCTACTCTAAACTTGTAGAAAAGACATTTTTTTCCATCAGCAGTGTTCCCTGTTTAAATAAACTCCACGGCCTAGAAAAGGGGTTTTGTGCCCACTTGGGAAGTGTCCAGTTTCTCAGCTCTGGGACTGCTTTTTCCATTCTGTATGCAACCATATATCAAAGGGAGACAGGTCTGAACTTCTGTTGAAACCATTAGGGTGTTTTTGCAAAAAGGGAATCCAGGTCCCTTTGATGTGTGTTAGAAACATTCCCCTTCCTTTTATAAACCCAGATCAATGGTCGGCAGTGCAAATCTCCTGTGAGCATACCAGCCCTGAATAAAATATTCCCTGGAGGCAGAGGAGTGCTGCTGTATGGCTTGGTCAGATTCCTCAGCAGCATCTTCCCCCTGGCATGTTTGGGTTTCTCACATTTCTAAACTTCTGTCCCTCTCTTTATTCTGGTGTGGAGGGAAGAGCTAGATTCTTCACTTCCAGTTTTTAATAATTTTCCATTTTTAATTAGAAAGTGGATATGTTGTTTACTCAGTTCTCTTTGCCAACACCTGTTTATTCTTCAGTCATCCAGTAAATTTATCATCTTAGCTTTGGATGGGTGGCTCCTTTGCCTCCCCCCTTTTTCCTTCTTTGCCCCTAGCACTTCAGGATTTCAGTCTGCTGTGCTGTTTGGATTATTCCTCAGATCCACAAAAGTGTAGCTGTGACAGCAGAGTGACTTTGAGGAAGTCAGAGCACGGGCATTGACTCTCAAGTGCCAAGTGCCAGTTATGGGCAGGATGCTCCTGAGTCTGTTGACAGCAAACTCCTCCTGGAAAAGGTCTGTCTCTCAGGATTGCATGTCCATGGGCCCTGATTTGGTGTGGAGCCTTGGGGCACCCTGACAGAGAAGCCATAAGAGCAGCTGTCAGTATCTGCACACAACACTGACGTGGCCCAAGGCTCTTCCCCTGGCACCCCCATCCAGGGGTGACTGACACCTCTCAGGAGAGCCTCGGACAGGAGTCCCAAATGGTTTCATGTCAGGTTGGCTTTTTCTTGAAACCCAAGAGGGAGTTTGACTCAGAAGCACGTGGGGATCCCTTTGGAGTGGCTGTGTCACCACAGGGGTGACAGGGATGGGGGACAGCTGTCAGCTCCAGCAGCTCAGGCTTGTGTGCTCCTTCCCAAACGTAGGGCAGCACAGCATGTGCTTGTCTCGGGAGGCCATGCAGACAAGAGTTTGGATTCTTTGCAGTGCTCTGCTCTTCATATGGAAGCGCTGTGGTGTCTCACCGCAGAGGTGACAGAAACACATCCCGGTTCTCTGACACTGTTCTTGTGGCACTTTGGTGAATTTAGGAGCTGCTGCCCTGTCCAAAAGATGATGGTAGAGGCCAGGCATGGTTTTGCCTAACTTGTGAGCCAAAGTAATGGCTGTTGCTAGGCTTGAAACGGTTTTTATCTCTCCCTTGCTGGCCGTGGTGGCTGTAGGCGTGTATCTTTTTCCAGATGGAGTCCAGCATCACCATGACTTGCGTGGATGGGAAGTGGAACAAGCAGGTGACCTGTGAGCCTGTGGACTGCGGTGTCCCAGACCAGTACCACGTCTACCCAGCCACCTTCAACTGCAGCGAGGGGACCACCTTTGGCAAGAAATGCTCCTTCACTTGCCGACCTCCTGCTCTTCTGAAAGGTACCAGAGGGTGTCTGCGCAGTGACCTGGGGAGAGCTGCACAGCTAACACACACTGCTCCCAGTAATATATGTTACTGTTGCTGTTGTTTTAGAATTATTCATGATATTTTAAGTATGAAGAATTATGAGACTCCGTGGAAGGTTTATTTATATTAGAAGTTAAGTTCCTTTGCATCTCTCTATTACCTTCCTTTGACCTTTCCTTGATCGCGGCTGGCCGGGCAGTAATGACAGTGAATATTGCTTCCATACAACCAAAACATGGAAAAGTCATGGGGATAAATCTGATTGAACTCTCTCATCTTCTTTCCCATGCCTTCTCTGTTTTGTATGTCTGTCTCTCTTCTATGCCTCCTCCATGTATTTGGAAAGGCAGGAGAAGACTGAAAAGCCCCATGTCCCAGTGGCACAGATCCCCATCGCTGTTTTTCCTAATCCACCATCACCTCACTCCTTTTCCACACTCATCTTGCTCTACCTCTGACCTTTTCCTCCTCTACTTGTTTGGGAGTCTTTACTTTTCTCTTTTTTCTTTTTTTTTTTTTCCTAGAAATAACACACTCTGCTGCCTTCTTTCATTTTCTCTCCTTCGTCTTCTTCCCTGCTGCTTTTCTGCTAACATTCCCATCCTCTTCTCAGCACCATCAACTCTTCTGCTCAGTGGCACATCACCCTTTCTGGTCTGATCCTCAGGAAACAAGAAAAGATACCACTGTTAATTTGAGGGAACATTAGACCCAAATTAACTTGTCATCTCGCAGTGGAGTAATCTTAACTGCTGTTATCAACTCAGGTGCAAACTCTGTAAAGGATTTTTTTTATTGTACCTGTAGTGTTACCTTTTCTACTGGGACTCATTGCAAACCCCAGAAAAGGAAGGCATGGAAAGTATTCTTCATTTCAGTGAAAGGATATGTTGATTTCTTCATATATAACCAAATTGCTTAATTCTTTTTAACTCTGGCAGAAGATAGTCAGAAGCAGAAAATTAAGACTACTCAAAGGATAGTTAAGGGAAAGTTAAGACTACTTTTTACCAAAAAAAATCCCTTTTTGTGTTCATATACAGAGAGGGTCATCTTTAACAAAAGATTTTTTTTTTCATTTAAAGTGCTTTAAGCTCTTTGAGCAGACAGTGGAAATAGTGATACTCATCATGACCAACAAGAGCTGATGACTCAGGCAGGGGTAGCTGGAGGGGTGATAACCAACCCCCAGCTCAGGGGGTGCAGCTCTGGTGTGCAGCATCACTTCACTTCTGTCCAGAAACGCCGAGAGCTGTGAGGTAAAGGCACCACTTGGTGTCCAGCCATCAGTGATGACTAATAGATGTTGCCACTAAGCTTCTGGAGAGTGACTCATGCCTAATTCAATCACTGACGTCATGACAGCCACTGTTGGTAATGTCACAGCTTATCGCTTTGCAGTGGCAAGTATGATATCACCAGGCTGGTCTGCAGAGCTGCTGCATGAGTCAGAGTAGAGGAACATGCTGGTGCTCCAGAAAAGAGCTCCCTTCTGCACAAAATACCTCTGCAATCATCTGCAGTTGGGGAGGGGAGAGACAAAGCCAGGGCTGATTTAATGCGGCTTCTCTTATCTTTGAGGGCAGGGCAGGAGGGCTCCTCCACATACCTTCCTGAGCCCTCCAGAGCCTTTTGTTTTCTTCTTCTTTGAATTCCAGCCTCCTGCCCCGGCTCTCTTCCTTCCCTTGCAGAGAGATGGCATTGCTCTGGGGTTAGCAGTTTGTCAGTATTATTTCGGATAACTCCCAAGTTGGCTCACTGTTGAAAATATGCCTTGTGGGTTGAGAAGAGTTCCTGCAGCAATGCTCAGGGATTTCAATGGAGTATTAGGGATTTTTGAAGGGTTAGTGGCTCATAGCTGTGCTTTGTTTCTTAGGAAAAGCTTATTCCTTTTCAACGTATGGTATAAAATAACAAAGAATGTAAAATACACTGAGACTGGGCTACTTTTAGCTTAACCTTCTGAAGTCAAGTAGGTCATAGCAGAGGCAAATAGATCTATTGTACCTTTTACCTTTGAGGTGTTGGCCAAGAAAGCTCCCTGAGGAAAATGAGTCTCTAATGAGTATTATGAATCGTATTTATCACAGTAGTCCCCGAGGACTGAGAGTCCCCAGCTGAGAATGGCTCCTCATTGTGTTGGAGTAGTGACTCTAATACTAACAGATGCTGCTCCAAAAGGTTCCAAATTGAAATAAAAGGGACAGCTTTAGGGAAGAGATATAACACAGAAGCAGAATGAAGGATGTGATGGCACCAAACCCTCTGTTAAAGCGATGGCTTTGGAGAGGAGGGGGTTGATGTATGAAACAAGCTTCCTTTCAGAGAGGAACAAAATAAGGAAGAGAAATACAAAAGATGACAAAGCCCGTGTGGCTTCCCCTATGCTATAGCATTTCCTGAAATAAGCACTGCCTGCCTGTCATCTGAAAACAGTGCCCTTAATGATTTAATGCCATCATCTAGGAAGAGAAAGCACATAGGACACACACAGTTGAATTTGTCAAACCGGCTGAGGTGGTTTTTGATACATGACGGGCATAACGACATTTCAAAAGGAAACAGTGCCTCTGAACGTTGTTAACTTTGCTCACTGTTCTTCTCAGGAAACAACAGCAACTTGACCTGCATGGAGGATGGGCTGTGGTCCTTTCCAGAGGCCCTGTGTGAGCTGATGTGCCGAGCACCCTCCGTCGTCCCTAATGCAGATCTCCAGACTTCTCGTTGCCGAGAAGACAAGCACAAAGTGGGCTCGTTTTGCAAGTACAAGTGCAAACCAGGTTACCATGTCCCTGGATCCTCCAGAAAATCGAGAAAGTACGTGAAAGATGAAAGCCTTGCAATCAGTCTGATTCAGAGACCCATGAGTTAAAACGAATTTGGGAAAGGGATGGGCTGTTTATCACAGACTATATGGGCCTTAGGGAATAGCACGGAGCAATTCCTTCATGCAGATAGCTGTGCAGCTTCAAGGGGATTTAGGCACCTAGCTCACTTAGGCTTCTTTGAAAATCCTGACCAGTGCTCAGAAAACAGACCTTACCTTAGAAACACCCCTTTGATATGCAGCCTGGGGAGTCCCCTTTGAAACCCTGCGGGAAAGGGTTAGTGCTGTCATATACTTCTGACTCTGCACAAACCCACTTCAAACCAACCACAGCCCACAAACCTGGGAAGCCGAGTTTTTGGGCGGTGTGTCCGAGGCCAAAAGAGGAGTTGGGGCTGGGCAGCTCGATGTTGGCTTTGCAAATAATCGTTATTTTTGCTCAGAGACCTCATGACGCAGATTCACAACTTGTTCCCCGAGTGTTAAAAGCACAAGCACACCCATCCCCTGCAACCTGCTAGCAGAGCTCAGAGCCTGGAGAGGCTCTCAGCTGACTCAGCCACTCACTAAAGGGTCTTTTTTTTTTTTCTGCACAAAAAGGCGAGCCTTCAAGATCCAGTGCACACAGGATGGCACGTGGCTGCCAGGTGCTTGTGTGCCCGTTACCTGTGACCCACCACCTTCCAAGTTCCACGGGCTCTACCAGTGCTCCAACGGCTTCCAGTTCAACAGCGAGTGCCGGATCAAGTGTGAGGATGATGACAGTCAGTCGGTGAGTCTCTCTCATCCAAATTAACTCAGCTCAAAAATGTTCCCTGAGGATCCTGACCTTGGAGGGGCCAAGTGCAACTGAGCTCTTCTGAGAACAGAGACACAGAGATGGAGAAGGGAAAAATAGAGTGGAGGGAGAGTGTGAAGAGTCTGGAAATATTATTTTTATGACAGTTGTAACAGTATTAACTATTACCTGTAGAGGACTGGCAGTGAGTGACTTACTGTTTCTGGACAATAAGTGGCTAAAAAATCTACCTCAGTGGCTCTATGACCTGCCTAGAAAGTAAGGAGCAATGAATGAAAGTAAGTAATGTGTGAGTTATCCAAACTTATCCCATTTGCTCATTCTGTTTTACCTTGCTTTTCCCTCCAATTCTTCTTATTATATTTCTGTGTGCCATATGATAATTTAATTCTGTAGTGATTACAACTATTCAGGTGAACTATCTCTAAACTTCCATGTTTTCATGGCTGTGAAGGTGTCATTTGGCATCAGGGGTCAGATCCTCATCTGGCACAAATCAGCATGTTGCCTTTGACATCCTAGGAGCTGTGTTCACTGACACAAGAAGGTCTGGCCTTTACTATCTTGTTTGAAATGCCTAGTTTGCCTCACCAGAGGTAATTACAGTTTGTGAGATAAGTAACTTCTCCCAGAAGTGCTGCTACTACTCCATACTCTTGGGAAGAGAAAAAGGGGATGTAGAAGCTGCAGCTACTACAGGCACTGCAGGGAGCAGGGAGTGCTCTGTCATAGATGGTTTAATATCATTCCAGACTCTGAGGACATTTAAAAAGGGACCAATTATGTGAAAGACACCTCTGATACTTGCTCCAAATGTTAAAAGCTCCTGCCTGCCCCCCTTCCCAGCCAGGCTGGCCTGCCCTCTCCACGGGGACAACAGGCAGAGCCCCGGTGTGTCACTTCAGGGCATCTGGAAAAGGTTTCCTTGAATAAGTCTTACAGGGAGGTTATGAGCTGCGTGAAGGGAGAAGCTGCAGGTGTGGGTGCAGTTTGGGTGGGAGCTCTGGGACACACCTTGCTCAGACTGGTCAGGGTGCCTGACACCGTGTCCCATCGCTGGGTGCCATCGCTGCCAGTGCAGGGAAACCAGGGCCTCCAGGGCAATCACAACTGGTGTAATGGGCTTGTGTTTGCTTTTAAATGAGGTGGAAACAAAGAGCAGCAAGTAGTGGAGTCAGGGTTAGAGCAGTAATGAAGTGAGCTCTGGAAAGTGAGAGATCCAGCTATGTCTGCATTCACTGTGAGTGACTGTTCAGCTGCGAAAGCACCTTGGGCAAAGGAGCAGATAACATCTCGAGAGAGGGATTTGCAGAGAAAGGTATTTTCAGATATCCCAGAAAATAGGCTACAGAAGAAGAGGGGAGGACTCCTGGCACAAGCCAGAACCACTTGAGAGGTGTTAATTATTTAAGGATTAAACCCCACTAAGTCTCTCTCAGCTATATAAGGTGATAATACACGTTGCATCCAAGCAAGAAGCCCAGCAGGGATTTTCACAAGAGATTTTGCAGGTCAGGGAATGATGGACAGTATGTTACTATAGCAATGGATATCCTGGGATCTCTGAGTATGTTGCAGAAACTATACAATAGTACCCTCAAGCACAGCCAGCTCCAGCAACATAAATCAGGTTTCATGGCTCACCTCTGAGAATCATGCTTGAACCCTGGCATGGAAATTGCAGTGGAAGTGCATCACACTTGCTAACCCAGCAAATTGTGCTTAATTATCATTTAGCAATTTATTCCTGACTTTGTCACCACGCTGAAAGATCATTACTTGGCTGTACATCCAGCATCTCTTAATCACCAGGAACGTAATGGTCATTTAAGCAGGTACCTCCCCTGGCACCAGAGCAAGGGTCTTCCATTTCTGAATATTGTACACAAATCATATGAACAGTCAGATCTAAATTAATCAGTCTCTGCCAAACTGGCCCTTAGGTGAGAATCACCAAGCTGGATCACACCCTGAGTCCATCTGCTCCATTATCCTTTCATATGATTTTCTTATTACTTCTGGCAATGGCCAGATGTCTAGAGAAGGGGAAGCAGGTCCCACGCAGTAGTCTGCCACTAAGACCACTTTGCATCTCACTAAACATTGTGTTCATCAACAAAGCTGAGCAAAAAATAAAAAAAAGGCATTAGGATATTAAAGACAAGACTAACACTGAAGGCTGTGACATCTTCCACACCAGTGCCAGGGGTGTGTACAGGGCCCTGTGCCACAATGGGTGTGGGTCAGGGGGCAGAGCTCTTCAGAAAAGTTCAGCAGCCCTGCAGGGACCCCAGCATGGTCAGCACATCAAAGGACCCCCCAAAGATACCCAGCACAGTCTCCAAGAGCAGGGTGGGTAGATTGCAGGCAACGTGCCTGGCATGTAAAACGGGTGAGGAGAAGCAGAGATCCTGCATGGTTCTCCCACCCAGCAAGGTCCCCACGGGAGGTTTGGAGCCCAGCCCCACCAGACATGCTCCTGTTGAATATCCCACATTACCCCATGGCAGTCAGGCTCGCAGATCCCACAGAACAGCTTGCACAGAAATCCCCAGTGCCGTGAGGATAGATCTGACAAAAGATTGCCTGTGCACTCCTTTGTTGTTTTTAAAGGGCATGATATTTCCCCTCGGACTTTGGTATTCATTCTTCAGTATCATACAGAGGATCTTTTCTATAAGAGAAATGTCATATTCTATGCCTTGCCCATTCCCACACCAGAGGAATTTTTTTCCCTCCTTCCCACCTGCCTCTGTGTGTGTCTGTCTCAACCTCTTCACTTGCTGTCAGTCAAGGCAGACAAGCTCTAAAGAGCACGTTCTGCCCTGCTAAGCATCCCTGCTCTTGTCCTGCTCTCCTTCCTCCCTCAGATGGCCATTGGGGATTCTCTCTTTTTCAACACAAAGATGATGTAACTGGTTAGAGAACGGGAAGAGGGAAAAGGTTGTCTGCATTCAACACCAACCTCTCTACAACAAGAAAGAAGGCAAACAGGGTGAAGGCACCTTTATTGCAACTGGAGTGGGGCTGTTGTAAGGTGGAGACCTTGCAAGGGACTTGTAGAGACCTTGCAAGGGGTTGTAAAGACCCTGCATTACACAGGAGAGGAGTGTTTGTGTGTGTTTGTCTGCAGTGCAGCTGTTCCCTGTTTGTTTTTTTTTTTATTCTTTATAATAAAACTCCATTTTGCCCCCCAGGGCTGCCAGTCCCAACCGGGGGCTCTTCCACTTCCAGCAGAACTTTGCCCCCAGCTCAGCTCTGAGCTCTCAGCCTCTCCTTGGTGGCATTTTTGTGACCATCCTCCTTGTCTCCTTCTCTCATTCCCAGGGCCGTGGAAGCAACGTGATTCACTGCAGGAAGGATGGCACGTGGAGTGGCTCCTTCCACCTGTGCAGGGAGATGCAGGGGCAGTGCACTCTGCCCACCCAGCTCAACAGCCACCTGAAGCTCCAGTGCGCCGGCGGCTACGGAATAGGTGCGTGATCCTCCCCTCCAGCCCCTGGAGTACAGCTCTGAGGGAAGCAGGAGGCGAGGAAGAGGATGGGAATGACAGGGAGGGAGAGACGAAGGAGCCTGCAGTCCTTCAAGTCACCTTCTGTGGACCTGTTTGCCGGAGTGAGAGGCTGCTACGGGAGGCTTTTCAGGGAACTGCTTTTAGGAAACAGGAATCTTTGAGAGGCCAGGCAGGCATCGTGTAACATGCTCTGATTGCCTGCTCCTTGTAGCGCTTCCAGTTTCATTGTGTCCCTTCTTGGCCAGCTGGTTCTCAGGGGCAGCCAGCATGGCAGGCTGTGCCAGAGACACATCCAGCCTGCAAAATGCAGGGAGGGACTGTACCTTTGTTTGTGTTTATGCTTTTGTAATGTCCCACTCCTTCAACCACATGCACACACCCTCACTCCAGAGGCTGGAAGGCAAAGGAGGTGACAGGGGAACGCAGCACCAGGACAATTCAGGTCTCTCCAGAAAGAATATGAGGCAAGCTGAGCATCCCCTTTGGTATGACAGTTGTTTAGGAGCTATTGTAAGGTGCATTTTCCCCCTTTCTTCTGGGGCATCTGCTCACTCTGTAAGGGGTGATGACTTCACATGCTCAGCCTTGCTTTGTGGCACCCAGGCAGAGGGGAGGGACAGACACACTGAATTGTACATGCTGTATTGTATTTTCAGCCCTATATTGTGTTCTCAGCCCTATATTGTGTTCTCAGCCCTATATTGTATTTTCAGCCCTATATTGTATTTTCAGCCCTATGTTGTATTTTCAGCCCCAGTTTTTGGGGTCTCCTTGTTGTAAGGGCTGCAGTGGAAGCTGCACTGGCTGTGACCCACACAGATCTGCGAGGCCCCTTCCTGCAGCCCCACTCCCAGCCCCTGCCATCCCCCCCTCCCTCCCTCCGTCTGTCCCTTTGAACTTGGAGAAATTTCCTCCTCGCGCGGCTCCCTCATTATATCGCAGCCATGCGAGGGACCACGAGCCTCCTTGTGTTCCCTCCCCGGGGAGGAGAACACGACCTGGATGAGATAAGCGCTCTGTAATGATGCCAATTACAGATCATATATCAAAACAATTCCGACCCGCTCCTCTCCGCGAGCGTACGGAGCCTGGTGGAGCGCGGGAGAGCGGGCGACTCTTAATGTGGCGAGGTGTTTTACCCTTGAGAGGAGGTTACCCCCAGGCCTAGCCAGGTTTTTGCAAGGAGAGAAGTCCCAGTTCTTGCTGTAGTGAGGAGCATCTCAGTGCTGGAAGCAGGAGGGTCTGTGGCCGCTCAGGCAGCGGGCGCCTGCCAGCTCTCGCTCTTCTCCCAGTTGCTGTCAGCAGGTGCCAATTCCAGGTGCAAGGACTGGTGGGCCTGATCCCAGGATGGGACCACACAGCATCATGGAGGTGAGGGATGCATGGGGCAGACCCTCCACAAGGGCATGACTCTCCCTGGAGAGCTCAGCAAGGGCACAGCAGCCTCTGGCTCATCCTCAGCAGATGGAGACACACCACACTCTTTGCAGGCTCACCCAGCACCACCTTTTGGCATCAGATATTGGGGTTTTCCTCTCTTCTTTGCATTTTTGGAAGCCTGACTGATGGCCTTTTGAGAAGGTGCTCTCCTGCCACTCATTCACCACGGGTGTGGTGTCAATGGGCCTCATCCAGCAGGTCTGTGGAGCCACTGCCACGTGCCCTGGGAAAGCAAAACTCCAAGTGCTCCCTGTCTTCCCAGCTCAACAGCCCAGGTCTGACTGCTCCCACTGACTCCTCCGTGTGGAGAATGTGAGAAGGCAGAAGCAGGTGGGGGAAATAATAGCATCCAGTCATGGTCACTATGAATCCCACACACCTTCGGTAATTCCTCAGACACCTAATCTGCCCTTCCAGGCTGAGGCGTGTGTTGAGCCAAAGGTTCAGCTCTCCAAACCAGTGCAGAGATTAATTCCTCCCCCAGCGCTGATTGGAGTGCAGAAATCCTAATGACATGTTTGCAGCAGCTGTGCCATTCAAGAGTGATTTTCCAGGGGGGAAATGGTAATGGTCCAACACACTAGGGCTTATGGTTGTGTCACCACAGGGCTCTGGGATATTGCTGCAGAGTATCCCAGCATGTTTTAATAAAGAAAGGACAGGGTTCCCACTGGGCATGACAGTTAATCAGAGAAAAAGCAGGTTTATGTGTGAACAAAGCCATCATTACCTCTCTGCATACTTCTTATCGACTGTGGGACTTCGGTGATAGTTCATCTCCAATATCATCAGGCTTGATCACCCTCTGAAAGATTATTATTGGAGGTCTGTAAACTTGGACAGATCAAACAGTAGGTTTTTGTCATGTCATAGGTGAGATGAGTTCGACAGCCTCTGCCTAATCAGTCCCATCTCTTGAAAGATTAGTTGAAATGGAAAAACCTTCACATTTTCTTGATGATCCAAAAGCGCAAAACCTGACCCCCTTCTTGGAGTTAACAGGCAGAGAAATACCTAGATTTGCAGCTCGTACAGAAGGGCCCTGGAATATGTGCCACCCCCACGCACTCCTGCTGAGTGCAGGGTTGTACTCAGCACTTCACGTGTGGCTCAGAGATATGTGATAGTTATGGCCAACTGCTAATTGCAATTTAGGAAAAACGAGCTGTAATCCTGTCCTTCAGCTGGAAGGATGCTGGAAGGTCAGGAGCTGGTTGCTTTATCCTTTAGCTTTATCCTTTAGCTTTATCCTCCCCGTGTTTTGTGCAGGCACAGAGTGTACCACCTCATGTCTGGATCACAGTCACGAGCCCATCCTCCTGCGCGTGAACGAGACAGTGCAAGACATCCAGCACTGGATGAACCCTCAGAGAGTGAAGGTCAGTGCCTGACAACTCCACTAACTGTATCCCTTGCTGAATGTTCATGAGCAGAGAGTGAACAGCGTTACCTGTGGTTCATTTGATGAGGGGACAATGGGGAATGCTGCCCTTTAGGAAGGAATTCCTGGGTTTTGTTGTGTCTTTTCATGTTGTTCTGGTAATGTGGTGGCTTTCTCTGAGTTGCCGTCTCTCTGTGTTTTCCCACTGAAAGTCAGTTCAAGGTAAAGGCCTCAGATCAGTTGAGTCTGATCTGAAAATGGGATTCATGACACAGGAAGATGGGACAGACAGTGAGAGAAAGGGCACTGGCCAGGTTTTATTTTCTTCCTCCTGTTCTGTGTTTTGCATTCGTTGGGTGGCAGGGGCTGGATTTTTTCTGCGCTGCTTTTGGATGACAAAAGAAGCTGATACAGAGGGTATTTCATTTCCCGACCCCGCAGAGCTGGCTGAGTGCTCCCCCCGCCCCTTCGCCCGCATGCAAGAGCTGCCTGCTCAGCACAGCCCCTTCCAGAGGTCACCACTTCTCCCTCCTGCCTGCTGCAAATGCACAGCCAGCATTAACTGCTCCCAGCACTCCGTCCTGAGCGTCCTCCAGCACACACCAGTGCCAGTGTGCCCTGCTGGGGACTTGCCCACCCGTGTGCACCTCACACACATGCACACCCTGCACCCAACAGCTGCTTGGTTTGGATGCCCACACTTGGATTCCAGTGGGAGACACACTCACACACCTCATCCTGAAAACCCTCACGTGCCTCCTGCCTGCAAATTCCTGTAACCAGGTGCTTGTCCCTTACACAGTACTTTTGCAGGTGTAAAGGTCTAACTGGACGCGCTCAAGCACCTGTCGGAAGATGCTGACACATCAGGTGTCACCAGGTTGCTGGTGGTGTTCGTGAACAAGCACTGCTGGCTTTTACATACTTGGCCCTGGCTTTGCAGGAGCTTGTTTTACACACTTGAACTCCATTACGGAGGAGAACAAGCAGCCAACACAGCCCCAGCATGTCCTGAGCAGCTTTGACAGTCTATTTGCTTCTCTACATGACTAAATGTGCGCCCAGGGCTTGGGATTTTTGAAATCTGGCCTTGGCTGTGGGTAGAGAACCGCTCCAAAAATCTCCACCGCTTTATGCTTTCCTATTTCACACAGAGCGAGAGAATAAATCCTGGAAAGGAGTGGGAAACTGAAGTCCAGAGAATATGACAGGCTCATGGTGTCCTTCCCAGCTCCCCATTCGCTCCAGACTCTGAAATTCTATGACTGCCTAAGCCGAGGCTTTGCCAAGTTTCTGGCATGAAACATAAAGAAAACCCCTATCTCTGTGTGAGGGGCAATTTCTCACCGGCCCTTTCCCGAGTGCCAGACTTTAAAGTGGTTTGTAATTCATGGGGAAATAAAGTGACAGCTTCCCTCCCGTTCTCTCTGCACTCCTTCCCTTATTGATGCGGGTACGCGGAGGGAGCTGTAACGAGTTTTATACCTGCAGGTCTCTGGAGGACTCATTAGGCAGCAGGGAAAACAGAGAGTAGTAAAGGGGGAGATGAGGGGAGTGAGGGATGGAGGAGAAATCATGGTTTCCAAGAGCACAGTGGCAAATGAGACCCTTCTTTTGCCCTGATGGTGAGGATCTTGCAAGAGCTTTAGGCTGCGAGCAGATGCAAGTTTGACCCCACACTTTGTAAGTAGAGGGTGAGATTTGGGCTTGAAAAGTTGTGTTGGGAAATGGAGGGGAGCCTTTAGGAGACGAGCAGGATGATGCTGAGACATATCAGAGGGGATTTTTTTTGGTAGCTGTAAAGCATCCATCTTACTCAGCTCTGCAGATAAGGGGATGTCACCCCCAGGGAGCAGAGCCTCGTGGGGTCCCACTGGGGGAAACGCTGCTTCTGGTGGGACTGGGGAGACCCTGGAGAGATGAGACTGGGATGCCTTAGGGGGAGGTCCCCATGGCAATGTGCTATGTATCATTAATAATCTCTGTTTATGGTCAGTGACAGTTTGCTGTTGTGCCACACGAGCGAAGGGAGCAGCTGGTTGCATTTACACGGCAAGTCTTTGTACATCTCACAGCACTCGAATGACGCAAAGGAAACACTTTCAGTTGCTTAATTTGAGGCACAAGTAAAGTACAAATTAGGGCAGGATGGGAAATAGGTAAAGGCAGGACCCATCTGTGGCATTTACCTTTGAGGGGGTAGGGATAAGAAAACACAGGGAGAGCTGGCAAGAAAAAAAGATATATTTGTGTGTAGCTGCTCAAGCAACATCTGTTATGGAAGCAAAGTGGGAAGAAGGGCTATCCCTCCTCTGAGGGTTGTTTAGAGCAGAGCTGTGCAAATCACTTGATTTTTCGGTTCACTCGAAGTTCTGTTAAATTTGAAACAACAAAAAAAAAATGTTTTTCTCTAATCGAAGTGACTCTTTTGTTGTTGTGATTTTTGGTGAACCAAAAAATCAGAGGAAAAAAACATGTTGGTTTGAACATAACGTAGCATTTCATTTCCAAGGAGATTTTGTAAACTTTTGTGTAATGAAAATGAAAAAAAAAAAAAAAAACTTAGAAATTAAATGTCCTCTCAAAGGAACAACAACAACAGATAATTCACTTCAAAAAATGTCTAAATATTACTGTGTTTTGCAGAATTGGTTTAGGTTGAGTTGCTTTGCTGGGTCTGAAACAGTTTGTTGAAATCAGTATAAGTTGGCAGCGTCTTCCAAATCAGTATTTTCAGGAAGAAAATAATCACCTGAAATCTTCTGTTCCTCTGTTGTTCTGCAGTGGGCCGTGTTGGGAGCAGCCACTGCTGTCCCCATGATTTCCCCTTCACTGTGAGTGTCACGGGGCTCTGAGCTGCTGAAGACACCCATGGATAGAGCTGCCAAGACTGACTATGCAGGCAGCAGGGAGAAAAAAGGGAAATAGCTCAGAGACAGCTTTGACAGCTCTTTCCCACTGACTGCAGAGAAACAGGGCAGACACCTAATTTCTTAGGTTGTCTGAATTTGGGTTCTTGCCTTTGTGCTGAGTAGGAACAGGCCAAACAATGTGCAGGCATGTGCATGCCTGGGAAAGCCCTCAAAGGGTTGGTGCACCCTGACTCTGCTGAGCTGAGCGTGTCCACGGCCCCTCCACGCACCAGTGACACTGCCCAACTGCTGGTGATGTGTTTTCCCACGTGCACTGCAAGCCTTGGGATTATAAATGTCCAAAAACTATCAGTGGGAATACTCCTTAAACAGTCCCCTATTCATTCAAGCTTTGCAGTTTTCCTCCTTCCTTCCCCTCTGCCTTTTTCTGTGAGTTTTGGGCTCATTTTACAGCAGGGAAACTGAGTCACAGAGCAGTGATGTGACCAACTGCAGTGCAGCTGCTCAGAACCCAGGGAGGCAGGAGATCCCAGCCCATCTGTAGCTACAGGAAGGAGCAGCCCCAAAGTGCTGTGTCTCCCCTCTCCTGGCTGATCCCCTCACCCCGGCCACGTTAAGCCCATGGTTAATTATTGTGTTCATATAGTGCCTGAGGAGCGAATTAGCTGAGACCAGGAGATGCCAATCCCTGGGCATCTGGGGGACACTTGACCCATCTAAGGTTGAGGAGAGCTCTCCACTGGCCTCTCTGAGGGAAACCCAATCCCCCCTGCAGCCCGCAAAGGGTTGACATCACTGTTAGTCCCACCAGGGGAGGGAAGCGCCGTGACCGGAGGCACTGGGTCTTCCCTCACAAGGAGAAAATGACAGCTTGATTTGCTTTCTTGGCTCTTTGTTACCTACTGTGGGAGCGCAGCCCTGCTCCCTCTCCCTTGGCAGCAGATGGAATCCCAGCCACCGACCGCAGATGTGGCTGGGTGGTGTTTCTGGGATGGGACAGGGCTGGAGTCAATCCACCCGGCTGCGCGGCGTTGGCCCGTGAGGGAGGGCAGCTGTGCTGCAAAAAGCCAGAGCGTGAGAGGAGCTGGGGCCACGAGGGCAGCATATGTCACCACAGCAGCACAGGGGACGGGGCTCACAGGGGCAGTGGCCAGATGGGCTTTCCCCATGCACCACCTGGCACATGGTGGTGGTCCTTCCACCCACCTCTTACAGCAGCCTGTGTCGGCCTTCTGAGTCCACCTTCCTTTCTGTGCACACTGATACCATCAGATCATGCACAACCTACACCCATCCTTGCTTGCTTTTCATGCATTTGTTCATCTCAGTTGCTCCATGCAGCATCCTGTGGCACCTGTATGTCTCTTGGCACTGCAGGAGGCAGAAACAATGCCCAGCAACCCAAATCATTCCCAATTTCTCAATTTTCTAACCCAGCCTCTCCCTCTACCCAAACCCTCTCTCCCATTGCATTGCACACACCGCTGCAGCAGCTTGAGGGTACAAATAGGCTGGGTTGAGGGGAACTGAGGGCTTGGAAAACCAGCAAGAGGAACCAGGACCGTGGCAGAGGGTCCTTCCTTCTGCTTTGAGCTCTGTGAATGTTAGCAGGATTGAATTCAGCTCCACTGGCAAAGGATCATCCAAGGGGAGAGTGAAGTAACAGGTATGAAGCTGTTGGCAGGTGCCACTCAGGAGCAATGGGAATGTCCCACTGACCCAGTGATTAACTTGGCACAAGGTCACCTGGCTCTCCCATACTGTGGAGAGCAACCTGGGGCTGCATTCCCATTCCCTGGAGAGCGTCCAGCCCAAGTCTGTGCAGTTCTTGGGATTGAAGATGACCTTGACTGAGCACTCAGAGAAGCAGAGACTTCACCTTCTACCCCTTTCTCTAAGGCTGGTGCTGGGTTTTTAACACTGGGAAGGTCAGGAAAGCAGTCAGTGCATCCTCTGTGAGGGCTTGCTCTCACTTGGAAACCTCCTTTCTTCTTCAGAGCCTGGTTCAAGGCTACCCATCCTTTTATTGGCTCTGCGTGCTCACACACATTCACACATAGCGAGAGGTTTTGTAAATATTGATGCTTCTTACCAGGGGATTGTGAGATGCTCTTTGGAAGTGCCCTTCTTCCACTTATTGTCTGCTGGCCTTGGATACAGGAGGCAAACGCCTGAGTTTTTCTACTTTGTTTTAATTCTTGGGTTCAAACGCTCTTGAACTGTTTCCTTTACTCTCCCTGCTCCCGGACTGTTGACTGGCCTTGTTTATTTTCAAACCTAGAAAAGTTTCCTTTCTTTTCCCTCTGAAGTGCAATAAACAGAAGGGGAGGGGGGGAAAGCAAACAACAAACCCCTCACCATTTGTGGCAGGCAACAGCCTGGAAATCTCCAGCTCTCTTGTCAAGAGCTCTGGGGGAACGTCTGACACCTCTGGGCCCCCCGCACCTTGCAACCTCCCTCCCGAGGGATAAACAACATCCTCCCCCCTCTCCTGGCTGCTTCTCCACTCACACAGACAGGCCCTGTTGTGAGGCAGGTGGGGCAAGCAGGGCTTGACTAATAGTGGAAAATCCGAGAGCATCGGAAAGATAAACAGCCGCAGTCAGATAGTATAAAAGTCCTTTTTCTAGCACGCGCCAGGTAAGCCTCAAATGACAGAAACTGTAAAAACATGCCGAGGTTCTCCTGCAGATGGATTAAATTAGCCCTCAGATAGACAGGGGAGGGGATGGCTCGTGCCTGGGGTCTTCCCAAATGTTAATCCCTTCCTTCTCCAGGCCTCCATCCAACCCCTCTCTTCAGGTGAGTGCCTGTGTGTACATCTTGCCCACATGCACAGGTAGTGCTCCATCCATGGATGATAACCCAAAATGATCTTGTGCCCGATGTCCTGCTGAATGGGTGGGAGTCCAATCTCCAGGACCTCCATGGTATTGAACCACCATCTCCACTGACTGGTCGAAGATTTCATCCACTCTCAAAATCTAAGTGTCCATGTCTATGGCTGCCCTGCCTGTGTCATCACTGAGGGGCTGGTCATCATTTTTGCCCAAAACTAGGCAGTCCAACTTTTTCTTCTAGAAAATCTGTAGACAGAGTTGGTAAAGAAATTAATTTAAAGCTCATAAAATGTAGTGGATAATGCTGTCCTATCTGGGGGTTATTCTGAAGGTGTGTGGTGGGAGGTGCTTTTATTTAAGATGGTGCTAAAATATATCTGGAAGTCCACCTTTAGCTGCTTCCATCTTCAAGAAGCCCAGGTACGATGGGCAGTGAAAGACACCAATGCTTTGCAGCACTAAAGAAATCCCTAAAATGTCTCTCCCCTACCCAAGGGCAAGACAGTGGACCTGTGCCTTTGCCTTTCCCTGCCACGTTCCCCCACCATGAGTGAAATACTGGACATGACATTTTAGGAGAACCTTAAATATTATTTTAATCTCAAATGCTCTGTTATTGCAAGTGTCAAGTCCAACACTTCTTGTAAATACCTGGAGGACAGCCAGGTCCTGAGAACACAAGAGGTGTTAGGAACTGAACTTCATTGGTTAAGTACAGGAGAGCCACAGGAGCCAGCACTCTGACTTTCTGTACACTGATTTCTTTGTCTTAACCTGCTGCTTTTTTTTTTCCTCTTCCCTCCAGAGCGTTGTCTGCACGGCAGGACTCAAGTGGTATCCTCACCCTTCCCTGATTCATTGTGTCAAAGGCTGTGAGGTGAGTTTGGCATTAGCTCAGGTGGTCCATGCTAGCTCCAAAATCCTGCAGGAACAGTCACAGCAGGCACGTGGGCTGTAAATGCTGGTTTTCAAGAGGGGCAAACAGGATTTTGTCCTGATCATCCACTCAAACCGACTGTGATTGCCTGCATCAGTTCTGACGCTCAGTAGTGGAATTGGTGGTTTTCCTAGAGCCGATGGTTGGGTGTCTCTCACAGGAGTTACAATGATCAAGTAGCTCAAAAACATTGGTAGACCAAAAGAATTTCCCAGAATGTGGGAGTTTCTGGAAAATTGCAAAAACCTTCAGTTGTTTGTCCTTGATTTTGACATATTATTAGAGGGGCAATTCTTTCCAAGGCCAGTTGAGCTTTGGGCATTGGTGTGTGCAGAGAAACTTTAGGGAAGCCAGAGACAGAAATGAGACCACTGGGCGGACAGCACAGCTGGACAGTGAGCAAACAGCACATCCCTCCACTGAACCTCTATCTGAACCAGAAAAAAATAATCAGAAACACACAGTTACATTTAATCTGTGATACAATTTTACAGTCTTGTGTGTTACTTGAAGAAAGCAATTATTTTGAAGGATGATGTTTCTGCTGGCAGCAGTCTTTGAAAAGCCTGAGAAGACTTAAGATGTTTCCAGTGGTTAAACAGGACTGGAGCACCTCTGTCTGGATCATGGCACTCCTGTGGTTCCTGTTGTGCCAGCCCTTGACATTCTCACCCATATCAAGAAGTCAATCCTTGTGGTACCTCTGTGAAGTTGTGAAGCTCCAATCCCATTTTAGAAATGGATAGCTCACAGGCAGAGGGATAGTTGGCTGCTTTAGTTACAGGGACAGGCAGTGGCAGAGCTGTGTCTTCCCCCCACATCTCCTGCCTTTCTGCTGCACTGGCCGTGCTCTCAGCACCCAGTAACCCAATTTTACAGGCCCATTGAAATTATTTGCCCAAAGTGGCAGAACATGGGACTGAATTCCTAAATCTGACACAGAGCTCCAGACAACATTGCTGTGCAATGGGATTTGTCTTGAAGTGAAAGACAGGTTTCCTTCGCATACAAATGCTGGGCCCAAGAGGGTAATAACTCTCCAACAATGTAATAGTTTCTGTCTAGTTGTTCCCTAAATGAAAAGCATTCTGCTGTCAGTGCTCTGAATGTCATAAGCCCTCTCACACATCGCTTTCATGCAGGCTGGCTGGGAGCCCCCATTCTCCAAAGAGAGCTGAAATAACATCCAGAGACCATTAAGAAATGCCATTCAGGTGCTGATGCACCATTGGGTATCCGTTCTCCTGCTGTTTAAGGATAGTTGTTACTGAGGCAAACTTTGCAATGATGTAATAATTTACCAGAAGCCATTATTACTGACATGCTTCTTCTCAGCATTTTCTTCCCTTCCATCATTGCTAATTGCCAGAGCCCTCTGCATCAATAGGAACTTTCTTCTTTTCAACATTCATTCAGCAGTGTCACTGCATCACAATCTATCATCTTGGAAGGCTTTGCCCAGACAATTGATAATGGCCTCTAGCATCATTTTTAGAGCATGATGCTTCCAGGATCCACGGATGGGCCAGAGCTTGTTCTCTGGCATTAAGATTTCAGAAGAAATACCATCTTCACCAAGCCTTTTTTTTTTCCACGACTGTGGAAACAGTGCCTAATAAGCCAGTAGCTCAATAATGCTGGGCCATTAAGCTGATACAGTCCCTAATGTATGGACATCCTTAGCATTAGGGAGGGTTCCCTGAACAGGAGGCTGTAAGTGGGGCATTATTTTGACTCTTGGTGATCGCAGTGGGAACCCCGGCTGCTGCTGCAATGTGATTTTTTGTCGCTCCCTAGTGGCAGGAACAGAGGTTTATGAGTCAGCCCCGTACTTCTCAGCACCTAACTTAGGTGTTTCAGTAGAAAAGTAGTCCCTCTGGACTACCTGTATAGTCCTTCAGAAATATCAGAGCACTAAGACATGCAGGCAGAGCTGTAGAGACCTCACCCCCCACAGCCAGGGTCTCCCAAAAGAGGATTTTGGACCCAAATCAGAATAGATGCTATTTGTCCTACTCTTCCCCTCCAAAGGACTAGCTTGCCTAGTCTGTGCCAGAGCAAACTCTTCCACGAGCTTCTTTTACTGATTTTCCAGCATTCATAGGTGTAGGGTACAGGCATAGGCATGGAAAATTAAAGTCAAGCTTTTCTTGACAAGCAGGCACAGCCAGGCAACACAAGGGAAACATGGAGAAGCCTACAAAATTTCCTGGGAGGTTGGGCAAAGTTCATGGTTTTAAATATGACCGTGTTGGCATCAAAATATCTCTTCATCTATTTATAAATCATTCCCTTTTAACTCTTAGCATATTAATTAAATTGGAAGGGCGTTTGCAAGTCAAAGGCTTTGCCTGTATAAATAAGTCAATATCTGTGGAACTAAGTGGAGTTAAGGCAGTTTAAAGGGACAGGAGCCTTATGCTGTAACTCTGATTTCCTTGTCAACATTTGCCATATTTGCGTGGAACTAAACAAGTATCACACAACGAATCAGTCACCTCCTGGTAGTCCTGCTGTGGTTGCATTGTTGGATGGATTTCCTGTACCTGACAGAAATATTTAAATTTGCAACATATCAGCAGTGAAAGTGTGCATTTGCACCACTGCAGAGAGTCCATTTCAACACTGATGAGCGTGGCCATGGCTCACTCTGGGGAGAGCACAGCGAGCTTTTATGGCTGGTTCTTCAGGTATCCCATCATCAGGGAGACTCTGGTACTGCAATTGCTGCAAAATCCTCCCAGGAAACCTCCACAAGCCACCCCACCTGCTCTGCAATGATGCCTTCTTGTAGGAAAGACCCTGGTGTTTTTCTCAGTGAAGAATAAACAAATTTTCCAAAGAGCAGATAAAGTGGGAATGGCCCCATGAGCCTGTGTGTGTAAGAAGGGTTACAGAGATATGACTGGGCTCTCTGCTGAGCACCCATTTTTCTGAGCACTCATTGCTGGCTGGGATTCTCATAGGGGGCCTTTTTTACCATCAGGCACAGTTTTGACTTCCAAGAAAGATTTCTGTACTTGCTGACCAAGAGGTGTAAATGTGTAAAGAAAGACCAGACCTCAAGCCTTTCCTTCAGAATTGTGGTTGTTGTTCAGGTCCTGTGCAGCACATGCACTAGTGACCCCATTGCACAGACTAGTAACTATGTTTTCTTTTTCAAGAGCTCTTTTTAATTTCTTTTTAATAGCTCTCCACAACGCCCCTCTGAATAATTGCCACTATCCCAGCTCTGAGATGTGGAGTGGAGGAAGATTATGTGTCATGGCCAAGGTCACACACAGTCACTGCTGGTTGGAGCAGAGGAGCACATGGCCCCTGTGCTGAGCTCAGACCACTTCCATTTCTCTTTGTGATTTGTTTTGTGCCCTCATTGCTGACACGTGTTGCACAGTTTGGAGAACTGTGGTGAAAAGCATAGCTATTAAAAGCAAGCCTGTTTTGCTGTGATACATAACCTTCTTCTTATCCCACACAGTTCTGGAAGGTTAGCTTAAAATTATCAAAGGTGCCACAGTTTTAGATGCCTGGATGCTGTCTCTGGGCCTAGCCAAATTAATATTCCTGAAGCATCCTCTTATGTGGGATGTGAAAAGCCAACAAGGGCTCATTTCCCTTTCATCTACTGTCCTTTTTTTTCTGTCTGCTTTGAAGGGAAAGGGAAATAATTATCTTTGGCTTTTCAGGGCAGTTGGTAATGTTACAAACTATATGGCTCCTTCGAGTCTTCATGTTTTCCTTCTGAAATAGTGTTACAGGTTTTAGAATTATGAAATCATAGAATGGGTTGGGTTGGAAAGGTCCTTAAAGATGATCTTGTACCAACACTCCTGCCATGGGCAGGGACACCTTCCACTAGACCAGTTACTCCAAGCCCTGTCTAACCTGGCCTTGAACACTTCCAGGGACTTCCAGGGGCAGCCGCAGCTTCTCTGGGCAACCTGTGCCAGTGTCTTACCACCCTCACAGCCAAGGATTTCTTCCATATATCTAACCTAAACTTCCCCTCTCTCAGTTTGAAGCCACTCCTTGTCCTCTCACCACAGTTCCTGATGAACAGTCCCTCCCTGACTTCCTTGTAGGCCCCTTTAGGCACTGGAAGGTGCTCTGAGGTCTCCACACAACCTTCTCTCCTCCAGACTGAACAGCCCCAACCTTTCCAGCCTGTCTCCATAGGGGAGGTGTTCATTTTATCCATGTCCATGGTCTCAGTCTTTTCCTACTTTTTCCTTTTTCAGCCTTTCATGGGGGACAACTACTGTGACTCCATCAACAACCGAGCCTTCTGCAACTATGATGGTGGGGACTGCTGCGCCTCAACAGTCAAGACCAAAAAGGTAGGGATGCTCCTTCCTCTCTTCACTGAGAATTCCTTGGTGACTGTTGCTTTGTGCCTGGAAAAACAATTATTTTTTTTCTAGAACAGGGGAGGTCCAAGGTCTCAGAAGGACCTTCAGCATCAGCTCACCACAGGCACTGAGTTCTTGCTGCTTCATTTTGAAGTCCTCTCTTGATGTGTATTTCCCACCATAACCCACCTTACACCTGTGCAAGGCAGTTTCTTAAATAACATTTTCAGAGGTGTTGATTCATTCTTATTTACAATAATCCCAAGCTTCTCCTATGGGCAAGGGCTGGCTCTCTTCAAAACTTGGGGCATGTTCAGCAGCAAAGCTGTACCTACTGCTCAGGAGACCTTCACACAGAAACACTGAGAAGGGGGTATTTGTCCATCCTGATATCCACCCTCAATGCTCCAAAGGGAAATTAAAGGTTAAGAGTCTCTCTTTTGAGCAGAGAGCAAAAGGAAAGTGGCTCTGTACTTTGATCCCTGTGTGAGCCTGGCTTGTTGCTGAGCATCCCATCTCCAAGTGGGACAGAGGAGGTTGTGGAGCAGGGCAGCAGGGCTGAGTGGAGATGGAAATATCTTTTACACAGAGACCACATAGACAAGAACCTTGCAAAAGGAGACAAGTTAGTAACAGAGACCTATAAAATCATTATTTAATGTAGGGAGGATTCTTAGGAAAGTAAAATCCACTGTTTTTTATCACACAGCAGCAAGGGGGTGAAGTGGTAATTTCCTGGAAGCAGGATCCAAACAAATGAAAGAACCTCCTTGCTGGCACAATGTGTGTTTGAGTGATAGGTTGCATCGCCACAGAGTATTATTAAGAATAAAAATATATTTGAAGTCAAAAAAGAATAGGCCTATTTGTGGAGGTTTGCTGTGTCAGTGGCTATTAAACACTGTGATTTGGATGCAGTTTCTGGCCTAGGAATATTTAAACCACTGACTGCCTGAGCCTGGGGAAGGTTCCCTCCACACATCCCCTTTTTTAATGCTTCTTTAGCACCCATTTCTGACCACGTTAGAGATGGTGACTGGAGTGATAGAGCTTGTGGCTTGGAGCAGTACAGCATTTCATATGTTTCTAACCACTGAATTTGTTTCCAAAGAAAAGAAAGCAAATTTTATCCTCTGCCATGTGAATATTTTACCTTATCTTCCAGATTTTAGTGTAGAACAGAACAAAAATCCAATAAGTAACTGATATATATTAATAAACAACCAAACTTGAGGGAGTTTGGGCTCAGCCTATGACACCATCTGTGTCACCCAAGTGAGGAAGAAGGTCCTCTGCAGGGAGCAGTTCCTTTACAAGCCAACTTTGGCTGGAGGATTCTTTTCCTTGGTTCAGCTTTGGGGGCTGCCTCTGGCCCATCTGGGAACACTGGGGAACGGGGATGGACGTGTCTTGGCAAGTGGAAGGAGTGAATTTCTCCACTGGGGAAGACACAGAGGAAGAGGTAGTTTGTCTAAATGTGCCTTTTTTTTTTTTTTTTTTTGACAAATATTCCCCTGTATTGCTTTTGAGAGAGGACCTGGGAATCCTGTTCAGGGAAGCACAGGCAGGTGAGCTCCTCTGTTCCCCACGGGTGGAGTGGGGGCATGGAGGGCCCACAGAGGGCTCCCTGCTGAAACAACTTCTGCAGAGATGAGTGGGGTGACAGGCAGTGGCTCATCTTCAGTTGTCTCCAAGAAGAGATTCCTATCTCTGGCTGATTTTCCACCTCCTGGGGAGGAGCAGCCCAACGGCAAGCACAGCTTGCTCACTGACATCCCACCAGCCAGGAGGGCAGAGCTGGAAGTGCCCGGTAGCTCAGCATGGTGTAGGTCTTCTCCTCCCAAAACAGCCTGCCTGGGAAACTTTATCTCACTGCCTCAGGGCTTGAGAGCAGGCGATGAAAAATCCCAAGCAGTGCCAGAGGAGGGGAAGTGAGGTGCCTGGGAGGAGACCGACCCAAACCAGCCCCATCAAGGCAGGAGCTAAGGGCACAACCTACTGCTGGGGTGGTGATGGGACTGAAACACAAGGGATGTGAGAGCTGAACTGTGGGGGAGAAGGATAGGATTAAGGTTTGGGAGCAGAATTTATTGCTGAGCAGGGAGTTGAGGCAGAGTAGGATCTGCACAGAGTCGTGAACACTTACCAGCCAGGCGACTCACGCTCAAAATATCTGCTGGCTTCACTGCCACCCAGAAATGAAGTGACCTCCCAAGGAGGGGAAGCACTTTGTAGCCCAGTGGGTTACTGGTTTCTGTGCTAAAACTGCCTGATGCAAAGGGCAAATGGTCAGAGACGGGCAGCTGGTCACACATCTGATGGATTTCCCTCATGCAGGGGGAGGTTCTGTAGCTTTTTGGAGGTAAGTTCTGTTTTCACAGAGTTCACTGGGAGCTGGATCACTGCAACTCAGGGAATTAGACTTGCCCTAGCTGGTAATTTAGGAACACCCATCCTAGAGATCACAGGGCTGAGCTTCCCCAGCACACTTTCAGCTTCCAAAAATCTCCTCTCTCCCAAAACACCGACGACGCTGCAGGTGCTGAATGAGACACTTGGGGCGGGGGGGGGAGCGAGAAAAAAAAAGCCAACACCTTCTCCTTGGACCTTCCACACTAAAAGCAAGATGCTAAGTCCCAGTTTATTACATTTATAGGGTAAAGGAGGGAATAATAACCCAGTCAGAGGGGCTGTGGGGTCAGGGCTGAAGAGGCAGCAGGCAGCACCTCGCTCCTGCAAAGCAGCCGCCGACACCTGCGGCAGCAGCCGTGGGGCCGTGGGGTTTGGCTCTGCGAGTTATTTTCCCGTCTGAGGCCTTTGACTGAGACCAGATTTCAGGCAAGGCTGTTCAAATACAGCCCTCCCTTTGAAGAGGTTTATGAGTGGAGCGTTACAGGAGATATTCCAAAGGGAAAAACAATGAAAGGTGAGAGAAAAGGGAGCTGAATAAAAATACTCCGCATACCAAATCCTTCCAGCACAGTTTGCCACCTACTTAAAAAGGCACAGTTTTAAAATACACATCGGGTGTAAAAACCAAAAACCTGGAGGAGACATAGGGAGGGGCAAGGCCAGCTCTGTTAATTCCAATACCAGATGAGGATGTATTTTCATACGGTTGTAGAAAGAGCGAGACACATGAAAGAGACTTGCTTTGCTCCTTTTCTTTCAGGGTTACACACTATGTGGCAGATGTGTCAGTCTTTTAAAGCCCCTGCAAGTTTACCCATAAATGTCCGACATTTATGCAACACCTGTTTTTCTCCCAGAATGTCACAGGACATTTTAAAAGCTTTAGATTTATCATGTTTTCCCCGCTGCAGCCATCGCTGAGGTGACACATGGCTCACATTTAACAGAACATAGCAACTCGGCACATTATTTTAGGAAAGGGCTGAAGATTAACATCGCACCATGTGAAGATTCAGGAGTTAACAGTCGAGTAAGAGCTGCCTTCAGATCTTTAGTGTCCGCAAACTGTCAAGACTTAAGTTTCACTGCAGTCCCACTACCCTCCCAAACACACTTTCAGCTGCACACAGTGCTGTGAACAGGCTGCCTGAAAGCAAAACGCTTTAACCCATATTCCCTTTAATTCTGAGCCCTCTTAATGTGAGATTTTCCACGCTCCTGTTTTGTTGCCCTGAAAATGCACAAGGGACTCGCAGGCAGCAGTCGCTTATCCCATGTTTTCCCTCTGCATTAGCAGGGAATGACCTTGTGCATTTTCAGCAGCGAGCAGGGAACGGAGCAGTGTGACTTATCTGACCAACCACCAGCTAATCAGCGCTGCTGCTTAGATAGGAAATAATGAGTATTTGCCCTGCGCTGTTCACAATCAGGCTGGAGAGCTTAAAAGAAATCATTAAAGACTTCTTTTGAATGATACAAAGCAGCATCGAATAAATTCAGTCATATTCTGGGCATAAATTCGTGGCAAGTGCAGTCAGCAAGCAGGAAAAAGGGACATTCATCAGCTTAATTATTTGTTGTGTGCTAATTGATCGGCGTCGCCCTGCAGCGGGCGGGAAGCCAGGGCTGGCACAGGGATGAGTGCCACCCAAGGAAGCAGGGACATGGGCAAGGCTGTGTGGGGAGCAGGGGGTTGAGGGTGTTGGGGCAGAGGACGGGGCTGTGCTGCTCAGAGCTTGCCCTGTGCATGACCCAGGAGCAGCTTTGAGAGACAGGAAGGCCATTGCCGGCCAACCTCCAAGGGAGAGAAAGCTTCTGTTGTGTATCTGGAGGGGATAAAGTCTTCCGTGAAGGACAAAGCAAAAATCCCATCTCCTTTTAATCTTCCTCCCCTCCTGACCCAGCACAGGTTGCCAGCTCCCTTCTGCCTGGCTGCTCTAGGAAGCTGCTTCTTGCTTTGTATTCTGCCACAGATAAAAGAAGACACGATTTATTTTTTTTTTTATAAAACATTACATCTGTGACACTGCCAAAGTGAGAAAAACAAATAACCTGGGCATAACTGTTTGTCTCTGGGCTGTTGGCTGCCTGTGAGGAGCTCGTGGGGTGTGCAGCATTACAGGGACAGTCTCTGGCTGTTTCCTTCTGATTCATTTCAGGAAATCTTCTCCCCAGTCACTGTCTCCTCCGCTTCTTTTCTCTTCCCCTTCCTTTTTATAAGTTTTCCCTGGACAAGGCTGGCTAGAAAGGCTTCACAGAAATCAGAAATGTCTTTCTTTACACTCTGCTTATGTACTTTGTTCCAGACTCGTATCACAGGTTTGCTTAGTTGATGGTCCTGCAGTCTGGTCTCTGCAGATTAAAATACAATGAATTTGCTGCTTTAAAATTCCCTCAACTTCAACTATTTGCAAGGGTGAACTTTCATCTGCCTTTCCTCTCTGCCTTTCCTTTTTGTCACATAAGTGGTAAACCTACAGCTCCCATGAGAAAAACCTGCCTCACTCACTTATCACTCAGTTTTTCCCTCAACTGCTTTGCCCCACAGCACTTAGAAAAAAAAAGAGAAAAACTGTCCCGTCCCTTCAGCCTCTTGACATTTCTGCCCAACACCTTGGAGAGGAAAACCAGCGAGTGCCTTGGCGGAAAACAAATGAGGACTTGTGGTAGATAGAGGGCCGTGTGGGATTCATCCAAAGCTTTGCTTATCTAAAAGATAGGCGAGTTATCAAAACCTCTTCAGAGACTTTATGGCCGAGAATTCAAGGCCTAAAGAAAGGAGCTTTGAACTGAGGGGCTGCTGCTGGCTCCAGCAGGGATTTCCAAAGGCTGTCCCTGTCTCCCCAGAAAAGAGGGGGGGTTTGCTGCACTCCTACCCCTAAGCCAACAGAAATAACCTCTTCTTGGAGAAATAAGTGCCTTCTCCCAGCTCTCTATCTGCAACACAGACCTGTGTTGGAGAATCTCAGGTCTTGCTCTGTTCACAGAACATGAGGCAGTTTTGAGGCAGTTGGTGCCATTAGCAGCCTAAGTGACCACCCCGGCTGAGGAAAGTGTGCTTATCCAGAAGAAGTGATGCTCCAGTGCTGCTCCCAACAGCTTGAATGTCCCCAGCTGGATGTGTTTGTCGGCTCTATAATTAGCAGGGGAGATACAATGAATGGTGGGTGAGCAGGGAGGAAGGAAGGATACAATGTGGAGTGTTGCTTCATGCCTCTGGAAGCGGCTGAGCGCTCCAAGCACGCCGGTTCACCCCGACGTGTGGGTGAACTCGCTTCCCCACGAGGTGTTGGTCTCAGGCTGTAGCTGTTTGCCATGTGAGGAGCGTTTTCAGTCAGGGTGGGTTGGGATGGGAGCTTATTTTGGGGCTCAGAGCTTGGTTTCATAATCGTTCAGGGAGGCTTTCCAGGCGGCAATAAATTAAAAGCAGTGATGGTAGTAGCACATGTTGCCTATCCTGAGAGAGAACGTTCTTGGCTTCAAGGGACATGGGGCTTCCCACAACATACGGCGTTCCCAGGGGATGTGCTAGTGGAGGGTGTTTGCTTTGCTATCCGACCTCACTTCATTAGCAAGTGTTACAAAAACCAGCGAACAAACCTTCCCTGCTCCACCGCCAGCTATTTGGCCTCTGGGTGGTCTGGCTCCTATTAAATCTTTGGTGATTATTTAGACTAATTACATTCATGTTTGCACAATCAGTAGCACGAGGGTAGGAAGCACAGCTGATTGCTGAGCAACTGAGCTCCATGTGGTTTGGCACACGGGCTCCCTCGCTCTGCTCAGCGGGCAGGCGGGGATGCGGGGATCCATGCGGGCAGGGCTTTCCCGGGAATCCCTGCTGGCTTTGGGCCATCCTGCTTCCACTGGTTCTGGTGAGGCTGCTCCCAATTTACACACGACGGAGAGAGCGGAGCATCTGTTGGGTTCAGCTGAGCTGCCTCGATACACCACGTTTGCTGCCTTCAGTGGGGGAAGGCTCGGTTTGTGGTGGGGCAGTTAACAAAAATTCGAGCTTTTAGAACTGCGTGTGTTGCATAGAGAGGAGGTTTCCTGCCAGCTCTGTCTTTGCCTTTCCCAGGCCCTCTGGAGCAGTGCCCTAGGTGCGAACCTGCATACCAGCACCCAGAGTTAAAAGGGGGCTCGCTCCTTGTCCGTTATCTCAAGCTGGTGACCTCAATGCCAAAAAACACTGAGAAGACCCTTACAAGATGCATTTTTGTCCCACAAGAGCCTTGTCAGAGAACAGAATACTGCCTGTTGTTTGAGCTGGGAGGTGTAGGGCCGTGACACTCAGCACGGGCTGCCACACTTATCTCACAGGCCACGCTGCCCGTGGAGGCTGTGCCTGCGCTGCAGCCTCTGTAGCACCAGTTAGGCCTGTCTGGGAGATTTCGCAAACACTTCAGGGCTGAAATCTAACAACAGGCTGTTTCCCAACGCTTTGCAGCTCTCCTCCCTTCCCCGGGACCAATCCTGCCTGCCCTGGTGCTGCTATGAGCCAACCCCAGGTGCTGAGCAGGAGGCACAGCCAGGTCAGCCTGATACCAGCCTCTGTCAGGGACGAGCTCCCAGACTTTGCAGAGCTGTTTCCCATCCCTCCCTGTACCTGTCTGGGATTTCTCCTGTCAACATTCCCACCAGTTCCCTATGGACTGGACTTTCTCAGCAGGGATCTGCCTTGGGATGTCACCAGCCTCTTCAGATAGATGCGTGTAGCGAGGAGTTGTGACCTCTCACTCATTCCATGACCTGGATCCTAGTCCTGTGCTGGTCTGTTGTATCTTTGTCTTTGTTCCCATAGTTGGCAGCATGGCATCCAGGACAAATCCAGCCCTGTTTCCAAGAGGCAGCTCGGGTTTTATCCAAGGTCTTATTGTTTAGGGTGGGAGAGGATGCTTAGTGCTCCCACACCTTGGTGGAGAATGAAGTCTGGGTTCATGCCCTGTGCAGCACGGGTGGTGAGTTGGTTGAGGTGATGGTGTCTTGGATCTCCTGTGCATTACACCCAGGACATCCATGCCATCCTCCTGCACAGCCTCTCATCCACCTGCTGTCCTTGCTCCTCTGGGTTCAGAGCAGGGTGCCCTGCACGCTCTGGGTGATGGGCATGATGTAAGTCATATCTGTTTTCTCTTGATGATGGATAGGTCTGTGGTCCAGTGTGGTTCTGGGGTGACTCACATTCCCTTGAGTGCTGTCCATCCACTCCATGGCTATTCTGGATCATCTCCAGGAGATGTGTGTGTGTAGGGGGTACGTGTGTGGAGCTGTGTTCTTCAGTTATGCCTTTTTAAACCTATTTTAGTTAGGCTGAGGGTGCAGTATCTTGTACTACTGCATCTAATCCAAGCTGTAAGCTTAATTTTTATCTTTTTCTTCCTGCCCTCCAAGGTATTTGCCAGGTTTTCAGGGAGATGGATGTAGGTGAAATGCAGGGCTTGGCAGGTGGAAGGAAGAGGTGCTGATTCCTTACTACTGGCTGTACAATGGGTATATCTGGGAATTTCAATGCAGGTCATATATTCTGTTAATGAGTCGGGCTTTCACAGACCTATTTAAAAAGAAAATAGGCAGTTAATCTTGGAGTATGTATATCTGGGCTCCACACCTAAATGGGCTATCATTCAGCAAAAGGTTCAGCATTTATTATTTCTAGCACATCCAGCAGCTTTATTCGTGGTCGTGCACTCCAGAGGGCTGTCACTGTGTGAGCCCAAGGCAATAGACAGTCCTTCTTCTAAGGGGTTTTACATTTTTTCTGGGCTGGGTACTTCTGACAGTCCCACTGGATTCTGTGTGTGGGTTAGATTCCCTAAATACCTATGGAAATCAGGTCCTCAGGGAACTCAAATGTGTTATTTGTTGTAAATGTTGTTTAAAGTGGAAACCCTGCATTACTGTTAAGTGTTTGGAGAATTTTGTCACGTCTAATACAACTGTGGCTGTGCTCATAGAAATCTCTGCCTTTTCACATAATAGAAAACTGATCTCTGGAGCTCACTGCCATAAGACAAAACAATTCATCTATCTGGACAATAGCACTGTAAAAATCGAATTGCATAAAAAGCCTCCATAAGGGACATAAAGTGAATAAGACTGATCTGATCAGGAAGAAACCCTCCTACACTCAGGCTACCCACTGCTGGGAACTGCTGCTGAGCCACGGAGCTGTCTGCTCCTGGGGCTACAGCTCTGCTTCAGAGAGAAAGCTTCTGCTCCTCTGTCCATGACCACTATTAGGAGACCAGGGGGTTTCTGGAGGACAACACACAGCAAGACATTTCTTCTCTAGTGGCTCCATCTCATCAGGAGGTGGTTGTAATGCAGTAGGGATCCAGTCTTGTACATGCACCTTTTCAGGTCACCCCAGTGCTGAGCACAGGCTTAGGGTGAGCTGTAAGAAAGCCAAGGGGAAAACAAGGGACTCACAAGGAGAAATGGGAGGAGAAGGAATGAAGGAGGTAGATCACTTCAGGCAACAGCAAACTCATGCCATTTTGGGTGTCTATGGCCACTGTTTGAGCACAACCCACAGAGTAGGTGAGGGGAACATGAGCTGGTGGTTTGGAGACACAGCCGTGCAGGGCTTTCTTTCCCTCTTGGCTCTGATGTTCCTGCAGGTGAAGTGGGAGCATGTCTGGGATCTTTGTTCCTCCAACATGTCCCCTTAAGCATGGACAGCAGCAGACATGAAGTGCAGTAGGCTGTCAAAACTAATATCAGCTACTTTATTGAACTGCCTGAATTGGGTGTGTGGTTGTCCTGTACTCAGTGCACCTTCCCTTCTCCCCTTGGAATGAAAGGGCCACTTAAGCACCTTTGTCAGGCTGTGACAGACAAACACAGTGAATCCAGGCCAGGGAGAGGAAAAAGCTTGATCAAGACAAATAAAGGAATCAGGGTCCCAGGTCTTGCCTCTAACCAGTAGCTTCGTTGTACAACAGGGAGGATTTTTTAAGTCAAAATAATTGCCAAATGCAGACTGAACTGAATGATTCAGTAAAAAAATAAAAAGAGCAGGAAACTCCAGACATATTTAAACATTTTGTTTGAGCATTTTCTAAGTGAAACAGGTTTTTATTTGAAGACATAATGTTTGCTGTGAAATAGTCTTTTTTATTTGTTTGTCTTGAAGGGAAAGGTCAAACCTGAAATGCAGTAGATAATCTAAACCAAAATGTTTCCTTCAACAGTGAACAGAAAAACTCAATTTTTTTTTATGTATCTTTTCTTTTTTGTTTCCAGTATTTTAATTCAGTCATTAAACAAACCCTCCTCAGCCTCCTCCCCAAACCCCATTGTTTGCAGACTTCTCTGTTTTCCTATCTAAGAATATTCATAACACTGTGATACGAGACAGTCCTGCTTGGGCTGGCTTCTGTTGGATCAAGTGACTCTTAAGCTCCTATTGTTTTCTGCAGTTTATAAACTTACTTAGTTGCCAGTTATTTGAACTCATTTGCTTTTGACTTTTTGGACTATCTCTTCTCTTTGCAACCTCCACATTTGTGCAGTTTGTAGATTCAGATTATTCAGCAGTTGGTTATTTAGTTCACAAGTCTCCAAGGCCATGATGAAGAGCCATCACCCTGTTCTACCTGGAGGGCCATGTCTTGCGTGAATAAAGTCAAAAGCAAAGGGAGGAGGCTCTCCCAGCCCTGATTTGGTGATGAGCCTTGGCTATTTAATGTCTCTGTCAGCATGTCCCTGCCTTAGGCTCCCCAGTTGCGAAACAAAGCTCCACACCCCTCCTTCCCGTTCTTGCGCGCGTCAGGAGAAAGACACGCTGGACACGCTGGGACACGTGTGGAAGGTCTAGGTGGAGATGACAGCACAGTGCTGGGTCCACATTCCTAGATGTGCTGTGGGTGATACACAGGCAACAGGCAGACTCAGAGCTTCGTAGCCTGGAGAAGGTGTTTATGAAAGAGAGAGTGAACGTGTGGCAGCAGAGCCAAGGGAGGCAGACGGAGCGCGCGAGTGCAGCCCTCGCCGGGAACATTGGAGCAGGTTGTGGCACTGCCTTGGAAGGAGTGTAAAGGAGGGGAATGAGCTCATTTGCTCTGTGCAGATGGGAGAAATTCTTGGGAATTCACTTCAGGGCAAGTGAGACGCTTCTCCACTACCATCTCCTATTTTTCAGGTAAATATTATGATGCAATAGGCCAAAATCAACTTTCACTAGCTAGGCATTGCAGGGTAATGTTTCAGCTCCTTCTCATGCTTATCCAGAGGGATCATGGATAGATGACAGTCAGTGCACGTAGCAGCATCTCATTGCATTCCTTTGCAGTTCCTCAGTGCCCCTTAGCTGCATCTCCTGACCTCAAACATGAGAGGTGTTCAGAGAAGTCTCTGCGGGACTCCACTGATCTGCAAGATAGTGTTTGGTTCTATTCCTGAGGAATTGAAACCAAGAACATCCACAGTTAAATGCACAAATGGAATTAGGCATATGGCAGCATCACCCAAGCCCTTCTGTAGAATGATGCCCTACAGAGGGGAGATTATGTCCCAGGAGTAGGGTTCCCCAAAGCCCCCATGCTGGAGGTGAGTAGGAATGCTACAGGGGGGCTAGAGTTGGGACCTGCCAGACCCAGCAGTGTTTGGTGAGCTTCTGATTTGGTCATGTGAGATGAGGGTTTGTAACTTTGCTGTGCTTTAGTGTTTGCAGCCATTTGAGTAAGTCTAGCTTTCAGAAGCTGGTGCTGTAATGTGAACCAAGCATTGTGGAAAGTACCCCAAAAAGACCCAGAGTTGCCTGAGTACCTCTCTCCTCAGCCAGTTGTGTTCTTGTGCTTGATGGGAACTGTGAAGGGAGTATATGCTGACAGGTAATCATATGAGTTGACCAGGTTCTTCTTTTCACAGCCTTTCCTATAGACAGGTAGCTCACCCAAGGCCTCAGTGCACCACCAACTCAGCACTAACATAAATCACTGTACAGTGTCACATAGCTGAAGGTTGCAGCTGATCTCTGAAGATTTCACTCCAGAGGTCTCGTTTGTTCTCCAGGCTGCTCAAAGTGTGTTCCCTCCTTCATGTCTTTGTGTCTTTGGCTTCCTTCCCCAGGTTACACCATTTCCTATGTCCTGTGACCTACAAGGAGAGTGTGCTTGCCGGGATCCCAACGCCCAAGAGCACAACCAGAAAGACCTCCGTGGCTTCAGTCTTGGGTAATGCCGAGCGACGTGGAATGGAGGACCACACTGCTCAAGGCAGGCTAGGAGAGACACCACATCCCTTTTGGTATCGTTTTTAACATTTAGCTGCTCAACTGGATGGCGTTTCTGCACCAGGGACCCTTAGAATTCAACCAGTCTGCCTTTAATTTTTGTCCAAGGAGAACTAAAGTAGGGGTTTATGTATTAACTATATCTTAAATAGTGATGACGAGAAACAACCAACCAAGAGTCAAGTCGAGAAGACTTTCATGTATCAAAACAGCATGTTATGCCCAATTAATTTGAACAGTTCATATCTAGATTCAAGGCGAGAAACAAACTATTTATGTACACATATTTATAGAAATAAGTAGAGAAAGAGAGAAAGAGTGAAAGATTATGATCAACGCAAAAACACTTTCCCCTCCCCAGCACTCACAACTCAGACCATTCATGGGAGAGGCTGTGCTCTTGGAGGACTCCAAGCTGAGCCCTTCCTCATGCTGAATGCCAAGGTATCACATGCTCGGGGCACTGAGGTTGGGGTAGGATCTCCACAGGGCTGGGCCTCTTGGCAAGTGACCTACCAGACGCCCAGCCAGCTCGAGATGTGGGATGCCTCTGCTCCTCACAGGAATGCTACTTCCAGCCAGGGAGCTCAGCAGACTGCAGTGGCCTTTCTGTACAGCTCCTCCTTCTCCCCCTGCCGCCCTCAAAAAGCCAACAAAAAGCCCCCTTGTAGCCTGAAGGGCTTCTGGGACGTTTCTGTGCGGAGATGGGCAGGTGGTCCCATGGTGGAGTCAGGGAGTGGGGAGTCTAAGGACTGGCATTGAGGAACGTGGATGGATGATTGCTTCTGAGGAGCAGAGAGGGTAACTCGTGCCCACACTTGTCATTTGAGCATGTCTGCTGCTGCTACACCTGCTGCTATGTCCCATTCAACTAGTATCCTTACTGTGTCAGGACAGGGTGAAAAACAACCCCATGCAACCAAACAGTCTGCCTTAAAGCTTACCTACAACCTGCCTTTCAAACCCTCTGGTCTCTTCCTCAGCATTGGGGCAAGAAAAAAAGGACACCAGCCAGCCAAAGAAATCTGCTTTCTGGTCTCCACTCAGCCAAGTGGTTCTCGAGACCTCCCCCACCCCACTCTTACGGTGGTCTCTATCCGACAACTGCTCCATGCTCCTGTTTTTTCAGGAGAGGGGAAGAGGAGGAGACACATGTCGTGGGGGAAGGATCACAGGAGATAGTATTAGAATTTTGGCCATATTTGTCAGTATTAAGCTGCCAGGGCAGTGGGTCAGACCCTTTTAACAAACCAGGAGCTTAGCTGCTTGTGATCTTCCAGAATGAAGGGCATTAGCTGCAGCAGACCTCACACTTCCCTGCCATCCTCCTGTTTCAGTCCAGAGGGGAACATGTTGTGCCAGATCCTTGGTGATTCTTTTCATCACAGGGTTCATCACACAGAGCCACTGAGATGCCCAGGGCATCTAGTGCTGCCACTGCTGCTACAGCCCATCCCATGGAAATCCCAGAGATCTTTCCAGTGTGGCTTGGGCATGTATCTGCTGTTTCCCGCTCCTGCTAGGAAGAACACACATCCAAAAGAGCATCCTTCCAAAGTGTTGGGTCTGCCTGTTCCTTGGGACTCTCCTGACTTTTACAGTCTACTAGGTAAGGACAGGTTGGAAAGATTTTTCCCTACTCCTGCTTGATTGAACATTTAGACACTGGGGCAAGGCAGAAGGGTAAGGGAGGGGTCATTTGGCTCATGAAGATGGATGTAAAAATGGGTAGGAGAGCTAGAAATGGAAAACTGATAAGAGTGGTAGGTGCAAGGAACCAGGCTCTTGATACCCACTGTTGGGGTTGTTTCTATTGGAATAAACCAGAGATGAATCTCAAGAACTAAAATGCAGAGGCCTGGAGAGGTGATTGTTGTTAGAAGGTGAGGAGCTGTCTGTTGGGAAGCTCCAGTTATTCCTGGAGAAGGCCTGGCCATGGGAGCTGTGAGGATGGCTCTGCCCCCACCATGCAGGGGTGTATTGGAAAGGGAGGTGCAGTGGGATCAGGGCTCTTTCCATGGAGTCAGACTGAGCATCCTCTAGTGTAGAGAACAGTGGCATAATCTTCCACTTTTGCCCCTTGCCATCTAACATGGGAAGTAAATAACTGTGGAAAGGTTGCTGTTCTCTTCTGATCTCTTCATCCTCCCCTTTTTTATGGCAGTTTGTTCATGTGCCATCCAGCCCATGAAAAGAGCTCACAACCCCAAAAGCCTTTCAGGCTGCCAAAGCATCTTGTCCTCAATGCCTGAGGCATCTGGGCGTGATCTCCCCTCTCCACCCCACCTGGTTTCACCCTGGCAGGCAGCCTCAGTTCAGGTCCTGCGTGCATCCTGAAAACACCTTTCCCAGTTACAGAGCTCAGCATGGAGGAGGTTTCCCATCTGCTTCTCCCACCCTGGACAGTGCCCAGGAGAGACAGGTCTGTACAGGCATTATTGCCACTTGCTGCTGTGGGCTCCCAGGAGCTCGGGGCCAGCTGAGCTCCCCAGGCCAGCCAGGGCTCAGTGAGCTGGAGACCTTCTCAGCTCAAGGGAGTTGGTGGCTTCTCATCAGCACAGCCTCCCACCTCAGCTTCACTCCTGCAGTCCTGGGGTGCCCCAGCTCCCTTTCCCACAGGCAGGCTTTCCATGCTGCTATTTGATTTTTTTTTCTAACTACCATGTTGGCACTGTCCATCTCCTCCAGCGGGGCTGGCAGGACTGGGAGCAGGAAAAGTTCTGCTCTGAGTCATGTTAAATCCGATGACTTTTTTTTTTTCATTAGGGCAAAGCTTTGCCCTCTGTATTTCAGGTGCTGTGTGTACCATGCACCCAGAGGGATATGGATAGGGGAGCCATGGGACACAGAAAACTGCTCAGCTCTTGTCCCTTGTGCTCCCAACCTTAGGCAAGGCCAGCTGGATGGCCTTGCAGCATCTACCACTGTTTGGGCTTCAAATGCCCAGTGGACTCCTAGGAAAGACCCTCTGTGACTGTGGTGGCCGTTGGGTGGGAAGTGAGAGGGACATCACCCCCTGAGTCGGTGGCGTAGGGAAACATCAAACCAGAAGGCTGGGGGAAGAGAAGAGGTGCTTATACTGGTGAAATTTAGCTGCTCATAAAGTCCGGGTCACATTAGTGCCAAGATCTTCTCTGTCACAGACAGTGAGCCAGGGCTGCACCTTACCTGGGGCCACCAGCCAGCTCCTGGCTCGGGGTGATGTCCACGGCCAGGGGGAGGGAAAGCTGGAGAGGAAAGCGGTGAATGGTGCATGGTGGGGTGGGAAACTCCAATCAGCTGCTACCCCTCTCCCTCCCCACCCTCTGGTAGATGGGCTGAGCTGGTGTCCTCCTGCTTTTCTTGCATCTTCTGCTGTCCCACCCAGGCTGAGAAAGGAGGATGGCACCAGAGGACTCTTGGAATCGGGTTCCAGCTACCTCCCTTCTGGTTTCGGTTTCACTTGGTTGTAACTGTCGGTTTGTTCTAGGTTTTACCTGTGTTTAAGAAAAAAAAAAAAAAGAAAAAAAAAGGGAAAAAAAAAAGAGAGAGAGAGAAAGAAAAAAAGAAAGCCCAATAGCCAACAAAAGTTTCTTGCTGCGACTGATTCAAATGGGGAAAAAAAATAACAAGTGAGTCTTTACAGAGAGGGATAAAAGAGGAAAAAAAAAAAACATAAAAAAGGAGAAAAGGAAAAGAAAATCCGCATAATCCAAATCCAAGAAGAGCAAAGCCTATTTTTGTGTGTTTGAAAGGAAAACACCGATTCTGCCAGCTGAGTAGAGGGCTAGATACTAAGTGTAGATTTCCCTAGAAGTACCGTGAGGTTTTATAACATTGTCTGGTTTTGTTTTCCTCGTGCGTTGTGATAAATCCAGGAACTAAGGCTAAGGGGTTTTTCCCCTGGTATATTGTTGTTTGTAGGGGGAGGGGGGTGGAGTTTGGTTTTGGTTTTGGTTTTTTTTTTTCCAGATTATTTTTTTAAGTGTGTATTTGTGCTTATTTTTACGTTATCCAACTGTACATACGCATTTAACCAGTATTTCACTGTGCTCTAATTACTGCACTCAGAAGCACTGCACAGTCTGAATCCCAGAGAGCTGAGAGAGACTAGGAGTGAGTGGGGAAGGAGAAAGCTGCTACCTGAGCAGACAGGTGATTCCCAAAGGTGGGAAGCGGGGTGCCAACCATCCCCTTCCCACACTCCGGCCGGTTGTTTCCATTCAAGGCCAAGCTAGAAGACAGGAAGGGATGGGGTGAAGTCAACCATGGATGGGGTGAAAGTCAGCCAAGGCTGGGATGCTCAGAGGGGTTTCAGAGCTGGCGGTTTGGCCTTTGAACTGTTTTGGATGCCATGGAAATTCCCAGCCTTTCAGCAGCATCTTGCCCTCCCCTGCCCGATCCCTAGAGGCCCCAGTGAGAGTTAATGGGCACGTTCATACCACTGGGAGAGGACCATGTGCCCGGCATAGATACACTCCAGGTACCTCCGTGGTTGTGGGCCCCATTTTGGTCTCAGTGGTGCAGCTGAATGGATTTGCTTTACCTTTTTTTCCATGTCATCCCATGCTGTGGGGAAGGCCATCTCCCTGCTGGGGATGCAGCAGTGCTCCTGCCTCCAGTTGACCTTATATGTTGGGCACACTGAAGCCCTGGGGACAGTCCCCTTTCACTGAAGGACCTTGACCACTGAGTTCAGTGGGAGCACGACCAAAACATCAGCAGGAGCAGGTCCAGGTGGCCCAAGATGTATTTCCTTGGAGCTACAGTCAATGTGGGCAATAGGGGTTTGGTGTTGGGCTGTTCCTGCCACCTGGGGGGTTCAGATCCCAGTTCACTTTGGCAGGAGCAAAGTGAGGCTTCATGTTTTGTTTCTGTCTTCGTTTGGCAAACTGAACTTTCCCCTTTTCACCGGATCTACACATCCAAGATTCACTAAGAGTGAGAATCGCTTCCTCTGAGGCCACACACAAGAGCTTGGGTTGGCTTCAGGTGTTCGATGAGGAGTCTTGGTGCTACTTGTTGGTGGTGTCAGTCCTGTTCGGTCGAGATACGGAGCTAACAAGTCCCAGTTGTCTTTGGTTCCCGTTCTGGCTTAGTTTAGTCTTTTGGGTTTTTTTCATTCTTTTGGTGAGGCCATAATTCAGCCACCAGTTTCCATCTTCTGAGTGCAAAGAACCAGGGCTTTAACGAAACATTTCACCAGCAATTCAAGAGGGAATTGGAACCATTGCGGAGTTTGCATTGTACGGCCTCTGTAATTACGTACCTGTCTGCAGATGATGGGCTGAATTTTGCTCCCATCAAGTCAACACAGGTTTTTGTTGTTGTTGTTGACTTCCCTGGGAGCAGGATTGAGCCGTACTATATATATAAATATATATATAAATATATATATGATATATATATAATATTATGTGTGTAATATTATATATATATCAGTGTAATATTTACAAATAAAACTGTGATCTCGTCTAGAGAAAAATGTATTCATATTACCAACTGCTCTTCCATATTTATGTATCATATTGTATCTTTTTATTATTGTTATAATTATTATGATTATTATGGTTATTATTATTATTATTATGGAATCTTTCTTGGCACCTTTTGGAAGCCATGTCAACCAATACTCCAATGAAGTGCTGAGGATCTATTTTCACAAGAATTCTACTGGTCTACTGTATAAAAGAGAAAAGAAAAAAAAAAAAAAGAAACAAGCAAAATACAGTTCAACCCTTAATTCTGTACCTCACGCCTGTACGTTTGCTGCTCCGATTTTGGGTTTTATTTTGCGTTCGTTTGTTTTTAACGGATCTAATTTAAGTCTCCAAGCAATATATAAAGATGTAAATAGTAAAGCTTATTTATTAAGATTGTCATCTTTTTTAATTTATATTTACACAATTGTTCATCTAATTTATTTTTTTTTCAATACAGTTTTTAACAGTTGTCCTTTTTTTGGTTCATGATGTTTTTTAAATCATTTTCACAGAATTTCTTTATACAGGTTTTTCTCTTTCTTTTAATAAGCAACAACTTCCTCTGGTCTTTCAAAAACAGGTCATGTTTCACTCCAAAAAAAAAAAAAAAAGTTATGTCAGATTCATCAGAAATATTTTGCCATTGTTGATTCCTATACCCTAAAGTTCTATATTATATAAATATATAATACCTTGTATGCTTAAATATTTAACTGTGTGATTTTGTATATATCTTCATACACATGCTCACACACATATGAGGGTTAATGTCCCCAGATGTTGGGAGAACAGAGAATCAGAAACACAAACAATATAAGCTTGTATTAAAGAGTTCTGAACTGGACCCCTCGCTCTTGCCACGTCTCCTTTGCTTTCGGTCGAGCCGGCCCCGAGCAGCGCCGGGTACCCGTCGGGGTGTTGAGTGTGGCTGTGGGGTCCCACATCTGGCTGCACAGCTGCACAGCGCCCTGTCCACGTCCTGCAGGTCTTTGCTTTTGGGCAGGGGTTTGGAAAACTGCCGTGTTTCGACAGTGGATGGAGGGAGGCAGCGACAGCCGGAGCCACGTGAGCCCAAGAGCCTGTTTCACCTCCAGGGGGTTTGGCTCTGACAAGGTGGTTCGGGTCCTGCTTCTCTCAGGGCAGGCCGGTGCTTGGTGGAGGTTTTGGTGTGAGAGGGTTGAAAATATGAAGGTCGAACACTTCTAACTTTAACAGGAATTTGATTTGTTTTGTTGTCCATGTTTTCTGCTCGCCCTCTCCATCACGTGTGGAACATGGTCATCCAGAAAACAAGTCCCAGTGGGAATGTGCCTTGACTCAGGGGTATTACCTAGGAGGGAAGGAGGGCTGAAAACAAATTATGTGCAGCTACAGAGCTTAACATCTGAATGCAGAGAGCCTTTGGACACAAGAGAAAACAGACAGATAGAGATAAATCAGTCTCCAGTGGTGAAGAGATAGCTGGGCTTGCAGACCCTCTGCCAGACCAAGGCCTGGTAAGGTGTGCACAGTGAGCTCGTGCATGTCTGGTGATGATAAAGCCCTGTGCCCAGTACAAACACACATGTACACATGTACCAGCCTGACCTGGTCCCCACCCCTCCTGTGAGCTGGCTCACCTGCAGTGAAGATGCATGTCTCTCCTCCTGGAGAATGAGACTGTGCAACCCAACAACATCATTTTGGTTGGCACAGTGATGGGCACATCGTGCCCACAGGCATGAACAGGTCCAGAGAGAACGGGCTGGACTCCAGCCACAAGGGTGTCAGGTCTTGCTAATGTGTGAAATAACCTGAACTGGCTTAAGCAGCTTTTGGTCCTACAGCACCAGAAATGTGGCATTTGTTGCCACAGCAGGTGTTTGTGGAGAGGAGGGTGGGCTGGATGAGATGCAGTTCCACCAAAGCCTGCAGCAGCCCAGGGCTCAGCCCTGCACAGCTTGTGCAGCCCACCTGCCCCAGCCAGGGACAGCTTCCCTGGGCATTTCAGTTGATGATCACTGATGGTAAAGTCCTTTGGCACTGTTCTGATCCATCAGCTTTGCAGATTTTCCTCCCTCAGGGGCTCTGCCTCTCCTCAGTTCCAGCCGTGCTGCTCCTGCTGTGCTGCTACCTCACTGTTGTTGCTCCAGCAGGACCCCCCCCAGTGTGTAGGGGGGCTGTAGTATAGACCCAGCTCACTGCCCACACACTCAGATCCTGCCAAAGGAAAGGGATTTTGCTGCTATACTGAGAAATCTGTATCAATTCAGCTTCCAAATGTGGATTGATTCATCATCGACATCTCCAAACCTTGAGGATGAGCACACAGGCAGGACAGGGGCTGTTCAACCCTGACAGTTATTGACTCCCTGATCCTAGAAAGAGTCATTTTTAACCCGGTTAACTCCCAAACTCATTAACAATTTAAGTCCCCAGGAAAGCCCTGGTGAGATTTAGAGGCTGGGAGCACAGAGAGAGGACAAGGAAGGGATGCACGGGGCAGCAGTGTTAAACACCAGCTCTGCTTTCCCTGTTACCCATTGCCCTTTGCATCTGCTTGGGTCAGCACTGGGCTCTAATGCCAGCCAGCTCTATTTGCCATCCTGATGTAGTTACAGTACTGGTTGGTACCACCTTGGCCCCCTCCAAAAGTAATACCATAGAACAATAAATGAATCCCACAGCACACAATCCATGGGATGGCTGGGGGCAATAGACTGAGGGATGAGAATAAATTAATTTATTTTTTTTTTTACACTGACATAAATGAGTCAGTAAAACTGTTCTGCATTTTACCTGTGAAAATCCACTGCTGAGCAGGGAGAGACAGGAACAGCACGAGCAAGAGTGCATCGTGTTTTCTATACTGTCCTTGTCTGTGGTCAATGCATTATTAATGGGCTATAAGTGTGTCACAGACAGCCCTATCAATAGCACATACTGTAGATAAAAAGGCCCAGGAACAATGTATTAAATGGGTTGTGTCTTTAGCAATATACAAATCAATTGGCTGTGTGTTGAACTATCTATTAAGCATTAATAAAGACCTTAAGATGGGAGCAGCCATGAAGGCAGGGAACAGCGGGCAGCTCGCTCCTGCTGGGCTCTGCTCAGCTCCACTCCTCCTGCATGTGCACAGCCACCCCAGGATCAATTGGAATGCACAGTCAGAACAACAGTTTCCGTGTCCAGATTACGTGTCTGTCTGGAGATCAATCGCTAAAGAGAGGGAGAGGAAAAAAAATCAATGTGTGCATTGAGCCAGGTCTGTCCTGCGAGATGGCAACAGGGCTTGTGGCCACCAGCAGATGTTAGATCTGGCTGGGACCTGGCAAGGGTGGCAGCTTAAATGTTTCATCCCCATAGCAGTGCTGCTGGTCACCTCACTGTGCCACCAGCCCTGGGAGTCACAGCACACTCACCATCATCTGTCCTGGGCCACTGACCTCTCCAAGTGCCCATGTGCTGGTGATGCCAGGCACTTGTGACATCAGATGTGGCTCCTGTTGGCTGCATGAAATCAAAAGGAATCAAATCCATTAATTATGTACAAAAGCTGGGGAAATTGCTCTGAATTCATATGGCAAAGTCCTCTCCCATCTCAAAGTCACAGCTTCTCAAACAAGTGTGACATTGGTAACTGTGGTAATCGTAGAATGGCCTGGGTTGGAAGGGACCTTAAAGATCATCTACTAATGGGAAAATGAAGCTGTTAGCAACAGAACAATTTGGTCAAAAAGAGACAAAGGCTTAAAAAAGCTTCAGTGGAAGGACTGGAATATAAAGGAAACTACTCACAATTATACATGAAAGCTTCTTTCCATGTAAGCAAAGCAAATCAAGTGAATGTTCAGGCTGGCAGATGTGTGCCCACGTGTTCACTTGCTTGCACACAGGCACACACACAAACTCAGAAAAGCCTTTGTGGTCCAGCACTACCTTTTCCTGGACTCGTTCATCCCACCTCCTCAGTTTTTCAGGCACGCATCTGGGAGGTGAAGAAAAGTGAGCAGTTCTCAGGTCAGAATTCTCCTTTTGATGCTCATTAAGTACCATGACACTACAATGCCCCCACGTTTTCCCTCTGCCCTGAACTGGAATAACTGCTGCCTACATCATTCAAGTCAACAACTGGCCTCACTTCTCCGACAAAATGCAGCCAAAGGGCCAGGATCTTTTTTTTTTTACAGTACAAGTGAGGCAATACTGTGTCAAAATAGTTTTAAAAGTCTTGAGAATCTTTTGATTAACTTCTCTCGGGCTCAAGGAGGATTGTTAGTGGTTTAAACCAACTTCCATGAAATTACTATTATTTTTTTTTCAGATAAAAGGTTACAACTTTTTGCTTGCTTTACTTATGATGAATGAAGAACTAGTCCAAACAGCAACATCATCCCTTCTAGCCACCCTCCCTGCCCTGCTCTTAAGATGATATCTGCCATTTTACCCATTTATAAATCTCTTCCCCACTCATATAGCTTTTTAAAGAAGTGTAAGAGCCCCATGTTTAAGCTCACTGCTGCTCCCCTTTATCCTGATCCAGACTACAGGGATGAACTGACTTATGCTTCAGGTCTTGTTGGCATTTTTGATGAGAGCTGAAATATGGGGATGATTCTGGCTGCAAGTCAAAGCCCACCTGTGCCTTTGGGCACTCACCTTGTAGCACAGATGCTCAAAATAAGAAGATTCTTTACAAAATGTTACCTTAATAACATGGTCCTCCCCCGGTGCCGCTGTGTTTCCATAATGCTCCACGGCACAGCTAAGCAGGCTTGGAGAGATGGGAGGGTGGGCAGGAGCAGGGAAGGGAGAGGGAATCCTTTTTATTGCACACTTTATAAATGCTGCAGTGCTCGAATTTTCCAGCCAAGCATTTAAAGCCTCCTGACCCCCACAGCCCCACATGAAATACCCAAGCTGAAGCACATTGTACTGACTCAAACTGCTCCTCGAAGCCCTGGCAGCTCCTGGTGCACAGGATCTGTCAGGAGCCTGTTGGGCAGAGTCTTGTCTCCCTCCCATTCTCAGCCCAGCACTGTCAGGGGCACTCACAAGGCCAGAGCTGCCCCAACCACAGTGGGACTGTAAGCCATGATCCTGGTTTATCACCATGACCACCAATAGTTGGGGAGGCACTCAGGCCAAGTGTGCTTAGAAAAAAACCCCAAGAAACCTTGTCTTTTGTGTCTTGCAGTGCACAAATTGATTCAGGTTGGTGATGCTCAGCTTCCAGAGAGCTAATCCTGCCTCTGGCCCAGCAGGTACAACATGCAGTTTGCATCCTCCCAGGGCAACAAGACATGAGCTCACAGGCTACTGAGGCACCCGTGGCACCACAGGGTGCACTGCCATGGCAAAGCATTAGTGCTACTGCAAGGCTTTGTGCCCCTCCAGGCATCCCCTGTGATGGCAAGGACTTGGGCTGCCCATGCTGCACAGCCACAGGCACTCCCTTGGTTTCTTCCCTAGACTCAGCAGAGCCCCATCCAACCAAGCAAAAATTTAAAAAAAAATTAAAAAAAAAGAAAGAAAAGAGGAAAAGTAGAAACCAAACAAATAAATAAAGGAGCAAACGCAGCACTTGACTCCAGAGACCTTTGCCGTGGGAAGAAGCTGTCCCAAAGTGGTGTGTCATCAGCAGCACAGCAACCCAAACAATCTGTGCTCTGTGCTCTGTGCCAGCTGCAGCCCGGCCGGGTGAGGGTGGTGGGGAACAATGGCCGTGGGGACAGTGGGGATTGTTCAGGGTCCCCCAGAGGGAACAGCCCCATGCAGCCCTGGGAGGGGACCTGCAGCTGTCACCAGTTCTGAGCTGCCAGACAAGTGGCAGGTTTGGGGTACCCTTCAGAAGGGCGTGTGCCCGCTGAGACACTCAGAAGATGTTGGAAGCGGCAGTGAACACGCCTGTTAAAAGGGTATGTGAAGCTTCTGCAGAGAAACCATCTCCTGGTGCTGAGCTGGAGTTTATGGGATGCTGAGGGTGCATGGATGGGGGGGTTCAGGCTGTGCAGGGAGCAGTGAACACCCTGCACATACCCGTGGCTGCTCTAGCAATGTTGTTACCTGCACATGCACTCACTGCAAAAGCACAGGGAGAAGGTTCCTCCTTTTGACCTGAACTCATCCTAAAGCTGGTGACTCCATCCAAGAGCCTTTGATGCCAAGTTATGCATCCCAGCCATGCTGTCAGGGAACTTATTTCAGCTTTTCAAATGGATGTATGTAGTTTATCTATTAAACCTGGACGATGGCACATTTTTGTCCCTCTCCCCACTCACCTTCCATGTTTCATAGATCCCTTGGTGCTCTCCCCACCCAGAACAGCATTGCCCATGCTCTGCCAAAGCCCAGTAAGTGGCACAGCAAAGTTGGGGTATGGGTTGGCAAGAGGAAACCATCTCTTGGGGCAGCAGCATTTTGTTTTGGAGCAAGGATCCCTTCTCCCTAAGGGAGCCAGAGGAATGGTAGAAGTGTGTGGGGGGAAGGCGGGCAGGGGGGAGGTTGAGTACACCACGGGCATGGGTCCATCTGCCAGCATTGCTGGGCTGTGACTACAACTGTTTATCTTGAAAGCCAGAGGGTTACATTCTCCAAAGTTTCCAGGGAGAAAATACAGACCCTTCCTTTCAGCTGTGTGCCGGAGGATGTGAAACCTCGACGAATTCCTCGGTTTTGTTTGGCTTGGGTACTCCGTGCTGGGGTAGCATCTCCAGCCAGGGGCTCTTCTGGCTTTGATCTGGGAGCTAGGTGTGCTTCTCGACAGGTTAATGGCCCCCAGACTCCACAGCCTTCCTGCCCAGGAGTCTAGACTCTTCCACCTGCTCTGTACATATTAACACAGGCTTACACACAGCTCTCTGTACACAACAGCCAGTCTCACCAAGGATGCGAAGCAAAGCTCCTCAGCAGCCTTCCAAGGTAAGCATTAAGCCCCTGCAATGGACACAGCTGCAGTGTGGATCCAAAGGACAACCAGCCTGTCCCTGTGCTGCTCCTGTTATGTTCCCACTCAGTGCTACCACAGTTGAAGGTCTCCTTTCCATCCCCATCTGCAGCAAAACAGGCTTTGCTGCAGGCTTTGCCCCTCTGTGAGGGATGGGTATCCCAGGTGGAAAACACACCACTGTGGGGGAGCTCACAGTGTCAGAGTGGATAACAACATGCTGAAGGGCATCCCGCCAGCTGCCTTGTATTTTGGCTGGCATGTCCTGTTCCTAGTCCCTAGCACCACACTCCTGATGGCCAGGAATCCCAGGGGTAGCATTACCCCAGTCACACCTAGGGCTGCCTCCAGTCCCGTCAGCAAACACAAGCAATTTGTCCATCAGGTCGGTCAACACTGCAGAGCTGCTCCCCATCGCTGCGCGGGGCTTCCAAGAGAAATGAATCATCCCCGAGCAAAGCAAACAAAAACAAAATAAAACACCGTGTTTGTAAAGTGCGGGGAAAGGCATGGCTGAGGGCCAGAGCCTTGCGAAAACAAGGCAGCTTCAAAGCACCTGGAGGTGCAGCCGGTGTGAGCAGCAGGGGTGGGACGGGACGGGACGGGACGGACCAGCCGGGCTCCGTGTGGCTACTGCTGGTCCTGGCAGCCCTGGCGTGTCCAGGGGGACCTGTCCTGCAGGTGATGAAGAACCCACAGGGACCATCCAGTCCAACTCCCTGGCCCTGCACAGACACCTCAATAATCCCACCCTGCCCCTGAGAGCATTGCCTAAATGCTCCTTGACCTCTGGCAGCCTTGGGGCCGTGACCACTGCCCTGGGGAGCCTGTTCAGTGCCCAACCACCGGATGAAGAACCTTTTCCCAATAGCCAGCCTAACACCTCCGACCCATACTCATGTCATTCCCTCAGGAACTATCACTGGTCACCAGAGAGATGAGATCAGTGCCTGCCCCTACGCTGCTCCTCGTGAGGAAGCTGCAAACTGTGACATGGTTTCCCCTTGGTCTCCTCTTCTCCAGGTTGAACAAACCAAATGACCTCAGTCATTCCTCATATAGCTTCCCTCTCTCCATCATCTTCGTGTCCCTCCTTTGGACACTCTCCAATAACTTTAGATCCTTCTTATACTGTGGCACTCAAAGCTGCACATCAGTCCCAGTCAATCTGCATCAGTGGCTCCAAAGAGAGATTTAGGGGGTTTTCCACCTCCCCATAGTGTACACACTGTGTCATGGAAGCACATGAAGTGGGTGGCTCAGTCTGACACCAGTTGGGACACCAGCACGTTGGTTTTTCACAGGTTTTGCTGTGTTTTGTGGCAGCTCCAACCAAGCAGATGCAAAATTTTCACTCATCTGCAGCAAATCACAGTCATCTCCTTCAATCCCACAACCAACCTCCAAGGCCATCAGTGCTCTCCGAAGGGCAAAATGATGGTTAAGGGACAGCAGCAGCACTGAGAGGCTTTAACACACATGGTGGTGTTGTCGTTCCTCCATGGTCCTCGGTGTGGTACGAGCCTCAGTGACAGAGAGATCCATAGCCCAGAGCCCTCAGTGTCACTGTCCTCTCCCTGTCCATCAGAAAAAGGGATTTAGCTTAAAAATTAGGACCTCAGGCAATCTGTAATGCCGTGGAGCTTGCTCCACAGGCTGCAGTGTCACAGCCAACTTTCCTGTGAACTCCAGCAGAACTTTGACCAGGTACTGGAGTCCTTCCCAATGCACATCAATGAAGAGACGTAACCAAAGACAGGGGGAAAAAAGCAGTTTGGATGAAACAATCAGAATTATTTTAGTGGGTGCAAATCAGGCAAACAGGTTTAGCTCAAGAAGAAAAAGGTCTCTGGCTGAACTTCCTCCACATCAAATCCTGCACCTTTGTTTGGTTTCAAAACATTTTTGTTTTGAAACTCACCTCCTGCTTGTTTACTTTGACGCTAAAGGGTTAAATAACCTGAAAAACTAAACAAAACTATTTGCTTTGGGCTGACTAAACTGATTCATTCAATCCACACTGTTCCCTCTTCCCCCTCCAGGTTCGTTGTTTTGCTTTAAAAAGGAAAAAGCAATAGCTTTGAGCTGATCTGATTTTTGGTTTTTTCCTCTCTCACCCTCCTGCACTTTTTGGTTTGGCTACCAGGCTGAGAAATCCATTACCCACAGGGAGCCTGGGCCAGCCTAACCCACATCTGACAGTAAAAGAAACCAGATTCTCCACATCGTTTTAGCCCCTGGCTTTCTTCTTGGGCTTTCCCACACGCCTCCAGCTCCCACTGGGACCAGTGGCTGAGCTGGGTGTTGGGGTGGGAGAGGACCCCGTGTGAAAGGCTGCCCTCTTCCCTCCTTTCCAGGCATCCAGCTCTTGGGGTCCCACATCCCAGCACAGGGACTGCTGTCGGTGATGCCCTCCCCGGGGAGACCACGCGAGGAAAAAACACCAAGGAGGCAGCGAAGATGGACTTAATATGAATCTTTAATGCACAGAACAGGCTGCCGGGAGCCTTGCGAACGAAGGCTGCGCTCGGAGCCGCTCCGCCGACTCGGAGTGCTACAAAAGCCCAGCTTGCCTGCAGCGTCCTGGCACCTGCCTGGCATCCCTTCTGGGACCCTCTCTGGCAGCGCAGTGTCACTGGCCACCCACGCCACCTCCTCCTGGCGTCCTCGGCCACCACAGCACCGGGGCCCCTCGCCCCACAGCTCCTGCCCGGTGGCAGGGCAGGCAGGGCAGGCAAGGCAGGCAGGGCAGGCAGGGAGGGGGTCACCCTGCACCCAGCAGCTCCCCTCTGCCTGGCCCTGGCCTCGAGTGGGTATCTCCTCCTCCCAGGGTTTTGGAGCATGTGTAGTCCAGGAAATTCAGTAAGAAAAGATTAAAAAGGAGAGGCTTTTATGCTGAGTCAAATTAGGTAATTTCTTTTTTTTTTTCTTTCCTTTCCTCTTTAAAAAAAAAAAAAAAAAAAATAAAATAAAATCCAACTTTGCTGATTTCTTGTTTCTCTGCCGTCTGTGTGAGAAAAGTCCTGTTTGGCCTCGCTGTCCCCTTCCTCCCCCTCCGAACATCACCCGACCCCAAACCCCACCAGCCACTCAGCACATTGAGTCCTCGACTCCTCGGAGTCCCTTTGCCTCCCACAGCTCCAGGCCCGCACCTTCCCTCACCGCCCCTTGGACTCCCCGTACGTGTTGCGCAGCATGGAGACCATCTTCTCCTCGCAGGTGACTTTGGTGTCCTTTAGGATGCTGTACCAGACCATGCCGGGCGGCCGGACCTCTTCGCTGCGGCAGAACAGGTAGGGCATGGTCTCGGTGCGGCTCTGGATGTAGGCACTGCGTAGCAGCGTCGAGCAGTGGCTGCTGACCTTCTCCAGCCTCCTCAGGATCAGGTGAGCCTTCCTGGAGGGGACAGGCAGAGATGGAGACAGAGCAGTGTGTGGGCAATGCACAAGGGAGACCAGGAACTGGGACTTCTAAATTCCACCACCAGCTCTGTCACATGACAAGAATGGACAAGACCCATTGCCTGACACTGCCTTTCCTGTTTCAAGTGGAGAGAAGCTCTGTTTTTCCCAAAGTTCTGCATATGTCTACCATTTCACAGCCCTGGGGCTGGAGGGACCTGAGGTCTTACCCACTGGAGCAGTCTGTGTGCCTGGAGACAGCCTACCCCTGGCTTGATGGTTGCCACCACCATGTGCTCCTGGTGGGCCCCAGTGCATGTGCTGGCCCCAAGAACCCTGGTGAGACCCCCAGCACTTTACTGCTCCTGACTGATGAGTCCTGGTGAGATCCCCAGCACTCTACTGCTCCTGACTGATGAGCCCAGTGCTCCCTTTCCTGTTTTCCCAACTCTCCAGGAGGCAAACAGGATTGACACTTAGAAGAGTGAGGAAAAAAAAAAAAAGCACAACACATTAAGACAAAACAAAATAAACCCGTAAGAAACCAAGAATCCCCTTGTGGGAGTCTGCAAAGTGCTAAATCAAACAAAGGGAGGGAAGAGGGTTTACTTCAGTGGTCTGAAAGTCTCAAGATCACAGAATATTTCCTCTCCCTCTGGTGTCACAGGAAAGCTCTGGATCCAGGGCCAGGGATTTCACAGTTCCTGCAGGAATGTAAATTCCCGATAATGACATGTCAGGGGCAGCACTGTCAGTCGGTGAGGCATAAACATGGGGATTATTTGATTATGAAAGCTGAGTGGTGTTGCAGTTTGGGCTGTGAGCTCCCAGTTGTGGGGGGAGTGTCAGGAGCCCAGTGTCCAGGGATGGGATGCCAGGGAAGGGCTGGTCAGGGTCACCCCAGCGCCAGAGCAGAGGGCAGACGGTGGTAGGAGGTGACAGGGCATCCCAGCATCCCCAGCCAGCTGTGGGCCTCTCCCTCCAGAGTGGCAAGACTGGATGAAAGGCTGTAGGAAACCACTGCTCCTCCAGGGCTTCACGGGGAAAACAGTCCTGCTCCTCCCTGGGGTGATGTGCTCCGGGTCAGCTTTGAGAAGGCAAGAGCAAAGGGAGTTGGCCCTTCTTGGACAACACTCCCTGATGTCCATGTATGGATTTAATCTGTAAAGACAAGCCAGACTAGGCAATGCAAGCCTCATTAGTTACACACATCTGTAATAATGATGTCATGGGCTGAGCTGTGTCCAGCTCTGACACAATAATACCTCTACTCACGCTACTCTCCATAGCAGCCACCTGACCTTCTGCAGCATCTGGTGCTCCCACTACATGTCAAGACTTGACACACTGCCATGAACAGGTCCTTTACTGCTGGACATGTGCTGTTAAATTCCACGGTGGCATTAGATGATTTTAGTGAAGATTGATTAAAGCTCAGCTCAGCAGCAAAGCAAAGTCTGTAGTGATTGTCACTACAGTTACCAAACTTCAAGAAATCACAGTGACTGTGGCTGAAAGGGACCAAAATTCATCACCTGTGCCACTTCCTGCTGGGATCAACCTGCCTTGATGATTTTCTGTCTGACCTGATCCTAGAGCCAAGAGCTGGAGTTCCTTCTAGTGTTTGCCCTTCCTAATGCCGAGAAATCATTTCTTAAAATTTGCACTGATTCTCCCTTTTTTTCAGGGAAGGCTGAGCAAGCATAGAACCCAGTCACCTCACAGGATGGACTTTTATGTAAGCTAACTGTGCCCAGGAGAACATTTTGCCAGAATACCCTTTTCCTCACAAAAGAAAAATCTCATCTCTCTAAGGCCACAGCTCCACGGTCACCCTGATTTACCCTTAAATACCTCTACTGCCAAAACTGGATATTGACCCTTCCCCAGCCCATTTGATTGTGCTCGTGCCAGTGTCCACAGACCTGAATGCTGTGCCTACATGGGGAAGTTGTCCATCCAAAGGCCAAGCAAGAAACCCATGGATTTTCCCCCCAGACTGGTTGCTATTCCAGCTCACCACAAGGCCTTTCCCAGCCACAGCAAGAGGGGAGCGACGATGAGAGCCCATGACCAACCCTTGAGCCAAACCCCCCATGGTGGGTTAACCATGACTCGCCCCAAGGACACAAGGAAGGGATGTCCCAGTACACACCTGCAGGTCTACAGGCCACACCCTGCTCTTCTCCTCCCTTCTCACTACTTCTCCTTATCTACCATGCACAGCTTTCCTCACCCATCTCTCCCCTTTCTCCCACACAACCTGCCTTTGCCTCCGTTTCCCTTGGCCTTCTCTACCTTCCCATTTTCATGATTTGCTCCATCATACTTCCATGATCTTCTGAATTTTGCTAAAACTCACCACGTTGTCCTTGCTGCCTGATACATACTCAGATCTCTTTATCCAAGAAAGTATTATTAGGTATGACAAGCAGCTCAAGGATGGCAAGAAGTTCAGGGTCAAACCACCCCAACCTGCTGATGTCTCCTGTGCCAGAGGCTGGGCTCCTCATGGAGCTGGTCACACCTGCTGCATCCGCAGCTATGCTTGGTGTAGTTCATCCCAGGAAAGAACCCATGTTTAAGGGATGTAGTACACGATGGGTTGGCCCCATGAGGATGTTGAAAAAACAGGGAATCGTGGTCATGGAGGAGACAGAGCGATGGGGGAGAGGGAATCAGGCCCCTCGCTTTTGAATTCCAGTGCCAAAGCCCCAATTTTGATGGGATTCACTGCTTTGAGTAATTTATTTTAGCGGGGTAATGAAGTCATGTGCAAATGTTAGATCTAGCTTTCGGCTGTCAGCTGTTCCCTCTCAAAAAAAAAAACAAGGAGAAAGAGAGACAGAGCGGGTGAGGGGAAGGGTGAGAAAGAGAGAGAGGTTTTCTGGGGAAGACTGGCTAATAAATTACAGGAGCAGTTTTTGGGCTGCCAATTTAACACCATAAATCAAGCCCTGGGTATTACCCAAGTGCTCCCTACGGAGGGCTGTCGGGTCAGAACGACCACCTTTTCAAATACTGGAAATGAAATCTTCCTAAATGCTGACCAACCTCATCCCTGCCAGAAATGGCAATTTATTGCCTTATTAAGGGGCAGGAATTGGGAGGGGATGGCAGGGGAGTGAGTGAGGGGGAGTCACTCCCATGGCTGCCTGTGGCCAGACCCCAATCTCTCAGTCCCCAGAGGGATGAAGTGACCCCTTACCTCTCATCCCACAGCCCAGGGGACAGATCAGCAGTGCCCTCCCACCTGCCAGGTACCCACTGGTTTGGTGACAGCCAGGGACTGATTCTGGCCTCCACTTAGTGGATATAGGAGGTCAAAACACAGTCACAGATGATGAAGGGGGGGATTTAAAAATAGTGATGGTTCTTTGCAGCTACTGTCCTCTGTGGTGCCTCATGGCATGGTGGGGGAGAGGAAAAGGGAGGGGATGGGCATCTGCTGCTGAGGCACTTCCCAAGGGCTCGTGCATGAACCAGTGACCCCACTTTAAGGAAGTGCAGTGCAGTGATTGCACAGGGGACAGGGCACTGAGATCCCTGAGACACGTTGCCTTCTGCTCTGCCCAGTGCCAGGGATGCTCCTGATGGGATGTTTGTCCTCCAGCTGCACAGGGGACAGCTATCTCTCACCTTGATGGCTGGTGTGGGATGAAAACACATCCAGAACCAGCCAAACCCAGTCCTATCTCACCTAGGAGGAAGGTACTAAAAGAGCACCAGCCAGCATTAAGAAACAAAGAAATGATACCTGGGCTGGAGGGAAGGATGAGATTCCTGGGATTGCTGCAGGAATAGGGTGGCTCCCTGGCTGCTGTGTTCCCATATGGGATGATTTTGTCATACATTCGGCTTTTTCCACTCCACTGAGAACTGACCCGGGTCTGCCAGACCCTCGTGTGGGAGGACAGTGAGTCCAGGACTTGATGGCCTTTTATCACAGCCTCCCATCAGAACATTGCATTCCCCCATGTAGCAGAAGGCAGCTGCTCTGGAGATGCACTACATCTCCTTTGTCCTGTGGCTGCCTGTCTGGGCCACTGGTTGGGGCAGAGGAGGGTTTGTGAGCCCCGGGCTGATGTCAAGTCCTGACCCCGTTGTTGCTCGTAGCCACAAGCAGGGGCATGGAAACAAGATTTTTAACTTAATTATTTATCCTGCCTCCTCCTAAAAAACAGAGGCTGCTTGCAGTGGTCATAAGAATCATGCTGAAAACACAGTAAGGGAAAATAATAGTGCAATCTGCCCGTGGCTGTGTCAGGAAGCACGTTGGCTGCACAGATCCAAAGGCCTGGATGCACAGTAGCATTAAGCCTTCACTGGTTTAGACAGATTCTTCTGTCTTGCCGGAGCAAATTAACTCTCTGAGATTCACTCAGTGTTTGTGAGAGGAATAGGGGGAGCAGGAAAGGGGCTGTTGTTGCTAAAGGAGACGAGCAGGATGAGGTAAGCCAGGTGCTGAGATGCTGCTGACCACAGAAAGTCCTGGTTTAGGGCCACCTATGAGCTAAGTTTTTAATGTCTCCTTAATGTAAACGGTCTGGTTGGGACATCTGGCTGTCAGTGTGTCTTCTTGCCAGCAGCTGTTTGCAGTAACCTGTGGCTTTCATGGAAACTGGGCTCACGAGGACTCCAGTGTGATGTATTTATTACACGGAGGCAAATCAACTTCCCTCTTGTCGCTCCGTTTTACGAGAGAACGTTTACTGTGAAGCTGGGGCTCATCTGATAAACATTTCAAGGTACGAAAATGAGTGTCCCCCTGGGAAGGAGAACAGCCTGTCAATTAAAATCATGTTACGACGTGGCCCCTCTCGGCACAAAAAGAATCCTGGCTGCCTCCTGCTATGTCAGTGCCTCTGTTTCTGTGCAAGCTCCCTGAGAAGCCAGGCTGGGTGGCAGAGCTTTGCTCTTGTCACGAGCCTGGCACTGGCTGCTGTGGCATTTATAGATGCTTCTCCTTGGCTGCAAGTCCCATATTTCTCAAGTGCAGAGCAGGGGCATAGGAGTGCTGAGAGGGGCTCCTGTGGCTCAGTGAGGACAACAGACAGCAGCTGAATCAACCACTGACTCCAGATGTAGCTGGTTCCGAGTCGGGCAGTACAGGCAATTTAAATGTCACCTTGCAAGTCCCATGGCCTGATGTAGGTATCGGGTTAGACAGCAACCTTCAGGGGGTTGGATCTCAAGTAACAGGGGAAATAAGGATGTGTAAGAAGAGTCTGATGGTTCCCAGGGATTTAGAAGGAGAGGAACAATTGCAAAGGACAAACGAGCCTGCAGTGTCATCAAAGGAGGAGGAAGGCAACGGGAAGGATGAGAATGGCTCTGTGCCAGAGGCTAATGAACCACCAAAGAAACTATGACCAAGGTCATCTCTGGCAGAGGACAAGCCCCAGACCAGCTTGGATTTATGTCCAAGAGGGCTGTAAACTGTTGTGAGGAGTTGTTATCCTGGTATTACACACAGATCCTCAGCCACATCCTACAGGCAAGGGGGAGAGAAGGAAAAACTTTTCCAGGCCTAAATTACACCCTTTGCCACCCACTCCCCAGTGTTTCCAAGCACCCAGTTCATCCACAGCATCACCAGCCTGGTTCAGACTGGGTGATACAAACATTCATCCCAAGACCACCCAGCTGCCAGGTGTCCCACCAGCATTCATCCAAAGACCGAGCAGGAACTGGTGGTCTGAGGAGATCCAGGACAGCTTGGTGAACACCAAAAGGGGACTTCTCTCATCTCCAAGGAGGAGGCAGGGGTGTCACATCCACAATGGCCAAGCAGAGGGGTGCTCTGGGCGTGGGGCAGGGGAGGATGCAGGGAAGGGACAGGTACCTGGGCCCCAGCTCGTCCTCACTGCGCCAGACGAAGTCTCCAAACTTCTCGTAGTGGGAGTTGTAGTGGTGCTGGACTCGGAAGAGCATGGAAGCAGAGACCTCCATCAGTGTGTTATAGGCTGTCTGCTGCTCCTTCCCACTGGTGTAGCCATTGTAGAGGTTGTAGATTTTGTCAGCTATCTCTGGAAAGGATCAGGGGATGGGATTAATGAGCAGCCTGAAGGTGCTAACATGGTAAGAGGAGGAGTGACACCCTTGGCACGGCTGGCAGCTGGGATGACTGCCAGTCCCTTGGGGCTGCCTGCAGCAGGGTTTAGTGACCTGGAGAGCATTTAGCAATTCCTCAGGGTAATCCTGCAGTGGGTGCCCTGCACGAGCAGAGCAGCCCCAAAGACTCCAGCAACAATCCATGAAGGAGCAGGAGAAGGAGAGGCAGAAAGCTGCCAGCACATGCAGGCACAGCCTTATCCTCCCAGGTAGGGCAGGCAAGCTCTTCCCAAATCCACCAAACCAAAAGCCATTGCACAGCTATGGTGCTAAAGGGCAGGAAGAAAACAACACTGTTGATACCAAGATGGTCTTTCAGCCAGAAATGCAGCACCCCATCATCATGGGCATCGGCTGGAGCAGCTCAGATGTATTGAATGAGAGGGTGCACTCCCTGCTGTAGAAACATTCTCTTTCCAGAGATCAAAAACGCACAAAAATACATCTCCTTCCTTTTCCTTAGCCTCCCATTTGCTCATTTTTCCTGGGAATGCTTATCTTATTGAATGTGGAACAAGGCATGAACCAAAACTTTCTTCTGTGTGCTTTTCCAAATGGAAAGCAAGCAAGGAAGAGAACAGGTAACCTGCTGATCAACTAAGAAATCTTTTTAAATCTGAAAGCAGCCAAGTGCTCTGGGCATAAGAACAAACAAATGGGATCCGTTTCAGAACTGAACAATGCAAATGTGCAAAAGTGGCTGGGGTTTTTTTTGGTGTTTCTGTTTCAGAACTGATCCATCTGCCACCAGCATCCCTTCAAACACCTGGAGCTGATGGTGCACTGCATGGCTCCTTGCAGCCCAGCCAGGGCTGCTCTCTCACATTCATAAGAAGGGATCACAGTTTTTCCAGGAAAAGTGTGGCAAGCACATGGTACCAGCTCCCACAGCTGTATGTGGGAAGGATGCCGTGGCACTGTGTGGCACAGGACCATGGAGCCACCAGCTGTCCAGCCGAGGAAACTCTGCTCCTGGACACTCCTGCAGATGAACATCCCTGTGCCCGTGGGTGAATTTACAGGAGCCTTCACACTGGGAGAGGGGGGACTGGACAGGTTTGAGGGAGTACAATGAAGAGAGGAAAATCAAAATTAGTAGGAAATGCCTTCAGTCATGGAAAATGAGGTGCCTGAACACTGACCTTCTGCCTTGCTGTCGTCTACCAGTGGGCAGGCTGTCCTCAGGGTGACCGTGCTCAGCTCTGAGTGTCTCCCTCGCGTATCCACCGCGTAGAGGGTAAATCTGGAAGGCAGGAAGGAAAAGGAAAATAATGTCTTTATCCCTCAGTCCCACACCTCCAGGTTGTTATGGGAACTGGCCTTCAGAAGAGAAAGGAAAAATATGGTCCAGGCACTATCAGTCAGTTTTGGCATCTCAAGGAGGATGTGAGACGATCTGAGGCTTAGAACAGGAGAGTACCCAGGGAGGGACAGGTGCCAGGGGTGGGGGCACAGACCACTACACCCCCTCACAGCATCTGTGGGGCTGTTTCCCTTCCCCCCATCCTGGGGAGCCCCGTGGGGCTGCACTTGCATCCTCCTGACTGGGGAGGGATGCAAACATCTCAGGGCTGCTTTGCCATGCACCAATGTGAACATTATAACATGGTGGTGTCTGTGAGTCGGGCTCCTCTCCGGCCCTCCTGAGAGCAGGGCAGTAATTCTTGCTGTAAGTGGGCTGTGTGCTGACAAGTGACAGCTCGTACTCGTCCTGTGAACGGCGCTTGAGTTGTTTGCTCCCTCGTTTCCTCACCAGGGTGGAGTTGGTAAAAGGGTGGGAATGATAATTTCACACTTGAAGCTAATGGAGAGCATCTGACAGTAAAATACAGCTTTTGTGCCGGATGGAACATTGAACAAACAGGCTGTGGCTGCATGGGACATCCTGGGATGCTGAGCTCGGAGTCCTGGTCAGAGCATCAAAGCTCCAAAATGAGAATGCTTCTTCGCAGCAGGGGTGACAATCTTCTGTCCACTCTCCTAAAGGCATTGGTTCATATTTATTCACTCTGCGACAGGCATGGAAACTCAAGCTGGCTTTGACAAAGTGCAGGAGCCAGTTTGAACCCCTCGGAGGTCTGAGTGGTGGGGTACCCAGCTCCTGAGAAACAGCAGAGCACCACTCCTTATCCTAAGGTAAAACCGAGCAGCTTTTGCAACTGAGTGCAAGGAGTAGCACAAAAGCAGCTGAAGCTTAAATGGGATTGAGACTCTCAGGTATGTTTATTTAAGGAATGGTCCTTAAGTCTTTAGCATCCTTGGGAGGGACAGAAGCAATGCCTCCCTTTTCCTCACCCCACACACGAGCACTGCCAGCCCCCCTCTCTCCTCCCTGCAGACCCTGCACACCCCACACGTGGCTGATAAGGGCTGACATTTGCACAGTAGCAATTCCCAGCACAGGACATATTCCCTCAAGCAATTAGCATTAGCTCCTTAACAATGCTCGCTGTCTGAAAGGATGCCAGCAGACTGCCAAGGAACCCACTTGTGTGCAGGGACAACTCCCATTCTCACAAAGCTGGGGCAGGCAGGGGACGCACACGCTGAGCTCACCCAAGGAGATGCTATTTAATTCCTTGGCATGACATCATTTTCCTTAATTTACCAGGAGCGTCGCTCAGAGTGGGAGTACCTCAGGAAGGACGTCTGCTCTGTGAGACTTCACAAGTACCACACACAGGCTGTTCTCCCGCTATAATTAAGGGACAGACAGAGCAATAGGGTAATACTGAATGCCAGGCAGGAGTCTGACTTCAGGGCTTTGCATCCCACCCTGGAGGTGCCACCATCCCTCCTCCTCCCTTCAGCAGAGGAGATGTTCAAGGGGACTGAGGAGTGTCCTGCTGTGAGCAGGTAAGGTCCACGAATCCCCCTGTTTTCAGGTCCACAAAGGAACAGGAATGGGGACACCCCGTGTTGGGTGGGGGCCCCCAGCCACAGTAAGATGAGGAATTGGGCTGAGATCCAGGAGTCCTGCTGCCCATCCAGTGTTCAGCAGCAGACAAGGCTCTTCTTGCTCATCAGCATAAGCACAACAAGCAGTAAGAGGACTTAACCTCAGGGTACTGCTGCGAGCTGCTCTCCATCCCCATCCTGGGGTCACCTGCCGAGCCACAGCGCCTGTGTTGTTGTGTTTTCTTTCGTGAAAGGGTGAGCAGAGGTTACACATTAGCTCAGACAGCAAGGCTGGCTCCATTAGCTCCGAGGCAATCAGTGCCAGAGCACTTTCCTTGAAAAACAGCAGACTTTTATCAAAACACAATTGTAATATTCAGCAATTAGTGCCCACTTCACCTATTCCATCGCCAGTGGGGTCAGGAGGATTGGTTGGGTGTTAAAGCACATCCACCCCTCTGGGCGATGCTGAAGGCCTGTGTGAGCCCTTTGACTGCACTCTTCCCCTCTGCACGGCTCACACAGAAACAAAGTCAGCTGCCAAGAGGAAGAGCATCTCTACTGGTCAGGCCTGGGTTAAAAAACCACATATCCACAAACAAGCCCTTCATTTCATTGTTTTTACAGATGATATACGAAACAAACCCCCAAAATGTAAACGGAGTCAGAACCAAAGTGATTTTGATCTGGTCACAAATTCTTTTTGAGAACAAAACCAATTGCTTTCCCTCACCTGAAACCAGTCCTCTTTCAAGAACCTTAGAGGAAAGTTTTTCATCTCCATTCACTCTGAATGAGATGTTTTGGACTCAGCACCAACAACCCAGCTGTGGTGGAGGCTGGCAGCCTGGCAGTACGCAGCCTCTGTACCTCTCCAGCTCCTTCCAGTCAGTGATCTCAGAGGGTTTTAACATTAATTACAGTCCAAAAAGTCACCCAGAAGCACAGCAGTATTAATAGCTCTGTTTTATCGATGGTAAACAGAGACATACGGGGTGAAGCATCGTGCCCCGGAGAGGCTCAGTGACATGAATAGTTTGGAAACTCGGGAGATGATGGTTTCCAATCTTGTTCTCGAGCCACTTGACCACCCAGCCTCTGCTGCAAAACACTTTTATGGCCAGTTAATGGCACTGTGCAGAGTGCTGGGGTTTAGTTTTGTCCTTTTATTCCCGGAAACAGACAATTAAGAGAAGAGAGTGCAAAGACCTGTGTCTCAGTGCAAACCCAGCATTCACATCTTGCTGGAAACCTCTGGCAGATGCAGGCAAGGAGCTGCCAGCAGGGACAGGATCAACCTGGGACCCAACAGGGCATGAAGAGGGTGGGTGGTGGGAGGAGGGACCACCACCACACTGGAGAGGTGGGGATGCCTTAAACTGAAGGAGGGCAGATTTAGATTGTGTATTAAGAAGAAATTCTTTACTGTGAGAGTGGTAAGGCCCTGGCACAGGTTGCCCAGAGAGGTTGTGGACTCCCCATCTCTGGAAGTGCTCAAGACTAGGTTGGATGAGGCTTGGAGCAACCTGGTCTAGTAAGTGGCATCCCTGCCCATGGCAGGGGGGTTGGAATGAGATGATCTTTAAGGTCCTTTCCAACCCAAACCATCCTGTGATTCTGTGATTCTATGTCTGCAGGACAAACCAAGGGAAAACCTAAGTGAGCACACTGAGGGAGGGAGCTGCACTGAGAACATGGGGGGCTGGAGTTCAGCTCTGCAGGTCTCCGTGGAGATCCTCCTGCCACCCTTATATCTATTACAGTGTTGTGGGCCAAGGACCAAACCAGGCAGCAACCCCACTGATGAGGATGGAGCTGCACTTGAATAGGCCTACCCTGATGATCTGTGAAAAAATGAGGCCAAAGAGTGGTTCTGAGCGCTTTGCCCAAGGCAGAGATCTCTGGGGTGAAGTCAAAGCCAGAAACCAAAAGGTCCCAGACCTACACTCAGTGCACAAACCCACGACAGACAACCTGGAATGCCATATGGTAGCTACGATCTGGCAGAGCCTCCTGCATAACCTGGAGGCGATTTGTTTAGCAATAAACTTTCCTCACGACATATTCTCATCTTCTCCCTGTGCTTTCCAAAGGAGCTTGGGGGCTCCCTGCTACTGTCTCGCAGCTGATCCTCTGTTTCACCCATGCCTTCGTCACAAAGAGTTGTATTTCCAGAAATAAAAAGATATATTTTACCCAAAGAGGTTCCAAAGAGGTCCAAACACATATGCTCTTGGTAGAGATCAACCCTCCATGCCTGGAAACTCTGCCACCTCTGCAGCAAATACAAAGTACTATAGAGTAATGCTGCTTAAATGTTTACTGCTAAATTCAAACCTATTGAGACCCGAAGGAACTTTCAGAGAGAGACAGAAACCAATTAACATGTGGCCTCATGAAATGTCAACACCTTCCTTGTAGATCCCCCACCCAATGTTGGCTGAAGCCTGAATTTTATCACTAGGCTCAAGATGCTTTCTGGGGGAGGAAGAGAAAGCAGAAGGGGGAGTTAAAACTTTGGTTCCTGGAACCGAATGATTGTGGAGATTGTCAATTGCGTTTCAACAAATATAAAAAATAGAAAAAAATATGTTTCTATCCTTTCTTAATGAAGAGAAAATAACCCAAAATACAAATTTATAAAGGCATGAAACCGTAAGGCTGAGAATGAAAGCTCAGAACATGTTATTTATTTATAGACAATAACGTCAGCTCACGTTTTTTTAACTCCCTCTCATGATGCTCGTGATGGTTGAGTGCTTTACTCATGATCCTTATTTGTGGGAAGGGAGATAAGGACTTCTGCCTCTGACCTTCCTTAGCCAGGCAGCTGATTTCTTTATATCCTACAGAGATACCACAGGCCTTTCTGGTCTGCCTTTTGCTCTTTCTGAAGCCTTTGGGCTTGTGCAGTTGCTCAGTGAGATGCTGAACCACAAACGGGCTGCCTGGGCTGCAGAGAAAGGGTCTGATAAGGAGTTCAATTAGCACTCCCACAGATGCCAAACCCCCATGCTAATTAACTGGGTGCCTATGAGTAGCTGGCTGCATCCAGAAGCAATGTGTGTGGGGCAAACCTGGGCTGTGCCGTGTAACTGGGGAGCAGGGCAGAGACGCTGCTCCGGAGCCCGGTGTCACACAGAAACACGGTCTCAAGCTTTCCGAAGTGGTGCAACCACAAGATGCTCTTGCCAGTAGGGCTTGGCTTGGGCTTGGCACCTTGGCTAGTACGCCTGGGCTTGGCACCTTGCTCCTGCAGCCACGAGACACTCTTGCTGCAAACTCCAGCAGCTCAGCGAGGGCAGACCTGGCCGGCGTCCCACACGCGGCGCGGCGGATTCTCCCTCCCCTGGCAGTGTGGCCACCACCCGTGATGCCAAGCACGAAAACACAAATCCTGACTTGGCTGAGCTCACACCACCTTGGTGTTACATGCACGTCCTGCCATCACTCCCCGGTTGGTCACAGCTCATCCGTGCCTTGCTCACAGCCCAGGCTCTCCGGGCTCGCACGCACCCAGCGCTGCGCCGCTGAGGCTGCTCCAGCCTGCTGACACACACACATCACACCCTGCCTTGCCAGCCCTTCTCGCTTCCTGTTCCAGCTGAAAAACAATGCAGAGGCCTCCCTTTAAAAGCCCTCAGTGGACCAGCTCTTGGCAATCCCTGCCTCCCCGCTGCCCAGTGATCTCAGTGTGAAGACTGGGCACGAGGGATGCGGGGCCAGGCTGGGGCCCGTGCGTCAGGCACGTGCAGAGCAGAGCTGCCAGGGATAGTGCCACAAACACACTCACTGGACCCAGCACTGTGCACGTCCACGTGCTCGTGGGACCCATGAGCAAACACTGTTCTCTCCCATTCCTTCAGTCTGGGAGAGTCTTCAGCTTCCAGACATCACAGTGAAGGGCTCACTGGAGGCAGCCCGGACACAGGGAGGCTGCGAGGGTGTGTGTGTTCCCTTGTCCTGATACTCACGCATGAGCAGCATCAGACCTTCACCTCAGCATCTCCTGGCAGCTAAAAACATCAATAAATTACACACACAGTTCCCCTAAAAGACTCTTCCTGAGCAGTGGGGGAGCCCGGGGGTGCTGTGGGGTGGAGCAGAGTCGTAAGAGTTTCACCCCAGCCACATGCCTTGGGCTGTGCATGGTCCAGGAGCCACTGGGCACCCACCCACCCCTGTCCCCCCACTGTACATCTCCTGCCAAGCCTCCCAGACACTTCCATTGATGGCCACGGAGCAGCAGCAGGGCTCGCCTGCCAGCAGCCGGCTGGGCAAGCACAGAAAGGGGTGTGTGTGTTTAGTGCAAGCATTCCCAATTCAGAAACCATTACAGTTTAAAAAGAAATCAAATCAAATAAAAAGCAGCCCGTCCACACAAGCCACAGGAATGCAGCTGAGCTTATTGACAACTCTGTGATTTGCATTAATTAAGAAAGGTAAATGAGAGCAACCTCCCCAGTCTCTGCCACAAATACTGAGCAGACAATGAGCAGGGAGTGGTTTTGGGAAGGAGAGGATTTCTTGGTCTATTTGTTGGGCCCTGGCTTCAGGCTGCTTGCTCATTCCATGCCTATGTCCATGGTGCCAGAGAGTGAGGAAGGCTGGTGCCCTGGCAGGGGACTGACCACACTGCTTCCCTGCCAAAGGCCCTGCTGGAGGCTTGGGATTTGGGCAAAGCTTTACAGGGCAGTGGACACCCTCTGCTGTCTTCCTGGGGTTGGCAGTGTCACAAGCACCACAGCAATCAGACGCTCCCGGTGGGGCGTTTGAAGCCTGGTAGGAATGCAGGCAGGGCTGGGGACAAGGGCTGTGCTGTGACCTCTGGCTGTGCCAGTGCAGAGTGGGCAGCTCATGGGGGAAGAGATGCTTCTGAGCAGCTCAGTGACTGCTGCACTCTGGGGAGAGGCACTGAGGGAGGTGACACCAACCCGCTGCCACCACCTAGCAAATTGCTGCTCATCTACTGTACCTCTGGTGCAAGAGGACCAGTGTCTTCTGCTCTGCATTGCCTTTGGTTTTGGCTCTGCCTTTCCACAGTAAGGAAACAGTGAACTGTGAAATCTTGAAAAAAACATTTTTCAGAAAGCTCTCCTTCACAGTTCTACCATCCAAGAAAAGCATCTTTTATAACTGGGCTTCTTTTAACCATCAGTGACAACTGACCTGCTCCCATCAGCGTGGTGGAGGAACAGGTTAGCAGCAACTGGTGCCACGCTGAAGTATTAAAGCTTTGCCATTACACCAATACATGAGGCTGTCAGTAAACTGTTCTAACAATTCACACCTTTTTTTTTTTCCAGGCCAGCAAATGCTGTGAGACTAATCGTTATCCTTCAGCAGAAGCCTCCCAACAATACCAGAACACAGTTGTCAGATGGAGGGAAATAAATGTACCTGCCACGACATGCCTCAGGTGTCTGATGCCTTTTGGAAGTGGATAAAACAGTGCCCATCAAATACTGGAGGAGGGAGGCAGGAGGAAGGCACAGGCTGCTCTGCACAGTAAGAAGCTGATCAAGGAGAAGGGCAGAGGAGACTCAGTTTTGGAGACAGTGAGGGCAGGTGGAGCTGCTGTGGGGCTGGGGACAGGCTTGCACAGCTATGGGTCCATCTTTGCTTGCTGGCAACCCTGGGAAAGTCGCTCAGGGTTATCCACACTGCAAGGTTACCTGAATTGCTGTCCATGCTTAAAACCACTGATTGGACAGCGTGGGACTTCTCGCAGGGGTTGCCAGGGAGGAGGGCAGGGTCACTTACTGCTGCTGCATGACAGGGTGCAGTGTGGGACAGTGCCACTCTGGTGTCACAGCATCCCACCACTGTGCTCACAGAGGTGTCTCCACACAGTGCTGGGTCAGCACACCGTGCTTCTCCAGGTCTCCTGGGCTTGCCCTCTGAGCTCTGAGGCCATGGGGAGCAAACACCCAGAGTGGACAGGGTGTGAGCACTGGTCCCCCAGTCCCCTCGGCACATGGGGCAGACACTGCACGCCTGAGCTGAGCTACAGTGCAGGTTCACCCAGCTCTCGCTCCTTAAAGCACTTCATCAACCTCTTTTTCTTTCAGAACCCTGTCAAACGAGATCCAAACAAAGGATTAAAGGGAAAGTAAGAAAGAAATTAATTGAAAATCCTGAACATTTCTTGCTACTGCCTGGATCCATTGCATCCCTAACAGAGAAATCCCTGGCAGGACATACACCTTTCCAGCCTCAGCTGTGACATCTCAATTTCCCAAGATTTCCCTCGAAACCCTGTCAATAACCCACCAGAGTAGCAATTCCCAGTACTGCCATGGCTGTGAAAGAAGGCCTTGATACACAGGCCCTAGAGCCTTGCTCCTGAATGATACCTGTGTTGGACGGCCAAGATTCCACTGGGAGCCCCTCTGCCAGCCGGACACCTTGCAAGCAGCAGTGCCAAGACTGCCTTAGGAGAAAATGTGTTTCACTGAAAGTGAGGGGAAAATGCCAGCCGGGCCACGGTTTCATCCACAAGGTGCAGGAAGGTCATTGCAGTCCCCCTGGCTACTGCATCCCCAGGGTGTCTTCATCACCACTCCGGGGCTGAGAGCACCAGCAGTGCCCCTGTCCCCCCTTTACCTTTTTACCTGCCTTATGATTCCCCTCCTTTGTCCCCTCAGCTCCTTGCCAGCAGTTGCAGGGTCCGTTAATGACTCCTTCATCCCGCCCATCCTTTCAGGATAAGCTTTACCCCACTCATGAGGGAAGGGCAGAGCAGGCTTCTCTGGAGAGGGGCTGGTGCACTGCATGGAGCTTCTGACAGAGATGGGATGTGGATGAGAGAGCAGCTCCTTGGCGTGGCAGCAGGACAGCACACCCAAAACAGCCGCCCTGACACGTGATAACATTAATACAGTCCATGTTGCAACCCTGGGGCTTTAGCTCCTAGGCACGCTCCAAGGAGTAAGAAGGCTTTTATTAGCTTGGAGATGCCCCAGCAGGACTCCAGGGTGTCCCACAGGGATGGTTCCCAAACCGTGAAGACAGAACGATGGCAGAAAAAGCAGGATCAGCATGGAATTACCAGCTTTGGAGAGGATGAATAGAGGATGTTTGAGGTCCATATTTCTTGGCAGTCATGTCCTTGCTTTCGTCCTGCTGGCTGTGAGGATGAAGATTTGCAGATGTGCTTATAAAGGCAATGCATCAAGAACTGGCTCAGCTTTTCACAGTCTTCACCGTCTGTCTCAGGGCTCACGGCAAGGTATTCCCCCCACTGCTTGGGGAGGCCAGAGAAGGTCCCACGTTACCCAAGATGTGAATTCTAACATCCTTTGGTGGAGTAAAGAACCAGAAGGAGGTGGTAATAAGCCACTGCAGGCTGGTGCTTTTGTCTCCAGTGAAGCAACAGCAGCTCGTTACAGTCTGTGGAGTGCCAGAGTCCCCTTCTGCAGGGACTCACCAGGAGATCCCCAACAGAGCCCCTGGACAAAGGTCAGATGAGTTGCCTCTGACTCCCTGTGCTGCTGGAACAATTCCCCCACGCCACAGCTCGGGTTGACGCCCGAGGCTTCCAACTGCAGGGCCGGTCCCTCTCCAGCTGCAGAGCGTCAGCGAGAGCTGGTGACGGATCAGGCTGTCCTGGACACAGCACGAGCAGGGCTTTCCTCAGGCTCTGCGTCCCACATGTCCCTCAGGTCCTCCCGCAGCCTTCACACAGGCACTGCAATGCCCATCAATCCCTCCAGCTCCCCAGGGCAGGGTATCCCCCGGCAGCAACCACATCCTCTCTCCCTCCTCTGCAACACCTACTGCTCTCCCCACAGGTCTGGGACACCCCAGGGACACCCTCAGCCACGGACACCCCTTGCATCCTTTGGGAAGGGCCATCAGGAATCACAGGCATAATAAATACCCAGGTCCAGCTCTGCTAAGTTTGTGAGTTTAGGGGTAAGTAATTACTCTGAGGTTTTGTTTGTCTTTGCCCTGATCTGTGGGTGGGTGGATTTCAGCCTCATCTAACAGTGTTAGTCCTGTGTGCCAGGTGGGTATCCCAAAAGTGACACATCCCTTTAGCCCCTTCCTTGGGCAATTCATGGGATGGCTCATGGGATGGCTGCTGCCCTCCTCCATGAAGAGACAGCAGTGCTCGGGATGGCTGCAGCTGTGGGAGATGAGCAGGCTCTGCTCAGGACAGAGGGAATAAATCAAACTCTTCCTCGAGTTGTGCCAAGGAGAAAGGAGAGACGAGCAAAGCCCTGGACCCCTGCAGAGAGCTCCACAATGGGAATGTTCACAGCTAACCATCCCCGCCACTCAACCTACCAACGCTCTGCAGAGCTTGGCCATCGCCAGCCCTGGGGAGAGGGGGGAGAGGAAGGTTGTGACCCTCAGCAAATTGGGAAATGCTTGCCCCTCCCAACCTCATAGTCCCTCTAAACAAGAACCAGACACTCCACAGCTTGCTACCCCTGGAGATCCCCTTGGTAGGGCTTGTTCTCATTCTCCTGGGGGCTTGGCTTCCATCTGGGCTGCTGGTTGAAATCCAGCCCAGGCTGGTAGTGACTTCAAAAGACAGTGTCATCTGAGGAGTAGTGGGTGGTCCATGGCAAGCAAGTCAATGGCTGACTGTTCTTATATAAGCCACCACAATAGGGCCTCCTGCTCGACAGCCTCAGAAGAAAGGCAAAGGGATGCACTGGCCACAGGGAGTGGAGCCTGTCCTTGGCCAGAGGGTGGTCCCGCTGGTGTGGGGAGAGTCACCTTCGTAAACTGGCACAGGAAGGTGGCACTCCTGCAAGCAGAGCTCTTGATCTGTCTCTGTTGTGTTTGTCCCCAGCACCGCTGGCCAGCCCTGGCTTCACCCTCCACAGGAAACTGTGCAAAACAAAGCCCCACAACAATAAGGCATGAAGGGGAATGGCTGGGAGGAGGGGGACCCTCTGCTCCTGCTCTCGCAGCATCCCAGGCACAATCCCAATGTGTCAGACTCTGAGCAAGAGGCATCTGTGCCCTGTGCCCTGGGGGAGCTCAAGGGCAGCCAACAGGGCCCTGCAACGGCCTCACAATGTCAGCACAGGGATGGTGGCAGGTAGGGATGCTGTTTGCCAGCCAGCCCTGGCAGAAGGGGGCCAGCCAGGTCTGTGGTGCCCATTTCCCACTGCTCCTGTGCCCCGAGGCCCCCGAGGGACAGGAGATTCTCACAGCTCCATCAGGCAGACAGGGAGGGCGAAGGGTAGGACGAGGGGGGGGCCACCCGAAACAAATAATAAAAACAAAATCCCAGTAAGCACGTTAGAATTCGTTTGAAGTGCAGAGGAGCTTTCAGGCAGGGTTATGTACATCTCCCAGCCCGGCGTGATTTACACATTCCTTGCAAGCAAAGGAATCTTCCCTGATTTGAAGTAAAACAGATGTTTTGGGGTTTTCTTTCCCCCCTCCCCATCCTCTTTTAATCATTTCTTTATTGAAATGATGGCTACACAGCCAACCAGACCAGAGCCAGAGCACTGCTACCCCCAGAAGCCAGGACTGGAGACCTGCTATCCTGCACTATGGGAGAGACCCTCAACATTGCAGTGACTGTTCCTGCGAGCTTCCAGAGGTGTGAAGCCAGCCCTGCCCTCCTGCAAACACTGCTCCAGAGGCATTGTTCCCTACAGGTTTCTTCCCTTGTTTTTCCCTCTGCGGGGAAGGACTGCAACTCCCAGCAGCTTTTCTTCCTCTGCAGCTACAGCTAACATATGGATTCACCATCCCTGCTCCACCAGCCCAGATCCAGGAGACCTTTTAACTTCCACCACCAGTCTAGGAAATGTGCCTGATGGTGGAACTTGCCCTTACTCTCACACCTTAGCATCACATCTCCTCCTGGCTGTGCTCTATCCCAGCAGTGTGGATTGGGAAGGGCAGCCTGGCCCATGCCCAGGGACTGGCAGCAGCAGCGCTGCTCACACACCCCAGATGAAACAACCCATCACAGGGAGTGCTGTTGGGTAGGCTGGATCTGGGATATCTCCTGATTTAAGCACTATGTGATCTCAGCCAAGTTACTTTGCCCCTATTTTTGTCCCATGTTTTTCACCCTGGAAAATCATTTGAGGAAGGAGCATCCACTTCCCAGGGGGATGCAGAGCACCGAGCGCAGCGGGGCTCCTGAGTGCTGCTTGATGCTGCAAACTACCAGCATAGCCATGCCCTTGAGTTTACACTCAGAACAATAACTCATGGCCAGTAGCAAATCCATCCAGCTCCCCCCATCTTTCTTTTCTTTCTCTTTTTTTTTTTTTTTTCCTTTTAAACCCTGTTGTTATTTCTCAGTACTTCGTTGGTGGCAGGGTGGGAAGGTTTTTTGTAACACATTCACGTACCAGTGGGACTCACTCCCATTCCCGTCTGGTACAAGAGATTGCACAAGAGAGAGAAACAAAACGGGGATGAGGAAATGCGTGTTTATGAGAGGCAGCGCTGTCATCGTGAGCAAGGGACCCCCCGCAAGAGAGCCGGCCTGGGAGCCAGTGGAGAGTTTCCATTCTCTCCTAACACTCCATTCATGCCTCGTTTCATACCTCCCTGGAGGCTCCATGACTGGCCAAGGTCCCAGAGCACCGTGCGGGACTCACACCGCCGCCGCCTTCCGCGATATTTGTTGTTGGGTGGAAAGAGGGAGATGTTGTTGTCTCATAAAAATAATGAATTGGGAAAGAGCGGCAGCCTTTGCCATTGCATGCGCTCTTGTTTTCCTCCTGCGGCGAAGGAGCAGATTCATCACCCAGCGCCCTCCCAGCACCTTGTCTGCTGCCCATCCTGGCAGGGCTCTTCACTAACACCCTCCAGGGAGGCTCACACGGACCTTCCCGCTCGACGTGCTGCCGTGAGCATCCTCCTGACCCGATCAGGAACCCTCCGTATAATCCAAACCACATTGCTGCCTGATCGGATACAGTCACCGGTAAATAACCTTGACTGCAGTGGTCTGGAAGAGCCAGGGATCCTATATCACCCCTATTAATGATTTAGGATCCTACATTGTTCACAGATGACACAGAGAGGGTTTCATCCCTCCCTACTCCCCACCCAGCCACCTTCTCCAGGACAGTCCCTGCCCCTACTTAACTTCAAGTTAAAGTCACCCAGGTGACAATTTCCCCTGCCTGACACAAGGAACGGTGATGGCTGATTCCTGCATTCCCTTATGCACTCTTTGCTCCCAGCAATGGGGCTGGGGTTCCCCCACAAACAGGTGGGGTATTAATAAAACCAAAAGTAATCTCCCAGGCACATACTACAACCCACTTGGGTCCCACTCCCGCCTGCTCCTGCAAGCCCCCTGCCTCTCCCCCCGCTTTCTCCACACACCTCAATTTCATTATCTCTGATCTGGAGCTGCCTATTACATGCTTTTTGCCAACATAAATATTTAATCCCGGTGCATTGCACGGAAAGGCCCTTGTGGAGTTAATACTTCAACTCATGTTTTCACTTGGAAAACAACTCAGTGTATGGCAGGGCAGCAGGTACGAGCCAGGGACAGAGCAAGGGCTCGGGAGCTGTGTGTGGGGTGATGCAGGTGGGTTTCATTCCATGGGGTGGGCTTCATTCCATGGGGTGGGCTTCATTCCATGGGGTGGGCTTCACTGGGGCACCTCTGCTGGAGCAGCAATCAGGTGGGTTTGGACAGGCAGTGGAAGAGCCACAGGGGTGTCACTGCAAGCTGCTGCTTGGGGAGCCTGGTATCGGGCACTGCCAAGGGAGACTCGAGGAGTAGCACTTTGCTGGGCTTCAGGAGTATTCAGGATATCCTGTATGTCTGTTCTCTGGGTTATGACGATGTGGAAAGCCCAGAGTAAAGGGTTTGGCTGACTTGCCAGGGTGGGACTAAGCAGCCACATGATCCCACGCTGCTCCACGCAGGCACAGCTATAGGTGTCCTCACCAAACATCTCCAAATACACCCACACACCCAGAGGCTACTGAGAGCAGGATCTGGCCATGATTTTACCTATGGGCCATGGAGTAAGGGTTATGGGATGGTTGGTGGGTTATGGGGCTATTGGGTAGCTCTAAGGTAGCAGCTGTGGTATGGGACAGACCTTGAGCAAAGTGAGATGTCCCAGCCCCCAGATCCAAAGCCATAAACAGCACTGACAGGAATTTATGCCAATCCCCATCCATACATCTCCATGCATTCAGGAGGGTAGCACCCACAGGGATGCAGCACCACGAAACACACACAAATTTACAAAGCCCCAAAACCAGAGAGGAGAAGCTCTAGAGGTAGAGAGGACAGAGAGGGTGAGCCTGGCAGTGCTGATGCTCCCCAGAGGCAGCCTGTTGCTCAGGTAAAAACATCACGGCCTGTGGCAGTGCTGCAAAGTTTGGATTTATAGGATTGCCCAGGTTTCCTCCAGTGCCCTCCATATTGCCTTGATGGCAGGGAACAAGGACTGTTGGGCAGGCAGGACAGAGGGTGGGCACGAGGCAGAGCCCTTGTTTCTGTCTAGGTCTACTTTCTGAGCATAAAGTAGGGAGAGTCTCATTAGTGCGACCCATTATCCCAGCCTTGTTCTGGGACATCCAGGCTCACAATTAAGGAAGAGGACACTGTTATCAAGAGAGCAGCTTCCACTGGAGAACAGGCTGCCCAAGCCAGGGATCCTTGCCTGTGCAAGACGGATCCTCCTGCAAGAAGGGGGGTGCAGTGTAGGACCAAGAATACAATCTGTGGAAACCAAAATGGCTTGAAATCCCCTCCCTTGCATTAGTGGTGACACGTCAAGGGGCACTGAGGAAGTGTTTTGATCTGAGGTGCTTTGTCTGAGAGGTTCCCCCAGCAGCCGGGGGGGGGTCTCCCCAGCATCCCCTGGCCCCAGCACTGGGGTGTGCAGAGCCTCCTGTGTGCAGGACACATCCCCCCACTCCCTGTCACAGGCAGGCTGGAAGACTGGGATGTTGCAATGACGCAAACCAGAGAGAAAGAAAACATGAAAGTATCCCAGCCTGGTGGCAGGGCCTTCTGTTAGAGGTTGTGCAATGAGATTAAGATCTAATGCCATTCCCACAGCTGCAGGGTGGTTGGAGATGCTCAGACTGAAGGAGAAAATGCTCCAGACCTAGCTCAGGTTGCTGCTGCCATGAGCTGCCCTGCGGTTTCCCTGGCAGAAAACAGGAGGAAAATATATGGAAGACAAGCAACAGACCCCGATTCAGGGGTATGACAGCCCAGAGCTGTGACAAGGTGCATCCAAGCCCACCTCATTGAGCTGGCTGGCTGTCCAGGTGCTTGTAAAAGCAGGTCCCAGTGACCTAGTCTTGAGCTCCCTTCACAGACGTTGGGGCTCCCTTCACACCCCTTCCTGCCAGGGCGGAAAGTCTCCACACCCAGCTCCATCAGCTCATCCTGCGAAAACAGGATCCCACCGATCCCTCCACCCACCACCCCCTGAACAAGCAGCAACCCTCAGACCCTACTTCTCTTTTTTTTTTTTTCCAGAAACATTTAAATCATGACATAAGCTTTGGCTCCGAGGGTTTTCAGTGAAAGCCAGGGTATTTTCTTTCCCCTTCTCATAACAGAAACCATATTGCTGTATAATCAAATTTATCTCATTCCTGACAAGGGAAGTGAGTGTGTGTGTGTGTGTGTGTGTGTGTGTGTGTGTGTGTGTGAGGTGAGCAGGAGCAACGAGGGCACGTGTGCTGGGAGCAGTTGCTCTGAAGGTACTCCAAGGAAATATCCTTGGTAGAACGAGGTGGCATGAGATTGGGGTGGCCAAGCAGAGATCAAGTGGGCCATAGCTCAGCAGGGAACATCACCCAAGGCAATTCTCACCTTGCCACATGGATGCCATCTCTGCAACCCAGCAGGTTTCTCTCCCATTTTATTATGGATCTCCTTACTGTACTGGAAACTCAGCAAAGGGTGTAGCTCAGTTTTCTACAGGTGGGAAAACTCGGAAAGAATCAGCTACTTTGAGGTTACTTTTTTGAGGTCTCTGTTTTACTCTGGTGCAAATTCAGCTGAAGCCAACGGGAGCAGTGACTCTGCCAGTGGGGCTTGAGGATGATGCTTCCAAAATGGAGGCTTCTGAATTCACTGGCTGCTTTTGCGAATGTGGGTCTTGCAGCAGAGACTATCTAAGCACAAACATAACTTGAGACATGCAATGTCTCTGTGACCCTATGAAGTTCAGGTCTCAGGGAACAACAACTCCCATCAACTGGATGGGGTCTGGGCCAGACCCCATAATCAGAGACAGGATCAGGAGAGAAAAGACCAGATGCACCAAGTATCCTCCAACTAAGAAAATACAAGCAAACTGCTTTTGCAGGGGGGAAGCAATCCCAAAGCCAAAGGAATAAATTAAAGACCGTTTAACCCAAGGAATAAATTAAAGGCCATTTGAGAACTACTAGAAAGCAGCCGAGTTCAGCAACCACCAGGGCAGGGGCTCCACTGCCTGTACAGCTCCCTTGTGACAAACTCCCTGCAGAAACTCCCTGTTTCCCTGGGAAACAGCCATGGCCCGTGGCCCTGAGGGGGAGAAGGGGTAGCAGAGCTGGAGAGGTCACTGTGTGCTGATAAACTCCAGTTTGGCACGACCAGGAGGTTGGTGCTTACTGATGTAATGTTCTGCGCAACTCAGAGATTAAAAGAGATTTATTTTTTTTAAATACACACACACACACACACACACACACAAAAAAAAATAACAAAGTGTTCTCCAGGAGACAAGGCTGGTGAAGGACTCTGTGTACTGTTGTTGTTACAAGAAAAGGATGGATTGGGATGTGCTGCAGGTGTCCTTTGGAAAAATGAAACCAAAAGAAGTTTAACTAGTTTTATGGACTTGCAGCCATACGTGAGAGAAATGCACCTTGCTGGGCTGAGCTGGGGCAGATCTTTAGGTCATGGTATCCTAACTTTGCTCTAGAGAGTGACTGAAAGGATGGACAGTTAGGATTAGCTTGTGACTTATCCTTTTATTTGTATAAGCATCGCTGCCAAATATCTCCAGCATTTGGAACATGGGGTCCCATCCAGAGCAGAGCAAATGGCAAAGTTGGGAAGAGCCCCCAGATTTGACCAGCCACAAAAAAAGCATGGATGTCTTCTCTATGGCCTTTAGATGTGCATCCTCCTAATGTTGTGAACTTCAGCAGGAGTCCAGCCTGCCTCCATGGGTGAGGCTTCATTAATATCAGTGCAGAGAAAGAGGTTATCTCCTGCTGAGCCCCTGACCTCCCTGTACAGACCATCTTTCATGGGACCAATCCCCCTCCACGGCAGTGATCCACACACAGCCCAGATGAGCCCAGACAGCTCCTTGCTGGACTCACTTCAGCAAAAACAACCACACACCCAAGCCAGCACTTGAGCAGCCTGGTTCTGACACAGCCCTGAACTGCTGAGGAAGGACGAGCCTGCGATTGGAGCACAGGCCTGGGATTTAACAAACACTTGTTCAACTCCTGACTTGCCGTGTTTGAGCTTCCGCAAGCCAGGAATGCCTGAGGAGAAACTCCAGCCCTACACTGCTCGGCTTTGGGAAGCTGGAGAGCATGAGGAATAGGAGAGGTGGATTCAATGAAGCAGCACAGCTCCTGTGCACACAGGGGACTCGGCCAAGGGCTGGAACAGATGTGTTTTAACCCATGCCACTGAGCTATTTGAGATCTGCCTCCAATTGCTCCAGCGCTCATTCACGTCTTCCTGACAAGAGACCAACAATAACAATTAGTATCATATAAGGAGCAGCAGACTGCTGCCAGCATTAACACACTCTTGAGCACCAAGGGTTTCCATTCCACTTTTTATCCCAGCTGAGTGACAAGGCAGAGGTCACTCAGCATTAATCAGCCTTGCTCTGGGCCAGCTCCTCCAGCACATTCAGCTCATGGAATTGTAGTCACTGCCTCTCTGTGCTATCATGAGTTCTCCCTACTCCACACCTTTTCCTCTTTCTTTAAGCTCACCAAAAAAAGGACGTTTGGTGTTATCCAACATACAATGACAGAGGCTGAGCCTGGTCACACTGGTAGTGGCCTCCAGACCCTACAGAGGATGACTCTGGCTGAGCAGGACATGGTTGGTCTTGGCTGCAGACAGGAGCCCTTGTGTGGTCATTCTCAGGTCTGACTGAATTCCCTTCCATCCTACAGCAGTCCCGGATCTCCATCCCCTAGGAAAGGGTTTCCACTTTTCCAACATCCCTGAAAACGTGCTCTCCCAGAGCCTTTGGGCTGGTTCAGGATCACCCTGGGAAAACCCCATCTGAGCCAGCAAAGGGAATATAAAGTCGAAGCTCCTTCTCAGCACATGAACACACTCCAAGGAAAGGCTCTGGAAGGAATCCTGATGACTTCCATATTATTTCCAGTAAATTTTGTGCTGATTCTTGGCACAAACACTGGAAATGAATAGGCTAGGTCAGGAATGTAAATAAAGTGAAACACTGGGATTTAATCTAATCTATAATTATAGTATCTGTGGCGCAGGGAAGAGGTTGGTGTGTTTGCACTGCAGCTCCATTGAGGAGCTGGAGGGGGTTTTCACTTCCCTTTCCAAAATTTCCCTCTTTGGCTGAGGTATACTTGGTGCCTCCCCAAGCATCTGAAATGAACGTGCTGGGCTGGCAGAGCTGCTTTCAGCAGCTGAGCAGGTACAGCTCAGGGATGAGGCATCCCCAGGCACTCCTCAAGCGACGGGGTGAGGGGCTGGGATGGATGGGCTGGGCTGAAGCCTCACAGAGGCTGTTGATGCACAAGGGAAGCTCCTGTCTCCTCAGTGAAGAGATCAGATGGGTTTGTAGGATGCTCAGTCCTCCAGGCTGAGTCTGACCTTTGAGAAAAGCCAGTGCCCTTTTTCTTGACTGGTGTTTGGTGCTTGGTGCATCACAAGAGCCTGTCACAGCATGGTGCTCCCAGGCTCCCAAAGCATCAGTCTGAGTGGCATTGGCTGCTGGCTGGGCTGGCTGGCCCATGCCAGGTGAGCACTAAAGAGACACACAGACATCTCTACCTCTGCCCTCTTCACCCCAATCCTCTCCCAGATCCACCTGGGAGGAAGCTTGACAGACTGCTCTGGTCTAGCTGCCCTCAGGGGAGAGCAGTCCCTTCTCCTGTGATGCATTTTGCAGGAATATAAGACTTTTACTTTTTAAGAACTTCAACCAAACTTGACAGCCTTCAAGGACCATCCTCATTATCCCTGTGTGTGTGCACGAGTTCATTCCCATGACTGCAGCATGGATCCCCATGGATGAGCATCCATGTGTGACAGACTGTCAGGAGTGTCCATACGTGTACACAAGCCTGTGGAGCACATGTGTCTTTGTTGACACAACCTACTTTTCCTTGGAAAACCCTCAGAGCATCTCAACCCCAGTGTGCTACAGGCAAGGGGAAGAAAAGGGCTGACAGGCAACATATTTTCGTCAGACTGAAATTACAAAGGACAAAGAAATTAGTTCTCCTTTTATTCGTTTATGTTTTGGAATTACAGAAGTCTCAAAAGCAGAGGAATCAATCAAACTCTGTTTATTTGTTTGCTTGTAGAGCATTTTTGGGGGATTGTTTTCATACTGCAGCCCAGCTTTGATCTCAGGCTGGGAATACTCCAAACAAATGGTCCACAGCAGAATGTAATTGTTGTAGGTACCACAGAAGAAAAGGGATGGGATGTCCGACACATTTACAGAGCAGAAGAGACTTCTGTGATCTCACATGCTTGGTTTACATGATACCCTCAGACTACTTCACAAGCAAATCACTTGTTTTTGAAGAGCTCTGATGCTGCAGGCTGTGTGCTCACCTCACAGCTTAGAGAACAGCACAGGGCCCTATGAGTGGCTATAATCAGGATTATACCCAGCCCGGAGCCTTCCAAGATAGCTCTTTTTCCACAGAAACAAATGAAACAAGCAGAAGAAATTCAATTTAAGAAATGACCCCGTGCCCGTGTTTGTGTTGTTGTTCCGTCTGTGCGGGCGCGGAGCAGCATCAGCCTCACATTTCACTGCTCTGGCTTTCTTCACGCTGTGTTGCAACTGTGTGGACATCTGAGCAGAGGAATATTTAATGTGGGTGCCTGTGTATCTGAGAATGCTCAGTAAACATGTGCTGGTTGGGTCCCAGGTGGGAGCAAACGTGTGTGTTGGATATGGAGCACCCACGGCACACATGCAAACATGTGGGGCAGGGGGTTATCTGTCCACGCTGCTGTGCTGGGGCAGCAGCAGGCACTGAGCAGGGTGGGCTGTAGTGTGCCTACATGCACTTACTTTGGATGCCCAGGAGTGTGGGTCCAAGCACCAGAGGTGCCAACACAGACATGTGTCCACCCACGTGCACACAGCCCTGGGAACGGCGTGACAAGCCCTGCTGAGCATTAGCTGTGGGACAGAACCAACACTGTGCATCACCCCAGGGCCTGTACCCATAGAGGACGGGGTCCAAAGCTTCCTGGTGCCAGGGGACTGCTGCCTGCTGGCTGCCTGCTGCCTGCCTGCAGCCACAGCTCCCCACAAAAGCTACTGTCCCTTGCCCAGGGGCACCCACAGAGCAGCAGCTGCCCACAGCCACCCCCAGGACACGGGGCATTGCCGGCTCTGCTGACCCCCTCCATGGCAATGCGCCTCACCACTGGGAAGCAGAAGCCTGGCTTTGACCACAGGGATGACAAAACCCTGGACAAAGCCCTCTGCCTTCCACCCAAGGCTCTCCCAGCCCTTTGCAGACATCAGGAATTAGATCACAGAGCCCCTCAAGCGACGGGTGAGCGCAATTATCCCCGCCTGGCAGATGGGGAAGATGATTTGGCAGCCCAGGCTGCCCAAAGAGCCAGACCTGCTGGCTCCCAGCTCAGTGTGTTCACTGTGGCAGCAGCTTCCATCAAACCCAGTGGCTCTTCCCTCTCCCAGTGCCCCTGGCAGCCGGGAGCAGACCGGCTGAGAGCTCACAACCGGCCGGTTTTATGGGTGTCGGGTTATTAACGAGCTCTGTGGTCTCTCCAGCCTCTCCCTGGCACCTTTTCAGAGCAGCCAGAGATATTAATAATTATATTTATGCATTATAGATATTTAACAAGAGAACGTTTGAAATTGTTAAATGGCAAGAGGTATCACTTGGAGGGTGCTCCTGGAGACAGCCCTGCTCCAGGGATGCGCAATAAAGGCTTCGGAGGCTGTCAACATACTTAACTGGGGGTGGTGGAGGGGGAGGCAAAGGGAAAGTATTAATCAAGGTCTTAAAAAGTTCTCGCTGACAGACTATTTGCCAGCTCTCGCTTTAAATGCTTTTGTGGTCCCATAAAAAGTTTCATTACTCACTACAAAATGTGTTTTAATTATTACAGTCACTCTGACATTAAGCCCTGGGTGTTTCTCTCTTGCTTACTCTGTCTCTCCTCTGTCTCCTTGCCTTTTTTTCTCTATTTTTCCTCTCTTACTGGTCTGACTCCTGATGTCTTTCTCAAGAAAGAGGATGCCCTGGCTAACGAGCCAGGATGGAAAGCCCAAATCCCTTCCAAACAACACTGAAGAAGAAATTAAAATTCAGATCCTGACATTTTCCCTTTGCTTTGGAAACTAATTACTCCACAGGATTGAAACAGAAAATCCAATCCCATGTGCTCAAAGAATATCTCAGAAGAGTCAAGTGTACAAGAGCATCAGCATGGGCATGACCAGCCATCCCTGCCAAAATAACTGGGTGGTGGGTAAAGGGATTTGGTCTCTGGTCTGCTGTATGCACCATACTAATAGGAACAGCAACTTATACAAGCACCTATCACACTTTTGACATCTATTTCAGCCCACCAGGCACTCAGCAACTTGCTCCAATCTGACCTCATCAGCTCAGTTCATCCATGAGAGACAAGCCTGCCCACGAGGTATGGACCTGGAAGCCCAGAATACTGATACTGGGAGTTATGCTGGAGTCTCCCACTGACTCCCAGTGCCTCCAGCTCCATGTTGGCAGACACTGGTTTTCCATTTCACTAGCTGAGTGTAACACCCAAAGCAACAGGAAGAGTCTCAGCATTTTCCCAGTGTCTGGTGCACACAAATTGGACTCAGTGCTGACCAAAAAGGTCAATAAAAATTAAATAACAGCACTGGAGATCCCTCCTTGCCCCCAGCACCTCCCCACATGCCTCTCCTTACTTGTACAGACCATCTGGTTCCAGGCACTTGAAAATGACTGAATAGATGCTGGTTTCAGGGACATCTCCGTGGCTCCGACCCGCTGCCACGCAGGACGTTGCGAGGCCAGAAAGCAAATCATCCGCAAAGCTCAAGGATTCTCCTGGAGGGCAAAGAGATGAGCAAGACCAAAACATCAGTTACAGGTGCAAAATTACTGCTGACCATTTAAAAATCACTGTAGGAATATCTCTCTACACAGCACAGGCAGCCAACAGACCCTAGCTGGCTGTGGCCATGGAATGCCCCAAGTCTACAAGGACAATGCCACCTAGGGATAAAGCAAGAAGGAGACATGTTTGGGCCATGAGCTGTAGCAGGGACCCACTGCAGGAACCAGGGCCAGGGCCAAGTCAGTGCTTGGACAGCAGTGGTTGCACTCACAGCACACAGAGAGAACCCGTGGACTCGCTGCAGACACTGCAGGCAGGACCATCATTCAAGGATGAGCTTCAGGGACCCAGAAGAGGGTCCTGCCCTTGCTGCATGTTCAGCTCTTAAACGGAGCATAGCCTTTTCCAAAAATCACCTGTCTCAGCAAAATGTGTTTCTGCTATCTCAGATTAGCAGGAAAAGAGACATTTTTAGAGCTGAGATGGAATTGTTCTCGATGTCCTGGATTTTATTTTTTTTAATTCAATGACAGTCAGTAGCTTTGCACTCCCTTTCTTGTGCACTCTGCCAGCTCCTGGAGCTCTGACTGGAGCCCCTTCAGCTGTGCTGAAGAACACTTCGTTCTTTATAAGCATTCGAAGAAACCTACTAATTAAAAATACTGAAAAAACCCTTTCTCTTTTTGGTCTTCTGGTTTATAAAGCTTATTAAACACTTAGATCATGACACAGCTGAAACTGAAAACGCTCCATTTATTAAGCTTTTTGGGCATGACCATCCACTGCTGTGCAACCTGTCTCCTCGCAGTGGGTAGGCTGTCTATTGGTTAGAGCTCACTGCCTTTAATTCCCATTTCACACCGGTGTAACTGAAAGCCCAAGGTACCATGGAGTGAAAAAAGACAGAGCAGCTGCCCTGGTTGTGCCCCCATTCCCAATGATGGGAATCAGAGAAGCTGCTGCAGCTGATAGAGTTGTGCTGCTGTAAGCAAACCTGGGCCCAGATTGCTGTGCTGGGTACCTGGTGCGTGTGTAAATGTCAAGACATCGCAGCAGAGGGAGGAGGAGAATTTCCTTCTCAGCACTTTATTTTACTAAAAGCAAAAGTGACTGAGGACTTCTGAAACATAGCAAGAGTCCAGGTTCTCGGTATAGACCGTAAAGAACAACCCAGTGGTATAACCAGCTCAGAATGTTCCACTGTGAGGCTGGATTAGCCAGGTAGAATAAAAAATCCCTGTGTCCCCAGCCCCCCAAACCGCATTTGCGTCTTGTCTCAAAATACACAACTCGGTAACAAATGTCCCCCTTGGCTAGAGAAAAGAGCAGCAATAAATTCTTTTCCTCCCCGAAGGAATCCAAGCCTTAATTATTCATTTTAATGCTCCCAGCACGACTTGTTCTTTCCAAACTTTTTCAGGCAGCTCTGTCACTGGTCTCTGCAGCTCAACCCAGCTCCCGGTCCCAGGTCCGCAGCAAATCCCAAGTCAACTCAACGGGCAGGTTGGGTTGGCAGCAGTAAAATCACTGCTTGGAAGTCATGAGTGCTGCCCGGCCTTGAGCAAGTCCCTCAGCTCTGGGTTTATGGTTTAAGCAAACAAGCAAAGCCCTGTTGCTCATTTCCAACTTTCATTTCCATCCCTTTTCCTATGGCGCTGGGCTGGATTGGGGAACTCCCTGTCACCAGGAGTCATTGAGAACAGACACTGCCATGACTTACAAACCTGATGAATCACAAACACTTAACAAAGAAGGAGGAATAGAATGTGTTGTTGAAGTAGAGCAAAAGGTTTTAAGGCTTTTCAGACTTCAAGCAACCTCCCTTCTGACCAGGAAGAACCTTCACAGGGGGACAGATCATCCTGCTCTGGGATCTCACGCCTTCCTCCAGAGCATTCTGAGTCAGGAAGCAGCTGGTAAGGGGTAGGAAAGAAAAGAGCTGGGCAGAGAGACTGTGATGAGAGCTGGGCAAGACCGAGGGGAGATTTGGACTGGGCAGTCCCCAGGTAGGAGCATCAGCCAGGACATCTGTGCCAGGGAGCACAAGAGATGGGATGGGCTGAGGGTGGAACCAGACTTGCAGGAGACTGGAAATGAGATGGAAAATGTCATGTGCAACCACTGAATCAAAGTGTGCATTAAGGCCAGGTTGGACTGGGCTTGGAGCAACCTGGATTAGTGGGAGGTGTCCCTGCCCATGTCAGGGGAGTTAGAACAATATGATCTTTAAGGTCCCTTCCAACACAAACCATTCTATGACTAAAATTGCACAGATAACTCTCTTTAAGGTAGGCTCTAAGTGCTCTGAGTGCTCATCTCCCATGGTCTGTCGGGGTAGTTTTGAGGGAACAGGCTGTCTGTGAGCACTGCCCTGACACACAGCAGCAGCTGCCTCCCATGATGGTCTGGTTTGCCAGGGATCAGACCTGCCCAGGTGTGGGCTGCATTTCTGTCCCTCTGCATGAGAGGAAATGAAGCTCTCAGGGTCTGCCAGCAGTGTCTCAACTTGGGTTGGGCCAAACCCTTCCAAGAAAACCCAAGAAAAGCAAGAGGGTGCTTTGTGCTCAGTCCTGAGCCTCTGGGAAACTCTCCCCTCTCGTTGGTCCTGCTATAATAAAACAAAAGCAAGGGGGTTGTTATGAAAACAGTAAACTAGATACAAAGGTGCTGAAACCTCAGCCTCAAGTCTGGGAGTTTTTCTGCACCTGTATAAGAAGCAGTGAGATTGTTGGTGGTGCCAGACTGCACAGACCACAGAGCAAAGATGGGGAAGGGACACCCCAGGGACAAGCCAACTACCCAGAGCTGTCAATCTGCAGCCAATGCAGGGAACTGCCATCCTGAGCTCTCCCCAGGGCAAAGCAGAGCAGACAGTGACTGTATTTGTTCATCTCACACAAGACAACTCAGTCTATTCAGTGCACAGTGCACTGAGAGCAGCTGGAATGAGATTTCCTAAACCTTTCTTAGGAGCAGAAAACAAGCTGTTCTCTAGATTTAGACTGGGACCTTGTCAGTGGAATGGAACTAAGGCAACAGCTGCTTTTGCTGGAATGGTGAGAGGATGATCATAGAATGGTTGAGTAGGAAGAGACCTTAAAGCTCATCACATTTCACCCCCTCTGCCATGGGCAGGGACATCTTCCACTAGACCAGGTTGCTCCAAGCCCCATCCAACCTGGCCTTGAACACTTGGACCACTTGGCCCACGTGACTGACCACTAACATGGCCCTGCCAAGGCCATAGTGAGAGATCAGTGCAGTGTTGCTCCATTGTGCTTAAGACCAAGGCACAGGGAAAGCAGGAGAGAAATCTTCCCAGGGAGAGAACAAAAAGCTCAAATCTACCACACAAGCAGGACAAAAAAGGCCAAACAGAGACACACATCTGTGAATACATCAAAAGGGCAGGCAATCAGATGGAAAAGAAACAGTTAGGCTAATGGGCAGTAATGGCAAGAGGAAGCAAATTTGATATGAATAAACAGTCTACTCCTGAGAAGGGCAAATAACCCAACTATCTTTTAAGAAGGAGCTTGATCACTTTATAAAAGGGATTATATGGATAAATAGCTTGTGATGGAAAGCAAAGGGGCTTCTCTTTCCCGTCTGGACTTGTGTTCTCACACACCCCGCCAGCAAATATAAAGAAGGATTTCAGCCTCCCAGAGCAGCCCTGAAGCACAAACCTTCTAGATTGCCATAGTATCTCTGCTCACGTTATTAAATTTCAGAAAGAATCCAAAGGTTCTCTGCAGAGTAAATGATAGCTAAGTAGATCATCTCTGTGGAGTAGGAGATATTTTATTGACCAGACAGCCATCTGTGTCCTTCATTAATAGTAATAAATAATTGATGTCACGCTAAATAAAGCAATAAGCTGTTACAGATATCAAGGACAAATGACTGGCTCCTCTCAGGATGCCTCACCTGTGTTCACTTCTCAGCAGTAAAAAAAACAGAGCAGATCTCAACATCACTATGGAAAGTGCTGTGCACAGAGCAAAAGATGCTCTTTGCTGCACACCGATTACAGGTTATGGGGCAGTTGTGCTCAGCAATGGGATGCTGACACTCCCAACTGCAAGGAGTTAACATCCCTGCAGGACTCTCTTCCCCCTCATTTCCACGCTCCTGCCTTCCCAAGACTGGTCTGCCCCAAACCACCCAATTCCCCAGGCAGCTTTTGAAAATCAGTCTCTCCTCTACTAATGGCTGCTGGGAAGATGCAGCTCCCTCCAGGTGGCATTTTCCTTCTCTCTCTAGTGCAACCCCTTGCTACTGCCTCGTCCTAATCCACAGACACAGCTGTGGAGTTTGGAAAAATCTTCTCTTTTTGGTTTCCTAAATGTCTCACACGCTGACTCTGGTGGTGTGGCTCTCCCTAAAACAGAGGGAAATAACAGCATGCTTGGAGCCTGCAGAGGGGTCAGCCCCATTTTGGGAAGCTTTGCAAACTTCTCCTGGCCACACCAGCTCTGGCCAGGGGTCAACCCACCGGTGACACTCTGGGATAGCCACCTAGGATCTCAACTCCAGAGGAGGAGGAGGAGGAGGACACCCCTGGCTCAGCTGCCTGTCTGCAAGGCTGAGCTGGCAACCTGCTCTCGAGCGAGGCACATTTCTCGTGGCAGGAGGCTCAGACGGGCAGGAACGGGGACTGAGGAATGGAAATGGATGGGAGCAGGCTCAGACCACTCGCTCTCAGCATCCAACAGCCTCAGTCTGCCTCAGTCCTTCCACTGTGTCCCGTGCCAGCGCCCAGCAGTTGCGGACGGCAGCCTGGATGAATCACCTATCAACCATCCCACCGAAGACAACACGAGTTACGGCGCTGAGTTCAACCAGACTAAACAAGAGAGCGAGGCCAAGGAGCCTCCAGGAGGCTCGAGGAGCAAAAGGAAGCTCTGGGACCCTCACAGGCGTTCCCACACCTTCAGCCCATGTCCCCGTGCCAAGAGCAGCAAGGAGAAAACCCAGGCGCTGCAAACCAAGGTGGAAATTAAGACGAGAGGAGACCTCCCTGCTGCCATTCACCTTCAAGATTCCTAGAAAGAGCACAAAGGGGAAAGTAGGAAGGCACCAATGTCTCTGCCTTGACAGCTTCTTTACTGGGCTGAATGAAACTGCAACGTTACCAGGCACTTTCTTCTGATTGTGGTTTTCTCTCCCTGTCTTTCTCCCTTTTGCTTTTTTTCAACCTGTTTTCAATTTACTCTTGTGGCATCTCTGACTGTGACCTCATTCTGGTACTTAAGGGGGAAAAAAACCAAAAAAAAAAAAAAAAAAAAGAGAGAGAGTGTCCTTTAAAAAAAGAAATGAAAGAAATCATATTTTATTTAGTTTGGTTGGTTTTGAAGCTTTAGCAGAAGAAAGATTAACCTTTTCTGCCTAACTTAATGAAAACAAGGAGAAAGGCTGTATGGATAAATAAATATCTGTGTGGGTATGGAGCAGGCACGATCGTGTTACAGCCCCGGTGGAGCTGTAATGGGGAACAGGCGCGTTCCTGCGCAGCGGCTCCCAATTCCCGATCCATTTTCAAGGAAAGAAAAACAGAGTAGAATGTCAGAGGCCCAAGTGGGCATAAATGAGGGAGCCCGGGGAAGGCAGATGGGGCCCAGCGAGGACCTCCATCCCCGGTGGTGACCTCCAGAGCAATGCCAGCGAAGCAGATGGAAAAAGAGACCTTACTCCACTCTCTCTTGCCAGGTTTTGGTTCCTGAAGTGAGGAGAAAAATGGCATTCTCAGCTCTCCAAGTGTGTCACCTTTTGGGGGTCCTCGTCCCACCCTCCTGTTCCTCCAGGGCTCTGCAGCCAAGGAGGGGAGGTTCAGATGAGGGCTGCGAGCAGAAAGCTTGGACCCGGTTTTTGGACGAGTATATGGAGAGCACAGGTTTGCAGGGTGGTTCCTCCACAATGAGGTTGTACCTGGGTTTAATGCACTTTGGATGTGGCACTTGGTGGGGGAAGGCAATGAAAGGTGGTTGGTTTGTATTGGGGATGATGGGCTGATTTAAATTAGTGTAACATAACTTCAGGCAACGGAGCTGTTCCGATTTACATCAGCAGATGGTCTGTCTCGCTGCCTAGATCATTAAAAGCAAACCATCCCTACTGATCCTGGTGGAATGATGTCAAAACCTCCTTCCCTACATGACTTGCCAGATTATAAAAGAAATAAAAAGGCCTAGTTGTTACTAAAAATCTTCTGCCCGCGCTCTGGGAGCATCCACGCATTCTAGCCTTGCGCTAGATGGAAGCCCAGGCCCTGTACCCCAAAACCCTGTAACCTCAGAAATAATTTCCTTTCATGGCTTTTCTCAAAGATGCATCCATCAGGAATCCCTCTGGCTGGGCACAGGTTGTTAGGCTGTGGCAAAGAAGCCAGTGATTACGTTGTGCAATTTCGGGCACAGACTTTGCCTCACTTGCCAACTCGTACAAAAGTTCCAATCACAGCTCTCTGAACAACTTCACCTTGCCCAAGCTGTGAATTTTGGGGGAATTTGTTTCCTATGTCAGTATGCTACTAGACATTTTAATAATGATGAAGAGCTCTCCTCTGGACTTTCATTTCCTCTGGCTTCCCATCACCATTTCCTCTGTTGATGGAAGAAGGCATTTGAGAATGGCTAAATTTAAGGATCAAGGTTTTAGCTGAGGTAAGAGCAAAAGTTGCATTCACACAAGTCACTCAAAGGCTTTTGCTGGTGCTTTCCAGGGCTAGAACTGTATGGAGTGACCATGTGGAACAGAGGGATGGGGCTGCCTTGCACTGTTCTTATCAGGAGCAGCCAGTCAAGCAAAAGGAAATGGTCTTACTTTGGATGAGCTGCAATGTTCTAAACACGTGATGCACAAGGTTAATCACGAGTGCATTCTTCTTTCAGAGTCATCAGCAGGACTCACTGCTCCTCCACCTGAGCTCTCCACAGACTGCATATCACAGGTCTTTCACAGTCAATATCTAAGGGCTCAGAAAAAATGCTTCAGCTCATGTAAAAATGCCTCCCCAAGGCAGCATGATGATGGAGGAGAGTGAGAATTAAAGCATTTCATTCTGCAGTGTGAGCCCTCCAGTATTTCTCAAGGTTCACTGGGTTGCTAAGGGTCAACCACAGCCAGACACAAGCTGACTCTGCTACGCTTGGAGATATCCAGGCATGAGCCAGTTCCCATCTCAAAGCCACGTATTCACATTAGCATGGTGGAGAGTCCAAGTGAATTCATCTATTCCCTTGGAGTTTGTTTTCGGCTCTGCAGCATGTTAAAATAGTTTCTTGATTTCAAGGCAAAGTAGGAACCCATTTGTGCTGGGAGTTGTGCAGGCACGAAGCAAAGGCACGAGCCCTGTCCTCAGATACTTCTTGTCTGGCAGAAGATTTTGTCCATCACCACAGAACAAGTTCTCTCTCTCATCACCACAGATTTAGTTCCCACCCTCATTCTTGCTTTCCTTTAATTTTTAGCTTCTTTTAAACCATGGATTTCTAAACAATAGACCAATAGTCCAGACCACCTGGTGGTCCCCAGGGCTTGTAGTCAGCAGATCCAGGGACTGCTTGGATCCTTAAGTTCACCAAGAATCTCACCAGCCCTGCTGCAGCCCCAGAGCCACCCAGAGCATAAACTGATGTGTTTGATACTTCAGAGATGGCACCAAAACCTGCAACATAAGCTCCCTAAAAAAAAGACCAGTGTCAAGGTGATTCTGGCCAGTCCAAACTGACTCTGGTGATACAACTACTCCACATGTGCACACACAAACTTCCTCACCTGCCTAGGACCTGATGGTCTATGAAGAAAGCAGGGGAGACCTGCCAAACATCGGGGTTGGGTCCTTCATTTCCAGCTCTACTGAGAAGTCTCTTACCTTAATTTTCATCTCTTTATGACCAGTAGTTTAATGCTGCACAGAACCCCACTGGCTGATGTGCAACCACTGGAGATCAAACCTTACACAAATATTGAAATACCAGACTAGCAGGAGGGGGGGGGGGAGAGGAACATTTCCTAGAAAGAACCTCAGTGTGCAATTAATTGCTAAAACATAATTATCTTGGGTAATTTGTCAAATCAAATTCATGTAAACCTATGCTGAAAAGTCATTGGCTGGTCTGTGCTTCACTTCTTCTTGCACTTATTGGGAATTTTTGGACTTCTATATTGCCAGTGTTTCCTGATCTTGTTCCCAGTCCCTTCTTACACTTCACAACTCAGTCCTGGAAAGTGGACAAAACCACTACGTGTAATGGCAACCAATTTAAAGAAAATATTCTTCAAATATTTTAAATATTGAAATATTTTTGGTCCCATTTATTCTAAATAGAGGTAATAAGGATAGATGCTGATGAATTAGAGATAAGACTTTGGACCAGTATGTTCCAAAGTGCTCAGCAAACCCAACTGCAGCCAAATCTGCAAACTGTTAGCCAGTGAAGACTTAACAAATTGGTCCTCATGGAGGATCCTGCATGAAAGCAGACATCTTATTTGGCCTATTATGCAGTTTTGGACATTTGAGAATGGGGGGGGGAGGCAGATCCTCAGTTCATAAAATCTCCTGTAGCTCCCTTGAAGTCAATGGAACAATAACAATTTACACTAGTGGAGTTTCTGCATCCTGGCTGTGAGCTATTTGGAACAACTACACCATAATGATTATTACAGATATTCCAGATCACTTGCCTAAGATGGATTGGAGAATACCACTGTGTAAGAAAATAGAGGGTTGGTTTGCTATGATTTCCAAAGAATTATTGACCCGTATCTTGCAAACATTTACACATGTTTAGCTTTACTCATGTGAGTTGTTCCATTACACTCATGTGCCAGATAAACTAATGTACAAGCTTGAAGGACTGAGGTTAAAACTTGTGCAAACACAGCAAGTTCTAAATATTTTTGTAGATACGTTCAGTTACCTCAAAACTCAGATGACAAAACCTGTCATTTGGTTGTGCCTCTTTCCATAACTCTCAAATTATGCAAGCAGGTATCACAACAGAAGCCAAAGATGATACTGGGATAAAACTCTAAAAATAAGCAATTATCTGACCCAACTCAGAAGCTAGAAAAGACCCAGTTGGTCAGGACTAACACATGTAAGAGCTGACATCAGTTCTTGAACAAGGAATTACCTGAATTACTATGAGCACATTCACCACAGCTTTCTTAACACAGCTTATGAATCATTCACTTTGTGATTTCCCCATAACGAAGCTGACATTTTTTCTTCACAGTTTTGATCCATTAGAAGACACAAGAAGAGGAAAAAGAGCTGAGAATCTCTGGGCAGTGAGGAGCTGATTTCAGCATCCATCTCAGCAATCATTCTACCTTCAGCACTAGGACTACAAGGTGAGAAGGATCTCTCACTCCACTGGACTATCCTGCTGTTCACTAGGACAGAATACAACCTCTAATTTCTTAAGCTGAGGTGACCTTGTTTCCTTGAGGACCAAACTCGTGTCAACAAGGTGTCTGACATGCAGACACTTCAGTGCACTCCCCAAAGGTCAGTAATACCTCTGACAATGTGGCAACATTTACATCCCTCAGCCAAGACATGAGCTCTGCTGTGACACACACCTGCACTGCAGAGACAGACATCAGGCAAAGGAGCAGGGGTGCAAAGAAAGGAAATTACTTTTCCAAGGTAGCAGGGAAAAGGCAAATTCAAGGCTATAACCCAGAGTCCCAATGCAGCTCTCCCACCACTAATAGCTGAGTTTCATCTCTAAAGGATTATTAACCCTTTCTTGTAAGTGTGCAGGACGCTGGCATGAATCGAATGCCTTCTGCTGAGAATTTAAAGTCATGTTTCCCAGTAACCACGACAAATCAATCCTGGCATCCACAGGAAAGGGGAGATGTGAATGGCTAGGACAGCTGTGATGGACAACGTGCCCTGGAAGCCCATCTCACCAAAGGCCCTCTGTGATGGGAACAGCTGTTTGACTCCCAGATGTCCTTGGCAAAGCGAGGTACCTGGGCACACTCCCCACGCCCAGGATCGCCCATTGCTGTAGGACGGTTCACTGGAGACGTGTCATCGCCAGCAACTGTGCAACATCTGACCCCTCAGATGACAAAAGACAGATTCCCAGAATGGGCAGAGAGGGATTAAGCCAAGTGGTAAATGGATTCCAGGGCTGTTCCAGGATCTGTGCTGATGAGGGAAGCCAATGCCAGGTGGCCAATCCAGAGCTCACACAGTGAGGTTATCACTTCCCTCTTTTCTTCAGATCCGTAAATAGAACCCAAACATCACTTGGGCCATGTTAGAGAGATAAGATGAATCTCTCCCATCCCTTGCAAAGCCTGAAATAGAAGCCCCACTACTCCCCATCCTAAGCATCAAGCGTAGGAGGATGTTGACATTTAGCAGTAGGGAAAATTACCCAAACAATGAACCCTCTCAGGTCTCTCTTCTCCCCTCCCTTTCCCTGGTCCCCTGGAAAATGTTCATAAAGTGAAGTGGAAAATTAAAAAAAAAAAAACCAACTCAAACCCCAACAACCCAAACCCAATCTTCCTAAGGCTGTGGAAATAACACATAGAGGAGAGTGAGTCAGGCTCTGTTAACTGTGCAAGGGTCACCAGACCTGGAGACAGGGATGATTCACCAAGGCACCAAGAACTAGAAGGTAGAAGTGACCAAACAGAGGGTGCAGAAACAAAGTTGCATCAAAGAAGGGGAAGAAATAAGAAATTAAATGGTTCCATGTTGTGTGCACCTTGCTCTTGATCAAACATCACTCAACTGGAACTGACACAGGATGATTCACCTGATAGTGGGGAGATTATTCCCTGTGTGCTTTGTCCAGACTTTCTTTATGAGAAGAAGGGCAGTCTGTAAACCCTCCATCCACCCCCATTCCCTGCTCCTCTCTCTCTTCTTCCCTTGCCTGAGATATTCAGCAGAGCCTCATCTCCCTGCTCCCTCTGCTTCCACTGCTCCTTTCCCACAGCCATTCCCTTGAAATTCGGCAGCATTGTGGGACTCTGTTTTCCCTATAAAAGATGCCTTCAAGAAGATGAGAAAAGCAGGGACTGTTTAGGAGCACAGCATGCCATGGGGAGGCCCTCCTGGATGCCACTGGCACAAAAAGGACATTGTCATAAGAGATGGAGAGGAGAATGGGGCTCAGGTGCCTGGGGCGAATCCTGCCTGCCAGAATGCTCTCCTGCTATTCCACCATTCATCCTTCCTCTTCAGCTGTCCCCCCTCCCTCCTTTCATCTACTAACCATAAAAATTCAAACATGAAATACTTGCCCTGAAAAAAATCCTGAGCACAAAAAAAAAAAAAAAGAAAAAAAAAAGAAAAAAAGAAAAAAAATCCTCCCTCTGCACTTCACAATGAGAGCTGTAAAACTTTTTCTGCTTGGAAAATTCTCCCGGTCAATTTTTCCTACTGTTTAATCCCTGCTTTGAGTTACACTGAATGAGTAAACACATTTTATAAGGTTCTAATTCATACCTAACCCATACAGTTTATAGCTTAACATAGTAAAATACACACACACACACATGCACTTTTTACACACACACACACACACACACACACACACACACACACACACATATACATATACACACACAATCACACACAGAGAGGGATAAACCAGCTTTGGTCCCACTCCTGGAGCCTCCCAGCAGCAGATCTGATTGCTCTGGCATGGGCTGTGCCTTGAAAGCAGCCTGGGGTGCTTAGGTGTGAGTTAGCTGGCCTGGGGGGGTAGTTTCCACTCCAGATTCCTGCAAACTCCTTTGTAATATATAATTAGTCAGTCTTGATAAAGGTACAGCGGGATCCACCGCTCCATCCTTGGAGGACTAAGGAATGCCACCATGTGGTATCCCAGGAACAATTTTTGCCCACTTTCTGCCCACCTGGAGCAAAGGCAAAGGTAGGGAGCAACTGAGGCTGGGCTGGGCCAAAGACCTGCCTGAACCTTTAGGAGGTTCCACAAGGGAAACTTTATAAACATTTTGAGCTGCCTGTTAGTGGCTTTGGATTTGGCTATAACCTGAAGGGGCAGGAGATCTTTATGACTACTGACAAAGGAATTGCCTCTCCAATTGCTCTGAACAGGGTGGCTTCTCTTGAGCTGTTGTGTTTCAGGTTTTTCTGATTGTTTTCCCCAGCAACTTGCTACCATATTGAACCCAGTCCTGTACTTCTGTATTATTGTTTCTCCTACACCTCCGTAACAGCACACCAAGAGATCATTTCCTCAGAGGAGAGAGAAACAGAGACAGAGAGAAAACTGTTGGTGAAGCTCCTGCCAGAGGCTGAGAGAAGCCTGGGCAGCTCTGCTGACACGAGTGGGAATGGAGTGATTTGTGCCAGCTGAGAGCCTGGCACTAAACCATGCAGCTCCTCTGAGCAAGAAGACCAGAAGACAACAGAAACACCCAGAGAATGTCCCAGACACTGGATTCTGTGGTTCTCCAGAAAAGCCTTTTTGCAGCATTTGCTTGATTTATTCCCCTGATAGACTTTCCTCTCCCAGAAGGCATCCAATTAACCAGCACAGAACTCAGAGCGACAACTTATTTTCATTTCCTGAGTCACTGTCACACCTCCTATCATCTTGTTTTGCCTCATCCCTGCTTGTTTACCTCAGCCCCTCTTCTATTCACAAACCAAAAGCAGGAACAAACACAAGCCCCATCAAAAAGCCAAAGCCCACTGGATCCTGCACTGCCCCAACACAACTGCCTGAGCCTCCTCTCCTCAGCTTTGTCTTCTTGTCTTCCATCACAGCCTCTGCCCAAGCTGTCAGCAAGCAAAAAGGAGTTGACCCTCGAAGTCCTTTTTGGAAGTCAGGGTGACCCTGCAGCCTTCAGGTCCTTAAGCAGCCTTGCACAAGAGACACCTTTCTTTCAGGTGGGAGTTTGCTTCCACAGTCCATGCTCCAGGTCTCCACTAGCAACAGTCACAGCTGTGGCTGCCTGAACCACACCCCCATGTGAGCAGGCACTGTCACATCCTAGTTTTTCCTTCTCTTCATTCCTTCTGCCCATTGCTGCCGCTCAGACTAATGTTTCAATTTTTCAAGTGCAAAGATTGGCTTGTAGACTCAGTCTCTTTTGTCTGGGAGCTTTTTAGAAACACAGTCCCTCCCAGGGCATGGAAAAGCCCTCCAGGTCATCAAGGTGGGACCACGGGTGCCACTCCAGCCCATCCTGGCCAGTTCTGTGATAACTTGTCACTGGAAGGCACAGGCAAAAGCCATCACTCATGGCAGCAGCCTGAAGTTGCTTCCAGCCACCCAAAATTTGAGATGTGGGCTCCAGGCCCCATAATGGTATTTTCATTTTCCTCCTCCTCCAAGAAAATAAACCGAGTGTTTATTTCCTGAATGCTCTGGTCTGAGAAAGGTCAAAACTTTCCTGCTGGAGCCAGGTGGCTGGGAAGGGAAGGCAGGGGCAAATATTTGCTGAATTTGTCAATGAGCTCTTATTCAATTTTTCATATTAATATTTATTTAGACATAATGTGAGAGAAACCTGCTCAGACCACAGCAATGTGGGTGATTCCACTGTTATTCTCCTCAAGCCAGCGACTGAGAAGGAAGGAAGGAGAGAGAGAGGGAGGGAGGGAGGACAGAAGCAAAAACAAAAACAAAGCAAGAGTGTCAGGGAGTTCACAGGCAATTTAGAGAAAGTCACAGGCTTTCTTCTTGGCTTAGCAGAAGATGGGATGCCTTGAGAAAGTCAATGTATCTATGGTTGGGCAAAGAGGTTGGATAGCTTGGCCCTTCTTGCTGATATTCAAGGCACAGGTGTAGCTTTGAGAGAGAAAATTATCTCATTATAGAGCCTTTTTATTTATTTTTTTTTTATCTTTTAAAGGGAGGAATTGTTAATGCCATGGAGACAAAGAGAATAAACTGCAACCCCAGGCTTAGTAAATTGTGTGAGATGAACCTGATGTATGTCTTCAATGAGACAGTTCATTCCCCAGATGTAAGGACTGCGGTAAAATCTAATTTATCCGAGTATCCAGAGGCACCATGACACGACTAGGTAAGCTTGAAAAGATGGAAATTAGCAGACAAATTATACATCAGGTAAGGGACTGAGTATGGACAGATGAAAGAGGCTGTGTTGAAAAGAAAGTGCTGGGAACTGAGTTATCACTAGCAGGGATCCTCAACAATCAGCCTTGTAATCACTCCTATTTCTCACAGGAAATACAGCAGTGATTTTAGCACCAATGAAGTGCTGCATTATTAGTGAACAGAAGATCAGAGGATCAGTCAAAAGAAATTAAAGTAACTTGAGGGCTACAGCAATGAAATGGAATGGATTTTAATATTTAAAAATGCAAATCAACTTAAGATGGACATTAAAGTAGTTCTTTTGTTAGCAGGAACCTCTGCAGGCAGAAACAAAGCAGGAGAAGGAGGAATGCCTGGATGCACTGGCTGGTTACAGCACAACCACATGGTACTGATGGATGAGAGCTTGAGAAAAGGAAAGGAAATTCTTGGATCAGCTTAGAAAGGGTCTTCCAACTGAAGTAAGGAAGAATCAAACCTTTGATAGCAAAAGGCTGAATGTGGTGGCCCACTACCTCCAGCCCAACCTGTTCAAAGTGGGACCAACTGTGGGGACAGGGCACGGCTCCCTGGGGCTTGATCCAGGAGAATTTGGGAAAGCTCCAGGGACTCCTCCATAAGCCACATATCTGGTGTATAAACCATCACTGCTTGGGAGCTGAAATCCCACCGGACTGTGGTGTCCAGGTGGAAAGACCTGGATGTATTTCTGCAGGGCTTTGAGCCCCAGAGAGACAGCTGGGAGCGTGTCCCCTGTTGCCCTCCACTGGATAGCAGGAGAATGTCACACTGCTGTGTCATGTCTGGGGACAGCACATCCCAGAGGCATCTCCTCTTTCAGCTGGGGTAATAGTCTGTGCTCTGGGAACAGAGCAGCTGAACTCGAGCTCTGTTTTTGCTCTGGCTGTGTCTCATGTAGCAACAGCTGGGGGACATAGGTTTGCTCAAACCACAGCCAGACGATTGGAAATAAAAACGATATTCATATATTAATTAACATCTGGTTACTCGTCTAATTACACGATACAATGTGCATGAGCTTTTTGTTCCCTTCATATTTTATGCATTGAATGAAAACCAAACAAATGTTGCAAAAGTAACACTGCAAAAAGCAAAAAAACAAACACTGCCCAAGTCTGTACTTACAAAACTTACTGACACATCAGTTTAATTAACATGTAAAGGAGGACATGACTAAACCATGACAACGAACATGGTGGTGACACTGAACTGGAATTAACATCCAGCCTGCTCCAACATGGCCACTTTTCATTAAACTGCATTTCCCTTTGCATGTATTCTTTAGAAAAAACCAAAAAAAACCAACAAAAACCCAGCAATAATTTGTTAAATTGAACAGTTCAGTGCCTGATTTAGCAAATTATTACTTAACCATTTTCAAAAGCCACTTTTAATTAAAACAGACCCTAAAAAAATGGCTGTAAAGCACCATCCCAAAGGAAAGAAGTTGCCCAACCCATCAGACAGTGGCTGGTGCTTTCTGCCACACTTTGGGGACAGAAATAACAAAGAGGGGGGAGGAAAGCCAGATGAACTAAGTCATCACTCAGGTTGCCTGGTGGGTAACACATCATCCTGCCCATGTGGCTGTCCCCATGCAGCTGGCAGGGGTGGGTGACAGGGCACCAGGGAGGTGATGGGGACACTGTGCATCTGTGAAAGGATATGGGTGGGCAGGGAAAAGAACAGCTGAAGGCTTGGCTTGGCACTTGGTTCCAGCTTAGGGCTGGTTTTTTTGACACAGGGGCATTGGGAGAGGAGGCAGGGAGGAGAGCAGATCCTCTTCCTGCCCCATGACCTGCGGAAAATAAATGCCCAACATGTTCTGCCCCACTGAGAAATCCAAATGGGCTCTGACACGATGAGCCACTTTCTCAAAAAGGTTGCACAACAGCACAACAACAACAAAAGCTCAACCCTAGGCTCTCAAACTCCCTTCTGAACCTGAGAGTGGAGTGACAGGAGTTTTGGGGCTCACAGAAGCAGAAGGTCACAGGGCTGTGGGAAGGAGCTCGCACAGAAGTGCTCCTCAGCACTCACCAGCACCCACCCTGCTCGAGTACCAGGCTGAAAAAACAGCTCTGTTTGATGCTGATGCCATGGAGGGAACACAAAGCAACTGCTCACCTTTTGGGTGGACTGGTGCCCAGGCTGAAAACCTCTCCAGTACAGCAGATGGTGCCACTGGGGTGTGAGCAGACATCTGGGACACGAGCTCTGAAGGGTTAATAGCACCAGCCCTCAGTCTGTTAGAGGGACCAGAGGCAGAGAAGGCTCCTCTCCTCATTCCAGTCACCCATCCTTCCCACAGACCATCCCTGACCTGGACAGCACCCAGGTGTGATCCAGCCCACCTGGCTCATCTCTGTGAAGGTGGCCAGGAAGGATCTCACCATGGAATCACTGTTTTATGGTCAGCCTCCCATAATCCAATAAAGATGTTTCTATTCCTTACTGGACCCGTGCATGAGGCTAGATCCATGCTCAGCTATTTGGGAAGAGGACACCTATGAGGACAACCCCAGAGCAGAGCAGGTTGCACAGCCTCAGCTCAGTGCCTGAGCTCTTTCCACACACTCAGCTCCCACAACACTGCCAAACTTAAGTGTTTGGGTTGAAATTTTCCACACTGGGTATCTGCCTCCAGCTGAATTTTTTTGGAAAGTTTCAGATTGAAAAAAAAGTCCAGAAGTCAAGCCAATTCCAACAAGACAGTTGGGAAAAAATATACTTTTCCTCATGTTAAAAAAAAAAAAAAAGAAAGAAAAAAAAAAAAGAGTAAAAAACTAAACCTAACTTACATCTTTTGTTATGAAGCCACAGTGTTCAGAGCATGGACTTGGCATTTGTACCAGGATTTGGCCTTTCAGTACCTAAAGGGGCTCCCAAAGGGCTGGAGAGGGACTTGTGACAAGGGCATGGAGTGACAGGACAAGGAGGAATGGCTTCAAACTGATAGAGGGCAGGGTTAGATGGGATATTGGGAAGAAATTTCTTATTGTGAGGCTAGTGAGGCACACACATTCAACAGAGAGGCTGTTTGGCTTCTCCTGAGTTGGAAACCAGTCTTGTATTCAGAGACCATGCACACAGTGAAGGAAAGACAACTGAAAGGTGGATGTGAACTGAACTTTAGAAAGAAGGACTGTGAGACACCATAGTCTCCACTACCCACCAGCACATCTCCTGCAGAGCCATACTGGGACACAAGAACTTGCACCCACAGGCCAAGAGCCCATCACCCTGGTCAGTGGCCACCAATTGGGCTGGAAAGCCCCAGGTAAACAGCAGTGCTCAAGCCAACTCTTATCTCCAGGGCTGTGTGCTTCAACTCTGCCTCCCCCAAATGGGAATCACAACAATTCCCTGCCCCAGAGAAGGTTGCTGAGAAAAAGAATCACAAGACGTGAAATACTGATGGAATAACATCTCAGAGAAGGAAGTCAGACCTTCATCTGCTGGAGTATCCCACTTCCCTCACTCAAATTCTTGACACCGTCTAGCACCAAGTGGGGCTTACATCTCACTCCCTAAATTGGGACACTTGGTAGGTAAGAGCTTGTCTTTTATCTCTGCCTGCTCTGTGGTCTTCAAGACAGCTTCAGTCTTCAGGGCTCCTACCCTCTGATGCTTCACCAACATCAGGAAATGTGCCAGGAGGAAGGAACAGAAAGAAATCTGGAGGAGACAACTGTCATGTGAAACTCCGGCGTGAATGGCGCAACCAGTTGCATGTCAGGGGGCTTGGGAAGGGGTAACTGGAGCTGGCAGGGTGGGCATTTGCTCAAAGGAAACCACAGAGGACTGACCAAGCACTTGAAAGATTCCACACATACCTCCCAGATACGCGGCGGTTACAAAATCCCTGCCTGGATGGGGGTGGTGGAGTGCCCTTGGGGGAAAAAAAAAAAAAAAAGAGGGGGAAAAGGAAAAAAAAAACAAAACCCCAAACAACCATTCATGGGGCAGACAGAGGGCTGCAAGTCCTCTGCTTTCACGGGACACCGCAGGCATCAAGACATCGCTGGCTTGGAATTTGGGCTATGCTTGCGGTCCGTGAGGCGACTCGGAAGCCTTTGGTCACATTAAGCAACGTTACATGATAATGCTGCAGCACTTTCAGGCTGAGGGAGAAGGAAAACAAAACAGATGACTCTGGATGGAAAGGCATTGCTGTAAACCTGGGAGGGAGAAGAACATTCCTTCGGATACTCTTTTTGGCTGGTTGCGTCCTCTCCTCCCACCTCCCACCTCTCTCTCCCCTTCCCCCCCTCCTTCTCTTGGAGAATTGGTGACAGCAAGTTTTTTGGTTGTTTTTTACTAATATTTCCATATTACATAGAAAGTAAGAGTGTGAAAGGCCATGCAGAGCAGTGGCAGCTAGACAGTGGAATCTGCAACTGAAGGGTGGAGTTGGAGCACTGGAGAGGTGCCGGTTATTTATAGGGTATGAGAGAACACAAAAAATGTCTGGCCCCTTTAAGGCCCCTTAATCCAAACAACCAATGGAAAGAGAAAAAAAAAAAAAAAAAAAGGAAAAATAGAGAAAAATAAAGAAGAAAAAGGGAAGGAAAAAAGTTGAGGAGAAAAGACATCTCTGCACTAGACTGTAAAGTGTGAAGGAGGACCAGGCGATGGCCTGGCACGGTCCTGTCCCGTCCCTCCAGCCAGACCCGTGCCCATGGCAGGGCAGCATCCCACTGGAGCAGTGGGACCGGCGTCAGGGCGAGGAGCCCTGTGCTCCCCAGGCAGCCCCGAGGCACAGCTGCCTCCAGGGTGGGACGTGGCAGCTGTTTAATCCATGAGACAGCGGCGCTGGACAGGATGCGGAGATGAACAGCGCGTTCAAGAGATACCAAAAGGGAGACGCTGACAACGCCGGGAATACGGCCTGGAAATTCCCTTTCTTCAGTCTGCGTTCATGGAGCAGCCAGGGATCTTTGCACTCTGATCCAAAAAGAAGATCCATGGGATGTGGCCGTTCACTGTCCTCACTCATTTTGGGATCCATAAGCTGAAGGATCATCTGTAAGGCCTTCTCGTGTCCGGGTATTTCAGTGCAGATGTGGATGCTCTGGTTGGACCCTCGGCCAGGCTGGTCTAAGAAGGGTTATTTGGCTCTAGGCCTGGAAGATCACCACTTCCAGCCCTTTCCTAGGATTTCTGGTAGATTTTAGGCCAGCTGAGCAATGTCTTCCCTCTACAAAATGTCTTTCCTGAAGATGAGCGAGAGGGGCAAAGAGGTGCCACACAAAGCACAGCGCTTTTGTGCTCTAACTAAAACTCCTTTTTGCTTGTTTCCAAAAGAAATGCATGAGGTTATGACTGTTTTTTCTAAGCAGGCATAAGGGAATCATGAAGAGGTCCTGGAGGACACTCAGCACTTGGGTGATTTAGTGTACAGCAAAGTGGAGAAGTCATCAGCTTCGATGAACATACACCTGGAACCAGAGAAACTGAAGACAGACAATTCTGTGGATAGAGAGGAGTCAGTAAAGAGATTCAAAAGCTCAAGCAGATGACAGTGACACTAAATCCTCAGGTCTTTTCACAAGCCCTGCTCTTATTCCCTAGGATCCTGTTGAACCCATGAGCCTCCACTAATAGGTTTCATTCTCCTCTGCCAGTATCAAGTAACAAATGTCAGATCTCATATGGGAATCACTAACAACATAAAAATGAGATTTATATGGAAAGATGAAGTTCAAAAGAACAGTTACAAAACCCAGAAAGGTTTTGTTTGTACCCAAGTACACACAAATAAAATCAAAGTCAAACCAGTGCTGTTCAGGACTGAGATCACCATCGCCCATGACCTTCTCCCACCATCACTCTGATTTTGAATGCTGGACACTGGCTGCAAATTAATTTGCTGAAACTGAGGAAAATGCTTCCCTTATGTGTAAATAAGAAAAGGCCAAACATGCATTAGGTAATTTCAAACTTCCTTTAGTTGCTTGCTAATACTCCCTCCAGCTCCAGGAGCTCCAGAGCTCTAGCACTGCTCATGACCTTCCAAGCTCTCAAGAAGGATGACATAATGTCAAAGTCCTCAATGGCCAGTGGGTGATGCTGGTTGAGTTTTTCTGCTGACCACAGAAGTGCCTAAAGTACCACAGATCTGGAACAAACAGAGGTGTGAAAAGGTGAAAAGACTTGGTCATGCTGGGGCCTGGACAAGAGGAATAAGTCATCACAGCTCTTCTGATGTCAGCGCCCCAGGGAGGCTGGACCAGCATCAAGCAGAGCAGGGAGGAAAAGGAGGGAAGAGCCTCTTCCTGCTTGTCACAAGGCAATTCCAGGAAACTCGGACCTCGCCTCTCCTCCTGCTCTGGACTTCAGCCACTGGCTCGTCCTGCTCAGAGAATCTGTCAGCACACCTCAAACCCTCGAAAACTGGGGCTTAAGCCAAGGCCCTCAAAAGGGAGAAAAGGAAGGATGGGAGACAGAGTCCAAAAGTGTCTTTCCGCCCTAAAGGTGAGCCCTTTGGAAGAGGTTGGAGCCCCACTCGCTCCGCCTGGGGACGGCCTGCCAGGGGCTGTTTGATATGTGGAGTGAATGAAAACATTACCCCCACACGGTGATGTTCCAGCAACTTTCAGCACCAACTTGTCTTTATCTTCTTTTGTTTTAAACACAGACTCTCGGGAAAGCAACTCAGCAGACCAAGCTGCAGAGCAGAGACAGAATAGAATTGTCTTTTTTTTTTGGCTTCCAACGCAAGAATGCAAAGCATTGTCTCTCTGGGAGGAGAAATAAGTATGGGCAAGTGTTTTGGCAAGAGAGCCACGAAGGAGAATGGAAGGCGAGGCTGAGGCGGGGGAAGAGGAAGGGAGGGAGAGCTGGGGGTCAGATGGATGGTTTCGTCTTTTATAAATCTTGGATGAGGAAGAGGCACACAGATGGCTTTGTGTTTTAAAATGATTCTAATAAATCAACTCCATAATCATAATCAAAATGCCCTTGTCTCTCTTTTTTCCCTCCTCTTCCGTGGATCACAGCTGAGCAAGGAGGCTGGAGCATGAGTCTGGTGAGGGAATGGCAAGCTCGAGGTGAAACCCGGCTGTGTGTGAGGGAATGTGCAAACCCACGTGCACATGAGAGCACAGCTGGGCGTGGGAGCCATCCCAGCACTTGCCATGTTACTTGTGAGTGAGCAAATGGCACGAGCAGGGGAAGGAATGAGCACGGGGGACTTTGCAGCTGGCAAGGGTGGGCACATCCCCGGGGGAGCCTGGGCCATTTCTAAGGATGAAGAAGGTCCAAGAGTGAGGGTGAGGCTGCAGCTATCTGCAAAGAGAGGAGCTTCCCTGATGGTGGGGGAAGGAGTGGGAAAAGGCAGGGTCTGGTCTCTCCCAGGCGGGAGCAGACGTGCCGGGGAGGAATGCTGCGTCTCCGTTCCAGCGCTCCGTCTTGGCTGCGAGGAAGGTGCAGCCTCTCCTCCTCCTGCAAGAGCCACTGGGCCTGGTCCGCGGGGGGAGCAGAGGCTCTGGCTGTTCGGCTTTTCCATTTGGAGCTCCACGTGGCACGAAATCCCATCGGTTTCCTTGCCAGAGGGAGCCAGGTGGAGAGAACAATAAAAAGCAGAAGGCGCGGGGCGGGGCGGGATGGTCCAGAGCGGATGCAGAGGATGGAATTAATCAGCTGTCCGGGAGGAATATTAGAGCTCTTCGGCTTGTCGTCAACGCCTTCTCCTCCTTCCCAAAGACAGACACAATGAGAGACCAAGGAACATTTCCTATTGTTACAGGGGATTTGTCCACAAGGTCCAGCCCCATGTGGAAGTCATTACCGGCTGGGAGTGGTAGGTATCCGCACAGAACATGCAGCAACATGGGATGGGGGAGGGCAATGGGGAAAAAGTTGAGAGACTAGAGATGAAGGGTCCCTGTCTAATTGATTTAAGCATCTCGAGGGAGACTGTCACCACAGCAGCCCAGCTCCAAGTGCAGGGATCGCTATGGGCCAAGGTACGGAGTGTTTTTCTCGGTATCACCCTTTGGGCTGAGCCAAAGGGCTTCTGTGAGAAGCCATCAAGGGTAGCTCAGTGCCCTTGATCAGAAGTGGATCATGGATTTCACTGCTGCTACTGAACGGGGAAGGGAGGGACAGTTACATCAAGGTTTCTCCTCCCTCCTCTCACCCTCCCTAGACAGAAAACCAGAGTGGCTGCAGCAGCAGCTGTACAAAGCACGAGAAGAGCCAACCACTGCCCACCTGCACATCCTCCCACTCCAGCAGAACTTGGCCTTCAGGATCATCCGTGGAAAAAACGTAATTATCCATGGGTGAGAGCCCAGGACTGAGTGATCAGAGAGAGTCAGCACCTCCGTGCTCCTGGGGGAGGGCAGATCCTTTTAGATGTTACATCTAAGCTCAGTTGTTTCACGCTAAATCGTACTGAAGTCAGCAGCATCTCCAGAAGTGGTGATGTCAACATCCCCAGGACAGCCAGAGGAAAGGAGTACCTCAGAAAACAATGGGAAATCAGCATCCCAACTCACTTGCTGCCACTTCTCAGTCTCCCTGCTCCTAATCTATTCAGTACTGAACACGATTGAGAACAGAACAGATGTTGCTGTAGGTAAAACACAGTCCTGTGTACAACAAAGCTCCCCAGGTGCTCTCATGACTTCCCGAGCCACGAAGGAGCAGATAGAAACAAAGTCAGTCATGTCTATTGGGGTAAAAATGATTGTACGGAGCCTATTTGGGCCATTTGGTCTGACAGAAACCATGGGATGCATTGGAAAGGGAAGTGAGAGGACAAAGGAGGGCAGGAACACAGTCGAGGGTTCTAAGGGTTCTAACAGTCAGTCCGACAAGCAGTGTTTGCTGGGGTTTTCAGAAGCTCCAAAATGTCACACACAACTACCACAACTGCAGACAGGCACACGAAACTTCTCAAACCACCCATTCCAAACAGCACTGGGGGAGCAGGACACCACTGCTGTGGGGAGACCAGGACGAACAAGGACTCTCAGCCACCCCAACATGCTGTAGGATACCCAGGACAACTGCCCCCAACCTTTTGCACCACAGATTAAGCAGATTTCTCCAACCTTCTGCCCTCCTGCAGGGCCCTGCTGCTCCACCCTGCCCCACCACACCACATTTCTTGCTTCCACCAAGTTTGCTGCCCACAGAAGCCCTCACAGAGCCAGACTCGGTGATACCATGCTGTTGCTGCTCTTCTTTAAAAAGTGAAACAAGATAAAATACGAAAACTTGTTATAATTCCATGGAAGTTATCAGCGGGAAGCTTGGGATGCTCAGCTCCTTTATCTCCAAGGAATTTCACCTCAACTAAGCAGGATGTCCCTCCCCCCAGGGAAGCTTTCAGCTGGGTTCTTTTACCAGCATGAACACTGCAGATTTTTCTTGTAAACAGTGTGAACATTCTCCTCAATTTATGTCCTTCAAGAACTCATTTTTACCAACACTTATGCATCATAACACATTGCTCTCATCCTGCAAAATCTCAACATGGGTACAGCTTTGTGCCTGAGATCTCCCTGGTTTCAATGAGCTTTTCATCAGCAGCTTGCTGGAGAGGTTGAAGCTGTGCTTATGTTTTATGGATCTGGAAAAAATATTACATAGCAATAGGGTTCAAACAGGAGTCCCCAGCTTCATCAGATGTTTGACTCACTTGGTACATGCAGTCTAAAATGGAAACAGGGGATGGGAAGCATAATAAAATGTAACAAAAATGTCTATAAACATTTCAGGTTATTGAAAAAAAAAAATCTCTTTGTAAGTTCTCTAACTTAAGAAATCATGAACATGTATTCTCACAAAGTTAGACTTAGAAGTAGCTCATATTTAACTCAAATTTGCATTGTTCCAATTATAACTACAAAGTACACAGGACATATACATGCATAAAATATATTATTACACTGTAAAATATATATTTATATTATTTAAATTAAATTTAAAATTGAAATAATACTGAAACTAAATATATTTGTTTGCCATATGTATTTGGAGGACACGCTATCCTCATCCTGTAATACCAAAGAGTATAAAAATAAGGCTTGCTATTGAAGTCATGGAGCTCTCTTTTCTAATTGTTTTTTTTCTCTTTTTAAAGAGAACTTTTGGGGCAGTCTGTCTAACATGATGTACACACTCTCCTCCGTGGTACTGAAGATGGCATGAGTCCAGTGTGGATCCGCCCGGTCCAGAGGGGGAAGCCCAGCTGGCCAGGAAAATGTCTGTGATGCCACGAGGGTTCAGCAGGATAAAACCACCTCAGTGCTGCCTCATGGCACTGCCATCATCTCCTGTGACAGCAAAGAGGCCACGGCCACCACGGGGAAGGCCCACAGAGAGTCCCCACTGTCACCAGCCCACGCCGTGGTGACCTCCCAGAGCTCCTCTGGGGCAGCCCACTGGCAGCACCACCTCTCTCCCACCTCCCTTCCCGCTCTCCCCCCACTCCAAGCTCTCCTTCCCCTTGCCTCTCTCTCTCTTTCACTCTCCCACCACAGCTGGTTAAAATTACGCTGGAATTTTGTTTTTCTGTCAAGTGAATTTGGACCTGGTAAATCCCTCCCAGCCATTCCAGTGGCCTCCCAGCGAACATCCAGGCTGCATGTAATACACATGATTTAAGAAAGGTGCTGCTGCTGGAGCTATTTCCGAGCACGTTCAGGACACAGGGCTGGGGGCAGCCAAGAGAGGCTCCCGAGGCTCCCAGACACCCGGGGAGGGATGTTGGGGTGTCCACATGAGGAATGGGTGGGAGGAGGAGGAGAGGTCCGAAGGCATGGCATGTCAGCTGGAGAAGCTCACCTTGCAAAGATGATACAAAACAAAACAAAACAAAACAAAAAAAAAAAAAAAAAGGGGAAAAATGACAGCAGAAGAAAACAAAAACATCCCAGGCTTGGAGAATTCCCAGCCCTTTTGTCTTGAGAGACCACAGGAGCAAACATGAGAACCCTCCGGTGAGGGAAGCCAACGGGGAGCTGTGGTACAGGAGGAGAAGGACATGTTCTTGGCTGACCCAGGGAAGGGCTTGCAACAACATCTTACAATTAATCAGGGCTGTGGGTGTGTACCTGCACTCATGTGCTCATGCCTGGCACGGCGTGGGGGCTCCCGGTTTGTGCCTGGGGAGCTGCCAGTTCTTGGTGGTCTTTGTCCCAGTTCTGCCTGGAGCTGGCAGAGCACAGCTCAGGGAGGCTCAGAGTGCCTGGGGAGGTGGGTGGTGGGACCCGGGCAGGGATGTGTCCACGTCCAAGCCTGAGAGCCTCCCCTGCTCTGCAGCTCCAGTAGGGAACTCAGAGAGTCCCAAAATTGGTGTCCCGTCTGCAGCAAAAGGCTTGGGTCACCCCCAAGGAACTCCAGGATCTCCCAAGACTAGTGAGGAATATTAGGTCAAAACCAGCTGGCCAGACAAAACTGGTTAAACTGGTTAAAAGTAACAGGTTTAAAAGCACAAGTACAAGTCAAAGACATTTTGGCTTGGGAGAAACAAAGTGAGGCAATCCCTCTGATAGCACTGAAATTGCCCCATTATGGCATTTTTTTTGGAATGGAACAATGCAATTTTAGCTTTCAAAGTGACTTTTTTAAGGACAATCACCGATGTTTAAAAATATTAAGTTTTTAAAAGGTCAGGAAGAGAAAAAAACTTTTCACTTTTGCTCAGCAAAGCCTCCAAATAAGCCCTAAGTGGGTTTTATGAGTGGGCAAGGACGGGAGGTAGGGGTTGTAAAGGGCAGATTTTATTTAATGGAATATTTCAGTTATTTTAGAAGGAAAGAAGGGGAACTGTTCCCTTTGGTCATAATTAAATGCATGCATGTTGTGTATATATATATACACATGTATATATCCACACACACATCTTTTCTCATCAGATTGAATATCCAGGCCCTCGCCAGGTTTAATTAATTAATACCTGGTTGTGCTGAGCATGTTGATACCTGGACAATTCCTGATCCCAAAAGAGCAAACCAAAGGATGAATTAGGATCTAAGGGGCAAAGCAACAACTTAAACTCCCCCAATGGCTCAGTGGCAAACCTGCAACCAGAATCCAGGGAGCTCTGGGTATCACTCACTGCATTATGCACTTGGCCAAGTGCGTGGAGGAAAAGCTATTTATAAGGTGATGACTGAACAGCCAAAGAGCCGAATCCATGGGCTGGGTTGGATGTGAGCATGAAAAAGAGGAGAGAGATTGGGTGTGCATGTGTGTGTGCCCACAGGCACGTCCATGCCCACCTCCTGGATGGGGCCAGCAACCACCTCTGAAATCACCCAGAGGAGGTGTAAAGAAAAGAAATAAAATCAAAGGCTGAACTTGGTACTACTCCATATTCCTCCTCCCCTCACCTCAAACACAGCAATAAAAACGGTAAATTAACTTTTATTTTTTTTTTCTCTTCGTCTCTGCTAAGCTTTAAATGATATGAGAAGTTTTTATACATAATATAGATTTATGGCTTTTTTGTCTTTCAGTTAAATGCCGGGTTATGAAAGAAAAGGAAGTTATGTTTTGGTCATAAACGGAAAGCACGCAAACAGAAAATCATTTAGATATCACTATTGCAAACATGATCCCTGCATTTTTATGTGTATATAAATATATATTCACGCACACAACAAAGATACAGAACCAAACCCCAGGCTTATATATTATGTTTATACACTATATATATGTGCACTTATAGAGAATTCACTTACTGACTTTTTTTTGGTGCTTGAAAACATGCCAGTAAAAAGCCAAAATGTCAGTAAACACACTGGATGTCGTCACTGTTTTCCCTCTTCAGGTTGGTTTCCCCAGTGTACAAAGGTCAGCTCCAGCTCCAGCATAAATTATTGCTGCCTATTCGACTCATAATACCATATCCAAATAATAACCAACACATGCTGGATGCTTTATGGATGAATAATTCCTACCCCAAAGAACTGGCAATTTAAACAGCTCAGGTGTAGCAAAACTGGGGGAAAAGCCTCACTGCCCAGGTTGTATGGCCAGGGGCAGAGCGAATCCTGTGCCCAAGCAAAGCTCCCAGGACTGAACCAGCACCTCCACACCTGCCCCTTGCTGGACCCAAGGCAGGAGAAGCACCTGGGGCAAGTTCACAGTGGTCAAACCTTTGCTAAAGCCCAGCAAACCTTTGGATGCTTTGACCTGGCGTGGAGCTGTCGCACTTTGGGACACCCAAGCGGGTGCCAGCACCGACGGATGGGACACTGCCTTCCCTTTGCAGGACGGGGTCGGGCTGTCACCCACCCCTGCCCTGCAGGCCCTGCTTTGGTTCAGCATGTGGCTGAGACCCCACCAGCCTCCACGACGCCCCGTGTCCCTCCTGCATGTGACGAGCACGAGCACAAAGCCCTGCGGTTCCTCGGAGCACATCCCCAGCCCGTGCTGGCTCCGGCCCTGACATGTAAATAATGACATACCATTTCCACGGCTTTCCAGCCTATTACACTGCTCTTTGGACCTTGCCTCCCATCAGAAGAGAAAACCTGCGTCCCTGCGTGACCCTCCTGGCGCAGCCAAAGCAAACCAACGTGCTATATTTGTTTTTCAAGCCCTGGCCAGGAATGATTCCCGTAAGGCTCAGCCTGGCTTAATGGAGCTGTGTCTGTGCTCTGCCTCTAAGCCTGCACTTGGCCACGGGGCTGGGGCTGCCTTTGCACTGGCTCGGGTAGGACGGAGCGGGGTTTGCTGAAGGTAACAGTGAGAAGCAGCAGCAGCAGGAACTGACGGTGAGGCAGGGGAGGAGGAAGAAAAAAAAAGGGAGACAAGGGAAAACAAGGAGGAGGGGCAGACAGAGGGTGCTCCCAGCCTTCCCAATGTATTGTGGCTGTTCTGAGACAAACTTGGCTGGACAGCAGGTTTCCACTGAGGAGCATGGTGAGAGGACAGTCAGGGCTGCATGAGCCATCACCAGGAACTCCTCACCACCCGTGTCACGTCTCCACACTCACCCCCTCCAGCCTCTTGCCTGACCACTGCAGCAGCTCCGATGTTTTCCTTGGAGGTGGATACTGCAGTTGTCCAGGGCAGGCTGTGCTGCTGGGGGTGCCACAAGGAGTGGTTTGGTGTCAGGGGGCTGGTGCCATTGCTCATGGCCTTGCTGCTTCTTCTCTCTGCTTCCTGACAGCCCTTGGGGCCAATGGGGCTGATCCCAGACCTGTCACCAGTTGCTGAGGTGCTGCCACAGCAAAAAACATCGCAGTGTGCACCAAAACCACTGCAGGGCTGCACTGCCCTTCCTCACTGGCCCTTTCCCCACTGGTCCCATTCTTGAGTCAGGGCTACCCAACCTCCTTCCTCCCAAAGGAGCATCCTCAGGACTGCACACAGTGTGAAAGATGCAGAAATCACTTTTGGGTCCTTCACCATCACATGTCTACCTCCAGCCAGTCACTTGTTCCATTCACTCCAAAGAGTGATGACATGAATCCTGCCCTAAGATAGGCACGTGAGATCCTGGGTTTTTTCCCACCACAATTAAGCCCCGTTCTCTGTGTCTTGTGAAGCCTTTTCCACTCCCATGGCTATCTGCTTTATTGCAGAGGTATCTGCAGTACAGTAGTCCTGGATACCACTAAAGCACCACATGCAGAACCCCATATACAGACTGTTTTGAAAGCAGGGTACAGAGGGATTCCTTTTTCCAGGAGACACCTTTTTCCATCAGGATTTCCTCACTGGATGCACTCAGCAGAGGAACAAGCAGGTTTGTCCATCCAATGATGTTTGCAGCCATTTGGGATGTACTCAAATGGGGAAAGATTCAACACCTTAGGAAGAGAATGGCCATGAAGTTTGGATCCAGCATTAAACTTCTAGTGAGTTTGTGCTGTTTTGAGTTTCAGTTTTTTTGTTGGGACCTGTCCTCTGGGGAAGCACCCATTGCTGCTGGCAGGTGGGAACCCAGGGTGGTTGTACCCTCCACACCCACGCTGCAGCCCACCCAAAATGCAGCCACTTCAACACACTTGGTGCCCAGGACATAGGAGAGTATTCAAATGCCCTCACCCTGTGGCCAGGATTACTCTGCATTGTGCAAACAACCAACCTCTGAGCCCAGCAACCCTCACCGAGGTCAGCTATAATGAAGAGACACATCTTCCTTTGAACATCCTCAAACCCAGCAAACAATTACCCAGAAAACCACCAGAGAATCATGTCTGGGAGGTCTGGGTGTTCTTGCACATCCCAGGTTCACATGTTCAGGCAGAAGGGGAGATGAGCACTTCGAGGCCATCTCGCAACCACAGGGATCCTCCACCCCTGGGCAGCACAGGTGGGGGGGAAGAGGAAGCTGAACTTTTAATGGTGAATGTAAAATATTTCTACTAAACCAGAAGCTCTGCCCAGAGGGTATCAAATGACTCAGCTGTGCACAAGGAGTCCCTTGCCCCCAAGTAGTGTGCCAGGCCAGCCCAGGCACGTGGGAACACAAGTCACCGCTTGTGTCAGGGTGGAATTAAGAGCATTGAGTCAAATTCCTGACCACAGCCACAGCTGCCCATGGGCTGTGGCTCCAAGGGAGCCACGGTGCCCACAGCAGCATCTCAGAAATGCCACCTCTGGCCCAGAGCTCCCCCCTGACCCCCCATCAGTGCCCAGTGAGTGCATGGGCATCTCCCACAGCCTCACCGCAGACACAGCACATCCAGCTGTAACGTTCCAGCATCCTTCCCCAGAGTGGTACTTGATGAGCTAAAATTATATTTCTGCAACCTGTACCCTCCCTGGTCCTGCTGCAGGGACAGGGCAGGGCTGTGGGGTGGGGGGCCTGCAGGGCACAGCCTGGGCACAGTGTTGGAGATGCCACCCTTGCCCAGAAAGTCTGGACAGGCTGGAGCACAGGCAGAGCTGCAACTCCACCTGGAAGATGCCTGCTCCTGCCTACCTGCCGAGGGAGGGAGGGAGAAGGCAACGGTCCCACATGTCCCTCGGGATGCACGCTGCTGTCCTGCCTGCAAGGCAAGGCAAGGCGGGACAGGGAAAAGCAAGGCAAGGCAAGGCAAGGCAAGGAGCACACGGCGAATGGCAGGGCTGGGGCTGCCTGAGTGCAGAGCGACCCAGACGGGGCCCCCTCGGCTTCCCGGCCAAGGCAGGACGGAGCAGCCCAGCTGCTCGGGCTTGGCTTCTCCTTGCATGGCAGCTGGGGGGGAGAGCCAAGCGCGGGGAGAGACGGGGAGCGTGTGCGTGCACGGGGGGCTGCAAACACCCGCCCCCCCCTCCAGCCTTCCCTCGGCTCTGGGGGGGAAAAAAAAGAAAAAAAAAAAAGGAGTAAGGAATTAGTAATTAGAAGGTGAAATCAGGACATAAAAGAAGCAGAAAATCGTCTCAAAGGGTGCTTTTTTCTTTTTAAAGGTTTCACCAAGATTTTTGCTTTTCCCCAGGGTGTCCTTTGCAAATCAGGCCTCACTGCAAAGGCTATTGGATATGACTCTGACGTCAGCAGGGAAAAGGTCCCCAGACTCTCATTAGAAAGGGGAAGAAAAAAAAAAATCTATCCTTTTTTTTTTCCCCTGACCAATTTAACCTTTTCAGAACAATAAACAGGCTGGTTACAGGACAAAACCAAACAAGCAAAAGGGCTGTGGGCTCCACTGCCTGAGGATGAGGGAAGGTGTGTGGTGAGTAAATGCCAAGGGTTTGAGCTGGCACTGTGGCCAGGCAGCCCCATGCTCTCCATCCTGGCTGGTTCAGCACTCAAGGGCTCAGCACCAAGGGGCCCCTGGGTAGTAGCACCATGCCCACAAATGGGGTTGTTTTTAACCCTTTGCTGGTCTGGGAACCGAACATTTCACCACCTGAGCCAGTGTTTTGGCATCAGAAAGGGGTCCTGAGATGCTGTGGGGCAGCTGCCTGGAATGGGGAGTGAGAGCAGCCAGTGGTACCCAAGGACAAGGATGGGTTTTGTTCCTGGCTCTGCTGCTGAGCAGCCACAGTGCTACAGAAACCAGAGAGTGGGACAAAATGCTGCTCTGCCTTGCCCCAACATGCAGCCAAACTGAGTTACTGTAACTCTCCTGCTGAAACAGCTCAATGGGTGAACAGCAGCAGCTTCCCAAATGCCCCTTGCAGACCTCCCATCCATTCTGGAGAATGCTTGGATGTCAGGTTTTGCATGATCCTTGCACACAGGCCCTATAAAGAGTAGTGTAGGGTTATTAGTGTTCAGAGCCCTTGGTTGCCATTTCAGGGAACAACAGAGGTGTGAACGAGGCCCTAAGGGGCCAGGCTCACTCAAGAAGGGTCCCAGCCATAGAGACTGTGTCCAAGTCTCTCGAAAATAAGATACTTAAGATGGTAAAGAGTCACACCTAAGAGAAACAGCCTTTTCTGAATTATAAAGATGAAGCTTGTTGGTGTGCAGCCCATGGGACTGTGCTGATGGAGCCTGCGACACCCGGGGTGGGCAGTGACCCAGAGGGAACATCTGCTCATCCTACCTTACTTTGGGCCTGGTTTTCTCAGCCTGGGATGGGCAGATCCTGGCAAGCAGATCTGGCAGGGCTGCTCATGAGAACTGGGCTGCTGCCCTTCCCCAGGAAGCAGGAAGGACAAATTGCCCCAAGGTGGGAAAAAGACACCGCGAGTGGCAGATCCAGCTGATGGAGGAGGGAGGACCAAAGGGCTGGGTGGCTTCTCCAGCCTTCCAGCTGCCCACGCAGGACCCCACTGCTCTCCAGCCCCTGTGCACACTGGGGGATGCTGCAAGGTCCCCTCTTCTCTTTCTGGGTGCCTTTGTGCCCTGAGCAGCCCCTTCCCTTGGCCCTGCACCATTTCCCACGCTGTCCATGGAATGAGAAGGCAACTCCCCACCTGACACAGTGGGACTCTGCTTTAAACCCTGCCCTGCACACCCTAAAGCCACAGCACCCCATCCCACATGCTCTCCCATCCCACTGAAGGCACTTTTCCTTGCCCCCATCACGCTATAAGGATGCACAGAACTTCCCCCCGCTGCCGATGCCGGAACCGCGCCAGTGCTGGATACCAGTTGCCCCAGTTCAGCTGTGCTGGCGAGAGAGAGGACGGGAGCTTTGGCCAGATCTCCACCCAGCCACGTCCCTCCAGGGTGGAGAGGGAGGAAGCACAGAGGCCTCTCGCTCCCAGCCGCCTGGCCCCAGGCTTGGCTTGTCTGCGCCGGGGCGGGTGCGCAGACGGGGCTCTTCCCTCTCTCTTTTCCTCTCCATTTTGTACTGCACTGTCCAGGGCAGTGAACGTGGAGCCCATCAGCCCAGAAGGCTGGGACTGCTTTCCCACCACTCCCCTGTCATTAGCACCGTCACATCTGTCCTGTGGCACTGCCACCCACGCTCAGCCCTTCCCTGAGGTTTGACAGGGGCGTGCTGGGCTGGATGAGCCCAAGATGGGCTGCAGGGACCTTTCTGGGACAGACAGATGAAAATCCCTCTGCAACAGGGCTAACAGCTCTACAGGTTGGGTCCTGGATATTTTCTTTGCTGTCACTGAATGCAGGGGGAAGTGAAGCTCATCAGCAGTGGATAGGGAAAGCAGTACTGTTATTCTTGGGATTAGGATTTAATCTCCTCAATTCCCTGCCTCAGACACAGTCCCTCCTGCCCTGGCCATGGCTCAGGACCTCCTCAAACCCCACAGGTTTGTCAAAGGGCATCAAAAGATGCCAAACCTTGTCAAAGGAGAGAGGGCAGAAAACAGCTGGGGATTCCCAGCTCCTATTGCTCCCTGATCTCCAGGCTGCACCTTTGCAGACATTCACCCCAGCTGCTTCTGCCCTTTTACTTCCCCAACCTGGCTAAGCCCCCAGCCCAGCAAGGCCAGCCCAGCTCAGGCATCACCTTGATTTTACCCCACTGAGACTCACAGGGGGGACACCCACCCGCCAGCATCGACAGCAGCTTTGTGCTGCATGGGATAATCCTGGGGGGATGGTGATAAAGATCTCCTCATCCCCATGGAAATCGAGCCATGTTCCTCACATACCTCCACTAATTCAATTTTACACTGTGTGACTAGACCTGCCAAACCTTTATTATTCTTTCCTCTTTAGAAGTTTGCAGCAGAGGGGTACGGTGGGCAGAGGGGAGGGTGGGGGGCACGAGGGAGGGGTGGGCTCCCTCCTGCCTCTCCTGAACCTGATCTCTGCAATAAATGGTCATGCCTGGTCCTCTTCAGGCATGGTTCATTACTCTCCTTTCAAAACATGGGGCTGAGGATGGAGGGCAAGAGGAGTCTGAGGCAAATTTGTAATTGTTTGGAAATACCTGAGGCAGGAGGCAGTGGATTTATGTGAGCATAAGGCAAAAAAGTCCATGGAGAGTATCCTCTGCATCTCTGCTAACATAGCTTAGCCTGGCATGGACTACAGCTTGTCTCACACTTAGTCTCCACTTCTGAGATGCCCCAGTTGGGACTGGCAATGCCTGGGAGTAAAAACAGTCCTTATGGTGTTCTATAGCTCCTTGGGTTTGCATCTGCAATAACAGATGTTTCTGCACCTGCAACAGCATCTGCAGCTAAATGTCTCTGCAAAACCCCGATGGATCATGTGACATCTGACACAGCACAGGGTGCAAGAAATCCAAAAAGGTGCTTTTACATAGGGATCATCTTTTAAAGTCCATGCAAGACCCATTCAGAGGATACACACAAGGAAACTGCCAGCTCAGAGCCTCTCAGTCTGCAAGAAGATTTCTTGGGGGAGCAAATAATAGTACAAGCAAGTGCATTTTCACAGAAGACTTGGTCTGCTGGAGTCCTGGGTCTGGTCCAGCACCCAGGGTTGGCACTGGAAAGCAGATGGGAGGTGGCCTGTTGAGCCATCAGACTGGAAATCTCAGCCACTTATTGCAGCTGGGGCTCTGAGCAGCCTGATCTGGTGGAAGGTGTTCTTGTCCATTGCAAGGGGTTGGAACAAGATGATTTCTAACCCTTCCAACCCAAAACATTCTATGATTCCTCACAAATCCTCTAGATGTGGTTTCCTGCATGTGAGGAAGGATGCATAAGAAGGCAGGTCATCATCCAGAACCAAGATCAGATACTCAGCTTCCAAAGGAAATCTGATTTTGAGCCCGTTCAGAAATTTATCCCAAATAGAATATGGATTGAGTTCTGCTGGTGCCAAATGCAACTGTTCAACTGAACAATGGGAACCAAGACACACAAATTACAAGATTGATGAAGCTATTAATGAGGGTGTGCAAAGCTTCTTGAGTTCCCAGTCATCAGAGATCAGAGGCAGGGGAAGGGTGAAATTTGGATACAAGTAAATAAATAGAATGGTTTGGGTTGGAAGGGACCTTTAAGATCACCTCATTCCAACCCCTACTATGGGCAGGGACACCTTCCACTAGACCAGGTTACTCAGAGCCCCATCCAGCCTGGCCTTGAACACTTCCAGAAATGGGAAGTCTACAGTTTATTAGATATAAACACACAGAAAATATGGAATTCAGTATTGTTTGCAAGATTTAAAAAAATTATGTGAAAAACCTGATAACGTCCAACATACACAAAAAGGCTAAACCTGAGGGCATTTTACATCTTATTATTTTACATATTACTGAAGCTTTGATGTGTCTCATATCTCTAAACAGCCTACACTAAGTAGTTGTAATATCTACAGCCTCTCCTGGCTACTTGAAATGCAAATTAACAGGGTGTTCCAAGTTGATTTAACTTTCACATTCAATAACTGAGGCTTTTTTCCTTCTCTCTGCCCTTTTTTTTAATAATTTTGCAGCAAGATTACCCACTAGTTTTCTTTTAAACCTTAAATTACTCTTATGCATTCTCTACATTAGTTCCACACTGAAGCTATTTGTTTGGGATTAGTTATAGTTACCTAACTCGAGGGGTGCAGGGAGGATTACTGGGAGTTTGCAGAGGGCTCTGCCAGTGGAAAGCACTGTCTAAATGCTAAGTGTTATGAAGTCAGATGAGCTATTTACTGATCCCAATTGGTAATATCCCCCCCTCCAAACTGGATGCAGAAATTGAAAGAGCAGAATCCTTTTCTTGGAGAGACAAATAGTGACAGAAGGCCAAGCCAAGGTCCACAAATAAAAGAAATCCTAAAACATCACTTAAGGTCATAAAAGGGCTGGGCTTATTGCTGATATGAATAAGCACTGAGAGAGTGGAGCATGGGCAGAGGGGGCAGGAGGCAAACCTACACCTTGTGGGATCTTCCCCCCAGCCTTTCCCCATCATCCACTACACAAACCAAACACCCAAACAGCTCATCTGGCAACAGCTTGCAGCCTGGCTCTTACACAGAGAGACAGACTGAGCTCCTGTTCTTTACAAAGATGAGTTTTACTGATGAAACGTGACCTTTCGCTGGGCGGTGGTATCGATTGTTTCATCTTGCAGCAGCACCTCAAGGTCCCAGGAGGGATCAGGGTCTTGTTGGGAGAGATTTTATATGCATACATATGAGCAGGCAACCCCTGCTTCAGGGAGTTGGTCTCAATGATCCTTATGGGTCCCCTCACTGTGATGGTGAAATACTGTTACCATTATAGTCCCACATGGGCTCTATACAGACACACATGGCAAAAAAAAACCCCTAAATCAACCCACATCTTCAATAAATCCACCATGACTCTATTTATAGAGATGGGAGGGTTAAAGGGAGCACGGCCCCTTCCCCGGTGCAGACCCTGCACCTAGAGCTGAATCCTTCCCAGACACAGCCAGGAGAATCCAGACAGGAATGAGAGAGGAATGAGGATGAGGATAAAACTCATGAGTATGTACACATGAAAGTTTCTGGAGAAAGCTCTGAGAAAACATGCTGAAGGGATGGGGACAGTGCAAAGATCCTTGTCTAGAAGCCTACTGCACAGGCAATTAAATTGAAAGTGCTGGGAAGAAACTCAGAGATATTCAAGAGGTCAACAGCAGAGAGAAAAGTGATCAACAAACACTTTAGGGTTGAATGATGGAGCTCTGAGAGGCTTGACCTAGTTGAAGATGTCTCTGCTCACTGCAGGGGATTTGCACTAGATGGTTTTTAAAGGTCCCTTCCAACTCAAACTAGTCTATGATCCTAATACAGACTATGGGGTGGAACTCGTCCCCCAGAAAAGAGACAGTGCAAAGCCCCAAGCTCTCTTTTTCCCAAGTCCTCAGCTCCTGGTATGGGTAGATGGTGAACAGGCACCAGAACTCTGCCAGTGAAACCCTCCACAGGGAGACAGGCACTGGGTTGTGTGGGCAACCAGGGGGGTATTAACAAGGGTGAGGAGACAGGAAAAATAGGCAGAGGTCTCATATCTCCCAAACAAGCCATTGGACCACAAGGAGGGTAGGGGAATGGTGCTTGGGATTGGTTGCTGACTAACAGAGGACTGTGTGTCCAAAAGGTGGTCTTTTTTCCCCTGTTTACTTCTCCAGGTATATGAGTTGGCCTAACAAGAGCTATTACCTCCCCAACAAACCACATCTCACTAAATATTTCTTCAAAGTAGAACTCAGCGGAGAAAAAAGAGAGCACAGGCACCACGAGTGCATCTTCACAGATGCAGCCTCCATTCCATGGCTGGGAATTGCCACCAGGATGGGAAACTCTCACCCACAACCGGTGGAAAAAGAGGAGACAGCATCCTCCAGCCCCCCCCCCCCCCCCACTTCACCCACCAGGGACCAACACGTCCATAGTGTCCTTTCCCCCAGCCACAATTATACCATGAATTTGACCTTAAGTTTTGTAATAGTCTGGGGTGACGAACAAGGCATTCTTGACACAGTCAATGTTTGTGAAAAAAACAAATGAAGACAGGAATAAATAAGCAGACGCTCGGCCGCAGACTGCGCTGGGCTCCGCTGTGGTTGGCATTTACAGCCCACGGAGGCTGTGGGGAGGATGACCAACCAGGGTGGCCAGTGGTGCTGCTGGGGCAGGGTGCCCTGGGCAGTGTTTTGGGGTCAGAGAGGGGTTGGTGGGCACCCACTCTGCGGGCACCCCTGCCAGCCCTCAGAATTGCTGCGGACACTGACAGGCTCTTCACCCGGAACAGGCACCTTGGCTCTCTGGGTTGTCACAATGCTGGGATGTGCTTGCCCAGAAATTCTTCTGGAAAGGCCTGGGGTTAATTTGTGGGGGTAATGGCTCAGTTCAGCCTTTAATTCCCTCTGGCAGTGCTAAAGTCCTGCTTGCCTGGCCTGCCAGACCTCCTACCTGACCTTGGGCAAGTCCCTCCATCTGCTCAGGCCCTGGGCAAGGAGCTGTCCCATACACACCATACCTGATACAGTGGAATTATCACCCCAGCAGGGACCATCAGGCTCTAACAGAGACTGGGTGGAGGCCTCTTGGGAAGTTCTCTCAATTATCCATGAATCCAGAAAAGCTTCCTAACTGAGAAGAGAAAATCTCTTGATGATTTTTGTCGCATTTTGCTGATTTCTCCTACAAAGACAGAAAGGGAGTATGGCTCCTCATTCTCTCTGCAAGCTTTAAGAGCACACAGAACAGCATTTGCAAGATAATTTGGGGGTCACAGGGGACTGGGTTTTATTCCTCAATCGAAAACTGGCTATTGAACATCATTTAAAGAACAAAATAAAAATAAAACAGCAATTTCTCCTTTTATTCTCTCCCCATCATCATCATTAACCTTCTATCTGCATAATATCCCTTTGCCAAGGATCTTCAATGGAGTAATAAAATTTTAGTACTTAAACCTTATCAGTGCTCTGTAAGGGAGTATTCTTCTAATTTCAGAGAGGGGGAAACCAAGGCACAAAGAACTGGAATGACCTGCTCAAAGTCACGCTGAAAATTATTAGTCGAGCCAGGAATAGATTCCCCGAGCCCTGAACCCCGGGAGGCAGCGGCCCACAGGTATGCTGCTCTTACAGGCCAATTAGCTTTTATGGAAACGTTTAAGGAAACATTTCCTTTCACAGACTCTGCCTGCTAATTTACTCCCGAGCTTTGTCATCCGTGAGGGAAAGTGTCTCAGTTTTTAGGCTGTCGCGGAACAACCCGGCCCCTTCCCTCGCTTGAGACAAACGCGCTTTCAGCAAGATCTGACAGTACAGAGCACCAGGCCGGTTAAAAAAGGGTTGCAAGAGGTTTTTTCTGTGGGTCCCTGCCTACTAATTAAGTCTGATTGCAGAGAGTTCGTCAAAGCAGAGGGCTTTGCACGGAGACACAGCCCTGGGGACGCCAAGGCTCCGGGTACGGAGGCTTTGCTTTCCCGTGCAGGGCTGCTCGGCTTGGTGGGGTAAGAGCTGATTTTCCACCTAAATCCTCAATATCTCAGATCCTGCCTTTACAAGAGACAGTAGGGAAAGGCAGGCAGGGGCAGAAGAGAGGAGGGATGGGATCAGGCGAGCTGGCACAGGAGAAAAGCAGCCCCTTGTTTGCTTTCCATCGCTCTCCGTGGAGAAACAGTTAACGGGTTGGGAGGTTTCCACCCTTCCAGGATGGAGCCTTTTCCTCCCCTTTCGAGTGCCCCCTGCCTTCCTCCTCCAGCGACTGGGAAGCTGTGACTGCTCTACACCGCTGACACCTCGGCTGCTCTGGAAACCCATGAACTGTTTGAGAAAGGTCAGCTGGCAGCCGCTGCATCCCTTCTCCTGCCTTCCCAGCCCGGATGGCCTTGGGCAGTGCAGGAGCCCCCTCTGTAGGCAAAGACCCACAGCTACCAGCATCCTCTGCTTCTTGCCATGGGGGTTTTTTTTGCCTCTTTGTCCACCCTGACCCCTTTTTGTCCACCCCAACCCAAACACCCACCACGGGGCCAGAGGGAGAGCAGGGTTGTGGGGCTCGGTGCCAGCCAGGGACCAGGGCTCTATAGTCAGTCCCATTACACAGGACATGAACCAAGGCTGGACATCCCACAGGACAGCAGATTTGCCATCAAAACAGCTGATATCTTGCCAGCTTGCTGTAGCAAAATAAAATAAGCATATCTCTCTACAGCCCCAGGCTTTGATATGTCTCCTGGGTTGAGAGCTGCCCTCTCTCCAACCTCTCCAAAGCAGTCACCTACTTTTCTCTGGTCTCTTGCCAAAGCTGAGCTCCTCAGTGCTGCACAAGCACTTTCCTAGCCCCTTGGTGCCTTGGTGCACTCCTTCACAGTACAACAGAAGGAAACCATCCACCCCCACTGTTCCTGCATCCTCTCTCCTGCACTTCCTCATCCCAGCACTGCACAACACCCAGGTGAGACTCTCCAGCATTGCCACAGCTGCCCCAAACTACTCTCAACCTCAGATTCTGGTTCAAAATGACCCCATTTGGTACATAAGTTATGCCACTATATCCAGCCCTCAGACACTTGCTGGGGCCAGCAGTGAGTTAAGGGCAGATGAACACCAGACTGGAAGTAGCAGAAGCAAAATTCCTGCCTGGATGTAAACAAGCTCCCTCCTTCCCAAAAGAGGAGCCTTTCTGGGGGTGGGAGGTTAGCAGCTGAGTCAAGGGCTTCTGGCAGTTGTTATCAGCCACTACTCCCACAAAACTCTGACCACAGCCTTTAATAAAAGTGTGAATTTGCCCATGTTTACTGGTGTCTGTCCCCACCAGTTACAGTTCCTCCTCCCTGGAGATGCTCAGCTTGTGTTCACCGCATCCTTTTTCATACCACCAGCCCTTCCACACCCCTCCTGCTCAGTCATATTTCCTGCAGCCTTGTAAGGATTTGCTAACTTATAGGATTACAGAACCATGGAATGGTTTGGGATGGAAAGGACCTTGAAATTATCAAGTTCAAACTTCCTTGCCATGGGCAGGGACACCTTCCACTATCCCAGGTTGCTCCAAGCTCCATCCAACCTGGCCTTGAACACTTCCAGGGATGGGGCAGCCACAGCTTCTCTGGGCAACTTGTGCCAGGGCCTCACCACCCTCATCATGAAGAATTTCTTTCTAATAACCCATCTAACCCTGTACTCTGGCAGTGGGAAGCCATTCCCCCTTGTCCTGTCACTCCAAGCCCTTGTCTAAAGTCCCTCTCCAGCTCTCTTGTAGCACTTTTAGGGATTGGAAGAGGCTCTAAGGTCTCCCTGGAGCCTTCTCTTCTCCAGCCTGGACACCCCCAGCTCTCTCTCAACGTGTCTCCATAGGACAACAAGAAACCCCATTTTGGATGGTCTGCAGTTGGGAGAAACATGCTCTTCCCCATCCCTGTCCTCCTTTGTACAAAGCCCCAAGAAATGTGCCCCATGACAAATAGGGGTGGGGCAGAATTAGGAAGGAAGATGATGAAGATCTAAAGCCAATTTGTAGGTGCCCTGAAATAACTTGATTTCTCTGGTTTTCTGGGAGCGCTTCTGTCCAAGACGTAACATTACTCATTTTCAATTGGAGAAGTTTCAGCGTGCAACAAAAATATCTCAGGCTCAGTAATGAGGCAAGAAATCGTGCTTACGTAGCTGAGCAAGTAACATCACTCAACTTTCCTGTCCTTGTGGTGGATGAAAAATGATCGGGGAATAAATTAATCCTAATAAATGCAGGATTCTGATCAGGCATACATAACCAGCGATGCGTCTGCAGGATGAGCAATTGATGAAGCCATTGCTTCAAAGGTGCCTTGATGCAATTAGTCACCTGTAAAACATGCAGCAGAGGAGAAAATCCCGCTCCTTTTGTTAAGGAGCAGGGAAACGCTCCGTGCGTCCGAGTGATTTATGGGATACAGTGCAGCAAAATTAGAGCGCGCAGCAATTAGGGCCGTTCTCTCAGAGATGAAAGGCTGGGGGGAGATAAGTGAAAGGATGGACAGGATGCAGAAGGGCCAGATGAAGGCAGAACGCCAACAATGCCACATTTCTGTGCTGTTGGTTTTTAACAGGGACTATTTCCCCTTTGCACAAACCGTTGTGAAGGGGGAAAAATCAGGCTGCACATGCAAAAAGTGGTGCCACTGAAGATGAATCCAGTCATTAATCACCAGCATGAGTATCCGTAATTAGAGCTGCTGGGAGTCACAGGAGCAAGAGTCAAAGGCTCTAACAGGATTATGGACAGATCTGGATTGTTTTATGGCTATATGAGCTATCACGTGTTCGAGGAGGTCGTTGGATAAGCACAGGGGAGACGGTATTTCCCATCCCCAACCCCGCGGCCCAGCTTCGGTGTCCACCACACCCTGTGCCTACCACCGTACGTACAGAGAGGAGGGCAGGGTCACCCCGGGGGAGAGGACCCTCCCTGCAGCACCCAGGGTGCAGGATCAGCCCCCAGCTGGGAGTTGAAGGTTGTTGGCTGACCCGGTCCCGGCACAGCTCGGCCTGTTCCCATGGATGCGCCAGCTGTCTGTGGCTGGAGGATCCAGGCAGATGCCGAGCAGCCAACCCTCCTGCACAGCTGGAACGAGCAAGAAAAGCCTGTCCAGCCACCCACCTCCAGCTTTCCAATGTTCCCCCCATCACAGACCATCTCTCTGGCTCACACGCTCCTTTCTCCAGCCCCGTTCCCAACGAGCTCTGGCAATGTCTCTCTGCAGCCGCCCGCTCTGGGGCTGGGAGGGAGCAGGGAGGCTGGGAGCTGGGGCCAGGCAGAGCAGGGGCCAAAAGTCCTCCCAAAAGCTTCCCGGGGAGGGGAACACGCAGCCTCTCTTGAAATCTGAGGGCCCCAGCACCCAATTTTAAGCAGCTATTGCTGCTTCTCTGAGCTCATCCTTGGGGACTGGAAAAGGTCTGGGAGATTTTAAAGACAACTCCTTAACTTAAATAAGGAGACAGTGATCATGCCTTTATCCCCAGAAATCAGGGTGCCAAGATGGGGCTGTGCTTCCAGACACCATCCCACCATCCTGGGGGTATCCAGTAGAGGAAGCTCCATCAGCTGCAGAGCTGTTGGAAGACCCCCTGTAAAGTCAGGATGCTGAGGAAGAGTAGTCCCTGCAGTCACTGCATATTGTCTCCAGAGGGTCTGGCACACCCCAGAGCACCCAGATGGGGTGACCATCTCCCATCCGTGAGAGTTGGGGCACCAGGACGGGGCAGACCCGATGGTTTCTTTGATGCTGGGGGTACCTACTCCTCCTGCTCACTGTGTCCCAGCAGGACGGGCACATCCACCTGAGCTTGACACTCTCCACCCACCATGACAACCCCCAGGTTTTCCAAAGCAACCGGTAACAGAGATCCGAAAATAATCTGCAGCCAAGTGTGAACTTCTGAGGGTTGAGAGCAGCCAGCACAGTAAATGTTAACTGCACAAAGATTCAGACCCCTTGCTCTTAACTGGCTCTTCTGGATTTAGAGTCCACATGCAATTTTTACTGCTGAACGCCTCAATTTCCCAGTCCACACAATGGAGTTGGTGAGATTTACTGATTTCCACGGATGACAGCACAGGATAAAGAAGAGCCAAGTATTATCTGTTATATTGTACAAGCTCTCCTCTCACAGCACAGCCGAGCTGCTGCTACCTGCCCTCTTGAGCATGCACACACATGGGTGTGCCACAAAGGGTGTGATGGGGAGAGTGGTATCTCAGCCACACCTCAATGTTCCCTGACTCCACTGTCACTGCAGGCAGGTGTCCAGGGCTGGCACCAGGGAAACCGGGAGTGAACCTCATTAAAGCTAGCAAATTGACCCACTGGGTGAATGGATCTCTCTGGAGTTGAAATCCAGCTCCTCTCAGTGTGGGTAATCATCATATTGGGGAGGCCAGTCGCAAGGACAGCCCAGCCAAGGATGGCAGAATGACTGTAGGAGCCTGGCTGCTCTTTAGGAAGAGCCATTGCCATGCTCTGAGCTCCAGTGAGGTATTTCCTATCCCAGCATCACCCTATTCCATCAGGGTGAGTCATCAGACCACCATGGAAAACCTCAGGATCTTGCTTCTGTAGTCGTGATCAGAAACATCCTTTATTAAATTAATGACCATCCCCTATCTGTCATCTCGCTGTTAATAAAAAGAAATGAGGGTTGGAAGGAGTGTTCAGACTGGTGCCTGGAGCCAGACTTGTATCAGCAGAACTCGTGTCCAGCAGCACTGCAGAGCTGCTCCCAGACACAGCCCACAGGAACAGGAGGAGATATTAACCCACACAACAAACAGCTCTGCAGCACAAACATGCCGGGACTCCCTTCTCCAGTACACCTCAGGGTGCTGCTCCAGTGCAGGATCCCTCACCACCACAGCTCCAAAACACTCATTTGGACACAGGGACAAGCTCATCTCACTGGCACTGACTAGATCAACGTGACATCCTTCCTCAAATACATCTCTCACACGGGGCAGAAGGGAAAACACATGTACTCAAATGCTCACTGCTCTAAGTGATCCCCTCTGGGATGCATCAACCCCTTCCCCACAGCTGGCACCACACAGGTGAGCAAGGAGGAAGATCTTACTAGGTCCAAGCACCAACAATTCAGCACATGAAGGTTTTTCTATCCCGAGGATCCTGGAGACATGACACCCATTTGAAAAAAAAGATGTCCTCTCCTCTGAGGACAAGCCCCAGCAGCAGGTCAGCACCACCCACCTCTCCCTCCAGCAAAGGAGAGGTCACAGTCCTGTTCTTTGGAAAAGCAGGATTACAGGGGTGGCAAGAGTTCAGAGACAGTCGCTCGCAGCAAAGACCAAGTCAACCTGATGCTGAGAGAAGACCGTTCCTTGACCTCACCACACAGGTCTGATCAGCAGGAACCCAGCATGGGAATGCTGCAGAATATCCACCCTATCCCCCATAACCCAAACTAGCCAGAGCAGTATTTCCTATTATGTCTCCATAACCTAATCTAACCCCCTCTAGGGTCTGCAGATTAATATCTGGGAAAGCTCACAAGTCCAATCCCCCAATTACAGGGAGGAAAGGTTTATCCTATCTAAACAGCACGAAATGTAACCTAGACCCAGCTGCCCCCTCGCTCTAAAGAGCCAGATCTCAATCCCTGGCAAGCTGAACAAACTGGGAAGGGGTCACAGGGGAGACTGGGAGGGTCTCTGTTGTATCATATGAAACTGCAGGAGGAGCAGTTATTTTAATTGGCAAATCCCCTGACTCGAGGTTTAATCCCTCTCCATTTTTACTGATCTCCCCTCACACAACATGGGGAATAGATGAGAGGCCTCACCTTGAGCCACTGCCCAGCAAGAGGAGCCCCCATCGATTTGGTGAGCAGGGAATGGTGGTTCTCAGGACACACAGTGTACCCAGCTCAGCCTGGGAGATGCAGAGGTGGAGGGCTGGTACCACCATGTGCCACTGAAGGTGGATGTGCCTGAAGAAGGGTGAGGGCTGGAGCAGATTTGATGCTGGCGGGGCAGAGCACACACCTCACAGGATCACAGCCCAGGATCATTGCAACATCCTCAGAGCACCTCCTGTGCCAGGGTTGAGAGGTTTCAAACAGGACAGAATAGGCTGTCTCAAGTCAGCCTTTGTGACTCCCTGGAACCCTTTTGTATCCTTATTTCCTTCCAGAGAAGCATGGAGGGACACTATCTGACTTTCTGGATTGTATTTCAGCCACTTGACAAAGCTGAATACATGGGAAACCTCAACAGCAGCCAGAGGACTGGAAAGCAGATTCCCCATCCCATTCAGGATATCATCCCAGGCTTTGGCTACAATGAGAGGAACATGCAGAATCTCCAGGAAGATCCTACCCTGGCAGGGAATCCCAGTCTGGGCATCATTCAGAGCCCATCCAAAGGGAAGACTCACCTAGTTTGCTCAGTGAGAATGCCCAAGTTTCCTCCCAGAGCAGGGTTGTGTTGCATCCACAGATGCCCCATAGCCTGTATTTTCCACATAGCTCAGGGCTACAGTGCCAAGCACCAGCTTTGTAAACACAGACTGAGCTTCCCTCCAAATTCCAGCCACAATTTATTGATTAGAAAAGCCTGTCTAGTCAATAAAGGCTCCTATGAAAAAGTTCCACTGCTCTGCACTCACATGCCGTGATCCATCTGGCTGTGTTAGCAGCCTTGGCTTTTGATGCTTTCTGACAAGATGGATTTGTGGCCTTGACTTTTCCAGATCAGGAGAAACTTAATCCTACAGGGTACAATTACAGACCAGCAAAAAAACTCCATGGCTGGTCTCTTTAACTACCATGTAAAGAAGTTCAGAGCCTTCTTAGCTAGAAGGGAGCATCTACAGCTCTCCTTAGCCTTGAGGGAGAGGTAGCTCTGAGCAGACAGCACAAAGCCCTTGGCAAACACAGTGCTCCTGAAGTGCATGACACAGTCGTGGCACCAGCCAGGCTGCTCCATCCTCTGCAGACAGCAGGGAAAGGGCAGACGGTCCCAGGTCTCCACCTATAAAGTGCTTTGGGAGAAAGTGAAGATAATGCCCAGTTCTGGCCAAAAGGTGTCTGGGCAGATAAAAATAAAAAACCCTGGAACAACCCTATGGAAATGTGAATTAATGAAATATTTCGGCAACTGACTCAACCCTAATTGAGAGCTGAGAACCCTCCACCTCCTTTCTGCTTTCCAGGATACAAAAATGACACTGGTAGGTGGAAATAACTACAACTGTCCCAGTGAGAGAGAAATCAGAGCTTCACAGCGAGGGTAATGGCCAAAATTAAGCACTTGCTTGGTGCTATTACACAACACATCCCAGGAAGCAGCTTCCAAAAACTTGACCTTCACTTCAAAGGCCTCTTTTTGAATCATCTTTCCTTTTGCTAACAAGTGGATTCAGCACTCAAGACGGGCACTCTGGGTGTTGAAAACATCTTTACCCATGTGCTTGCAGAAGAGGCAGGGGCAATGTTCATATATTTACCCAGCTATAACTGGACCACAAGCTCCTTACTAAGGGCAGTGTCACCTCCTACTGTGCTACTTCACTCTGGTGCTCAGCCTGTTTGGCAGCCAAGACTATAAAGATGATTTTATGGCATGTAATAGGAGTGCAACCTGGTTGTACGAAGGCTGCACTGACTCCTTACCGACACAGGATTTGCTCTGGCAGGAGAGTTCTTTTCTCCTCTTCCAGCTTACCCCTGGTTTTCACACAGCAGTAGCAGCACAGCTTGCACACAAGAGGGTGTCTGGAAGTGATGGTTGCCATACCTATATCCATACAGCCCTGGCCATCCAGACACGTCAGAGCTGTGCTCCACACCACAGAGGGAAGATATAAATAAGATACTCCTGAGCCTCAATTCAGCGCACAACTTGCAAGTGTACAAGACACTCAGCCTTCTGGTTTGACCTCTTTTACTTTCTTTTATAGACCTGATGCATATGCAAAGACTCCTCTGCAGAGCAGTTCTGCTCCAGAGAAGTCTGCAACGCTGGTATGGTGATGTGCACAGGTTTTATATAATCATATCCTCCACTCCTGCACATCACTGCTCAGTCTGCTCTCCAGACACCCTCCCAGGTTACCTGCTGGCTCTTCTCCACACCACAGTCCTGTATATCGAGGGTCCCAGCACACCAGAGGACTGAGCAGGCTGCCAGACTCCACATTCTCCTGCTCTGAGGTCTCCAACAAGCTCACTCAGCAGGCTGTGTTTCTGTTCTCATCCTTTCTTTGAGGATTACAAGCTGTTCTGGATGAGGGCTACCTCTTCGGAACGTGATCACTGCAAAAAGACCCCAGAGCAGCCAGGATCCCTTGATGTCATAAACTTTAAGAATCTCTGCTCAGACCTCACCTGCCCTGCAGGGACAGGGCATCTCATGACCACCTGCTGTGTAAAAACAGGTGAGCTGTTTGTTGTGTAGTTTATCCAGCCAATACCCTGCAATGTCCCCAGTTACACTGACTCAGCTGTCAGCACACACTGAGCTGTAAAGTACCACAGACAAAGGGAGGAAACCACAGTGTGAGAGCCTACAAAGCATGGGACAGAAGATGAAGGGCTGGGAGAGAGGGAGAGCCTCCCAGTCCTTCTGTGACCTGCACCAACAGCACAGAGCAAGCAGTGCATTGTGGCAACACTTCGTTCACACTTGCTGTCACCCTCAACCACGGTGACAGCAAGGGACACTTCGTTTCTCTGCATCTCCCCAGTTCTGCCCACTCTGATGCTGGAGCACAAGCAGGTGTCTGGAAGGTGGATTCATGCTCAAGGACAGAGCTACTGCCAGTGCTGTGCACAGGTACAGGGCTGCCCACCTTGGTGGTGGGGAATGACGGGGAGGTGCAGAGTAGTTCAGTGGCCAGCCTGGGGGTCCTGACAGCAGAGTGAGCACAGGGCAGGGCACAAAGCTGGGGGGATCCAGGACCTGCATCCCCTTCGCTCTCAGAGGTGAGTACTGTCCCATGTTGAGGTTAATTCACTGTCCAGTTCTCGTGACCTCAGCACAGGCATTTTACCTCTGTGTCTTGTTTTTGCCCCTTTGTCTGCAGAGAAAGGAGAGCCCATTCCTACATCAGAATGTGCAAGGTCTGACTTATCATCAGCAAAGTGCTTGGAGATACCCTCACAGCTCAATCCTCAAACCACCCCCTCACGTTCCACTGTGCAGGCACATGGCAGCCCTCACAAAATCCCCCCAGATGTGTGTTCAGAGACCCAGCAACAAACAGAGGGGCAGGAGGGGAATAAAACTGCACCAGGGAAAGAACACTGATAAAGGGATCAAGGAGCTCCCAGAGCCACAAAGCATCACAGCAGCAACATAGCCCCCTGCCCAGCCCATGGACCGCAGTCCATCACACAGCCAAAGCCCAGCCCCTCATCTTCCCCCAGCCATCCCTACAAATGTGCTACAAACACATACAAAGTGGGTTTTTTTATTTCTAAGCCTTGCATTTTGCTCACTCGCAGCAGCAGCAGCTCCAACCTGCTCCAACCCCCAGGCGGGTCCAACCTCCCAAGTGGGCCCCAGAGATGGTCCAGGTGGTGTTAAAGCAGGCACAGCTCTGCCTGTCCCCACACCAGGATTTCACCCTTCAGCTTTCAGACAAGGCCTCCCACCTCGGCTCCTCAGCTCCCAGCCCTACAACAAGGGCAAGGTTCCTTCTGTCCTCCTACCCAGCATGAGCTGGGGGATGCTGCACTCCCCATGCAGGACCAGCTCAGGCAGAGGGGCTCAGCTGCTCCAGGGGACTTTCTAAGCCAGGGCCACCACAAATAGCAGTGGTGATACCCGCTCTGGCACAGGCAGGGACACGGCCTGGCTTAGAGAATGGAGACATAAAAAGCACTTTGCACCACAGTCATGTTATCCCCCCATCCCTCCACAACCCCCCCCATCCCCTTTGGAGCTTCTTAACTTCAGAAACCTTCCTCCAGAGGAGTGTTGGAGTGACAGAAAACATTTTCCAAGCCTAATATCAGTTCCAGATGTTCACAGCCATTTCAGTTTGTACCTCACCCTGTAAAACACATTTCTCCCTCTCCCTCTCTCAAGTGCAGCGCCTGCTTCGTCCATGACATAATGCGCTGGCGGGCTCGGCCGCGCGCACACACACACACACCACACCACGCTCTCGCCCTCTTCGAGAGCCCCGTGTTCAAACAAAGAGCATCACTCAACTACAAAGCCGTCGCACACATGGAGTTATGAGTAATTTCCACAAGTTTTAATAAACAGCTTTGGGATGTAAATTGCTCTCCGCGTTCTCCGCTGGCTCCCGAGCGCAGGCCCCGCTCGCTCCCCGCGCGCTGGTGTTGAAAGCGTGGTTTGTTTCGCACACAAGTTCACCTCCTCTCAGCCTCAGATGGGCCAAGGGCTGTGTTTTTCTAAGCACCAGTAACAAGCCTCTTAAAAAAAAAGCTCCTGCAGTCGAGGGCAGCCGAGCCATGCACGGTCCCGGCTCCCTGCGCCCCGTCCTGCAGCATCACCCGCTCGTGTGGAGCCCAGCAGGGAGCAGAGGGGACACACGTTAGACCAACCTCAAAACTCCCTCCTGACTCTGCTCCAGGAGGAAGAGGAGCAAATATTTTCCGGTTCAAGGGAAAAGCTACATCTTTCAGTTGCAGAGCAATGGGGAGGCCAAGGAGTTTTGCGTGGGTGAGAGACTGGAGGAGGCTTGTGTGGGGCAGGAGGAAGGTAGGTGAGGCAGGGGTCAGGTACCATCTATTTTGCAACAGGGCTGATGAACAGATTGAGACAGCTCTAGCCTCAGCCAGTGCCAGGAATCACAATAAGAAATGGCTACAAATGCAACAAAGCAAACAAAACCACTGTCCAAGCACAAATAACTCACTCATTTAAACTCAAGAGATCCAAGGGATGAATGGCAGCAGCCTCAAGAGCTCTCCAGCCTTGCTGGATCCCCCAGCCTAGAGCTGCCACACTCTGCCAATACCTGTGATGAACCTCCTAGCACCAGGAGCAACCTGCTCCTCCCTGCCAGCAGCTGAGAGACTGAGGGGGAAGGACGACGTGCCAACATCCATTAAAAGCCATCAAAATTTCATATCCCACATGCCACCTCCCAAAGATTCCCCCTCTGGGGTTGAGTTACTGTTTTTGTGGATGCTGCTCAGATGGGATGAGTTGTGGTGCAGCAGGATGGGTGGATGATGGCGGGGAGGGGACACCCAGGGCAGGATTTTTGGTTGGGTAAAGCCTTTGAGAGCTGTAGCAGTCAGCACCTCTGCAAACCTACGCAAAGTATTTGCAGGAATCAAGTCATCTGGCATTAGAGGTCTGTCGGGTAAGAAAGGAATGAAGGCAGGAATGTTGTTTGGTTATAAGCAGCATAGAAAAAAAAGGGATAGATTTAGGATTGGCTTTTCTCTTTAATTGTTAATAGGGTCATTCTGTCCCAAACAGTCCCCCAGAGCAGGGAGAGGGGAGGGCAACTCCCCACAATGAATTCAATTGCCTGTCAAACACATGGCAGTCATAAAAGCAAAATAATAATAATAATCTGTATTTCCTACTCTGGTTGCCAGGCAAAGATCCAGCCACTTCAAAGGAGAAACCCCACTTTTCCCTGGTCTGGCCTCACCTGACTGATGTGTGAGCAATCTGGAATCACCATCCAAAACAAAGCCCCTCCTTTGGTGGCTTGTTTTCTTTCTCCATTACTGGAGGGTGTCCCTTCAAGATAAAGAACTAGCCCTCATCCATGTCGGGAAACAAGAAACATAACCCAGGGGCCATGGTCACATTGGGCAACCCTGGAACTGGATGCTAGAAAGGTGTAGGAGAAAGGCCCTGTATGAGCCAGGAACCAGAGCTCCCTCTCACAGGGGTCTCCACAAACAGCCAGGGCCACCAGGATGTGGGGGTCTGGCTCTCTACAGAAGAAACAGGCCAGCTCTTATAGCACACAATTTTTGGATATGGTGGCATCTATGTTGCAGAATAGATGGACCTGGGATGAACAGAGAGGGTGGAAACTTCCCTGTGGAAGCTGTCTCCCCTGAGACAGCTCATGGCAGCTGAACACTTAGCTCAGAGGGTCTTACACCACTGGGGAGAAGAAAAATCCCCACCACAAGCTGAGAAAGCTGACCCCGACCTAAGGACTGCCTGTGTGCAACTCCTGATCTTTCCCCGAATCGTCTTCCCAAGACTGTTTTCCCAACAGGGAAACAGCCAAACATCTTGCCAGGATTCCCTGGGAGCCCCTGCAAGTCTGCATGAGCACAGCAAGGCTCCCTGCTCTGAGACCAGCTGCCCCTGACAAGTCCCAACAAACTACATCCAAAATCCTCGGGCAAAAAGCAGTAGGTTCTGCCTGGCTTTCCATGCAGCACTACCATCACTCAAGGTCTCAAGTCCTACTTTTTGAAATCCATCGTTGACTCACTCAAATCCAGCCCCATCCTTCACAGCCCTACGCCTCGTCCAGTAGCTCCTAGAGCATGGCTTGAAATGCTGACAAAGCCTTTGCAAGGCACAGAGCACTCAGTACAAGCCTGGGAACTAAATTCCAACCCAGGGAAGGTTTCAGATTCCCCTGGAGAAGTTTTGTGCAGCTTAAATGATCTCCCTAAATACTGCAGGCTTTGAGTTCCTTTGATAGGTGTGCAAGGCAACTGAAAGTGTCCTTTCAAAGGTGGACATGCAATGCAGTACTCACTGGAATAGACCAGTAAAGCCCCTGAGCTGTTGAGGGATGACCTTCTCCCTCCCCACATCCACAATCCTGTAGCATTTCAGACTGATCAGATCAAACAGCCACTTCAGAAACTCCAACTCACAGCTCTCCTGCCCAAAAAGGACAAAATATTTCCTTCTGCCTTACTGCATTTTCGGATTTCCCCTTCCCCTCCAATACCCATGTCTGCAGAAGCCTCCAGAATGGAGTGGGTTTGATACCTCATGTAACACCTTGGCTCTGTACACTGTTTTCCACCAAAGCAGCAGCTCCCAGCCAGGCAGGGCACAGGAGGCATCACCTTTAACCCTCTGCTCCACGAGGAGTTTGCCCTCACACCCACCTGTGTAGAGGTCTGTGTCCGTGTACTCATCCACCTTCTTGTGCTGCAGGACGTAGTCAGACACCTTTGTCCCAATGGCAGGCTGCACATCCAGCCACTCCAGACTGACCACGGTGCTGGAGGGCTCCACGTTGGGGGAGAGCCGCAGGCTGGGGCAGGAGACAGGAAAGAAACCAAATAAGACATCAGCTCTCTTTCTGGGGAGGAATCCACCTCCAAAAATAGCCCAACCCCTGGTAGGGCTCACACTCATGCACAGGCATGTGCACAGAGACCCCTCAGGGACAGAGGGAACAAGGGCAGAGCGGTCAGGTGAGCATGGAAGAACCTCCAGTTGAAGGTTAGTTGGGTTCAGCCTACTGCAATGTGTGCCCTTGCCTCCCCTTGCTCCTGGAAAAGCCAAGGTCATGCAACCACAACCATGCAACCCCAAATATCCCATCCAAAGGGGCCTTCATCATCTGGGAAAACTGCTGAGCTTCAGCAGTCCACGGGGAACCAAGGACCAACACCCCATGAGAAAAAGAGGAGAGGATCCAGCTTCTGGAAACACAGTGGGGCTGAGTCCATGGGAGGGGAGGGTCTGGTCTGCACTGCCAGCCAGCAGAGGCGAGGGAGGGTGGAAGGAGGGAAAGGAAGGGGCAGGTGTGGTGTGAATTTACCCAGCTGCAAACAAGCAAACTGCTGCCAGGTGTGAGTGAGAGCCAGAGCAGGGCAGCTGTGCAGGAGCTCCTGCCCAGAGCAGGAACAACGTGGGCTGGGATGAAGGCAGAGGAGCTTTGTGCTCCTGGCTGTGCTAGTGCAGGGGCGTCTGCTCCCTCTGCACTGGGGTAAATGACAACACAAGTACAGGGATATGGGGAGTCTGGCTTCAAACATACAGTATGTTTGTTGGACTCGGGATGGGAAATGAATCCCCTCCGAGGATATTGGCTCACTAAGAAGGTGTTCTGCTCCTTGTGGCTTGCTGGAGCCAGTCTTCCTGCTTTCTCAGCTAATTCCCCATCACTTTCCTCCTGATTTGCTCTTGCTCTGACAAGCCACAATGAATTGCACTGTAATTCCATTTCTTTCAGCATTTGAAATCCCATTCTACAAGGCCTGCTAATCAGGTGATGAAAATCTATAAGGAAACCTTCCAGGGCCACAGCCGGAGCCAGGATATCCTAAAGGCATCACTCACACAGAGAGGGGGGCTGGACTGCGGCCCCCGGGCCCAAAGGTGCGGAAGGAGGTGCCCATGGGCTGAGCCTGTGGGAAAGGGGCTGGTGCTGGGTCACAACCCATGGGAAAGGGGCTGTTGCTGGGGGCTGTGACCCAGAGGAGAACTCGCACTGATACGTACACAGGCGGAGGGAGAGGGCTGCAGTTCGGGAGTCCGTTCTCATCGAAGGCGTTGAGGTCACACCTGCACCAGTCTTCGATAACATCGCCTTTCCCCGAGCACCAGTATGAGCTCATCAGGGCTCCCTTGAAGGCCTGACATGAGAACAAAAAGTGTGAACACGTGTGCTGAGGACTCAGTGAAATCCGGCCAGTGGCTCAGCCGCATGGGGCTGAGCATCACAGGGGAGGGGGTGTGTGCAGAGCCCTGGGAACAGGAAATACGGGATGGGGAGGGTGTGTGTTGTCCTCCCCAGCTCTGCAACAGACCTGCTGCATGGCCCTGGGCACTTCCCTTCCCTGTGTTTAACTCCTGTTCATCCCTGAGTGTTGCTTTTGGAGTGGGGATGGGGAGAGTCTGCACAGCCCTACGGAGGGGATCTCCTGTGGTGGAAGAGCCTGAAGGAGCACAAATAGAAGTTCCTTTTTGACACTGGACATCATACACATGGTACCTGCACCCTGCTGCTGTGTACAATGAAGCTCTTCCACTCTTCCACATGTCCATCTGCCCAGCTGTTTCTGTCCCCCTAAATTCCTACATTCCCAACAACACAGACCACTTCCATTCTTCTCACAAGTTTGTTATTCATACAAATTGCCCTCTTGCAAGCAAACTGCTGCTTTATTCACTTGCATAAGAAAGACTCTCAAGCAAAACAGCAGTATCTAGAACAAAAAAAAAAACAAACTGGAAAATACTTGCAGGCTGTCCCCACCCTGACCAGTAGCCCCCCTGACTGCTTCTAATGATGTCAATGGATCCCTGGAATAACGGCTGTTCATTTGCTGGGGTCTGAATTCCCAAAGCCACCCAGGTCTCCCATGTGCTCATCCCACAGCTTGGGGTGCTCAGTGTCAGTCCCCACAGTGTAGGATAGGACATCCCTCACTCCATACCCTGCTGCAGTTCAGACATCATGGATTTATGGTGGTTTCTCCCACTACCCTTTGCCTTTAATTAAACCTCCAGCCTGGAAGACAGGGTCTCTCTCTCTCCCTGCACACACACAGAGCCAACATTCAACCCGACCCTGCAAAGCCACAACGCCCAGCTAGAATAATCAGACCACCAAAACACCACCCACTAAAACAAAGCTCTGTAACGCTTTTGACCTTTTACGAGGCACATTTTGGAGGTGAAACACCTTCACTGGTCCTCATCCACGCTGAGCAGCCCCATTTCCAGCAGCACTATCCCTCCCATGGAAAGCTGCCTGCGGAAGCCTGGCCCCGACGATACCGCCCATGCTGCCAGGGTACGCCTTTGAGATAAAACTGTGCCCGGTGAGGAGGACAGGGACAGCTCAGACTGCAGCACTGAGCAGAAAACTCTAGGAAAAGCGCCATCCCGGGGAGGTTTCTGAAAGGAGGAGGTATAAATAGAGCCTGACGTCAGGGCTCCCATTGTCCGGGGTTTTGTCGCTCTCCCCCAAACACCCCCAACACCTTTAACGAGGCGCCTCAAGCCTCTCACGCCTTCAAAATTTTCTGCTCCCAGGCATTTACAAAATGGGACTGTGCCAGGTGGAAAAAAATGGGGAGGGGAAAAAAAAAAAAAAGAAAAAAGAAAGGAAGGAAAAAACGCGTGAAAGAAAGAAAATGTGATGTTATTTTACCCTGTTCTTTGGATGTAATTGAAGCGCTGGGCTGCAAAGGGTATCCAAATAATTGGAGAGAAGGATGAAGAGAGGAGTTTATCTGACACGCGGATAAATGGATGCAGACACATGTCTGCAGGGAGCGACGGGTCCGTGCAGGATAGGAACGGAACCTGATGTGTGTGGATGGATGGGGAAGCGTGTGCTCTCCCCAGGAAGCAAGATAAATACCCTGTGCTGAGGGTACGTGTGTGCACAGACACACGCTGCGGGCACAGACAGATGCTGGGTGATCCTGGGAAGAGCTGCACTGTCACACTGATGACTCTGCTGTCCCCCATCCCCAGCTCTGCACACTCCCTCCCTGGCCCCTAACCCAGCTTCTCCCTGCTCATCCCCAACGCAGGGAAAAAACCCCACCTGCCCCATCCACGTCCTTTAGCCAAATCCAGCAGTCAATTCCTTCTGGTTTTCTTTTTCCTGCTGTTAAGTGCAAGCTGGATGAGCAATCCCCTTTGCTTTGCCTGCCTAGCCTTGCATACGTTTTAATTAGATCCTGCAGGTACCCAGCTGTCATCTGCCTTGTGTCACCCTTCACACAAACGAGGTTAGTGGATGGATGCGTCCTCTGGCCACGCTCATTACAGCGAGCACACCTACGCACTCTAACCGGGTTACTGGCTCCTGCCTCCGTCCTGGCTGATGGCAAGGCCAGCCTGGGGGAACCAGGGCTTGTCCCTGGCTTGTCCCTTTGTGCTGGGCACTGGTGAGGCCACACCTTGAGTCCTGTGCCCAGTTCTAGGCCCCTCACTGCAAGAAAGACATTGAGGGTTGGAGTGTGTTCCGAAAAGGGAACAGAGCTGGGGAAGGGTCTGGAGAGTCAGTCATGTGAGGAGTGGCTGAGGGAGCTGGGGGTGCTCAGCCTGGAGAAAAGGAGGCTCGGGGGGACCTTCTTGCTCTCTACAACTCCCTCAAAGGAGGTTGTAGCCAGGTGGGAGTCGGTCTCTTCTCTCAGGCAACAAGTGACAGGACAAGAGGAACTGGCCTCAAGCTGTGCCAGGGAAGGTGACAACCATGTGAAAACCTCTCCTTCCCTTTCTCTTTCCAACAGCGTAGACCAGAAGGTAATGGAACCACTCACACAAATGCAGGAGAACAGAGGCTGCCACCTCCACCAGGAGCCCAACGGCACAAGAAGACCAAGAGCAATGGACAAGGATACAGAGAGGGTGCTGAGATCCATCCCATGGGAAGCTGCAGCCTCTGGGAGAGCTTCACGTGCTCTCCTGCCTTCCAGGAGACAGCACCTACAAGAAGTTCATTTCCAACATGACCATTTCCATACTGGATGCTTCATCGTGGTGGTCACAACAAGTCACCAAGCTGTGAAAACCCCAGAAGGTCTGGAATCATGAAGGGCTTCCCAGGAGCAGCCTTATCCAGCCTATCTGCTGGGAACGGCAGTGGCCCCCAACGTCCTGTCCTGTGCTCGCCAGCCACTCCCCAGGACCTCAACACCCCTCTGTGCCCTAAGGCAATTTTATCTTTCATTTAAAAGTATCCAAATTGTATTGTTTCCCTGTGAGTCAGCCCATTTAGTTTACGTCCTTCAGTGCCAGAGAGGAAATTTATGAGATGAGAAACTGGCTCGAAACGTTTATTTTCTAGATGACGAGTCATGCCATTAGATATATAGCTTTATGAATCATAGGAACAGCATCTAATTTGCTCTTAAAGGTATAATAGGTCTGACTCCCCACACCCATGCACACACATATATTGGATTGATAGTTCCCCCCTAGGATGGCTAGTTCATTTGTTTTGACACAAGCAAGACTTACAGGACCATAAAGTCCCATCTTACCATAAGCTAAACCTATTCATAAAAAAAATATTAGGGAAACGAACGATCAGCTAAGCACATTTATCCTACACTCGATTGCATATGGATCTTTCTCCTGTTGTTATTTGTGCTCAGGGGGAGGCCATTTGGCCCCATTTTATAGCTTAGACTCTCTGCAACAGAATAGAGAAGAACATTTCCTTTGTCCTCTGTTAGACCTGGCTGATGGAAGGAGAAGCATTAAGTTATTTCTGACCGTGGTTTTTCTGTTGACATCCCAGGAGAGGTAAGTTAGAGGACGTGAAGGAACCTTTCAGATCAGCATTTGCAGGACTCAGAACGCACCACAGGGGTTGGTGTTCACAGACGGGGTACTGGAAAGGGCACATGTTGGGTGCTTATCCATGAATATCTGGTCTTCTCCATGGCTGACAGGGACATGGAAATCTGGCTCATTGAATCTGAGTTTCTCTGTGGTTGCTGTGCACGTGTCACTTTCTGGGAACATTAAAAAGGAAATGGAGGGAGATAAAAAACCAACCACAAGTAAGCACGTAGGCTGGACAGAGATGTACTGCAGATACTGGAGATGATCTAGAAGATGGAAATTTGATTCATTTGGAGTTTTTCACTGGTTTCCTTGGCCTTCGTCTGCTTGTTTGTTCTTTTCAATGTAGAAGGAGAAGAGGAAGAGTGAAGCAGGCTGGGTCATGCCAGCAGACAGCCTCATGTCCAGGGACATGGCAGCCAATGGAGACACCCTGTCCCTTCCTGTTTGCAGGGTGGAGATGATGCCTACACACCACCACCTTCCCCTGGGCACAGGCAGGGAACACTGGAGGAGGCAGTGGGCTGCCTGGCTTAGCAGCAAGCCCAGTCAAACAATGATGTCACCCCATACAGTACCTGACACCACAGAGCCACTGACCAGAGCTCCCAGACACCCTCGACTCCAAGCAGTCTGTGGATAGCAAAACCAACGCTGGCTGTTTATCAAGGGAAAGAACAGGGGATTTAGGCTCAAGCAAGGATTTCACAGCCTCAACAGGATGCTACCATGATGGTATGGCGGCTAGAGGAAAAAGCTTTCCATGCCCTTCCAGCAATGCTCAGTGCTGTTCACAGGAAATAAACGCTGCTCCTTAGTCTAGACATCTCTGGGAGGAGGAAGGCCAAGGATTTCCCAGGCCAGAGACTCTTTCCAGGATCATGCAGTTTGCGTCCGAAAGTCTGCTCCAGGTTCACAGCAAAGGAGGATGAAGTTTCCCCACTGCTGTTGGCAGGTGATCTCATCCTGTGCTGCTCACACCCTCCCTGCCTCCGCTGCCTCTCCCCCGGGAGCAGGATCAGCAGCACTTCATCCTGGGAAGGCACATCATCGGTCTGCCGGAAAGGTCAGGGTGCTGGAAGGGACCCAGGGTGGGCAGCATCCTGGTTTCTGTTATTTATGGGGTCCGAGGGAGCAGCAGAGGACGCTGTAAAACCTGGCAGCAGGGGAAATAAAAGCCCTTACGCTGCAGCGAGCCCCGTCCCGGGGAGCCGGCTCCGCTTTCACACCTCGGCACAAAGCTCCCCATTATGGCCCGGTGCGGGCGTTACAATGCGGCCATTCTTCCCCTGGAAACTCGAGCTGGATGTGGGCTGGAGCTGCAGCAGGATGCTCAAGGGATCGAGGAGGAGAATAGGAGCCAATTAGCAGGTATTAAAACAAAGCAACAACAAGTAAAAAGAAAAACTCCCCAGACCAAACAAACAAACAAAAAAATTGCCTCAACCACACAAATGCCGTCCCCATTCTCCCGGGCTCCCTGTCAGCTTTGGTGGTGGAAAAAGAAATCCCTGGCACTGGCTCCCCACGCCTTCAAGGGCTGCTTTGGGGAAGCTGTGTGTGCACAGGGAGGACAGTTGTCCTCCAGCAGCTCTGCCACCGGGTGCTGCGTGGGGACCAAAGTGAGTCGATGGCCTTGGGGACATCTTTCACCCTGGCCAAGGCCACCCTGCCAGCCTGGGGACACCAAAGAGGACAGTGGTGGCCGTGCTCTGCTCAGCAGGAGATGGCTCTTTGGGGCGGTCACAGAAAAGAGGTGGGAAGGAACGACGGGGAATTTTGCTCCAACCTCAGTTGCCACCTGAGCTAGTGACCCCCTGGCACTGCTGGCACAAACACACTGTGGTCCATGCACGGGCAGGAAAGAAGCTCTCACTGGGAGCCTGAGAGCCCTGCCAGAGTCCCAGCCACACTCTGAGCTCCTGCCAAGGCCAATGGGACCAGCAGCACAGGGACATGCCCTTCAGCAAACCCCCACACCAAGGCCGGGCCGTGTGTGCTGCGAGGAGGCCGTGGCTGCAGCAAATGCTGAGATTACTCAATTTTCGAATTAAATCAAGGTCCTAGGGGTCTTCCAAAAACCCAGGCTCCACATCCATTTGTCTCCTTAAATACACACAACAGGGGTTTGAGCCCATTTCCCACTAGGAGTGAGATTGATCTCTCCTGCCTCCCTTCCCCACACTCCCCTCACCACCCTCTAAGCACTTCTGCAGCTGGAGGAGCTGTTCTACGGGAGCAGCTTTGTGCTTGTTTCAGGGTTTTTTTGGGGGGGGGGGAAACAAACAGAGCACAAACAGGAGGGACCACACTGCTCAACATGCCTTCCCTTTTCTCCCCTCCACTGGCCACAGCTGCCCTGTGGCTCCAGTCATGCACATGAGCATCCCTGTCAAAGGTGCTCTTTGGAGGGATGGGGAAACAGGGCATCCCTGCTCTTCCTAGGGCCTCTTGCCTTCCTGCAGCCCAGCCAAGGGTCAAGGAGGTTTGCAGAAACCTGGGATCCCCCTGTCTCAGCCTGTGCCTCTGGGTGGACTCCAGGGCTGTGCTGGGCAGTAAGAAGGATGTTGCCCACTCCATGGCATGGGGTGAGGGCAGGAGGAGTATTTGAAGGTAGAGGAGGAAGGTCACCACAGCCTGGGACTCTAACTGGGGTGATGTGCAGCTCTCCTCTTCTTTGACTCAACGATGTTCACTAGAGGGAAAGCACCCAAGGTCACCACATCTCTTTTCTCTCAACAACATCCCACCCTTGAGGTGTTGGGGGGCATTTTGCCAGCAGAAAGCCCCACCACAGATAGAAACTCTTTGCTGTTGGTCCTGGCCAGCCACTGACACTGGTTGAGGTTTCTTCCACAGCCTTGCAGTGGAGAATCTCCTCCAGCTTCACCTGCACATAGCAATAGAGGGACCACTGCAGGGCCTGTACTGCTGCAGAGCACAAAGGAAGCAGAAGGGAGATGTTGGGACACTGGCATAGATCAAAACATGATGCAGGTTCCAGAGACATCCAGAGAAGACCCTGGAAGGTGAAGCCAAGGTCACAGCTTCCCTGGATCTTCACACCTTTTAAACTCACAGTGTGAGCATTCAAGACTGAGGAGCAATAGAGCTACAACAGCAATGGTGCTATAAACTTATCTGGACTAGCTGAATGTCACCAGCTGATGGGGACCAGTGCAGAGAAGAATCCAGCACTGCCTCTGCTCCAGCAAGCAGTCCTTGCTGTGAAACCTTCCACCCACAGACACATCATTTGTAGGAACTATGAAAAAAAGACATTCAACAAAACCCTTCAAAGATGCTTGGACCTTCAAACGCATCTTCTTGAACCTGGGAAACTCTTTGCCCAGCACTGCCACAGTCCCCAGCCAGGCTGAGGCTATCAGTGACCAGGCAAGTTCTCTGACCAACACATTAAACCACAGGGAGAAACAAAAGAAATTCCCAGCAGGGGCTCAATCTGTAGTTTTCATCACATCCAAGAAGGAAAAGAGGGCCCTGATACACTGTTCCTCCCCACTGCTGGGAGCAGGAGTGGTGCTGGAGCTGGGCTGGGAGATCACACACAGCTGAGAGTTTCCTTGAACTCACAGTACAAATGCCTCAAGACAAATGCTCCCTGGGCAGCAAAAAACCTCCTGAAGTCCTTTAAATTTCAAGTTCTTGCTTCAAAGCAAGAAGAAAACAGCAATTCCCAATGACATGGAAATAAAGAGTTTTCCAACTTATTTCACGTGGGCAAAGTAATATATTTTCACCTAATCTCTCCCTTGGAAACGGTCAGTTTTAGCTGAAATCAAACATGCACACAAAGAAAAATCACAAATCAGCCCAAGGCAGACACCCAGTGTGGAAACTTAAACCCCAGCACTTAAGAGTCTGGCAAGGTCATCAGCAACCGAGAACATGGCCTTGGACGGGGTGGTAGCTGTAAATTTTAGGAAGTGCGTAACTCACTGCTCTGAGGCAGATGAAAAGACAAACCTATTGAAAAAAAAATACATATACTGAAGAGGGCAAAACGTCTTTACCTGTGTCTTGCCTCATATCTGTTGCTGGGCTTATACAGCAAAAACTTTCAGCCAAGTTTACAGAAGTTAATATCCGCCTCATTAATGACCTCACTTTCTCTCTGTACACAAACAGCATTAACTATGTGGACATGTATGCAGAGAGGAAGAGCTTCACTGTTTACAATTATTAATTTTTTAATACTACACGGGAATTGGAATGTGCCTGCAGTTCCCAGGAAGCCAGCACTTGCTGTATTGATTGAGGATCAAACACTCCAGCAGTGAAAGGCAGGCAGGGGACAGCTCTGCTGTGGAGGCTGTGCTTGGAGATGCCTTGGTTTAGCCCAGGCACCTGCAAATCATGTTTATTCCATGGGTGAACACCACTCTGCAGTGCCCGGGATCGCCCTGGCCTCCTACTTGGTGCTGAAAAAGGACATTTCATCATCCAGATGGTACCTGAGATGCTCCTGATGGCACCCACCCTGAGGGAGCCTCTCCCGGAGTGCAGAGCAAGGTCATGGTTAAACTGGTGGCTTTCCAGGGCACCAGGACACACTGCTGGGTTTTGGTGACAGGGTGATGGCCCCGTGGTGGTTGCAGCTCCCCAACACCTCCAAACCCCTTCCCCTTTCATGATCACCCTCCCTGCCTTCACACCTGTGGGGGAAGATGAGGGGAAGGCACATTCCTGCCCCTGTGGGAACCCCTTGTCACTGAGCTCACAATGTCACAAGAGGATGGGGACATATTCTCATACAGGTAGCACTAACCCCACACCAAATCACCCTCTCTAGGGCAGGGACATGGCCCCCATCAGCTCCACGTCCTCCAGAGAGGCAGGCACAGTTCTGCCCAGCTCAGCAAAACCTCCAGTGCCAAGAGCCAAGGTTTGTGCCGTGGTGGCAGTGAGTTCCTCAGCAGTGGTGTGACACAGCCCCCAGGCATCAGGACTCATCCCTGCCCACAGGGACAAGGGTAGCATGTGGAGAGGGAGAGAATAAAAGTCCTGCAGGAGAGAGGCTGGTGGAGAGAAGGGCAAGAAGCAAGTTGAGGAGGAAGGGATGGAGGGAGCAGGACAGTGGATGAGAAGTGAACAAGAAGGGAAACGAAAGTTCTGGAATTGATGCAGCACAAGGGATTCATGCTAAGGGAATGGGAATGGCCAGGGAAGGCAAAAAGCACTCCCTGTGTCCTGCTGCAGCAAGGATTTGGATGGTCTCGGATGGGTTGTAGGGAGAAGGAGGATGAGAGGCCCTGCTGTCAAGAGAAGCCCACAGCCAAAACAAGACCCAGTCCAGCTGGGGGGTGGTGGTCAGAGAAGACAGTGTGAACCCATCCACCCCAGAACCCTCTGCTGTGGATGGAAAAGGTGATCTGACCTGGCACGTGCTGCTCACTGCCAGCTCCCAGTGTCCCCTGGGCATCCCCTCTGGTAGCATCCTCCATCCTGCAGCCACCCAAAGCCCTTGTGCTGTCACCTCTAACCCCAGCACTGCTGATCAACAGCTCCCTGGGGTGAAGGGAGAGCAGAGTCACACACACCCTTATGCAGACAGGCCCCTCCACCCCTGGGTGAGCAGGTGGAAGCAGAGGAGGAGGAGGAGGAGGGATGCACGGAGCACAGCCCCCTGGAAGATGTCTGGGGTGTCTCTGGTTTGCTGCCTCGTTGGGGTTGTGTTTGTTTGCGTGTTTGTTTGCCGGTTTTCCCGGCGCCTCAGCAGAGAGCACAATGCGGGCTGTGCTCCAGCTGCAGCTGAAGGGGCCAGCCCCTGCAGGAGCCAGGGGAGCAGGGAGGGAGGGAGGGAGGGAGGCTGCTGCTGGTGAAACACAGGCTCCAGCTCCCCAGGACAAGGATGTACCCCAAGTGAGCACGGCAGCATTGGCAGGGCTGAGGGGACAAGTGAAGAAGACGAGGAGGAGGAGGAGGGACCTTGTGCAGCCAGGACCAGAGAGACAGGACAGCATTGCTACCTGGTGATGAACAGGGTCCATGGAGATCCTCCAGATCCTGCTTGCTTTCACAGTTACCCCTTCCCCGCTGGCTAACCTACCTCTTGTATCCCAAAAGGAATGTCTTCCTGCAGATTGCTGCTGGGAAGCGCATCTTTCTTGTTTGAAGGAAACCAGCTTTCCCACTGCTCTCCCTGTACCCGTGATGCCTCATCCCAGCACTGCCCTGGACATGCTGATAACAGCAGGTCAAATGTCTACACAAGGATTGCCCACTGGGAAGAGCAGGCATGGGTGGGGAAAGAATGCAGGAAGAAAAAATAGTGAGAGAAAGGGAGTTTGGGGGAAAAGAGCTAGAAAGACAAGAGAACTGAGGCATGGAAGTCAGGCAAGGTTGCATGGAAGAACCAGGTGGCCTGATGGATGGGAAAGCAGGAAGAAGATCAGGAGGTAAACAAGGAGGGACAGTGCCCATAAGAGAGTTGGGTGCCAGAAGAAGTATGGGGGCTCTTCTGCCTGTGGATCTGGGAAGAGGATGAAGCATCATTCCTGGTGGTCACACTTCCATGTGCCAGGATTGTTTCCTGACCTGCAGCCCTCTGCATCCCACCCACAGCTGCTGAGCACTGGCTCGCTCCAGGCATCCTAATCAAATGCAGGTTCAGTGCTAATAAGTGACTTTAAGTAGGTCTGTCATTTTTGGACTCGAGATTGGGGTCAGAGGGCTGTGGAGGGGGGTGGGGGTGGCAGTGAACCGAGAAAGAGGGAAATCAATCTCCCCAGGATTAACACTGAAGCTCTTGCAGAAGTCCAGCCCCAGGGAAGGGTGGCCTCCAGCCTGGCTGGCCTCTCCTGGAGTAACAGTGACCTCCTGTGGCTGTGGGACTGTCCCAGGGGGCTGGCTGTTCCCTCTCTCTGCACAGGTGCTTTGAAAAGCCATGGTTGAGCCCTGCAGGGCTTTGGCCACCCCTCACACAGGTACATCCGAGATCTCAGAGCCAGGAGGGAAGGACTGATACCCCTCCACAGGACACATCCTGCACACTGGTGGACACTGGGAATGACTGTGGCCTTGGCTGCTTATGGCATTGCCTTCACTATAGCAAAGGCAGGGAGATGCAGGTCTGAGAGGGCTGTGAGTGGTGGGCAGCAGGATCTGCCAGCTCCATCCCTGACACCATCCCGCTGCATTCCCCTCCCAACACACACACCAAAACACCACCTCACCCCAGGGAACCCAACATTCCTGCAGCGACTGGAGAGGGGGCTGAGAGGATCCCAGAGGTGGGGCTGGTCCCTCTCTGGCTCACTCACCTCCCTGGTGTCGTTCTCCTGGATCAGGGCGTACAGAGGCACCACCCTGTTGATCTCCAGCAGAACCGGTGTGGGGCTGAGCTGCTCCTTCCCGGGGCGCCGGCACAGGTGGCAGGTGGAGGGGCAGCGCCCTTTCTCCTCACAGTGAATCTCCACACCAGAGATGAGGTGGTCATCAGACAGCATCTGTGCCGTCAGCAGGCCTGACAGGTACGTGATGAAGGGCATGGATTTCAGCTCCTTCTTGTTCCCAAGCTCAGTTGTTTCTGGTTTAGGGAGAGGGAAGAAACCAAACAACATTAAATAGATCTCGGCACGGTCCTCTTCCCAAACCCAAACCTTGCTGCAGTCAGGATAAATCCAGCTGCTGAAGGTTTAGGCCAGGTGGGAGCAGGAAACCAGAAAGGATGAGGAGAGAAGGAGAAAAACAGGACTTTCATGTCATTGCTTGGACGTGTGAGCATTTCCACTCTAGAACACTTCTAGAGTGACAGAACTGATCGTGTTCTTCTTCTAAGTTGTGTTCCCACTCTTCCCTTTTCTAACTTGCATGTTCACTTTATGTGCTCCAAAATGAAACAAAACCACCCCAGTATTATCTTCACTGCCAAAGAGAAACCTTCCCAAAGGGACCAGGCCGAAGAGCTGAGTGCCTTCACCCTCACCCCAATGCCAGCCCCCTCTAGCCTCTGTGGTCCTTAGGTCACCCTTTCGAGTGACACACTATCCATGGTGCTGGGAAGGACCCAAAGAGGCTGCAAAGAGGGAGCATGGAGGGATGAAGCCTTTGGCAGGGGGGATAAGCAGGTATGGGAACAAATTCACCACACAGATGAAGGCGTTACCAAACCCAAACTATCAATACTCTGCCCCAAGGAAACAATCAGGCCTTTGACACCCACTGTGGTCTTCACCACAGGGAGACAAAACTGGAGAGCTTTTGCTTCGCTCTGTGTCTGTCCAAACACTTGCTAAGGACAAGGGAAGTATCACCCCTGGTGACACCCTGAGTGAAGGAGACACGACTCCCATCTCTGCCCTCCACAATTTAAATGCTTTGTCTACAGATGGGTTGATCTAAGAAGGCCCAACTTCCATACCCTGGTGTCACATCTACAGAAGAAAAGCCTTTCTTCATCCCATGCCCAACACCATGAGCTGGATGGCTGTTGCCTCTAACAACAAATTCTCAGTCCCAAGAAGGAGCTGAAGAGGAACAAGGGATGTCTCAACACCCTGTGCTTGCAGGGACATGCAGCTGATCTGGCAAGGCACTAGTCAGTTAGAAATACAAATAAACACGATATTCATTCATGACTCCCAGAGCCCTCCAGGGTAGGGACAGCCCTTCCCTGTTGTCTGGCTGTCAGGGAACACTTCTGTGCACAGGATCAAAGCTGTCACAGGAAGAATGAGCAAATTCCAACCAACTCATCTTTTAGCGGAATAGAAGGGGGGCAGCTGCTAAGATAAATTAAAACAAGGCTGTGAGATGTCTCAACGTCTAGGGAGACACTGGTGTGCACAGACATGGAAAATAGGAGTTGGAGCTGGTTATGGAGAGATTATTTTCTAGAAGACCAGCTCCAGGCAACTTCAAGTGTCACAAGGGAAAGCCCTGAAACCTTAAAAAACTGAGTGGCTCACAAAGAAGGAAATTACAGGGAGATACCACGAGCCTCTTCTCGCTTCTGCACAAGAGCAACATTTTTTTTAACATCAGTACTGTACAAAAGAACTATATTAATTACAATTCTGGGCTGCAAAGCTTCTTCACAAGAGCTGAAGCAGCGATTTCAGAGACCCTCCATGGGGAAGGAATTTTTAGAGCCATGCTTTAAGGAAGGACATGAACACAGAGCTGAAGAGACAGTGGAATCAGTTATCTCATGATTGGCACTAGGATATCAAGCCTTCTTTTCTGAATTATTGGCTCTATAGCAAAGAATTAAAGACCACTATCCCTCATTTCCTTGCTCAAGGGGTGGAAAGCATCAGCTCAAGGTGTTTCATCCCTAGAAAGCTGAAGATTTCCTCAACAGAGATGGTGCTTCTGTCTTGTCCCACCCACACCATCCACCACTCGTGGCATCTCACAGAGGAGTTACTCAGATCTGAGAGGTATTTTGCCTCCAAAACATATTCCTGGACCTGCCACTGCAACTAAAGCCTGGGAAGAAGGGATTAAGGTCCCTCTATCTCCCTCTCTCCTACCTCTGAGATGAGTTCTGGTTATGTCCTCAGCCACCTGCACGCTCAGGATGGAGCCCACTCTCCCCATGGCAAACCTGACAGTGAACTGAGGAAACCACATGTTCCTGGAGGCTCAGCTTGGCTTTTATTGCCTATACAGAGCAGGATAACCTCCCAGGGCACTCTGATTACTCCTGCAAAGCTTCGCTCCTGGGGAAGGGCTTTGCAGGTGATCACTGCGAGGGCGCTCCAAAGGTCCCATTATGGCAGGAGGAGGAGGCTCAGCTGCAGGGGCTGCAGCAGGAAGGATACAGGCATTCCTTATCAACCCCTGAATCTGAACATGCTTTTGCTAACACTGCTGGCAACTCAGCTGAACACTGGCAACATCTGCCTGGGAGCAGAGCGCCGCGGATGTGGTTAGACACACCACGGCAACTTGTGGGAGTTATTAGTTTGTTTATCTCAAATATGTATTTGGGGAGAAAAAAAAAAACACCAAAAAACAACACCACAACAAAATATATTAAATAGCAGCCTTGTGCCAGGCGTCAGGCCTTGCGTAAGAAAGGGAGGATGAGCAGCACAGGGTGTGCAGAGGTAGCATTTGCGCGTTGGGGCGTCTGGCTCTGTCTCTGGGCTTCATCAGGATCTTATAATCCCACAGCACGAGGTGACTGACTGCACACAGGGGTCCCTGCTTAGGATGCAGCAGTTGCTGACGTGGGAAACACTTCCAGCATTACCAGCAGCACCTCCTGGTGCCTGGACAAGAGGGCAGCATGATAACACCACTGCTATAACAACAGCGACAGCATAATACCTAATTCCTTTGCACTGCAGTGCTCTTTGGTCTTGAGAGCTCCCAGGAGACACTGGGTTTGCTAGTGGTCTGGCATTTTATACAGCACCTCTTCCAAAAGATTCCCAAGTCATTCCAAAACTGGGAATCACTCCACTTCCCACAAGAATGCAGCCACCTCAGGGGTAGGATGTGGTAGCTCTTCAAAAGCAGAAATGCTGGGAACAAGGAGAGAACACTCTCCAGCTGAAGCTGTAAAAGGAACATCAGGAACTGACCCAGGTAGGGGTTCCTCCAGGCTCACCAGGTTAACCCCACCAATACCAATGGGCTGCTCAGTCAGGCTGACTTAGGACTTGGGGTTTGCATTTTATGGAAGAGGGAATTCTGGTCCACCTTCCCTGTACCCCACCCTCCCCTGGACAGACCCAGTGCCACCACGGGCAGGGTAGTGGGGGCTTACAGCCAGAACACATGCACTGTTTATCACCTGGTGGAATAATACCATGTTTGTTGGCAAATCCATCGAAAGGGACTTGGAAAGAAAATCAATAGATGTGTTTTCCTGAGAATTTCTCTTGCACTGAAGTATTGTCAGTGCGGTCACCACCAGGTCTGGGAAGAGCCCGGACAGATTTAGTGCTGCCCATTGTTAGTGATGGGCAAACACTGCTGGGAGAAAGGAGGCAGTCAGCAGTGCTTCTCTGTCACATGTACCCACGTGTGTGAGAAGGATAGCACAGGACAAGAGAGAATGGCTCACAGAGGGCAGATTTAGATTAGATGTTAGGAAGAAATCCTTCCCTGTGAGGGTGGGGAGGCCCTGGCACAGGTTGCCCAGAGAAGCTGTGGCTGCCCCATCCGTGGAAGCATCCAAGGCCAGGTTGGATGGGGCTTGGAGCAACCTGGGCTGGTGGGAGGTGTCCCTGCCCATGACAAGGAGTGGAATGAGATGAGCTTTAAAGTCCCTTCCATCCCAAACCACTCTCTGATTCCTTGAAGCACAGCATCAGCCCCTGCTGCTGGGACCTCCAAGCAGCCACCAACACCCACATCCCGGGGCTCACATGTGGGCAAGAAAGGGCTCCCCAAGGAACCACTACCCAACTTCTGGGACACGCAGCCATCCCGTGGCACGGCATCCCACGTGGGAATGACATCCCCTGGGCGAAAGCACGGGTTCAGCGTGGCCGGAGGGATGCAGGCTGCGAGTGCGGACCCCACAATGCGCAGCCCGTGGGACCCTCCGCCGAGGGGGGGGACGCGGGGTCCCGGTCACGGCGGGACAGTTGTGGCCGTGGCGGTCCGTGAGGCCCTGCTGCCCTCTCGTGGCACCGCGGCAGGACCGCGCTGAGATCCCGGGATGCGGCACATCCCGGCATCGCTTCCCTGCCGCACGTGCCCCGCGGCCGCTCCGCCGGGAACGCCTCGGGATCTCATCCTTCCCTCCTCATCCCATCCACCCACGCCTCGGGAAGAGGAGTGTGGCAGCCCGATCGTGTAACGTCCCTGAGTCGCAACACTTGATAACCTCCCGAGCGTGAGGGTTTGTGACCCCTTTTCATCTCCTGCTTACAGGATGTTAAGGGGTTGATATGGACTTTAAGGATCATCTTAAAGTCCCAACGCCCCTGCCATGGGCAGGGACACCTTTCACTAGCCCAGGTTGCTCCAAACCTCATCCAACCTGTCCTTGAACACTTCCAGCGATGGGGTAGCCACAGCTTCTCCAGGTAACCTGTGCCAGGGCTTCACCACCCTCACAGGGAAGGATTTCTTCCTAATATCTAACCTAAATTTCCCTTCTTTCAATTTGTACCCATTACTCCTTTTTCTATCGCTACAGCTCCTGAGGAAGAGCCCCCTCATCTCCACACTGCCAGCCTGCCCCCACCCTGCTGCACAACCCCCTTTCCCTGCTGATGCTGTGCCCACAGCTCACAGCCAATTAACCAAACTCAATTAAACACAGAACGCTGCACCCCGACACCCAACATCAAGGACTGGCCAAGGAGCCACACCACAATGCTCCCATGATCCCTCCTGCCTTTCAGTGCAGCCCCTCAGCCCTGGGGATGATCCCAAAGGTACCAGCAGGGAGCATCCGGAGGCAGATCATCCTGGCTCCCCACAGGCTGGATAGGCAGGATCTCACCTCGGCTTCAGATGAGACATTTACACACTTGCAAGCCTGAAGTATTAAGAAAAAAATGCCAGAAGAGCTTCTAGAGACCTCTGATAAACCTCTCTAAAAGGGAGTGGTGCAGGTATTCCCTATGAGATTGCTTTGTCAGAGGAACTGGCTCTGCTGACCCCGCACTTTCCCCACTGCCCCTCCACTGCCTGCAGTGGCTCCCAGGAAGAGCAACCCAAGCCCTGCCCTGCTCATCTGACCTCTGGCAGCATCTCAGTGCTCACTCCATTGCCTCTGAGACACTACAGTCCCTCAAGGATGGCTCCATGACCCCCCAAATCACCCCCCACGGCAGCTGGTTCCCTCCTTGCTCCAACACATCCACATGCCCCTTTCCCATGGGATGGCTGAGATCTTCCCAAGCCTGCCTGCTTGATGGCTGGCTGTTGGTGTGAGGCAGCCCCTCAGGGTCCCCCTCAGGGTCCCAGGCTGGATGGTCTTCCCATCCTTCAGTGTCATGGCACAAGGTCCCCACATCCCCACATGCTGAGTAACATCACTGACTCATCATTATCACCTCTAATCAAGTCCAGAGAGCTCTTTGTTTTCTCCCCAGGATGCACTGAAAGATTACTTCCTATTCCTACCACTGTTTTTTCCTCACACTGCTCACTTTCAGGTGTGGGTAGCCTCAAAAAATCTGCCAGACCACCCTGGTTCAATGTTTACATCCTTTTTTTTTCCACTGGAAAATACACTGTGGGCTGAAAGAACATTTTCCTGGTGAGGCAAGAAGTCAGGAGTGAACCCTGTGTCCTCTCCCTGGGCACAGCAACACCTCCAGGGATCCACTGGTGCTTGAAACAGGGGAACTGTAAATCTCACTCATTTTCTTTTGCAACCCTGGTCAGGCTTTGCATCTGCTCCACTGCCTCTGAGCATGTCCCCTGCCCACATTTGCTGATCCCTGCTGCTTCTCATTGCTGTTGGGATGTAGGTCCCTTCAGACTGAACTATTCTATTCTAAATAAAGTAAAAAAACCTGCCAAGAACAAAAGGTGGCAAGACTTGGTGCATTATGCAAGTTGCTTTCTTCAGCGCTGGTTGGAGCAGGTGAGCAGTGGAAAAGTGCTGCAGGCAGAGAGGCCACACGAAGGGTTTTTGGGAAATGGTTAAACCAAGGATTTGCCTCCTTCTCCAGGCAGTGAATTCCTCTGAGTCGGGGCCTCCACCTGCACATCAGCCCTGGGCTGATCACGGGACAGTGCCTGGATGCCACTGGGAACACTGGTGCTGCTGGTGTGTGAAGGACACGGTGCCCCTGCACCTGCCTGGGGTTCTCCCTGCTCCCACAGAGGAAGCCCCAAGCCATGACATTCTCTGTCCTGCTGTGCAGCCCCACAGGGTCACAGTAAAAGGGCTGTCTCTCTGCCATCTCTAAAGCAGGTCACAATGGCTGAGCAAAAATGTGGCTGGAATGGGATCGGTGTTAGTGACTCCAGGACATGGAGGGTCCCTTCCAACTCAGCATATTTTAGGATTCTATGAAACACCAGGCAGAGCACAGCCATGATCCAGTGACCAAAACCTGCCTCTGGCTACCACTGCCAGCCTGCAATGCAGGCAGAGGGGTCAGAAATAAAGGGTGGAGGGATGAGGAGGAGAAAGAGAGATGAGGCAGGAGGGAAATGACTAATCCATGATTAATGACTCTGGTGATGAGCCCTGTGCAGGTGTAATGGAGCTGCAATCCTTTAGTACCTCCGAGGAGGGAGCAGGAGAGTGGAATGACCAGGCAACACAAGCTCTTTTGTGATCAAGGGTGAACCCCTTAACTGGCTGGTTCTCCACAAACTGGTGCAGAACTGGAGGACTCCACGAAGATGATTAAAATCAGCCAAGGTGTGGATACCCCAGAGCATCACCTTGTCAACTGCTCACAGCTGCTGTTCTGAACCCAAAAATAGTCCTTTCTGTCCTGGAGCCCAAGGGCTGCCCCAGCACAGGGTATGGAATGAGAAAAATACACCTTTTCAATAGGTGATGCAGAACGCATCAAACGCTCAGACTCTGCTGGGGGAAGGGAAGGGAAAAGGGAAGGAAAAGGAAAGGGAGAAAGGGGAAAAGGGGGGAAAAGGGGAAAAGAAAGAAGAAAGGAAGGGAATGAAAGAAGAAGGGAAAAGTGAAGGAAAACGAAAAGGGAATGGGAAAGAGAAGGAGAAAGGAATAGGGAAAGGAAATTAAAAGAAAAAGAACAAGGGAAGTGCTCCCGCAGCAGCACTGCCTGACCAGGCAAAGGGCAGCGCACAACCCGCGCGTTCCAAACCAGCACACGCTAAACAGAGAAAAACGAAGCAAACACGTTTCCGTTCGCCTTCTTTTTAACGTCAACCTTCCCCGACAGAAGGAGCCCCAGTACAGGCTCCCATCCCGCGATACCCCCCAAACGCCGCCATTCCCGGTCTCCCCCCCGCCCCGGGACTACACCTCCCAGCAGCCCCCGCGGCGGCGGGCGCGGCGCTCACGCGTGCGCGCGGGGCACGCCGGGAGCGGCGCGGCCCGGGCGGCGGCAGGTGAGGGCAGGGGCGCGCGCCCGGGGCCGCGGCGCCCCCTGCGGGCGGGGCCGGGCACGGCGGGACCCCCGGGACGGGACGGGGCGGGAATGGGACGGGAATGGGATGGACGGGACGGGAATGGGAGGGCAGGGACGGGATGGGCCCCGCCGGGTGGGCGCTCCCGGCCGCGCTGGGAGGGAGGGAGAGAGGGAGAGAGGGAAGGAGAGCGGGGTCCGCCCCGCCGAGCCCCCCTCGGGCACCCGGAGGGTGCTCGCAGCGGACCCCCATTGATCATCCCATGGGATCGCGCCCAGACAGAGCCTGGGCGTGCGCCCCGAGGACGGCGTGGTCAGACACCAGCACGGGTTATCCCATGGATGCGCCATCCCTGGGAGTGCCCCGTTCCAGGCTGGACGAGGCTTGGAGCGACCCGGTCTATGGGGAAGGTGTCCCTGCCCATGGCAGGGGGTGGAACGGGGTGATCTTTACGGCCCCTTCCAACCCAAACCTTTGCATTGTCTGTGCAAAACCCACACCCAGGCTCTGTCCTGCGGGGTTTGTTGTTGCTGCTGTTGTTGTTGTCGTGACAGCTGCTGTCAGCAGCGTGGATTTTGCAGTGTTACCCCGTTATTCTCACTCGTTTAAGGGCACGGGATCTGAACTGCGAGTGAAGCCCGGTTGCCTCGCCCGCAGACGCGCTCGCTAAAAAACTACCAAACCACAGCAGGAAATTTCATTTGAGCGTGTAAGGAAACCAAACTGGCATAATTCACCGAGCTTTATAGCTTGATCCTCAGCTGAGGCTTTCTGTAATACCCTGCTCTGCGTCAGAGGAACTGCCTTGGGAGGGACCGATACGCAAGAACAACTTGCTGTTAAGGAAACTTCCATGCAGGCACAGCCGAGTGCGAGAGGGAGATAAAGGGAGAAATAATGTCACGTTACCGAGGGCACGCTGGCATTCCAACAAAAGGGGTTATGTATGAGAAGAATATTGTACAAATCATCTGTCTGAAAAGCCCAGCCTGACTTAAAATCCCCTCCGCCATTGTTCTTTAATGAAAATACTTGTTTTAAAGGTACCTTTCAATGTAACTCGCAGCACCTGGTGCCTGTGCTGCTCCCTCGTCCTTCCCTGAGCGAGCCTTTTGACGTGTTTCCAAGGAAAGTAGGAATAATGAGCCCGGTATCCTGTGTTTCATTTTTAAAAACCGTTTTAAAATACAGGTTTTTTCATCCCTCAAAGGAAGGTTTCTGTTCTCCGCGGCAGTGCCCAGGCTTCTGCCTCCCCAGCTGTGATGTGTGTTAAGACAAAAAGGGAAGCGTGCTCGGTGCCAGTGGCAGGAAGTGCCTGGAGTCCTCCTGCACCCAGATGCCAGGGATACTCATCCTGCCACCACTGAGGATCAGATCCCAGCTTGGTGCTTGCAGATTCTGCCACGCCACTGAGTCCCTCCCTGAAATATGGGCTTTGAAGGGATGCAGCTGATAATTTTAAATGACTTTTTTTTTTTCCCTTCTCTGTATGAACATAAAGAAATTTTGTTTGTTGCAGTTGTTTTCTTGCACGTGAGAAAGTGGTAAACTGAAATACACTGGAGCTTTCTCGAGGAGGAAGGAGGCAAACCCAGCAGGGAAGCAAGAATGCTGTGTGCATTGAGCCATTACTCAGAAAAAGCTGTCTGTTCACATCTCTCTGCCACCCTCTCTTCATTTCAAAGACTAACTACTTCCTTCTCCTCCTCTCCCCTAGAAAAAAGGTTTTCTTCCCTATTTTTTAGTGGCAAGGCAATGCAATAGCAAAGGTATTGAAACCCAGTCTACTGAATAATAACTTAATGATGTGAGCCCTGTTCTGTTCCTTTTGAATGGATGGCTGCTTTGGCAGGAGAGCTGCTGGGATCTGCTCCCTGCTGGGAGGGATGGGAGGGTGGAGAAACCTGGATTGAAGCTGAACAGCAACCAGAGTGGTGTAAAACTGAACCGGGAGACAGGAATGAGGTCAACGCTGCAAGACTGTGAAATGAGGAGAAATTATATGCAGTTAAGCTGAGTTCAGGGACTAACTGGTAGTACATTCGGAGTTTAGATGTTTGGAGTTGTCTTTTAAATCCATTACTGCTCTTATCTGTCCAAGGTAAACACAAAGTGTTTAATTGGCATGTTGAAACATGGTGGAGCATGGCAGAGGTCAGTGAAATGCACTGGCATCAAACCTTCTCTGTGTATTTTCAGTGTGCACAGTCACCCCCCACAAGGAGTGGAAGCTGACAAAGCATTCCTGCTAGTTTCACTTCCTGGCAAATGCATGAAACCTTGAGCATTTATTTTGGCTTTCTAGCAAAGCAGAGCGAACCAACCACATTTATTTCGTTCGTATCTGATGTCACATCTGAATGCAGGTCTCCAGAGGTGATCTATTAATGTCCTAAAGCATCGCACCATCTGCTTCCTCTTTTGATGCGCAACATTTTGAATGCTTGGTTTAATCTCCCTGGGTTTCAGTAAATTATGTAAACTCGGAGGCTTGGCAGCAGGAGATGGGCACCATGAGGAGATGATTCAGTCATCAATATCTATTGGGCTTCCTTATTGCTGCCATTACACTTCTTTCAGTTGCTACTTACAAATGTTGCAAGTGAATAATTCATCGCACTGGGAGCTGCAAGTTAGTTTTGAAATTTGCCCACTCCGAGATTAGCTATGACTAATCCATCCTTCCCAAACGCGGAGAAGCTAACTGGGTTTCTTTTCTGCAGGGTTGGGTGATAAAAGTCAGAAATAAATTGCATGTATATGCAACTGCTGGTGCTGACATAAATCACATTTCCTTTTCTTTTTTTTTTTTTTGCTTTCTGGACAGAATTGGAGCACCTTGGAATAGATGTGAGCACAAGACACGGCGCCGGCTGAAGCTGCCCGGGAACACCATGGCTGCCGCCCCGCATCTCAACTCGGATGCGCTCCGAGAGGTCCTGGAGTGCCCCATTTGCATGGAGTCCTTCACTGAGGAGCACCTGAGGCCCAAGCTCCTGCACTGCGGGCACACCATCTGCAAACAGTGCCTGGAGAAGCTCCTGGCAAACAGCATCAACGGGATACGGTGCCCGTTCTGCAGCAAGATCACGCGGATCACGAGCCTGGCCCAGCTGACTGACAACCTCACTGTGCTCAAGATCATCGACACCGCTGGGCTGGGGGAAGTGGTGGGGCTCCTCATGTGCAAGGCCTGCGGGAGAAGGTTGCCAAGGCACTTTTGCAAGAGCTGCAGCTTGGTTCTATGTGAGCCCTGCAAGGAGGCTTCACACCTGCCCCAAGGGCACAGAGTCATTGCTATCAAGGAGGCTGCTGAAGAGCGTAGGAGGGAATTTGGGACGAGGCTTGCCAGGCTAAGGGAGCTCATGGGTGATCTCCAGAAAAGAAAAGCTGCTCTGGAGGGTGTTTCGAGAGACCTGCAATCCAGGTACAAAGCAGTTCTGCAGGAGTACAGCAAAGAAGAGCGCAAGATCCAGGAGGAACTGGCCAGGTCACGCAAGTTCTTCACCACCTCTTTGTCTGAAGTGGAGAAGGTAAATAACCAGGTAATGGAGGAGCAAGCCTACCTGCTGAACTTAGCAGAGGTGCAGATAATGTCCCGCTGTGACTATTTCCTTGCCAAGATAAAGCAGGGGGATATAGCTCTCCTGGAGGAGGCGGCAGACGAGGAGGAACCAGAACTGACAAACAGTCTCCCAAGGGAGCTGACTCTGCAAGAGGTGGAACTCCTGAAGGTGAGCCACGTGGGGCCACTGCAGATCGGGCAGGTGGTGAAGAAACCTCGGTCTGTTAACGTGGAGGAGTCGCTCCCGGAAACCGCAGCATCCTCGTCGGTGTCATTTAGGGAGCCTGACCTGGTGCAGGAAGAGCCCAGCTGCACACCCCATTCCTCGCCAGCCAAGCCAAGGATTCCTGAAGCAGCCACGAGCATCCAGCAGTGTCACTTCATCAAGAAGATGGGCTCCAAGGGCAGCCTGCCAGGGATGTTCAACCTCCCCGTCAGCCTGCACGTCACCACGCAAGGCGAGGTGCTCGTGGCAGACCGGGGCAACTTCCGAATCCAGGTTTTTACCCGCAAGGGCTTTCTGAAGGAGATCCGCCGGAGCCCCAGCGGGATCGACAGCTTCGTGCTGAGTTTCCTCGGAGCAGACTTGCCCAATTTGACTCCCCTTTCTGTCACCATGAACTGCCACGGCCTGATCGGGGTGACAGACAGCTATGATAACTCTGTCAAGGTGTACACCATGGACGGGCACTGCGTGGCCTGTCACCGGAGCCAGCTGAGCAAGCCCTGGGGCATCGCCGCGCTGCCCTCGGGGCAGTTCGTGGTCACCGACGTGGAAGGGGGGAAGCTCTGGTGCTTCACGGTGGACCGTGGCGTGGGGGTGGTGAAGTACAGCTGCTTGTGTAGCGCGGTGCGCCCCAAGTTTGTCACCTGCGACGCCGAAGGGACCATTTACTTCACTCAGGGGCTGGGGCTCAACCTGGAGAACCGGCAGTACGAGCACCATCTAGAAGGAGGCTTCTCCATCGGCTCCGTCGGCCCCGACGGGCAGCTGGGGCGGCAGATCAGCCACTTCTTCTCGGAGAACGAGGATTTCAGGTGCATTGCTGGGATGTGTGTCGACGCCAGGGGAGACCTCATTGTTGCTGACAGCAGCCGTAAGGAAATCCTGCATTTCCCTAAGGGAGGTGGCTATAACATCCTGATCCGGGAAGGACTCACCTGCCCGGTCGGTATTGCCATCACTCCCAAAGGGCAGCTCCTGGTGCTGGACTGTTGGGATCATTGCATTAAGATCTACAGTTACCACCTGAGAAGATACTCCACCCCTTAAAGGCATGGCTGTAAGCAAAGCCTCTCCTGGCAGCAGACATTCTTCCAGCCTCCCTGCAATCCAACAGGAACAAGTGTCAAGCCTTCAGGAAGACTGTGCCATAACCAAAGGGGATCTGGCATAGAGGCCATCACGTTTTGTGTTTAGAAACAAAATAGCTTTTGTGGTGGTGGTGGTGGTGGTCTGCTTTTTCTTCTTCCTTTTTTATATAAAATCCATACGAATAAGAACGAGCGCCAAGGGAAGGGATCCATCCCTTGGAGAATTGGTTCCTTGCTAAGTGACTGGTCACTCCATAAACCTTCTCACCTCCTTACGCCACATCTCCTGCACCCCCAACTTTTAACCATTGTGTCTTTCTTTGTGCCATAAAAGCTGAGTGACTGCTCTAAATCACCCTTCCTTACAGAACTGGCGAGGCAATCCTCCTCTCTCTCTGTGGTACTCGCAAGGAACTGGGTAGCAGTTGTCTGGGCAACTCCTAGAGAGAGCAATTTGGGATTGCATAAAACGAAACAGCCCTCATCAACCACACGGAGATGGAGCTTTACTCCCACCCTGACAAGGGACAGTTGTCTCTCTCCCATTTTTCTGGTGTTCAGGAGATCACCCTGTCGTGCCATTTGTGAGCTGAGTCTGTTCCGTGTGTAGTGAGTACTGTGCAATCGTGGGAGACCAAGCTGAGGCAGAAAATTGCCCTCTTTATTACTGAGTAGTAAGAAAAGAGGGGTTTTATTACTACTCAGAGTCCTGCTAGGTAGAAGGGGGTACAAAGGGAGGGGGCTGAAGGAAAAAAAAACCTGAGGGGAAACCTAAGGTTGCTATTTACTGCTGTTTTATTATTAAATGTATCCTCAAAACTGTCTTTGGAAGGTGTACCTGGTATCTAAAATTTCATGGGGAGAGGGGAAGGGGTGGGGGAATGAGCCTGGGAGATTGTAGAAAATGAGATTAAATACAACATGTTGTATGTTCACCTGCACTTCACTACTCTGCATTCCAGACCATTGCATTTAGCAATAGGTTTCCACTCATCTGCACCTCCTCTGAGCAAGTTACTCACTGCTGAGATAGGGATGGGGAGGGGGGGGGACTATTTCACTTCTATTTTTTTCATACTTGGAAGCACATCCATTGATGCACTGCCTTTTTTTTCCCTTGCACAGCAAAACACTACATTCCTCAGATTTTTTTTTTTTTATTTTTTTTTTTTTAATACAGCACCAGCAGGCACCAGAGTTGCTGTTCATCACGGCTTTGGGCCAAATGAAGCACAAAACTGCAGCTGTGTGAACCAAGGCCCCCACAGTGCTACTCTCCTGGCTGATAAATGTGTACCTCAGTGTGGTGCTGCTCGCCCAGAATAGTTTATTGAAGGAAAGATGCATTTAAATAGGGC